>NC_091058.1:186543009-188956793 GCF_000393655.2 Nicotiana sylvestris | reverse complement strand
ATGAAAAATAAATTTTACAAGGTTTTTCCCAAAATGGTCAAAAACACCCCCGGACCCACGTGGTCGAAACTCGAGGTTCGGACAAAAACCCGGTTACCCATTCCCCCACGAGTCCAAATATATGATTTATTTTGAAATCGGACCTCAAATTGAGGTCAAACTCCTCAGTTTGTAGAAGACCTAGGTTCTACCCAAACACCCAATTTCACCCCTGAAAATCTTTGATTTGAAGTTGAAATTATGTTAAAAGATGTTAAGGAATAAAGATATTAAGTTAGAAATCACTTACCAATCGTTTTGGAGAAGAAAAGTTGTTTGGAAAATCGCCTCTTAGGTTTTGTGTTTTTGAAAGTGAAAAATGACTGAGATTTTCCGAACTTGTATACCTTTCTGAGGACCTGGCGCGGACCGCACAAAAATGTGTTGCGGCCGCGCCGAGTGGGAGAAAATTGGGGCTTCTCTGAACCCTTCCAGCGCGGACCGCACTGTTTTTGTGCGCGGCCGCACTGGTTAACCTGAAACCCTAGCCCTCAGACTCAGCCATGCGGACCGCACAGAAATGCATAACGGCCGCACGACTCCAGCGCGGACCGCGCGGAAATGACCGCGGCCGCGCTGGTGTCTGCAACACCTGAACCTGCATTTTCTTAAGTCCAAGACCTCCCGGGCCCCATTCAAAACTCACCCAAGCCCTCGGGGCTCCAAACCAAACATGCACACAACCTTAAAAACATCTTACGTACTTACTCGTGCGATCTAATCGCCAAAATAACATCATATACATAGGATCAAGCCTCAAAATACATGATTTTTCTCTCAACTTTCATAAAACTCAAATTCTCCACTTTAAGTCCGAAACACGTCATATGACGTTCTTTTTTAGCCAAACTTTACAGATAGTGCTTAAAACATATTTAAGACCTGTACCGAGCGCCGGAACCAAACTACGGGCCCGATACCTATATTTTCTAACTCATTTTCATTTCAAGTTTTCATATCATTTTCAGAAAAACAATTTCACACAAAAATTCATTTCTCGGGATTGGGACCTCGGAATTTAATTTCGGGCACACGCCCAAGTCCCATATTTTTCTACGGACCCTCTGGGACCATCGAATCACAGGTCCGGGTCCGTTTACCCAAAATGTTGACCGAAGTCAATATTATGCATATTAATATCGAAATTCATCAAATTTTTCACATAATTCACATATTCTAACATAAAACCTTCTGGCTATGCGCCCGAACTGCGCACGCCAATCGAGGCAACTAAAAGCGAGGTTTTCAAGGCCTCGAAAATGTGGAACAAGGAAGAACTACGGGGATGACCCTTCGGGTCATCACACAGCCTTAAGGTTCGGTCGCACCAAATAAAATATTTTATAATCCCACGAATTCGAAAGTGGGGCAGTCTTTCTTAGAAATTTCATTTAAAAAAACAGAAAAAAGAGAATCAAATTCCATTGTTTTAGAAATTGGGACAATGTTTTTAGAATGAATTTCAAAATTTGTAAATAAATTAACCCTGTTGTCTTAGTTATTTTGAGCCTTTATGATATCCTTTCTTTCTAACCTTATCCAAAAGCCTTATTACAGTCCAAAAAAGACCTCCCAGATAATCTTTAAGAGTACCGAGTCAGACATGCCAAGAGCATATGATATTTCTATCGTGGTTAATGCCTTGTCATCTATAGAATTAGAGGGAAAAAAAGAAGAAAAGAAAAAAATTGGCCTACTAACACAGAAATTCGGGTAAAGAATTCTATTAACCCGGGAGAAGGTGTTTGGCCTTCCCGAGTTCCGTAATTTTAGCACGGTCGCTCAACTGTTAATATTGGCCTATTTATTTGTTTTTTAAAACATTTTGAAACCTATGTGCATTTTTATTCTTTTTTAAAATGCCTTAGTAATCCAAGTGTCATGCAACTATTTATTGATTACACATTTGCGAATTGTGTCACGGGAATCGTACCCACGATCCACAATGTGTCTATTTTATTAAAAGAATAAATTGTGGTCGGGTCACATATATGTACCCCCGAATTTTTAGAAATTAAATGTCACGACCACGTCACGGAAACCGTACCCGTAGCTATGATAATTATTTAATTAACGCGCTTAAAGCAAACTACGAAAGTTCAAGGCATTTTGCATACTATTTTTGTATTTACGTGAGGGCCATAGATTAGGATTTTATTTGTGTATGGCGCATCTCAAATTATTTTTTAAAGGAAAAGATTTGCATTTTTTGAGGCTAACTAAAGATCCTCCTACTTTAATCTAATTTGGAATTAGGTATCACAACCACATCACAGGAACCATACCCGTAGTTGTAATAATTTAGTTATAGGCCTAAAGCAAACTACGATATCCGAGAGTTGTTAATCTCCATACCATGCGAAATACATGAACAAAAACGAATAGAAGCTGCATTAAAAATTGTTACGCATACGATGAAGAATCTACCATTACTTGAACAATGTTTTAGGGCAATTTTTTTTTCTCTTGGCATTTGAACAGATATTTCAGAGAAAAACTCAAGTTTACCAATGAGAAATGCTTACTTGAACTTTGTGCCTTTTTCCACCTTATGCTGGCTCACAAATGCAAGTGTTGAACTACACAAGCACAAAAATCATGGCTCAAATCTTATGCTGAAGAGGTACCAAGATTGGCCACAACGTCACAATTAAAAATATGGAAATAAAGATGAATGAAATATGCGATTTGGAACTTGTCATTCCAATGTTCAATTTATCGACTTCTTTAATTCCCTCAACCTTTCTTACAACCTTACTGTCAATGATTTTGCAGACATGACAAACCTCAAGGATTCAACTCCTTAAATAGTTTCCTTGCATCTGATTACATATTTAGACCCGGAAACGACTTGGACAAGAGCTCGACGGAACCGCGACCAAAATTGAACAACGGACCTCGAATCGGCATCGGAAATTTCAAATCCATACACAAACTCAAATGACATTCATTTTGGATTGAAAATCAAAGAACAATCCTCACAACCACAACAACAAGAGGTGTGTACGTGTGTGGTTTCCGGCGAGAGGGAGATGGGTGAGGGTCAAGGCTGGAATTGGAGAAGGACGGATGAGTGTGTGAGAGGTGAAGCTTTGCCGAAGATGGCATATGTGTGGTGAATGGAGGTCCGGCGATGGAGTTCTGGTGGTGAGGATGCGGCTGGTGGTCGACTTGTCAGTGACGACTGAAGGTTGTTATGGAGACTAGGGTTCTTGTCATGGCTGCTTCCTTGTTTATGGCTACTGAAGCTTTTCTTTATCTTCTTCTCCTAAGGTTTCTCTTGTATATCTCCTGAAGAAGAAGATAGGGTCCCTGTCTTAATAGAAAATGGTTGATCCTCAAATGTCTAGGTCTAGGTTTTTTCTTTGATATTTCTTGTATATTATGCTAAATGGGGTGTCTAGGTTTGGGCTTTTGAGTTAATGGGCTAAGAGATTGGTTTAATTGGGCCACAAGCAACACTAAATTAGTCCAAAAAAATTAATTCTATTCCCTCCTCCTTTTTGTATGTAAAATAATTTAGCAAACAAGATAAGCTATTAAAAATAGTACCTAATCTTACTTAAGAAAATAACTATTAAAATAACACTAACCATTTAAAACAAACCTATTTCTTTGGTATTTTTCAAGATTAAAAATGACTACAAAACCTTAATGAAACTATTTTTTGTAATTTTCATTTTTTTCTGATAAAATAAAGTAAAAGAGTCAAAATTAGTTGAAATAGAGATATTAGGCCTAAATTAAATATTTACATGCTAAAATATAAAAAATCTTGGGGAGGGTCAAAAATCACATGTCTACAACTGCCCCTCCTTGACTGGAAACACGAAGTATTTTCAGACAAAGAATGACTAGACAGGTTTTTTTGACCCGACCCTTATTTAGGGAGACTAAAAACTAAAAGAAAGGAGAATGTGACCGAGCCCTGGTATATGAGCTGCCTATATATCCTTGGCTATAAAGGAATCAGGCCACGTGTAGTTCAGAAGTGAGTGATATGATGGAGTATACCGAGGTAGAGAGCCAATCGAGGTGTCGTTCCGTCGAGGTTCCGGTCCGCGGTCCTGTTATTACATCCAAATCAAAAAGTGAAAAGACTAACTAAGCCTGTCAACTATGAGTTACACGATTCCTATGTATAAGTCTTCTAAAGCTTGATCTTGAGTCTTGAATTGTTCTTCATGCAGACTTTGGATTTGAACCTTGACGCGTGCTAGTTGCAGGTGCTAGTTCATTCTTCTTCAGCTTGTCGGATAAAAAACCGGACATACCATGCTTATGACTTCAGCCATATCTTGAGTAGCTCACATCTTTCATCAACTTCTGCATTTGGATTCACTTCTTGCCTTTTTTTATTGTGGATTGTGACTAACTTCCGTTGATCATCTCGGACTATTAACTCGCATTCTTGCTGTGAGCTTCTTTTGTTGCTGACTTGAATTGCATTCTGAAGCGAATTTCCTTGTTTTCCGAGTGGGTGCCTGATTGCCAACATTTGAATTGTATTCCCTTGTTCTCCAGGCGGGCGCCTGATTACTAAAACTTGAATTGTATTCCCTTTGTTAGCTTAAACTATTTTCCCTTGAAACTCGTGTTGTCTTCCTTTGAAACTTGAACTGCTTTCCTTGTTCTCCAGGTGGATGCCTGATTGCCAAAACTTAAACTGTATTCCCTTGCCCTCCAGGTGGGTACCTGATTGCCAAAACTTTAACTTACTCTCCAGCTGGGCGCCTGATTGCCAAGACTTTAACTATATTCCCTTGCTCTCCAGGTGGGCGCCTGATTGCCAAAACTTGAACTGCTTTTCCTCGAAACTTGAAATATTTTCCCTTGTTCTCTAGGTGGGCTCCTGATTGCTGAACTTGAACCGTCTTCCTTTGAACATTGCTGCCTTCCCTTTGTTCTCCAAGTGGGTGCCTGATTCCCAACACTTGCGCATGCTTTTCTTGAGGCTTGAACTACTTCTCCTTTGAACTTATGCCGTTTTCCCTTGTTCTCCCGGTGGGCGCCTGATTACAACAAAACAGACAAAAACAAAAGAAACTTTTCTACCCCAGTTTGGTAGCTGGGGACATCTTTGAGTGTTAATCGAATCTTGTTATCAAAAGAGCTATAAGAACTCAAAATCTAAATCCCATTATCCAGGAGGGCCCTAATAACATCAAATTAAATCTCATCTTAAGAGTGACGACTTTAAAGCTAAATTATATTTCTTAAAGGTAGAACTTACGCTAAATCTTGTTATTTGTGAAGGTCTTGAAATTTAACTAGGTCTCATTATCCAGGAGGGTCCTGAGAATTTTTAAGATTAAATACCATTATCTAGGAGGGCCTTAATTTTTTTTTAAATTAAATCCCATTATCCAGGATGGTCCTGAAAATTTATGGTTGAACCTGTCCGGTATATGCTTTCCTTACGGAGGGTTCCTCCGGAACAAACAAAATTTCCTGCCCTAGTTTGCACTAGGAAGATTTGTGAGTTGTTAGCAACATTGTAAACCACTTATACTACTGATGCAATGATGAGATTAAACTAAAGGCTAGACTAGGATGTGTGTCTCCTATAAGTAAAACCAAAAAACTTTGACTAGCAAATGCGTCTGCTAAAATAAAACCTGAATGAACCAAACTAGGAAGTGCATCTCCTAGCGGTGAAACTTGAATGAATCCAAACTAGGAAGTGCGTCTCCTAAAAGAATAACTTGAAAGACCTTGATTAGGAAGTGCATCTCCTACAGATAAAACTTCACTGAACCAGACTAGGAAGTGCGTCTCCTAGGGGTGAAACTTTAATGACTCAAGCTAGGAAGTGTGTCTCCTATGAATGAACTTAAAAGAACCAGACTAGGAAGTGCGTCTCCTAGGTCCAAACTTAAATGACTCAAACTAGGAAATGCGTCTCCTAGGGGTGAAATCTCAATTTAGGAAGTGCGTCTCTTAAAATAAAAATATATCCTAAAAAATCCAGACTAGGAAGTGCGTCTCCTAGGGGTGGAACTTCAATGACTTAAACTAGGAAGTGCGTCTCCTAGGAATGAACTTAAATGAACCAATTAGGAAGTGCGTCTCCTAGTGGTAAAATCTCAATTTAGGAAGTGCATCTCCTAAAACAAAATATAACCTGAAAGACCCAGACTAGGAAGTGCGCCTCCTAGGGGTGGAACTTCAATGACTTAAACTAGGAAGTGCGTCTCCTAAGAATAAACTTAAGTGAACCAATTAGGAAGTGCGTCTCCTAGTGGTAAAATCTCAATTTAGGAAGTGCGTCTCCTAAAACAAAATATCTTGAAAACCCAGACAAGGAAGTGTTTCTCCTGGGGGTGATGTGTGATCTTCTCAATAACCTTTGCGTAAGCAGAATTGGGGCATTACACCTGAAAATTTCAAGCTTCCAAGCTTTGATATGAACATAGCTTTCGTCCCTATTTCAGACAAAGAACACTTATGAGTTTAAACATGGTGGTTGGTTTGTGGCCTTGACTTTGAGGGCGATTGCTCCTTCACTTGCCATGATAACTTTGATTTCACCTTGAAACACCTTGCTTGTTTATTGACCAATCACTTTCTCTGTCAACCCTTATCAATAAAAATACCTCTGATCCGTTCAAACCCAATACCCTTTATCTATTGCATTGTATACCGAACCTTTGTATTTCACATGAATCCCAAAGCACGCCAAACATCGCCAACTTAGTGCGCATATTGCTCTCTCTTGACTTATACCACTCTGATGTGCTAGTCAAATTCCGTTTTGTGCAATTGGAAAGCTGGTGACAAATTTTGAAGTCATTTCTCACTTGTTCTGACCAAATAGACTCAGGAGTGAAAGTAAACAAAACAAAAGGAACAGAGTAAGGACAATGGAAAGAGATGATTCCTAACAAGAAAACTACACACTTATTAGATGTGGATACCAACTCTAATGACCATGACATGCACCTTTGGATTAAGTGGCCTAATCTGTTAAGCAAGTCTAATGTTCAACTCTTGTTGTACCTCTTCGCCGTGAAACTGGGCTTCAATGCTCCGATTATCCCATCTGATTCACGGTCCTTATTCGACTTGTAGTGCCCGAAGAGTTTTCACCATCATGCCTCTCTCATTTTGTTCTTTCTCTCAACTTACCGTCGCCTTATGGTGCCTGTGAAGGTTTTCACCGATAAGACTCTCTCATTTTTATTTTCCTTGTGTAGAATGGAATGTTGCCCTTGATGTGAATCATACCTCCAACTCGCTTGACTTGGCGCAACTCAAAGATTGATCGGAAGGTCTTTCTTTGGACCGTAATGTAGGCTTTTGGATAGGATTAGAAAGAAAGGATATCATGAAGGTTCAAAACAACTTGAAAGGGCTCAAAATTACAACTTTTGGAATCAGATATCTCACAACAACCACAACTTCTACCCTAGTTTCTTTACTTGGGGACTTTTGAATTTTTATTTTGATGGGACTGAACCGCGAGGCTGCTTATGTATCCTTAAAAGAAATCAGGTCAAACGTAGTTCATGACATAAGAATTGCTTTGTTGTTGTTATTTTTCTCTTTTCTTTTCTTTCTCTCTTTTTGCTTTTCTTTTCTTTTTTCTCTTTCTTTTCTTTTTTTTCTTTTTCTTTTTTTCTTTTTTTTCATTCTTTTCTTTTCTCTTATCTTCTTCTCCTTTTTTTAATTACCTTGTGCGTTCGTGTTTCTGAATTTTGCTACTGATTCCAAAAGAGGGGTATGAAAGAAAATAAATTAGTCTCAAAGGGGTGACAAAGTATAAATTGTTTAGATAGCAGAATAAAATGCTTTCATCATTCCAATCTTCAAAGCATGCCAAATACAAACAATACAATTAAACAAACCAAAGAAATCATACATAATATCTTTTGACTGCATCAGAATTGATAACCATATCCACACATTTGCTTTCTATATCTGTTAAATACAAAGCACCATTGGACAACACTCTCCTTACCACGAACGACCCCTGCCAATTTGGGGCAAACTTGCCTTTAGCTTCAACCTGATGCAGCATGATGCGTTTCAATAATATTTCTTTATGTTCTATCTGCCCCAGTTTCACACAATTCGGGCCTGAAGTGATCTCAAAATGCCTTTACTTATTTCCCTCAAATGTCCCTATCATCTTCAAAATTGTTTCATTGCTTCATGACTAAACTAACTTTTAAGACCAGGCTGAGAATTACGCGTGCATGTCATGTCACTAGAGTCAGCAGGAAAAGAACTATAAAAGAAAACGTGAACTAAACAAAGAATGACTAGAAAAAACAGAAAATAGAAAATTGCATTAGACAAATAGTGAAGGGGTTCGAAAAACAAAACAAGCAAACTAAACTAAGGTTACAATCCTGGAACAAACCTAAAGAACACTAAATTAGTTACTACGACTAAAGAAACTAGGTAAAATAAAAGGATAGAAGGGTTTGAGTCACAAGACAATATCCGGATTACAACCCTGAAATAACCCGGACAACATAAATGACAACAAAATAAACCACCAAGACTCCTCCCCTGCTTGCCAAGAGATGGAGTGTCTTTCCAATTACCAAACACGACATCTTAGCCACTGGATTCCACATCAATATTTCCAAGACCATTAATAACTTCGATATCATTAACTTCAGTCAACAGGTTCCCAAGAGGATTCGCATGCTCCCTGTCACTGTCCTTGACCACAATTACCCCTTCTTGAATCATTCTTTCTATTTCCCTTTTCAAAGCACGACAATCTTCAATGCTATGCCTATGGACGTTAGAGTGGTACATGCATCGTATAGTAGGATCAAAACCTTTTGCATATGGGTCTGTAGTATAGCCGAGGAGCGGCTCAATCAGGCCAGAATGTTTTAACCTTTCAAACAAGCTTGTGTAAGACTCCCCGATTGGCGTGAAACTATTTTTTTGCCTTTATTCCCTTCCTTGCCCCTGTTTCCTAGGGTTGTTGGGTGCTCAAAATGTTGTGAAGGCAAGAATGCATTATGCGGTGCTGGTTCTCGCCATAGGGAGTGACCTGGTGGTTGGACAGATGACCGGACATTATTCGGAGGATAATACTGAGGTGGATTATGTGGAGCTCGGGGATAGGTTTGGGGTTGGAGTTGAGGCTGGGTATATTAATAAGGCGGACCCTTTGGACCATGTCGTGACTCTAAAACAACCATGACAATATCATCACGTTCCTTTTGACCCAGCAAACTTCTTGTGTCGTTCTGAATTGCTTGTGTTGTTGCTTTTAAAGCAGAATAGCTCATGATCTTGCTCGACTTCAACCCATTTTCTACCATTTCTCCCATTTTTACCACATCATTAAAAGGCCTACCCACAACCATGATCAAATGCCTAAAGTAAGTTGGCTCTTGAGCTTGAAGAAAGTACTCGACCATCTCTTTTTCTTCCATCGGGGGATTGACTCTGGCAGCTTGCTCTCTCCATCTGAGCTCGTATTCCCTAAAGCTTTCATTAGGCTTCTTTCCCATCTTGATAAGGGACATGTGATCCAGGACAATTTCTATGTTGTACTGAAAGTGCCGGGCAAAGGCCTGAGCCATATCGTCCCATGTGTATCACTTGCTAACGTCTTGGCGGGTGTACCACTTCAGAGCTGCCCCACTCAGACTGTGACTAAAATATACCATAAATAATTTGTCCTTCCTACCGGCGCCTCTCATCTTACTGGAGTAACCTCTTAAATGGGCCACGAGATCTCCATGTCCGTCATACAAATCAAACTTCGGCATCTTTAAACTAGCAGGCAGTTGGATGTCAAGAAACAAGCACAAGTCTTTGTAAGCCATGCTCATCTGGCTCCCTATCCCTTGCATGTTTCTTAAAGACTGCTCTAAGATTTTCACCTTCCTGGATATCTCATCTTGCTTCACTGTCTTAGCAGGCTTTTCAGATTCACCGGGAGGCTCAAAATAAGGAGCGTGAGAGTAGGGATCTGAATCCTTGGAAGTTGGTTCTGGAGCATAGTGTTGGGCCTCGGAGACTTTGAGCACAGTCTCGTTAGAGGATTGGGGAAAAGTAGCTGGTGGAGGAGCTACAAAAGCATGAGTGGACAAAGGAGCGGGATATGAGGTGATTTTGGCGGGTAGAGTGTGAAAAGGTTGTGGGGAAATATCAGCAGTAGTGGGAATATAGATTTGTGATAGTGGTGGGATAGTTACAGGGTTTTCAATGTAGTTAGTGGGAAATAAAGGTGGAGGATGTCCCCTGATCCAAGACTGATACATTTCTGCCACTTGTTGTTTCAACATTTGGACCTCCCCTTTCAATTTAGACTCCGACTTCATAAACTCCCTCGACGGGTCAACAACTCTTGTGTCCAGGTCTTTGCTAGTCATGACTACCTTGCTCTTTGACCTTGTGTTGTATGGATGAGTTACCTTAAGAACCACAAACCAACCACCCTTCTGCTCAACGAAGATAACAAAAGGAACAAAATGGGACATCCTGTTAGCATTAGGGCATTTAACAACTAAAAATATCACATTGCGTGCAATGCACCTAGTAACAATTAACGGTTCTAGAATGACTTCGAGGGTCACAAGGTCACTTGGCATCATTCCAATTTTGTTCATTTCAATCTTTTCTTTTCTTTTATTTTCTGGCACTTCTTGTTGCTCATTTTCTTTCCTCTTTTTTCTAATTAATTATCACTCTTTTCTTTCCTCTCATTTCTCACGTCCCACAACTTCATCCTTTTTTTTCTTTTCTCTTTTTTTTGTTGTTTTTCTGTTTTGTTTTTTTCCCTTTTTCTTTTAATTTTATTTTTAAAAATGATTCGATCAAACCCTATGTAGGTTGCCTACGTATCATGACGCCGCATGAATCAGATCTTTGCGTAGTTCGGGAATATCGGGAATAGACTAAATGAACTAACGTTCTCTTTTTTTTATTACCTTAATGACTATTCTGATGAGAAAAGAGAAATAAAAGAAGCAAAACCTTTTTTTGTTGAATTTTCTAGACTTAATGTTCTATATAATATTCTAAACTCAAGCTTAAATAAGCAAATATTTTTCCTTTTTTTTTTGAAACATATATTCTATGAGAAATTATTAAGGAAAAACCCTAGAAGAAACAAAATATTTTTTGATTCTTTTTTTAGAAAGGAAATCTAAAGAATAAACCAAAGAAAAATATTTTGAATTTTCATTTGATATCACCGAAAAAGATTTCGAAATGAGAAATGAACAAGATAAAAAAACCATGTAAAGTATGTTATTTTTCTTCTATGTACAATATCCTAAAGTTCTAGTGAAAATAAAAAGAATATATTTTTTATATATATTTCCCAATGGAGAACCTTAAGAGAAAATCTTTTTTGAATTTTGGAATCAATATCTTAAAGAAAACTTTTAAAGAAGTACTAAAAGAAAATTCTCTTCTTTTTTTTTTGAATTTTTAGTCTTAATATACTAAAGGAAATATAAAAGCAATTTTTATTTTGAATTCTAGATATTAATTTCCTAAGGAAAACCACAAAAGATTTTTTTTTGAACTTCTAGAGTTAGTATTCTAAAGAAAACATCTAACATAAATATTAAAACGCAAAATCTCTTTTTTATTTATTTATTACACATCTTTTTTTTTCAATACAAAATAGGAAATACAATAACGAAAGACTCGACATTGCTGTACAAAACCAGAAGGTAAAAGACAACATAAAAAGAACAACAAACTCAAAACATAATAATTAAAAAATCTCCTTAAGCAAACTCCTGAATGATTGACCCTGACTGGATAGTCCTAGGGCGTCTGTCATGCCCAAACTCCGATAAGTAGATCCACACTTGTATGAGAAAAATAGACCAAATAAAGTTAAAGACCTAGAACACTATGTGAGATAATAATACTTTCTGTTGGACACATGCAAAATATGATTGTGACTATTTTTCTAAAATGGTTTATGTGGCCAAAATGTGGCTAGAAGTACAAAATTTGGCTAAGACCCCACAAAGCCAAGAACCTAAGATTTACTAGGAAGAACGGACCCTATGTGAGTTACCTACATATCACGCCCCGAAAGACGAGAATCAGGTATGCGTAGATGGGGAAAATTGGATACGGGCGAGAGTTAAAAAAATAACTAATTTAGAGAAATTAATTTTTTTGTATTTTGTTTTGAAAAATGATGAAACATGTAAACTCTTTTTGGATTTTCTTTTCCTTTTTTTTGGATTTTTGATTTTCAGAAAATGGTGAAAAAAGTGCAAATCTTTTTGAATTTTTCATGTTTTTTTTTGTCTTTTTCTTAACAAAAATATGATAGAAAACATGACTAGATCCTACTTGCTTTATTTTCACATTTCAGCCTCTCTTTTTTTCCTTTTTTGTTCTTTTTTTTTACTTGCCCTCAACTATCATTGGTCCGCCAAATGACCCTTTTACCCTTGAAAACTGCAACATGTAGCACATAAGATGCATCAGGATGGTCTTTTATTTTTTGGGCACACCTGTCCTAGACGGACCCAACCCCTATGTTGAATCCCCAAAGTCAGATGCGCGTGATGCAAACAAACGTTCCTACTAGGGATCCGGTATGAGGCTGAGTTATTCTAAGTTCAAAACCTGGGTATGTTGTTCTAGACTTGTGTACCCGAGAGGACAACTTGGGGGGGAGGGGGCTACGTACCGGGAACCAAAAGGCCATCCAACTTTGTAAATTGTCTGAGCCTCTTCCTAATTTAAGGTATGACACTGACAGAAAAGGAGTCACGCCAGCGTGCACATCCCCGAAGATGAGAAGAGAAGGGTTTCGTTATAGTTTATATACAGTTCAAATAGTATCAAAGCGGTAAAAAGCAACATTTAGCACATTAGGCCTAAACATGTAATAAAAATAGATAAAAAATAAAAGCCAAATATAACAATTATTCTAAGCTCGAATTCTTGAACCCTGAACCAGAAGTTCTGGGTTCTTGTCCCCAGCCGAGTTGCCAGAGCTGTCACACCTCCTTTTTACCACCCCCGGAAGGGAGATATGGGAGTTTTTTCCAATTTAAGTGATAATCGAAATGAGATTATTTTATTTAAAAATTCAGAGTTGCCACTTGGGATAATTTATGGTGTCCCAAGTCACCGGTTTAAAATTCCGAATCGAGGAAGTTTGACTCATATTTACGGTCTGCGAACACAAAAATTCGGGTAAGGAATTCTGTTAACCCGGGAGAAGGTGTTAGGCATTCCTAAGTTCCTAGCTTTAGCACGGTCGCTCAACTGTTAATATTGGCCTATTTATTTGATTTTTAAAATATTTTTGAAACCTATGTGCATTTTTATTCTTTTTTTAAATCGCCTTAGTAATCCAAGTATCATGCAACTATTTATTGATTACACATTTGCGAATTGTGTCATGGGAACCGTACCCACGATCTACAACGTGTATATTTTATTAAAAGAATAAATTGTGGCCGGGTCACATAAATGTACCCCCGAATTTTTAGAAATTAAAAAATCACGACCACGTCACGGGAACCGTACCTGTAGCTATGACAATTATTTAATTAGCATGCCTAAAGCAAACTACGAAAGTTCAAGGCATTTTGCATACTAATTTTGTATTTACGTGAGGGCCATAGATTAGGATTTTATTTGTGTATGGCGCACCTCAATTTTTTTTAAAGGAAAAGATTTGCATTTTTGGAGGCTAACTAAAGATGCTCCTACTTTAATCTAATTTGGAATTAGGTATCACAATCACATCACAGAAACCGTACCCGTAGTTGTAATAATTTAATTACGGGCCTAAAGCAAACTACGATATCCGAGAGTTGTTAATCTCCATACCATGCGAAATACATGAACAAAAACAAATAGAAGCTACATTAAAAATTGTTACGTATATGATGAAGAATCTACCATTACTTGAACAATGTTTTAGTGCAAAAAATATTTTGACATTTGAACAGATATTTTAGAGAAAAACTCAACTTTACCAATGAGAAATGCTTACTTGAACTTTACGCCTTTTTCCATCTTATGCTGGCTCACAAATGCAAGTGTTGAACTATATAAACACAAGAATCATGACTCAAATCCTATGCTAAAGAGGTACCAAGATTGGCCACAACGACACAGTCAAAAATATGAAAATAAAGATGAATGAAATATGCGATTTGGGACTTGTCATTCCAATGACCAATTTATCGACTTCTTTAATTCCCTCAACCTTTCTTACAACCTTATTGTCAATGATTTTGCAGACATGACAAACCTCAAGGATTCAACTCCTTAAATAGTTTCCTTGCATCTGATTACATCTTTAGACCCTGAAACGGCTTGGACAAGAGCTCGACGGAACCGCGAACAAAATTCAACAACGGACCTCGAATCGACATCGGAAATTTCGAATCCATACACAAACTCAAATGACATTCATTTTGGAATGAAAATCAAAGAACAATCCTCACAACCACAACAACAAACAGTAGTAATAGCAAAAGAAGAGTCAAGTGATATTAGAACAGTAGGTCTTTGGCCATCACTCAGTGCTATCACGATTTGCAAGTATATACAAGTGAAACGACTTTTTCTGGCAAATCTGATGGCATCTAGGCCTGGCACGGTTGGAGATGGTTTGGTCGCTAATGGAACTTAGGGTGTTTATTGGAGAAGTAGGATGCTGAAGGTTACTGATCTCGTTACTTGGTTTTGCAGGTTCAGGTTTGGGTGATGAAGGCTGCGTAGGGTGTTGTGTGTGCGTGTATGGTTTCCGGCGAGAGGGAGATGGGTGAGGGTCAAGGCTGGAACTGGAGAAGGACGGGTAGGTGTGTGTGAGGTGAAGCTTCGCCGGAGATGGCAGATGCGTGGTGAACGGAGGTTCGGCGATGGAGTTTTGGTGGTGAGGATGCGGCTGGTGGTCGACTGGTCAGTGACGGCTGAAGGTTGTTATGGAGTCTAGGGTTTTTGTCATGGCTGCTTCCTTGTTTATGGCTACTGAAGCTTTTCTTTATCTCCTTCTCCTAGAGTTTTTCTTGTATATCTCCTGAAGAAGAAGATAGGGTCCCTATCCTAATAGAAAACGGCTAATCCTTAAATGTCTAGGTCTAGGTTTTTTCTTTGATTTTTCTTGTATATTATGCTAAATGGGGTGTCTAGGTTTGGGCTTTTGAGTTAATTAGCTAAGAGATTGGTTTAATTGGGCTACAAACAAGACTAAATTAGTCCAAAAAATTAATTCTATTCCCTCCACCTTTTTGTCTGTAGAATAATTTAGCAAACAAGATAAACTATTAAAAATAGTACTTAATCTTACTTAAGAAAATAACTATTAAAATAATACTAACCGTTTAAAACAAACCTATTTTCGATATTTTTTGAAGATTAAAAATGACTACAAAACCTTAATGAAACTATTTTTTGTAATTTTTATTTTTTGTTATAAAATAAAGTAAAAGAGTCAAAATTAGTGAAATACCGATATTAGGCCTAAATTAAATATTTACATGCTAAAATATAAAAAAATTTGGGGAGGGTCAAAAATCACATATCTACAAAAGGTTGGTTAAAGGAGTCAATGAGCCACTTGGTGACGACAAGGTGATTGAGTTGGTGAAGGTCCCGGTGATATTGATGTGGAACTTAGTGGCTAAGATGTCGAGCTTGGTAATTGGAAAGACGCTCCTTTCTTGGCTAGCCAGGGGAGTCCTGGTGGTTTGTTTTGTTATCATTTCTTTTGTCCGGATTATTTCAGGGTTGTAATCCGGATATTGTCTTGTGACTCAAACCGTTCTATCCTTTTATTTTGCCTAGTTCGTTTAGTCATAGTAACTCGTTTAGTGTTGGCTAGGTTTGTTCCAGGGTTGTAACCCCAGTTTATTTTGCTTGTTTCGTTGTTCAAACCCTTTCACTGTCTGTCTAATACAATTTTCTATTTTCTATTATTTCTAGTCATTTTTTGTTTAGTTCTCTTCTCCTTTTATAGTTCTTTTCATGCTGGCTTTAGTGACATGATATGCATGCAAAATTCTAGGCCTGATTTTAAAAGTTAGTTTAATCATGAAGCAATGAAATAATTTTGAAGATGATAGGGACATTTGAGGGAAATAAGTACAGATTTGGATATTTTGAGATCATTTAAAGCCCGAACTGTGTAAAACTGGGGCAGATAATTTGGAAAGTTAATAGGATGACAAGAATTTGTTAAAGGAGAATGCATCCCGGACAATTTGAAGCGAGAAACTTTGAGTTCAAGTGTATCTCAAGTAACAAGATAAAGCCAAGGAAGTTTTCTCCGAACAGACTGAGGGTATCCATTGTGAAGAAGAAATTACCCAACGAGAGTCTGTACTTGACAAGGTGTTAAGTGGAAAGCATATCAGTGATATCAATGTCGAAGCTGCAAAAGAAATGTTGTGCATGATCTTCTTTTTCATTCTCAAGTTGCATGTGTTGTACTTGGCATTTTCAGAGATTGGGAGGCCCTCTTTTAGCTACCCAAACACTTATATCATTTGATACCCTTTTGACCCTATAATGATTTCTTTGACCTCCCCTCTTTTGGAATCAAGTTAGAGTCATATGAAAAAAAAAATTGTCCCCATAGGTTTATTTTAGAAAGTTCATTCCAAAAGGAAAATTCAAGAAAAAGAAGAGAAAAATAGAAATAAATAAAAAAGAAAAAAAAAGAAAAAAAAGAGAAAAAAAGAAAAAAGGAAAATAGTAACAAAAAGTAGTCTTTTGAACTATGTTCGACCTGATTCTTGTCACCACAAGATACGTAGGCAGCCTATCACTACCCGGATTTTCCACCATCGGGTGTCGTGATGGCGCCTACTATCGGAGCTAGGCAAGCCAAATATATAAAACATTTTTCCTGCTTTCTTCCAAACAATATAATAAACGAGACAAAATTTAAACGGAAGACTTTAAATCTAAAGCAACTGAGAACCAAAAGTGCGGAAGTTTGAACCAAAATGCTACCCAGAGTCTAGTGTCACTAGCTCACGGACTACTACAGAATACTACAATCAATGTCTGAAAGGAAAATACATCATGTTTGTCTGATACAAGATAAACAAACGAAAAACATGGAAAGGGACTTCGGCCTGCGAACGCCAGCTAGGCTACCTCGAGAGTCCCTGGACTAAAGATAGCTCCCAGAAGTCCTACTGCTACGGTCCGTAAGATGCTCCCTGATCTGTGCACAAAAATGTACAGAGTGTAGCAACAACACAACCGACCCCATGTGCTGGTAAGTGCCTAGCCTAACCCCGGCGAAGTAGTGACGAGGCTAAACAGTACCTACCACAATTAACCTGTACAGATATATATACAACAAGTACAAGAAAACAATAACAAGATAATACAAAGTAAAACTGGGAGGGGACATGCTATCGGGGAGTAACAGATAAAAATGAAATATCGGAAATAAGCAGAAGAACTTCGGTTTCCATGATATATATATATATAGTGGACGGTGTGCCACACGATCCCATAATATCATATATAAGTGGACGGCGTGCCACATGATCCCATAATATAGTATATAAGTGGACGGCGTGCCACACGATCCCTTTTAACAATATATAGGTGGACGGCGTGCCACACGATCCCTTTTAACAATATATAGGTGGACGACGTGCCACACGATCCCTATTTCCATATACCATGTGGTAGGCGTACCACCCGTTCACATTTCATCTTTATCACAGTGCACAATACGTCACCGACAACGGAGGCCAGTAACCAAGTGCCACACGATCCCAATTCATATCATATATAAGTGGACGGCGTGCCACACGATCCCATAATATCATATATAATTGGACGGCGTGCCACACGATCCCATAATATCATATATAAGTGGACGGTGTGCCACACGATCCCATAATATCATATATAAGTGGACGGCATGCCACACGATCCCATAATATCATATATAAGTGGACGGCGTGCCACACGATCCCATAATATCATATATAAGTGGACGGCATGCCACACGATCCCATAATATAGTTCATAATATCTGACTTCATATAGTAGACCCCTTCAGGGGAGAATAACAACTCAATACCTTTAACCCGGCAAGGGTACAGCTAACAGCCCAAAATATCCCGACAAGGGAGAATATATATATCAGTCTACACATCCCGGCAAGGGAGTATTCACAACACATTCTCCTTTTAAATCATTCTTCCTCAACCGTTCACATTATATGAAACTTATCAAATAAACAAGGAGCTTGTGTCACATTATTCGAATTAAAAGCAATCAAGACTCATGGTCATGCTAGACTCCGGTGCATAGATAACCGTCACCATGCCTATACACCGTACTCCACATTAGCAAGTAGCAAATATCATCCTAATCCTATTCCCTCAAGCCAAAGTTAGAACAAACACTTACCTCGAATGCTCCAAACTCAACTCACGCTTCTAGTATAGCTTTACCTCTTGATTCCACCACCAATCCGCTCGAATCTAGTCATAAGTTACTTAATCACATTAATAATTACTAAATGAATCACTCCCCATGCATGAAAAATAAATTTTACAAGGTTTTTCCCAAAATGGTCAAAAACACCCCCGGACGCACGTGGTCGAAACTCGAGGTTTGGACCAAAACCCGGTTACCCATTCCCCCACGAGTCCAAATATATGATTTGTTTTGAAATCGGACCTAAAATTGAGGTCCAACTCCTCAGTTTGTAGAAGACCTAGGTTCTACCCAAACAACCAGTTTTACCCCTGAAAATCTTTGATTTGAAGTTGAAATTATGTTAAAAGATGTTAAGAAATAAAGAAATTAAGTTAGAAATCACTTACCAATCGTTTTGGAGAAGAAAAGTTGTTTGGAAAATCGCCTCTTAGGTTTTGTGTTTTTGAAAAGTGAAAAATGACTGAGATTTTTCGAACTTGTATACCTTTCTGAGGACCTGGCGCGGACCGCACAAAAATGTGTTGCGGCCGCGCCGAGTGGGAGAAAATTAGGGCTTCTCTGAACCCTTCCAGCGCGGACCGCACTGTTTTGGTGCGCGGCCGCACTGGTTAACCTGAAACCCTAGCCCTCAGACTCAGCCACGCGGACCGCACACAAATGCATCGCGGCCGCGCGGCTCCAGCGCGGACCGCGCGGAAATGACCGCGGCCGCGCTGGTGTCTGCAACACCTGAACCTGCATTTTCTTAAGTCCAAGACCTCCCGGGCCCCATTCAAAACTCACCCGAGCCCTCGGGGCTCCAAACCAAACATGCACACAACCTTAAAAACATCTTACGGACTTACTCGTGCGATCAAATCGCCAAAATAACATCATATACATAGGATCAAGCCTCAAACACATGATTTTCTTTCTTCAACTTTCATAACTCAAATTCTCCATTTTTAGTCCGAAACACGTCATATGACGTCCGTTTTTAGCCAAACTTTACAGATAGTGCTTAACACATATTTAAGACTTGTACCGAGCGCCGGAACCAACCTACGGGCCCGATACCTATATTTTCTAACTCATTTTCATTTCAAGTTTTCATATCATTTTCAGAAAAATAATTTCACACAAAAATTCATTTCTCGAGCTTGGGACCTCGGAATTTAATTCCAGGCACACGCCCAAGTCCCATATTTTTCTACGGACCCTCCGGGACCGTCGAATCACAAGTCCGGGTCCGTTTACCCAAAATGTTGACCGAAGTCAATATTATGCATATTAATATCGAAATTCATCAAATTTTTCACATAATTCACATATTCTAACATAAAACTTTCCGGCTACGCGCCCGAACTACGCACGCCAATCGAGGCAACTAAAGCGAGGTTTTCAAGGCCTCGAAAGCACGGAACAAGGAAGAACTACGGTGATGACCCTTCGGGTCGTCACATTCTCCACCTCTAAAACAACCGTTCATCCTCGAACGGACAAAAGAAAGAAGTACCTGAGTCGGGAAATAAATAAGGATAACGGCTCCACATATCGGACTCGGACTGCCAGGCCGATGCCTCAGGAGGCTGACCTCTCCACTAAACACGCACCGAAGGAAAACTCTTCGACCTTAACTGTCGAACCTGCCGGTCTAGAATAGCCACCGGCTCCTCCTCATATGACAGATCCTTGTCCAATTGGACAGTGCTAAAATCTAACACGTGCGATGGATCTCCGCGATACTTCCGGAGCATAGATACATGAAACACGGGATGCACAGCTGACAAGCTAGGTGGCAAGGCAAGTCTATAAGCCACCTCTCCCACACGATCAAGAATCTCAAATGGACCGATGAACCTAGGGCTGAGCTTGCCCTTCTTCCCAAATCTCATCACGCCCTTCATAGGCGATACACGGAGCAATACCCGCTCCCCAACCATGAAAGCAACATCTCTGACCTTGCGGTCTGCATAACTCTTTTGTCTGGACTGAGCTGTACGAAGTCTATCCTGAATAATCCTGACCTTGTCCAAGGCCTCCTGAACCAGATCCGTACCCAATAATCGAGCCTCTCCCGGCTCAAACCATCCAACTGGAGACCGACATTGCCTACCATACAACGTCTCATACGGAGCCATCTGAATGCTGGACTGGTAGCTGTTGTTGTAGGCGAACTCTGCTAAAGGCAAAAACTGGTCCCACGAGCCTCCAAAATCAATGACACAGGCTCGGAGCATGTCCTCAAGAATCTGAATAGTCCTCTCGGACTGACCGTCCGTCTGGGGATGAAATGCTGTACTCAACTCAACCTGGGTGCCCAACTCTCGCTAAAACGCTCTCCAGAAATGAGAGGTAAACTGCGTACCCCGATCCGAAATGATAGATAGCGGCACCCCATGAAGGAGAACAATCTCCCTGATATAAATCTCGGCTAACCTTTCGGACGAATAGGTGGCTGCAACAGGAACAAAATGTGCTGACTTGGTCAGCCTATCAACCATGACCCAAACTGCATCAAACGTTTTCCGAGTCATCGGAAGTCCAGTAACGAAATCCATCGTAATCCTCTCCCACTTCCACTCGAGAAGTGCAATCCTCTGAAATAGACCACCAGGTCTTTGATGCTCGTACAAAACCTGCTGACAATTCAAACACCGAGCCACATGCACAACGATGTCTTTCTTCATCTTACACCACCAATAGTGCTACCTCAGATCCTGATACATCTTCGCGGTGCCCGGGTGAATAGAATACCGAGAACTGTGGGCCTCCGCTAAGATCAACTCTCGAATCCCATCAACATTGGGCACACAAACTCGCCCCTGCAATCTCAATACACCATCATCATCTAAAGTTATTTTCTTGGCACCTCCACGCTGCACCGTGTCTCTCAAGACACACAAATGGGGATCCTCAAACTGCCGCTCGCGGATACGCTCTAATAGTGAGGAACGAGCAACCGTGCAAGCTAACACTCTGCTAGGCTCAGAAATATCCAACCTCACAAGACGATTGGCCAAGGCCTGAACATCCAAAGCAAGCGATCTCTGGCTGACTGGAATATAAGCAAGACTACCCATGCTGGCGGACTTCCTGCTCAATGCATCGGCCACCACATTGGCCTTCCCCGGGTGGTATAAGATAGTAACATCATAATCTTTTAGCAACTCTAACCACCTCCTCTGCCTCAAATTCAACTCTTTCTGCTTGAACAGATACTGAAGACTCTTGTGATCAGTGTAAACCTCACACGTCACGCCATATAAGTAATGCCTCCAGATCTTCAAGGCATGAACAATGGCTGCCAACTCGAGATCATGAACCGGATAATTCTTCTCGTGGATCTTCAACTGTCTCGAAGCATAAGCAATGACTTTGCCTTCCTGCATCAACACTGCACCAAGCCCAATACGAGACGCATCACAATAGACCGTATATGGCCCTGAACCTGTGGGCAAAACCAATACCGGTGCCGTAGTCAGAGCCATCTTGAGCTTCTGAAAGCTCGCCTCACACTCGTCCGACCACCTGAACTGGGCACCCTTCTAGGTCAATCTGGTCATAGGGGTTGCAATGGATGAAAACCCCTCCACGAACCGACGATAGTAACCTGCTAACCCCAGGAAACTCCGAATCTCCGCAGCTGAAGCTGGTCAAGGCCAGTTCTTGACTGCCTCTATCTTCTTCGGGTCTACCTGAATACCTGCTGCTGATACGACATGACCTAGGAATGCGATCGAACTTAACCAAAACTCGCACTTTGAGAACTTAGCATACAACTGACTACCCTTCAGGGTCTGAAGAACCACTCTGAGGTGCTGCTCATGCTCCTCCTAACTGCGGGGGTATATCAGAATATCATCAATGAAAACAATCACGAACCAATACAGATAGGGCCTGAACACTCGGTTCATCAATTCCATAAATGTTGTTGGGGCATTGGTCAACCCAAATGACATGACCAAAAACTCATAATGTTCATATCGAGTACGAAATGCTGTCTTAGGGACATCAGACGCCCTAATCCTCAACTGGTGATAACCAGATCTCAAATCTATCTTCGAGAACACCTTCGCACCCTGAAGCTAGTCGAATAAATCATCAATCCTCGGTAGTGGATACTTATTCTTAATTGTAACCTTGTTCAATTGCCAGTAATCGATGCACATTCTCATCGAACAATCTTTTTTCTTCACAAATAACACTGGCGCACCCCAAGGCGAAACACTGGGTCTAATGAAACCTTTCTCAAGCAAATCCTGCAGTTGTTCCTTTAACTCTTTCAACTCCGGCGGGGCCATACGATATGGCGGGATAGAAATGGGCTGAGTGCCCGAAGCCAAATCAATACAAAAGTTGATATCCCTGTCAGGCGGCATACCCGGCAAGTCTGAAGGGAAAACCTCAGGAAACTCCCAAACAACGGGCACAGAATCAATAGAAGGGGCCTCCGCGCTATAATCGTGAACATACGCCAAGTAGGCCAAATATCCCTTCTCGACCATATGCCGAGCTTTCACATACGAGATAACACTGTGGGTACAATGAACAGAAGTCCCTCTCCACTCTAAACGGTGTAAATCCGGTAAGGCTAAGGTCACGGTCTTGGCATAGCAATCCAAGATAGCATGGTACGGGGATAACCAATCCATCTCCAATATAACATCAAAGTCGACCATGTTCAAAAGCAACAAATCAACACGGGTCTCAAGACCCCCAAACACTACGATACAAGAACGATGAACTCGGTCGACCACAATAGAATCACCTACCGGTGTTGACACATAAACATGAATACTCAACGAGTCACTAGGCATAACCAAATAGGGTGCAAAATAGGATGACACATATGAATACGTAGATCCGGGATCAAATAGCACAAAAGCATCCCTATCACATACCAGAATAGAACCTGTAATCACATCATCTGATGACTCAGCCTCTGGCCTGGCTGGCAAAGCATAACAACGGGGCTAGGCCCTACCTCCCTGAATCATATCCCTGGGAAGATCTGCTGCTGGCTGACCCCTACCTCTAGTGGTCTGAGCTCTACCTCTAAGACCTCTACCTCCACCTCTATGTCCTCTACCCCCGCCTCTAGCTGGCTGGGCAGGCTGTGGGGCAACTGGTGCCTGGACCATCGGGCGAGGACCTTGCTGCTGCGAGCTGCTGGAAGCTCGAGGGCAATATCTGGCAATGTGACTCACATCGCCGCAAGTATAACAAGCCCTCGGCTGCTGAGAATAACGAAGTGGTGGTGCGCTGATAGGTGTTGATGGTGAACTGAAGAGCTGCTGGTCAGAATACTGCGGCTGAGAACCACGACCACCTGGTGTACCATGAGAAGCCTGGAGAGCTGACTGAAAGGGCCTCCGAAGGATGGCCTCTACCATAAGAATCCCTACCTCCAGACGAGGTACCACTGAATCTACCAGAATGATGGGGCCTCTTATCAGACCCAGGACCACCTCCCTGAGCAAGTGCCATCTCTATCCGGCGGGCACCATCTGCCGCCTCCTAAAATGAAATCTCACTACCGGCACTCATGGCCATCTGAACACGGATCGGCTGGGCCAATCTATCAATAAACCTCTGCACCCTCTCTCTTTCGGTGGGGAATATCACAATGGCATGACGAGTAAGATCAATGAACCGGGTCTCATACTGGGTGACCGTCATAGGACCCTGCTGGAGACGCTCAAACTGCCTGCGAAGAGCATCTCGCTGACTAACTGGAAGAAACTTCCCCAGAAATAACTCTGAAAATTGATCCCAGGTCAATGATGGTGACCCTGCTGGCCTGGCTAAACAGAAATCCCTCCACCAAGTCTTGGCGGATCCTGCCAGGCGAAAAGTGGCGAAGTCGACCCCATTGGTCTCTACAATGCCCATAGTCCGTAGAACCTCATGACAGCTGAATATGAAATCCTGAGCATCCTCTGAGGGGGTGCCACTATATGTGGTTGTGAAGAGCTTGGTGAAACGATCAAGCCTCCACAAAGCATCCGCGGACATAGCCGCACCATCGCTGGACTGAGCCGCAATACCTGGCTGGGCTGCCACAACTGGCTGAACTGCCACGGCTGGCTGAACTGCGGGAACTTGAGCCTGAGGAGCTACTGGCTCTAGAGTACGAGTATCGGGAGTTTGTACTCCTCCCCCAGCCTGAGATGTGGCTGGAGCTACGGGAAGCAAACCCGCTCTAGAAATGCCCTCCATAAAGCCTACCAGTCGGACCAAAGTGTCCTGAAGCACTGGAGTGGCTATGAAACCCTCTGGGACCTGAGCTGGGCCCACTGGAGCTGATGGAGCTGGAACCTCCTTGTCATAGTCAGTACAAGGCTCCACCTCTGGGACTGCTACTCGGGGCTGAGCTCTGCCTCGGCCTCTGGCACGGCCTCGCCCTCTGCCCTTGATAGGAGCTGGGGGCTTGGGCTGCTGCGCAGTAGAAGAGGAAGCACGTGTTCTCACCATCTACGAAAGAACAGAGTAGTAGGACGATCAATACTTGAGAATCAGAATCGCACGACACGAATGAACAAAGTGAAGTTTTCCAAACTCAGTAGCCTCTGCGGGATAAATACAGACGTCTCCGTACCGATCCCTCAGACTCTACTGAGCTTGTCCGTGAGTTGTGAGACCTAAGTAACCTAGTGCTCTGATACCAACTTGTCACGACCCGGATTTCCCACCATCGGGTGTCGTGATGGCGCCTACTATCGGAGCTAGGCAAGCCAAATATATAAAACATTTTTCCTGCTTTCTTCCAAACAATATAATAAACGAGACAAAATTTAAATGGAAGACTTTAAATCTAAAGCAACTGAGAACCAAAAGTGCGGAAGTTTGAACCAAAATGCTACCCAGAGTCTGGTGTCACTAGCTCATGGACTACTACAGAATACTACAATCAATGTCTGAAAGGAAAATACATCATGTTTGTCTGATACAAGATAAACAAACGAAAAACATGGAAAGGGACTTCGGCCTGCGAACGCCAGCTAGGATACCTCGAGAGTCCCTGGACTGAAGATAGCTCCCAGAAGTCCTACTGCTGTGGTCCGTAAGCTGCTCCCTGATCTGTGCACAAAAATGCATAGAGTATAGCATCAGCACAACCGACCCCATGTGCTGGTAAGTGCCTGGCCTAACCCCGGCGAAGTAGTGACGAGGCTAGACAGTACCTACCACAATTAACCTGTACAGATATATATACAACAAGTGCAAGAAAACAATAACAAGATAATACAAAGTAAAACTGGGAGGGGACATGCTATCGGGGAGTAATAGATAAAAATGAAATATCGGAAATAAGCAGAAGAACTCCGGTTTCCATGATATATATATATATATATATATATATAGTGGACGGCGTGCCACACGATCCCATAATATCATATATAAGTGGACGGCGTGCCACACGATCCCATAATATCATATATAAGTGGAATGCGTGCCACGCGATCCCTTTTAACAATATATAGGTGGACGGCGTGCCACACGATCCCTTTTAACAATATATAGGTGGACGGCGTGCCACACGATCCCTATTTCCATATACCACGTGGTAGGCGTACCACCCGTTCCCATTTCATCTTTACCACAATGCACAATATGTCACCGGCAACGGAGGCCAATAACCAAGTGGACGACGTGCCACACGATCCCAATTCATATCATATATAAGTGGACGACGTGCCACACGATCCCATAATATCATCTATAAGTGGACGGCGTGCCGCACGATCCCATAATATCATATATAAGTGGACGGCATGCCATACGATCCCATAATATCATATATAAGTGGACGGCGTGCCACATGATCCCATAATATCATATATAAGTGGACGGTGTGCCACACGATCCCATAATATAGTTCATAATATCTAACTTCATATAGTAGACCCCTTCAGGGGAGAATAACAACTCAATACCTTTAACCCGGCAAGGGTACAGCTAACAGCCCAAAATATCCCGACAAGGGAGAATATATATATCAGTCTACACATCCCGGCAAGGGAGTATTCACAACACATTCTCCTTTTAAATCATTCTTCCTCAACCGTTCACATTATATGAAACTTATCAAATAAACAAGGAGCTTGTGTCACATTATTCGAATTAAAAGCAATCAAGACTCACGGTCATGCTAGACTCCGGTGCATAGATAACCGTCACCATGCCTATACACCGTACTCCACATTAGCAAGTAGCAAATATCATCCTAATCCTATTCCCTCAAGCCAAAGTTAGAACAAACACTTACCTCGAATGCTCCAAACTCAACTCACGCTTCTAGTATAGCTTTACCTCTTGATTCCACCACCAATCCGCTCGAATCTAGTCATAAGTTACTTAATCACATTAATAATTACTAAATGAATCACTCCCCATGCATGAAAAATAAATTTTACAAGGTTTTTCCCAAAATGGTCAAAAACACCCCCGGACCCACGTGGTCGAAACTCGAGGTTCGGACCAAAACCCGGTTACCCATTCCCCCACGAGTCCAAATATATGATTTATTTTGAAATCGGACCTCAAATTGAGGTCAAACTCCTCAGTTTGTAGAAGACCTAGGTTCTACCCAAACACCCAATTTCACCCCTGAAAATCTTTGATTTGAAGTTGAAATTATGTTAAAAGATGTTAAGGAATAAAGATATTAAGTTAGAAATCACTTACCAATCGTTTTGGAGAAGAAAAGTTGTTTGGAAAATCGCCTCTTAGGTTTTGTGTTTTTGAAAGTGAAAAATGACTGAGATTTTCCGAACTTGTATACCTTTCTGAGGACCTGGCGCGGACCGCACAAAAATGTGTTGCGGCCGCGCCGAGTGGGAGAAAATTGGGGCTTCTCTGAACCCTTCCAGCGCGGACCGCACTGTTTTTGTGCGCGGCCGCACTGGTTAACCTGAAACCCTAGCCCTCAGACTCAGCCATGCGGACCGCACAGAAATGCATAACGGCCGCACGACTCCAGCGCGGACCGCGCGGAAATGACCGCGGCCGCGCTGGTGTCTGCAACACCTGAACCTGCATTTTCTTAAGTCCAAGACCTCCCGGGCCCCATTCAAAACTCACCCAAGCCCTCGGGGCTCCAAACCAAACATGCACACAACCTTAAAAACATCTTACGTACTTACTCGTGCGATCTAAATCGCCAAAATAACATCATATACATAGGATCAAGCCTCAAAATACATGATTTTTCTCTCAACTTTCATAAAACTCAAATTCTCCACTTTAAGTCCGAAACACGTCATATGACGTTCTTTTTTAGCCAAACTTTACAGATAGTGCTTAAAACATATTTAAGACCTGTACCGAGCGCCGGAACCAAACTACGGGCCCGATACCTATATTTTCTAACTCATTTTCATTTCAAGTTTTCATATCATTTTCAGAAAAACAATTTCACACAAAAATTCATTTCTCGGGATTGGGACCTCGGAATTTAATTTCGGGCACACGCCCAAGTCCCATATTTTTCTACGGACCCTCTGGGACCATCGAATCACAGGTCCGGGTCCGTTTACCCAAAATGTTGACCGAAGTCAATATTATGCATATTAATATCGAAATTCATCAAATTTTTCACATAATTCACATATTCTAACATAAAACCTTCTGGCTATGCGCCCGAACTGCGCACGCCAATCGAGGCAACTAAAAGCGAGGTTTTCAAGGCCTCGAAAATGTGGAACAAGGAAGAACTACGGGGATGACCCTTCGGGTCATCACACAGCCTTAAGGTTCGGTCGCACCAAATAAAATATTTTATAATCCCACGAATTCGAAAGTGGGGCAGTCTTTCTTAGAAATTTCATTTAAAAAAACAGAAAAAAGAGAATCAAATTCCATTGTTTTAGAAATTGGGACAATGTTTTTAGAATGAATTTCAAAAGTTGTAAATAAATTAACCCTGTTGTCTTAGTTATTTTGAGCCTTTATGATATCCTTTCTTTCTAACCTTATCCAAAAGCCTTATTACAGTCCAAAAAAGACCTCCCAGATAATCTTTAAGAGTACCGAGTCAGACATGCCAAGAGCATATGATATTTCTATCGTGGTTAATGCCTTGTCATCTATAGAATTAGAGGGAAAAAAGAAGAAAAGAAAAAAATTGGCCTACTAACACAGAAATTCGGGTAAAGAATTCTATTAACCCGGGAGAAGGTGTTTGGCCTTCCCGAGTTCCGTAATTTTAGCACGGTCGCTCAACTGTTAATATTAGCCTATTTATTTGTTTTTTAAAACATTTTGAAACCTATTTGCATTTTTATTCTTTTTTAAAATGCCTTAGTAATCCAAGTGTCATGCAACTATTTATTGATTACACATTTGCGAATTGTGTCACGGGAATCGTATCCACGATCCACAATGTGTCTATTTTATTAAAAGAATAAATTGTGGTCGGGTCACATATATGTACCCCCGAATTTTTAGAAATTAAATGTCACGACCACGTCACGGAAACCGTACCCGTAGCTATGATAATTATTTAATTAACGCGCTTAAAGCAAACTACGAAAGTTCAAGGCATTTTGCATACTATTTTTGTATTTACGTGAGGGCCATAGATTAGGATTTTATTTGTGTATGGCGCATCTCAAATTATTTTTTAAAGGAAAAGATTTGCATTTTTTGAGGCTAACTAAAGATCCTCCTACTTTAATCTAATTTGGAATTAGGTATCACAACCACATCACAGGAACCATACCCGTAGTTGTAATAATTTAGTTATAGGCCTAAAGCAAACTACGATATCCGAGAGTTGTTAATCTCCATACCATGCGAAATACATGAACAAAAACGAATAGAAGCTGCATTAAAAATTGTTACGCATACGATGAAGAATCTACCATTACTTGAACAATGTTTTAGGGCAATTTTTTTTTCTCTTGGCATTTGAACAGATATTTCAGAGAAAAACTCAAGTTTACCAATGAGAAATGCTTACTTGAACTTTGTGCCTTTTTCCACCTTATGCTGGCTCACAAATGCAAGTGTTGAACTACACAAGCACAAAAATCATGGCTCAAATCTTATGCTGAAGAGGTACCAAGATTGGCCACAACGTCACAATTAAAAATATGGAAATAAAGATGAATGAAATATGCGATTTGGAACTTGTCATTCCAATGTTCAATTTATCGACTTCTTTAATTCCCTCAACCTTTCTTACAACCTTACTGTCAATGATTTTGCAGACATGACAAACCTCAAGGATTCAACTCCTTAAATAGTTTCCTTGCATCTGATTACATATTTAGACCCGGAAACGACTTGGACAAGAGCTCGACGGAACCGCGACCAAAATTGATCAACGGACCTCGAATCGGCATCGGAAATTTCAAATCCATACACAAACTCAAATGACATTCATTTTGGATTGAAAATCAAAGAACAATCCTCACAACCACAACAACAAGAGGTGTGTACGTGTGTGGTTTCCGGCGAGAGGAAGATGGGTGAGGGTCAAGGCTGGAATTGGAGAAGGACGGATGAGTGTGTGAGAGGTGAAGCTTTGCCGAAGATGGCATATGTGTGGTGAATGGAGGTCCGGCGATGGAGTTCTGGTGGTGAGGATGCGGCTGGTGGTCGACTTGTCAGTGACGACTGAAGGTTGTTATGGAGACTAGGGTTCTTGTCATGGCTGCTTCCTTGTTTATGGCTACTGAAGCTTTTCTTTATCTTCTTCTCCTAAGGTTTCTCTTGTATATCTCCTGAAGAAGAAGATAGGGTCCCTGTCTTAATAGAAAATGGTTGATCCTCAAATGTCTAGGTCTAGGTTTTTTCTTTGATATTTCTTGTATATTATGCTAAATGGGGTGTCTAGGTTTGGGCTTTTGAGTTAATGGGCTAAGAGATTGGTTTAATTGGGCCACAAGCAACACTAAATTAGTCCAAAAAAATTAATTCTATTCCCTCCTCCTTTTTGTATGTAAAATAATTTAGCAAACAAGATAAGCTATTAAAAATAGTACCTAATCTTACTTAAGAAAATAACTATTAAAATAACACTAACCATTTAAAACAAACCTATTTCTTTGGTATTTTTCAAGATTAAAAATGACTACAAAACCTTAATGAAACTATTTTTTGTAATTTTCATTTTTTTCTGATAAAATAAAGTAAAAGAGTCAAAATTAGTTGAAATAGAGATATTAGGCCTAAATTAAATATTTACATGCTAAAATATAAAAAATCTTGGGGAGGGTCAAAAATCACATGTCTACAACTGCCCCTCCTTGACTGGAAACACGAAGTATTTTCAGACAAAGAATGACTAGACAGGTTTTTTTGACCCGACCCTTATTTAGGGAGACTAAAAACTAAAAGAAAGGAGAATGTGACCGAGCCCTGGTATATGAGCTGCCTATATATCCTTGGCTATAAAGGAATCAGGCCACGTGTAGTTCAGAAGTGAGTGATATGATGGAGTATACCGAGGTAGAGAGCCAATCGAGGTGTCGTTCCGTCGAGGTTCCGGTCCGCGGTCCTGTTATTACATCCAAATCAAAAAGTGAAAAGGCTAACTAAGCCTGTCAACTATGAGTTACACGATTCCTATGTATAAGTCTTCTAAAGCTTGATCTTGAGTCTTGAATTGTTCTTCATGCAGACTTTGGATTTGAACCTTGACGCGTGCTAGTTGCAGGTGCTAGTTCATTCTTCTTCAGCTTGTCGGATAAAAAACCGGACATACCATGCTTATGACTTCAGCCATATCTTGAGTAGCTCACATCTTTCATCAACTTCTGCATTTGGATTCACTTCTTGCCTTTTTTTATTGTGGATTGTGACTAACTTCCGTTGATCATCTCGGACTATTAACTCGCATTCTTGCTGTGAGCTTCTTTTGTTGCTGACTTGAATTGCATTCTGAAGCGAATTTCCTTGTTTTCCGAGTGGGTGCCTGATTGCCAACATTTGAATTGTATTCCCTTGTTCTCCAGGCGGGCGCCTGATTACTAAAACTTGAATTGTATTCCCTTTGTTAGCTTAAACTATTTTCCCTTGAAACTCGTGTTGTCTTCCTTTGAAACTTGAACTGCTTTCCTTGTTCTCCAGGTGGATGCCTGATTGCCAAAACTTAAACTGTATTCCCTTGCCCTCCAGGTGGGTACCTGATTGCCAAAACTTTAACTTACTCTCCAGCTGGGCGCCTGATTGCCAAGACTTTAACTATATTCCCTTGCTCTCCAGGTGGGCGCCTGATTGCCAAAACTTGAACTGCTTTTCCTCGAAACTTGAAATATTTTCCCTTGTTCTCTAGGTGGGCTCCTGATTGCTGAACTTGAACCGTCTTCCTTTGAACATTGCTGCCTTCCCTTTGTTCTCCAAGTGGGTGCCTGATTCCCAACGCTTGCGCATGCTTTTCTTGAGGCTTGAACTACTTCTCCTTTGAACTTATGCCGTTTTCCCTTGTTCTCCCGGTGGGCGCCTGATTACAACAAAACAGACAAAAACAAAAGAAACTTTTCTACCCCAGTTTGGTAGCTGGGGACATCTTTGAGTGTTAATCGAATCTTGTTATCAAAAGAGCTATAAGAACTCAAAATCTAAATCCCATTATCCAGGAGGGCCCTAATAACATCAAATTAAATCTCATCTTAAGAGTGACGACTTTAAAGCTAAATTATATTTCTTAAAGGTAGAACTTACGCTAAATCTTGTTATTTGTGAAGGTCTTGAAATTTAACTAGGTCTCATTATCCAGGAGGGTCCTGAGAATTTTTAAGATTAAATACCATTATCTAGGAGGGCCTTAATTTTTTTTTAAATTAAATCCCATTATCCAGGATGGTCCTGAAAATTTATGGTTGAACCTGTCCGGTATATGCTTTCCTTACGGAGGGTTCCTCCGGAACAAACAAAATTTCCTGCCCTAGTTTGCACTAGGAAGATTTGTGAGTTGTTAGCAACATTGTAAACCACTTATACTACTGATGCAATGATGAGATTAAACTAAAGGCTAGACTAGGATGTGTGTCTCCTATAAGTAAAACCAAAAAACTTTGACTAGCAAATGCGTCTGCTAAAATAAAACCTGAATGAACCAAACTAGGAAGTGCATCTCCTAGCGGTGAAACTTGAATGAATCCAAACTAGGAAGTGCGTCTCCTAAAAGAATAACTTGAAAGACCTTGATTAGGAAGTGCATCTCCTACAGATAAAACTTCACTGAACAAGACTAGGAAGTGCGTCTCCTAGGGGTGAAACTTTAATGACTCAAGCTAGGAAGTGTGTCTCCTATGAATGAACTTAAAAGAACCAGACTAGGAAGTGCATCTCCTAGGTCCAAACTTAAATGACTCAAACTAGGAAATGCGTCTCCTAGGGGTGAAATCTCAATTTAGGAAGTGCGTCTCTTAAAATAAAAATATATCCTAAAAAATCCAGACTAGGAAGTGCGTCTCCTAGGGGTGGAACTTCAATGACTTAAACTAGGAAGTGCGTCTCCTAGGAATGAACTTAAATGAACCAATTAGGAAGTGCGTCTCCTAGTGGTAAAATCTCAATTTAGGAAGTGCATCTCCTAAAACAAAATATAACCTGAAAGACCCAGACTAGGAAGTGCGCCTCCTAGGGGTGGAACTTCAATGACTTAAACTAGGAAGTGCGTCTCCTAAGAATAAACTTAAGTGAACCAATTAGGAAGTGCGTCTCCTAGTGGTAAAATCTCAATTTAGGAAGTGCGTCTCCTAAAACAAAATATCTTGAAAACCCAGACAAGGAAGTGTTTCTCCTGGGGGTGATGTGTGATCTTCTCAATAACCTTTGCGTAAGCAGAATTGGGGCATTACACCTGAAAATTTCAAGCTTCCAAGCTTTGATATGAACATAGCTTTCGTCCCTATTTCAGACAAAGAACACTTGTGAGTTTAAACATGGTGGTTGGTTTGTGGCCTTGACTTTGAGGGCGATTGCTCCTTCACTTGCCATGATAACTTTGATTTCACCTTGAAACACCTTGCTTGTTTATTGACCAATCACTTTCTCTGTCAACCCTTATCAATAAAAATACCTCTGATCCGTTCAAACCCAATACCCTTTATCTATTGCATTGTATACCGAACCTTTGTATTTCACATGAATCCCAAAGCACGCCAAACATCGCCAACTTAGTGCGCATATTGCTCTCTCTTGACTTATACCACTCTGATGTGCTAGTCAAATTCCGTTTTGTGCAATTGGAAAGCTGGTGACAAATTTTGAAGTCATTTCTCACTTGTTCTGACCAAATAGACTCAGGAGTGAAAGTAAACAAAACAAAAGGAACAGAGTAAGGACAATGGAAAGAGATGATTCCTAACAAGAAAACTACACACTTATTAGATGTGGATACCAACTCTAATGACCATGACATGCACCTTTGGATTAAGTGGCCTAATCTGTTAAGCAAGTCTAATGTTCAACTCTTATTGTACCTCTTCGCCGTGAAACTGGGCTTCAATGCTCCGATTATCCCATCTGATTCACGGTCCTTATTCGACTTGTAGTGCCCGAAGAGTTTTCACCATCAAGCCTCTCTCATTTTGTTCTTTCTCTCAACTTACCGTCGCCTTATGGTGCCTGTGAAGGTTTTCACCGATAAGACTCTCTCATTTTTATTTTCCTTGTGTAGAATGGAATGTTGCCCTTGATGTGAATCATACCTCCAACTCGCTTGACTTGGCGCAACTCAAAGATTGATCGGAAGGTCTTTCTTTGGACCGTAATGTAGGCTTTTGGATAGGATTAGAAAGAAAGGATATCATGAAGGTTCAAAACAACTTGAAAGGGCTCAAAATTACAACTTTTTGAATCAGATATCTCACAACAACCACAACTTCTACCCTAGTTTCTTTACTTGGGGACTTTTGAATTTTTATTTTGATGGGACTGAACCGCGAGGCTGCTTATGTATCCTTAAAAGAAATCAGGTCAAACGTAGTTCATGACATAAGAATTGCTTTGTTGTTGTTATTTTTCTCTTTTCTTTTCTTTCTCTCTTTTTGCTTTTCTTTTCTTTTTTCTCTTTCTTTTCTTTTTTTTCTTTTTCTTTTTTTCTTTTTTTTCATTCTTTTCTTTTCTCTTATCTTCTTCTCCTTTTTTTAATTACCTTGTGCGTTCGTGTTTCTGAATTTTGCTACTGATTCCAAAAGAGGGGTATGAAAGAAAATAAATTAGTCTCAAAGGGGTGACAAAGTATAAATTGTTTAGATAGCAGAATAAAATGCTTTCATCATTCCAATCTTCAAAGCATGCCAAATACAAACAATACAATTAAACAAACCAAAGAAATCATACATAATATCTTTTGACTGCATCAGAATTGATAACCATATCCACACATTTGCTTTCTATATCTGTTAAATACAAAGCACCATTGGACAACACTCTCCTTACCACGAACGACCCCTGCCAATTTGGGGCAAACTTGCCTTTAGCTTCAACCTGATGCAGCATGATGCGTTTTAATAATATTTCTTTATGTTCTATCTGCCCCAGTTTCACACAATTCGGGCCTGAAGTGATCTCAAAATGCCTTTACTTATTTCCCTCAAATGTCCCTATCATCTTCAAAATTGTTTCATTGCTTCATGACTAAACTAACTTTTAAGACCAGGCTGAGAATTACGCGTGCATGTCATGTCACTAGAGTCAGCAGGAAAAGAACTATAAAAGAAAACGTGAACTAAACAAAGAATGACTAGAAAAAACAGAAAATAGAAAATTGCATTAGACAAATAGTGAAGGGGTTCGAAAAACAAAACAAGCAAACTAAACTAAGGTTACAATCCTGGAACAAACCTAAAGAACACTAAATTAGTTACTACGACTAAAGAAACTAGGTAAAATAAAAGGATAGAAGGGTTTGAGTCACAAGACAATATCCGGATTACAACCCTGAAATAACCCGGACAACATAAATGACAACAAAATAAACCACCAAGACTCCTCCCCTGCTTGCCAAGAGATGGAGTGTCTTTCCAATTACCAAACACGACATCTTAGCCACTGGATTCCACATCAATATTTCCAAGACCATTAATAACTTCGATATCATTAACTTCAGTCAACAGGTTCCCAAGAGGATTCGCATGCTCCCTGTCACTGTCCTTGACCACAATTACCCCTTCTTGAATCATTCTTTCTATTTCCCTTTTCAAAGCACGACAATCTTCAATGCTATGCCTATGGACGTTAGAGTGGTACATGCATCGTATAGTAGGATCAAAACCTTTTGCATATGGGTCTGTAGTATAGCCGAGGAGCGGCTCAATCAGGCCAGAATGTTTTAACCTTTCAAACAAGCTTGTGTAAGACTCCCCGATTGGCGTGAAACTATTTTTTTGCCTTTATTCCCTTCCTTGCCCCTGTTTCCTAGGGTTGTTGGGTGCTCAAAATGTTGTGAAGGCAAGAATGCATTATGCGGTGCTGGTTCTCGCCATAGGGAGTGACCTGGTGGTTGGACAGATGACCGGACATTATTCGGAGGATAATACTGAGGTGGATTATGTGGAGCTCGGGGATAGGTTTGGGGTTGGAGTTGAGGCTGGGTATATTAATAAGGCGGACCCTTTGGACCATGTCGTGACTCTAAAACAACCATGACAATATCATCACGTTCCTTTTGACCCAGCAAACTTCTTGTGTCATTCTGAATTGCTTGTGTTGTTGCTTTTAAAGCAGAATAGCTCATGATCTTGCTCGACTTCAACCCATTTTCTACCATTTCTCCCATTTTTACCACATCATTAAAAGGCCTACCCACAACCATGATCAAATGCCTAAAGTAAGTTGGCTCTTGAGCTTGAAGAAAGTACTCTACCATCTCTTTTTCTTCCATCGGGGGATTGACTCTGGCAGCTTGCTCTCTCCATCTGAGCTCGTATTCCCTAAAGCTTTCATTAGGCTTCTTTCCCATCTTGATAAGGGACATGTGATCCAGGACAATTTCTATGTTGTACTGAAAGTGCCGGGCAAAGGCCTGAGCCATATCGTCCCATGTGTATCACTTGCTAACGTCTTGGCGGGTGTACCACTTCAGAGCTGCCCCACTCAGACTGTGACTAAAATATACCATAAATAATTTGTCCTTCCTACCGGCGCCTCTCATCTTACTGGAGTAACCTCTTAAATGGGCCACGAGATCTCCATGTCCGTCATACAAATCAAACTTCGGCATCTTTAAACTAGCAGGTAGTTGGATGTCAAGAAACAAGCACAAGTCTTTGTAAGCCATGCTCATCTGGCTCCCTATCCCTTGCATGTTTCTTAAAGACTGCTCTAAGATTTTCACCTTCCTGGATATCTCATCTTGCTTCACTGTCTTAGCAGGCTTTTCAGATTCACCGGGAGGCTCAAAATAAGGAGCGTGAGAGTAGGGATCTGAATCCTTGGAAGTTGGTTCTGGAGCATAGTGTTGGGCCTCGGAGACTTTGAGCACAGTCTCGTTAGAGGATTGGGGAAAAGTAGCTGGTGGAGGAGCTACAAAAGCATGAGTGGACAAAGGAGCGGGATATGAGGTGATTTTGGCGGGTAGAGTGTGAAAAGGTTGTGGGGAAATATCAGCAGTAGTGGGAATATAGATTTGTGATAGTGGTGGGATAGTTACAGGGTTTTCAATGTAGTTAGTGGGAAATAAAGGTGGAGGATGTCCCCTGATCCAAGACTGATACATTTCTGCCACTTGTTGTTTCAACATTTGGACCTCCCCTTTCAATTTAGACTCCGACTTCATAAACTCCCTCGACGGGTCAACAACTCTTGTGTCCAGGTCTTTGCTAGTCATGACTACCTTGCTCTTTGACCTTGTGTTGTATGGATGAGTTACCTTAAGAACCACAAACCAACCACCCTTCTGCTCAACGAAGATAACAAAAGGAACAAAATGGGACATCCTGTTAGCATTAGGGCATTTAACAACTAAAAATATCACATTGCGTGCAATGCACCTAGTAACAATTAACGGTTCTAGAATGACTTCGAGGGTCACAAGGTCACTTGGCATCATTCTAATTTTGTTCATTTCAATCTTTTCTTTTCTTTTATTTTCTGGCACTTCTTGTTGCTCATTTTCTTTCCTCTTTTTTCTAATTAATTATCACTCTTTTCTTTCCTCTCATTTCTCACGTCCCACAACTTCATCCTTTTTTTTCTTTTCTCTTTTTTTTGTTGTTTTTCTGTTTTGTTTTTTTCCCTTTTTCTTTTAATTTTATTTTTAAAAATGATTCGATCAAACCCTATGTAGGTTGCCTACGTATCATGACGCCGCATGAATCAGATCTTTGCGTAGTTCGGGAATATCGGGAATAGACTAAATGAACTAACGTTCTCTTTTTTTTATTACCTTAATGACTATTCTGATGAGAAAAGAGAAATAAAAGAAGCAAAACCTTTTTTTGTTGAATTTTCTAGACTTAATGTTCTATATAATATTCTAAACTCAAGCTTAAATAAGCAAATATTTTTCCTTTTTTTTTTGAAACATATATTCTATGAGAAATTATTAAGGAAAAACCCTAGAAGAAACAAAATATTTTTTGATTCTTTTTTTAGAAAGGAAATCTAAAGAATAAACCAAAGAAAAATATTTTGAATTTTCATTTGATATCACCGAAAAAGATTTCGAAATGAGAAATGAACAAGATAAAAAAACCATGTAAAGTATGTTATTTTTCTTCTATGTACAATATCCTAAAGTTCTAGTGAAAATAAAAAGAATATATTTTTTATATATATTTCCCAATGGAGAACCTTAAGAGAAAATCTTTTTTGAATTTTGGAATCAATATCTTAAAGAAAACTTTTAAAGAAGTACTAAAAGAAAATTCTCTTCTTTTTTTTTTGAATTTTTAGTCTTAATATACTAAAGGAAATATAAAAGCAATTTTTATTTTGAATTCTAGATATTAATTTCCTAAGGAAAACCACAAAAGATTTTTTTTTGAACTTCTAGAGTTAGTATTCTAAAGAAAACATCTAACATAAATATTAAAACGCAAAATCTCTTTTTTATTTATTTATTACACATCTTTTTTTTTCAATACAAAATAGGAAATACAATAACGAAAGACTCGACATTGCTGTACAAAACCAGAAGGTAAAAGACAACATAAAAAGAACAACAAACTCAAAACATAATAATTAAAAAAATCTCCTTAAGCAAACTCCTGAATGATTGACCCTGACTGGATAGTCCTAGGGCGTCTGTCATGCCCAAACTCCGGTAAGTAGATCCACACTTGTATGAGAAAAATAGACCAAATAAAGTTAAAGACCTAGAACACTATGTGAGATAATAATACTTTCTGTTGGACACATGCAAGATATGATTGTGACTATTTTTCTAAAATGGTTTATGTGGCCAAAATGTGGCTAGAAGTACAAAATTTGGCTAAGACCCCACAAAGCCAAGAAACTAAGATTTACTAGGAAGAACGGACCCTATGTGGGTTGCCTACATATCACGCCCCGAAAGACGAGAATCAGGTATGCGTAGATGGGGAAAATTGGATACGGGCGAGAGTTAAAAAAATAACTAATTTAGAGAAATTAATTTTTTTGTATTTTGTTTTGAAAAATGATGAAACATGTAAACTCTTTTTGGATTTTCTTTTCCCTTTTTTTTGGATTTTTGATTTTCAGAAAATGATGAAAAAGTGCAAATCTTTTTGAAATTTTCATGTTTTTTTTTGTCTTTTTCTTAACAAAAATATGATAGAAAACATGACTAGATCCTACTTGCTTTATTTTCACATTTCAGCCTCTCTTTTTTTCCTTTTTTGTTCTTTTTTTTTACTTGCCCTCAACTATCATTGGTCCGCCAAATGACCCTTTTACCCTTGAAAACTGCAACATGTAGCACATAAGATGCATCAGGATGGTCTTTTATTTTTTGGGCACACCTGTCCTAGACGGACCCAACCCCTATGTTGAATCCCCAAAGTCAGATGCGCGTGATGCAAACAAACGTTCCTACTAGGGATCCGGTATGAGGCTGAGTTATTCTAAGTTCAAAACCTGGGTATGTTGTTCTAGACTTGTGTACCCGAGAGGACAACTTGGGGGGGAGGGGGCTACGTACCGGGAACCAAAAGGCCATCCAACTTTGTAAATTGTCTGAGCCTCTTCCTAATTTAAGGTATGACACTGACAGAAAAGGAGTCACGCCAGCGTGCACATCCCCGAAGATGAGAAGAGAAGGGTTTCGTTATAGTTTATATACAGTTCAAATAGTATCAAAGCGGTAAAAAGCAACATTTAGCACATTAGGCCTAAACATGTAATAAAAATAGATAAAAAATAAAAGCCAAATATAACAATTATTCTAAGCTCGAATTCTTGAACCCTGAACCAGAAGTTCTGGGTTCTTGTCCCCAGCCGAGTTGCCATAGCTGTCACACCTCCTTTTTACCACCCCCGGAAGGGAGATATGGGAGTTTTTTCCAATTTAAGTGATAATCGAAATGAGATTATTTTATTTAAAAATTCAGAGTTGCCACTTGGGATAATTTATGGTGTCCCAAGTCACCGGTTTAAAATCCCGAATCGAGGAAGTTTGACTCATATTTACGGTCTGCGAACACAAAAATTCGGGTAAGGAATTCTGTTAACCCGGGAGAAGGTGTTAGGCATTCCTAAGTTCCTAGCTTTAGCACGGTCGCTCAACTGTTAATATTGGCCTATTTATTTGATTTTTAAAATATTTTTGAAACCTATGTGCATTTTTATTCTTTTTTTAAATCGCCTTAGTAATCCAAGTATCATGCAACTATTTATTGATTACACATTTGCGAATTGTGTCACGGGAACCGTACCCACGATCCACAACGTGTATATTTTATTAAAAGAATAAATTGTGGCCGGGTCACATAAATGTACCCCCGAATTTTTAGAAATTAAAAAATCACGACCACGTCACGGGAACCGTACCTGTAGCTATGACAATTATTTAATTAGCATGCCTAAAGCAAACTACGAAAGTTCAAGGCATTTTGCATACTAATTTTGTATTTACGTGAGGGCCATAGATTAGGATTTTATTTGTGTATGGCGCACCTCAATTTTTTTTAAAGGAAAAGATTTGCATTTTTGGAGGCTAACTAAAGATGCTCCTACTTTAATCTAATTTGGAATTAGGTATCACAATCACATCACAGAAACCGTACCCGTAGTTGTAATAATTTAATTACGGGCCTAAAGCAAACTACGATATCCGAGAGTTGTTAATCTCCATACCATGCGAAATACATGAACAAAAACAAATAGAAGCTACATTAAAAATTGTTACGTATATGATGAAGAATCTACCATTACTTGAACAATGTTTTAGTGCAAAAAATATTTTGACATTTGAACAGATATTTTAGAGAAAAACTCAACTTTACCAATGAGAAATGCTTACTTGAACTTTACGCCTTTTTCCATCTTATGCTGGCTCACAAATGCAAGTGTTGAACTACATAAACACAAGAATCATGACTCAAATCCTATGCTAAAGAGGTACCAAGATTGGCCACAACGACACAGTCAAAAATATGAAAATAAAGATGAATGAAATATGCGATTTGGGACTTGTCATTCCAATGATCAATTTATCGACTTCTTTAATTCCCTCAACCTTTCTTACAACCTTACTGTCAATGATTTTGCAGACATGACAAACCTCAAGGATTCAACTCCTTAAATAGTTTCCTTGCATCTGATTACATCTTTAGACCCTGAAACGGCTTGGACAAGAGCTCGACGGAACCGCGAACAAAATTCAACAACAGACCTCGAATCGACATCGGAAATTTCGAATCCATACACAAACTCAAATGACATTCATTTTGGAATGAAAATCAAAGAACAATCCTCACAACCACAACAGCAAACAGTAGTAATAGCAAAAGAAGAGTCAAGTGATATTAGAACAGTAGGTCTTTGGCCATCACTCAGTGCTATCACGATTTGCAAGTATATACAAGTGAAACGACTTTTTCCGGCAAATCTGATGGCATCTAGGCCTGGCACGGTTGGAGATGGTTTGGTCGCTAATGGAACTTAGGGTGTTGATTGGAGAAGTAGGATGCTGAAGGTTACTGATCTCGTTACTTGGTTTTGCAGGTTCATGTTTGGGTGATGAAGGCTGCGTAGGGTGTTGTGTGTGCGTGTATGGTTTCCGGCGAGAGGGAGATGGGTGAGGGTCAAGGCTGGAACTGGAGAAGGACGGGTAGGTGTGTGTGAGGTGAAGCTTCGCCGGAGATGGCAGATGCGTGGTGAACGGAGGTTCGGCGATGGAGTTTTGGTGGTGAGGATGCGGCTGGTGGTCGACTGGTCAGTGACGGCTGAAGGTTGTTATGGAGACTAGGGTTTTTGTCATGGCTGCTTCCTTGTTTATGGCTACTGAAGCTTTTCTTTATCTCCTTCTCCTAGAGTTTTTCTTGTATATCTCCTGAAGAAGAAGATAGGGTCCCTATCCTAATAGAAAACGGCTAATCCTTAAATGTCTAGGTCTAGGTTTTTTCTTTGATTTTTCTTGTATATTATGCTAAATGGGGTGTCTAGGTTTGGGCTTTTGAGTTAATTAGCTAAGAGATTGGTTTAATTGGGCTACAAACAAGACTAAATTAGTCCAAAAAATTAATTCTATTCCCTCCACCTTTTTGTCTGTAGAATAATTTAGCAAACAAGATAAACTATTAAAAATAGTACTTAATCTTACTTAAGAAAATAACTATTAAAATAATACTAACCGTTTAAAACAAACCTATTTTCGATATTTTTTGAAGATTAAAAATGACTACAAAACCTTAATGAAACTATTTTTTGTAATTTTTATTTTTTGTTATAAAATAAAGTAAAAGAGTCAAAATTAGTGAAATACCGATATTAGGCCTAAATTAAATATTTACATGCTAAAATATAAAAAAATTTGGGGAGGGTCAAAAATCACATATCTACAAAAGGTTGGTTAAAGGAGTCAATGAGCCACTTGGTGACGACAAGGTGATTGAGTTGGTGAAGGTCCCGGTGATATTGATGTGGAACTTAGTGGCTAAGATGTCGAGCTTGGTAATTGGAAAGACGCTCCTTTCTTGGCTAGCCAGGGGAGTCCTGGTGGTTTATTTTGTTATCATTTCTTTTGTCCGGATTATTTCAGGGTTGTAATCCGGATATTGTCTTGTGACTCAAACCGTTCTATCCTTTTATTTTGCCTAGTTCGTTTAGTCATAGTAACTCGTTTAGTGTTGGCTAGGTTTGTTCCAGGGTTGTAACCCCAGTTTATTTTGCTTGTTTCGTTGTTCAAACCCTTTCACTGTCTGTCTAATACAATTTTCTGTTTTCTATTATTTCTAGTCATTTTTTGTTTAGTTCTCTTCTCCTTTTATAGTTCTTTTCATGCTGGCTTTAGTGACATGATATGCATGCAAAATTCTAGGCCTGATTTTAAAAGTTAGTTTAATCATGAAGCAATGAAACAATTTTGAAGATGATAGGGACATTTGAGGGAAATAAGTACAGATTTGGATATTTTGAGATCATTTAAAGCCCGAACTGTGTAAAACTGGGGCAGATAATTTGGAAAGTTAATAGGATGACAAGAATTTGTTAAAGGAGAATGCATCCCGGACAATTTGAAGCGAGAAACTTTGAGTTCAAGTGTATCTCAAGTAACAAGATAAAGCCAAGGAAGTTTTCTCCGAACAGACTGAGGGTATCCATTGTGAAGAAGAAATTACCCAACGAGAGTCTGTACTTGACAAGGTGTTAAGTGGAAAGCATATCAGTGATATCAATGTCGAAGCTGCAAAAGAAATGTTGTGCATGATCTTCTTTTTCATTCTCAAGTTGCATGTGTTGTACTTGGCATTTTCAAAGATTGGGAGGCCCTCTTTTAGCTACCCAAACACGTATATCATTTGATACCCTTTTGACCCTATAATGATTTCTTTGACCTCCCCTCTTTTGGAATCAAGTTAGAGTCATATGAAAAAAAAAATTGTCCCCATAGGTTTATTTTAGAAAGTTCATTCCAAAAGGAAAATTCAAGAAAAAGAAGAGAAAAATAGAAATAAATAAAAAAGAAAAAAAAAGAAAAAAAAGAGAAAAAAAGAAAAAAGGAAAATAGTAACAAAAAGTAGTCTTTTGAACTATGTTCGACCTGATTCTTGTCACCACAAGATACGTAGGCAGCCTATCACGACCCGGATTTTCCACCATCGGGTGTCGTGATGGCGCCTACTATCGGAGCTAGGCAAGCCAAATATATAAAACATTTTTCCTGCTTTCTTCCAAACAATATAATAAACGAGACAAAATTTAAACGGAAGACTTTAAATCTAAAGCAACTGAGAACCAAAAGTGCGGAAGTTTGAACCAAAATGCTACCCAGAGTCTAGTGTCACTAGCTCACGGACTACTACAGAATACTACAATCAATGTCTGAAAGGAAAATACATCATGTTTGTCTGATACAAGATAAACAAACGAAAAACATGGAAAGGGACTTCGGCCTGCGAACGCCAGCTAGGCTACCTCGAGAGTCCCTGGACTAAAGATAGCTCCCAGAAGTCCTACTGCTACGGTCCGTAAGATGCTCCCTGATCTGTGCACAAAAATGTACAGAGTGTAGCAACAACACAACCGACCCCATGTGCTGGTAAGTGCCTAGCCTAACCCCGGCGAAGTAGTGACGAGGCTAAACAGTACCTACCACAATTAACCTGTACAGATATATATACAACAAGTACAAGAAAACAATAACAAGATAATACAAAGTAAAACTGGGAGGGGACATGCTATCGGGGAGTAACAGATAAAAATGAAATATCGGAAATAAGCAGAAGAACTTCGGTTTCCATGATATATATATATATATAGTGGACGGTGTGCCACACGATCCCATAATATCATATATAAGTGGACGGCGTGCCACATGATCCCATAATATAGTATATAAGTGGACGGCGTGCCACACGATCCCTTTTAACAATATATAGGTGGACGGCGTGCCACACGATCCCTTTTAACAATATATAGGTGGACGACGTGCCACACGATCCCTATTTCCATATACCATGTGGTAGGCGTACCACCCGTTCACATTTCATCTTTATCACAGTGCACAATACGTCACCGACAACGGAGGCCAGTAACCAAGTGCCACACGATCCCAATTCATATCATATATAAGTGGACGGCGTGCCACACGATCCCATAATATCATATATAATTGGACGGCGTGCCACACGATCCCATAATATCATATATAAGTGGACGGTGTGCCACACGATCCCATAATATCATATATAAGTGGACGACGTGCCACACAATCCCATAATATCATATATAAGTGGACGGCGTGCCACACGATCCCATAATATCATATATAAGTGGACGGCATGCCACACGATCCCATAATATAGTTCATAATATCTGACTTCATATAGTAGACCCCTTCAGGGGAGAATAACAACTCAATACCTTTAACCCGGCAAGGGTACAGCTAACAGCCCAAAATATCCCGACAAGGGAGAATATATATATCAGTCTACACATCCCGGCAAGGGAGTATTCACAACACATTCTCCTTTTAAATCATTCTTCCTCAACCGTTCACATTATATGAAACTTATCAAATAAACAAGGAGCTTGTGTCACATTATTCGAATTAAAAGCAATCAAGACTCATGGTCATGCTAGACTCCGGTGCATAGATAACCGTCACCATGCCTATACACCGTACTCCACATTAGCAAGTAGCAAATATCATCCTAATCCTATTCCCTCAAGCCAAAGTTAGAACAAACACTTACCTCGAATGCTCCAAACTCAACTCACGCTTCTAGTATAGCTTTACCTCTTGATTCCACCACCAATCCGCTCGAATCTAGTCATAAGTTACTTAATCACATTAATAATTACTAAATGAATCACTCCCCATGCATGAAAAATAAATTTTACAAGGTTTTTCCCAAAATGGTCAAAAACACCCCCGGACGCACGTGGTCGAAACTCGAGGTTTGGACCAAAACCCGGTTACCCATTCCCCCACGAGTCCAAATATATGATTTGTTTTGAAATCGGACCCCAAATTGAGGTCCAACTTCTCAATTTGTAGAAAACCTAGGTTCTACCCAAAACACCCAATTTCACCCCTGAAAATCTTTGATTTGAAGTTGAAATTATGTTAAAAGATGTTAAGGAATAAAGAAATTAAGTTAGAAATCACTTACCAATCGTTTTGGAGAAGAAAAGTTGTTTGGAAAATCGCCTCTTAGGTTTTGTGTTTTTGAAAAGTGAAAAATGACTGAGATTTTTCGAACTTGTATACCTTTCTGAGGACCTGGCGCGGACCGCACAAAAATGTGTTGCGGCCGCGCCGAGTGGGAGAAAATTAGGGCTTCTCTGAACCCTTCCAGCGCGGACCGCACTGTTTTGGTGCGCGGCCGCACTGGTTAACCTGAAACCCTAGCCCTCAGACTCAGCCACGCGGACCGCACACAAATGCATCGCGGCCGCGCGGCTCCAGCGCGGACCGCGCGGAAATGACCGCGGCCGCGCTGGTGTCTGCAACACCTGAACCTGCATTTTCTTAAGTCCAAGACCTCCCGGGCCCCATTCAAAACTCACCCGAGCCCTCGGGGCTCCAAACCAAACATGCACACAACCTTAAAAACATCTTACGGACTTACTCGTGCGATCAAATCGCCAAAATAACATCATATACATAGGATCAAGCCTCAAACACATGATTTTCTTTCTTCAACTTTCATAACTCAAATTCTCCATTTTTAGTCCGAAACACGTCATATGACGTCCGTTTTTAGCCAAACTTTACAGATAGTGCTTAACACATATTTAAGACTTGTACCGAGCGCCGGAACCAACCTACGGGCCCGATACCTATATTTTCTAACTCATTTTCATTTCAAGTTTTCATATCATTTTCAGAAAAATAATTTCACACAAAAATTCATTTCTCGAGCTTGGGACCTCGGAATTTAATTCCAGGCACACGCCCAAGTCCCATATTTTTCTACGGACCCTCCGGGACCGTCGAATCACAAGTCCGGGTCCGTTTACCCAAAATGTTGACCGAAGTCAATATTATGCATATTAATATCGAAATTCATCAAATTTTTCACATAATTCACATATTCTAACATAAAACTTTCCGGCTACGCGCCCGAACTATGCACGCCAATCGAGGCAACTAAAGCAAGGTTTTCAAGGCCTCGAAAGCACGGAACAAGGAAGAACTACGGTGATGACCCTTCGGGTCGTCACATTCTCCACCTCTAAAACAACCGTTCATCCTCGAACGGACAAAAGAAAGAAGTACCTGAGTCGGGAAATAAATAAGGATAACGGCTCCACATATCGGACTCGGACTGCCAGGTCGATGCCTCAGGAGGCTGACCTCTCCACTAAACACGCACCGAAGGAAAACTCTTCGACCTTAACTGTCGAACCTGCCGGTCTAGAATAGCCACCGGCTCCTCCTCATATGACAGATCCTTGTCCAATTGGACAGTGCTAAAATCTAACACGTGCGATGGATCTCCGCGATACTTCCGGAGCATAGATACATGAAACACGGGATGCACAGCTGACAAGCTAGGTGGCAAGGCAAGTCTATAAGCCACCTCTCCCACACGATCAAGAATCTCAAATGGACCGATGAACCTAGGGTTGAGCTTGCCCTTCTTCCCAAATCTCATCACGCCCTTCATAGGCGATACACGGAGCAATACCCGCTCCCCAACCATGAAAGCAACATCTCTGACCTTGCGGTCTGCATAACTCTTTTGTCTGGACTGAGCTGTACGAAGTCTATCCTGAATAATCCTGACCTTGTCCAAGGCCTCCTGAACCAGATCCGTACCCAATAATCGAGCCTCTCCCGGCTCAAACCATCCAACTGGAGACCGACATCGCCTACCATACAACATCTCATACGGAGCCATCTGAATGCTGGACTAGTAGCTGTTGTTGTAGGCGAACTCTGCTAAAGGCAAAAACTGGTCCCACGAGCCTCCAAAATCAATGACACAGGCTCGGAGCATGTCCTCAAGAATCTGAATAGTCCTCTCGGACTGACCGTCCGTCTGGGGATGAAATGTTGTACTCAACTCAACCTGGGTGCCCAACTCTCGCTGAACCGCTCTCCAGAAATGCGAGGTAAACTGCGTACCCCGATCCGAAATGATAGATAGCGGCACCCCATTAAGGAGAACAATCTCCCTGATATAAATCTCGGCTAACCTTTCGGATGAATAGGTGGCTGCAACAGGAACAAAATGTGCTGACTTGGTCAGCCTATCAACCATGACCCAAACTGCATCAAACGTTTTCCGAGTCATCGGAAGTCCAGTAACGAAATCCATCGTAATCCTCTCCCACTTCCACTCGAGAAGTGCAATCCTCTGAAATAGACCACCAGGTCTTTGATGCTCGTACAAAACCTGCTGACAATTCAAACACCGAGCCACATGCACAACGATGTCTTTCTTCATCTTACACCACCAATAGTGCTACCTCAGATCCTGATACATCTTCGCGGTGCCCGGGTGAATAGAATACCGAGAACTGTGGGCCTCCGCTAAGATCAACTCTCGAATCCCATCAACATTGGGCACACAAACTCGCCCCTGCAATCTCAATACACCATCATCATCTAAAGTTATTTTCTTGGCACCTCCACGCTGCACCGTGTCTCTCAAGACACACAAATGGGGATCCTCAAACTGCCGCTCGCGGATACGCTCTAATAGTGAGGAACGAGCAACCGTGCAAGCTAACACTCTGCTAGGCTCAGAAATATCCAACCTCACAAGACGATTGGCCAAGGCCTGAACATCCAAAGCAAGCGATCTCTGGCTGACTGGAATATAAGCAAGACTACCCATGCTGGCGGACTTCCTGCTCAATGCATCGGCCACCACATTGGCCTTCCCCGGGTGGTATAAGATAGTAACATCATAATCTTTTAGCAACTCTAACCACCTCCTCTGCCTCAAATTCAACTCTTTCTGCTTGAACAGATACTGAAGACTCTTGTGATCAGTGTAAACCTCACACGTCACGCCATATAAGTAATGCCTCCAGATCTTCAAGGCATGAACAATGGCTGCCAACTCGAGATCATGAACCGGATAATTCTTCTCGTGGATCTTCAACTGTCTCGAAGCATAAGCAATGACTTTGCCTTCCTGCATCAACACTGCACCAAGCCCAATACGATACGCATCACAATAGACCGTATATGGCCCTGAACCTGTGGGCAAAACCAATACCGGTGTCGTAGTCAGAGCCATCTTGAGCTTCTGAAAGCTCGCCTCACACTCGTCCGACCACCTGAACTGGGCACCCTTCTAGGTCAATCTGGTCATAGGGGTTGCAATGGATGAAAACCCCTCCACGAACCGACGATAGTAACCTGCTAACCCCAGGAAACTCCGAATCTCCGCAGCTGAAGCTGGTCAAGGCCAGTTCTTGACTGCCTCTATCTTCTTCGGGTCTACCTGAATACCTGCTGCTGATACGCCATGACCTAGGAATGCGATCGAACTTAACCAAAACTCGCACTTTGAGAACTTAGCATACAACTGACTACCCTTCAGGGTCTGAAGAACCACTCTGAGGTGCTGCTCATGCTCCTCCTAACTGCGGGGGTATATCAGAATATCATCAATGAAAACAATCACGAACCAATACAGATAGGGCCTGAACACTCGGTTCATCAATTCCATAAATGTTGTTGGGGCATTGGTCAACCCAAATGACATGACCAAAAACTCATAATGTTCATATCGAGTACGAAATGCTGTCTTAGGGACATCAGACGCCCTAATCCTCAACTGATGATAACCAGATCTCAAATCTATCTTCGAGAACACCTTCGCACCCTGAAGCTAGTCGAATAAATCATCAATCCTCGGTAGTGGATACTTATTCTTAATTGTAACCTTGTTCAATTGCCAGTAATCGATGCACATTCTCATCGAACAATCTTTTTTCTTCACAAATAACACTGGCGCACCCCAAGGCGAAACACTGGGTCTAATGAAACCTTTCTCAAGTAAATCCTGCAGTTGTTCCTTTAACTCTTTCAACTCCGGCGGGGCCATACGATATGGCGGGATAGAAATGGGCTGAGTGCCCGAAGCCAAATCAATACAAAAGTTGATATCCCTGTCAGGCGGCATACCCGGCAAGTCTGAAGGGAAAACCTCAGGAAACTCCCAAACAACGGGCACAGAATCAATAGAAGGGGCCTCCGCGCTAGAATCGTGAACATACGCCAAGTAGGCCAAATATCCCTTCTCGACCATATGTCGAGCTTTCAAATACGAGATAACACTGTGGGTACAATGAACAGAAGTCCCTCTCCACTCTAAACGGTGTAAATCCGGTAAGGCTAAGGTCACGGTCTTGGCATAGCAATCCAAGATAGCATGGTACGGGGATAACCAATCCATCTCCAATATAACATCAAAGTCGACCATGTTCAAAAGCAACAAATCAACACGGGTCTCAAGACCCCCAAACACTACGATACAAGAACGATGAACTCGGTCGACCACAATAGAATCACCTACCGGTGTTGACACATAAACATGAATACTCAACGAGTCACTAGGCATAACCAAATAGGGTGCAAAATAGGATGACACATATGAATACGTAGATCCGGGATCAAATAGCACAAAAGCATCCCTATCACATACCAGAATAGAACCTGTAATCACATCATCTGATGACTCAGCCTCTGGCCTGGCTGGCAAAGCATAACAACGGGGCTAGGCCCTACCTCCCTGAATCATATCCCTGGGAAGATCTGCTACTGGCTGACCCCTACCTCTAGTGGTCTGAGCTCTACCTCTAAGACCTCTACCTCCACCTCTATGTCCTCTACCCCCGCCTCTAGCTGGCTGGGCAGGCTGTGGGGCAACTGGTGCCTGGACCATCGGGCGAGGACCTTGCTGCTGCGAGCTGCTGGAAGCTCGAGGGCAATATCTGGCAATGTGACTCACATCGCCGCAAGTATAACAAGCCCTCGGCTGCTGAGAATAATGAAGTGGTGGTGCGCTGATAGGTGTTGATGGTGAACTGAAGAGCTGCTGGTCAGAATACTGCGGCTGAGAACCATGACCACCTGGTGTACCATGAGAAGCCTGGAGAGCTGACTGAAAGGGCCTCGAAGGATGGCCTCTACCATAAGAATCCCTACCTCCAGACGAGGTACCACTGAATCTACCAGAATGATGGGGCCTCTTATCAGACCCAGGACCACCTCCCTGAGCAAGTGCCATCTCTATCCGGCGGGCACCATCTGCCGCCTCCTGAAATGAAATCTCACTACCGGCACTCATGGCCATTTGAACACGGATCGGTTGGGCCAATCTATCAATAAACCTCTGCACCCTCTCTCTTTCGGTGGGGAATATCACAATGGCATGACGAGTAAGATCAATGAACCGGGTCTCATACTGGGTGACCGTCATAGGACCCTGCTGGAGACGCTCAAACTGCCTGCGAAGAGCATCTCGCTGACTAACTGGAAGAAACTTCCCCAGAAATAACTCTGAAAATTGATCCCAGGTCAATGATGGTGACCCTGCTGGCCTGGCTAAACAGAAATCCCTCCACCAAGTCTTGGCGGATCCTGCCAGGCGAAAAGTGGCGAAGTCGACCCCATTGGTCTCTACAATGCCCATAGTCCGTAGAACCTCATGACAGCTGAATATGAAATCCTGAGCATCCTCTGAGGGGGTGCCACTATATGTGGTTGTGAAGAGCTTGGTGAAACGATCAAGCCTCCACAAAGCATCCGCGGACATAGCCGCACCATCGCTGGACTGAGCCGCAATACCTGGCTAGGCTGCCACAACTGGCTGAACTGCCACGGCTGGCTGAACTGCGGGAACTTGAGCCTGAGGAGCTACTGGCTCTAGAGTACGAGTATCGGGAGTTTGTACTCCTCCCCCAGCCTGAGATGTGGCTGGAGATACGGGAAGCAAACTCGCTCTAGAAATGCCCTCCATAAAGCCTACCAGTCGGACCAAAGTGTCCTGAAGCACTGGAGTGGCTATGAAACCCTCTGGGACCTGAGCTGGGCCCACTGGAGCTGATGGAGCTGGAACCTCCTTGTCATAGTCAGTACAAGGCTCCACCTCTGGGACTGCTACTCGGGGCTGAGCTCTGCCTCGGCCTCTGGCACGGCCTCGCCCTCTGCCCTTGATAGGAGCTGGGGGCTTGGGCTGCTGCGCAGTAGAAGAGGAAGCACGTGTTCTCACCATCTACGAAAGAACAGAGTAGTAGGACGATCAATACTTGAGAATCAGAATCGCACGACACGAATGAACAAAGTGAAGTTTTCCAAACTCAGTAGCCTCTGCGGGATAAATACAGACGTCTCCGTACCGATCCCTCAGACTCTACTGAGCTTGTCCGTGAGTTGTGAGACCTAAGTAACCTAGTGCTCTGATACCAACTTGTCACGACCCGGATTTCCCACCATCGGGTGTCGTGATGGCGCCTACTATCGGAGCTAGGGCAAGCCAAATATATAAAACATTTTTCCTGCTTTCTTCCAAACAATATAATAAACGAGACAAAATTTAAACGGAAGACTTTAAATCTAAAGCAACTGAGAACCAAAAGTGCGGAAGTTTGAACCAAAATGCTACCCAGAGTCTGGTGTCACTAGCTCATGGACTACTACAGAATACTACAATCAATGTCTGAAAGGAAAATACATCATGTTTGTCTGATACAAGATAAACAAACGAAAAACATGGAAAGGGACTTCGGCCTGCGAACGCCAGCTAGGATACCTCGAGAGTCCCTGGACTGAAGGTAGCTCCCAGAAGTCCTACTGCTGTGGTCCGTAAGCTGCTCCCTGATCTGTGCACCAAAAATGCACAGAGTGTAGCATCAGCACAACCGACCCCATGTGCTGGTAAGTGCCTGGCCTAACCCCGGCGAAGTAGTGACGAGGCTAGACAGTACCTACCACAATTAACCTGTACAGATATATATACAACAAGTGCAAGAAAACAATAACAAGATAATACAAAGTAAAACTGGGAGGGGACATGCTATCGGGGAGTAATAGATAAAAATGAAATATCGGAAATAAGCAGAAGAACTCCGATTTCCATGATATATATATATATATATATATATAGTGGACGGCGTGCCACACGATCCCATAATATCATATATAAGTGGACGGCGTGCCACACGATCCCATAATATAGTATATAAGTGGACGGCGTGCCACGCGATCCCTTTTAACAATATATAGGTGGACGGCGTGCCACACGATCCCTTTTAACAATATATAGGTGGACGGCGTGCCACACGATCCCTGTTTCCATATACCACGTGGTAGGCGTACCACCCGTTCCCATTTCATCTTTACCACAATGCACAATATGTCACCGGCAACGGAGGCCAATAACCAAGTGGACGATGTGCCACACGATCCCAATTCATATCATATATAAGTGGACGACGTGCCACACGATCCCATAATATCATATATAAGTGGACGGCGTGCCGCACGATCCCATAATATCATATATAAGTGGACGGCATGCCATACGATCCCATAATATCATATATAAGTGGACGGCGTGCCACATGATCCCATAATATCATATATAAGTGGACGGTGTGCCACACGATCCCATAATATAGTTCATAATATCTAACTTCATATAGTAGACCCCTTCAGGGGAGAATAACAACTCAATACCTTTAACCCGGCAAGGGTACAGCTAACAGCCCAAAATATCCCGACAAGGGAGAATATATATATCAGTCTACACATCCCGGCAAGGGAGTATTCACAACACATTCTCCTTTTAAATCATTCTTCCTCAACCGTTCACATTATATGAAACTTATCAAATAAACAAGGAGCTTGTGTCACATTATTCGAATTAAAAGCAATCAAGACTCACGGTCATGCTAGACTCCGGTGCATAGATAACCGTCACCATGCCTATACACCGTACTCCACATTAGCAAGTAGCAAATATCATCCTAATCCTATTCCCTCAAGCCAAAGTTAGAACAAACACTTACCTCGAATGCTCCAAACTCAACTCACGCTTCTAGTATAGCTTTACCTCTTGATTCCACCACCAATCCGCTCGAATCTAGTCATAAGTTACTTAATCACATTAATAATTACTAAATGAATCACTCCCCATGCATGAAAAATAAATTTTACAAGGTTTTTCCCAAAATGGTCAAAAACACCCCCGGACCCACGTGGTCGAAACTCGAGGTTCGGACCAAAACCCGGTTACCCATTCCCCCACGAGTCCAAATATATGATTTATTTTGAAATCGGACCTCAAATTGAGGTCAAACTCCTCAGTTTGTAGAAGACCTAGGTTCTACCCAAACACCCAATTTCACCCCTGAAAATCTTTGATTTGAAGTTGAAATTATGTTAAAAGATGTTAAGGAATAAAGATATTAAGTTAGAAATCACTTACCAATCGTTTTGGAGAAGAAAAGTTGTTTGGAAAATCGCCTCTTAGGTTTTGTGTTTTTGAAAGTGAAAAATGACTGAGATTTTCCGAACTTGTATACCTTTCTGAGGACCTGGCGCGGACCGCACAAAAATGTGTTGCGGCCGTGCCGAGTGGGAGAAAATTGGGGCTTCTCTGAACCCTTCCAGCGCGGACCGCACTGTTTTTGTGCGCGGCCGCACTGGTTAACCTGAAACCCTAGCCCTCAGACTCAGCCATGCGGACCGCACAGAAATGCATAACGGCCGCACGACTCCAGCGCGGACCGCGCGGAAATGACCGCGGCCGCGCTGGTGTCTGCAACACCTGAACCTGCATTTTCTTAAGTCCAAGACCTCCCGGGCCCCATTCAAAACTCACCCAAGCCCTCGGGGCTCCAAACCAAACATGCACACAACCTTAAAAACATCTTACGTACTTACTCGTGCGATCAAATCGCCAAAATAACATCATATACATAGGATCAAGCCTCAAAATACATGATTTTTCTCTCAACTTTCATAAAACTCAAATTCTCCACTTTAAGTCCGAAACACGTCATATGACGTTCTTTTTTAGCCAAACTTTACAGATAGTGCTTAAAACATATTTAAGACCTGTACCGAGCGCCGGAACCAAACTACGGGCCCGATACCTATATTTTCTAACTCATTTTCATTTCAAGTTTTCATATCATTTTCAGAAAAACAATTTCACACAAAAATTCATTTCTCGGGATTGGGACCTCGGAATTTAATTTCGGGCACACGCCCCAGTCCCATATTTTTCTACGGACCCTCTGGGACCATCGAATCACAAGTCCGGGTCCGTTTACCCAAAATGTTGACCGAAGTCAATATTATGCATATTAATATAGAAATTCATCCAATTTTTCACATAATTCACATATTCTAACATAAAACCTTCTGGCTATGCGCCCGAACTGCGCACGCCAATCGAGGCAACTAAAAGCGAGGTTTTCAAGGCCTCGAAAATGTGGAACAAGGAAGAACTACGGGGATGTCCCTTCGGGTCATCACACAGCCTTAAGGTTCGGTCGCACCAAATAAAATATTTTATAATCCCACGAATTCGAAAGTGGGGCAGTCTTTCTTAGAAATTTCATTTAAAAAAACAGAAAAAAGAGAATCAAATTCCATTGTTTTAGAAATTGGGACAATGTTTTTAGAATGAATTTCAAAAGTTGTAAATAAATTAACCCTGTTGTCTTAGTTATTTTAAGCCTTTATGATATCCTTTCTTTCTAACCTTATCCAAAAGCCTTATTACAGTCCAAAAAAGACCTCCCAGATAATCTTTAAGAGTACCGAGTCAGACATGCCAAGAGCATATGATATTTCTATCGTGGTTAATGCCTTGTCATCTATAGAATTAGAGGGAAAAAAGGAAGAAAAGTAAAAAATGAGAGAGTCTTATCGGTGAAAACTTTCACATGCACCATAAGGCGATGGTAAGTTGAGAGAAAAGAACAAAATTAGAGAGTCTTATTGATGAAAACCTTCACAGGCATCATAAGGCGACGGTAAGTTGAGAGAAAGAATAAAATAAGAGAGGCTTGATGGTGAAAACTCTTTGGGCACTACAAGTCGAATAAGGACCGTGAATCAGATAGGATAATCGGAGCATGGAATCAGAGGTACAACAAGAGTTGAACATTAGACTTTTTTGACAATTAGGGCACTTAATCCAAAGGTTCATGTCATGGTCATTAGAGTTGGTATCCGCATCTGATAAGTCTCTACTTTGTTGTTTTCTTGTTAGGAATCATCTCTTTGCATTGTCCTTTATTCTCTTCCTTTTGTCTTGTTTACTTCCTTTTTCTGAGTCTGTTTGGTTAGAACAAGTGAGAAATGACTTCAAAATTTGCCACTAGCTTTCCAATTGTACAAAACAGAATCTGGCTAGTACATCAAAGTGGCATACGTTAGGAAAGAACAGTATGTGCATTGAGTTGGTAACAATCAACGTGCTTTGGGATTCATGTGAAATACAAAGGTTCGGTATATGTCAATTCATGAGCACAATGCAATAGATAGAAGGTGTTGGGTTTGAACGGATCAGAGGTATTTTCTGTGATAAGGATGACAAAGAAAGTGGTCAGTCAATAAACAAGCAAGGTCTTTCGAATTGAAATCAAAGTTATCATGGAAAGTGAAGGAGCAATCGCCCTCAAAGTCAAGGCCACAAACCAACCACCATGTTTAAACTCACAAGTTTTCTTTGTTTGAAATAGGGTTGAAGACTATGTCCAAATCAAAGCTTGGAAGCTTGAATTTTTTTCAAGTGTCGTGCCCAATTTTGTCAGCACAAAGGCGGTTTGAGAAGGGGAAAGATAATTTGTTCGATCTGCAGGAACCCTCCATGAGGAAAGCATGGTTCAGGGGCAAGGAATTTTGTTCGTTCTGCAGAGATCCTCCAGGAAGAGAGCATGGCTTAGGTAAGTTCATTTTCGGCTTCTCAGGACCCTTCTGGATAATGAGATTTAGTTTCAAGTTTTCAGGACCCTCCTGGATAATGAGATTTAGCTTTAAGTGTTCAGGACCCTCCTGGATAATGAGATTTAGTTTCAAATTTTCAGGACCCTCCTGGATAATGGGATTTAATTTTAAGTTGTCAGGACCCTTCTGGATAATGGGATTTAGTTTTAAGTTTTTTTGGACCCTCATAGATAATGAGATTTAGCGTAAGTTTTACCTTTAGGAAAAAGAATTTAGCCTTTAGGTTTTCACTCTTAAGATGAGATTTAATTTTAATTTTTTAGAGCCCTCCTGGATAATGGATTTAACTTTTAAATTCTTATAGCTCTTTTGGATAATAGGATTCGATTAGCACACGCAGATGTTTCCGGTACCAAACTGGGGCACAGAAGTTTCTTTTGTTTTTTCTGTTTTGTGGTAGTTGTAGGCGCCTACCTGGAAAACAAGGGAATTCATTTCAAAGATTAAGCATCAGGCGCCCACTTGAAAAACAAGGGAATACATTTCAAGTTTTTACATCAGGCGCCCACCTATAATAAGGGAATACATTTCAAGTTTTGGCATCAGGAGCCCACCTGGATAACAAGGGAATACATTTTAAGTTTTTGCATCAGCCGTCCACCTGGAAAATAAGGGAATACATTTCAAGTTTTGGCATGTGATGACCCAAAAGATCATCACTGGTTTTAGAAATGATTATGCGTTCCGAGGTCTTGGAAACCTCTTTCAACATCACCTCGATTTACGTGCGCAGCCTGAGCGCGTAGCCAGAAAGCCATTTTGTGAAAATCTGTGAAAAATGATAAATTTTGGCTATAAAATGAATTAAGTTGACTTCGATCAACATTTTGGATAAACGGACTCGGACCCATGATTTGATGGTCACGGAGGGTCCGTAGGTAAATATGGGATTTGGGCGTATGCCCGGAATTGCATTTCGAGGTCCCAAGCCCGAGAAATAAAATTTTAAATAAAATTATTTTTTGAAATTATTTATGCTATTTGGAAATGAATTGTGATTAGAACTTGATGGTATCGGACCCGTATTTTGGTTCTGGCACCCAGTACAAGTGTTATATGTGATTTAAGATAAGTTTGTGAAATTTGGTAAGAAATGGACTTGAAATGACGCGAATCGGATCGTTTTTGGAAAAATTGGAAATTTGAAGTTCTTAAGAAAATTTAATGATTTTGATGCTAAATTCATAGTTGTTGATTTATTTTAGTGATTTGAATGCACGAGCGAGTCCGTATGATGTTTTTAGGCTGGTGTGTATGTTTGGTTTGGAGCCCCGAGGGCTCGGGTGAGTTTTGGATAGGCCACGGGGTGGATTCTGGACTTGAGGAATTGCAGATTTTTAGTTGTTGCATTGCAGACCTGCAGGCTTCGCATTTGTGAAGCCTGGCTCGCAAATGTGAGATTGCGATTGTGAGAAGCATGCCACAAATGCGAAAGAAGCCCAGGCCAGCCTATCCTCGCAATTGTGAGATTCCATCGCAAATGTGATGCCTCCCTTCCTAGCCAGTAGTCGCAAATGCGACCCTACCTTCGCAATTCCCAATTCGCATTTGCGAAAGGCTGTTCACAATTCCCAACTTAGCAAAGGTCAGGGTTCGCAATTGTGAACCCTATTCGCATTTCCCATACCTGCGACCTGCAACTTTTATACTTAGCCGAAAATCAACCATTTTTCACATCTTTTCAAAACACAAACTCCCTTGGGCAATTTTCAAGAACAACACTTCTTCCATATCGATTGTAAGTCAATTTTAACTCGTTTCCTTCAATCATTAACATCTTTTCACATGATTTCAACTCAAAATCAATAATTTTCATGGGGGAAAATTGGGTGTTTTGGGTAGAACCTAGGTTTTACAAAAATTGGGGATTTGGACCTCGATTTGAGGTCCGATTTCAAAACAAATTATATATTTGGGTTCGTGGAGGAATAGGTAATCGGGTTTTGACCACGTGGTTCCGGGGGCAATTTTTGACTTTTTGGGCAAAACTTTAGAAAACTCATTTTCATGTATTGGCGTTGATTCATTTAGCGTTTATTGATGTAATTAAGTAACTTGTGACTAGATACGAGCGAATTGGTGGTGGAATCAAGGGGTAAAGCAGTAATTGAGACGTGAATTGTGTTCTTGGCATCAAGGTAAGTGTTTGGTCTAACCTTAGCTTAACGGATTAGGAGTCGCGTCCTATTTGCTATGTGGTACTTGTCGAGTACGACGTATAAGCATGGTGACGAGTATCTATACATTGGTGTCAAGCATGACCGTGAGTATTATATTGTGATTATTATGGATTCGTTGTATTATTCATGCTTTGATGATGATTTCTATTGTTGGGCAAAGTTTGTGGAATTAATTGTGACATTAGAAAATTGAGGAGCGTTGGCTCAAGTTGTACAATGAAATATGAAATTATAAGTGGAAATTGAACCTTTTAGAGCATTGGCTCAAAGTTGTGAAGTGACTTGTGAAGTAAAAGTGAAAAAAGAGAAGAGAATCATTATATTATCTCCCTTGCTGGGAATTTGTTGTTTTTGATATTATCTTCCTAGCCGAGATGTTGATGCTTCTTTTGATGTTATTCCCTTACTAGGACTTGATTGTTGAACTATTGTTCCCTCCCCGGGATTTTTATTGTAATTTCATTTATTCCCTTTCCCTATTATTTGTGATTGTTGTTTGGGTGAGGAAGAGTGTTAAAGCACGAAGGGTGATGCCGTGTACTGTTTTGGTGAGAGAGTGTTAAAGCGCGAAGGGTGATGCCGTGTATGATTTTTGAGGAAAGAGTGTAAAGCACGAAGGGTGATGTCGTGCTGCATGATGTACCATTCTATGCCGATTATAGTGATTATATCGTGAGGACGAGAGTAAAAGCACGAAGGATGATGTCGTGCACATTTTCATTACTTGATTGATTTGGTAAGGACAAGAGTAAAAGCACGAAGGGTGATGCCGTGCACTTATTGATTTCTGATTCTTTGTTGATATCCGAGATTTTACCGTTTCTTTCAATTACCTGTTGTCCTTAAATTCTGAATTGATATCTCCCCTGCAGCATGCTACCCCTCCCATATTTGACTGTTTATTTATGTTCTTCTTTTCCGCTATATATAGTAGAATTGCACAAGTTTATGTGGTAGTCTGACCCTAGCCTCGTCACTACTTCACCAAGGTTAGGCTAGGCACTTATCAGCACATGGAGTCGGTTGTGCTGATACTACACTCTGCACTATGTGCAGATCCCAGAGTAGCTTTTGGACCGTAGATTGGGTGGCTACCTTCAGTCCATGCAGAGATCCAAGGTAGACCTGCAGGCGTCCGCAGGCCCTGGCGTCTCCCTCTATCACTTTTATCCCTGTTTCATTTCCTTTAATTCAGAAACAGTGTATCGTTTATTTTTTGGACTTTATATGTAGTGAATCTTAGATCGTCTGTGACACTGTGACACCAGTTCTGGGTGGTTAAGGCTTAAATAGTTGCATTAGCACATGTTCAGATATTTTTATTGCTTTTCTTCCGCTTATTTTAAATTTTCGTTGTTTACACGTTATTGTTTTAAAAATGCTAAAGAGTATAAAAGGGGTAAAAAGGTAATTTGTTCAATAATTGGCTTGCCTAAATCACATCAATAGGCGCCATCACGGCTCCCGAGGGTGGGAAATCCGGGTCGTGACATGGCATCAGGCGCCCACCTAGAAAACAAGGGAATTCATTTCAAGTTTTTACATCAGGTGCCCACCTGGAAAACAAGGGAATACATTTCATGTTTTGCATCAGGCGCTCACCTGGAAAACAAGAGAATACATTTTAAGTTTTGGCATTAGGCGCCCACCGGGAAAACAAGGGAATACATTTCAAGTTTCAGCTTCAGGCGCCCACCTGGATAACAAGGGAATACATTTCAAGTTTCTGCATCAGGCGCCCACCTGGATAACAAGGGAATACATTTCAAGTTTCAGCTTCAGGCGCCCACCTGGATAACAAGGGAATACATTTCAATTTTTAGCATCAGGCACCCACCTGGATAACAAAGGAATACATTTCAAGTTTTGGCATCAGGCACCCACATGGATAAAAAGGGAATACATTTCAAGTTTCAGCATCAAGTGCCCACTTGAATAACAAGGGTATACATTTCAAGTTTCAGCATCAGGCGCCCACCTGGATAACGAGGGAATACATTTCAAGTTTTGGCATCAGGCGCCCACCTGGATAACAAGGGAATACATTTCAAGTTTCAGCATCAGGCACCCACCTGGATATCAAGGGAATGCATTTCAAGTTTTAGCATCAGGTGCCCATCTGGATAACAAGGGAATACATTTCAAGTTTTGCATCAGGCGCACAGGGAATACATTTCAAGTTTTTGCATTGGGCGCCAACCTAGAAAACAAGGGAATACATTTCAAGTTTCAGCCTCAGGCGCCCACCTGGATAACAAGGGAATACATTTCAAGTTTCAGCATCTGGCGCCCACCTGGATAACAAGGGAATACATTTTACGTTTTGGCATCAGGCGCCCATCTGGAAAACAAGGAAATTCATTTCAAGTTTCAGGCACCCACCTGGAGAACAAGGGAATTTGCTTCGGAATTATTTCAGGTCAGTAGCAGGCACCCACCTGGAGAACAAGGGAAGTCATTTCAGAATTCAATTCAAGTTAGAAGTAGCAGAAGCTCGCGGCAAGAATGCGAGTCAACAGTCCGAGATGATCAACAGAAGTAATCTCAATCTAGAATAAAAATGAAAAAAGGGAAGTGAATCCAAAAGGCAGAAGCTGAGACAAGAGGTGGCTTGATCAAGACATGACTGAAGTCACAAGCATGGTGTGTCCGGTTTTAATCCGAAAAAGCTGAAGAAGAATGAACTAGCACATGCAGCTAGCAAGCGTCAAGGTTCAAATCTAAAGTCCGCATGAGGAACCATTCAAGACTCAAGATCAAGCTTCAGAAGACTTATACATAGGAATCTTGTAACTCATAGTTGATAGGCTTAGTTAGTCTTTTTTTATGTTTTGATTTTGATGTAATAATAGGACTGCGGACCGGAAACTCGACGGAACGGCACCTCAATTGGCTCTCCACCTCGGTATACTCCATCACCTTATTCACTTCTGAACTACACATGGCCTGATTCCTTTATAGCCAAGGATATGTAGGCAGCTCAGATACCGGGGCTCGGTCACATTCTCCTTTCTCTTAGTTTTTGTTCTCCCTAAATAAGGGTCGGGACAAAAAACCTATCTCGTCGTTCTTTGTCTGGCAACTCTTCGCGTTTCCAGTCAAAAAGGGGCAGCTGTAGAAATGTAATGACCCTCCCCAAGATTTTACACATTCTAGCGTAAGTATTTAGTTTAGGTTTAGTATCACTCTCTTTTACTTTATTTTATCACAAAAATAAAAATTACAAAAATATTTTCTCTTATTTAGCTAATTAATATTTTTATCTAATTACTTTTAATTTGTCTACCTTACATACAATTCAAAAATACAAAAATAGTTCCAGGAATATTATCTTAATTTTACAATAATTTTTTCATTTTTTTATCTTTTAGTATGATATTTAAAAAATACCAAAAATAGGTTTGTTTTAACGGATAATTTTATTTTAATAGTTATTTTACTTAAGTAGGATTAATTAATAAATGGTGTAGTATTTTTGGTCTTGTTTTAGAATAAAGAGTATGAAATTTGGGGCTAATATTATTTGGTCTTAATTGAAAAGGCCCAATTTCGAATAGCCCAAAACATTGAGCCCATACCCATTTCCCATTTGACCTAACCTAATTTCTACCCCTATAAAATAATACCTAATTCCTAAAGAAATGAGGACCTAGACTAAAAACAAAGAAAAGCGGCAGATTCACAAAAGGAGGTCTCCATCTCTCTCTCATTCTGAATAGAGAAGCGGCAGACCACCGGCGGGATTGGTCGACCGTCTACGCCTCATCAGCCGACCCCCTCAATCCTAAGACCCCAGCTACTATTCCTTCCTTTTCCCTCAACTTGAAGAGACAAAAATGAGCATATCACACTGTTAATTCTTTATAGCCAGTGCACTAATGTGTAGAAGACAATGATGAAGTGTTCCCATTTATCTTTTAATTATCCTTCTCTACCCATATCCGGCGAATACCAACTTCAAGGGAACAAGAAATTAAGCTACGGACCAAAAACAACCGCAACACATACGAAAACAGAGCTAGAGAGACGAGAAAGAGAGGTTTTTGGACGGAAAATCAAGGGTTGAGAGGAGTCGTCGGTTGTCGTTCGAGATTGGGGGTCCGTGGTGGGATTTTATTTTGCTGCTATTTTCAATTCCCTGTCCGAGTTCGTGTGTCAGAGTTTTAAGGTCCATCTCTCTTCTCTTTGTCTTACTTATTTAGGTGACCTAGAGTGATCTTTCTTCTTTATTTGAATATGCTCAATTTCTTGTATTGTCACCTAGGTCTATCAGATTTTGATGTGAATAACTGAAGTTTTGTTTGGTTTCGTGATCGTTTCATTAATCTTAAACTATTGCCATCTTTTGTGATCCTCTTTACTTGGAGCTTATTTCTTTTAGTTTGTCTTGTTGTGAGAAGGAGTTTAATCTCATGTTTGGTGAAATGGAAATTGGCCTTTTGAAAGATAGGGAAACAGAATATTAGTTCATTGTCTTAGATAGTCACGTGGTACATTTTTGTAACACTCCTCAAATTTTTAAAAGTTTCGAGACACGCTAACGATAGAAATAAATTATTACCATTTTTATTATTTTTATCTTGCCTATAAGATATATATATATATATATAATTGGATATACAATTAGGGAAATATTAATAGTTTTAATATTGTTAATTATTAAAGGTGGGTATCATTAATTATTAGTTAAGTTAACCAAAAAAAAGGGAAAACAAAACAAAAAAAAGGGGAGCACGTGCCTTGTGGAATGCAAGACTTTAAGTAAAGTCTTGCACCAAAACAAGACAGAACACAGCTTATACCAAAAACCAAAAACAGAACGTTGTTCTTTTACGCAGCAATCGCAAGGCACTCAGGAACGGAAAGAAAATTTTAGGGTTCTATACAAACAACTAATTTTTGAACTTTGGTATATAAAATTCTCTATTGTCAATTACTCTACAATAGTAATAAGTAAGAATAGAATAGTTAATTCCCTTCTTTCTCTATATCAACAGTAAAGTTCCGTGTTTAGGTGCGGAACTCTAAAATTAATTAAAATGCATTGGTTGTTGTAGAATCGATTATTTGACGGGTATAAATTGGACTGGGGTCTACGTATTGGCTCGAGAAGTTTTGAGGTGAGTTGATATAATCCTTTTCTAAAGTGGTTTAACTCACAAAAGCACGCACACAAGGTGTTTGATGAATTGCTTAAAAGCATTTATATTTACTTAATTGGAGTGAGTGAGTACCTATTAACTTAGAATTGTTCTAGCATAAGTTTAGATGATTTATTATGATATATGTGCATAAATTTTCAGATTTTTGTGTTATTCTTATATGCTATTTTTCATGTTGAAAATTTATGAAGAAGCAAGAATCTTTAGAAATACTTCTAGATGTGTATTTCATTCTTATGCAATGCTTTAAATTTAAGGATAATGGCATGATCATGTACATGATGTTCCAAAAAGAAAAGATTTAGAGTTGAAAAGTCACAAGAAGATGTAGAAAGAAAAGATTTTTGGGAGTATCCTTTATTCTGAGAAGGGGTCATCGTCTAGGCTGAGGTTCCTGACCAAGGTGTTGACTTCCTGAAACTACTTGTGCCAAAGTAGGGAGCACACGAGTCGAGGGCCTCGTTGCTGAGAAATTACTTAGCCATGCTAAGATATGATACATGAGCGCTGAGAACCATGAAGCGGGTGGCAGCTCGTGGATTGGGCCTATTCGATCAGGTTGGGATCGAACTCGTGCCGATCACACGGTGACTAAGATAGAATTAAGTGAGGATAGTTGGAACTCCTAAAGTATAAAGATAAGTAATTTTTTTTAGAAAAATAAAAGAATTTCTTTTAGAATATTCATAAACTACTATTATGAAATTATTTTAGAATTTTTCTTAGAGGCTTTATGTTTTCTATGCATTTATATTATTTGCTCGTAATGGGTATTGTATTAAAGTTGCGTCCCCTGTTGTTGAGATTCACTAAGTACAATAGATGGTACTAACGTTCTCTTTTGGGAACCTACGTTGGTCTGCGGTACAACGTAGGAGCCGGTTTTGCAGGCGAGCAGGCTACGGGTTAGGACTTCCTTATCTTCCAGTGCTATTGGTGAGCTCTGCTTTTATTCGTGGAGCATTCCATAGAGTTATCTTTATTTAGTTATTTCTTTGTTTACATAGAGAACTGGCCAGGAAAACTCATGTCTTGAGCAGTGCGTCAGTTTATCAGTAGAGGCTTCATAGACATAGTCGTTGGGTTAAGGTTCCGATGTTTTAATAATAACTTAGTAGTAATTCAGTAGTTACTACGAATAAAGTTCTGGAGTTGATTTATTTAAATAATTAAATTAATCAAAAGTATTTGGTTAGAGTATTGCCTTGTTGCATATAAAGTTTGGAATTATAATAGATTTGATAAGTATAGATGGTTCGCTCGGTCATGTTTAGTGATCGAGTGCCGGTCTCGGCTTATTCAGAAAATGGGTCATGACAATTTTGAACGTATATTTTAGTGAAATAGTATTCACATTCAGAAAGACATTAGGATAACATTGCTTTTTTCTATGTTACTACTTTATTAATTGGTCCGCTAGTAGCATGTTTAGGCCGACCATACTTGGGTAGGCAAACCTTTAGGGAGTTTGTGTTTAGTGTGTATATTAGGCACGTATTAATAAATAAATTATCGTGATTATGTACACGTTCACGTGACATAATTGTGATTTCCAAAATAATTCGAGGTACGCATTCGCGCGACTTTGGCCAAATAATCTTGATAATGAATAAAGCGTGATTAATTGTGTACACGTACGCATGACATGATTCTTGACGCGCCAAATGAAATGAGTACACGTATGCGTGACTCATTTTAAGATAATTCCATAATTACGAATAATCCAGTAATTAAAAGCGGTAAAAGGGTAAATGTACATAGGTTCTAAAATGAGTAATTAAACAATTGTGACGACCCGTCAGGTCGTCTTAAGAATTAACGCTCTGATCCCCTATTAACTACTTTTCCCAAGTTTATTTCTGCTATTTTGATTTGTCGGGATGTTCGACTTTGAGTTTCGGGGAGTTTTGGGACACTTAGTCCCTAAATGAGAGCTTAAGTCTTGGAAAGTTGACCGTGGTCAGAACAGTGTGAAGACGGCCTCGGAATGGAAATTTGATGGTTCCGTTAGCTTTGTTAGGTGATTTTGGGGTTAGGGGCGTGTTCGGATTGTGTTTTGGAGATCCGTAGCTAAATTAGGCTTGAAATGCCGAAAGTTGAATTTTTGAAGTTCCGATCCGATACTGAAATTTTGATTCGAGGGTCGGAATGAAATTATGGAAGTTGGAGTAGTTCTGTAGTGTTGAATGTGATGTGTGTGCAAAATTTTAGGTCATTCGGATGAGATTTGATGGACTTTTTGATCGAAACCGTATTTTGAGAATCTTGGAGTTCTTAGGCTTAAATCCATGGTTAATTCGAGGTTTCGATGTTGTTTTAGGTGTTTTAAGGATTGGTACAAGTTTGGATAGTAGTTTGTGACTTGTTGGTGCTTTTGGTTGAGGTCCCGGAGGCCTCGGGATGATTTCGAATGGTTGACGGAAAGATTTTGAAATCTAAGTTGCAGCTTTAGCTGCTGGTTCTGTCATAACCGCACCTGCGATTTGGGTTCCGCAGGTGCGGCACCGCAGAAGCGGCTTAGTAGCCGCAGAAACAGAAATTGGGAACTCCTTCAGGAACCGCGAAGCGGTGGTAATTCCGCAGAAGCGGTACCGCATTTATGGATTGGGAGTCGCAGATGCGAAAATTGGCCATTAAGTGAAAAGTCGCAGATGCGACATTAGTTCCGTAAAAGCGGGACCGCAGATGCGGTCCCAGGGCCGCAAATGCGGAAATCGCTGGGCACAACATATAAATTCTTGCCTTCGCGAAATTTATCCATTTTTCATCTTTTTCAAAATGGGAAGAAGCTTGGGGAGCACATTTCAAGTGGGATTCTCAGAGGAGTTCATTGGGGTAAGGTCTTTGGTCCCTAAACTCGTTATTGGAATGATTTCTATCAATTTAAGCATGAAAAATTAAGGAAAATCAGTGGTAATTGGGGGGTTAAGGCTTGTATAATTGGAGGCCTTTGAGTGATGATTTAAGGGACAAATTGAGGTTCAATTTTGGTACTTTTGATATGACTGAACCCGTGAGAGTGCGAGGATTCTGGAAATATAAATGTTACCCGATTCTGAGACGTGGGCCCGAGGGGCGTTTTGGTTATTTTATATAATTTCGCGTATTAGCTTAGAATTTAATTGTAAAATCAGTTACTTGAAGTATTATTTACATTATGAAATGGAATTGAATAGATTTGGGCCATTTGGAGTCGAGTACTCGTGGCAAGAGCGTGGTTTCAGATTGATTTTGAGCTGGTTCGAGGTAAGTGGCTTGTCTAACCTTGTGTGGGAGACCTTCTTCTTAGGATATGATATAGTTGATAATTGAAAAGCCTTGTACGTGAGGTGATGAGTGCATACTTAAGCTAATTGTTGAAATCCAATTTTACTTTAAGTATTTCAATTGAGTTCCTTTTTCCTGTTTTATTCTACTTGCGAATTTAGCCTGTTATAGTTTAGAAAAGCATGTTTAGTTGACTTAATTTTCTATTTGCTTAAATTGCTTTAATTGTATTACGTGAAGCATGTTAGGCTAGAATTAACTGTTTACTTGGTACGAAATTAGCATTTAAATGAGTATTCTTGTGTTGCTTCTGTGTGTATTTAATTTGGGACTACTGGACGGCATCCTGGGAGATCCCATGTACGTATTTATGATCTGGACTGAGGTGCGTGATACCAAGAGATCTCTGGCACGTATATTGAGGATACCAAGAGATCCTCGGAATACCAAGAGATCCCTAGCATATATTGAGGATACCAAGAGATCCTCGAGATACCAAGAGATCCCTAGCATATATATTGAGGATACCAAGAGATCCTCGGGATACTAAGAGATCCCTTGTACACATAGAGGATACCAAGAGATCCTCGGGAAACCAAGAGATCCCCCGGTTAACATCCTTGCTATGAGTGGTATTTTCCTTGTGGTTTGCCCTTATCTCTATTTTCCGTTATTGTACTCTTATTATGTCGTATAGATTCTTACCGTAGATTCTCAATTGTACTACTTATCTTATCCTGTCATATTTATATTTATTTAATCTCAGTAGGGCCCTGACCTTCCTCATCACTACCCAACCGAGGTTAGGCTTGGCACTTACTGAGTACTGCTGTGGTGTGCTCATGCCCCTTCTGCGCATGTTTTTCATGTGCAGATCCAGGTACCGCTACTCAGGCCTACCATCCTTAAGGGAGGCGACTGCTTTAGAGACTTCGAGGTACATCTGCCACGTCCGCAGACCGAGAAGTCCATTTTTATTCCTGCTTTTAGTATTTAGTCCTTCTGTATTTTTCTGTTCTTATTAGACATTCCGGAGTTAGAGCTATGTAATGGGTTTCCGGGTTTTGGATTTATGTATTGGTATTGAGAGTTAAACATGATGTATGCCGAGCGGCACATTTAAAACACTGTTATTATTTTATTTCTATTTAAATTGTTTTACTTCCGCATTTTTGGTTTTCCTTCTGCAATTTAGGCATACCTAGTCGTAGATACTAGGTGCCGTCACGATGGTTCACGGAGGGTGAACCGGGGTCGTGACAACAATTCAAATAAGTCAGGTATGATTAAAGCGACCGTGCTAAAACTACGAATTCCGGAAACACCTAATACCTTCTCACGGGTTAATAGAATTCCTTACCCAGTCTTCTGTGTTCGTAGACCATAAATAAGAGTCAAACTTCCTCGATTTGAGATTTTAAATCGGTGACTTGGGACACCATAAATTATCCCAAGTGGCGACTCTGAACTTGAATAAATAATCTCATTTCGATTGTCACTTAAATTGGAAAAAATCCCTTACACTTTTTCGGGGTAGAAAAAGGATGTGTGACAGCGGGTGTTGATTATTCGTTGGCAGATCCAGCGGAGTTAGCAGGGTAGTTGTCTGGCGATCGCAGCCCTACTTTACTCTCTCTTTATCTTCCCTTAGTTGTATTCAGTTATTTCCAGGCTATGTTAGTCTGGATATTGTCAGACGGTTATAGTAGATGCTCATGACTAGTGACACCCCAATGTCGAGCTTTCTTTTCCGCACTTTTGTTTTTGATCTACACTCCTTATGGAGTTTCTATATTAAATAGCTTTGGAAATTATCTTGAAAATGAAAATATCGTTTTGTTTTGCTAATGTGTCCGCTTGCCTAGTACCACGATAGGCGCCATCACGACAGGGTTAGTTTTGGGTCGTGACAAATACTCACTAATATTAAAAGCATGGAGGACCTTAGTGAAAAATCGTTTGTCTTTTTTATCTTTTAAAAATAAATTGTATACATTGAACAAATTAGTCATTTAATTATTTTCCTAATTAACAAAATTTTTGACTATCAACCTTTTTCTTATTTGAATTATGTAAGAACTCGTTTAGTTTTTATTTATTTCATATATTTCGTGCTCAATTAAATCTCATCGTCATCAAGTTATGATGTTGAGGAAATTTAACAATTTTTAAAAAAAATTGTATAAATTTTTAATTCTGTTAGGATGATCAATAAATTGACAAGCTTCTTAGGGATTTTAAAAGACTATATCTTTCTTCTATCAACCTCAGACTCTTCCTCTGCTTTGACAATAATTCATTAATAATTCCTCCGATGAAACCAGAAGGTTAATAACAGACTTCTTTTTCAAGAATTTCAGGAATGTCTACACAAAAACATTTAAAAATAGAAACAAGTCCTAAACTTTCATGAGAATACTTGAATACTCCTCCAGTCTATAATATTTGTATTTTAAGATTTTTTGACACGTTAAAAAAAATACATCTATATCTTTAATCATAGGAGTATTTTTCTAAACTATCATTTATCTCATCTTAAACATCTCACTTAATTAACAATCAACTAATGAAACATTAAGGATATTTTTTGGAAAAAATAAGAAGAAACGTCAATATGTTGTACCATGCAGTAAATATGAAGAAACAAGTGCCAATGATGGGAGTAGAAAATTTTAATTTTTGAAACACTTATCACAAAGTATAGAGTAGTTCTATAGATAGTGATACAATATCTTTAATCTATAGTTTTGCATCATATTCGTTGACCGTAGTAATGAATTCTAATAAAATTTATCAAGGTGATCTCTACGTTCATACTTTCGTGCCCAAACATGTTTACCATTTACCCTAAACTTAGCAATGGAACCTCTGCTCAAAATCCGATCAATGATTGAAACATCACGCACTACCATTCGAGCATACAAAGAATGATCTGATGAAGAAGCCGATGGCACCATATGAACGTGCTCGACGCAATCAATCCCATAGTAAGAATTAAAGAGTTCCCTCACTTCTGCTTCAGTAACAGGAAATCCCCTTGAAAATGTTAAAAACATAGTCCTATCGTCAACTGGTGCATCAATCTTTACGGACCAACCCCATAATCCTCTGCTTTGAATAATTGAATCTAGCGATCTTGGCACCACTGTTATTGCACCAAATGTTGGATGAGGAAATCCAGGGATAGGAATGATATGTTGTCCAGGCAAGATATGTTGCAAGATGTCAGCAAATATTATAGCACAGACCTTGTTCAAGAATGTCTTGATTCCACTTATCATAGTAAACCTCTGTTGGTAAAATGTTGTGAATGAAACTGTTCTCTTCAATATTATAGCAGTAAAAGGCATGTCCCCTGCATCATTAGGCCCCAGGGGTACCTTCGATTCGAGCCATTTTAAACATGTAGCACCTTCTTCAGCCAAATTATTAGCAATTTCATCAGGTAACTTCACCATTTTCTCTATTATGCTTGGATAATGTACATCTTCTAACCATAGCCACATAGCCATGATCAAAAGGGACTCTCCTGGATCGCGAGACAGGCACACGACAAGCCGAGTGAAGACTTCTCTATCAATTTTGTGGAACAAATGAAGGTCGTCAAGTGTAATCTCTGATGACATTGTTGAAAAAAGCAGGAAAATATAAAATCTTGTCTCTATATTCCTAGGTGGATACAAGATCCTTATATATGACATTGGTATTCAATGAGTTCCTATCTACAGACCTTTCAGTTCCATCTGTAGAGCCAAAAAGAATTTCAAGAATCCAAGCCTTGGAAGAATAAAATTTTCTTTCCCACAATCATGTATTTCTTGAGGATCATTAAAGAGATTAGTTTACCACGTACAAGCACAAGGATAAAGCAGTTTAGATTAACTAGATCTAGTCTAAATTTATTAATGATCACACTGAACTTACAATACGAAGAATGTCATTGACCAAAAAACTGTTGGGGTTTAGCATCCTATCATTTAGTTTTTGCGGACATAATTAATTGAAGTAATGGTTTGGGAAAGACTGAGGATGGAGTTCAAACGAAATATCACATCCTTGACAAAGTGATCTGCCAAAGTCCCGAGGTTATTTATATTAGTAGTGTATTAAAGGCTTTGGGGATTCGCCCTGGGCGTAATTGTCACGATTCGGAATTTCCAATCTCGAGTCCGTAATGGCGCCTAACATCTACTTGCTTGAATGAACATTGTATTAATATAAATAACATGGTACGAAACTACTCCCAGAAATCCGGAGTCAAAAGTACATGAGTATATAGAATACTACAAACATGATCTGAAGTAAAACATAATACTGTCTGAAACTGAAATAACAACAAAACATGATAGAAGGGGACTTCAGAGACTGCGAATGCCAGCAGCTCTACCTCAAGTCACATGTAGCTGTCAAATCAGAGCAGTCTTCGCTACGCGCCGCTAGAACCAACACCAATATCTACACACAAAGTGCAGAAGTGTAGCATGAGTACAACCGACCCCATGTATTATGTACGTGCCGAGCCTAACCTCAACAAAGTAGTGACGACGCTATGACAAGTCACTCACAATGAACTAGTACGAAATAATAATAATAATAATAATAATAATAATAATAATAATAATAATAATAATAATAATAATAATAATAATAATAATAATAATAGAAAACAGGAACAGAAATAAAGAAGTAAACTCATATAACTGGACATGAATGTCAACTACCAGAGGGCCCTAGAATAATAAAATCTCAAACTCGTATCACAATATCAAGAATAAATTCTACAGCCACCACACAACTACAACATATCAAATTCGTTGCGGCGTCCAACCCGATCCAAATTTTAACACAATATCTTTCTCAACGTACAATTCATTTTCAATATCATATCATATGATTTCTTATTCCGTTGCGATGTACAACCCGATCCCCCAATATCAAATTATTTCAGTATCGTTGTAGCAAGCAACCCAATCCCGCAATATCAATTTATCAACATAAATAACCCAACACCACTATTCACAAAATATCAACATAACATCGAATGGAATGAGCGAAACAATATGAAACTATCAGTACAAACGAAGATTGGTCAATACTTCGAAATCCTCAAACCTTGGCAAAGCATTAATAAAAATAGCTAATGGCCCACGTAATTGAAAAAAATATAATGGAGTGCATCAAGTAATATAAGAAAAATAAAATCAAGTAAAACATGTGACAATGAGAATATACAATTAGGACAAGTAGGAACATGTAGTAGGTAGATATTGGGTAAGAAATGAACAAATCAAGCAAATAACAATTGAATAACAATTAACAAGTAAAGCATAGATGTCAAGTAAGAACATCTAACAATTAGAACATATAACACGAGATTACATGGAATAAATGATGACATAGAAATAAATAGCCCAATCCCCCATGTTAAATCCCATGACGGTGCATATACACTCGTCACTTTGTATATGCGTCGTTTCCCCACATAATTCACATAGCAAATAGTTCAACAAGTCCTAATTCCCTCAAGTCAAGGTTAGACACAATACTTACCTCACTCCACAACCAAGTCAATCAACCAACCAACCACGACATTGACTTTTGAATAAGCCTCCAAAACAGCCAAAAACCAATTATCGATTAAACAATTCAAAATAAGCTTTAGAAACTACTCACAAAGAAAAAAAGTTCAATCTTTGACGAAATTGAAAAAATTAACAAAAGTCAACCCCGGGCCCCTTTGGTCAAAATTCGAGATTTGGACCAAAATGCGATTACCCATTTATCCTCGAGCCCGGTAATGTGATTTATTTTAAATACAACCTCAATTTGAGGTCTAAATCTCAATTTTATAAAATTCTCAAATTCTACCCAAATCCTTAATTTCTATCATGGAAATCCTAGACTTGATGTTAAAAACTCATGAAAAGTAATGGGGATTGAAAAAAAAAATGGATTAAAGTTGCTAATCAATGAATTTAGGAAGAAGAAATTCGTGAAAAATCGCCTCTAGAGTGTTTTGAGAAATAGTGTAAAATAAGCCAAGTCCTGTTTTTCTCTCTTTTACCTAGCTACAAGTGTCGCATTTGCGTACTCTGGTTCGAGGGTTTGCAAATTCGACTCCCGCAAATGCAAACAGTTGTTCGCTAAAGCAAACTATCCAACAGTCCCCAGGTGTTGCATTTGCAGCATAAAATAGCGCATTTGCGATGAAGCCCAAATCACAAAAGCGAGATAGAGGTCGCATTTGCGGAAACTGTCCAACCTAGCTTCTAGTCGCATTAGCGGCCTATCCATTGCAAAAATGGACCACCCACCTCCCATTTGCGACAGGGATTATAGTCCCCTACCCAAATGTCGCATTTGCGAGTCCGACTTCGCAAAAGTGGGACTGGCAATTGCGAAACCTGCAAACCTGAAACACCATCTAACACACCACCAATCCAAAACCTTCTGAATCACATCTGAAAGCTCCCCTGATCCCCTCGGACTCCAGACCAAATATACACACAAGTCTAAAAAAATCATACGAACTTGCTCACGCGATCAAAACACCAAAATAAAATCTAGAACCACGAATCGTACATCAAAAGGCATGAAATTCAAAAGAAAACTCAAGAACCTCTAGAATCACAACCAAGCATCCGAATCCTATCACACCAACTCGGAATTGCACCAAATTTTGTAAACAAGTTTCAAATATTAAAACGGACTTATTCCAAGTTCCAAAATAAATATCCAACCCCGATAACTATAAAGTCAACATACGGTCAAACCTAGGGAATTTTCAAATATTCAAATTGCTAACTTTCGGTAAAATAAGTCAAATCAACCTAGGGACCTCCGAATTTAATTTCGGACATACGACCACATCCAAAATCACAATACGAACCTACTGGAATCGTCAAAACATAGATCTAGGGTTGTTTACCCAAAATATTTATCACTGTCAACTCTAGCCTCTTTTTTAGTCAAAATTTTTATTTTCTCCTAAATTTCACATAAACGTATTTTGAAAAGCGATACGAACCATGCACATAAACCAAGAAATATTAAATGAAGCTACTGAAGGTCTCAGAATACAAAAGTAAAGGCTAGTACTCAAAATGACCTATCGGGTCGTAACAGTAGCACTTACAAAATGCCTTGAGGCACGCATGTGGGGTTTAGTTTTGTAGTGCATAAGCGCCCAGCAGTGTCTAAGAACATCTAACGCTCAACTCTTAGTATGTGCTCTAAATATTTTATGCAAATCATACATTAAATTTTCTAATTAGCCCTGTGGACTGTCAAAACTTTTAGCACATGCGTGCTAAAAGTTCTACTCATCTATAGACATATGAAAATTGAGAGTAACTAAAATAATGATTCATAGTATTGCATATTTTATGATTGAGAATATCATGAGGTTGAACATCATTTAAATATTTCTTCTGCAAAAAAAAACAAAAAAAAAACTGAAGTTTATATGTGTGTTACTCGTGTTCATGTGAAAACAATTTTGTTATGTGAAAGCAATTTTATATTTATTCATAAAAGATTTTAGGAAGGAAGCAATTTTGTCTTTATTTTGTTACTTGAAAGAATTTAGTACTGATAAAATTTATTGATTACTTATTTTTAGGAAGGTAAAATGTGTAATTTGACCATTGTTTTTACCTGTATAACCATGCTATAAAATATCTATGAGTTTAAAATTTTCTAGAACTATTAATGTATTCTTCATATTTTTAGGTATCGGATGATACTTATGCAGCCAAGTCTACAGCAGAAGAACTCGAGCATGGCATCATGTTCACCGAGTTCCTGGGAAAGAAGTTATATCTAGTTATGAGGCTGAGTCTTGAACTCAAAGTCAAAATAATTGAATTCCTTAAGGCTAACTTTGATTGCTTTGCATGGTCACATTTGGACATGAAAGGTATATTACTCGAGGTTACAACTTATAAACCAAGCCTTGTAACGACCCGACCGGTCATTTTGTATATTGTATTCGTGTTGCCCGATTTATTGCCTCTTTTATATTCATTTGTGATTATATGACTTTTCCGGTGGTTGGATTGGTTTCGGGAAAGTTTCTAGTGAATTGGGACACTTAGTCCCAAGGTTGGAAGCTTAAGTTGAAAGAGTTAACCAGAGTTTGACTTGTATGCCGACGACTCCGAAATAGAGTTTTGATGGTTTCAATAGCTTTGTATAGTAATTTTGGATAGAGGCATATGTCTGGATATTGATTCGAAGATCTGTAGGTTGATTTGGTGCTTTTTCGTGAAAGTTAGAAAGTTGAAGATTTGGAAGGTTGAGATGTTGATCGAGAGTTAACTTTATCGATATCGGATTCGAATTTTAGTTCGGGGAGTTGTAATAGGTCCGTTATGTCATTTGGGACTTGCATGAAAAATTTAAGGTCATTCGGAGTTGTTTATGCTTGATCAGTGCAAGATTTGAATTTGAAAATGTTCGTTAGCTCTTTAGGCTTGAATTGAGGTGTGATTCGTAGTTTTGATGTTGTTTTAAGTGATTTGAGACCTAGAGTAGGTTCGTATTATATTTTGGGATTGGTTAGTGTGTTTGGACGGGCTCCCGAGGGCCTCGGGCATGTTTCTGATGGGCTACAGACCATTCCATCATGTTTTTGGACTACTGATGTTCTTAGGTCAGGTTTCCTTCTTCGCGTTCGTGATATGGTGGTCGCATTCGTGAAGGGTTAAAGGGTTTGGGAAATCGCCATTCTTCAGGTTCACGATCGAGCTCTACGTTCGCGAAGCATCCGAGTGCTGGGAGGATCTTAGCCTACGCGTTCGCGAGGACCAAGCCGCATTCGCAAAGGCTTAGATGTTTTCTTCATTGCATTCGCGATATGGAGAACGCGAAGGCCTTTTTCTAGGAAGAATATTTTTTGGCTTCGCGAATGCGATGAGGGTCTCGCGTCAGAGATGAGTATGCCTGGGCAGATCTATCTAGTACTCTATTTTGAGGGTTTGAGTTATTATATCACATTTTGAGTTAGAGAGCTAGGTTTTGGGCGATTTGGGTCGGGATAAGTGTTTTTGACTCGTATTTGTCCATTTTTCATGATTCCATCTTTATTTTTATCATTTAGTTGGTGATTTGAATTGAAAAAACTGAGGATTTTTGTAAAAACTTTTCTAAAACATTAATTGATGATTTGAGGGCCGATTTGAGGTCGGAATTGGATGATTTTGGTATGGTTGGACTCATATCAAAATGGATGTTCGAAATTTGTGAGTTTTGTTGGGTTACGAGGTACGAGCCCGGTATTGACTTTTTAGATGACTTTTTGATTTTCATTAAAGATCTAATCTTTATTATTCAGGATTGCTTCCTATGGTTTTATTTATGATATTAACTTATTTTGGATATATTAGAGCCATTCGGAGTTGGATTTGCACGAGAAGTGATTGTTAGTGGATTGATTTAGCTTGTTTGAGGTAAGTGTCTTGCTTAACTTTGTGTGGGGGAACTACCCCGTAGGATTTGGTTAAATTATATTATTTTAATTATGTGGAAGGCGTGTACACGAGGTGACAAACATGTACACGGCCTTATATGTGAAAATTGACCAGTTGTAACTCTTAGGTTACTTGTATGTATTTATTTAAAGTTGTCACTTATTATATCTTTTATTGTTGATTTCATTCTTATATGATTTAATTGTAGTTGTTATTACATGTTCTATCTTCCATGTTAACTCTTATATGCCTTAATTATAGTTGTTATTATATGTTCTATCTTCACTTGTCAAGTTTTCTCTTATATGTCTTAATTGAAGTTGTTAACACATGTTCTACCTTTCATTGTCGAGTTTGCTCTTATATGCATTTAATTGAGGTTGTTGTACATGTCATACCTTTCATTGTTAAGATTATTCTTATACATTTATTTGAAGTTGTAGTTAGTGAGAGCTATTAACATGTTCCAATTGAAGTTGTTGTTTTATGGGATATCCTTTATTGTTGAATTGTTTCCCGATTTATTTTGGAATGTTATTGAGATTCTTATGCACATTGTGGTTGAGCCGTGGGCTATGTTTTATGGTTGCATTGGTATTGTTGATTTTAGTAATGTTGTGGCATATTGGCATGTGTGGTGCGAGTTGATTGTTGTGTTATGATATGGATTCACATGTGGTGGTAAAGGGTAGTGTATTGATGCGCATGCGGCTAGATAAGGTGGGATTTCTGCGTGTTTTAATTGTATGGGAAATTATTTGAAGTCGTGCTGCGAGATAAGGGGGCTAAAGCGCGTGAAGCTATTTAAGAAAAAATATTTTTAAAATAAATGCAAGGCTCACGCGGCAATATAAGGAATATTGTGATTGTGACTTCTGAAATATAAATATGAGGTGTGGTACCTCAGTGTATTTTTGTTGCACATTCTATGTTGGAACGACTTGTTGAATTGAATGATTATTTTTTTATTTTGGTTCATTTCACTTGTATTTTAACTGTATTTGATCGTTTGTTATTTTTATCATATGATCATTCTTTGTTGTCATTCATTGCTTTTACTCCCATTGTTAGCCTTATATTATTATTACTCTTTGTTGTCATTTGTTGCTTTTATTTCTCGTTGTTGGATTATATCATATTTTGCATAGGTTTTCTGTGTCTAGTAGGTGTCTTGATCTGACTTCGTCACTACTCTACCGAGGTTAGGCTTGATACTTACTAGGTATTGTTGGTGTATATTTATACTGTGCTTCTGTGCGTTTTTGTGAAGATTCAGGTACTTATGCCCGTGTCGGTCGCTAGTGAGTTGATTCAGATATGGCGGAGACTTCAAGATATACCTGTTTGACGCCCACATGCCTCAGATTCACCTTCTAGTGATATTATGCTACTGTTTATTTTGCTTCCGAATAGTATTGTATTATAGTTTCTTAGTGTATTGTAATATAGCTTATGACTCTGTACCACCGAGTTTGGGATTGTATAGTTGTTACTCTGTTTTAGTTTTTATTATGTTATTTGATGGGTTTTCAATGGATTTGCCTTATGTTCTGATGATCTAACAAACTTACTGTCAAGGACCAGATAGGGAACCTAACACACTTGGGCTACATTGCAAGTTAACGGATTCTAGCTAAATGTGAATTGCTATAGCTTCAGGAGATAGAGAACCAAATAAGGACCTGATACCTTTGTGGTTCCCTCATAGCAGTACGAGGTCAATTGGACACAGCTGGAAGCGACGTGACTGCCTGCACTGTTTCTACCTGCACTGCACTGTTTCTAGTGGTCACTTGTTCTTTGACCAACTAAAGTGCTTACATCATTCAAGTGATGTCATCAAGGTGTATTAACAAGGAGTTTATATCAAAACATCACTTGAACACTTGAAAATTCATTCAAGCCTTCTGCAAAATAGTGAACTTCATTTTCAAGAGCTTGAAGAACAAAGTTAAATGTTACTACGGACCAGTTCCTAAATCTAGTATTTTGTTGTCCTTAGTTGAGTTGTAACTTTGTGATTGTTCTTATTGTAACTCCTAAATTGCTTAGCTAGAAGCGTTGATTAGGAACCCTCTTATAAAAACCATAAACTCTCTGAGTTTTTGTTGTGACTAGTATTAGTCATAAGTTAAAGTCTTTGTAACTAAAGAGTGACAAAGTGGCTTGTGTAAGAGTATCACAGGTTAGTTGAGTTGAAGTCTTTGTAATGGAGTCATTACAAAGTGACTTGTAATAGGTGTTTACAAGTTAGTGAAGTTAAAAGCCTACAAGTCTAGGTCGTGGTTTTTGTCTCCTTGAGTTGGGATTTTTCCACGTAAAAATCCCGTATCTTTTTTACTTACTGTGTCATTAGCATTCTCAGTAAAACTCATAGAGGACCAGGTACTCTACTATTTGGTGGACTCATATAAACTAACAATTGGTATCAGAGCAGGTTCCTCCTATCAGGCTAACACCTAGGAAGGATCCTTATGGCTGCTCCACCAAATTTTGAAGAAGGTCAATTTACATACAGACCACCCAGGTTCAATGGACAATACTATAGGTGGTGGAAGACAAGAATGCACGATTTTATCATGGCTGAGGATTCTGAGTAATAGGATGTCATATGTGACGGCCCTTACGTCCCAACAAAGGTACTTGAAGAACTTCCATTCCTAATGCCAAAAAACAGAAAAGAATACACCGATGTAGACAGGAAAGCTGTGGAGAAGAATTTTCGTGCCAAGAAGATTTTGGTTTGTGGAATAGGACCTGATGAATACAATAGAATCTCTGTTTGTGACACTGCTAAGGAGTTATGGGAAGCTTTGCAAATAGCTCATGAGGGAATCACCAAAGTAAAACAATCTAAGATCGATATGCTCACTACCGAGTATGAACTCTTCAGGATAAAGGACGATGAATCTATTCAAGATATGTGTCACACCTCCTTTTTACCTACACCCCGGAAGGGTATAAGAGGGAGTTTTTTCCAATTTAAGTGACAATCGAAATGGGATTATTTATTAAAATCAGAGTCGCCACTTGGAATAATTTATGGTGTTCCAAGTCACCAGTTTAAAGTCCTAAATCGAGGAAAGATTGACTCTGTTATACAGTTTGCGAACACAGAAGTCCGGGTAAGGAATTTTGTTAACCCGTGAGAAGGTGTTAGGCATTCCCGAGTTCCGTGGTTCTAGCACGGTCGCTTAGCAATTTATATTTGCCTTAATTGTTCAACTACTCATTTTTAGGACCTATGTGCATTTACCCTTTTAACCGTTTTTAATCACTTGATTTATTCGTACTTAAAGAAATGAGTTACGCGTACGTATAATCTTTTGTTTTGCACGTCAAAATCATGTCATGCAAACATGTCCACAATTAATAACGCTTTGTTATTATTAAGAAAGTTCGGTCGAAGTTGCGCGAACGCATACTCCGGTTTTGTTTTTAGAAATCGTAATCATATCACGCGAACGTGTCCACAACCACAATAGTACATTAAAACGTGCCTAAAGCAAACTACGAACATTTATCATTTTTATATTCTATGTCACAAGATTAATGCGAGGGTCACGTATAATTAAATTGTGGATGGCGCATCTTAGACTATAAAAACTAAATTCAATTTAGCGGCCTATCAAAAACAATTTTATTATTAAGGAAGTTTGATCGAAGTTGCGCGAACGCATACTCCGAATTGATTTTTAGAATCGTAATTATGTCACGCAAATGTGTACACAATCACGATGATAAATTAAAATGTGCCAACGGAGGGAGTACATTATACTAGGGAAAACAGTATTCTATTTCCCTATTCTAGTTGGCGAACATCAAAATGCAGCGGAGAAATGTACCATCAGATGATAGATAAAACGATAGCCCATTCCTAAATAATAAACTAGTAGTTGTAGTACTCAAAATGTGAATTCCCAATCCCACCAAAAATTTCAAGGACTCGAACTTATATTTTAATTCAAAGACTCACGCCAGTACTAAATAACTCACTAATATACTTATGTATCTAATTAAAATGAATGAAAATCCTACTGTATTAACTTAAACCATTTTGCATGCTCAAAAATTTCAAATCAACGAGTACAAGAAGATAAGATATCCCTTCAGTCGTGAAAAACATGTTCAAGTATTAAGAGCAACTTAAATCTAACATAGCATCATCGTCCACAAAAGCATAGAAAGTTGCGCTAAGATAATCAGTTAAAAGAAATGCCAAATCGTATAGAAGAAACAAATATAAAGGGTAGAACTCAAATGAAGGGTCTAACTTTTATTATTGTGAAACTCAACAACGAGCAAAATCGCGACTAGAACATGGAAAACTCACTGGAAAATCTCGTAACTCAGTGCATTCCTTGGATCGACTCCAACGTATTTTGGAAAGTGACAAACTCGATGGAACCGCGAATCTGCCGAAAAGCTCGTCGGAACACTTTGACTCGGACTCATTGGGAACCTAGGTCGACGTGCTGTATTCTCGTGTTCGAGGATGAAGAACGAGCAACGACGAAATACGACGAGGTCTGGAAGTTAATGGCTTCGAGTTGATTTTTATTCTCGTTGGTTTAATGTGTTTCAGGTGGTGTTTTAGGGTGATTTTCAGCTGGGTTTGGATTGGTTTTGAAGAGTCGTTCATTGCTGGTCTTAAGGTGATATTAATGGTTTTAATGGTGAAGAAGATGGAGTTTTTGGTGGTGGATCTACTTCAATAATTCTGCCGCTTTCCAAAATTCCTCCTTTTTTGTGTACTTGTTGATGTCCTAGGGATTTAGCCTTTGTTTGTTGTCCAATATGGATAGAAATGGATGATTTCTTGAGGTTTAAAGTGTGCTACCGTGTATCAGCGAAGAAGGAGACCTAGAGGGAGTTCATGAAACGGCGGATTCAACATTTTGGGTGTGTGTATATTTAGGTGTAGGTCCTATTATATAGGGGTAGGGATTAGGTTAGGGGTATGAGCCTAGGAGTTATGGGCTTGGAAATTATGGGCTAGGGAATTGGGCCAAAGACTAAAAAATTGGACTACAAGATTCATAAAGACGGGGTAAACCAACTCAAAACTAATTCCTCCTTCTAAAATTATATACAATTATAATAAAAAATATAAAATTAATTTTAATTAATTGAACTAAACTATATTAAAATATGAAACTATTTTTGTATTTTCAAGATTATATATAAAAATAAAAATAAGCTACTATTTTTGTATATTTTTTATTTAAATTTATGAAAGATGCGTAAACTAAAATATTTTTGTTATTTTCATTTTTTGTGACGAAATAAAGTAAAAAAATCAAAATTAGTTGAAATAGCTATATTAGGCCTAAATTAAATATTTACGTGCTAAAAATATAAAAAATCTTGGGGAGGGTCAAAAATCACATGTCTACAGCTGCCCCTCTTTGACTGGAAACGCGAAGAGTTTTCAGACAAAGAACGACTAGACAGGTTTTTGACCCGACCCTTATTTAAGGAAACCAAAACTAAGAGGAAGAGGGAATGTGACCGAGCTCTGGTATCTGAGCTGCCTACATATCCTTGGCTATAAAGGAATCAGGCCACGTGTAGTTCAGAAGTGAATGAGATGATGGAGTACCGAGGTGGAGAGCCGGTCGAGGTGCCGTTCTGCTGAGGTTCCGGTCCGCGGTCCCGTTATTACATCAAAATCAAAAATGAAAAAGACTAACTAAGCCTATCAGCTACGAGTTACAAGATTCCTATCTATGAGTCTTCTGAAGCTTAATCTTAAGTCTTGGTTGGTTCTTCATGCGGACCCTGATCTGAATCTTGATGCTTGTTAGCCGCAGGTATTGGTTCAATTTTCCTCAGCTTTTCAAACCAAGATGGGACATGCAGAGCTTGTGACCTCAGCCATGTCTTGAGCAACTCACATCTTTCATTAACTTCTGCATTTGGATTCACTTCTTGTCTTTCTTTTTCTTTTTTTTTTCTTCTTTTTATTCTAGATTGTGACTAACTTTTGTTGATCATCTCGGACTGCTGACTCGCATTCTTGACGCGAGCTTCTTTTGTTGCTGACCTGAATTGCATTCTGAATTGAATTCTCTTATTTTCCAAGCGGGCGCCTGATTGCTGAACTTGAACCGTCTTCTCTTATTACTTGACAGTGTTTTCCCTTGCACCTTGAACCATTTTCCCTTGAAACTTGAACTGTCTTCCTTCAAAACTGCTTTCCCTTGAAACTTGAGTTGTCTTCCCTTGTTCTCCAGGTGGGCGCCTGATTGCTGAACTTGACCCGCTTTCCCTTAAAACTTGAGCTGTTTTCCCTTGTTCTCCAGGTGGGCGCCTGATTCTATAACAAAATAGACAAAACAAAAGAAATTTTTCTGCCCCAGTTTGTACTAGGAAGATTTGTGAGTTGTTAGCAAAACTATAAACCACTTATACTATTGATGCAATGATGAGAGTAAACTAAAGACTAGACTAGGATGTGCGTCTCCTAAAAGTAATTGAGCTTGTGGAAAACTGTAAACTAAGCTTGACTAAAGTAAAGACTGACCCTATTCTCCAGGCGGGCCCCCTGATTTCAAGAAAACTAGACATTGATAACTAAAAATTGACCCCTCTTTTTTCAAATTCAGACTTCCTTTTTTCAAATTATCCTACGAGAAAATTCGTTAGACTAGGTTTTCTATCTTAGGAGAAAGGTTCATCAGACTAAGACATTTATCCCAGGAGAAAATTCATCAGACTAGGTCCTTTTCTCTTTTTTTCCAACTTAGGAGAAAGATTCATCCGACTAAGACGTTTATCTTAGGAGAAAATTCATCAGACTAAGATTTCGATCCTAGGAGAAAATTTATTACACTAAGATTTCGATCCTAGGAGAAAGTTCATCAGACTAAGATTTCGATCCTAGGAGAAAGTTCATCAGACTAGGTCTCTTTTCTTTTATTATCTTAGGAGAAAGATTCATCAGACTAAGATTTTTACCCTAGGAGAAAATTCATCAGACTAGGTCTTCTATCTTAGGAGAAAGATTCATCAGACTAAGATTTTATCCCAGGAGAAAGTTCATCAGACTAGGTCTCTTTTCTTTTATTATCTTAGGAGAAAGATTCATCAGACTAAGATTTTTACCCTAGGAGAAAATTCATCAGACTAGGTCTTCTATCTTAGGAGAAAGATTCATCAGACTAAGATTTTATCCCAGGAGAAAGTTCATCAGACTAGGACTTCTATCTTAGGAGAAAAATTTATAAGACTAAGATTTATATTGGGAGGAAAATCTATCAGACTAGGACTTTTTATCCTAGGAGGAAAAATGTGAAGACCAACGGCAAGATTTTATGCACAATAGCAAGATAAATAAAGGCAAAGATTTGAGAAACTTCCCTTTGTAGTCTCTTCTCTTCTTTTCTTTTCCTGCTCTTTTTTTTTGTTTTTTTTGTTTTCTTCTTATTTTTTTTTGTTTTTTTTCTTTTCTTTTTCTTCTTCTTTTTTTCCTCTTTTTTTTTGAACCACTTTCCTTGCACTGCTTTGTTCCTGTTTCACACAAAGAAAAATTGATCAGTTTTGAAAATGGTGGTCGGTCTGTGGCCTTGAGTCTTGGACAGCTTGGCTTCTGCTCAATCAGCTTGAGTTGGTCTCAAGAGACTTTTGCTCTACATCAACCCTAATTGTTTCATACCTAGTATCACTTGTACTTGAGGCTCAATCAGCCTTATCCCAACTAGAGATCTTTTCTTAGGTGACATTTTCTGATATCTTGAAACGACTTCCTGCTTTTGAGCAATTTGTCCGTCAGAGAGAATCACGAGGTGTCTTTGCTTGTGCCAAGTAGGCTGACGAGAGTCTTTTGGGGGAGCCTTTGCATGAATCCTCAAGGCATGTTAACAGTAACAACCGAGTGTGCTGGCCAAATTTACTTTGCGCAATTGAAAAGTTGGTAGTAGATTTTGAAATCTTTTCTTACTTGTTTTGACAAGGACTGACTCAGAGGGAAGGACACAATGCTATAAAGAAACAATATTAACAAGAAATGCCCCCTGTCGGAAGGACAAAAGGAAGATTTTTTTTTTCTTCAATAACTAGCCTTAGTGGTCATGACATGCATTTTGGACTCAACAACCTAATCTATCAAACTAATCCAATCTTCCCTTTTGCCATTCTTATGAGCTTTGAAGTCGGGCTTGTTCGTGCCAATTCTTTGCATCAGCTTCGCAACTCGCTTTCGACTAGTGGTGCCCCGAGGGGTTTTCATCAACAAGTCTCTCTCATTTATTCATCTCTGCTTACCGTCTTCTTACAATGCCCGTGAGGGTTTTCACTAATAAGACTCTCTCATTTTTCTTTCCCTTTTTGTGAGAAACTCGACGATGTTCTACTTCATGTGACAATCGTTGCTCATTGCATGCTTCTCTTGGCATTCTTGAAGACATATCGGGAGGTCTTTATTTGGAAGGATTTTGGATAGGGTTGGAAAGAAAGGACGTCATGAAGGCTCAAAATAAACTCAAAGTAAGGGGGTTGTGGACATACAATACTTGGAATCGACTCTTTCAAAAGTGAAATAAGATCTCTGCCCCAGTTTCAGATGCTGGGGATTTTTGGATTTTTCTATTTTTTCTATTTTTTTCCTTTTTCTTCTAAATTCTTATTTGATTGGACCGAACCGTGAGGCTGCCTATGTATCCTTATTTTAAAGGAATCAGGTCTAACGTAGTTCAAACATCTGTATTTCTATTTCTCTTTTTCTTTTTTTTTCTTTTTTTCTTTTTTTTTCCTTTTCTTTTTTCTCTTCTTTTTTTTTGTTTGTCCCAGCTTCTATTTTTGAGGGCATGGACCTTCGACAGTTCTTTTCTTCTTCTTTTTTTGAACTTTCTAAGAATTGCCCCAGTTTGTACTCTTGGGACATGGATATTTTCTCTTTTTTTTTACTCTAAACTTGATTCCAAAAGAGGGTAGTCAAAGAAAATAACACAGGCTTAAAAAGGGTAGAGAAGGATATAAAGTGTTTGAATAGCAGAAAAAGGGCCTCCTAGCCTCGAGAATGCCAATCATGTTATCTTTTCGCGATCCCAGCATTGACGAACATGTCTGTCTTCTTGGTGTGTCGTGGTCACAAGACACTTTCCGTCCCTTAATGTCAAAATTTCTAACAAACTTCAATTGATTAAACATCAAGCATGATCTTCACAATGATTTGAAGGTGAATTTTATTCGACCTTAATTCCAAAGTATTTCAACTCTTTAATCATACTCAAAAATGCCTTTTCCTCAGTTGTCCAATTCAAACTTAAATCAATTTTCTAAGATCTGGCCAAAATTTCCGCATGCATGTCATATCATTAAGACTAGCGGGAAAAACTAAGCATGGAATGACGCAAAAAGACAAACTCTATTTCATTGAGTAAACAACAAGACAAACAACCTAAAATCCGAGTTACAACCCTAAATAACCCGGCTAATGAAAATAGCAACAGAACAGAAAGACAAGACTCACACAAACAGAATAGAGGGATAGAAGGGTTTGACTCAATAAAACAAATAAGATCTGGATCACAACCCTGAAATAACCCAGATAATAGAAAAAATATCAAAGCAAACTACCAAGATTCCTTCCTAGTGAGGAGGGAATGACTTTTCAATTGCTAAGCTTGACATTTAGCCACAAATTTGCTCATCAGGATCAGCAAAGCCTTCTCCAATTTCAAAATCATTAACTTCAGTTAGCAATTTCCCGAGAGGATTCTCATACTCCCTATCACCATGCATCATTCCCACAAAGTGTGCATCATCATGTGCAGGTAAAGGATTCTGCATGATATTCTGGGTGTCACTGTCTTGGATCACAATCAGGTTTTTCTGGATCATCCTTTCTATTTCTCTTTTCAAATCCCGACAGCTTTTAACATTGTGCCCCTGGGCATTGGAATGGTATTCACACCTTTTAGAAGGGTCAAAACTTCTTGCACGTGGGTCCACATGATTTGGAGGAATGGGTGCAATCATGTCATGATGCTTTAACTTCTTAAACAAGCTTACATAGGACTCTCCTATTGGTGTAAAATTATCTTTCTGCCTTTGTTCCCTTCTATACGCCTGGCTTGGATGTGGGTTATAGGGCATTTGAAAATTTAGTGGAGGCTGGTGGAGATTTTGCGGTGCTGGTGCTCGCCTTCTGGGGTGTCTTGGTGGTCGTGCAACATACTGAGGTGCAGCAACAGAGTATTGAGGGTGCTGAAGTGGATAATAGTATTCAGGGGAATCATGGGAAACCTGATGAGGTTGCTCATACCTTCGAGATGCTCTCCTAGGACCTCTTCTCGACCCTGATGTCATCATGATTTCTTTATCCTTCTCATTCGTGCCACTAAAATTATCAGATTCAACCTGGACAACCTGAGTTGCGGCTTTAAGAACTGCTTGACTTATAATTTTTCCTGTCTTAAGACCATTCTCTACCATTTCTCCCATTTTGATTGATTCCGAGAAGGATTTGCCCATTGCGGACATCATGTTTTGAAAATAATTTGGCTCTTGCGCGTGAAGGAAGACAGTGATTAGCTTGTGGTTGTCCATGGGTGGCTTAACTCTAGCTGCTTGCTCTCTCCATTTAATGGCATATTCCCTGAAACTTTCAGTTGGTTTCTTCTTCAGGATTGAAAGGGAAATGCGGTCGATGTTGTATTGGAACTGTTTGACAAAGGCCTGTGCCATGTCATCCCAGACATACCAGTGAGACGTGTCTTGATCCATAAACCATTCGGAGGCTACTCCCGTAAGGTTTTCCCCAAAATAAGCCATCAATAATTCTTCATTTCTTCCTGCACCTCTCAGTTGATTGCAATACCTTTTTAGGTGGGCTATGGGATCTCCATGTCCATCATACTTTTCAAATTTGGGAGTCTTGAAACCAGGCGGCAAGTGGACATCGGGGAACATACATAGATCTTTGAAGGCAACACTCTTTTGACCTGCCAACCCTTGCATGTTTTTCAACCGTTGTTCTAAGCTTTTCACTTTTTGGGTCATTTCTTCCTGTACCATCTTTCGGGCAGGCTTCTCAATGTTTGCAGGAAGATCAAACGAGTACTAGTGGTACTCAGGAGAGTGGTATTGCTCTTGCTGTGTAGCAAATTGTGACTCATGACGAGGCTGTCCTTGACCACTGGCCCATGCTTGACACATTTCGGTCATTTGCTGTTTCAGCATTCTATTTTTCTCAAACACAGTAGACTCTTGTTGAACCCTCTGACCCTGAGTCTCTTGAGCACTTGTAACAGCTTCATTGTCAGTTATCATTTTTCCTTGGATCTTGTGTTTCCAGCTTACCACAAACCGACCACCTCAACTTTCTTCACAATTTAAAACAAAACATGTTAGAATGGACTCAGTCGGTCCTTATTATTATCAATATTTTTTCATTTCTTCATTTTTTTCACTTCTTTTTAATGGTGATCAAACCTGATGTGGGTTGCCTACGTATCATGTGGGAACATGAATCAGATCTTGCGTAGTTCGGAAAGATTAGGAATAAAGTAAATAAACTAACTATTTTTTGAACTTTTTATTTTATATTTTTGAAAGAACGACTTATAAAGAAGAAAGGTAACATTTTTGGATTTTGATTTTTCTTTAGCATTTTGCAAAGAAAGACTTCTAAAAAAGAAATATTTTTTTGATTTTTTTTTTTTTGAAATTTCGAAAGAAAAACTTCTAAAGAAGAAAGAAAATATTTTTGGAATTTTATTTTGAATTTATGAAGGAAATGCTTCTAAAGAAAATATTTTTGAATTTTGAATTTTCTTTTCAATTTTGAAAGAAGAATGAAAATAAAGTAATGGAAAATATTTTTGGATTTTTTGAAAATTGGGGTCTCAAAAAAAACTTTTCTAGAGAGGAAGTAAAGGAAAATATTTTTGGATTTTTTGAAAATTATGGGCCGGAACCGATGAGGTTTGCCTACGTATCTCACATCCGGTGAGAATCAGACCCGCGTAGTTCGCCCAATTTTGACAGAACAGGAAAACATAACACTTGAAAATTTTGGCTCATTTTGAAATGACCTTTTTTTTAGAATTTTGGCAGCTCAGAATTTTCTCAATACCTACCTCTCACTCTTTGATTTTCTATTTTTTCTCTCTTTTTTTTTCTTTTTTATTTTCTTTCCCTATTCTAGAAGCCGGTCAACATGCAAGCCGAAACAAAAGATGCTCAAGTAGCACGTAAGATGCATCAGGATGGTCTTTTAATTTGGATAAACATATCCTAGACGGACCCAACCCATGTGTTGAGTCCCCAAAGTCAAATGCATGTGATTCAAACAAGCGTTCCTACTAGGGATCTGACATGAGGATGCGTTATTCTAGGTTTAAAACCTGGGTGTATTGTTCTAGACCTGGCTTACCCGAGCGGACAACTGGGGCCGAAGAGGGGGCAACGTACCGGGAGCACTAAAGTCTACCCGGCCTTGTTGCTGGCTTAGCCTCGACCTATTTGGTATAATTTCTACAGAAAAAGCGGGCCACACGAACGTGTGCACCATTTTCAGAAGACTCAGAGGGGTGAAGTAAGAAGATATTTAAATACTGTTCAAGTAACATCAAAGCGGTAAATGACAATTAGCACATTAAATCCACAAAATACAGTAATATCAACAATAAAGTCAAATAAAAATCGCATTTAATAAGCTCGAATTCTTGAACCCTGAACCGAAAGTTCTGAGTTCTTGTCCCCAACAGAGTCGCCAGAGCTGTCACACCTCCTTTTTACCTACACCCCGGAAGGGTATAAGAGGGAGTTTTTTCCAATTTAAGTGACAATCGAAATGGGATTATTTATTAAAATCAGAGTCGCCACTTGGAATAATTTATGGTGTTCCAAGTCACCGGTTTAAAATCCCGAATCGAGGAAAGATTGACTCTATTATATAGTCTGCGGACACAGAAGTTCGGGTAAGGAATTTTGTTAACCCGGGAGAAGGTGTTAGGCATTCCCGAGTTCCGTGGTTCTAGTACGGTCGCTTAGCAATTTATATTTGGCTTAATTGTTCAACTACTCATTTTTAGGACCTATGTGCATTTACCCTTTTAACCGTTTTTAATCACTTGATTTATTCGTACTTAAAGAAATGAGTTATGCGTACGTATACTCTTTTCTTTTGCGCGTCAAAATCATGTCACGCAAACGTGTCCACAATTAATAACGCTTTGTTATTATTAAGAAAGTTCGGTCGAAGCTGCGCGAACGCATACTCCGGTTTTGTTTTTAGAAATCGTAATCATGTCACGCGAACGTGTCCACAACCACGATAGTATATTAAAACGTGCCTAAAGCAAACTACAAATATTTGTCATTTTTATATTCTAAGTCACAAGATTAATACGAGGGTCACGTATAATTAAATTGTGGATGGCGCACCTTAGACTATAAAAACTAAATTCAATTTAGCGGCATATCAAAAACAATTTTATTATTAAGGAAGTTTGATCGAAGTTGCGCGAACGCATACTCCAAATTGAGTTTTAGAATCGTAATTATATCACGCAAACGTGTACACAATCACGACGATAAATTAAAATGTGCCAACGGAGGGAGTACGTTATACTAGGGAAAATAGTATTCTATTTCCCTATTCTAGTTGGCGAACATCAAAATGCAGCGGAGAAATGTACCATCAGATGATAGATAAAACGATAGCCCATTCCTAAATAATAAACTAGTAGTTGTAGTACTCAAAATGTGAATTCCCAATCCCACCAAAAATTTCAAGGACTCAAACTTATACTTTAATTCAAAGACTCACGCCACTACTAAATAACTCATTCATAGACTTATGTATCTAATTAAAATGAATGAAAATCCTACTGTATTAACTTAAACCATTTTGCATGCTCAAAAATTTCAAATCAACGAGTACAAGAAGATAAGATATCCCTTCAGACGTGAAAAACATGTTCAAGTATTAAGAGCAACTTAAATCTAACATAGCATCATCGTCTGCAAAAGCATAGAAAGTTGCGCTAAGATAATCAGTTAAAAGAAATGCCAAATCATATAGAAGAAACAAAGATGAAGGGTAGAACTCAAAAGAAGGGTCTGACTTTTATTATTGTGAAACTTAACAACGAGCAAAATCGCGACTAGAAAATGGAAAACTCACCGGAAAATCTCGTAACTCAGCGCATTCCTTGGATCGACTCCAACGTATTTTGGACAGTGACAAACTCGATGGAACCGCGAATCTGCCGGAAAGCTTGTCGGAACACTTCGACTCGGACTCGTTGGTAACCTAGGTCGATGTGCTGTATTCTCGTGTTCGAGGATGAAGAATGAGCAGCGGCGAAATACGACGAGGTCTGAAAGTCGATGGCTTCGAGTTGATTTTTATTCTCGTTGGTTTAATGTGTTTCAGGTGGTGTTTTAGGGTGATTTTCAGCTGGGTTTGGACTGGTTTTCAAGAGTCATTCATCGCTGGTCTTAAGGTGATATTAATGGTTTTAATGGTGAAGAAGATGGAGGTTTTGGTGGTGGATCTACTTCAATAATTCTGCCGCTTTTCAAAATTCCTCCTTTTTGTGTATTTCGTTGATGTCCTAGGGATTTAGCCTTTGTTTGTTGTCCAATATGAATAGAAATGGCTGATTTCTTGAGGTTTAAAGTGTGCTACCGTGTATTAGTGAAGAAGGAGACCTAGAGGGAGTTCATGAAACGGGGGATTCAACATTTTGGGTGTGTGTATATTTAGGTGTAGGTCCTATTATATAGGTGTAGGGATTAGGTTAGGGGTATGGGCTTGGAAATTATGGGTTAGGGAATTGGGCCAAAGACTAAAAATTGGACTACAAGATTCATAAAGACGGGGTAAACCAACCCAAAACTAATTCCTCCTTCTAAAATTATATACAATTATAATAAAAAAATATAAAATTAATTTTAATTAATTGAACTAAACTATATTAAAATATGAGACTATTTTTGTATTTTCAAGATTATATATAAAAATAAAAATAAGCTACTATTTTTGTATATTTTTTATTTAAATTTATGAAAGATGCGTAAACTAAAATATTTTTGTAATTTTTATTTTTTTGTGATGAAATAAAGTAAAAAAGTCAAAATTTGTTAAAATAGCTATATTAGGCCTAAATTAAATATTTACGTGCTAAAAATATAAAAAATCTTGGAGATGGTCAAAAATTACATGTCTACAATATGGACACAAGATTCACTACCATCATAAATAAATTGCACTCACTTGGTGAAACCATTCCTAGGAACAAACTAGTGAGGAAAATCCTCAGTATCCTGCCTAGCTCTTGGGAAAGCAAGGTGAACGCTATTACTGAAGTAAAGGACTTGCAGGAGCTGACCCTAGATGAGCTGGTTGGAAATATGAAAACCTACGAGATGAAGAGGAAGATAGATAGTGAAAGAAGAGAACCAAAGAAAGAAAAGAACCTGATACTCAAAGCTGATAGCAATGACTCAAGTGAGGAGGACAGTGACATGGCTTACTTAACCAAAAGATTTCAAAAGATGGTCAGAAGAAATGGAGGAATGCTAAAAAGGGGCAGCTCTAGCAAACAAAACAACTATGATCTCTGTCATAAGTGTGGAAAGTCTGGGCACTTCGTTAAAGACTGTACTCTCCTGAAGCAAGAATTTTCCAAATACAACCCTGAGAAAGCAGCTAAGAGGAACCTGATTCCTGACAAGGACTTCAAAAGAAAGAGATCTGCCGACAATGTGGTAAAATAGGCTCTTGCAGCATGGAGGACTCCTCTAGTGAGTCCGAAGATGAAACTGATGCTGGTGATAGCTCCATGATGGCAGTTGAAAGCGAGGAAAATGAATATGATTCAACTTTTACTTTGATGGCCCAATCAGATGATGATGAAGACGATGACAACAGTGAGGTAAATTTCAGGGATGTACAGAGAAATCTGAAATCTTACTCTTCTAAGAAACTTATGTCTTTAGATAATGTATTGATTGATGCCTATCATAACCTTGTGGAGGATAAGGATGCCTTGATCTTAGAACTAGGGGAAGCTAAACAAACCATAGATGATTTGGTAGTGTGTGTAGTGGATCTGAAGGAAACCATTTGTGAGTTGAAGAAAGAAGAAGATGTCTTAACCAAAAAGATTGCCAACTTAGAACATGAAAGAGATGACTTAGTGGTGGTAGTTTTTGACCATAAAGAAACTATTAAGAACATCAGTAGAGAAAAAGAGGCCTTAGTGAAAAGAGTGACTGAAATTGAGGAATAAAGAGATGAACTCTTAGTAGTAGTTGCAGACCTAAGTCTAAACTAAGTCTAATACTAGAAAATGAAAAGCGGTAGCCAGTGAGGAACACATTAGGCTTGAAAACGAGTTGAAAGATGTGAGAAATAGGTTGTGTGTTGAAACTAAGAAAAACAAAAACCTTTAAACTGAACTGGAAAGAGTAAAAAATGATCTTGAAAAGTCCCTAAAGTGGACCTGGTCCTCAGAAGCTATCACTGCCATATACACTAATAATGGTGGAAACAGGTACGGAATAGGGTTCCAAAGGGAGAAAACCCCTTACAACCCACATAGCAAATATGTGACTGTACCCGAAAACTGGCTGTGTACCTACTGTAGGAACAATGGACATTTCAAGGAAAATTGCCAAGCCAGGATCCAGTTCATTCAGAAAAACAGAATGGTTGCTGAAAATATAACTACTAAAAAGGGACTAGGTTCCACTCACAAAAAACGCATATTACCTGTATGGACTAAAAGAGTTCTTATTCATCCTCTTGCCTACTACAAGGGACCCAAACTCGCTTGGGTTGCTAAAACTAAATCCTAATCTTCTTGTGTATGGAATAGTGAAATGAAGCGGTCAATAATGGTTCATGGATAGTGGGTGCTCAAAGTACATGACTGGGAATACCATGGACTTTCTTTCACTAAAAGCCCTGCAAGGAGGGAGTGTATCCTTTGGCAATGGGAAAAAGGGGTACATTCTTGGAGTTGGAAAAGTCGGGAAATCACTCACTCATTCTATTGAAAATGTGTACTATGTCAATGGTCTTAAGTACAGTCTCTTGAGTGTCTCTTAGATCTGTGATAAAGGAAATAAGGTGGAATTCTTGTCCAAGATATGTACAGTTACTAATCTAGTAACTAGTAAAGTGGTACTTGTGGCCAAGAGATACAAGAACATATATATTGCCGATTTCGAGTCGTTACAAAGTGGTGATCTAAGTTATCTGAAAGTTGTTGATGATGATGCTAAACTCTGGCACAGAAGATTGAGGCACGTAAGCTTCTCTCTTATGAACAAACTAATTCAGAAGGACCTAGTCCATGGTCTACCCATGTCAAAGTTCAAGGTATAGAAAGTTTGTGATGCCTGTGCTGAAGGAAAACATGTGAAGTCCTCTTTTAAGTCTAAAAGGGATGTGAGCACCTCAAAGCCACTCGAGCTTCTGCATATGGACCTATGTGTCCCTATGAGAGTGCAAAGCAGGGTAGGAAAAAGATATATTTTTGTGATAGTGGAAGACTACTCCAGATTCGCATGGACTCTGTTTCTTAGAACTAAAGATGAAACCTTTGAGGTGTTTGTGGCCTTTGTGAAGAAAATCCAGGTGAAGATGGAATCTAAAGTCGCATGCATTAGATTAGATCATGGAACATAATTTGACAATGCCAAATGTGATGAGTTCTGCAATGAAAATAGCATCACTCACAACTTCTCATCTCCCAAAATCCCCCAGTAAAATGGATTAGTGGAAAGGAAGAACAAAACTCTTGAAGAAATGGCAAGAACAATGCTAATCGACAGTGGAATTGCAAATAACTTCTGGGCTGAAGCGATCAACACTGCCTGCTATTTGGTGAACAGGTGCATGATCAGATCACTCCTGAACAAAACCCCATTTGAGTTGCTAAATGGAAGGAAACCCAAGTTGACTCACCTAAGAACATTTGGGTGCAAATGCTATGTTCTTTCTAATGGAAAGGATCAGCTTGGTAAATTGGATGCCAAGAGTGATGAAGGAATATTTCTGGGCTACTCTTCTCAAAGCAAAGCGTACAAGATATACAACAAGCAAACTCAATATGTTGGGGAAAGTGGTCATGTTAGTTTTGATGTATCCTATACATCCTGTGAGAAGAGTGCTGAAGAGGATCAAAATGGAGAACCCTTACTAGTCCCTGGTGAAGTCATTGACATGACAAATGGAAAGGCAGATATGATGAGCCAAGTAAAAGAGTCGAGTGAAGACAATACTACCTCTTCTTCAATGGAACCTGGTACTTCAATTATAACCACTGAAGCTAAAGAAAGAGTGGTTGATGCAGTTCAGGGTACTCCATTAGTACCTGAGAGAAGAACACAATAAAACCAGTTAAATGTACCCACATCCTCTACAAACAAACCTCAGATGTCTAACTGGAAACACAAAAGCTCTCTTCCTTTTGACAACATAATTACCCCTCTAGATTCCGGAGTACAAACTAGGTCAAAAGCCAAAAATTCACTTGCCTTCTCAACCTTTCTCTACCAAATAGAACCCAAGAATATCAAGGAAGCCCTGAAAGATGCAAATTGGATTACAACCATGCAAGATGAGTTACATCAGTTTGAAAGAAACAATGTCTGGCACCTGGTACCTAGACCCTCAGATCGAACCATTATAGGAACCAGGTGAGTATTCAGGAACAAGCTTGATGAACATGGAAACACCACAAGGAACAAAGCCAGCCTAGGGGTTCAAGGCTACAATCAGGAGGAAGGGATTGATTATGATGAAATATTTGCTCTGGTCACTCGCATGGAAGTTATTAGAATTCTAATCGCTTTTGCATCTCATATGGAATTCACCTTGTTCCAAATGGATGTCAAAAGTGCATTTCTGAATGGACTTCTTAAGGAAAAAGTCTATGTGAAGAAACCTCTAGGGTTTGAATGTCATGAATACCCTGAATATGCGTTTAAACTGGACAAAGCATTGTATGGGTTGAAGCAGGCTCCTCGAGCTTAGTATGAAAGGCTGTCAAAGTTCCTCTTAAAAAATGGTTTTAAAAGAGGGAAAATTGACAACACCTTGTTCCTAAAGAAACGAGGAAGGAACCTGCTCATTGTTCAGGTCTATGTTGATGATATCATTTTTAGGGCAACAGCTGATTCTCTGTGTGAAGAATTTGCAAAACTCATGGGAAGTGAGTTTGAAATGAACATGATGGGGGAACTGAACTTCTTCTTGGCCCTTCAAGTAAAACAGTCCTCAAAGGGTACATTCATTTGTCAGCAGAAATACATCAGGGAGCTCTTGAAGAGGTTTGACATGGAAGCATCAAAGGTGATAGACACTCTCATTGCTATGGCCACTCGACTGGACATGGATAAAACTAGATCCCCTATGAATCAAACCATGTATAGAGGCATTATTGGGTCTCTTCTCTATCTAACTGCTAGCAGACCTGATATTGTCTTCAGTGTGGGGCTATGTACAAGGTTTCAATCAAATTCCAAGGAATCTCATTTGAAGGCTGCCAAAAGAATGCTGAGATACCTTAAAGGAACACAGGACCTGGTCCTTTATTGTCCCTCAGGTAATAGTTTTAATCCCATTTGATATGTTGATGCAGACTATGAAGGTTATCTTGTGGACAGGAAAAGCACTTCTGGAATGGCTCACTTCCTAGGTTCATGTCTCATCTTTTGGGGCACAAGGAAGCAAAACTCAGTGGCTCTTTCAATAGCTGAAGCAGAATATGTAGCTACAACATCCTGTGTGCTCAACTTCTATGGATTAAGCAACAACTTGAGGATTTTGAGGTACTTACTGAGAGTGTGCCCCTTCTATATGATAACACCAGTACAATCAACATGGCCAATAATCCAGTTCAACACAAAAGGACCAAGCATATTGATGTGAGGCATCACTTTCTGAGGGACAATGTGGCGAAAGGGCTGATCTGTATGAAGTTCTGCAGCACAAAAGACTAAATTGCAGATATCTACACCAAAGCATTAAGTAGGGAACATTTTGAAAGAAACAGGGTAAAACTGGGGCTTTTAAAGCCCAATTGAGAACCTGATTCCTCATCATTTGGCTATGAAAATCACCTTCAGGTAAAACTAGCTAAAGTGTTTTCTAGCCAAAGTCTAACTCACTTCAATACCGTTGCATGTAAACACGCATAATGAGTATAGAAGTTGTAGATACAGTGCATTGACGATAAACGATGATTGATATTTTCAAATAACAGGTCAAGAACCTAGTTCTTGTACCAAAGGTTAGTAGTTTTGTGCATTCTTTAATACACGTCTTGAAAAGGTACAAAAATCAACTGCCATTTCATCCACCTTTTTACACCCTATTGTCACATTTCTTTACTTCAAATCGTTCCATCTCCCTCTGAAACGTTGCATTTCTCCACGCACAACCGTCGTTTCAGGACCGGTCCCTATATCTCTCTTCATAATTATCCATTCTTAATAAAACCCTACTCCTTTCTTCACAAACCATAAGTCCTCATTAGAACTTCCCAAAGTACCTTCAATTCACCTTTTCAATAGCTTATATAAACTCCGACATCCCTGCCTCAGTCATCCCTGATACTGAAAAACCTATGGAGTCCTCTGTCCCCACTGAGTCTTCTATAACCACTTCTGCTCTCACTGTTGAAATCACACCTAACCCAGATTCCCCGTCTCTCTCTATTCTAGAAACCCCTAAAAATTTTGATGTGTCCTCTCTATCTTCAGAGGTTCCCACTAATCAAATAAAAAGTAGAGAACAAGGTCAAAGTCCTGAGGTCGCAGAGGGTTCCGCCATTGTTGCTGCAGATTCTATGGTGGCAGTGGTGCTGATTGAGGAAGAAAATGTCATAACCATCTTTGTGGTATCTACTGACGGTGTCCTGCATGAGATAATTTCTCAGAGAAACAAGGTACAGGGTATGGGGGAAGAAGGATCCATAGTGACTGTTAAGGGCGTTTCACTAGCAGAAACTACTGGGCCCTCACATGAGGAACTTGACCCCTCTCCGGAGGACCCAGGTTAGGGTTCTCATTCCTAGGACAGTTCTGCTCCTGCATTTTGTTGTTGCGCCCTTGGACATTCAAGCACCTGAGATGAGGTATAGCAATGAGGAGGATTTAGACTACCTAGCTATTGATGCGTTCATAGTCAAGTGAAGGGTGGTGTCCACTCTTAAGTCTTTCACTAAGCGACCTACTACCAGGTTGCAAGCTAAGGTGACCTACGACTCTGCCCTTCAAAAGAGCAGAAAAAGTAGTTAGAAGCAAAGGAGAAGGTTGGTGAAAGATAATATGCCAGTATGTGATAAAGTTGTCACTGTGGTAGAAGTGGAAGAGAAAACACCAGAGGAACCTGGTTCCTTGGTGAGACGGTCACAGAAAAAGAAGTAGCCTGCTTCAGTAGAGAAAATTTCAACCCCCAGTTCCAAGTTGAAGGATGTTGTGAGTGAGCCCTCAATTTCTGATGAGGATGTGTTAGTCAAGTCTAAGGGAAAAGAGAAATCAAGTGGTGGGAAGTCTGGCAAACAAAAGTTTGAAATTGATAAGGAACCTGGTTCTATGAAAAAGCTAAGGAGTGAAAGCAGTTCTGCTTTAGATTGCCTAAGACACCAAAAGGTTCTGTTGGGTCGTACGTTTGACCCAGCAATCTCTGATATGGCTGGTATGCGACAAGTTCTTGATATGGTTAAGTTTCAATGATCGGGGCATCTATTCCAAATGGATGCACCTAAGGTGTATGAGGATGAGGTTCAAAGCTTCTTTGCTAGCCTTTTTCCCGTTGATACCGAGCATATTTGTGCTTTGGTGAATGGAGTATATATCGTGTTTGATGTAAGTTTGCTTGGGGATATTCTTCAGGTCCCTACAGTTAGTGTGTCTAGTATGAAGGATGTGTATCAGTGTAATTTCTGGAATGCTGTGGTAAAGGACAATGCAAACCAAAAGGGGGACCAAATCCACAAGAAGGCATTACTCCTGTTTATCAATTGCTCTTCGAATTGGTAAACAAAGTTTTGTTGCCTCGTGCTGAGAGGAGGTCCATGACCTCTAAGTCTGACCTGTTTTTGATGGAGCAACTGGATAGCTTTACTCATGTTAGCCTGTCTGCTATTATGATCGAACACATGCAAAAAGTAGCAACCTTCAAGGATGGTAATCATGGTCTTCCATATGGGTTTCTGCTTATACAAGCGTTTAAGTTCTTCAAGGTGTCGGTGGGGCAAGGCAAGATAGAAACCAAGAAGCAGACTTTCTCACAAACAACGTTGGAGGAATGCGAGTGCATAGAAAAGAATTGGTGGGGGGGTAGGCAGTACATCAACCATCTCATAACTCATTAATGCTCAAAATAGTGCAACTGAGGAGATTCGTCGGTTGAAGGCTAGGAATGCTATCCTGTAAGGTCAGCAAGCCCAAGGGGTTCCGGCGTCAAATGGTGAAGTGGCTCATTTGACAAAAGAGAATGCCGATCTCAGGGCGCAAGTGGAGAACCTGAAAGCTTAACTGCTCAATGATCAAAAGTCAGCCAATGTAGGAATAGACCTAGTTCTCCAAACACTTGCTGCAGCTTCCAAGCCCTCTACCCCTAGTGCCCCCTAAGTACCCCTTCGGTGACCAGTTTCTGGATTGTTCTTTTAAGTTTTTTGGCAGATGTTTTCTTTCTTTTTTTGATGTGGTTGGGATGTAATAGTACTGCTCCCATCTTTAACAGTCCAATTCTGCCTTTGCCTTTTAAGCAAAGGCATATATTTTTATCTATATAAAATCTATCCTCTTTTATTATCTCATTGCCTAAATTTTATGCTTCTCTTCTCTACCATGTTGTGTGCACATATATGGCATGAGTTAACTCGGCTAGACTTCTTTATGGTGTTTGAACGCTTGTGTCCTGTTAATGATGCCAAAAAGGGGAATAGTATAATTTGAGTATAATTTGAATCAAGGATTTGATTAAGGGGGAAGGCATAAAGTCAGAGGAAACTTGTGAGCTCCTATTACTTTATCAAGGATTTGATTAAGGGGGAAGGCATAAAGTTATGGGGAACTTATGAGCTCCTGTTACTTTATCTGGTTCTCCATGCTCTAAATACATGTTATCAATATCTAAGTTTGTCATCATCAAAAAGGAGGAAATTGATGGGTTTTCAATGCATTTGCCTTATGTTTTGATGATCTAACAAACTTACTGTCAAGGACCAGATAGGGAACCTGACACACTTGGGCTACATTGCAAGTTAACGGATTCTAGCTAAATGTAAACTGCTATAGCTTCACGAGATAGAGAACCAAATAAGGACCTGATACCCGTGTGGTTCCCTCATAGCAGTACGAGCTCAATTGGATACAGCTGGAAGCGACGTGACTGCCTGCACTGCACTGTTTCCAGTGGTCACTTGTCCTTTGACCAACTAAAGTGCTTACATTATTCAAATGATATCATCAAGGTGTATTAATAAGGAGTTTATATCAAACATCACTTGAACACTTGAAAATTCATTCAAGCCTTCTGCAAAACAGTGAACTTCATTCTCAAGAGCTTGAAGAACAAAGTTAAACGCTACTATGGACCAGTTTCTAAATCTAGTATTTTGTTGTCCTTAGTTGAGTTGTAACTTTTTGATTGGTCTTAATGTAACTCCTAAATTGCTTGGCTAGAAGCATTGATTAGGAACCCTCTTGTAAAAACCATAAACTTTCTGAGTTTGTGTTATGACTAGTGTTAGTCATAAGTTAAAGTCTTTGTAACTAGAGAGTGACAAAGTGTCTTGTGGTAAGAGTATCACAAGTTAGTTGAGTTGAAGTCTTTATAATGGAGTCATTACAAAGTGTCTTGTAATAGGTGTTTACAAGTTAGTGAAGTTAAAAGCTTACAAGTGTAGGTCATGGTTTTTGTCCCCTTGAGTTGGGATTTTTCCACGTAAAAATCCTGTGTCTTATTTACTTACTGTGTCATTATCATTCTCAGTAAAAACTCATAGAGGACTAGGTACTCTACTGTTTGGTGGACTCATATAAACTAACATTATTTTTATCGTTCAAATCAATAGCTTAGTCGTTGTTTTTATTAAATTTCCATCATGCGTTTGGCTTACCTAGTCTCAGAGACTAGGTGTCATCACGATTCCTAAGATGTGATTTTGGGGTCATGACAAGTTGGTATTCCCATCATGTGTTAGGCTTATTATTTGGAATTGATTCCTATAGCTTTGTTTGATGTTATTGAGTTATTTTTAGCTAGATTCGAACCGTTTAGAGGTGATTTCTTAGGGGAGGGCGATTTTAGAATGTTAATTTGGACTTGTTGAGATAAGTATCTTGCCTAATCTTGTGCGAGAAAATAACCCTTGGGATTAGACCCTATTTGTATAATTGAGATATATGTAAAGAAACATATATGTGAGGTAACAAGCGTATATGCAGGTGTTATGTATAAATAATAATTGGATTAGACTCTAGGCTTCTATTATACCTTAATTTGATTGTGTGCTCTCTATGTTTCATGTGTAATCCTTTGTATGACTATGTGCGCTTATACTTTCATGCTATTGATCATGTTTTAAGATTATTATTTCTTAATTGGACAAGAAGGAAATTCGTGGAATCATTGCTATATTGATTTAGCCGTAGTCATATTTTACATCTTGAGCGAACATCCGCACTTTATTATTATTCTATCTCTGTGCACATTATTAATTACTTGTGAGCATATGTCTCTTTGATGATCAATTGTTATCTTGGATTGTTATGATTTTGGCACATATAGACTTGTTGAGCGGATTGGTTTGGTGTTGGCATGAGGTCTCTTTTGTTCGGATATAGTGATGTGATGATGTTGAGGCACGAGGACTTTGTCGTGCGATTATGATAATATTGTGGTTGTTTTGGCATGAGGTCTTTACCGTGCAGTTGTGATGATATTATTATTATTATGGCACAAGGTCTTTACCGTGCGTTTATTGTTATGGAACGAGATATTTATCATGCACCGTGTAGATATGGATCCATCTCCCAAGGGATATATGGTCGGGGATCCCAAGGTACATATGGCTGGGTCGGGGCTCCCGAGGTACGTATGGCCGGCCCTTAGGGTTTCTCTCTTGATGGTATATAAGCAGATTGTGGTACTTTGACTGATGTTGATTTATTCTATTGTGGAGGTGGATGATGATGAGTAGAGTGTAAGGGTAGAAGCTTGGATATGCAAGTGTGATGACCTTTTCCCAAAAGGTTATCACTTGATTTAAAAGTAAATTTTGTGTTCTGAGGTCTTAAAAGCCTCCTTTAATGTCACCTCGATTTACGTGCGTAGTCCAAGCGTATATCCAGAATGCTTTTATGTGAAAATTTGATGAAAATACTAATTTGGCCTTTAAAATTAAATTTAAGTTGACTTCGGTCAATATTTTGGGTAAACGGACTCGGACCCTTGATTTGACGGTCCTGGAGGGGTCGTAGAAAAATATGGGACTTGGGCATATGCCTCAAATTGAATTCCGAGGTCCCAAGCCCGAGAAATAAATTTTTGAAGAAAATTATTTAACTGAAATTTTAAGAATTTTTGGAAATTTGAATGTATTTGAAATTGATGGTATCGAGCCCGTATCTTGGCTCCGGAGCCCGGTACAAATCTTATATGATATTTAGGTTGAGCCTGTAAAATTTGGTAAGAAACGCACTTGAAATGACGTGAATCGGACCCTCGATTGTTAAAATTTGAACTTAAGAGTTCTTGAGATTCTTCTTTGATTTTAATGCTAAATTCATTGTTAAAGGTGTTAATTTGGTGATTTGATCGCATGAGTAAGTCCATATGATGTTTTTGAGTTAGTATGCATGTTTGGGTTGGAGTCTCGAGGGCTCGGGTGACTTTCGGATAGGTTTCGGGATGTTTTTACACTTAGAAAAGTTGCAGGTTTTGTTGTCTCAGGTGCTTAGTGATTTTGTTCTTCGCGTTCACGTGGCTTCTTTCGTGAACGCGTAAGGCAAGTTCCACAGGTGTCAGATTTTTTCATCGCGAACGTGAAGCTCAGGATGCGAACGCGAAGCTTGGGGGTTACTCTTCGCGAACGCGAACCTGCTGTCGCGAACGCGAAATCCTTTTTGGCCGGGGACTGGGGGAAGGGATTTTTGTTCTACGTGAGCACGGCCACTCGGCCAGGAACGCGAAGGCCATCTGGGCCTGATTCATCGCGAACGCGACAGGCCCATCGTGAACGCGATGAAGACCTGCCCAGTCAATTTAAAACAGATTCCAACGTGGACAGAACTTATTTTTCTTCATATTTTTGAACTTCCAAGGCCTAGAGGCTATTTTCTTCACACAAATTCATTCCCAAAGTGTTGGTAATCAATTCTAAACTTTACTGTTTCAATTACCCAATGTTTTTCATCACTTTTAATCAAAAATCAAGAGTTTTCATTGTAGAAATTAGGAATTTGGGTAGAGTTAGGACTTTTTGAATAATTGGGATTTAGACCTCATTTTGAGGTCGGATTTCAAAACTAATTGCATATTTGGGCTCCTGGGTAAATGGGTGATCGGATTTTGGTCTGAACCTCGAGTTTTGACCAAGCGGGCCCGGGTCAATTTTTGACTTTTTGGGGAAAATTGTAGAAAATCTATAATTTAGCATTGGGTATGAATTCCTTAGCATTTATTGATGTTGTTAAATTAATTTGGACTAGATACAAGTAATTTTGAGGCGAATTCTAAAGGAAAAGCAGTGTTTGAGGCTTGAGTTGGCCGTGGAAATTCGAGTTAAGTGTTTGGCGTAACCTTAGCTTGAGGGAATAGGTATCGTGCTTTATTTGCTATGTTGTTAGTATAGTGTACAACGTATAGGTGTGGTGACAAGTATCTATACATCGTTGTCAAGAATGCTCGTAAGTCTTAAATTGAAAATCGTTGTGTTCTTAATAAGTACTATAAAGCCTAAGTTGTTGATTCTCGGTGTTGGGTAAGAATTATGATTATTTTCGGGGTATTTATTTATGGTTGAGAATTGGTTCTAGTTGAGGTTTCTTTTGTGAAGTTAAATTTTGGAACAAGTTTGGTTATAGGTGATTGCCTTGCCATGACGTATTTACTTCTTACTGTTGGTTCCCTTGCCAGGATATGTTTATTCTCATTGTTGATTCCCTTGCCAGGATATTGTTGTTTCCTTATTGTTTGCTTGCTGGGATTCTTTTGTGATTGGTGTTGAATTGTATATTGGGATCGGGTTGCACGCCGCAACAATATTACATGGGATCGGGTTGCATGCCGCAGCATGGAGTAATAAGGGAGGACAGGAGGGGTCGGGTTGCACGCCGCAGCAGTGATATATGATTGGATCTGGTTGCACGACGCAACAATGATATATGATTGGATCAGGTTACACGCCGCAACAGTGTTATATGATTTGGATCGGGTTGCGCGCTGCAACAATAAATAATAAAAGTGGATATTGATTGTTATTCTCTCCTTATTCTTACTGATGCAAACCTTAAAATGTTCTTTATGTTTTTCTCCTGAGTTACCGTTGTTATTTGATATTCCCCTGCATCATGTTCCCCTTCCCATATTTAACTACTAGTTTCCGTTATTATTGCTTATCGTATATGTTTTAACTGCATAGGTTTATTTGGTAGTCTCGTACTAGCCTCATCACTACTTCGCCGAGGTTAGGCTCGACACTTACCAGCACATGTGGTCGGTTGTGCTGATACTACTCTCTGTACTGTGGTGCAAATCTCGGTACTGGAGCATACAGACCTTAGCTAGGGGTTGCTGCCTTCAGTCTATCAAGAGACCCCTAGGTAGACTTGCAGGCGTCCGCAGGCCTTGGCGTCCCCTCCCTATCTAGTTTCTTTCTGTTCTTTTATATTCCAAAGAAAGACATGTACTTTCCTGTTCAGACTTTATTTGTAGTTTTCTTAGATAGTCTGTGACATTGTGACACCAGTTCTGGGTGGTTTATGTTATAGATTTGTATCGGTATTAGCTTAAAATGTTACATTTCATTCTCCCGCTTTAATATTTCCGTTGTTTATAAAATCTTAAATAACAACTGTTAAGGGATTAAAAATGAAAAAGGTAAAGTAATTGAAATCTTAAATAACAATTGTTAGTAGGTGCCATCACGACTCCCCAGGGTGGCAAATCCGGGTCGTGAAAATTTGGTATTAGAGCTCTAGGTTGCTTAGGTCTCACAATTTACGGAAAATCTTGGTAGAGTCTGAGGGATCGGTACGGAGACGTCTGTGCTTATCCCACAAAGGCTGCAGGTTAGGAACAGTTTCACTTCTATTCATCTCAGTCATGCGGTTTGGTTTCTCAATGCTAATTGGATTTCTACTCTATTCTTTCGCAGATGGCGAGAACACACACTTCTTCATCCACTGACCAGCAGCCCGAGCCCCCAGCAGTAGCTCCCACGAGGAGCAGAGGGCGAGGCCGAGGCCGTGCTAAAGGCCGAGGCAGGGGCAGAGCTTAGCCCAGAGCAGTAGCACCAGTGGCGGAGGCTCAGGTAGAGTTTCATGATGAGGTTCCAGCCTAGACAGTTTCGGTGGGCCTAGCTCAAGTCCCAAAGGGGTTCATTGCTACCCTAGTACTCCAGGATGCTCTGGTCCATCTAGTGGGCCTTATGGAGAGTGTCACCCGAGCAGGCTTACTTCCTGTAGCACCAGCTTTCTCTCAGGATGGGGAGAAGCACAGACTCCCGCTACCCGCACTCCAGAGTCAGCCTTCTCTCAGGATGGGAAGAAGCACAGACTCCCGCTACCCGCACTCCAGAGCAGATGGCTCCCCAGTTTCACACTCCAGCAGCTCAGCCAGTTGGAGCAGTTCAGCCGGGTATGGTAGCTCAGACCGGTGATAGAGCAGCTATGTCTGTCGATGCTTTGTGGAGATTGGACAGGTTTACCAAGTTGTTCACTACTACTTATGGTGGTACATCTTTAGAGGATCCCCAGGATTACTTAGACAGCTATCATGAGGTTCTTCAGAATATGGAGATAGTGCAGACCAATGGGGTCGACTTTGCTGCTTTTCATCTGTCGGGTTCCTCCAAGACTTGGTGGAGGGATTATTGTTTGGCTAGGCCAGCTGGGTCGCCTGCCTTGACTTGGGATCAGTTCTCTCATCTATTTCTGGAGAAATTTCTTCCTATCACTCAGAGAGAGGACTATAAGAGGCAGTTTGAGCGTCTCCACTAGGGTTCTATGACTGTCACTTAGTACGAAACCAAATTCATTGCTTTGGCCCGTCATGATCTTATCATACTCTCCAACAAGAGAGAGGGTGAGGAGGTTCATTGAGGGACTCGCTTAGCCGATTCGATTGCAGATGGCTAAGGAGACTAGGAGCGAGATTTCTTTTCAGGATGCGGCTAATGTGGCCAGGAGAGTTGAGATGGTTCTATCACAGGGTAGTGGTCAGGAGTCTGACAAGAGGCCCCGTCATTCAGGCAGGTTCAGTGGTGCCTCATTTGGAGGCAGGGATTATTTTGGTAGGGGCCATCCTCCCAGGCCATTTCATTCAGCACTTCAAATTTCTCATGGTGCTTCAGGTGGCTGTGGTTCTCATATGCAGTATTCTGATCAGCATTCCTACCGTGCACCATCAGCTCCTATCTGAGAACCTCCTATTCAGAGTTATTCTCATGGGCAGCCGGCCCACTAGGGTCAGTCTCAGTTCCCTCAGCCGCAGCACTCAGGTGGATGATTTGAGTGCGGTGAGTATGGTCATATTTGGAGGGCTTGTCCGAGATTAGTGGGTGTTTAGTGGCAGCAGCAGGGTTCCCGTACTATGGTTCAGGCACCAGGTATTCCATCGCCCCCTCCACCAGCTAGGGGTGGGGGTAAAGGTGCTAGAGGTGGAGGTAGAGGTATTAGAGGTGGAGGTCAGGCCGCTAGAGGTGGAGGCCAGCCAACAGGAGGCCGTCCCAGGGACGTAGCTCAAAGTGGTGGGGCCCATCCCCGATGTAATGCTCTTCCATCCAGGCCCGAGGCTGAGGCCTCCGATGTAGTTATCATAGGTACCGTTCTGGTCTGTAGTAGAGATGCTAAATTTCTATTAGATCTAGGGTCTACATACTCCTATGTGTCATCTTATTTTGCCCAGTATCTGGTCATGCCTAGTGATTCTTTGAGTGTTCTTGTATATGTGTCTACACTGGTGGGTGATTGTATTATGGTGGATCATGTCCATCGTTCATGTATAGTTGTGATTGGGGGTTTTGAGACCCGAGTAGATCTGTTACTTTTGGATATGGTTGATTTTGATGTCATATTGGGGATGGACTACTTATCACCTTACCACTCTATCTTGGACTGTCATGCCAAGACTGTGACCTTAGCTTAGCCGGGTTTACCTCATTTTGAGTGGAGAGGGACTTCTGGTCATTCTACCCGTAGGGTTATCTTATATATAAAGGCTCGGCGTATGGTCGAGAAGGGGTGTTTGGCCTATTTGGCATATGTTCATAATTCTAGTGCCGAGGTTCCTTCTATGGATTCTGTGCCTATTGTTCGTGAGTTTCCTGAGGTATTTCCTTCAGACCTGTTAAGTATGCCACCTGACAGGGATATTGACTTCTGCATTGATTTTGGCTTCGGGCACTCAGCCCATTTCTAGCCCACAGTATTGTATGGCCCCACCAGAGTTGAAAGAATTGAAAGAACAGTTGTAAGACTTGCTTGATAAGGGCTTCAATAGGCCTAGTGTCTCGCCTTGGGGTGTGCCGGTGTTATTTGTTAAGAAGAAGGACGGATCGATGAGGATGTGTATAGATTATCGGCAGTTGAACAAGGTCACAATCAAGAATAAGTATTCATTGTCGAGGATTGATGATTTGTGTCACACCTCCTTTTTCACTACACCCCCGGGTAAGGGTGTATAAGGGAATTTTTTTCCAACTTAAAGTGACAATCAAAACGGGATTATTTTATTTAAAATTCAGATTCGCCACTTGAAATAATTTATGGTGTCCCAAGTCACAGGTTTAGATCCCTAATAGAAGAAAAGATTGACTCTGTATTACAGTCCGCGATCCAAAAATTCGGGTAAGGAATTCTGTTAATCCGGGAGAAGGTGTTAGGCATTCCCGAGTTCCGTGGTTCTAGCACAGTCGCTCATCTGTTATTATTGGCCTATTATCTAATTTTAATACATGTTTTAGCCTATGGTTCATTTTAACTTTAAAACTGCTTTTAATTATTTTAAGGAAGATTTCAACGTCATCTCAAACACGTCTTTGGACCGCGCCACATGAAATGCACCCGCAGTCCGAGACATATTCTATTTAACGTTGTTAAGATTGGGATTTGGGTCACATGAAATGCACACCCAAGTTCAAGAAAATTAATTATTCAAATAACGTGCCTACAGCAACTACACATTTTTAACTTTGCGAGGGCCATGAAAAATTCGCTAAATGGCGCGCCTTGAATTATAATGATTAAAATACTAATTAAGTAAGGGCCATGCATTTTAATATTTTATTCGGCACGGCGCACCTCAAATCCAATTATTAAAGGAAATTCAAAATCAAAATCTTAAGGGCCATAACTATATTTGCTATGTATGGCACACCTCAACTTATTCGAGGTATTGGGACCAGTGGCTAATCAAGTTGTTTACTAAAGCCCAACTCAATTATTAATGAAGTCCAACTAACAACATTAGATGAATTGAGAATCTACCCCCTCTTGTTTTTAAATCCCATGTTCTGTACATCTTTACCGAAAGAAACTTTGCATTGAAAATGGAAACAAGTTTAGATATATAAAAAATGAATGGTTCGTGTCAAAATTGAATAATTTGAAGGCTGAAAGGAACAGGCCCAACACGAGAGGCCTGCGTCTTTGCTCTAGGCAGCCTCCTGGCCCAAATTAATTATGAGTTAAGAAGAGAACAAGGGGGAGACTCGAGTTCTAGTCTCTTGGCATGCATTCCGTATCAGCAATGTTGAAGAACGGGGTTAGCATCGAGCCCAGCCAACTACCAATAAAGCATACAATCATCAAGCCTTCAAACTTGGGCCTGAACGAGCCCAAGTCTTAGTGAAGAATGGAAGTTCAGAGGCTCAAGCTCACAAACGAGTAGTGAGAAGGCACACTCTTCATCTGGGCCAGTCTATAGCCCAAGCTTTCAGACCTAATTGAGGACACAAAATCAATACAAATTGCAATCCTATCAAAACTATACAAGACATGAAATTACATTACTAAAATACCTTTGCCTTTTTCATTAATTAAATCCCAAATCAGATACTGGGTATTCCTAAACTTAACTATCATTTCTACTTTGGAACAAATTCACACGATTTCCAAAGGAAAATTAACGCAGGTATTTACCCTTCAAAGCAACATAAGCCAATTCTCCTTCTCTTAGCATGATTTTACGCAATCCAGACTCAAAAAGCATTCAACTATTTAATTATGTGAATCATAGCAACAAGCATATTATAATAACATGAGAAATAAGATCTATTACTTATTACTGATCCCACCATATGTGTTATCTTTCAAACCCCCTTAACCATTCAGAGACAAAATTAAAAATAAGAGCTCAATAATTGAAATGTCACCCATCTACAAAATTTAACAGAACACTACATTCTATGCTAAATATAAATAGAATGCAACTCCTTAGAGGAAGTTGTCAACGGCCAACACCATATACATTAAAGGTAAATCAGAAAAATAGCAAGCATAAAGGAAAATAAACTTAAGATCATGCTTCAACATTCTGTTTCTGATTTCATCTTCTCATTTGGACTTCACATTGAGATGAGATTCAACTACATTTACCTAAAAATGGAAAGGGAAAAGAGGTGAAGGAGCAGTAGCTACAGCAGAACAGAAACCAGCAAACAACCAGTGTGAAACATGCAATGAAACAGTGACTCCCAGCACCTAACTTGAAACCAGTTCAGCTACTTAAACCATTTCTCTATTTCAGCAATAAGACTATCAATTTCTAAGAGTTCTTTGCCATAAAGAATCAGAAATACCAAACCAGAAGCAAAAATTTTAGTTTTTAATAATGCAGAAATTCATAATTTTTATAAGAAAGCTTAGCCGTTTCAGTTTTTGGGATCTATCTCTCTTGAAAATCTCCTTCTATGCCAAGTAAAGGTGCATTTTAATGCAAGGCATTAGGGCAGCCTCAAAGTATTCCGTTTTTGCACCTTACCCCTTTTGAAATTCTCATTTTTGCTTAGACCTCCTTAGTGTAAAATTCAGACTTTCACATAAGCCCCCACCCCAGCTTCTAGGAAGCTTCCTTAGGAAGTTACATCAAGATTCCCTAAGCCAATTACCCAGAATACCCCCTTAAACCCCTATTTTTTACTTTCAAACAACCAAACGGGTCATGGGTCAATTTTACCCAACGGTTTAAACCCCAAATGAACAGGCCAGAATTGAACTTAAGACCCGAACAAAACTCAGAAACCCATTTAGCTAAATCAATGAGAAGCAGAAAAGAGAAACAATTAAATAACTTCAAACATCAAAATCTAACCAAGCAATTGATTTCTTTGAGAACTAAATACTGATCCGGAGTTAACCAAATTACCGAATCAACAAAGCCTAAATTAAGGTAATTATCAAAAATGTCATAAATAGCAAAACAAGCAAAGAACAGTATTTAAAACCTGAAAAGAAATGACTAAAAATCTAATGGAGCAAGTACGAACTCTAAATTATTCAAAAAGGAAAAACTAGGTCTGAACTTCTATCTACTTTCCAAATATCCACAGAAACGGGAAGACAAAGAAGAAAGGAGTAGGAAGATGAAACTGTATATAAGAGCAAGAAAAATGAAGAACACTTACCGATTCACATCCGAACCCAATATTGGACTTTCAATTTTACATAATCGGTGTTAACCGCTTGTTCTTTGCTAAGAACAAACGACCAACACTGCTTATGCCAAACTAGACTTCGAAAATCTTGAAAACTCGGATGCTTGTGGTCATGCAGCCATGGAATCAAAGGCAGAACACTTTTGGCTTTTTGGGGCTTCGAACTCTGACTTTAGATTTAAGATTCGACGAGATTGAGGGGGATTCGAGGGGAGCTATGTTGATATTTGGAAAGAGGAAGGTGAGGGGGTTCGATGGTGTTACATTGGGGGTGGTTGGAGGTGGCGCCGCCAGTGGGTGGTGGTGGGATTTAGGGCGGCTCTAGGGTTCCACAGTTGGTCTCTAAGATGAGAATGAGAGAGATGAGAGATGGTGAGTGGGCTTAATTCGGACAGATATGTACCAACCCCAACCCATTTCATATCCATTGGATTAGAAAACATAGACGGCTCAGATCAAATGACTAATCTAAACGGGGTCGTTTAATTTAGTGGGGGGACAGACCGGGTCAGGTATGTTTGGGGCCGGGTGTGGTCGGGTTTTGGGAGGGGAAATTCATTTGGGCTTGGGCATTTTAATTAAAACAAGCCCAAAACTTTATCTCTTCAAATCTTTTTTCTTTTTTCCAAATTAATTCATTTATTTTTAAACTCTCTCTCTCTCTCTCTTTTTAATTAATCTTTCCAAAATAAAACTCAAATAAAACCCAAACTAAATCCTAGATTAAATCAATCCTAACACATTAAGTTAATTAACTCTAATTAAAACCAAATTAAGCGGAGAAACCACCAAAATTCAAAGATTAAAAAATAAAAGTGCAAAAATACCATTTTTGTTAATTTTCCAATTCTTATGAAATAAATAATTTACTACTTAATTCAAAAACACCAAGTTAAATCCTAAATGCAAATGCAACATATTTTTTTATATTTTTCATTAATTAAATAAAATAAACATGCACAGACAAATGCAAATTATTACTGAAAAATGCCACAAAAATCCACAAAATTGCAAACGGGAAAAATTATTTTGTCTTGAATTTATGGGAATAATTCATGTAGGGCAATCATGTGCTCACAGATGCCCCTATTTGCTCGAAAACACGAAGAATTTTCGTGCAAAGATAAAGTGAGCGGATACGAGCGATTTTTGCCTGTTTGAATACTCCGTAGGAAGCATTTTTTGAAAGATTTGACTGCACCCTACTTTCGAGGTTGCCTACATATCCTTGGCTAAAAAGGAATCAGGTCAGTGTAGTTCGGAAAGTTTTGGTAGCTGGGACTACCACAAAGCTGTGATTTCACTGTTGCTGCTGCTGCTACTACTTACTGACCCCCTTATTACACCATTGACAAAATAAAAAGAAGCTAGACTTGTGGCTCTTGGCTAAAAAGGCCCTATCTATATCTTCAAACTTGATCTTGTGGCTCTTGTTGCCTTGTTGACTTGTATTCTCCCGGTGAAATCCCTTTATTGCCGACTTGAATTGTAATCTGAGATGTTTTCCCTTTTCTCCAGGTGGACGCCTGATTGCTGAACTCGAATTGTACTCTGAGATGCTTTCCCTTTCTCCAGGTGGGCGCCTGACTGCTGAACTTGAATTGTATTCCCGCGCTCTCCAGGTGGGCGCCTGACTGCTGAACTTGAATTGTATTCCTATGCTCTCCAGGTGGGCGTCTGACTGCTGAACTTGAATTGTATTCTTATGCTTTCCAGGTGGGCGCCTGACTGCTGAACTTGAATTGTATTCCCGTGCTCTCCAGGTGGGCGCCTGACTGCTGAACTTGAAATGTATTCCCGTGCTCTCTAGGTGGGCGCCTGATTATCGAACTTGAACTGCTTTTCCCTGTTCTCCAAGTGGGTACCTGATTTCAACAAAAATAGACAAAACAAAGAAAATTTTCTGCCCCAGTTTGGTAGCTGGGCACATATGTTAGTGTTAAACTGAATCATATTACCAAATATTACTAAGAATTTGAAAGCTAGGTCCCATTATCCAGGGGGGTCCTGAATACTCTTAATTAAACGACAATTTTAAATCTAAGTTATATCTTCTAAAGGTGTGACTTCTGCTAAATCTTGTTATCTAAGAGGGTCTTAAACTACTCCTCATTATCCAGGAGGGTCCTGAAAATCACAAGTCAAGTTTTATATTAAGAGTGACAATTTTACGGCAAAATTATATTATCCTACACCAGAACTTACGCTAAATTTTGTTATCCAATGGAAATTTTAAAGCTAGGTCCCATTATTCAGGAGGGTCCTAACAACTCTTAATTAAACGACAATTTTAAATCAAAGTGATATCTTCTAAAGGTATTATTTCCGCTATATCTTGTTATCTAACAGCAATCTTAAAGCTAGGTCCCATTATTCAGGAGGATCCCGAAAACTCCTAATTGAATCATATCTTAAACATGCAAACTTTGAAACCAACTTATATTCCTTGGGGTACATTTATGCTAGATTTTGCTACTTATGATTGTTTCGATTTTTAAACTAGGTCCCATTTTCCAGGAGGGTCCTAAAAATTTACAATCAAACCTGTCTGGCGCTTGCCTTTCCTTACGGTGGGTTGCTCCGAAACAAACGAAATTCTCTTCCCCTGTTTCAATCAAAGAAAAATCTTGTCAGTTTAAAATGTGGTGGTTGGTTTGTAGCCTTGACTTTGAGGGCGATTGCTCATTCACTTCCCATGATAACTGATTTCCACTTGAGGACCTTGCTTGTTTATGGGCTAACCACTTTCTCTATCGTCCTTATCACAGAAAATACCCCTTCTCCGTTCAGACCCAATTCCCTCTATTTGTTGCATTGCTCATGAACTGACATTTACCAATCTTTGTGTTTCACCAAAAATACCTTTAATCCGTCCACCTAACACTCTCCATCTGTTGCATTGTGCTCTTGTGTTTACATGTACTACACCTTTGTATTTCTCATGAATTCCAAAACACGTTAATTGCCATCCACTTAGTGCGCATGCTGTTCTTTCCTGACTTAAATCACTGGCCCTTGAAGTCTATTGTTCCCTCACTTGTCACGATAACTTTGATTTCTACTTGGAAGACCTCGCTTGTCACTGGTTAACCACTTTCTTTGTTGATCTCATCACAGAGAATACCTTTGACCTGTTCACCCAACATCCTCTATCTGTTGCATTATTCACGAATTGAAATATACTAGACCTTTGTATTTCTCATGGACCCCAAAGCATGTTGATTGTTACCAATTCAGTGCGTTTGTTGTTCTTTCCTGACTTATGACACTGTGGCGTGCTAGCCAGATCTCGTTTTGTGCAATTGGAAAGCTGGTGGCAGATCTTGAAGTCATTTCTTACTTGTTCCGACCAAACAGACTCATAAAGAGGAAGTAAACAAAACAAAAGGGACAGAGTAAAGGATAATGGAAAGAGATGACTCCTAACAAGGAAACTAAAAAATAGAAACCTATCAGATATGGATACCAACTCTAATGACCATGACATGCACCTGAGGCCTATTCTGTTAAGCAAGTCTGATGTTCAACTCTTATTGTATCCTTAAACCGTGAAACTGGACTTCAATGCTTCGATTATCCAATCTGACTCACAATCCGTATTCGACTTGTAGTGCCTGAAGGGTTTTCACCATCAAGCCTCTCTCATTTTGTTCTTTCTCTCAACTTACCGCCACCTCAAGGTGACCGTGAAGGTTTTCACCCATAAGACTCTCTCATTTTAATTTTTCTCAGCTTCCATCGCCTTGCGGTACCCGTGAGGGTTTTCATCAATAAGACCCTCTCATTTTTCATTTCCCTTGTTTGGATCGGAGTGTTTCCCCTGATATGATTCACCTCTACTTGCTCGCCTTGGCATCTCTCTAAGACTGATCGGAAGGTCTTTCTTTGGACCGTAACGTGGGCTTTTGGATGGGGTTAGAAAGAAAGGGTATCAAAAGGCTCAAAACAACTCATTTGGGTTCAAGATTACAACTTTCGGAATCAGATTTCTTACAAGAACCACAACTTCTGCCCCAGTTTCTTGCTTGGGGACTTTTGGATTTTTATTTTTGATGGGACCGAACCGTGAGGCTGCCTACGTATCCTTAAAAGGAACCAGGTCAAACGTGGTTTATGTCATAGGAATTACTTTGTTGTTGTGATTTTTCTTTCCTTTTTCTTCCTCTTTCTCCTCTTTTCTTTTCTTTCTTCTTTTCTCATTTTGTTGTTTTGTTGTTTTTTTCTTTTTCTTTTTCTTCTCTTTTTCTTCTTTTTCTTCCTTTTCTTCTTCTTTTTCTCTTTTTTTCTTCTCTTTTTTTCCTTTACTTATCTTTCACGCTTGCGTTTCTGATCTTTGCTACTGATTCTGAAAGAGGGGTATGAAAGAAAACAAATAAGGCTCAAAGGGGTAACAAAGGATAAAGTGTTTTGATAGCATAACAAAATGCCTTCGTCATTCCAATCTCCAAAATATGCCAAGTGCAAACTGCACAATTAAACAAACTAAGGAAAACATTTGTAACATCTTTTGATTGTACCAGATTTGATAACCATATCCACACATTCGCCTTCTACATCTTTTAACTACAAAGCACCTTTAGACAATACCCTCACTCTCATTACCACAAACGGCCTCTGTCAATTTGGGCAAACTTGCCTTTAGCTTCAACCTGATACAGCATGATGCATTTTAATAAGGTTTCTTTATGTTCTATCTGCCCAGTTTCACACTATTTGGGCTTGAAATGATCTCAAAATGCCTTTACTTATTTCCCTCAAATGTCCCTACATCTTCAACATTGTTTTATTGCTTCATGATTAAACCGACTTTTAAAACCAGGCTGAGAATTACGCGTGCATGTCATGTCACTAGAATCAACAGGAATAGAACTATAAAAAGACCGGAAAACTAAACGAAAATGACTAGAAATCACATAAAACAAAAAATTGCATTAGATAGATGGTGAAGGGGTTTGGACAATAAAACAAACAAACTAAACTGGGGTTACAAACCTAGAACAAACCTAGACACTAAACGGGCTACTATGACTAAACAAACTAGGCAAAATAAAAGGATAGAAGGGTTTGAGTCACAAGACAATATCCGGATTACAACCCTGAAATAACCCGGACAGCAGAAATGACAACAAAATAAACCACCAAAACTCCTCCTTGGCTAACCAAGAAAAGAGTGTCTTTCCAATCATCAAACTCAACTTCTTAGCCACTGACTTCTGCATCAACAATACTAGGACCTACACAAGTCTCCATCACATTGTTCTTAACAGATTGTCTTTGGGTTCCCTTTGCCTGCTCGTTCTTAGGATCAACCTCTGATAGAGCTGAAAGCTTCGTAGCACGTAGACCTCCGAGGATCCCAGAATAATTCTCACATTCCTTTTCAAAATAAATCATACCCACCATATGCGTCTCATTATGCACAGGTGACGGACTTTGGCTAGTGTCTGTTGCATCTAGATTTTGCACGACAATGTCGCCTGTATCAATAAGCTTCTGAATCGCATTCTTCAGATTCCAACAATTCTCTATGTCATGCCCTAGGGCATCTTAGAAATATGCGCACCTTTGAGAAAAATCAAACTTCTTTGGAAGGGGGTTTGGCATTTTTATCTGGATCGGCTTCAACATGTCCAATTTCCTTAGCCTCTAGAACAGACTGGCATATGACTCTCCCAATGGAGTTAAGGTTTTCTTCTTCTGCAACCTCTCGTTCTAAAATGCTTGATTGGGCCGGAAACCTGATCCAGGCGGGTTTCGGTAGGCTCATGGGGGTGGATAGGTATTTTGTGGAGTTGGGTACTAGGAAAGTGATGTACGACTTTGGGAGTTCTGTGGAGAGAAGTAGCATTGGGGAGGGTCATCTGGTACACAAGGATATCCACAGGGACGATGTCGAGGCTGGAAGTGTTGAGCAAGAAGGCCCATCGGATCATCTTTTTTGTTTCTCTTTCTTCCACCCAAGCTTACTGGGATGTTTTGAGTGTTTTTCGAACAACTCCTGATTTTGCCTGACTTGATTCCCTCTTCTACTAGTTCCCCAATTTTTAACACATCATTGAAAGGCTTTCCCAAGGCTGGGATTAAATGATTGAAGTAGGTGGGCTCCTGGGCCTATCGGAAAAGCTCAACCATTTCTTCTTCACCAATCGGGGTACTGACGCGAGCAGCTTGCTACCTCCATCTGAGCCCAAACTCCCTAAAGTTTTCCTCCGGCTTCTTTTCCATTTTAGATAGGGAGGAGTGGTCTGGGGTAATGCCTGATTTGTATTGAAAATATCGAACAAAATCTTGAGCCATGTCACCTAGTGTAGGCCATTTACCGACATCTTGACGATTATGCCATTCCAAAGCTGCCCCAGTCAAGCTCTCACTGAAATACGCCATCAACAAATCATCTTTCTCGCCAACACTTCTCATTTCACTGCAATAATCCCTCAAATGGGCTACCGGATTTCCACACCCATCATACAAGTTAAATTGTGGCACTTTAAATCCCGCGGGCAGGCGAACGTCAGGGGACACAGATAGCTCTTTGCAAGCCATGCTACCCTGGTCTCCCATTCCTTGCTTGTTTCTTATGGACTGTTCTATGCCTTTCAGCCTCGTGAGATTGCCTTTAGGTTCCCTTTGTCTGCTCGTTCTTAGGATCAACCTCTGATAGCACTGAAATCTTCGTAGCACGTGGACCTCCGAGGATCCCAGAAGAATTCTCACATTCCTTTTCAAAATAAATCATACCCACCATATGCGTCTCATTATGCACAGGTGATGGACTTTGGCTAGTGTCTGTTGTATCTGGATTTTACACGACAATGTCGCCTGTATCAATAAGCTTCTGGATCGCGTTCTTCAGATTCCAACACTTCTCTATGTCATGCCCCGGGGCATCTGAGCAATATGCGCACCTTTGAGAATAATCAAACTTCCTTGCAAGAGGGTTTGGCATTTTTATCTGGATCGGCTTCAACATACTGGCATATGAATCTCCCAATGGAGTGAAGGTTTTCTTCTTCCGCAACCTCTCGTTCTTAAATGCTTGATTGGGACGGAAACCTGATCCAGGGGGGTTTCGGTAGGCTCGTGGGGGTGTATAAGCATTTTGTAGAGCTGGGTACTGGGAAAGTGATGTATGACATGGGAGTTCTGTGGAGAGAAGTAGAATTAGGGAGGGTCATCTGGTACACAAGGATATCCACGGGGACGATGTCAAGGCTGGAAATGTTGAGCAGGAAGGCCCATCAGATTATCTTTTCTGTTCCTCTTTCTTCTACCCAAGCGTACTGGTATGTTCTGAATGTCTTCCGAACAACTCATGATTTTGCCTAACTTAATTCCCTTTTCTACTAGTTCCCCTATTTTTAACACATCATTGAAAGGCTTTCCCAAGGCCGGGATTAAATGACTGAAGTAGGTGGGCTCCTGGGCCTGTTGGAAAAGCTCAACCATTTCTTCTTCACTAATCGGGGTACTGACTCGAGCAGCTTGCTCCCTCCATCTAAGCCCAAACTCCCTAAAGCTTTTCTGTGGCTTCTTTTCCATTTTAGATAGGGAGGAGCGGTCTGGGGTAACGCCTGATTTGTATTGAAAGTATCGAACAAAATCTTGAGCCATGTCACCCAATGTAGGCCATTTACCGACATCTTGACGATTATGTCATTCCAAAGCTGCCGCAGTCAAGCTCTCACTGAAATACGCCATCAACAAATCATCTTTCTCGCCAACACTTCTCATTTCACTGCAATAATCCCTCAAATGGGCTACCGTATCTCCACACCCATCATACAAGTTAAATTGTGGCACTTTAAATCCCGCGGGCAGGCGAACATCAGGGGACACAGATAGCTCTTTGCAAGCCATGCTACCCTGGTCTCCCATTCCTTGCTTGTTCCTTATGGACAGTTCTATGTCTTTCAGCCTCCTGGGTATCCCATCTCGCCCTTCTCTTCCTGTGACTTTCTCATGTTCAGCATGAAGCTCATCTCGAGGGCTCTTCTTGTATGAGTCAAGAACCTTGCGGGCAACCTCTACGGGGTAGTATTGGTCATCATGAGCTTTGAGTGGATATTCATTGTTGGGAATAGTGGATATGATAGGAGGGCAATTTTGAGGAGAGGTAATTGGAGGAAGAGTGATGGAGCTACTACGGTGGTTGGGAAAGCTGTGATAAATGGGTGGATCTGGAGAGTATGGGGAATCATCCGGCACTACGATCGGAGTTTGGGTAAAAGCAGCATCTAAGAAGCTAGGTAGTGGCGGGGGTGGTGCCTTCCTAGTAATCCAGGCCTGATACATGTCCGTCATGTGTTGTCTCAACATCCTTACCTCATCATCCAAACCAGTGTCTTGTTCAACTAACTGCTTTCGGGCATCGGTATCAACCAACCCAGTTCTGTTGTTGTCCGCCATTGCCTTTTATGTTGTAGAGAGGAGTTACTACTTCGAGAACCACAAATCAACCACATTTTTGCTATGAAGATATCAAAAGGAACAAAATGGGGTCATCCCGTTAGCGTTAGGGCATTAACAACTAAAATATCACATTGCGTGCAATGCACCTAGTCACAGTTATCGGTTCTAGAATGACTTCGAGGGTCATAAGGTCACTTGGCATCATCCCAATTTGTCCATTTGAATCTTCTCTTTTCTTTTCTTTCCTCGCACTTCTTAGCTCGCTCATTTTCTTTCCCCTTTTTCTTTCTAATTATCGCACTTTTCTTTCACCTCTTTTTTTCCTTTTTTCTCTCTCTTTTTTCCTTTTTTTCTTTTCTTTTTTCTTTTAATAAATAAAAAATGATTCGATCGAACCTTATGTAGGTTGCCTACGTATCATGAAGCTGCATGAATCAGATCTTTGCGTAGTTCTGGAAGATCGAGAGTAAAGCACATAAACTAACGTTTCCTTTTTCATTTTCTTCTTCTTTTTTTTTCCTTTTTTACCTTAGTGACTACTCCGATGAGAAAAGAGAAATAAAAAAAGCAAAATTTTTCTTTTGAATTTCCTAGACTGAATGCTCTATAACCTATTCTAAACTCCAGCTTAACGAGCATGTTTTTTTTCTTTTTTTCTTTTTGAAACAAATACTCTATTAAGGAAAATTCTAGAAGAGAAAAACCCCTTTTTTTTATTCTTTTTTTAGGAATAAAATCTAAAGAATAAACCACAGCAAAGTATTTGAATTTTTATTTGATATCTTGACGCAAGATTTCGAAAAAAGCAATAAACAAAATATAACAAAATGTTTTTGGATTTCAATTTTGATTGCCTAAAGGAAAATTCTAATGATAAACAAAAGACAAAGTATTTTTTTTTATGTACAATATCCTAATGTTCTAATGAAAATAATAAAAAATTTCTATTTTTCACTAATTTCCCAAAGAAACGCCTCAAAAGAAAATCTTTTGGATTTTAAAATTAATACCTTAAAGAAAACTTTTAAAGAGGTACTAAAAGAAAATTCTCTTTTTATCTTTTGAATTTTGGTCCCAATATAGTAAAGGAAATATAAAAATAATTTTTATTTTTATATTAATTGCCTAAAGGAAAAACAATCTCAAAGATATATATTTTTCATTTCTAGAACATTCTAAAGAAAACTTATAACGAAAATATAAAACACAAAATTTCTTTCTTTTTTTGGATTTTTGACTTGTAACGCATTTCCAAATGCAAAAATAAAAGACTAGGCAAACTTAACTAGACAATACAAACTCTAACACGTTCCTACTAGGGATCCGGCATGAGGTTTTGTTATACTAGGTTTAAAAACCTGGGTTTATTTGTTCTAGACCTTGCTTACCCGAGCGGACAGCTCGAGCCGGAGGGGGCAGCATACCGGAAATACAGAAGCTTCACCGACTTTGCAACTTGTCCGAACCTCGTTCTAAAATTTGGGATATGGCTCTAACAGAAGATAAGTCACACGAAGTGCACACTTCTCCATGATTTAGAAGACTCAGAGAGTGGAAGGGTTTCATAGCAGTTTATATACAGTTCACAGAATATCAAAGCGATAAAAGCAATAATTAGCCCATTAGGCCCAAACATGTAACAAAATCAGAAAATAGATAAATCCAACTATAACAATTCATCTAAGCTCGAATTCTTGAACCCTGAACCAGAGATTTTGGGTTCGATCCCTAGCAGAGTCGTCAGAGCTGTCACACCTCCTTTTTCACTACATCCCCAAGTAAGGGGGTATAAGGGAGTTTTTTTACAACTTTAAGTGACAATCGAAACGGGATTATTTTATTTAAAATTCAGAGTCGCCACTTGGGATAATTTATGGTGTCCCAAGTCACCGATTTATATCCCGAATCGAGGAAAAGATTGACTCTGCATTACAGTCCGCGAACAAGAAATCCAGGTAAGGAATTCTGTTAACCGGGAGAAGGTGTTAGGCATTCTCGAGTTTTATGGTTCTAGCACGGTTGCTCAACTGTTATTATTGGCCTATTATCTAATTTTAATACATGTTTTAGCCTATGGTTCATTTTAACTTTAAACTCGCTTTTAATTATTTTAAGGAAGATTTCAACGTCATCTAAAATACGTCTTTGGACCGCGCCACATAAAATGCACCCGCAATCCGAGACATATTCTATTTAACGTTGTCAAGATTGGGATTTGGGTCACATGAAATGCACACCCAAGTTCAAGGAAATTAATTATTCAAATAATGCGCCTACAGCAACTACGCATTTTTAACTTTGCGAGGGCCATGGAAAATTCACTAAATAGCGCGCCTTGAATTCTAAGGATTAAAATACTAATTAAGTGAGGGCCATGCATTTTAAGATTTTATTTGGCACGGTGCACCTCAAATCCAATTTTTAAAGGAAATTCAAAATCAAACTCTTAAGGGCCATAACTATATTTGCTAAGTATGGCACACCTCAACTTATTCGAGGTATTGGGACAAGTGGCTAATCAAGTTGTTTACTTAAGCCCAACTCAATTATTAATAAAGTCCAACTAACAACATTAGGTGAATTGAGAATCTACCCCCTCTTGTTAAATCCCACGTTCAGTACATCTTTACCGAAAGAAACTTTGCATTGAAAATGGAAACAAGTTTAGATATATAAAAAATGAATGGTTCGTGTCAAAATCAAATAATCTGAAAGCTGAAAGCAACAGGCCCAACAACGGGGTTAGCATTGAGCCCAGCCAACAACCAATAAAGCATACAATCATCAAGCCATCAAGCTTGGTCCCGAACGAGCCCAAGTCTTAGTGAAGAATGGAATTTCAGAGGCTCAAGCTCACAAACGAGTAGTGAGAAGGCACACTCTTCATCTGGGCCAGTCTATAGCCCAAGCTTTCAGACCCAATTGAGGACACAAAATCAATACAAATTGCAATCCTATCAAAACTATACAAGACATGACATTATATTACTAAACATACCTTTGCCTTTTTCATTAATTAAATCCCAAATCAGATACTGGGTATTCCTAAACTCAGCTGCCATTTCTACTTTGGAAGAAATTCACACGTTTTCCAAAGGAAAATTAACGCAGGTATTTAACCTTCAAAGCAACATAAGCCAATTCCCCTTCTCTTAGCATGATTTTACACAATCCAGACTCAAAAAGCATTCAACTATTTAATTGTGTGAATCATAGCAACAAGCATATTATAATAACATGAGAAATTAGATCTATGACTTATTACTGATCCCACCATATGTGTTATCCTTCAAACCCCCTTAACCATTCAGAGACAAAATTAAAAATAAGAGCTCAATAATTGAAATGTCACACAGCTACAAAATTTAACAGAACACTACATTCTATGCTAAATATAAATAGAATGCAACTCCTTAGAGGAAGTTGTCAATAGCCAACACCATATGCATTAAAGGTAAATCAGAAAAATAGCAAGCATAAAGGAAAATAAACTTAAGATCATGCTTCAACATTCTATTTCTCATTTGGACTTCACATTGAGATGAGATTAAAGTACATTTACCTGGAAATGGAAAGGGAAAAGAGGTGAAGGAGCCGTAGCTACAGCAGAACAGAAACCAGCAAACAACCAATGTGAAACAGGCAATGAAACAATGACTCCCAGCACCTAACTTGAAACCAGTTCAGCTACTTAAACCATTTCTCTATTTCAGCAAAAAGACTATCAATTTCCAAGAGTTCTTTGCCATAAAGAATCAGAAATACCAAACCAGAAGAAAAAAAATTTAGTTTTTAATAATGCAAAAATTCAGAATTTTTATAAGAAAGCTCAGCCGTTTCAGTTTTTGGGATCAATCTCTCTTGAAAATCTCCTTCTATGCCAAATAAAGGTGCCTTTTAAGGCAAGGCATTAGGGCAGCCTCAAAGTATTCCGTTTTTGCACCTTACCCCTTCTGAAATTCTCATTTCTGTTTAGACCTCCTTAGTGTAAAATTCAGACTTTCATATAAGCCCCCACCCCAGCTTCTAGGAAGCTTCTTTAGGCAGTTACATCAAGATTCCCTAAGTCAATTACCCAGAATACCCCCTTAAACCCCTGCTTTTTACTTTCAAACAACCAAGGTCATGGGTCAATTTGACCCAACGGTTTAAACCACAAATGAACAGGCCAGAATTGAACTTAAGGCCCGAACAAAACTCAGAAACCCATTTAGCTAAATCAATGAGAAGCAGAAAAGAGAAACAATTAAATGACTTCAAACATCAAAATCTAACAAAGCAATTGATTTCTTTTAGAACTAAATACTGAGTCGGAGTTAACCAAATTACCGAATCAACAAAGCCTAAATTAAGCTAATTATCAAAAATGTCATAAATAACAAAACAAGCAAAGAACAGTATTTAAAACCTGAAAAGAAATGACTGAAAATCTAATGGAGCAAGTACGAACACTAAATTATTCAAAAAGGAAAAACTAGGTCTGAACTTCTATCTACTTTCCAAACATCCACAAAAACGGGAAGACAAAGAAGGAAGGAGTAGGAACATGAAACGGCATATAAGGGCAAGAAAAATGAAGAACACTTACCGATTAACATCCGAACCCAATATTGGACCTTCAATTTAACACAATCAGTGTTATCCGCTTGTTCTTCGTTAAGAACAAACGACCAACACTTCTTATGCCAAACTAGACTTCGAAAATCTTGAAAACTCGGATGCTTGTGGTCATGCAGCCATGGAATCAAAGGCAGAACACTTTTGGCTTTTTGGGGCTTCGAACTCTGACTTTAGATTTAAGATTCGACGAGATTGAGGGGGATTCGAGGGGAGCTATGTTGATATTTGGAAAGAGGAAGGTGAGGGGGTTCGATAGTGTTACATTGGGGGTGGTTGGAGGTGGCGCCGCCAGTGGGTGGTGGTGGGATTTAGGGCGGCTCTAGGGTTCCACAGTTGGTCTCTGAGATGAGAATGAGAGAGATGAGAGATGGTGAGTGGGCTTAATTCGGACAGATATGTACCAACCCCAACCCATTTCACATCCATTGGATTAGAAAACATAGACAGCTCAGATCAAATGACTAATCTAAACGGGGTCATTTAATTTAGTGGGGGGACAGACCGGGTCAGGTGTGTTTGGGGCCGGGTGTGGTCGGGTTTTGGGAGGGGAAATTCATTTGGGCTTGGGGATTTTAATTAAAACAAGCCCAAAACTTTATCTCTTCAAATCCTTTTTCTTTTTTCCAAATTAATTCATTTATTTTCAAACTCTCTCTCTCTTTTTCTTTTTTTAATTAATCTTTCCAAAATAAAACTCAAATAAAACCCAAACTAAATCCTAGATTAAATCAATCCTAACACATTAAGTTAATTAACTCTAATTAAAACCAAATTAAGCGGAGAAACCACCAAAATTCAAAGATTAAAAAATAAAAGTGCAAAAATACCATTTTTGTGAATTTCCCAATTCTTATGAAATAAATAATTTACTACTTAATTCAAAAACACCAAGTTAAATCCTAAATGCAAATGCATCATATTTGTTTTGTATTTTTCATTAATTAAATAAAATAAACACGCACAGACAAATGCAAACAATTAACGGAAAATGCCACAAAAATCCACAAAATTGCAAACAACAAGAAAAATTATTTTGTCTTGAATTTATGGGAATAATTCATGTAGGGCAAAAATCACGTGCTCACAGCTGCCCCTCTTTGCTCGAAAACACGAAGAGTTTTCGTGCAAAGATAAAGTGAGCGGATACGAGCGATTTTTTGCCCGTTTGAATACTCCGTGGGAAGCATTTTTTGAAATATTTGACCGCACCCTACTTCCGAGGTTGCCACATATCCTTGGCTAAAAAGGAATCAGGTCAGTGTAGTTCGGGAAGTTTTGGTAGCTGGGACTACCACGAAGCTGTGATTTCACTGTTGTTGCTGCTGCTACTGCTTATTGACGCCCTTATTACACCATTGACAAAATAAAAAGAAGCTAGACTAAACTATGATCTATGAATTACAAAAGCCCTATCTATATCTTCAAACTTGATCTTGTGGCTTTTGTTGCCTTGTTGACTTGTATTCTCCCGGTGAAATCCCTTTGTTGCCGACTTGAATTGTAATCTGAGATGTTTTCCCTTTTCTCTAGGTGGACGCCTGATTGCTGAACTCGAATTGTACTCTGAGATGATTTACCTTGCTCCAGGTGGACGCCTGACTGCTGAACTTGAACTGTATTCCCGTGCTCTCTAGGTGGGCTCTTGACTGCTGAACTTAAATTGTATTCCCGTGCTCTCCAGGTGGGTGCCTGACTGCTGAACTTGAATTGTATTCCCGTGCTCTCCAGGTGGGCGCCTGAATGCTGAACTTGAATTGTATTCCCGTGCTCTCCAGGTGGGCGCCTGACTTCTGAACTTGAATTGTATTCCCGTGCTCTCCAGGTGGGCGCCTGACTGCTGAACTTGAAATGTATTCCCGTGCTCTCCAGGTGGGCGCCTGATTTCTGAACTTGAAATGTATTCCCATGCTCTCCAGGTGGGTGCCTGATTGCCAAACTTGAAATGCTTCTCCCTGTTCTTCAAGTGGGTACCTGATTTCAACAAAAATAGACAAAACAAAGAAATTTTTCTGCCCCGGTTTGGTAGCTGGGCACATATGTGAGTGTTAAACTGAATCATATTACCAAATATTACTAAGAATTTGAAAGCTAGGTCCCATTATCCCGGGAGGTCCTGACAACTCTTAATTAAACGGCAATTTTAAATCTAAGTTATATCTTCTAAAGGTGTGACATCTGCTAAATCTTGTTATATAAGAGGGTCTTAAACTACTCCCCATTATCCAGGAGGGTCCTGAAAATCACAAGTCAAGTTTTATCTTAAGAGTGACAATTTTACGGCTAAATTATATTACCCTACACCAGAACTTACGCTAAATTTTTTTATCCAATGGAAATTTTAAAGTTATGTCCCATTATTCAGGAGGGTCCTGACAACTCTTAATTAAACGACAATTTTAAATATAAGTGATATCTTCTAAAGGTATTAGTTCTGCTATATCTTGTGATCTAACAGCAATCTTAAAGCTAGGTCCCATTATTCAGGAGCGTCCCGAAAACTCCTAATTGAATCCTATCTTAAACATGCAAACTTTGAAACCAACTTATATTCCTTGGGTTACATTTATGCTAGATTTTGCTACTTATGATTGTTTCGATTTTTAAACTAGGTTCCATTTTCCAGGAGGGTCCTGAAAATTTATAGTCAAACCTGTCTGGCGCTTGCCTTTCCTTACGGTGGGTTTCTCCGAAACAAACAAAATTTTCTACCCCTGTTTCAATAAAAGAAAAATCTTATCAGTTTAAAATGTGGTGGTTGGTTTGTGGCCTTGACTTTGAGGGCGATTTCTCCTTCACTTCCCATGATAATTGATTTCCACTTGAGGACCATGCTTGTTTATGGGCTAACCACTTTCTCTGTCGTCCTTATCACAGAAAATACCCCTTCTCCGTTCAGACCCAATTCCCTTCATTTGTTGCATTGCTCATGAACTGACATTTACCAACCTTTGTGTTTCACCGAAAATACCTTTGATATGTCTACCTAACACTCTCCATCTGTTGCATCGTGATCTTGTGTTGACATGTACTACACCTTTGTGTTTCTCATGAATTCCAAAGCACGTTAATTGACATCCACTTAGTGCGCATGTTGTTCTTTCCTGACTTAAATCACTGGCCCTTGAAGTCTATTGTTCCCTCACTTGTCACGATAACTTTGATTTCTGCTTGGAAGACCTTGCTTGTCACTGGTTAACCACTTTCTTTATTGATCTCATCACAGAGAATACCTTTGATCCGTTCACCCAACATCCTCTATCTGTTGCATTATTCACAAATTGAAATATACCAGACCTTTGTATTTCTCATGGACCCCAAAGCATGTTGATCGTTACCAACTCAGTGCGCTTGTTGTTCTTTCCTGACTTATGACACTGTGACGTGCTAGCCAGATCTCATTTTGTGCAATTGGAAAGCTGGTGGCAGATTTGAAAGTCATTTCTTACTTGTTCCGACCAAACAGACTCATGAAGAGGAAGTAAACAAGACAAAAGGGACAGAGTAAAGGATAATGGAAAGAGATGATTCCTAACAAAAAAACTACAAAATAGAAACCTATCAGATGTGGATACCAACTCTAATGACCATGACATGCACCTGAGGCCTATTCTGTTAAGAAAGTCTAATATTCAACTCTTGTTGTATCCTTAAACCGTGAAACTGGGCTTCAATGCTTCGATTATCGAATCTGACTCACAATCCTTATTCAACTTGTAGTGCCTGAAGGGTTTTCACCATCAAGCCTCTTTCATTTTGTTTTTTCTCTCAACTTACCATCACCTCAAGGTGCCCGTGAAAGTTTTCACCCATAAGACTCTCTCATTTTGATTTTTCTTAGTATTCATCGCCTTGCGGTACCCGTGAGGGTTTTCATCAATAAGACTCTCTCGTTTTTCATTTCCCTTGTTTGGATTAGAGTGTTGCCCCTGATATGATTCACCTCTACTTGCTCGCCTTGGCATCTCTCGAATACTGATCGGAAGGTCTTTCTTTGGTCCGTAACGTGGGCTTTTGGATGGGGTTAGAAAGAAAGGGTATCAAAAGGCTCAAAGCAACTCATTTGGATTCAAGATTACAACTTTCAGAATCAGATTCTTACAAGAACCACAACTTTTGCCCCAGTTTCTTGCTTGGGGACTTTTGGATTTTTATTTTTGATGGGACCGAACCGTGAGGCTGCCTACGTATCCTTAAAAGGAACCAGGTCGAACGTGGTTTATGTCATAGGAATTACTTTGTTGTTGTGATTTTTCTTTCCTTTTCCTTCCTCTTTCTCCTCTTTTCTTTTCTTTCTTCTTTTCTCATTTTATTGTTTTGTTGTTTTTTTTCTTTTTCTTTTTCTTTTTCTTCTCTTTTTCTTCTTTTTTTTTCCTTTTCTTCTTCTTTTTCTCTCTTTTTATTCTTTTTCTTCTCTCTTTTTCCTTTACTTATCTTTCACGCTTGCATTTCTGATCTTTGCTACTGATTCCGAAAGAGGGGTATGAAAGAAAATAAATAAGGCTCAAAGGGGTAACGAAGGATAAAGTGTTTAGATAGCAGAACAAAATGCCTTCGTCATTCCAATCTCCAAATCATGTCAAGTGCAATCCATACAATTAAACAAACCAGGGAAAACATTTGTAACATCTTTAGATTGTACCAGATTTGATAACCATATCCACACATTCGTCTTCTGCATCTGTTAACTACAAAGCACCTTTGGACAACACCCTCACTCTCATTACCACGAATGACCTCTGTCAATTTGGGCAAACTTGCCTTTAGCTTTAACCTAATGCGGCATGATGCATTTTAATAAGGTTTCTTTAAGTTTTATCTGCCCCAGTTTCACACTATTTGGGCTTGAAATGATCTCAAAATGTCTTTACTTATTTCCCTCAAATGTCCCTAAATCTTCAACATTATTTCATTGCTTCGTGATTAAACTGACTTTTAAAACCAGGCTGAGAATTACGCGTGCATGTCATGTCACTAGAGTCAACAGGAAAAGAACTATAAAAAGAAAGGAAAACTAAACGAAAATGACTAAAAATCACATAAAACAGAAAATTGCATTAGATAGATGGTGAAAGGGTTTGGACAACAAAACAAACAAACTAAATTGGGGTTACAACCCTAGAACAAACCTAGACAACACTAAATGGGCTACTATGACAAAACAAACTAGGCAAAATAAAAGGACTGAAGGGTTTGAGTCACAAGACAATATCCGGATTACAACCCTGAAATAATCCGGACAGCAGATATGACAACAAAATAGACCACCAAAACTCCTCCCTGTCTAACCAAGAAAAGAGCATCTTTCCAATCATCAAACTCAACATCTTAGCCACTGACTTCTGCATCAATAATACTAGGACCTACACAAGTCTCCATCACATTATTCTTAACAGATTGCCTTAGGGTTCCCTTTGCCTGCTCGTTCTTAGGATCAACCTCTGATAGCGCTGAAAGCTTCGTAGCACGTGGACCTCCAAGGATCCTAGAAGAATTCTCACATTCCTTTCCAAAATAAATCATACCCACCATATGCGTCTCATTATGCACAAGTGACGGACTTTGGCTAGTGTCTGCTGCATCTGGATTTTGCACGATAATGTCACTTGTATCAATAAGATTCTGAATCGTGTTCTTCAGATTCCAACACTTCTCTATGTCATGCCCCGGGGCATATGAGCAATATGCGCACCTTTGAGAAAAATCAAACTTCTTTGGAAGAGGGTTTGGCATTTTTATCTGGATCGGCTTCAACATGTCCAATTTCCTTAGCCTCTGGAACAGACTAGTATATGACTCTCCCAATGGAGTGAAGGTTTTCTTCTTCAGCAACCTCTCGTTCTTAAATGCTTGATTGGGCCGGAAACCTGATCCAGGGGGGTTTCGGTAGGCTCGTGGGGGTGGATAGGCATTTTGTGCAGTTGGGTACTGGGAAAGTGATGTATAACTTTGGGAGTTCTGTGGAGAGAGGTAGCATTGGGGAGGGTCATCTGGTACACAAGGATATCCACGGGGAAGATGTCGAGGCTGGAAATGTTGAGCAGGAAGGCCCATCGGATCATCTTTCCTGTTCCTCTTTCTTCCACCCAAGCTTACTAGGATGTTCTGAATGTCTTTAGAACAACTCATGATTTTGCCTGACTTGATTCCCTATTCTATTAGTTCCCCTATTTTTAACACATCATTGAAAGGCTTTCCCAAGGCCGGGATTAAATGACTGAAGTAGCTGGGCCCCTGGGCCTGTAGGAAAAGCTCAACCATTTCTTCTTCACTAATCGAGGTACTGACTCGAGCAGCTTGCTCCCTCCATCTAAGCCCAAACTCCCTAAAGCTTTCCTTCGTCTTCTTTTCCATTTTAGATAGGGAGGAGCGGTCTGGGGTAACGCCTGGTTTGTATTGAAAGTATCGAACAAAATCTTGAGCCATGTCACCCAATGTAGGCCATTTACCGACATCTTGACGATTATGCCATTCCAAAGCTGCCCCAGTCAAGCTCTCACTGAAATACGCCATCAACAAATCATCTTTCTCGCCAACACTTCTCATTTCACTGCAATAATCCCTCAAATGGGCTACCGGATTTCCACACCCATCATACATGTTAAATTGTGGCACTTTAAATCCCGCGGGCAGGCGAACGTCAGGGGACACAGATAGCTCTTTGCAAGCCATGCTACCCTGGTCTCTCATTCCTTGCTTGTTCCTTATGGGTTGTTCTATGCCTTTCAGCCTCCTGGGTATCCCATCTCGCCCTTCTCTTCCTGTGACTTTCTCATGTTCAGCATGAAGCTCATCTCGAGGGCTCTTCTTGTATGAGTCAGGAACCTTGCGGGCAACCTCTACGGGGTAGTATTGGTCATCATGAGCTTTGAGTAGATATTCATTATTGGAAATAGTGGATATGACAGGAAGGCAATTTTGAGGAGAGGTAATTGGAGGAAGAGTGATGGAGCTACTACGGTGGTTGGGAAAGCTGTGATAAACGGGTGGATCTAGAGAGTATGGGGAATCGTCCGATACTACGACCGGAGTTTGGGTAAAGGAAGCATCTAAGAAGCTAGGTGGTGGCGGGGGTGGTGCCTTCCCAGTCATCCAGGCCTGATACATGTATGTCATGTGTTGTCTCAAAATCCTTACCTCATCAGCCAAACTAGTGTCCTGTTCAACCAACTGCTTTCGGGCACCGGTATCAACCAACCCAGTTCTGTTGTTGTCCGCCATTGCCTTTTATGTTGTAGAGAGGAGTTACTACTTCGAGAACCACAAACCAACCACCTTTCTGCTATGAAGATATCAAAAGGAACAAAATGGGATCATCCTGTTAGCATTAGGGCATTAACATCTAAAATATCATAAGGTCACTTGGCATCATCCCAATTTGTCCATTTGAATCTTCTCTTTTATTTTCTTTCTTGGCACTTCTTAGCTCGCTCATTTTCTTCCACTTTTTCTTTCTGAATATCGCTCTTTTCTTTCACCTTTTTTTTCCTTTTTTCTATCTCTTTTTTTTCCTTTTTTTCCTTTTATTTTTTCTTTTAATAAATAAAAAATGATTCGATCGAACCTTATGTAGGTTTCCTACGTATCATGACGCCGCATGAATCAGATCTTTGCGTAGTTCTGGAAGATCTAGAGTAAAGCACATAAACTAACGTTTCCTTTTTCATTTTCTTCTTTTTTTTTCCTTTTTACCTTAGTGACTACTCCGATGAGAAAAGAGAAATGAAAGAAGCAAAAAAAAATTTGAATTTCCTAGACTGAATGCTCTATAACCTATTCTAAACTCAAGCTTAACGAGCATGTTTTTTTTTTAATTTTTTTTCTTTTTGAAACAAATACTTTATTAAGGAAAATCCTAGAAGAGAAAAATCCCTTTTTTTTTATTCTTTTTTTAGGAACAAAATCTAAAGAATAAATCACAGCAAAGTATTTGAATTTTCATTTGATATTCTGACACAAGATTTCGAAACAAGCAATAAACAAAATAAAACAAAATATTTTTGGATTTCAATTTTGATTGCCTAAAGGAAAATTCTAATGATAAATAAAAGACAAAGTATATTTTTTTTTATGTACAATATCCTAATGTTCTAATGAAAATAAAAAGAAATTTTTTTTTCCTATTTTTCACTAATTTTCCAAAGAAACGCCTCAAAAGAAAATCTTTTGGATTTTAAAATTAATACCTTAAAGAAAACTTTTAAAGAGGTACTAAAAGAAAATTCACTTTTTTTCTTTTGAATTTTAGTCCCAATATAGTAAAGAAAATATAAAAATAATTTTTATTTTGATATTAATTGCCTAAAGGAAAAACAATCTCAAAGGAATTTCTTTTTCCATTTCTAGAATTAGTATTCTAAAGAAAACTTATAACGAAAATATAAAACGCAAAAATTCTTTCTTTTTTTTTTGGATTTTTGACTTGTAACACATTTCCAAATGCAAAAACAAAAGATTAGGCAAACTTAACTAGAAAATACAAACTCTAACATCACCTAAAAGACTGAATACTACTATACAGGACTAGAAAATAAAACAAAAATAATTGACTCAAAAACATAAAATGGCTCCTCAAGCAGCTCCTGAATGCAGTGATCCTGGGGTATTTGTCATGATCAAACTCCGATAAGTAGCTCCACACCTGTATGAGAAAACTTAAACCAACACTATGTGAGACAATAACATTCCCTAAGACACATGCAAGACATGATTGGGGCTATTTTTGCAAAATGGCTTATTTGGCCAAGAGGTAGCTAGAAGTGCAAAATTTGGCTAAGACCTCGCAAAGACAAGAACTTAAGATTTACTAGGAAGACCGGACCCTATGTGGGTTGCCTACGTATCACGCCCCGAAAGATGAGAATCAGGTTTGCGTAGTTCAGGCAAATTGGATACGGACAAGAATGAAAAAACAACTAATTTTAGAGAAAATATTTTTTTGTCTTTATTTTTTTTGAAAAATGATGAAATATGCAAAATCTTTTTGGATTTTCTTTTTCCTTTTTTTTGATTTTTGATTTTTCAGAAATGATGAAAAAGTGCAAAATCTTTTTTTTTTTGAATATTCAAGCTCTTTTTTTTTTCTTAACAAAAATGTGACAGAAAACATAATTAGGTCACACTCGCTTTATCTTCACACTTCACCCTCTATTTTTCTTTTTTTTTTCATTTGCACTCAACTATCATTGGTCCGCCAAATGACCCTTTTACCCTTGAATAAATGCAACATATAGCACATAGGATGCATCAAGATGGTTTGTTATTTTGGGTACACTTGTCCTAGATAGACCCAACCCCTGTGTTGAGTCCCCTAAGTCAAGTGCACGTGATACAAACAAACGTTCCTACTAGGGATCCGGCATGAGGTTTTGTTATACTAGGTTTAAAAACCTGGGTTTATTTGTTCTAGACCTGGCTTACCCGAGCGGACAGCTCGAGCCGAAGGGGGGCAGCGTACCGGGAACACAGAAGCTTCACCGGCTTTGCAACTTTTCCGAACCTCGTTCAAAAATTTGGGATATGACTCTAACAGAAGAGAAGTCACACGAAGTGCACACTTCTCCATGATTTAGAAGACTTAGAGATAGGAAGGGTTTCATAGCAGTTTATATAACATCAAAGCGATAAAAGCAACAATTAGCCCATTAGGCCCAAACATGTAACAAAAGCAGATAATGGATAAATCCAACTATAACAATTCATCTAAGCTCGAATTCTTGAACCTTGAACCAGAGATTCTGGGTTCGATCCCCAGCAGAGTCGCCAGAGCTGTCACACCTCCTTTTTCACTACACCCCCGGGTAAGGGTGTATAAGGGAGTTTTTTTCCAACTTAAAGTGACGATCGAAACGGGATTATTTTATTTAAAATTCAGAGTCGCCACTTGGGATAATTTATGATGTTCCAAGTCACCGGTTTAGATCCCGAATCGAGGAAAAGATTGACTCTGTATTACAGTCCACGAACCAGAAATCCAGGTAAGGAATTTTGTTAACCCGGGAGAAGGTGTTAGACATTCCCGAGTTCCGTGGTTCTAGCACGGTCGCTCAACTATTATTATTGGCCTATTATCTGATTTTAATACATGTTTTAGCCTATGATTCATTTCAACTTTAAAACCGCTTTTAATTATTTTAATGCACACGTAGTCCGAGACATACTCTATTTAACGTTGTCAAGATTGGTATTTGGGTCACATTAAATGCACACCCAAGTTCAATCAAATTAATTATTCAAATAACGCGCCTACAACAACTACGCATTTTTAATTTTGCGAGGGCCATGAAAAATTCGCTAAATGGCGCGCCTCGAATTCTAAGGATTAAAATACTAATTAAGTGAGGTCCATGCATGTTAAGATTTTGTTCAGCACGGCGTACCTCAAATCCAATTTTTAAAGGAAATTCAAAATCAAACTCTTAAGGGCCATAACTATATTTGCTAACTATGGCACACCTCAACTTATTCGAGGTATTGGGACCAGTGGCTAATCAAGTTGTTTACTGAAGCCTAACTCAATTATTAACAAAGTCCAACTAACAACATTAGGTGAATTGAGAATCTGCCACCTCTTGTTTTTATATCCTACGTTCAGTACAGCTTTACCGAAAGAAACATTGCATTGAAAATAGAAACAAGTTTAGATACATAAAAAATGAATGGTTCATGTCAAAATCGAATAATCTGAAGGCTGAAAGGAATAGGCCTAACACAAGAGGCATGCGTCTTTGCTCTAGACAGCCTCCTGGCCCAAATTAATTAAGAGTTAATAAGAGAACAAGGGGGAGACTCGAGTTCGAGTCTCTTGGCATGCATTCCGTATCAGCAATGTTGAAGAACGGGGTTAGCATCGAGCCCAGCCAACTACCAATAAAGCATACAATCATCATGCCTTCAAGCTTAGGCCTGAACGAGCCCAAGTCTTAGTGAAGAATGGAAGTTCAGAGGCTCAAGCTCACAAACGAGTAGTGAGAAGGCACACTCTTCATCTGGGCCAGTCTATAGTCCAAGCTTTCAGACCCAATTGAGGAAAAAAAATCAATACAAACTGCAATCCTATCAAAACTATACAAGACATGACATTACATTACTAAAAATACCTTTGCCTTTTTCATTAATTAAATCCCAAATCAGATACTGGGTATTCCTAAACTCGGCTACCATTTCTACTTTGGAACAAATTCACATGTTTTCCAAAAAAAAATTAATGCAGGTATTTATCCTTCAAAGCAACATAAGCCAATCCCCCTTCTCTTAGCATGATTTTACACAATCCAGACTCAAAAAGCATTCAACTATTTAATTGTGTGAATCATAGCAACAAGCATATTATAATAACATGAGAAATAAGATCTATGACTTATTACTGATCTCACCATATGTGTTATCCTTCAAACCTCCTTAACCATTCAGAGACAAAATTAAAAATAAGAGATCAATAATTGAAATGTCACCCAGCTATAAAATTTAACATAACACTATATTCTATGCTAAATATAAATAGAATGCAACTCCTTAGAGGAAGTTTTCAACAGCCAACACCATATGCATTAAAGGTAAATCAGAAAAATAGCAAGCATAAAGGAAAATAAACGTAAGATCATGCTTCAACATTTTGTTTCTCATTTCATCTTCTCATTTGGACTTCACAATGAGATGAGATTCAAGTACATTTACCTGGAAATGGAACGGGAAAAGAGGTGAAGGAGCCGTAGCTACAGCAGAATAGAAACCAGCAAACAACCAATGTGAAACAGGCAATGAAACAGTGACTCCCAGCACCTAACTTGAAACCAGTTCAGCTACTTAAACCATTTCTCTATTTCAGCAATAAGACTATCAATTTCCAAGAGTTCTTTGCCATAAAGAATCAGAAATACCAAACCAGAAGCAAAATTTTTAGTTTTTAATAATGCAGAAATTAAGAATTTTTATAAGAAAGCTCAACCGTTTTAGTTTTTGGGATCTATCTCTCTTGAAAATCTCCTTCTATGCCAAGTAAAGGTGCCTTTTAAGGAAAGGCATTAGGGCAACCTCAAAGTATTCTGTTTTTGCACCTTACCGCTTTTGAAATTCTCATTTTTGCTTAGACCTCCTTAGTGTAAAATTTAGACTTTCATATAAGCCCCCACCCCAGCTTCTAGGAAGCTTCCTTAGGCAGTTACATCAAGATTTCCTAAGCCAATTACCCAGAATACCCCCTTAAACCCCTACTTTTTACTTTCAAACAACCAAATGGGTCATGGGTCAATTTGACCCAATGGTTTAAACCCCAAATAAACAGGCCAGAATTGAACTTAAGGCCCGAACAAAACTCAAAAACCCATTTAGCTAAATCAATGTGAAGCAAAAAAGAGAAACAATTAAATGACTTCAAACATCAAAATCTAACCAAGCAATTGATTTCTTTTAGAACTAAGTACTGAGTCAGAGTTAACCAAATTACCGAATCAACAAAGCCTAAATTAAGCTAATTATAAAAAATGTCATAAATAACAAAACAAACAAAGAACAGTATTTAAAACTTGAAAAGAAATGACTGAAAATCTAATGGAGCAAGTACGAACACTAAATTATTCAAAAAGGGAAAACTAGGTCTGAACATCTATCAACTTTCCAGACATCCACAGAAATGGGAAGACAAAGAAGAAAGGAGTAGGAAGATGAAACGGCATATAAGGGTAAGAAAAATGAAGAACACTTATCGATTCACATTCGAACCCAATATTGGACCTTCAATTTAACACAATCGGTGTTAACCGCTTGTTCTTTATTAAGAACAAACGACCAACACTGCTTATGCCAAACTAGACTTTGAAAATCTTGAAAACTCGGACGCTTGTGGTCATGCAGCCATGGAATCAAAGGCAGAACAATTTTGGCTTTTTGGGGCTTCGAACTCTGACTTTAGAATTAAGATTCGACGAGATTGAGGGGGATTCGAGGGGAGCTATGTTGATATTTGGAAAGAGGAAGGTGAGGGGGTTCGATGGTGTTACTTTGGGGGTGGTTGGAGGTGGCTCCGCCAGTGGGTGGTGGTGGGATTTAGGGCGGCTCTAGGGTTCCACGGTTGGTCTCTGAGATGAGAATGAGAGAGATGAGAGATAGGGGTTGGGCTTAATTCGGATAGATATATACCAACCCCAACCCACTTCATAGCCGTTGAGAAAACATAGACGCCTCAGATCAAATGACTAATCTAAACGGGGTCATTTAATTTAGTGGGGGGACGGACCGGGTCAGGTGTGTTTGGGGTCGGGTGTGGTCGGGTTTTGGGAGGGGAAATTCATTTGGGCTTGGGGATTTTAATTAAAACAAGCCCAAAACTTTATCTCTTCAAATCCTTTTTCATTTTTCCAAATTAATTCATTTATTTTCAAACTCTCTCTTCTTCTTTTTTAATTAATCTTTCCAAAATAAAACTCAAATAAAACCCAAACTAAATCCTAGATTAAATCTATCTTAACACATTAAGTTAATTAACTCTAATTAAAACCAAATTAAGCGGAGAAACCACCAAAATTCAAAGATTAAAAAATAAAAGTGCAAAAATACCATTTTTGTGATTTTTTCAATTCTTATGAAATAAATAATTTACTACTTAATTCAAAAACATCAAGTTAAATCCAAAATGCAAATGCAACATATATTTTTTGTATTTTTCATTAATTAAATAAAATAAATACGCACAGACAAATGCAAACAATTAACGGAAAATGCCACAAAATCCATAAAATTGCAAACGGTAAAAATTATTTTGTCTTGAATTTATGGGAATAATTCATGTAGGGAAAAAATCAAATGCTCACAATTTGTTTGATCAACTTCAGGGTGCCAAGGTATTTTCGAAGATTGACTTGAGATCTGGCTACCATCAGTTGAGGATTAGGGCATCCTATGTCCCTAAGACAGCTTTCCGCACTCGGTACGGGCATTATGAGTTCTTGGTGATGTCATTTGGGTTGACAAATGCTCCAGCAGCTTTTATGCATTTGATGAACCGAGTGTTCAAGACTTACTTGGATTCATTCATGATAGTCTTCATTGATGATATTTTGATCTATTCCCGCAACCGGGAGGAGCACGAGCAGCATCTTCGAGTCGTTCTTCATGCTCTGAGGGATAGTCAGTTGTATGCCAAGTTTTTGAAGTGTGAGTTTTGGTTGAGTTCGGTTGCATTCTTAGGTCATGTTGTATCAGCAGAGGGTATTCAGGTGGATCCTAAGAAGATTGCAGCAGTCAAGGACTGTCCTAGACCCACATCAGCTACAGAGATCCGGAGTTTCTTAGGTTTAGAGGGTTATTATCGTCGGTTTGTGGAGAGGTTTTCATCTATTGTAGCCCGATGAGTAGGTTGACCCAGAAGGGTTCCCAGTTCAGGTGGTCGGATGAGTGTGAGGCGAGCTTTCAGAAGCTCAAGACAGCTTTGACTACGGCACCAGTGTTGGTTTTGCCCATGGGTTCAGGGCCATATACAATGTATTGTGATGCATCACGTATTGGACTTGGTGCATTGTTGATGTAGAATGGCAAGGTTATTGCATATGCTTTGCGACAGTTGAAGATCCACGAGAAGAATTATCCAGTTCATGACTTGGAGTTAGCAGCCATTGTTCATGCGCTGAAGTTTTGGAGGCATTATTTGTATGGCATGTCATGTGAGGTGTTCACGGATCACAAGAGTTTGCAATACTTGTTCAAGCAGAAGGAGCTAAATTTAAGGCAGGGGAGGTGGTTGGAGCTATTGAAAGACTATGATATCACCATCTTGTATCATCCGGGAAAGGCCAATGTAGTGGCCGATGCATTAAGTAGGAAGTAAGCCAGTATGGGCAGCCTTATGTATATTCTAGTCGGTGAGAGGCTGCTTGATTTGGATGTTCAGGCTTTGGCTAATCAGTTCGTGAGGTTGGATGTTTCTGAGCCCAGTCATGTTCTAGCTTGCACAATCACTCGTTCTTCATTATTTGAGCGTATTCGAGATCGGCAGTGTGATGACCCTCATTTGCTTGTCCTTAGAGACACAGTGCAGCATGGAAGTGGCTAGCAGGTTACAGTTGGAGATGATGGAGTTCTGAGGATGCAAGGTTGTATTTGTGTGCCTAATGTGGATGGACTTCGTGAGTTGATTCTAGAAGAGGCCTATAGTTCCCTTCGAGCGCCGCAAAAATGTATCAGGATTTGTGGCAGAATTATTGGTGGAGAAGGATGAAGAAGGACATTGTTGCCTATGTAGCTCGGTGTTTGAATTGTCAGCAGGTAAAGTACAAGCATCAGAGACCTGGTGGTTTGTTTCAGAGGATTGAGCTTCCTGAGTGGAAGTGGGAGTGTATCACTATGGACTTTGTTGTTGGACTCCCACGGACTGAGAGGAAGTTCAATGCAGTGTGGGTTATTATTGATAAGCTAACTAAGTCAGCGCATTTCATTCCTGTGGCAGTCTCCTATTCTTCCGAGAGGTTGGCTGAGATCTATATCCGGGAGATTGTTCGTCTTCATGGTATGCCCGTGTCTATCATTTCTGATCGAGGTACGCAGTTTACCTTGTATTTCTAGAGGGCAGTGCAGCATGAGTTGGGCACACGGGTCGAGTTGAGCATAACATTTCATCCATAGACGAACGGACAGTCCGAGCATACTATTTAGATTTTGGAGGATATGCTCCGAGCTTGTGTTATGGACTTTGGAGGTTCGTAGGATCAGTTATTGCCTTTAGCAGAGTTTGCCTACAATAACAGCTACTAGTCGAGCATTCAGATGGCTCCCTATAAGGCATTATATGGTAGGCGATGTCGGTCGCCAGTTGGATGGTTTGAGCCGGGAGAGACTCAGTTGTTGGGTACAGATTTAGTCCAGGATGCCTTGGATAAGGTGAAGATTATTCAGGACAGACTTCGTACAGCTCAGTCCAGGTAGAAGAGTTATGCCGACAGTAAGGTTCGTGACATGCCATTTATGGTCGGAGAGCAGGTGTTGCTCCGGGTGTCGCCCATGAAGGGCGTGATGAGATTTGGGAAGAAGGGCAAGCTAAGCCCTAGGTTTATTGGTTCTTTTAAGATTCTTGATCGAGTGGGAGAGGTGGCTTACAGACTTGCGTTGCCGCAGAGTTTATCAGTTGTGCACCCAGTGTTTCATGTGTCCATGCTTCGAAAGTATCACGGTGATCTATCCCACGTGTTATACTTCAGCACTTTCCAATTGGACAAGGACTTGACCTATGAGGAGGAGCCGGTAGCTAGTCTAGACCGGCAGGTTTGTTAGTTGAGATCGAAGAAGTTCCCTACTGTTCGTGTTCGGTGGAGAGGTCAGCCTACCGAGGTAGCTACCTGGGAGTTCGAGTCCGATATGCGGAGCCATTATCCCCATCTTTTCCCTGACTCAGGTACTTCTTTTCTATGTCCGTTCGAGGACGAACGGTTGTTTTTAGAGGTGGAGGATGTGATGATCCAAAAGGTCATCACTTGATTTCCAAGTAAATTCTATATTTCAAGGTCTTAAAAGAATCCTTTTATCTTACCTCGATTTGTGTGCGTAGTCTGGGCGTATATCCGGAACGCTTTTATGTAAAATTTGATGAAAATACTAATTTGGCCTTTAAAATTAAATTTAAGTTGACTTTGGTCAACATTTTGGGTAAACGAACCCGGACCCGTGATTTGACGGCCCCGGAGGGTCAGTAGAAAAATATAGAACTTGGGCGTATGCCCGGAATTGAATTCTAAGTTCCAAGCCTGAGAAATAAATTTTTGAAGAAAATTATTTAACTGAAATTTTAAGAGTTTTTGAAAATTTGAATGTATTTGAAATTGACGGTATCGGGCCCGTATCTTAGTTTTGGAGCCCGTTATAGGTCTTATATGGTATTTAGGTTGAGCCTGTAAAATTTGGTAAGAAACGGACTTGAAATAACGTGAATTAGACCCTCGATTGTTAAATTTTGAACTTAAGAGTTCTTGAGATTTTTCTTTAATTTTAATGCTAAATTCGTTGTTAAAGGTGTTAATTTGGCAATTTGATCGCACGAGTAAGTCCATATGATGTTTTTGAGTTAGTATGCATGTTTGGTTTGGAGTCCCGAGGGCTCGGGTGAGTTTCGGATAGGTTTCGGGATGTTTTTACACTTAAAAAAGTTGCAGGTTTTGTTGTCTCAGGTGCTCAGTGATTTTGTTCTTCGCGTTCGTGTGGCTTCTCTCGCGAACGTGTAAGGCAAGTTCCTCAGGTGTCAGATTTGTTCATCACGAACGCGAAGCTCAGGACGCGAATGCGAAGCTTGGGGGGTTACCCTTCGCGAACGGACCTGTTGTCGCGAACGCGAAAGCCTTTTTGGCCGGGGACTGGGGGAAGGGATTTTTGTTCTACGCGAATGCAACCACTTGACCGCGAATGCGAAGGCCATATGGGCCTAACCCATCACGAATGTGACAGGCCCATCGCGAACGCAATGAAGGCCTGCCAATCATTTTAAAATAGACTCCAATGCGGACAGAACTCATTTTTCTTCATATTTTCGAACTTCCAAGGCATAGAGGCGATTTTCTTCACACAATTTCATTCCCAAAGTGTTGGTAATCAATTCTAATCTTTACTCTTTCAATTACCCAATGTTTTTCATCACTTTTTAATCAAAAATCAAGAGTTTTCATGGTAGAAATTAGGAATGTGGGTAGAGTTAGAGCTTTTTGAATAATTAGGATTTAGACCTCGTTTTGGGGCCGAATTTTGAAACTAATTGCATATTTGGGCTCGTGGGTGATTGGGTGATCGGGTATTGGTCCGAACCTCGAGTTTTGACCAAGTGGACTCGGGGTCGATTTTTGACTTTTGGGGAAAATGATAGAAAATATATAATTTAGCATTGGGTATGAATTTCTTAGCATTTATTGATGTTTTTAAATTAATTTGGACTAGATACAAGTAATTTGGAGGCGAATTCTAAAGGAAAGCGGTGATTGAGGCTTGAGTTGGTCGTGGAAATTCGAGGTAAGTGTTTAGCCTAACCTTAGCTTGAGGGAATAGGTATCGTGCTTTATTTGCTATGTGTTAGTGTAGTGTACGACGTATAGGTGTGGTGACAAGTATCTATACGTCGTTGTCAAGCATGCCCGTGAGTCTTAAAATTGAAATCGTTGTGTTCTTAATAAGTACTACAAAAGCCTAAGTTGTTGATTCTCGGTGTTGGGTAAGAATTATAATTATTCTCGGGGTATTTGTTTATGATTGAGTATTGTGACGACCCGGCCAGTCGTCTTAAGAATTAACGCCCCAATTTCCCTATTAACTGCTTTCCCCGAGTTTATTTCTGCTATTTTGATTTGTCGGGATGTTCGTTTTTAAGTTTCGGAGAGTTTTGGGACACTTAGTCCCTAAATGAGAGCTTAAGTGTTGGAAAGTTGACCTTAGTCGGAACAGTGTGAAGACATCGTCGGAATGGAAATCTGATGGTTCCGTTAGCTCCGTTAGGTGATTTTGAGGTTAGGAGCGTGTTCGGATTGTGTTTTAGAGGTCTGTAGCTAAGGCTTGAAATGCTGAAAGTTGAATTTTGGAAGTTTCCGATTTGATAGCGAGATTTTGATCCGAGGGTCGGAATGGAATTTCGAGAGTTGCAATAGTTCTGTTATCTCATTTGGGATGTGTGTGCAAAATTTAAGGTCATTCAGACGTGTTTTGGTTGGGTTTTTGATCGAAAGCGGAATTCGGAAGATTTTAGAAACTTAGGCTTGAATCCGATGGGTTTTGGTTTTTGGATGTTGTTTGAAGTGTTTTGAAGATTTGTACAAGTTTGAATAAGGTTTTAGGATATGTTGATGCCTTTGGTTGAGGTCCCGGGGGCCTGGGGATGAATTCGGATGGTTGACGGAGGAAATTTTGGAGTGAAACTGCTGCAGCAGCTGTTCTTCTAGTATTTTCGCATCTGCGGTTTGGGGACCGTAGATGCAGAGCCGCAGAAGCGGCATAGAGGACCGCATAAGCGAAATTTGGGATTTTCCTTAGGAACTGCAGATACGGTGAGATGTCCGCAGAAGCGGAACCGCTCCTGCGGTTAGAGTTCCGCAGATGCGAAAGCTGGGTCCTTAAGTGAAAGTCATAGATACGACACTTGTTCCAGAGAAGCAGGATCGTAGATGCGGTCCCAGGGTCGCAAATGCGGAAATCGCTGGGCAGAACATATAAATAGTTGCCTTCGCGAATTTGAGCTACTCTTTCACCATTTTCATCCGGGTTTGAAGCTTTTGAGAGAGATTTTTGAGGAAAACAAAGGGGAATCGCTTAGGTAACGTCCTTGATTTTATAACTCGTTTTTATGTGATTAAAGGCCTAATTAGTGGTAAGAAATTTGGGAAAAATGGGTAATTAGGGCTTGAGTTTAAGAGGCCTTTAAATGAGGATTTGAGGGGTCATTTGGACTCCAATTTCAGTGTTCTTGTTATGTATAGACTCGTGAGAGTACGAGGTTTCTGAAAATGTAAATTTCACCCGATTTCGAGATGTGGGCCCGAGGGGCATTTTTGGTCATTTTACATAATTTCGCGTATTAGCTTCGAATTTAATTATAGAATCAGTTACTTGAAGTGTTATTTATATTATACGATTGAATTGAATAAATTTGGGCCATTTGGAGTCGAGTACTCGTGGCAAGAGCGTGGGTACGGGTTGACTTTGAGCCGGTTCGAGGTAAGTAGCTTGTCTAACCTTGTGTGGGGGACTTTCCCCTTAGGATATGATATATTTGATAATTGAAATGCCTTGTACATGAGGTGACGAGCGCGTACTTGAGCTAATTGTTGAAAATTCGGTTTTTCCTTAAGTATTTCAATTGAGTTCTTTTTCCTATTTTATTCTACTTGTGAATTTAGCCTATTGCTAGTTTAGAAAAGCATGTTTAGTTGACTTAATTGCCTATTTGCTTAAATTGCCTTAATTGCATTACGTGAAGCATGTTAGGCTAGAATAAACTGTTTACTTGGTACGAAATTTAGCTTAATTGGGTATTCTTGTATTGTTGCTGTGTGTTTTTACTTTGGGACTACGGGACGGCATCCCGAGAGATCCCATGTACGTATTTATGATCTAAACTGAGGTACGGGATACCAAGAGATCCATGGCACGTATATTGAAGATACCAAGAGATCCTTAGGATACCAAGAGATCCCTAGCATATATTGAGGATACCAACAGATCCTCGGGGTACCGAGAGATCCCTAGCATATATTGAGGATACCAAGAGATCCTCGGGATACCGAGAGATCCCCGGTTATCATCCTTGTTATGAGTGGTACTTCCTTGTGGTTTGCCTTCATCTCTGTTTCTGTTATTGGACTCTTATTATCCTGTGTATATTCTTACTGTAGACTTTCAATTGTACTGCTTATCTTATCCTGTCATCTTTATATTTATTTAATCTCAGTAGGGCCCTGACATTCCTCGTCACTACCCAACCGAGGTTAGGCTTGGCACTTACTAAGTACCGCTGTGGTGTACTCATGCCTCTTCTGTGCATGTTTTTCATGTGCAAATCTAGGTACTTCTACTCAGGCCTACCATCCTTGAGGGAGGCGACTACTTAGAGACTTCGAGATACATCAGCCGCGTCCGCAGCCCGAGGAGTCCCTTTCTATTCCTGCCTTTTAGTATTTAGCCTTTCTGTACTTTCTGTTCTTATTAGACAAATTCCGGAGTTATAGCTATGTAGTATTTCCTTTTCTTAGCTTGTTATTCGTGGGTTTTCGGATCTTAGATTTGGATATTGGTTTTGAGATTTATATATGGTGTATGCCGAGTGGCACATTTAAACACTGTTATTGCCTTATTTCTATTTTTAAATTGTTTACTTCCGCAAGTTTGGTTATCTTCCGCAAATTTATGCTTACCTAGTCGTAGAGACTAGGTGCCGTCACGATGGTTCACGGAGGGCGAACCGGGGTCGTGACAAGTATTGGTTCTAGTTGAGGTTACTTTTGTGAAGTTAAATGTTGGAACAAGTTTGGTTATAGCTGATTCCCTTGCTGGGACGTATTTACTTCTTACTGTTGATTCCCTTGCCGGGACGTATTTACTTCTTACTGTTGATTCCCTTGCCGGGATATTATTGTTTCCTTATTTTTCCCTTGCTGGGATTCATTTGTGATTGGTGTTGAATTGTATATTGGGATCGGGTTGCATGCCGCAGCAACATTACATGGGATCGGATTGCACGCCACAACATGGAGTAATAAAGGAGGACAAGAGGGGTCGGGTTGCACGCCGCAACAGTCAGGTTGCACGCCGCAACAATGATATATGATTGGCTCGGGTTGCATACCGCAATAATGTTATATGATTGGGATCGGGTTGCGCGCCGCAACAATAAATAATAAAAGTGGATATTGATTTTTATTGCCTACTTATTCTTAATGATGCAAACCTTAAAATGCTCTTTATGTTTTTCTCCTTGAGTTATTGTTGCTACTTGATATTCTCCCGCAGCATGTTCTCCTTCCCATCTTTAACTGCTAGTTTCCGTTATTATTGCTTGTCGTATATGCTTTAACTGCACAGGTTTATTTGGTAGTCTCATCATAGCCTCGTCACTACTTCGCCGAGGTTAGGCTCGACACTTACCAGCACATGGGGTCGGTTGTGTTGATACTACACTCTGCACTGTGTGCAGATCTCGGTACTGGAGCATACGGACCTTAGCTAGGGGTTGCTGCCTTCAGTCCATCAGGAGACTCAAGGTAGACTTGCAGGCTTCCGCAGGCCTTGGCGTCCCCTCCCTATCTAGTTTCTTTCTGTTCTTTTATACTCCAAAGAAAGACATGTACTTTCTTGTTCAGACTTTATTTGTAGTTTTCTTAGATAGTCCGTGAGATTGTGACACCAGTTCTGGGTGGTTTATGTTATAGATTTGTATCGGTATTAGCTTAAAATGTTACATTTCATTCTTCTGCTTTAATATTTCCGCTGTTTATAAAATGTTAAATTACAACTGTTAAGGGATTAAAAATGAAAAGGGTAAAGCAATTGAAATCATTGGTTTGCCTAGCTTTTACTAGTAGACGTCATCACGATTCCCGAGGGTGGGAAATCCGAGTCGTGACAGCAAGTGAATCCTTTATACCTTGTTGTGTTTTTATGTTGAATTTTTAACATGCTACTTTATGCCTTTGTTATTTTTTTATGACTTGAGTGTCAAGATTGATTTACCTATGTTGAATTGATATCTCTTAATTTGTGAAGTTGATGATTTTGCATTTCGTTATATTCTCGTTGCAAGTTATTGTATATATTACACAAGTTCTTTATTTAATGAGTATCACCTGACTTAAACCTCGTCACTACTTTACCGAGGTTAGTCTTGATACTTATTGATCCGAGCATTGGCAACAGCGGACCCAGGGAGCGAGTACTTTTGTTGATTGAGAGGATTCAAGGTAGTGTTGCATGACCGTCACAAACTGTTGAAGTCCCCTTCCCTTATATTATATTGTTATTTTACATTCAAACAGTATTGTACTATTGAGACACATTATATATTCAGTTATAGAGCTCATAACTCTGTACTACCTGATTTAAAGAGTTGGTATTATGTATCACTATTTTGGCTGTTGTTGGAGATTTATTCCACTATTTATGTTATAAGGAATTATTATATCTCGTTTTGTTTTATTGAATCCTTATTGTATGTTGGCTTACCTAACCTTGGGTGTTAGGTGTCATCATGACCCTCAGTGAATTTTGGATCGTGACACTATATTCTATATTGACTAAAAAATTTATATATATTTTAAATTTATATTTTATAAATTCCATTATCTTCTACAAATATTACTAATTATAATTTGGACATTTACTATTTTTTCGTAATTTGATACTAAAAGTACTTTTTAGAAAGATCAGCCAAACACAATTTACTTATCAAATATTGCAAAAAGCACTTCTAAAATGAATTGGTAAAACACAAACAACTATTCTCCAAAAGGTACCTTTTCTGGGAAGTACTTTTGAACAAAAACACTTTTTAAAATAAGTAATTTTTGGTTGTTTGGCTAAACAAGCTCTTAATATTTTTGAAAGCGATAACAATATTATATATCTTTAGCACAAAGGTTGTACTAAATCCAACATTACAATTGACAAAACAACTACATGGATTCTATGATATCTAACAGTGAAACAACATCCTGTACAAAATCTCCTTACACCAAAAGTAAAATAAAAAAAAGGCAGTTCATCTTAATTTTTTGTAAAGAATTGTTGTTCCCTTCAAAACACCTATTGTTTCTTTCCTTCCAAATGATCCACCATATGTATCATGGGATAAGTCTTCCACCACTGTTTATGTCTATTTGCCCCAGCAAAACAGTTCCAGCAAGCAAGCAGCTCCCATGTAGTCCTAGACATGGTCCATGACAATCGTTTCATACTCAAAAATAGTTGCCAGGGAACTCAAGCCACCATGCAATATATAAATAGGTGACTACTATTTTCATCCTCATTCCCACATAGATAATACCTTGAGCACAATGACCTTCCCCTTCTCTTTAAATTGTCTTGAGTTTGCAAGCATCTCTGACAACTAGCCATCCAAAACAAGCTATTTTAGGTGGTATTCTCACTTCAGATACTGCTTTCCAACTCCACAACTGAACTTACTGACCAGGGTGATAAGCAAGGTATATGCTAAATTCACTGAAAATTGGCCCTTACCGTGTCTTTTTCATTTAATTTTATCCTCCTCTTCTGTTATCCCCTTGAAATGACCAAGTGCTCTCAACAATTAAATGAATCTGGGAAATTCCCAGTCATTAAGTTGTCTCCTACAGTTGAAGTTCCATCCTTGCTAGTCCCAACTAGGGATGGGTATAAAATCCGAAAAATTAAAAAACCGGACCGAACCGAACCGAATTAGTTCGGTATTTCGGTATCGATTTTTCGGTTACTACTAATTCAGTATCAATATTTCAATAGTTCGGTACTTCGGTACGATTCTCGGTATTGAACTTTCAATACTTCGATAAACGAAATCCCAAAATATCTCAGTAAGCCAAGCCCAACATTTCCCAACCCAAGTCCAACTGCACATTTCCCAACCCAACTCCAATTCCCATTTGCCGAACGTATGCCGACATATAATCCGTCAATTTAACATTTAACATGCCACTATATTTTTGTCGTTCAGTTATGTCCTATTTGAATGCTAAACTAGAATGCAATACAAATAATTAGAGAGAAAGGAAACCATGAAAATTTTATACTAACTGATTCTTGATGCCTCTTGCAGCTGCATTTCCCTTTATCTCCAAATGATGAAATATTCATCCACACTAGAACTATATATACATATAATATGTAGTTAAATTTTATCAAAAGTTTTAGACATTTGTATATAAACTCTGTCAGCACTCACAAGTATTCAAATCCTGGTATTATTGAACCTACTCAATCTTATTGTAGTGAGGTGTCAACCTGAGAATATAGGCCAAGACAAATTGGGCAGGGTACGTGGATATATTATATCCCATTGATGATTGTAAATTAAAACTGCCACAATAGAGGGCTCGCTGGAAGATATATACTGCTATTGAGAATTACTGCTTAACATATATGTGAAGAAACTATTTTTCTATGAAAATTGTCTAAAGAAAACTAACAGCTATCTCACCTGACCGTGCTGAAACCGTACTGAACCAAATTAAGAAATACCGAACCGAACTACTTTGATACGTTATTTGGTATAAAACATTGATATCCCGAATACTAAAGTACCGAACCGAAGTTCTTCAATACCGTACCAAAATACCAAACGCCCACCCCTAGTACTCCCAACAGTCCTCCACTGTGGTTTCTGGATTCAAACTAAAAACATTCATATTATTGAACAAGTTTTTCACAGATCCATGTCCCAACTAAGTGTCATTCCAGAAGGATGCTTTCCTTCCAATTCCTACTAAGATGTCAATATTTGGGACCAAAAGAGGCCAATAAGCCCTGATAGACCTCCATAACTGACCCCATAAGGTTTAGTAATTGCCGTTGAAACCCATTGTCCCGCAAGACCATACTTTTCAGTGATTACTTCTTTCCATAAGGTTTGCTCCTCCATAATAAATCTCGAAAGCCATTTCATAAGTAGACTTTTATTGGTGGTCTTAAATTTCTTACGCCTAGGGCCCCATATTTCTTGTTGAGTATATGGTTCATCCACTTAATTAAATGGAAAACTTTCTTCCTTGTTAATGAACTTCCTTCAGATGGCATCAATCCCTTTTTTCTATCATAGGTATAGGAAAAAAAGACATCATGTATGTTGGGAGTGCATCCAGGATGCTATTGACCAGTGTCACTCTGCCCCCAAAGATAAATATTGACTTTTTCACCTCACCAGTCTTTTCTCGCATCTTTCTAGTTCGTCACTCCAGATGTTAAGGCTTTATTTTAAAATCAAGTGGCATGCCTAAGTATGTTGTTGGAAGAGCTCCCACTATGTACCGAAGAACACCTGCCAACCTTTGTATATATATTACCTCATTAACTGGGAAAAGAAAACTCTTCCTCCAGCTTACATGAAGACCGGAAGTTGCCTCAAAGAGAGTTAAGATTGCTCTTATGTGTCTTAATGGATCATTTTTTTGCCTCGCAAAACCAAAGTATCATCTGAATATGGCAGATGAGTTATTTCCAGTCCCCCTCCCCTGCTTGCCACCTTAAACCCACACATCCAACCATTGTTATTGACTAACTTCATGTTATTTAAACCTTTCATTGCAATTAAGAACAGAAAAAGGGAGAGAGGGTCTTCCTATCTCAGCCCTCTACGTGAAGGAAAACAACTTTCAGGAGAGCCATTGATCAAAACAGAAAATTTGACTAAGCGAATGCAAATTAGAATCCATTTGATCCTTTTTCTACCAAAACCCATATCCCTCAACATTTTGAGGAAAGAAATTCAGTTCATGTGATCACAAGTTTTCTTTATATCAGACTTGCATAATATCCCAGGTGTCATCCTCTTTAATATGGAGTCAACACATTCATTAGCCACCAGAGCTGCATCCATCATCTGTCTCCCTTTTATGAAGGTCATCTGTTGTTTGTCCACCAACTTGAAAATTACTATTTTTAGTCTCTTGGTCAGTACCTTGGAGATTATATTATACACAGACCCTATTAGGCTAATAGGCCTAAAGTCTCTTAGTACTCTGCCACCAATCTTCTTTGATATAAGAGCTATATATGATGCATTGAAACTCTTCTCAAAATATTCCAGGGTTTGAAAAAATTTCATTGTTCTCATAATGTCATCCTTTACAACATCTCAACAGGAATGAAAGAAAATAGTGTATCCATCAGGGCCAGGTGATTGGTCTAACGCACATAGCTTAATCCCTGTCCACACCAAACGGGCTCTTAATGAACCTTAAAGTTCTAATTATTGGTGCCAAAACGCTCTTGAACCCTTCGAGATCTGAATCACTTACATTTGTAAGTACCAAAATATTAAATGAACTTATAGGAGGTATCAAATCAGAAAAAGTGATGCTAAAACAACGACAGTTGGGCCGTTGCAGTACCAAACCCTGAGTTAAACTCAAATGAATAATTAAGGTGAATAGTTGATATTTGCTCAATCTCCAAGCTAGTTGCCAACTTCCCTCCCAATTCCCAAATAATTGATAGCAAATTGAATAATTCTATACTTAATACTCTTTCCGTTTCAATTTATACGTCTTAGCTATTGGGGAGTTTACAAGGTTCATCTTTGACCACAGTTTTCTTAAATTTTGATAAGTATTTTGAAATTTAAATTATTATGACTTATAATAATTTATATGTAGCTTCTAAATATGTAATTTTATTTTTAAAAAAATAAAAAATCTATGTCTAAAATTCATGGTCAAAGTTAAGAATTTTGATCCTCGTACTCCGAATCAAGCCACATATAATGAAACATATGGAGTAGCAATTTTAGTGAGAGAGAGAGAGATCTTATTAAAATTTGTGTGAAAAATGAAGAAGGAGAATGGGTTAATTTTATAAACTTAGGAGTCGTTTGTTGCTGGTTAGAGTTATGCATGTATTAGTAACGCAGGAATTAGTTATGTTGAGATTAGCTTTGCAGGATTTAGTTATACATGAATCAGTTATACAGAGTTTAGTTATGCATGGATTAGTTATGAAGGGATTAATCATGCAAGAATTAGTGATTCAAGAATTGTAATATAGAGATTATTATTTGTTGAACGTTTAATTTGTTTTTATTATTCAATGTATAATTTTAAATATCCTTGCCTTTTAAAGAAAATAAAATTTATGTAACTATTTACCCTTGACCATCTTAACTTTGTATATTTTACTAAGCATGTAAAAAGAAGGAAGAACCATACTTCTAAAATAGAAGGAAAAATACAAGTTTAATATTGTAGTACACCTTGTTTCCTTAGTATGGGCTGTGAGATTCACAGTATATTTATCGTTTTAGTTTTAGGCTTTTATCTAGTTTGTTTGCCATTACAATGAAGAGGAGCTCCGTAAAATGCTTTATGCTACAAATTAAATATGAGGATTTTTTGGTCTTATCCATGTATTAGTATTGTTATTTAATATTCAACCACAGATAGCTGTATAAACTTATCCATATACTCGTACCAAAAGGGAAAAAGGAACCAAACATAACATAAGTTGTGCTCTTCCACGTGGCAATTCAGCTTCATCTGCTGGGGCAACGATATGAGAAATTTTTTGTATGCCGAATATCTTAGGGAAGCTTGGCATGATTCTCAGCAGAAAATAATTCTCGAAACTTGAACTAAGCAAATAAGGTTCAGGTAATATTAACTACAGTACAGGTTCTAGAAACTGACATGAATTGATCTAGCAACTAGGCAGCAGAAGGGTCACATAAATTACATACTTAAAAAGATAACATACATGACATTTGAAGTTCTCTAACTGACTAGAACAAGTACGGGTTCCATTAGCTACAGCAATCTAAAAGGCATAGAGGCAGCTACCAGTTCTTCAAATGAATTGGTTCAAATTACGACGCTGTTGTTGAACGAAAGCAAGCATAACCACCTCATTGTTAATTCCGTTGTCTTCATGGACATAAACGTGAATATTTTCCAGGAAGGCCTCATCATCTATGATGGCACTGCACACACAAGACAACAGTTTTTGAGCACCCTAAAGCAATCAGAAGCAGTAAAAGATATTGCAAATTGGAGAGAAATAAATCCAGCAAAAGCGAAAGCAATTCAGATGACACTTTAGTTTTGATCTTTCACAACATCAGCCCAAGCAGAGATCTACTTTCATACAACCCAAGCAGTTCGCATAATGGACTATTTTCATCTCTACTTTATAACTCCCAATTTATACTCAACCTCTAAGCAGAGAAAGACTCAAATTTTCACAGGCTTCTTAAATTAATAGCTCCTAAGGCCTATATATACCAAAAGACATTCTGCACTTGCTTCCATAATATAATGAGAGTAAAGCAGCAAACATCCCAAGAAATAAAAGCAAACACTAATGCTATAATGCTTAAGCAAGCATCAAGTAATGTCATACTGTATGTAGAAGTATCAATCTGCTCAGGAAGCTCTTTTATATCCACTTCGAACCTCTCCTGAACCTATAATTCGTAAAACACAAGAACTCAGAATAATAGAAACACAAGAACACAATATCATCATACTATATTACAAGTGGGAAGCTTTAAAGTTGAAGTTGAATTACCAAAATATCCATCAAAAACTGAAAGACGATATTACCTTTTATTCATATAATATTCTTTTAATTTATGATAATAATAATATGCAAATAAACATTGTTAAGTTTTATGGTGGATAAATATTCAATTAATTCTTAAGTTACAAAATGTAAGATAGAAAGACACCCGTTTCCAACAGTTTTCAGGATCTTCAATATTAAAAAAAAAAAAAACTGTTCACTTTAATTCCTACGGGTTAGTAATAAATATAATGTAAAACTCTTTCTCAATTCCTTATTTTGGTCGACAAGTACTTATAATATAAATTAACGACAACTTACTTTACTTTGTTATTCTTTGCCTACAGATCCATTTAAATAACATTGCTCTGTGTGGTTGCGGTTGTCAGTGATGTTCTTGCATCTTTTCCGGTTGCTCTTTTTCATTTGCAGCAAGTGAAATTTGATTGCAACAAATGTGGAGTAAACTCATACTCAGAAGTATAAGATTGATTCTTGGCCAGAGTTATCACAATGTGAAAACATACATCTCCACTTTCTTTGATTCTTGACTATGAATATGTCACTAATGGGGATATTCTCTAGAGGCAAGTTACTTTTTACTGACAGTAATATTTTTGCTTTCAATTCTTTGAAATTGGCCAACTATCTTTTGAAGATGGCAATTGTCACCGTTGCTTTTATTTAATCTTTCCTTTGTTGTTAGTTTTCTTTTTGTTCTTCTTACATAGTTTTATTTGGAGCAATCCAACGTTTAATGGACTGGCATCTTTGTATTTAAGGAGAGCCCGGAGCAAAATTTGTCCTTCATGACTTTCGATCAAATAAAAGTTAAGATGCTAAACGAGGAAGCACAAAGAACATGTGTTTATAGTAGTAGTTTCATTATCCATCTTTGAAGGAGTAATTATTTTCCCCATAACTATCAAGTTATTAAGTGAGTGATAACCGTATTCATATGTCAATTGGAAGAATGTGTATCTTATTCTTTAATTTAATTGTTACACAAAAATAGATCTTAATAATATTATGTGATTATTTATATCTTATACTAAATAACTCGAAATTCACGTGCAACGCACATGTCAAGAAACTAGTAAGAGGATAAATATCAAAGGTCTCTAACCTGGTTAAGAACATCAGAATCTGATGCAGATGACACAAATGTGATGGCAAGACCTTTAGTTCCAAACCTACCAGCTCTACCAACCTATACATTTATAAATTTAAGATAATTATGAGTACCTGCATAAGATGTAGAAATTAAAACACCAAAAACCAAAGAACCCAAAAGATAGGAATTACTCTGTGAAGATAAGTATCTGCGGAATCTGGCATGTCATAGTTAATAACGATGTTAACCCTTTCAATGTCAATGCCCCTGCCAACCAAATCAGTTGCAACAAGAATTCTCTTGTGCCCCTCCTTGAAATTCTTGTAGCGAGTCAATCTACTCAACAGAGACAAGTTATGTATTAAACTTGCATCATGTACAAATTAATAAGAAAATTAAGTGCGGCACAATATGCTTGTTGCAGCCTTCTGATTCAACTCAACTTCGATAAAAGCAATAGTGATGAAAAATTAAACACGATATGTGCAAGTATTAATCACTTCACAAGGGAAGAGTTAGAAAAAAGTAGAACACTGATAAAGCAGGCCATCAGATATTTAATCCTGTGTTGTCAAAGGCGTGCTTAAGCCCTGAAGCGAGGCTCAAAACACGTTGAGCACTTCACCTCGCTTTGTGGGCGCTTTAGAGTCGCATCAAAGCTCTACGGCATATTTTTCCTTCCCAATGAGTGTAATCCAAAAAAGGCGACCTTAAACAATTGATATTTCATTTTATCGTGCATTTTTTTCAATTTCTTTGTCTATATAGTTGTTATTCATGCTTATAATAGTTGTAGCCCGTTTGGCCAAGCTTCTAAAATCAGCTTATTTTGAGAAGTGCTTTTCTCAAAAGTACTTTTAAAAAAAGTGCTTTTGGTGAGAAGTAATTTGTGTTTGGCTAATTAATTAAAAAAAGCACTTTTGAGTAGTAATTAGTGTTTAGCCAAGCTTTTGAAAACTGCTTCTAAGTGTATTTTTCTCAAAAGTGTTTCTCGAAAAGTGCTTTTGGAGAGAAGCTACTTTTTTATGCTTCTCCTCAAAAGCACTTTTTTTCCTTCCAAAAGTTTGGCCAAACACCTCAATTTTTGGCCAAAAGTGATTTTTGCCAAAAAAAAAAAAAACACTTTTGGCCCCAAAAAAAGCTTGGCCAAACAGGCTATTAGTCTGGGACTATGATAGTAGCCTATATTATGCGATGTAGGTGCTATTTATGCTCGAAGTTAACCATACTTTAATTATGTTTTAAGTGCTAAATGATAACAAAATGCTCTAACTGAGGTTTTTTGTGCTTTGCAGGAGCAAGTGTTGATTATGAGGACATTGAACAACTTTTGGAGCTAATTTAGAGCAAGGAAAGCCACTCGGAGGTGAATGCTCGTGAAAGAAGGAGAAAACAATGGAACCTCACTAGTGCGGGCGCGCTTCAGCCGCGCTAGTCCAGGCAGAATAGAACGTTGTGACCATTTATAAAGCACCAAATTAATGCAGCTCAAGGAGCATTCACTTCCGTGGTGTTGGAGGACGGGAGTAGGCGGTTGTTGATGACATACAGCCAGCACTTCCCTTCAAAGGTGAGTGCCGCTGAATGGAATTTACACCCATATTTCATCCACACAATCTCCTTGCCTGGCACACAAATTGTCTCAAAGAATAACTCCCACTGAGTGTATTTCCTGCCATAGGCTTCATAAAAATCCTCCATTTCCGCCACAGGTGCGGGCAACCGGTATATTCCCCGAATAGCCTCAACAGAGGCATCCACAGCCTTCTTGCGCACTGTTACTACACCATTCACATGTTCTTTAACGTTGGCATAGAACTCGCGCACAACCATCAAATTCCCATCATCCGGTTCTTCAAAGAAAATTTCTAGCCCACGCCTGACCAGCTCATTGTACAAGTTGGTACAGCCATGGTGGAGCGACCCTATATCCATGCCCCTCTCCGGTATTGGTTTCTTGGATGCCTTATCAGCAAAACGGTTCTGAGCTGCGGCGGAGATAAACCTGTTACTATCATAAAGACGAGCATGAGCTGAGGCTCTGGAGGATCCAGCGGTCAGCTGGATGAAGCACCGGTGGTTCGGCGTTTCTTGGAAGGTGTCATAGTACCTGGAAGAAGAATATTATTAGCACAACACAAAAGATGTGACTCAACTGCGGTTACTCAGACTTCACCCGCACAATTGGTCACAATTACCATTGACACTCACTGTGTCATTTTAACAAACACTTTGTGGGCATCATTCACCAGAACACCTAATTAACCATGTTATAAACCAATGTTCATCACAATTGCCCCAATATTACCCACCTAAGTTAAGATATGCATCTACACAAACACCACAATCCACAAGCAACTATGTATACACTACAACTTACTTCTAAGAGAAAAAGAAGAAAAACTACTACATAATCAAGAATTCAAAAGAAAACCCAACAAAAATTGGCAAAAAGAAAACCTTACCTGAAGTGGGAGGAGATTGTGAGAGGTGAAGAAGAGTGGTGGGGATGGGATTGGCGTTGAACCTTGGGGGAATTAGGGCTGGGATTATTTGGGAATGGAAAAAGAGGCGTGTTTGAGAGGAGAGGGAGGGGCCTTAGTCGTAGGGGGAGAAGAGGGGTTTGAGGTGCGACAGGAGAAGAGGGGGGATTAGGGTTGGGGTAAACAAATTAATACAAGTAAAATAACAAAACAAGAAAATTAAAAAAAAAATGTTAACTTATACAAAGTGGCAAGCGGAACGGTACTAGCGTGGTCCGAGGGCGCCGTGCTAGTGAAACAGAATACTTTTGCCATATGCGCGTCACTAGCACAGTCTAAGCGCGGCCGCGCTCCTGGGTGGAAATCTGAGGCAGAATACTTTGCCATATGCGCGGTCACTTGCGCGGTCTGAGCCTTGCCGCGCTCCTGGGCCACGAGATTTTTCAATTTTTTACCTATTCCTTCAGCGTCTGATGGACTTATCACTTGCCCAAGCGCACCTGCACTGGTTAGTACTTATTAAAATCAAAAAGAACAATTCTAACTACATTAAAGTCACTACACATTGGGTTGCCTCCCAACCAGCGCCTTAGCTCATGTCGTGGCACGACAGTTACAACAAGTCAATGGGTTGCCTCCCATGCAGCGCCTGATTTAACATCACAGCACGACGCAAGCTCATGTCATCGCTCCTCATTTCAACGTTATCAACACACTGTCCCCTTTTTCTTCAGTTATTCCAAGGTAATGTTTCAACCTCTGCCCATTCACTGTGAATTTGTTCGTCCCATCTTCAGATTCGATCTCCACAGCTCCAATGTAGAAGATGCTTCAGCTGGGGGTGCATTTCTGAGCAAAGTCATTCACAGAGTGTAAAATCCTTCTTGACAAGATGTCCCGGAATTCGGGTGGATGACGAGAGGTACGACCCTGACACCAATAGTGCATTCAGTTCCTCTTGACCTAAATAATTCACATGCAGAGAGCATAGCCACACTCCTGACTCAGATGAGTATACTGACGAAGAAGATTGATGAGATGGGTACAAAGCAAGTGCATATCGTTGACACAACAAATGGAGGACTGTGTACACCTTGCATTAATCAATCTTATGTGTGTTCATGGAGTGGAGAAGGTGACAACCAAGGGTTAAGAGAGGATATGAATTATGTCAACAATTTTGGGGGCCAGAGTACAACAATGGAAACCAGCACCCAACCAGCAGTACAGACCGAACATGCCACAACCTGGAGGAATGCAGCCCCAAGGCCAAATGGTGTCGTATCAGAGACAACAAGGCTTTCAACAGCAGCACCAGCAACAGTTGACATATCAGCTACCTCATCAGCAACAGGACGGCAACATGGTAGAAATCAAGGGTATGCTACAACAAATCATTGGAACAACTGGTAAGATGCAGGAAAAGTTGGCAACGCAATTAAGGGTATTGAAACTCAACTGGGGCAGCTGTCCATGGCCTTAAATAACCGCCCCCAGGAAACATTGCCAGCTGACACGAACATTAACCCCAAGGAGCAAAACCCAAATCAGCTAATGGCAGTAAGTCTCCAGAATTGGAGAGATTTAGACAGGGAGCAAGAAGTTGCTCAATCCAGAAGAGAGACTACACCAGCCACTCCAGTTCCATTGGAGATAGATGAATCAGCAGAACTCACTGAAGGGGTGGTTGAACAGGCGCATGGTGAAAAGGGTAAGGCTAAAGAAAGTGAACAAGTTGCAGAACAGGTGGTACCTCTTATGCCACAAAATTCCAACAAAAAACAGCCAGCAAGCAATGGACAAAGAGTGATGCCTTGCAACATTCCCTCAGAGACTAGCTAAACAAAAGAAAGAAGATCAATACAGGAAATTCATGGAGATGCTTCATCAGATTCAATTGAATATCCCTCTGATGGATGCTTTGAGGGAAATGTCAGGCTATGCAAAAATGATGAAGGACCTGAAATCACGGAAATTTGACTTTCAGGACCTGTCCACAGTAACTCTGACACAGACATGCAGCACAATAGTGACAAGACTCATGGCTCAAAAGATATCTGATCCAGGTAGCTTCACTATTCTGTGTACTATTGGGAGTTATGCCTTTGCAAAAGCATTGTGTGACTTAGGAGATACAAAATTGGGCATTAGCAGAGCTAGACCGACTTCGATGTTGTTGCAACTGGCTGACCGCACGGTTAAAAGGACGACGGGAATTCTTAATGATGTGCTAGTACAAGTGGGAAAGTTTGTATTCCCCGTAAACTTTGTTATTCTGGATTGCCAGGTAAATGAGGAGATACCCATCATTCTGGGGTGACCCCCAAAATTGTTGACATAATTCATATCCTCTCTTAACCCTTGGTTGTCACCTTCCCCACTCCATGAACACACATAAGACTCATTAATGCAAGGTGTATTCAACAATATGCACTTGTTTTGTACCCATCTCATCAATCTTCTTCGTCAGTATACTCATCTGAGTCATGAGTGTGGCTATGTTCTCTGCATGTGAATTATTTAGGTCAAGAGGAACTGAATGCACTATTGGTGTCAGGGTCGTACCTCTCGTCATCCACCCCGAATTCCGAGACATCTTGTCAAGAAGGACTTTACACTCTGTGAATGTCTTGCTCAGAAATGCACCCTCAGCTGAAGCATCTACATTGGAGCTGTGGAGATCGAATCTGAAGATGGAACTAACAAATTCACAGTGAATGGGCAAAGGTTGAAACATTACCTTGGAATGACCGAAGAAAAAGGGGACAACGTGGTGATAACATTGGAGGAGCCCCAATACACAAATGAGGAGTGATGACATGAGTCTGCGTCGTGCCGCAACGTTAAATCAGGCGCTGCATGGGAGGCAACCCATTGACTTGTTGTTACTGTCGTGCCACGACATTAACTAAGGCGTTGGTTGGGAGGCAACCCAATGCGTAGTGACTTTAGTGTAGTTAGAATTGTTCTTTTTGATTTTAGTAAGTACTAACCAGTGCAGGTGCGCGTGGGCGAGTGATAAGTCCATCAAGACGCTAAAGGAATAGGTCAAAAATTGAAAAATCTCGAGGCCCAGGAGCGCGGCCGCACTCAGACCGTGCATATAGCGAAGTATTCTGCCTCAGATTTCCGCCCAGGAGCGCGGTTGCGCTCATACCGCACTAGTGACCGCGCATATGGCAAAGTATTTTGTTTCACTAGTGCGGCCTCGCTCGGACCGCGCTAGTACCGTTCTGCTTGCCAATTTGTATAAACATTTTTTTTTATTTTCTTATTTTGTTATTTTACTTGTATTAATTTGTTTATCCCAACCCTAACCCCCCTCTTCTCATATCACACCTCAAACCCCTCTTCTCCCCCCAAGACTAAGGCCCCTCCCTCTCCTCTCAAACACGCCCCTTTTTCCATTCCCAAATAATCCTAGCCCTAATTCCCCCCAAGGTTCAACGCCAATCCCACCCCCACCACTCTTCTTCACTTCTCACAATCTCCTCCCACTTCAGGTAAGGTTTTCTTTTTGCCAATTTTTGTTGGGTTTTCTTTTGAATTCTTGATTATGTAGTAGTTTTTCTTCTTTTTCTCTTAGAAGTAAGTTGTAGTGTATACATAGTTGCTTGTGGATTGTGGTGTTTGTGTAGATGCATATTTTAACTTATGTGGGTAATGTTGGGGCAATTGTGATGAACATTGGTTTATAACATGGTTAATTGGGGTTTCTGGTGAATGATGCCCACAAAGTGTTTGTTAAAATGACACAGTGAGTGTGAATGGTAATTGTGACCAATTGTGCAGGTGAAGTCTGAGTAACCGCAGTTGAGTCACATCTTTTGTGTTGTGCTAATAATATTCTTCTTCCAAGTACTATGGCACCTTCCAAGAAACGCCGAACCACCGGTGCTTTATCCAGCGGTCACGCTGGATCCTCCAGAGCGCACGCCTCAGCTCCTGCTCGTCCTTATGATAGTAACAGGTTCGTCTCCGCCGCAACTCAGGACCGTTTTGCTGACAAGGCATCCAAGAAACCAATACCGGAGAGGGGCATAGATATAGGGTCGCCACCATGGTTGTACCATGGTTCTTTGAAGAACCGGATGATGGGAATTTGATGGTTGTGCGCGAGTTCTATGCCAACGTTAAAGAACATGTGAATGGTGTAGTAACAGTGCGCAAAAAGGCTGTGGATGCCTCTGTTGAGGCTATTCGGGGAATATACCGGTTGCCCGCACCTGTGGCAGAAATGGAGGATTTTTATGAAGCCTATGGCAGGAAATACACTCAGTGGGAGTTATTCTTTGAGACAATTTGTGTGCCAGGCAAAGAGATTTTGTGGATGAAATATGGGCGTAAATTCCATTCAGCGGTACTCACCTTTGAAGGGAAGTGCTGGTTGCATGTCATCAGCAACTGCCTACTCCCGTCCTCCAACACCACAGAAATGAATGCTCCTCGAGCTGCATTAATTTGGTGCTTTATAAATGGTCACAATTTTGACGTGGCCAAGCTTATTCACGAGGAGATGTTTACACGTTGTCTGGTGAAGAGGTATGGTTTCTTCTTCCCTTCCCTAGACACTAGGCTTTGCCGGGCAGCTCGGGTGCCGGAAAATTTGATTGCGGATGAAAGCGCCGAGAGAGGCAAAGTTTCGAGCAGATAAGGTGACTACTAGGAAGGAGCCTATGGCACCTGGTGGTGATGATAGTGATGACTCTGATGCATCAGAGGAGGGAGAGGATGAGAAGGAGGAAGTAAGAGCTGAGTCACCCGCCGATGATCAGGTTGCAGAAGTTGCAGGACCATCTGGGGTTGGTCGGGTTACCCGGTTAGCAGCCTTAGAGCAGGAGATGGTAGGGATGCGTACCACTATTGTAGACTTGGGGATACGAGTTGATGCTTTGGCCACCCAAAATGCTAAGTCGAAAAAGAAAATCATAGGCTGGCTACGTGCTTTGGGTCGAGCGTCACCTTGGCCCTGGCACTGTCTCCAATAAGGACTGAACACCAGGGAAGTCCCCTTACCTTACTCTGCTTTAATTTCTTTGACATGAGGACATGCCAAATATTTAAGTGTGGGGTGGGGAATGATTGTTATTGTTGTACAATTGTATAAATTTGTTTGGTGTTTTTGTTGTTCGGTGTTTTTGGTTGTTGTTAATTAACTTCGACTTGGCCCGAAGACGGACACTTCTAGACGGGTCTCTTGAGGGACTTAAGTCGAACAAAAAAAAAGTTTTCTTCTGTTAGGTAGTGTATCAACTCCCCTTTGGTTTTTCTTTAAACCACGGTTCTTTTCCAAGGGTTTCCATTTGAACCGGGTGTAGTTAGTTTTTCTTTTTTTTTTTTAGTTTGAGAATTTTTGGGCGAAGAAGAATAGAGATTGCTTTAATGTGACACTTAGGCTCATTAGTTGACTCTAGCAATAAAGCCTTAAAATGTGTGTTCTTGAGTTGGCTTAAGCACTTTGAGCAAAGTGTCTGATGGTCCTAACTGAATTGAGTCATGTGCCATGTGTGAGTGAGGCTTTGTGTATTCTATGCTAACACTCAATGCCTAAAACTTGCCCTGTGTGTGTACGAAGCGAAATGGTAGTCTTAATTGGTCTGGAAAGTGATATAGGTGTTTCCTTGTTAAACGTATCTATATATGTTTTCACCCACCTGATTGTATATATCTTAGTTAACCCCTTTGAGCCTGTAATCATGTTTCTTTAGCAACCACATTACAAGCCTTGCCCAGGTTGTGAATTGTCTATCTTTTTGAACCTTGTCACCTCTTAGAAGCACTTGAATTGTAATGAATATGGAAAAGTTAAAGTGTGGGGTGTTTGGTTGGGCTTTTGAGTAGAGCTAATGAAATAAGAGAAAGTTGCACGGTGTTGAGAAAAAAAATAAGAGTCACTTGAATTGAAAAAAAAATATAATATATATATATTCCTTGCTAAGTGGTGGCTTTTGATATAAGTATGCTTAAAGAAGTAGGGGGTTTAACTCAATGATGTAAAGGTGGAATAAAGGTTTGACAAAGGTATGGGCTTAAAAGTGAAAGATGTATTGAAGTGCTTAGGGAGGTATAGTCACTATACCCATATGCATCATACTTGTCCTGCAGCCAACATTACAACCAAATAAAGTCCTACTTGATTCACGATCAAATGAGCTCGATTAGTCGAGTATTACACTACGGGCAAGCTTATGGTGTGTTGTTTGTGGCATAAGAATTTCTTACTGATGGTGAGTGGAATCTTACGTATTTGAATTCCTCAGTGTATGAATTACAATGACCATGACGCAAGTCTCTTTTGTGGTGAGTAGGCACTTGATTCATGAAGGGAAGGTAAGTCTGGACCTCTGACTGAGAGTATGAAAGCCGGTTAGGGATATTACGTGGCTAGACAGAAAGTCCACTCTTGAGGTTAGGATGTTACGATAAGGTAGTTTATCTATGGGAATTATTCCTAAGGAGTAGGAAAGTGACATTGTGATGATTAGGCCTATAGAGTGTAGTGTTGCTGTTAGAGGACTAGCAACGGTTTAAGTGTGGGGTGTTGATAGTAGCCTATATTATGCGATGTAGGTGTTATTTATGCTCGAAGTTAACCATACTTTATTGAGGTTTTAAGTGCTAAATGATAACAAAATGCTCTAATTGAGGCTTTTTGTGCTTTGCAGGAGCAAGTGTTGATTATGAGGACATTGAACAGCTTTTGGAGCTAATTTGGAGCAAGGAAAGCCACTCGGAGGTGAATGCGCGTGAAAGAAGGAGAAAAGGAGAAAAGGAGAAAACAGCGGAACCTCACTAGCGCGGGCTAAGCGCAGGCACGCTAGTCCAGGCAGAATGGAACGCAATATGCGCGGTCACGCTCGTCAATTCGCTGAACCTATTTCCAGGGGTAATTTCGAAAGTTCGGGGCAACTCTCCTTGACATATAAGAAGCCCAAGTCGCCCAAAGAAAGGGTATCAAGGTTTTTATAGTTTTGTGGAGGCAAGAACAAGTGTGAGAAGATCAAGACACCATTAGAGTTTTCATTCTTCTTCTTGTTATCATTATTCTGTGAATTATGACTGATTTTATGGTTTTATCTTGTTTTATCATGAGTAGCTAAACATTTAATCTAGGGTTGATGGAACCAATTGTTAGATGAAGTTTTGACTCAGTTTTGTTATAATCGAGCCGGGTTTATTATATGATTGTTCAACTATATTTTGTATGGTGATTAATTGAATGGGCCCTTGATTAATCGTATCTAATTGCCTTGTGTTGCTTGAGAAAGAATACTAGGTTAGATTGTTGTTGAACAACACTTTTGGGTAATTGAAAAGATTCATTACTTGCATTTAAAAGTGGGGTTAGAGATAACGAAACTTTGGTGGGATAATTCAGAGCTGCATAAATTATCAGCTAGAGTTGATCGAGAAATAATTGCGGTAACCTGTAGCTCATAATCCTCATAGAGTATCACAGCGAGATTATAGCAAAAGAGTTAAGAATTAAACTAGCAATTGGGGAAATCAATACCCTAGATCTTTTTACCATTGAATTATCTTTAATTTAGACTATTGTTAGTTTTAATACCATTTTATTTTAGTTAAATAAATCCCAATATTTATTGATAAAAATCTTGCATCCGGAAATTGTTTGAGCTTGTACTAGCATCGCTAAGAGTTGTAATAGAGGATTCGACTCCGGACTTGAAAACCAGATTATATTTGCAACGACCGCTTTGTCTTTTATACGGCATAGTTGGGCGTGATTAGACTACATGCATATTTTTACTTTTTCTCCCATTGCGCCCTTTTTCATTAAAGCCCACACTTTATTTGCGCTTTGCGCTTAAAGCCCTAACGGACCTTAGAGCTTTTTTGCGCTTTTCGCCTTTGATAACACATTTTAATCACATACATCTTGTTGGACAGGTATCAAGATACATCTTAACTTCCCCATATAATCTTTATTAGCAATTTAGCATTGTTAATAAACTGAACCTTGGGAATAGCTCTGATAGGTATTATTTATTTAGCAACTTCCTTCTTTCTTTTCAACTCTATGTACGAGGCTTGCTCATATTTCTATCTTTTTTGAAGAAATTCATATCATTCTCTTAGATGTGCAGATTAGGGTTAATGGTCCCAAGGTTCAAGTACTCAGTTTTTACTTTTTTTTCTATCTCTTCCACGGTTCCACCTGTGAAGCTGGAGTTTAGCAGTTCAACCAAAAGAAATTTTTTTAGGAAAGATTTTGAGGATGTGTGTGCTTTTATATACTACTGCTTTTTATTTTTCGGCTAAATGTGGAAGTTACATGATATGTTGCAAGTCTATGATGACTGAGATTTTCTCGTCTTAACTAGGTTTACATGAAAGGGATTATGATGTTTCTCAATGTAGAGAATGCTTTATATGCAATTAAGTACAGGGATCTTTTGGGTTTAACGAAAATTAAGTACATCTCTAAGTGCATAAGCAGATAAAGTGGAGAGTTCTTCAAATAATAGCTATACAGACCTCTCTTCCTGAGTCATGCCAGAGTGGATGCAGATAGATGGAAAATTGCACTCAACAAGCAACTTGTTCAGCTGTGCTGCTCTGCTCACGCTCTTGACAAATATAACAACTTGATTGAAATCCAAAGCATCCAGCAGGTCATTCAGCTTCCGGTTCTTCTCCGTTTCGCTCAATTTGATGTAGTGCTGTCATGAAATAGAAACAAGGTAAGAAGACAGACTAATTTTAAGAAATGGTGTACCATGTCCAGGTCCCAAAGATGTACCTGTACAAGTCCATGAAGGGTCAACTTGGCCTCGTCGTCAACATAAATTTCCATTGGCTGAAAGGAATAAATGTCATACCAAAGCATATTAGGAGCTCCGTGAAGCTAATGGTATCCAGTACGAAATGAATAGGATGAAGATCCCCCTGAATCAAGATTCCAGTCCATTTTTCTGAATGTTCTCCTTGCAGATAGTGTAAAAGCACACCAATGATTTCCCAACGTTGCTAAACATGTATTCTTACAGTGCTGAGAGAAAACCACCGTAAAGCTGCAACCATCAACCCCACCCATTTTACTCCATTTCCACTATAGATCTTCCCCAAACCTCGATCTTTTCGACTATCTCACAAGCAAAACGAAAAATGGAAAGATAAATAGGGACAAAAACAAGCGAACTAAAAGCTTAGTGCAGCTATCAGATTTCCCGCTCAACTACTCGACTCTAATAATCCCTCATCTTTGAGCTCCCTTATAAACTATGCTTTGACCAGATACAACTTATCTCCAGCAGAAAGCTGAAATTATGGAAAAATTGGTACACTTCTAAATTGTAGAACTTGGCACAGGACATTACATCTTGCATAAATTTCTTGCAAACAGGGCGAATCTCTTTGCTGAGTGTTGCTGAAAACATCATTACTTGCTTGTCATGAGGAGTCATCTTGAAGATTGTCTGCACATCTCTTCTCATATCTGAACAAAACACAGGTAAATCAGTAAAAGAGCTACTGAAAGAAAACATGTCAGGTTAGCAACAGGAATCATGAATTACAGTATCCAGCTAATACATACTATATGTTGCGCGGACTCTCCAAAATGCTGCCACCCGTGTCGGATCCTCCAAAAATACACTACTTTTGGAGGATCAGACACTCACCCTGAGATATTTTCAGAGAGTCCGAGCAACATATAAATATTATTTATTTATACATACCAAGTGATTCAAGCATTTTGTCGCATTCATCCAGTATAAAATGCCTCACGTTCCTCAAAGACAGGTCCTTGTCTCTAGCCAATGCAAGCATTCTTCCGGGAGTTCCAACAACTATATGAGGGCATTCATTCTTCAGAAGCTCCTTGTGAAGTTTGATATTGACACCACCATAGAAAACAGCAACTTTGATATCAGGCAAATAAGTGCTGAACCTCTCAAATTCATGACAGATCTGCAGCAACCAAATAACCCCACACAAAAATATCGTTAGCTTAGCATAGATTCGCAAGCAGAAGAAATTCCAAAACAAAAATTGCATATTTCATAATTTCAATACATACCTGATAAGCTAATTCCCTTGTGTGACATAGAACCATGGCAGCAACTTGACCAGCAACAGGTTCAATCTGTTGCAGAGTTGAAAGGACAAAAACAGCAGTTTTGCCCATTCCAGATTTAGCTTGACAAATAACATCCATGCCTAGGATTGCTTGTGGAATACACTCATGTTGCACTGATGAAGAACCAAATAAATTGGAGCCAAGGAGACCTCAGTTTCAGTTCAAAAAAGTTTTATCATTGTACACCTCCAAAATAGTAGTGATTTACCTGAAAACAGAAGATAGAAAGAAATCATCATTAACTACCTAAAAGACAAGGAACAGCATAACAACAAAAATGAAAAGCGAATCGAGAATATATAAGAAAAAGATAGAACTAAAATCCCCACATTCTGCAATATCTAAAAGGATATGTATACTGATCAAAAAATAAATAACACCACATTCCAGAACTTCCGAATGGAATTTCTTTCACACCCACCAAGCTTGCTTTGGTAAAAGCTATATGCTTCAATGCAAAGGATGGCATAACATGACTGCATTCACAGCTTTAAAATTAGAGGATTCAACTCAAGACTGTAACCTACTAAAAATTCATTAAGTTGAATGCAGGCCCAACACGGAGCCTTTATATTGCTCGGCAGGGTTTGAAATCGCATAAATGAATTCATATTTTTATCAGTTCCAGAATACTATTACAATTCCCGATCTTTTCTCGCTAATGGTGGTTCTTCGGAAGATCATGTCCAAAATGTTGTTAACTCCAGTACATTTGTAGGTATAAATAAGTAGATACATCAACTTCGTAAATGAAGAAGCTGAGTATAAGAGACTTGTTCCAGTGGAAGCTAGTCGTATATAATTTTCACCATACTTGCACAATGATAAATAACTAAATAAATAACTCAAAATCGCATGTACTTTCTACCAGCGACTTGCATAAGCACCTTAACATCCAAATCTATGGCATGTAAAAGGCAACACTATAAGAAAAAATAAGAATAGCAGTGGATGCACCCCTGTTATGATCAAAGAAAGGATTATCAGCCAAAGAGTCTTTGCAAATTAAGTTTTGAGTTATAAGTTATCAAAGTCTTTGCTCACACATTAGGGTAAAGTTATTTTGTTCAGAGTCAAACGAAAGTAAGCATAAAATATCACTTTAACTCGAACGATTACATTTGTCAATCTTATAGAAGGTTGGCTTGTTAGATCTATATGAACTAGGAGCCAGGTTAGTCTGTTTCCCTATTGTTAGACCAACTTGTCTGAAGTTTCTTGCTCTTGTAAGCTCATCTTGACCTATCTATGCTCACTAATTCGGTGTTTGATAAGCAATTTCCCTCATATTTCTTTTTAGAAGAACCTACTTTAGCTATATTTACAAGCACTAATAACGGCACCCTGAAACTGACACCATCGGTATGACGGTATCTAAAGCCATTAACATGGGCTTGGTCCGTTGGCTGGCCCAGCCCAACCCATGATTTAGAATGGTTAGGCTAAGATTTTTGGAGCCCATTTAAAATCGAGGCTTTTAAGCCCGCAACCCGTGAGGCTGGGCCGCTGGCCCGAGCCAGCCTGTGGGCCTAAAAGATACTCAATTAGAAGTATAAAATTGAAGGAAAATAGGGAACTAAAAACAATAAAAAGAGTAGCCCAAACTTAAAAGTTTATTAATCTCATCATATTAAAAGATTAAAAGTCCTAAGATTTATTCATATTACTATAGTAGCATTGGAAGCAACATTCTACATTGGTGGGCGTGTTCTCACCAAGTATATAAGTTGCATCCTTCTTGGAAATGTCCAACACATGTTACTACTCGAAATGGGTTGCACTGCTTTTCCCAAACTCAAACTGGTAAAAATTTTAATGCGATTTTAAATACTATTAGTTCTTAAAAAAAGTATTTCTAAAGTTTAATTAATTAACATTGCACATGGAATTTTAGATGTAGATGAAAATAAAGATGACGTGATGGTGTTAGATATGTCATAAGTCCCCATGGAAGTTTTTTGAGTAGTTTATTTTGAGTTTTGACGTTTAATGAATAGAATATTATCCTCTCTCAGTGTTTTATTGTAATCTATTGAAACAATATTAAAAGTTATTAAGTTTTGCAGAAACTTTCTGTACAACATATTTTTTTCATTTATATATACATATGTTGCATTATTTAGGGTAGAACCTACATTTTATCTATTTGAAACTTTATTACCCTTAATGTCCATGTTTAGTTAATTACCCCGCATAAATAAGTTTTGTTTACAAATATATACAATTCACCTTAAAAGGCTCTCAATTCATTATTTGTGCCTTCAATCAAGGGATGTAGTTACACCCATTTCTTTTTTTTCTCTCCTCTTTTCCCTTTTCTCTCCTGATCTTCCACCCACACTCCAAATAATTTTTTGCGTGACTTTTAATGAATATATCTTCAATATGTTTTCCTTATCAAAATGAAACAGATCACTCCCTGAGCTATTTTAGAAAGTTATTATTCCTCCTTCAAGTTTTAATCATTCATAAGTTTCTAATTCTTTGCTTTATAATATATATATATATATATATATATATATATATATATATATATATTAAGCATGAATACAGTGTTGGTTGACCAAAAATAGCCCTAAAATATATAAAATTAGAGGTTATTTTGGGTTAAATATAATAGAAATAGAGTTCTAATTAAATACTACATTTGAATTTTGGTACCTAAAAATCAGCTACTAATTATCTACTTGAATTAGAGAATACATAAACCAAACTCATTCCTAATTATACTAGATTTATAGTTTCACATTTCTTTAGTTCCATTTAAAATGCCAAATTTTTTTCTTTTTTGTAAATCCTTCATGTGAAATTAAAAAATAATAGGAGAAAAGGAACCCAACATAGATTTGTTCATCACTCAATGTAAATTTTTTCTACTTCTTAAGTATAATAATTTATTTTAATAAATCTATCACAATTTGTTTCAAAATTCAAATCGAATTGAAATAGTTGTGAAAATTAAGAGTTGAAATAGGAAAATTGTGTCTCTGGACTTGCGCTTAAGTTGTAAATTACAGCTGTGAACTAATTAAAGACCATGAACTTAACGTGTGTTGTTGCATGTCATACAAGATGATCTAATACCATTAACTATCTACAATATACCGAGAGTATTAACTTAATTAAGAGAGAAGAAAATCACGGAAGACTCAAAGGACATTCCTGTCAATTAACATTGGAAGCCTAATAAATTTTTGAAGTTGAGTCTAAGAGTCCGTTGAATTGAAACTTTTGAGTACTCAATTATAAAATAATTATTCTTACACACACTTAAAAGAGTTTATAAGGACATCCAGCTTTAGTATGATGAATAAATTAACGTAATGAAAATTTCAACATACCAGTTGAGCCGCTAAGCATGTGACACAAACTTCTAAGAATTAAAATTGGCTCCTAATAAAAAAATACAAATTGTCTAACAAAATTGTTAACTCTAGGAATTAATCAAGCATGCGATTTTGTAATTGGGGTTGGGACTTTCATGTAGCTACAATGTTGCTTCAATTGAATTGAAAATATATGCCATTACTTAAATGTACATATGAGAATAATTAGAATTTAGCTTTTAAAAGAAAATAGATGTATGAAAAGAACCAGTTTAAACTAGGAATACAAATTCATTTTTCTTACTTTACTTTTGTTTTCATCTTTCTTTTCTTAGCAGGATATTTTTTACGTGTGAAACACGTACATAGAAACTAGTATATATATAAGGCCATGAGATCAGCAGAATTGAACAGACTTATTGCTATAGAGGACCTTTAATTCGCTTGTGTTTTACACTATAAACCCCAAAATTGAGTTTTTACGTTGTCTGGTAATTAAACTGGACAAATCATGAATCCAGCTTAGCGGATATTAGGCAGCACTAAGAAAACAAAACCATCAGCCTATTGTTTAAAGTTCTATATATCATTTTGTCCTTCAAAATTAACTGCATTTTTGGATGAAAAATTAGCACCCCCACCAATTATTTGGAAATTATCACAACAAGTATGTGTTTTTTGAGTTACAGAAAATAGTTCAAACAAACATTTCTTTTGATTGATGTTTAGTTGCATTATTTTTCAAAACGCGATGTGTCGGGACAACCCCACATCCCCATGGCTTGAGAAAATTGATGGCTGGAGTAGATAGAAAGGTGATTACAAAACCAAAATTATCTGTAATTTTATTGTTCCCATAAGTTGTATATTTTGTATTTGATTTGTACACAATAAAAATAAATTTCATACAACTATTTATATATTATACAACTTATCTACAATTTTCACACATTATTTCTACCCAGTTAAATACAACTACAATAACATACAACTTAAATACAAATTTTATACAAAATTTATACAATATGTCTTTTGTATATTTTGTATCTAATTTATACATAGTAAAAACAAATTTCATACAACTAATTATATGTTATACAATTTATCTACAACTTATCTACAATTTTCATACATTATTTCTACTCAGTTATATACAACTACAATATCGTACAACTTAAATATAAATTTTGTACAATATTGTTTAACTTTCATACAATAGTTAAATAAAATATATATATATATATATATATATAAACAACATAATACAATTTTTCCACAATATTTTTACAATTTTACTACAATTTCGTAAATATAATGTATATCATGTCTTCTTCTTCTTCGAGTTTCAATCTGAAATTCAGCCAAAATCAAGTCTAATCTTCACCAAAACACCCTCAAAATTGAGATATAAACTCCAAACCATGTTCCCAATTGTTTGCAACAACACCCAATCCAAACAAATAATGGTTTTTGAAAACCCAAATTCGAATTCAAAGCTTCAAATCTTTTTAATGGCTGTCAATGGTGGAATTGCTGTTATCTTTTCCTTTGCTTTACATTACTGAAATTAGGGATTGAGAAATAGAGAGAGACGTAGAGAGAATCCCAATTCTTTGCAACACTCAATTCAAACAAATAATGTTTTTCGAAAACCCAAATTCGAATTAAAGGGAAACAAACGAAACAAAAAGCTAAAAATTTTCCCTGACTTCGAATGTGTAGGTGACCAGCTAGATTGTGCAAAATATTGCAGTGAACTTTCAAAACTTTGAACAACTAATAAATATTTTTGTTGACGGATCTTCGAACCATCACTTATTGAACCATCAGTTTTGTTTAAATTGCTTCAAATTAATGATTATCAATGGCGGAATTGTTGTTCTATTGTGCAAGATATGTGGGTGAGGAGGGTGGGATGTGGAGAGAGAAACGTGGGGGGAGTGGGAATATACGGTAGAGTTATTTTAGGACACTAATTAATATCACTAATTCCCTTAAAATGTACATAAATAGTAATTAGGTATATAAAATGTAATTATAGTAAAACTTGAGGAGGGAGGGTAATATAGTTTCATATAGTGTATAGGAATGTAAAAATTCCAAAATATATTTTAAAAATGACGAGCCAGCCCGTGGAGCCCACAACCCACATAGGACTGGGTCGGGCTGACCATCTTAAGATCCATGAAAATGTTGGATCGGCCCAGCCTGGCCCGTCATATGCCAAAGCCCATGTGGGCCCATATTGACAGCTCAACTGGTATCTACTTGTATATCTTCTTATCTATTTAGGGTAAAGATGGTAAAACAGGAGGAAAATGTTCTCACAAGCAGTAACCTAGATTAACAATAAAACCAACAAACTAAGGAAAACATTTTCTGTAAAATAAAGTGCCCACATATGAGATGACTTGCCTTCAGACGGATGCTCAAACCCTGAATCTACAATAGCCCGCAATAGCTCTGGCTTTAGCAGAAAGTCTCTGAATCCAGAACTGTGAATGCCAACGTAACCCCTACATTGAGAAAATAAAGCATTCCAAACTTAGCCAAGAGTGTAACTACAATAGCTACACTACTAAACTAACATATCCTTTTATCTTTCTTGAGTCAAAGGTTAACCGAAAACAGCATCTCTACTTTCTTAGAGTAGGATAAGGTCTGCGTACAGACTACCCTCCCCGACCCCACATATGGGATTACAAAGGGTTTATTGTTGTTGTTGCACTACTAAACCAAAACTATGCATCAATACAAACTAGTTCAGATCAGCTATATAAATACTAACATTCCTACACATTTACCCATTATATTCCATAGAACACAATCCAAGCTCGGGAAAAAAATATCCAAAAAAATGGTCAAGCAGAAATATAAGCATACTTACAGAAATGTCAAAACTGATGAATCATTATACATATATGTGTGCGTGGGCGGGGGCGTGTAACTATTGTAGTTACACTACAATAGCTACACTACTAAACTAACATATCCTTTTATCTTTCTTGAGTCAAAGGTTAACCGAAAACAACCTCTCTACTTTCTTAGAGTAGGGTAAGGTCTGCGTACAGACTACCCTCCCCGACCCCACATATGGGATTACAAAGGGTTTATTGTTGTTGTTGCACTACTAAACCAAAACTATGTATCAATACAAACTAGTTCAGATCAGCTATATAAATACTAACATTCCTACACATTTACCCATTATATTCCATAGAACACAATCCAAGCTCGGGAAAAAAATATCCAAAAAAATGGTCAAGCAGTAATATAAGCATACTTACAGAAATGTCAAAACTGATGAATCATTATACATATATGTGTGTGTGGGCGGGGGCGGGGGTCTAGCTAACGTATTACCTTTTCATGTAGTATTTTAGCAAGGTACCCATTTTTATTTTTCCAAAAAGGCCATTGCATTTTCATTAATAGCATGGGAAATTTTTGTCTTTTCACAAAAAAGAACACCTAATCCCCCCCCCCTCTTTGTGCCCTTTCCTTCTTTCCATTGTTCAGGGAGAAATCAAAGCAAAAATAGATAAACGATTGAATCAAAGGCCAAAACCCAGAATAGCTCTTCTAATTTTTATTCCATCCGCAGCAATTTGACCATGGGCTTTCAATTGCAGAAGTCATTGCTAAAAGAAAATTCTCTGCATAAAGAGAAACCATCTCCCAGAATGCAAATTACTAAAAGGTTGTTTTGTTTTTCCGCTAAAATGGGAGTAGAGATTGAAGAAGAGCACGGGAGTTAATTTTATGAGATAAAACGATGACAAAGAGTTAGAGATTGATGAAAAAGAAGGAGATTGGAGACTTATTATGTGTGAAAAGACAAAAATTACCCCACCTATTATAGGAAAAGTAGTGGAATTTTTGGTAAAGCAAAAAACGGAATCTTGCAAACATACTACCTTCATGTAGTATGTTAGCAAGACCTCATATATATATACACTCACTATGTCCTATTTTATGTAGCAAACTTTTCCTTTATAGTCTTTCCAAAAAGGATAGACATCTATCTTTCTATATTGGAAACAATTTAACTTTAAGCTTCTTAGTTTACCAAGATTTGGTCTATTGGAAACAGCTATCCTAACAAGATAGGGGTAAGGTCTGTGTACACACTACCCTCCCCAGACCCACGGTGTGAGATAATACTGGGTATATTGTTGTTGTAGTTTAACAAGATTTGTTTTAGACAACATGTTTCAATGTCTGCATGCTACGTGCGTGCTATAAACACCAAAAACAGGTGTTTTTTCCTGTTGGGATGGAGGGAGTAATATATATAATACGTGTATGTATATATGAACACCAGAAACAGCACACATGTAAGAACAACCAACGGTAACAGAAAATTCAGAAGTGAAGAGTAAAGCTCACTTCTTGGCGGACTCGCCATTAACTTTAGCGGAGATGGAATCAGGGGCTTTTTCGTCATCTTCTTCGTAGTCGAGAAGCTCCTCCTCGTAAGCATCGTTCTCCTTTGTGTCTCCCATTATTCCCTACTGCTCTACCTGAAACGCACAGATCTAACCCACAAAAGCAGGAGGAAATTTCAATTCAGTACGCAAAAAAATTAAGATAAAATTAAAAAAAAAAAAATCATTCTTCTTGAAGAAAGTACCGATTACCTTTTTGGATCTTTAAAGATGGTTGAGCTCCTTGGGGGATTAGGGTTAGGTATGGAGCGTCTGCAAAGAAAAACGTTAGGAGAAAATAGCAAAACCAAAATTGTGTTGAGAGAGAGAGAGTGGGGGCAGTGATAGGGTTTAGCACTGGAGAGGACAGCCTAAAAATTATTTTTGTGTTTGTTATGGTTACGGATTTCAAGATGTTATCCTTTCATTTGTCCAAAGAGAGAAATACAGAAACAGACCACAAATATCTCTATCTCTCTCTATGAAAAACACCAGTAAAATTGGGAATGATATTTTTATAAATTTATAACCTGTTTGGCCAAGCTTCTTTTTGGCTAAAGTGCTAAATTGAGGTGTTTGGCCAAACTTTTGAAAGGAAAAAAAGTGCTTTTGAGAAGAAGCAGAAACAGTTTTGGAGAAGTAGAAAAAAGTAATTTATCTCTAAAAGCACTTTTTTGAGAAGCACTTTTGAGAAAAATACACTTAGAAACAGTTTTTTAAAACTTGGTCAAACACTAATTGCTGCTCAGAAGTGTTTTTCAAACTAATTAGCCAAACACAAATTGTTTATCACCGAAAGTACTTTTGAGAAAAATACTTTTGAAAAAAGCACTTCTCAAAAGAAGCTGATTTTTGCAGCTTGGCCAAACGGGCTATTAGTCGAGATAGAAGACAACTATAATAAGAAAGTTAAATTTATTTTTTATAAAATCAAAATCTAAATATTTTTAATAGAAATAAAGCTTATATGAACTACATTTTTATTATCAAATATTCTTTAAAATGAAAACAAAATTAAGAAAAAGTTTCTATGTTCTGTGTGTATTTGGGAGAGGTTAATATACGATTCTCTTAGTCTAATTTTATATATATATATATACATATATATATATATATATTATAAAAGCACGAATATTGGAAAGCTAAATATTGAACGACAAAAATATCCCTGAAATATTAACTGGCTTTTATACCCTTCAAAATTAGATTAACTCTTCAAACAAAACAATAGAATATGTGATAAAATTGTAATATTCAGCGCCTGACATATAGGAGTTTGAAACTAACTAATACTAGAAATTTTAAAACCATAAAGCAACATGAATCAAATTATAGTGCCTAAAATATAGGAGTTTGTTATCAATTAATAGTAGAATTTCTTAATGCCACTGATCATTGGGAAGAAAACAAAGAACGTAAATTTCCAATTTAAATATTGAAGAATTCCTTGCAAAATTGGAGGAGAATGCAGAAGAATAAAGACAATAAAGGAAAAGCCAAGACATGAAGGCCCCATAAGATAAATTATTGGGGTAATGAAGACAATTTTAATAAAGTAACGGACCCCTCCATTATTGAAGAGAATCTACTTTTATAAAGTAGTTTGTCCGGTTATAATAATATAGAATTTTCTTTTTATTTTGTCAGCCATAATGTAATTATTTTGTCGGTCATTTTACTATTAAATTTTGTTTGTTTTTGGCAGAGATCCATTATATAAGGATCCTCATTTTCTTTTGAGAGGGAGCATTAGCCAACGTTCTTCCTTCTCTCTAACTTCTCTCTACTCTTGTAAAGAACCCCTCTGTACTCTTTTAAATTAAAAAATAAAAATCAAAAATGGCCACTTGGCCAAAAACCCAGCGGTCCCAGTTATTAAATTTTGTTTTGTTTATTTATATACTTGTTCTTTTTACTGTTTAGACAAAATGATAGGTTAAAACCTTAAGGGGTCGTTTGGTAGGGCGTATAAGAATAATGCTAAATAAGGTGCAATAGTAATGCAGGAGTTAGTAATGCATGAGTTAGTAATGCAAGCATTAGTTATACAGAGATTATTTCTTATGTATTATTTGGTGTGGTATATTAAAAATTAAAATGCATTGCATAATTTTTAACAAATTTAATTGTTTACAAAAATGCCCTCTATATCCATTAACTTAAGGGACTGTAAGGATAATTTTGTCTTTAACCATGCTAATGCATGCATTAATAGTTTTTGTGTAGCTAATGCATAGGATAATACCAAATAGAGGGTATAATTAATGTTTGTATTAGTTATACATAGGTTGAAAAAGTGTACCAAACAAAGCATTACTAATACACAAAGTTAATGCATGCATTATTTTCTCTAACACACTCTACCAAACAACCTCTAAGTGTTAAACTTAGTATCCATAGGCTATTTACAACACATGCTTTGCTATTAAGCTATAACTGAGTCACCCCAATGGTGCTGAAGGTTGGAACTATATAGCCCAGGCAGTTATTAGTAAACCTTGGTTGAGGCAACTTAACCGGTGGTCCTCGGTTAACCCGTTAAAGCGTGGATAGGCATGAAAGGGTTGTGAGGAGGACTGTGGTTTAAAGTTTACTATCAACTAGGCCAGGACTAAAGTTCTTGTAATTTATCTCCTAAAGCACATTGGAAACGATCCGGTCCACGTTGATATTAGAGCCATGTGAGTAAATCGTACTAAGTGCTAAGTTTAACACTTACATTCTTAATGAATATTATTAGGAAGAAAACTTTAACAGTAGGAAGGAAGACTATGAATTTCCCCAACAATTAGATCTTCTAAATAAGTGGACTATATTATTAGTCAAACCTAAGGTAATATACCAGTTAAGAACCTTCGAAAAGATAGAATTTTAAATAAAAAGTTAAAACTACTGAAGAAACTATCACCGTAGATAGTGACCATGCCACTTTCAAATTATTATCAGAAAGTGATTTAGCCCCTTATAGGGAATCACATAGATTCATACATATAGGTTTAATACAAGTTGCTTTTAAGCCACTTACTCTAAGAGGCTTAAGGTTTAATACAAGTTGCTTTTAAGCCACTTACTCTAAGAGGCTTACCTGAAGGTTTCATAGCAGCTCTCAGAGATGGCGGGGACTAGAATTGGAAAAAGTCTCTTATGGGGACTGTTCAAACTAGTTTGGCTTATGGCCCAGTTTATTTTAATGCCTATCCAAATTTGCAGATTTCTATGAATGATGAAAACTCTTTAAATGCTTTAATACTTAGCATCAAATTATATGGTTATGATTATTTACCTGGTACAGAAGTAATATGCATTTGTTATAGGATTTATTATAAGCCTTTATATACTTTGAATCCTATGTGCAAAATTATGGATTTCAAAAATGATACTATTCTTATAGAAACTAATTTTGGTATATCCAAAGTTACTACCAGGAGACCTATAAAATGGGATGAAATAGATTTTCCCAAAGAATGGGTCATAGAGGAAGCGATGGCTCCTCAAAACACTGGTAATACTAAGGTAACAGAAATAGAACAAACCTCGGATGGGACTGTTAAGATCAGGTTCAATGAACCCGTTCAAACTGATAATATCATTTTATCATCTAGATTAATTAGATCAAACTCTTCTTATATTTCTCCAATTGATTATGTGGTAGTTTTTCCATCAAGAGTATCCACACCACAATTAGAGAATATAATAGAATTGATAATATAAGAATTAATCAAGATAATATAGTCAAGGTTAATTCAGACCCTGACCCACCTGCATCCGAAATGAATTTCTCAAATGGTGCAGATGATGGTTGAAAACCAAATAGATTTTAGTCCGGGTTCACCGGCAAGAAAAATGATTCTTGAAGAATTTTTAAAATCTAGATGGGATATTTTCAGAAAATGGTTTTTTGAAAATTTTAATGATGAATTAATATAATTCTTTAGACATGATTTCTATGAGGACATAAGCAAGAAAAATAAGATTATTGCTTTTGTTCCTTGGTTTATGTCTAAGCATGTTTATAACTATATTTCGGTTTTAGAAAGAGATTATACGCTCACTAATGGAAAAATAACCAAATCAGTTTTTCCACCACAACAATCGTTTCAAATAGGAGAAAAGGATAAAATAGTATATTTTACTACTTTTTCAAAATTATTTGAAAATGATGTAGCTACTATTATAGCTAAGAATTTGAATACTATGATCACACAAAATAATTATACTAATATGAATGTTAGTATTCTGGGTGAGCAGATTATTACAATATAGGAAAAATTGGACAAGCTTATAGCTGAAGTCCAAAAAATCCAACAAAAGGATACTAAAGATAAAGAACAAATTGCTACTACAAGTATCCAACCTCCTCCTGAGGTAAAAGACTTTAAATTAAAAAGTCTTGATGACATTGAAGAACTTCTCAATAAGAAGTTTGGTGAATTTAGAGTTAATCCTTTAAGTTTAGAGCATATGTCTGATAAAAGTCTAAAAGTAGATGACGAGATTAATAAAATCTCCGAGAAATATGCTGGCAAACCATACCAAAGGATGTTTTATTATCCAAGATCAACCCCACAAGATGTTCTAATAGAAGAACAAGACAATGACCACTACCACCAAAGTTATAGTGGATCAGACATCTACGAATGGAACATAGATGGCCTTGCTGATAGGCAAATTTATACGGTAGTACATAGAATGCTTATGTACAGTACTATCTGTAAAGTTAATAAAAATACGGATAGGGCTATTGCTGAAATGATCATAGCCGGATTTAATGGTCAATTAAAGGGTTGGTGGGATAATTATCTCACCCACGACCAGCGTTTTCAGATTATGAACACGACAAAGACAGAAGATGATAAGGTTGTTCAAAATTCTGTGTTATGAATATTATAAAACATTTTTCTGGAAGATGGTTTGATAATAGTGAGACTATTAGGACTATGCTCCAAAATCTACGGTGTAAAACCTTAACATCTTTTAGATGGTATAAAGATGTTTTCCTGTCCAGAGTAATGAAATTACCAGAGAGTAATAGTACTCATTGGAAGCCTAAATTTATAGATGGACTCCCTCCTTTATTTGCTGAAAGGGCAGAAAAACCCTTAGAGGCACAACAATGATTATTGATTATAGTAATTACTTATATGGAAAACTGTTTAGTGTATGCACTCAAGAAGGTTTAGCTTTATGCAATGAGATTAAACTAAATCAACAGATAAAGAAGCATCGTCTCACTGAGAGACAACAATTAGGGGAATTTTGTGAACAATTTGCTATTGATATCCCTACTAGTAGGAAAAAATTGCATAAGAAAAAGGATTTTCTTAATAAGAAAAAGGGTTCTCCTGAAAAACGGTATGCAAAATCTCATAGGAGAAAAGCTTTTCATAAGGCTAGAAAAGGGTTCATAAAATCAAAAAACCCTCAGGCCTGTTACAAATGTGGTAGAGTAGGTCATTTTGCTAAAGATTATAAAATCAAGGATAAGATTAAAGAACTTGATTTAGATGATAATATCAAAGATTCTTTATATAAGATTCTTTTAAATTCCTCACCAGAAGTATCTGATAGTGATGGAAATGATTCATCAACTAGTGAAGACTTACGAGTCCTCCAAGAAGAAGATTATATTTCATCTTCTGAAGATGAGCAAGAATCCTGTAATAAAGGACAATGCTCAAAACAGTGTTGTAATACTGATAGTGATCTTTATAATATTTATTCTCAGTTGAAAGACTTGAATATCAATGTCTTAACCAATGATAGCGTACTAGAACTATTAAGGGTTATTAAAGACCCTAAATTAAGGTCTCAAATCATTGATAAATTTCCTACAAGTTAAGAGGTAGGAACAAAGGTGGAAGAAACTTCATCTCAAAAAGTGCCTTACACTATGTCTGAAATCAGAAGACTTATTAAGAATAAGTCTCAGCCTGATAGACTGACTACTATTTAGTATTGAGATTAATTATCTCAAGAAAGAAGTCTCAGAGTTAAAAACTTCTAATATAGTCTTGGATGAAAGAATTTTCAAACTAGAAAATTCTGACACTATGATTGACAAAGAATTCAGTATTAATATTACTCAAAACAAATATTGGTGCAGGTACATCTGAAGGCAAAACTGTTAGTAAATTACTAGGAGCCATTGATTATGCCGAGGATGAATTTTTACAGAAACTCCAATATTTTACTACCCAAAATTTTTTAATAAAAATAACTCTTTTAATTGATTATACTTTTAAAAGAGAATTTACTGATTTATTTGATAGTGGAGCAGATTTAAGTTGTATAAAAGAAGGAGTAATACCTTCTAGATATTTTCATATAACCACTCATCGATTAAAACAAGCTAGTGATGGTCAAATGGGTATTTCTTATAAATTACCCAGGGCTTATATTTGCCAACATGATGTTTGTATACCAGAAAGTTTTGTTTTGGTAAAAAATATAGCTCAAGACGTAATACTAGGTGTCCCATTTTTTCATAAAATAATTCCTTTCACAAATTGGGATACAAAAAGTTTTACTGGAACTTACAATGAAAAAAGAATTACTTTTGAGTTTATAACTCAGCCGATTCAAAGATATTTAAATGAAATTATTTCTAATAATATTTCTTCAAAAATCAAACAAATTGATTTTTTGAAAAATGAAATTTGTTCTCTTACGATTGAGCATAATTTAAAAAATCCTAAATTAATAGAAAAAATTAATTTTCTAAAAAAATAATTTTCTACTCATATTTGTGGTGACCATCCAAACCAGTTTTGGAATAGGAAGAAGCATATCATAAGTCTTCCTTATGAAGAAGATTTTTCTGAGGATAATATTCCAACCAAGGCCCGACCTTGTCAAATAAACTCTGAATATTTGGAGTTATGCAAGAAGAAAATTGATTCCCTACAGCAAAAGGGTTTAATAAGACCCTCTAAGTCCAAATGGTCTTGTACTGCTTTTTATGTTAATAAACATGCTGAACAGGAAATGAGAAGTTCCTAGATTGGTTATTAATTATAAGCCTCTTAACAAAGTGAAATGGATTAAATATCCTATTCCCAATAAAAAGGATTTACTGGATAGATTACATGGTGCCATAATATTTTCAAAATTTGATTTAAAATCAGGTTATTGGCAAATTCAGATATCTGAAAATGATAAATATAAAACGGCTTTTAACGTTCCAATGAGCCAATATGAATGGAATGTTATGCCTTTTGGTTTGAAAAATGCCCCATCTGAATTTCAGAAAATTATGAATGATATTTTTTTTTACCATATACAGACTTTATAATAGTCTATATTGATGAATCTTAGTATTTTCAAAGACTATTGAGATACATTTCAAACACTTGGATTTATTTTAAAAAAATTATTATCCAAAATGGTTTAGTAATATCCAAACCAAAAATGATGATTTTTCAGAATAATATCAGATTTCTTGGTCATAACATAGAAAAAGGAAGGATTATTCCTATTAACAGAAGTATTGAATTTACTTCTAAATTTCCTGATACTATTACTAACAAGACCCCAGTTTCAAAGATTTTTAGGAAGCCTGAATTATATATCTCCTTTTATAAAGGATTTAGCCAAAGATACTGCTCTTCTTTATGATAGATTGAAGAAGAATCCGAAAGCATGGACTGATAGTCATACAAAATCAGTCAAAAGAATTAAACAGAAGGTTAATAACCTTCCATGTTTAACTCTTGCTAATACTACCTGGGCAAAGGTTGTTGAAACTGATGCCTCCGATATTGGGTATGGTGGAATACTAAAACAGTGCTCCACAATAGATAAACAAGAATATCTTGTTCAATTTTATTCGGGAAAATGGAATAATTCCCAAAAAAATTATGCTACTGTAGCTAAAGAAATCCTTGCTATAGTAAAATGTATTATGAAATTCCAGACTGATTTATATAATCAGAAGTTTTTAATAAACACGGATTGCCAAACAACAAGATTTATCTTTAATAAAGATTTATCTTTAATAAAGATTTCAAAGATGATGTTTTCAAACAAATGTTTGCAAGGTGGCAAGCATTATTAGCCCATTTTGATTTTGAAATAGTCTACAAAAAAGGGTGAGATAATACTCTCCCTGATTTTCTTACTAGAGAATATTTGAACTCATAGTTCTTTGTCTATTACAGATTATGAGGCCTGCATACAGACCTCCTCGAAATAGAGGAAAAGGAAGGACATCTTCCTATGGTAGAGGGAATAATATTCTCGCTCAAATGGGTAACCAGCAATTGATAGCTTCTAATATAGCAGGTATTCCAGGTGGTATGTCACGACCCGGTTTTTTCACCCTCGGGAGTTGTGATGGCACATACTCGTGAAAGCTAGGCAAGCCGAGTATTATTGATTCACTAACTCTTTTATTTACCTCTTTTTAACAGTTTAAATCAACATGCGATCAATAATGAAATATTAACAATAATTAAATACATGCGGAAGACATAAATCTGATAACTTAGCCAAAAAACAAGTATGACAATATCAAGTACATCTCTACCCGGAACCGGTGTCACAATGCCACAGACCATCTACGAATACTACAAACAATTATCTGGAAAGAAAGATACAATCTGTCTCTAAAGTAAATGAAAAAGAATATAAAGATAGAAGAGAACACCGGGGCCTGCGAACGCCTGCAAGACTACCTCGGGATCTCTGACTGGACTGAAGGCAGCCACCCAAAGCTATGGTCCAAAAGCTGCCGCTCCGAGATCTGCACACAGTGGAGAGTGTAGTATCAACACAACCGACCCCATGTACTAGTAAGTATCTGGCCTAACCCCGACGAAGTAGTGACGAGGCTAGGACCAGACTACCAAATAAACCTGTGTAGTTATATAATATACAGCGGAAAATAAAACAGAAATAAACAAGTAAAGATGGGAGGGGGACATGTTGCGAGGAAATATCATTTACCAACAGCAATTTAAGAGAAAACATAAAGAACAATTTAGAATTCACAGCAAAAGAATAAGGAACTCGTAACCAACCAATACACACTTTTATTATCTATTGTTGTGGCGCGCAACCCGATCCGAATCATAAAAACACTATTGCGGCGTGAAACCCGATCCATATCATTTATCACTATTGCGACGTGCAACCTAATCCAATCATATTATTGTTGCGGCGTGCAACCTGATCCAAATATAATATTGTTGCGGCATGCAACCCGATCCAAATATAGTATTGTTGCAGCGTGCAACCCGATACAATTTCAACACCAATCACAAAGGGAGTCCCTACAAGGGATCAATAAAGAAACAACACTATCCTGGCAAGGGAATCGACAATATAAGTAAATACGTCCCAACAAGGGAAAATCAGCTATAACTAAACTTGTTCCAACATCTAACTTCCTCAACTAGCACCAATACTCAGTCATAAGTAATTTCCACGAGAATAATCATAATCCGTGCTCAACACAAACCAACAACTTAGGCATTCGTAGTATTTGTTAAGAACACAACACAATTTAAGACTCACGGTCATGCTGGACACCAACGTATAGATACTCGTCACTATGCCTATACGTCGTACTCAACAAGTGACACGTAGCAAATAGGATACAACTCCTAATCCCTCAAGCTAAGATTATACCAAACACTTACCTCGAACTTCCACGGCCAACTCAAGCCTCAAACACTGCTTTTCCTTTTGAATTTGGCTCCAAATCAATTATATCTAGACATAATCGATTTAATAACATCAATAAACGCTAAATAATTCAATTCCAATGCTTAATTATAGATTTCCTATCATTCTTCCCCAAAAGTCAAAAATCGACCCCGGGCCAGCTTGGTCAAAACACGAGGTTTGGACCAAAACCCGTTCACCATTCACCCACGAGCCCGAATATATAATTAGTTTCGAAATTCGACCCCGAAACGAGGTCTAAATTCTAATTATACAAAAAAACCTAACTCTACCCAAATCCCTAATTTTCTACTCTTAAGAACATGGTTTAGGCCTAGAAATCTAATGGGTGTTAATGAAAATTGAAGAAAATGAGTCTAAGATTACATACCTATGTATATGTGGTGAAGTTCTCTTTCAAAAATCGCCCAATTTGGAGTTTGAAAGAAGAAGTTATGAGTTTTGGGTTAAATCTCGTTTCTGGTACTATTTTAAAATCACTGGGCAGACCTTCATCGCGTTCGCAATGGGTCAGACCCAACTGGCCATCGCGTTCGCGATCACAGGCTCGCGTTCGCGGAGCTTCATCCCCCAGAGCTTTCGCATACGCGGTCGGGTGGCCGCGTTCGCGTAGAGTAAAACCCTCTCCCCTTGCCCAGGCCCATAGGCCTTCGCGTTCACGATAGCAGGTCCGCGTTCACGAAGGGAAACACCCCCAAAGTTTTGCGTTCGCATCCTGTGTCTCGTGTTCGCGTAGAAGGAGAATTCCTTCAGCCTGACTAACCCTTCGCGTTCGCGAGAGTCCTTCTGCGAACGCGAAGAACAACACACCAGAACACAAGAAACTGAAAACTTGCAACTTTTTCTAAGTTCAAAAATCTTCTGAGACTTATCCGAAACTCACCCGAGCCCTCGGGGCTCCAAGCCAAACATGTACACTACCTCAAAAACACCCTACAAACTTACTCGTGTGATCAAATTGCTAAAATAACATCAACAACTATGAATTTAGCATCAAAATCATGAAATCACTCAAGAACTTCAAATTTTCCAATTTTCCTCAAATATGGTCCGATTCACGTCATTTTCAGTCTGTTTCTTACCAAATTTCACAAACTTGACTTAAACCACATATAAGACCTGTACTGGGCTCCGAAACCAGAATACGGGCCCGATACCATCAAATGTTAAACACATTTCATTTTAAAAAACTCATAAATATTTCAGAAAATAATTTTCTTCAAAAATTCATTTCTCGGGCTTGGGACCTCAGAATTCAATTCCGGGTATACGCCCAAGTCCCGTATTTTCCTACAGACCGTCAAATCACTGGTCCGGGTCCGTTTACCTAAAATATTGACCGAAGTCAACTTAAATTCATTTTAAAGTTAAAATTCATCATTTTTCACAGATTTTTACATAATGGCTTTCCGGCTACGCGCTCGGACTGCGCACACAAATCAAAGTGATGCTAAAAGAGGTTTTTAAGGCCTCAAAATGCAGAATTTATTTCTAAAACAAGTGATGACCTTTTGGGGCACCACATGGTAATACAAACACCCTTTATACAAAGATTTTATGGATTTTATAAAATCCAGAAAAGAAGAAGGTACATCAAATGTGCCAACATACTCCTCAGTAATAACAGAGGAAAGTCATGAGAACCTTGAGGTTATAACCAAAAGGAAAAGAAAGAATTAATAATTCTTTTAGAACAATCCGACCTTAAATGAAAGGATAATCCATGGCAGCTTATGACTCAATATCTTGATATAGTTTCATATGCTACTCCTGCTTATAAATACAAGATGCACTATGAGATAATACTCTCAACTACAGGATCAACTGAAATTCAGCATTTTTATCGTGCAAATACAAAGGAAATTTATAGATTTTCCAAGATTATTATAAAAAAGGCATTACCCTCAGATGAATGAGGTATCACTACCTTAAAGGATGGAGAATATACTCATCCTGACCAGAAAGTCGTAGTTAAATTCAATTGCTGGTACTACGTAGAAAGTTTTAATAAAACTTTTTTATACGAGAATCCTAATAGGAAACACTCGTGGTTCATTAAGATCTGTTCTAATATGAACAATCAACAAATTCCCAATTGGGTTTTTAAATGGTGGAAATCATATGGTCCATCATTAGATATTCTTCCTCCAATATTCAAGAATTTATATACTCAATGGGTAGATATATCTCCCAAAATTATTTCGTTACAAAAAGATAATATCTTTTATAATGGCATTGCATCCATGTATTTTTCATAGAATTCTCAATTCCTTGGATAATGAAATGGGATGTACAAGTTGGTTCTACTGAAGAGGAAATTCCCTGTCTTCACAGAATTTTTTATAATAAGTTTTGGAGTAAATTACTCCAGCCAAACCAGCAAGAAAAATTATTCGGTGAAGAATTAATTCAGGAAATTCAAGCAAAAATTGAAGTTTATGCCAAACAAGAGATAACAGATGTTGCAGTGGATAAAATAAGTCTATTTGAAATTGTTACTAAAAGACTTCAAATGAAGAAAGATGCGATCTCTAAAAGAGAAATTATTGCATCATATTTTGAGGAAATAAAGAAAGATTTAGAAAAGAATTTTGGAACAGAAATCGGCGATGATGTATCGATGACCTCTATCGGTAATACTTTCGATGAAGAAACCTGTGCAGCAGGAGAAACTCAAAGCAGTCCAAGCTGATATAAAAATCAGAAAGCTATCAGACTGTTCTATAGCGAGGAATTATATTTTTTGTGTTTTTTATGTATCGTTTATCTAATAAATTATATATACATAGAGAGAGAAAGAAAGAGAGAGGGAGACTTTAGTGTTGCATGGTAAGCATGAATAGGTTTGAATATGAGTGTTTGCATAACAGAATGAATTTTATTCCTTCGAATAAATTATAAATGAGTTTTCACTCTATATTTAAGATAAATAGTTAAAAAGAAACGTTTGCATGTCAACTGCAAGGATATGGCATTTAGTTTGGTAGGTACGACGATCTTTTAATATATATACACGCTAATTTGATACTCAGAAATGCTAAATTTCAATTGCTGACTACTCTGAATAAATCAATCATTTTCAAAAACAGATATACTAAGTTACATCTCAAGGTTATCTATGACGATTGATTTTGATTGGAATGATAAGAATCCGGGTTGAATAATTTCATAGCAATAACTTTTGTATAATATGATTCTTCTGTATAATCAAAGAAATGTGTTTTCAATATGTGGCTACGAATCTAATAATTTTAGACATAAAAATGTGTAATAATTGAAACAAAATAACGACCAACTAAAAAAAGTGCCATGAAAGACAGTGATAACTAAATGACTTTTAAACTTAGTTTTTTTCATATCAATATATTTTTATCTTGAGATATACATTAGACGTCATATACCTAAAGGCTTAACTAAAGTAAATTATAAATTCTCATAATAGTAAATAACAGTATAATTTATTCCTTCGAATAAATTATAAATGAGTTTTCACTCTATATTTAAGATAAATAGTTAAAAAGAAATGTTTACATGTAACAACAAAGATATGACATTTGGTTTGGTAGGTACGAAGATCTTTTAATATATATATATACAAGCTAATTTGATACTCAGAAACGGTAAATCTCAATTGCTGACTACTCTGAATAAATCAATCACTTTCAAAAATAGATATACTAAGTTACATCCTAAGGTTATATGTGACGATTGATTTTGATTGGAGTGATAAGAATCTGGGTTGAATAATTTCCTAGCAATAACTTTTGTCATCACTTATTTTAAAAGTCAAATTTGTGTTTTGAGGCCTTAAAACCCTCTTTTTGTCTTACCTCAATTTGCGTGCACAGTCAGGGTGTATATCCGGAAAGCCCTTATATGAAAATTTGAGAAAAATGCCAATTTTACCTTTAAAATTAAATTTAAGTTAACTTCGGTCAATATTTTAGGTAAATGGATCCGGACTCGTGATTTGACGATCCTGGAGGGTCCGTAGAAAAATATGGGACTTGGGCGTATGCCCGGAATTGAATTCCGAGGTCCCTAGCCCGAGAAATGAATTTTTGAAGAAAATTGTTTAACTAGAATTATAAGAGTTTTTGGAAATTTAACGATGTTTGAATTTGATAGTATCCGGCCCATATTTTTGGTTCTGGAGCTCGATACAGGTTTAATACAGTATTTGAGTTGTTCCTGTAAAATTTGGTAAGAAACGAAATTCATATGACGTGATTCGGACCCTCGGTTTGTGAAATTGGAAATTTTAAGAGTTCTTGAGATTTTTCCTTCATTTTGATGCTAAATTCGTAGTTCTAGGTGTTATTTTTGCGATTTGATCGCACGAGCAAGTCCGTATGATATTTTTAGATTTGTGTTCATGTTTGGTTAGGAGCCCCGAGGGCTCGGGTGAGTTTCGAATAGGGTTCGGGATGTTTTGGACTTAGAGATTTCTGTTGTCTTAGCTATTGCAGGTGCACATGTGTTTTCTTCTTCGCGTTCAGGAAGGAATTATCGCGAGCGCGAAGTGTAAAATTTGTCTGAAGGAAATTCCTTCTACGCAAACGCGAGGTACAGGTCGCAAACGCGGAGCGTTGGGGGCGTTACCCTTCGCGAACGTGACCTGGCTATCGCGAACGCGAAGGCCATTATGGCAGGGACTTGGGGAAGGGGTGAGATACTCATCGCGAACGCGATGGGTATCTCGCGAACGTGAAGGCTTTGGCCGCTGCGTCTCGCTAACGCGACAGGCTTCTCGCGAACGCGAAGAAGGCATGTCCAGACTTTTAAAAACAGAACAAAAATGGGATTTTATCTAAAACTCACAACTCCTTCCCTAGAATCCGTCCTTGGGCGATTTTTGAAGAGAAATTTCAACACAAAATCATAGGTATGTATTCTTAAACTCATTTCCTTTATTTTTCATCGACACCCATTAGATTTCTAGGCCTAAATCATGTTCTTTAAGGGTAGAAATTAGTGATTTAAGGGGAATTGGAAATTTTTCAAATTTGGGAATTTAGACCTCGATTTGGGATCGGATTTCGAAACTAATTACATATTTGGGCTCGTGGGTGAATGGGCGAACGGATTTTGGTTCGAACCTCGAGTTTTGACCAAGCGGGTCCGGGGTCGGGTTTTGACTTTTTTGAAAGAATGTTGGGAAATCTGTAATTTTTCATTTGAGTTGGTTTCTTTGGCTTCAATTAATGTTAATAAGTTAATATTGGCTAGATACAATTGAATTGGAAGTGGAATCAAAAGGAAAGAGGTATTTGAGGCTTGAGTTTAGTCGTGGAATTTGAGGTAAGTGTTTGGCCTAACCTTAGCTTGAGGGAATAGGTGTTGTGTCTTATTTTCTATGTTTTAGTATCGAGTACGACATATAGGTGAGATGACGAATATCTATACGTTGGTGTCAAGCATGCCTGTGAGTCTTATATTAATATTGTTGTGACTTTAGTATGTATTGTTCATGCTTAAATTGATGATTAGCATTGTGGAGCAAGATTTATGATAAATTCTTGGTAATTGATCATTCTCGAGTATTGGTTCAAGTTGAGGTTTATTTTGTGAAGTAACTGTTGAAACTAGATTGGTTATAGCTGATTCCCTTGCCGAGATAATATTGTTTCTATTGTTGACTCCCTTGTCGGGACTGTATTATTTCTATTGATGTTTTTATTGTTGATTCCCTTATCGGGATGCTATCATTGCATGTGTTTGGGTGAGGAAGAGTGTAAAGCACGAAGGTGATGTCGTGCATGATATTGTGAGCGAGTGTTAATGCACGAAGAGTGATACCGTGCCAATATTGTGAGTGTTAATGCACGAAGGGTGATGTCGTGTCATATTAATAAAATTAAAAGCACGAAGGGTAATGTCGCGCCATGATTTTGAGAGAGTAATAGCACGAAGGGTGATGCTGTGCCGTTCCTGTTGATTTCTATGGCGAGAACAAGAGTAAAAGCACGAAGGGTGATGTCGTGCACTTGTTTCTGTGTTATTATTTTCGTTGCTTCAAGCTTGATATTTACTTTGTCGCTTTACTTTATCATTTTCATAACCTGATATCCCCTTTTTCTGTCTTATTCTGTTTAATTCTTGTTATTATTGCTTCTCGTATATGATTAAATTGCACAGGTTTATATGGTTGTTGTGTCCTAACCTCGTCACTACTTCGCCGAGGTTAGGCTCGACACTTACCAGTATATGGGGTCGGTTGTACTGATACTATACTTTGCACTTTTTTATGCAGATCTCGGTACTGGACCCTATGGACCATAGTTCGAGGTTGCTGCATTCAGTCCAGTGGAGACCTGAGGTAGTCCTACAGGCGTCCGCAGGCCTTGGCGTCCCCTTCTATCATATTTCCTTCCGTTCTTTCTATTTCTGAGACAGATTTGTATTTTCTTGTTCAGACCACTATTTGTAGTATTCATAGACAGTCCGTGACATTGTGACACTAGTTCTGGATGGAGTTGTATTTAGGATTTCGTATTAGTATTCAGTTAAATTGTTAAATTCCGTTCTTCCGCATTTTATTCCGTTGTTTATGTTATGTTAACTTGTAAATTGCTAAAAGATAAAGTAAAAAGGTAAACAAATCAGTAACGTTGGCTTGCCTAGCGGGTTCAGTATTAGGCGCCATCATGATCCCGACGATGAAAAATTCGGGTCGTGACAAATATGATTTCTCCTATATAATCAAAGAAATATGTTTTCAATATGTGGCTAAGAATTTAAAACTTTTAGACATAAAAATGTGTAATAATTGAAACAGAATAATGTACAACTAAAAAAAGTGCCATGAAAGACAGTGATAACTAAATGACATTTAAGCTTAGTTTTCTTCATATCAATATATTTTTATCTTGAGATACACATTAGACGTCATATACCTAAAGGCTTAACTAAAGTAAATCATAAATTCTCATAAAATAAATAACAGTACATTCGTTAAGTTATTTTACAACTTCAATCATATAACTTTGTAACTTCAGAATATTTAGTTTTAATTTGTTCTCTATATTATGTCAAAACACTATTTATGACTTGGTTTGTATAATAAATTATATTTTTTTATTTATTTAAGAAACTGATTCATACTATGTATATATGCAATTGAAAACTTATTGCTATCAGTACACATTTCTCGTGCAACGCACGATCATAGATGCTAGTTATTATAAAAGCATGAATATTTTACACTAAATGTTAAGTGACCAAAATATTCCTAAAATATTGATCGACTTTTATGCCCTCAAAGAGCTAAACTATTTGTTTAATGATGTGATGATAGGCTATAATTACATATTTTAGTCGCTTATTACACTCTAATTTACTGTACTTTAATTGAATTTGAGCTTTAATCGCTAGTATTTTGCACTAACTGTGTGGTTTACGCCTTGTAGGAGTGATCCCGAGCTATATAAATGTTATGGAATGAATGCAAGTGATTTGGAGCTTTAAAGTCTGAGTAAAAGCCCAAGGAATTTGTCACGACCCTAAATCCCGACCCGGTCGTGATGGCGCCTCTCATGAAGACAAGGCCAACCGACACATTCCCAATTCCCTTTTAAGCAGTTAAGATGATACAATTAAGTCTTAAACATGATAAATCCCAAAATAAGCAGTGAATCAGTACAATTTGCGAAAATGAAACCAACACAGCCCGACATCAGGGTATCACCAGTCATGAGCATCTATCAATATACTACAAGTCTGAAGAGTCTACATAGTCTAATACAGAGCTAAACCAGAGAAAATAAGATAAGGGAAGAAGCTCTGGACTGCGAACACCGGCAGCTACCTAGAGAATCTTCGAATCCGCTTGAGCTGGAAGGATCAACACTCGCTAGCGGGACCTGAAACGCCTGAATCTGCACACGGAGTGCAGGGAGTAAAGCGAGTACTCCAACTCAGTGAGTAATAATAATAACAAATGCAAACTGAGTAATAAGAAATCACGTAAAGCATGTCACACCTCCTTTTTCCGCCCCCGAAAGGGGCGTAGGGAGTTTTCCAATTAAAGGACAATCGAAACGGGATTTGCTTATTTATTTCAGAGTCGCCACTTGGGAGATTTAGGGTGTCCCAAGTCACCAATTTTAATCCCGAATCGAGGAAAAGAATGACTCTATATTACAGTCTGCGTACCAGAAATCCGGATAAGGAATTCTGTTAACCCGGGAGAAGGTGTTAGGCATTCCCGAGTTCCGTGGTTCTAGCACGGTCGCTCAACTGTTATATTCGGCTTGATTATCTGATTTTATACAAATATGAACTTATGTACAAAATTTAACTTTTAACCGCTTTTATCATTTACTGTCATTTTTATCAAGAATTGCAACATCGTGGAAACACATCTCGAACCACGTCACATCAATGCACCCGTGGTTGTTGGCGTATTTCAACTATGTTGAGATTTGGATTTGGGTCACATAAATGTGCACCCGAGTTTAAGAAAATTAAATTATTAAAGGCGCGGCTAAAGCGACTAGCGTATCATTTACTTTGGGTAGGGCCGTGGAATTTTGCTAAACGGTCCATCCCGAAGTCTAAGCAATGTTAATATATGTATACATTTAGAGGGCCCCGCAGCTTCTACATTTTTTGTTTGTCGAGGCTCGTCTCATTCATTATTAAAAGGATTTACAACGTCATGGAAATGCATCTCAGACCACGTCACAATCAATGTACCCGTGATTAGAGACACATTTCGATTTCGTTGAGACTTGGATTTGGGTCACATAAATGTGCACCCGAGCTTAAGGAGATAATATTATTAAAGGCGCGCCTAAAGCAACTAGCGCATTATTATTTTGGGTAGGGCCGTGAGATTTGCTAAACGACCCGTCCTGGAAACTGAATGCTTCGATAATATACTCTTAACGAGGGCCCCGCAGCTTGTGCGTTTTTGTTTGTCGAGGCTCATCTCGTCTTTGTTTTAACAGGATATCCTATAGCAACTACGTTTCTTGTCGCGCTTGTCTCTACTAATTGAAAGCATAGATAGTCCTAGTTAATTATATGTTTGCAGGTCGTTTATAGCAGAATTCAGAATGCTTAAAAATCAGAAACAAGGCCGCGCCCCACGGACAAGCGAACGAATCTCGTGGGCCCAAACCCAGTTTGTGCGGGATGGGCCAGGCTTGGGCCACTGGGTCTCCGACCAGGCACTGCTCGGTCCGTTTTAACTTGGGCTCGACCTTTATGAGGTTGAGACCGTAAACTTGCATTCTTTGTTCTAAAAGTGTGGTTTATCAATTATAACAAAGCAGCTTATCAAAAGGAAATGAACTTAGCTAACAATGGATAACTTTGTGCATGACATGCATTCAATGACATGCTTGAACAAAATTGACTAAAGTTCAATATGTAACCTACTGCCTTGTGAATACTTTTAACTACCAGCCCATATATACAAATTAACATTCAATTACCCTACATTGATATTTACTAGGCATACAGGCTACTTCCAGTATCCAAACGAAAATGTAAACTATTATACATTACATGATATTCAATATAACAGTCCATGTATATAAAAAAAAACATCTGCAGATCTTCTCTTTTGTATTCATGCTCAACTTTCAAGTTACATTGATAATATTAATTGTGTACCTGGTTGGGAAGACAAAAGAAGAAGGAAAAGATCAGTTGAGTAGTACACAGCAAATACAACAGCAGTAGATAAACAGCAACAACCCAGCAACAAACAACCAGCCACAAGGATGAAGTTCACAAGTGGTCGAGCAACAAACAAATAGTCCCAGAAACAGGATAGTAGAAAAAAAACCAGCCGAGAAAGGAACCAGAGTGTTCTACGCAATAGTAACAGAAATTCAATAACCACCAAAGCTCAACAAATAACCAACACAGCTTCGACAATCAGTGAGACCAAAACTCAATCCGCAACACACAGAAGCTCAGTATAGTAACAATCACAGCAGAAGACAAACAGATTTCTCCTAATGGAACAGTAACAGCCCCAGTTAGAATAACTGACTTGGCCAGAACAGCTTAACCAACTTAGTTCCTTGTGCAGTTTTGGACAGTGTTTAGTTAAAGTGTTCTGAAAATTTCTTTCTGTTTTCTTCTTTTTTCTGAAGACCCAAAAGTCCAGCCCATTTTAAGTTCTGAAACAGCTTATTTATAAGCCAACAACCCAGTGCAGCTAAGCTGCCTGGATTCTGCCAATTACAGTCTGCCCATACCCCTTAGCTTCCCATGCCTAAAGGCATTTTCTTGGAATCCTTAATCAGCCCCCATGCTCTGTCTCATTACTCTAATCAAGGGTTATGGGCTTAGTTAAGTATTCATTTAATTCCCATGCCCTTGTGTTTTGTTCCCCATTAATAGTATTTTAATTGACACTTGACAGCTTCTTTCAATCCTGAACACTCAGTCAGATTTTCCAGTTCGAATCCCCCCTCCCACAGCTAACAAACCAAACTATAATCAGTCCAAACAAACCTTCACAAAAATCAGCCAGTAACTGGATGTGAAACTAACCTAAATCTGCCAGTTAGGTCGTTTGTTATTTAATACTGTGAAACTAACATTAAACATGTGACGAGTCGACTTCGCGAGTTATAACGTATACTAATTAATCGCTAATCAACTAAACTTAAAACAGAAACAAACTGAGTGTTTTAGGCCTTTTCCGGACAACAATGGAACTTTACAAACTTAATTACTTGATGACGTTACTCAGGTCGACTATACGAACTATCATACGTAACAATTAAACGACTAACAACATAGACTAAACAGGGTACCAATTTATTTCAAAACTCGGGACATTCAATTATGCAGTTTATGAAACTTAACTAACCGACAATATCAATCGAAGCGACTAAACATCTTATAACACTCAACTAACATTCAAGAAAAGAAATCGACCAAACAAAAGGGTCTTTGAAGATGGACAGAGAATAATCAAAAACAAACTAAACAAAACCATAAACATATGCATAACACCTAAACAAAAAGCAAGAAAGGACGATTACATCGGAAACTTACCTCAAACGAAAACAGGTTTGGTTTTTTTTTTAGGGTTCTTGGACTCAGATTTGGGATTTGACAAGTTATGCTTGCATTTGACCGAAACCAAAGCTAGTTAGGGACTGAGGGACGTTAGGGGAGTGACCAGGGTGAATATGGGGTGGTTTGGTGTAGATCTAGGTTTGGTCTCGGATCTTCGAATGAAGATTCGAGACGTTCGAGGAAGATTCGAGGTAACCTGAGTATGGATTTGGAGAGGGGGGGGGGGTCATGGTGGTTCAGGGGTGTTAGACTCACGGCCAACGTCATCGTTGCCGCCGGCTTTCAGGCGAAGGGGTGGGGTGGCGGCTAGGGTTTGGGTGTTAGGGTTGGGTCCCTTCTAAGAGAGACGAAGGAACAGGGGTGGGTGTTTGGATAGGGGGGCGGGGTAAAAGGGTTAAGTTTATATATGCATTGAGGGTATAAATCCTGGCTGTTGGATCAAGTGAGATCTATGGCCAGGATCTATTCTCTTAGGAAGGACGACGTCGTTTAGGCGTGTGGTGGGTTGGACCGGGTAAGGAAATGGGTCGGACCAGATTAACGGGTCTAGGGGATGTGATCCTGGCCGTTGATTCGTTTGAGATCAACTGCCCAACTTAGACGGGACAGAAACGACGCCGTTTGGACCGTGTCCGGGCAGCCTGTGTTTGGGCTGGATCGGTGTCCTGGACTTGGCCTATTTTTTGTTTCATTTTTTTTGGCCCAAAATGATTTTCAGCACTCTTTCTTTTGTTTTTCTAGTTTTAAACTAAATGAACTAAAATAAAAATAAAATAAATAATTAAAAAAATGAAATTAAAACAACCAATATTGTAACACTTTAACATAATTATCACACACATATGGAAATATTTAAGTAGGTTAAATCCCAACCTAGAATAAAAGATGCATATATATATTTTTGAATTTTCTTTTAATGACCGAATTATGGTTTAATGACATACATATTTTGTATTTTGTTTGATAAGATTAAACGAAAAATGGGCAGAACCACAAATGACTACCAACACGTGTCACGTAAAAATCAAAAAATTGTACAGCGAGGCCATTTGCCATTATTTTTGATTTCTTTTTGGAGTGATTGTCCCTGAAACAAAAATCACGTGCTTACAAAGCACATTACAGGCTATAAGGAAGCAGTAAAAGCCAGTAAAAGCAATGAAACAGTGAGAAAATGTAAAGTCACTTAAGTTCAGTTTAAGCTTCTTAAAAATGCCTTTTTTTTTAACAATTAAGCAAGTAAATGACAGGCAACTAGGAAAGATAAACACATAAAGAACCGCCCCTCGGGCACAATGTCAACAAAATCCGCCCCTCGGGCAATATCATAGAACAAGACCAGCCCCTCGGGCTAAATCTCAGATCACAATGAGTACCCGCACTCACTGGGGGTGTGCAGACTCCTAGAGGGGCCCTTACGGCCCAAACGCAATATCAGGCCATCTCATGGCATAATCATATAGGCCATCAGCCTCATATCAACAAGCCACCTCGTGGCGTACAAATCTCAGGCCCTCGATCTCATAATCATACTCAGTGTTTTCTCACAACATAGGCCTTCAGGCGTACTCAGTCAGAATCTCACAGCCACTCGGGCAACATTAAACATGGTACTCAGCCCAAATTATCATTTAGAATCTCATTTGATGTGTTAAAACAGAGTAAACATGGATGAGTTATGAAAACAGTAGAATATAGCATGACTGAGTACTATTATAAACTCAAAACAGTGAGGAAATATCAGTAAAAATCCCCTAAGGGTACAAATAGTTGGCACGAGGCACAAATATGGCATTCAACCCAAAACATGATGATAGCAAATAGTTTTCAATCAAATACGCGGTAAAATAGTCATTCGGGATGGACTAAGTCACAATCCCCAACAGTGCACGACCCCACGCTTGTCATCTACCGTGTTCATCACCTCAGTATAGCACAACGATGTGCAATTCGGGGTTTCATACCCTCAGGGAAACATTTACAATCATTACTCACCTCAATTCGGTCCAAACTCTAGCCCGCGACGCCTTTGCCCTCGAATCGGCCTCAACTCACGTCGAATCTATCAAAAATCAGAATCACGACGTCAAAATATGCTAAGGGAACGAAACTCATGCGAAAATAATCAATTTACAACATAAATCCCAAAATTACCAAAACCCGACCCCCGGTCCCATGTCTCAGAATTCGATGAAATTTACATCAATAGATTCCTTATCTCCCCACGAGTTCATACTTATCAAAAGTCCCAAAATCCGACAACAAATGGCTCCTCAAATCCTCAAGTTTAGGTCTCCAATACCAAGCCCTAGTTTCCCCAATTTTAACACTTAATTTCCATTAATTACAGTTCTAATCCGTGAAATAATACTATAGAAACAAGTTTTAGGTCCAAAATCCTTACTTCTATGAAACCTCCTTGAAATCCTTCTTCAAATAGCCCAAAAAGCTCCAAAAACCGACTTAGGAATGGTAGAATAGCTCAAAAATCGCGAAGGAATGAATTTATATGTTCTTCCCCAGCTAAACCGCTTCTGCGGTCACAAGCTCGCACCTACGGACCCGCACCTGCGGTCCCAGATGCGCTTCTGCACAAATCACTTAAGTTCTCTACTTCCGCATCTGCGATGCACTATCTACACCTGCGCCATCGCAGGTGCGGTTCTTCAACCGCTTCTGCGACTGGTTTCCCGTATCTGCAGCGTCGCACCTGCGGTCCCCAATTCGCAGGTGTGGAAACAATAGAGACAGCAAAATCTGCAGCTTCACCAAACTCCCAATCTCTCCGTCAACCATCCGAAATCACCCCGAGGCCCCGGGACCTCAACCAAAAACACAAACCTATCCCATAACCTTATTCAAACTCGTCCCAACCTTCAGAACGCTCAAAACAACATCAAAACACCAAATTCGCATCGGATTCAAGCCTAAGAATCTCAAAATCTTCTAAGTTACGCTTTTGATCAAAAACCCAACCAAACCACGTCCGAATGACCTGAAATTTTTCACACACATCCCAAATGACCCAACAGAACTACTACAACTCTCGGAATTCCATTTCGACTCCTATATCAAAACCTCACCTATCAATCGAAAAACGCCAAAAATCCAATTTCATCAATTCAAGCCTAAATCTACTCCTGACCTCCAAAACACATTCTGATCACGCTCCTAAGTCCCAAATCACCTCCCGAAGCTGTCCGAACCATCAGAACTCACATCCGAGCCCTCTAACACATAAGTCAATATCTGGTTGACTTTTCCAACTTAAGCTTCCTCAAAAGAGACTAAGTGCCTCAAACCTTCTCAAAACCTTTCCGAACCCGAGCCAACCATCCCGATCACATTTAGAACCGATAAACAAAGCAATAAGAAGCAGAAATAGGGGAAACAGAGCGGTAACTCATGAAACGACCGGCCGGGTCGTTAAATCCTCCCCCTCTTAAACAAATGTTCGTCCTCGAACGAGTCAAGAAACATACCTGAAGCCTCAAACATGTGAGGATATCTGCTCCGCATCTCCCGCTCGGTCTCCCAGGTAGCCTCTTCCATGGGCCGACGTGTCCACTGTACTTTCACTGAAGCTATATCTTTTGATTTCAACCTTCGAACCTAACGACCCAAAATAACTACTGGATCCACATCATAAGTCAAATCATCATCTAACTGAACCGTGCTGAAATCCAGAACATGAGACGGATCCCCAATATACTTCCGGAGAATAGAAACATGAAATACCGGATGCACACTCGACAAGCTGGGTGGCAAAGCAAGCTCATAAGCCACCTTCCCAATCCTCCGAAGCACCTCAAAAGGCCCAATGAATCAAGGACTCAATTTACCCTTCTTCCCAAATCTCATAACACTCGAGAAACATTTAACAGAACCTTCTCACCAACTATGTAGGACACATCCCGAACCTTCATGTCAGCATAACTCTTTTGTCTCGACTGCACTGTACGAAGCCTCTCCTGAATTACCTTCACCTTTTCTAAAGGATCCTGCACCAAGTCTGTCCCCAATAGCCTAGCCTCACCCGGCTCAAACCAACCAATGGGAGATCTACACTGCCTCCCATACAAAGCCTCATATGGAGCTATCTGAATACTCGACTAGTAGTTGTTGTTATAAGTAAACTCTGCAAGTGGTAGAAACTGATCCCATGACCCTCTGAAATAAATAACACAAGCACGCAACATGTCTTCCAATATCTGAATAGTGCGCTCGGATTGTCCGTCTGTCTGAGGGTGAAAAGTTATGTTTAACTCAACTTGAGTACCCAACTCTCGCTGCACAGACCTCCAAAATTGTGAGGTAAACTGAGTGCCCCTATCTGAAATGATAGAAACTGGGACACCATGCAAACGACCAATCTCCCGGATATAGATCTCTACCAACTGCTCTGAAGAATAGGTAGTACACACAGAAATGAAGTGCGCGGACTTGGTCAGCCGATCCACAATCACCCAAATAGCATCAAACTTCTTCAAAGTCCGTGGGAGCCCAACTAAAGTCCATGGTGATCCGCTCCTACTTCCACTCTGGAATATCCATCTGCTGAAGCAAGCCACCCGGTCTCTGATGCTTATATTTCACCTGCTGACAATTGAGACACCGAGCTACAAATCCCACAATGTCTTTCTTCATTCTCCTCCACCAATAATGCTGTCTCAGATCTTGATACATCTTCGTGGCACCCGGATGAATGGAATACCGCGAACTATGAGACTCCTCCAGAATCAACTCCCGAAGCCCATCTACATTGGGCACACAATCTGGCCCTGTATCCTCAACACCCCATCATCACCAATAGTCACATCTCTGGCATCATCATGCTCAGCTTTGTCTTTAAGGACAAGCAAATGAGGATCATCATACTGACGCTCTCTAATGCGATCATATAAAGAAAACCGAGAAATCACACAACACGAACCGATTTTCCAAGGCCTGAAGATCAACTGCAAGAGGTCTCTCCCCAACTGGAATATATGCCAAACTCCCCATACTCACTGCCTTTTGGCTCAAAGCATCGACCACTACATTGGCCTTCCCTGGATGGTACAAGATAGTGATATCATAATCCTTTAGCAACTCTAACCATCTCCGCTTCCTCAAATTGAGATCCTTCTACTTGAACAAGTGATGGAGGCTACGATGATCCGTAAACACCTCACAAGACATACCATACAAGTAATGCCTCCAAATCTTTAATGCTTGAACTATAGCAACCAACTCCAAATCATGAATGGTGTAGTTCTTCTCATGGGGCTTAAACCGATGAGAAGCATAAGCAATAACTCTACCCTTCTGCATCAAAACACACCCAATACCAACCCTTGAAGCATCACAGTACACGACATAGGAACCTGAAGCTGATGGCAAAACTAACACTGGAGCTGTGGTCAAAGCTGTCTTGAGCTTCTGAAAGCTCTCCTCACACTTATCCGACCATACAAATGAAGTACCCTTCTAAGCAACTTGGTCAAGGGCGATGCGATAGATGAGAATCCCTAAACAAACCAGCGATAATAGCCTGCCAAACCGAGAAAGCTGCGAATCTCTGTGGCTGAGGACAGTCTGGGCCAACTCTGAACCGCCTCTATCTTCTTCGAATCAACCTGAATACCCTCGCTAGACACCACGTGCCCCAAGAAAGCCACTAAACTGAGCCAAAACTCACACTTGGAGAATTTTTCATAAAGCTTCTCCTCCCTCAATCTCTGTAACACAACTCTCAAATGCTCTGCGTGCTCCTCCTGACTACGCGAATACACCCGAATATCATCAATGAAGACTATGACGAACAAGTCGAGACAAGGCCGGAACACGCTGTTCATCAAATGCATGAACATTGCTGGGGCATTGGTCAGCCCAAAAGACATCACCAAGAACTCATAATGACCACATCGGGTCCTGAAAGCTATATTAAAAATATCTGAGTCCCTGATCTTCAACTGGTGATAACCTGAACGGAGGTCAATCTTGGAGAACACTCTCGCTCCCTAAAGTTGATCGAATAAATCATCAATGCGAGGCAAAGGATACTTGTTCTTAACTGTTACTTTGTTCAATTGCCTATAATCAATACACATCCTCATAGTGCCATCCTTATTCTTCACAAATAGAACCATCGCACCCCAAGGTGACACACTAGGCCGAATGAACCCCTTATCAAGGAGTTCCTGAAGCTGCTCCTTTAACTCCTTCAACTCCGCTGGTGCCATACGATATGGCAAAATGGAAATGGGCTGAGTGCCTGACACCAGGTCAATACCAAAATCAATATCCCTATCCGGTGGCATGCCCGATAGGTCTGCAGGAAACACATCGGGAAAATCCCTCGCAACTGGAATAGAATCAATACTCGGAGTCTCTACACCGACATCCCTCACAAAGGCTAGATACGAAAGACAACCCTTACCAACCATACATTGGGCCTTCAAGAATGAAATTACCCTACTGGGAACATAATCAGTCAAACCTCGCCACTCAATCCGTGGCACACCCAGCATAGCCAATATGATTGTCTTAACATGACATTCCAGAATAACACGATACGGAAATAGCCAATCCATGCCCAAAATAGCATCAAAGTCTACCATACATAATAACAATAGATCTACTCGGGTCTCCAGACCCGCAATAGTCACCACACACGACTGGTACACACGGTCTACAACAACAGTATCGCCCACCAGAGTAGATACATGAACATGTGAAACAAGAGACTCACAGAGCATATCCAAATAACGAGCAAAATATGATGACACATAAGAAAAGGTGGAACCAGGATCAAATAATACAGAGGCATCTCTGTGGCAGACTGAAACAATACCTGTAATAACAGTACCAGAAGTAATAACATCGGGTCTAGCTCGAAGTGCATAGAAAAGGGCCTGACCGCCACCTGATCGACCTCCCCCTCTAGGGCAACCCCTAGCCGATTGGGTGGGTGGTGACAAAGTAGTTGGCGCTGAAGCTGATGGCTGACTCCTCTGTTGAGATGAAGCTCCAAGACGACGAGGACACTGCCTCCACATATGACCCATCTCTCCACACTCATAGCAACTCCTAGGTGCTAAAGTTGGGGATTGAAGAGAACCCCTAGCACCAGAATGACTAGCATATGCACCTGGCATAGAAGAGCCCTGAACTGATGGAGCACGAGACGAACTCTGAGCTGGAAGGGCACTAAGTGATGACTGGCCCTGATGAGAACTATGAGAACTATGAGAACCATGACCCGATGATGCCCTACGATAACCTAGGTGAGCTGGCTGAGCATGCCTGAATGGACGGCCTCTGCCGTGCTGAAACTGACCTCTCGAAGGAGCACTACTATAACTACCAGATCCTCGAGGCCTCTTGGCCTCCCTATCCTCTCGCTCCTGGAAACGAACTGACTCAATCTCACGAGCAATGTCTCCAACCTCCTCAAAGGTAGCACCAGACACCCTCTCCCTGGTCATGAAAATACGAAGCTGATAAGTGAGGCCATCCACAAACCTCCTAATCCTCTCTCTATCTGTCGGAACCAATCAATTAGCATAACGAGCTAACTCTGAGAATCTCATCTCATACTGCGTCACAGTCATCTCTCCCTAATGCAACCACTCAAACTGCCCGCACAGATCCTCTTTGCGAGATTGCGTCACATAATTCTCTAGAAAGAGAATGGAAAACTACTGCCAGGTAAGGGGTGTTGCACCAATAGGCCTACGCCTATCAAAAGTCTCCCACCAAGTGAAGACAGCTCTAGAAAACTGATAACTAGCGAAATCGACCCCGCTAGTCTCTAGAATACCCGCTGTACGAAGCATCCTCTGACACTTATCCAAGAAACCCTGGGCATCCTCGCCCTCTGCACCACTGAAGGTCGGAGGCTAAAGTCTACCAAACATCTCCAACCTATGATGCTAGTCCTTTGGCATGGCAGGAACTATATAGTCCTGAGCAGCTGCAACTAATTGGGCTGGATTCGCCCCTGGTGTCTGAAATCCCTGCATAATCTGCTCAGGTGTGCGAGTGGTGGGAGTCTGAGTGCCTTCCCCGACCTGAGAAGTAGTTGCGGTTGTAGTAACTGAGACTGCCTGAGCTAGGCCAGTGCAAACTAATAGAATCTGAGCCAAGGCCTCCTGAAGACCCGGAATCACAATGGGCACAGCTGGTGCCTGAGCTGGTGCTGCTGAAGCGTCCACAACTAAGACCTGATCCTGAACTGGGGCGGCTGGTGGATCTGCTGGTGCTACCCTAGCTGCTGTGCGGGCCACACCCCTGCCCCTACCGTGACCACGACTGCATCCTCGGCCTCTAGTCGCCACAACTAGTGGTACTTGTGGTCGTCCCTCCTAACTGGTAGCGCGTGTCCTCACCATCTGTGAGAGAATAGAATAACAGAAGTTTAGTACTCGGATCAACAAATTCGCATGACAAGAATTTCAAGGATATGGAGTTTTCCTAAAGGGTTCTACAACCTCTTGAGGATAAATACAGACGTCTCTGTACTGATCCGCGAGACTCTACTAAACCTACTCATGACTCGTGAGACCTATGTAACCTAGGCTCTGATACCAACTTGTCACGACCCTAAACCTGGACCCGGTCGTAATGGCACCTCTCGTGAAGACAAGGCCAGCCAATACATTCACAATTCCTTTTTAAGCAGTTAAGATGATATAATTAAGTCTTAAACATGATAAAATCCCAAAATAAGCAGTAAATCAATACAATTTACGGAAATGAAACCAACACAACCCGACATTGGGGTGTCACCAGTCATGAGCATCTATCAATATACTACAAGTCTAAAGAGTCTACATAGTCTAATACAAAGCTAAACCAGAGAAAATAAGATAAAGGAAGAAGCTCTGGGCTGCGAAGGCCGGCAGCTACCTAGAGAATCTCCGAATCCGCCTGAGCTGGAAAGATCAACACTCGTTAGCGGGACCTGAAGCGCCTGAATTTGCACATGGGGTGCATGGAGTAAAGTGAGTACTCCAACTCAGTGAGTAATAATAATAAATGCAGACTGAGTAATAAGAAATCACGTAAAGCACATTACAAGCTATAAGGAAGCAGTAAAAGCAATGAAACGGTGAGAACATGTAAAGTCACTTAAGTTCAGTTTAAGCTTCTTAAAAATGCCTTTTTTAACAATTAAGCAAGTAAATGACAGACAACTAGGAAAGATAAACACATAAAGAACAGCCCCTCGGGCACAATGTCAACAAAATCCGCCCCTCGGGCAATATCATAGAACAACACCAGCCCCTCGAGCTATATCTCACATCACAATGGGTATTCGCGCTCTCTAGGGGTGTGCGGACTCCTGGAGGGGCCCCTTATGGCCCAAGCACAATATCAAGCCATCTCCTAGCATAATCACATATGCCCTCGGCCTCATATCAACAAGACACCTCATGACGTATAAATATTAGGCCCTCGACCTCATAATCATACTTAATGTTTCCTCAAAACATAGGCCCTCGGCCTTACTTGGTTAGAATCTCACAGCCACTCGGGCAACAATAAACATGGTGCTCAGCCCAAATTATCATTTAGAATCTCATTTAATGTGTTAAAACAGAGTAAACATGGTTGAGATATGAAAACAGTAGAATTTAGCATGAATAAGTACAAGTATAAGCTCAAAACAGTGATGAAATATCAGTAAAAATCCCCTAAGGGTACAAATTGTTGGCACGAGGCCCAAATATAGCATTCAGCCCAAAACATGATGATAGCAAATAGTTTTCAATCAAATACATGGTAAAACAATCATTCGAGATGGACTAAGTCACAATCCCCAACAGTGCACGACCCCACACTCGTCATCTAGCGTATGCGTCACCTCAATATAGCACAATGATGTGCAATCCGGGGTTTTTACCCTCAGGACAACATTTACAATCATTACTCACCTCAATCCGGTCCAAACTCTAGCCCGCGATGCCTCTTCCCCTTGAATCGGCCTCAACTCGCGTTGAATCTATCCAAAATCAGAATCACGACGTCAAAATATGCTAAGGGAATGAAGCCCATGCGAAAATAATCAATTTACAACATAAATCCCGAAATTACCAAAACCTGAACCCCGGGCCCACATCTCGGAATTTGATGAAATTTACATCAATAGATTCCTTATCTCCCCAGGAGTTCATACATATCAAAAGTCCCAAAATCCGACAACAAATGGCCCCTCAAATCCTCAAGTCTAGGTCTCCAATATCAAGCCTTAGTTTCCCCAATTTTAACCCTTAATTTCTATTAATTACAGCTCTAATCCGTGAAATAATACTATAGAAACGAGTTTTAGGTCCAAAATCCTTTCCTCAATGAAACCCCCTTGAAATCCTTCTTCAAATCGCCCAAAAAGTTACAAAAATCGACTTAGGAATGGTGGAATAGCTCCAAAATCGCGAAGGAATGAATTTATATGTTTTGACCCAACTAAATCGCTTTTGCGGTCACAAGCTTGCACCTGTGGACCCGCACCTGTGGTCCCAGGTGCACTTCTGTGCAAATCACTTAAGTCCTCTACTTCCGCATCTGCGATGCACTATTCGCACCTGCGCCATGGCAGGTGCGGTCCTTCAACAACTTCTGCGGTTCCTGCCTTTCCTAGGCTCTTCCGCTTCTGCGACTGGTTTCTCGCATCTGCAGCGTCGCACTCGCGGTCCCCAATCCGTAGGTATGGAAACAACAGAGACAACAAAATCTGCAGCTTCGCCAAACTCCCAATCTCTCCGTCAACCATCCGAAATCACCCCGATGCCCCAGGGACCTCAACCAAAAACACAAACCTATCCTATAACCTTATTCAAACTCGTCTCAACCTTTGGAACGCTCAAAACAACATCAAAACACCGAATTCGCATCGGATTCATGCCTAAGAATCCCAAAATCTTCTAAATTACGCTTTTGATAAAAAACCCAACCAAACCATGTCCGAATGACCTGAAATTTTGCACACACATCCCAAATGACCCAATAGAACTACTAAAACACTCGGAATTCCATTCCGATTCCTATATCAAAATTTCACCTATCAACCGGAAAACGCCAAAAATCCAATTTCACCAATTCAAGCCTAAATCTACTCTGGACCTCCAAAACACATTCCGATCACGCTCCTAAGTCCCAAATCACCTCCCGAAGCTATCCGAACCATCGAAACTCACATCCGATCCCTCTAATACATAAGTCAACATCCGGTTAATTTTTCCAACTTAGGCTTCCTCAAAAGAGACTAAGTGCCTCAAACCTTCTCAAAACCTTTCCGAACCCGAGCCAACCATCTCGATCACATATAGAACCGATAAACAAAGCAATAAGAAGCAGAAATGGGAAAAACAGAGTGGTAACTCATGAAACGACCGGCCAGAACATTACAGAATTAAGCCGAGATCGTGTTCAGGGGTCAAATTTGATAGTTAAGAACAAACGAAGACTCGAGTAGGCATATTGTGCACTATCTAGTAAAATAGACATAATTCTTTGCTCCGAACTCCATTTGGGCTATATAATATATCGTTGGAAAGATAACGCAAAGGGATACAACTTTTATGTTTTATAGTATTCCAAATTTTAAACGCAACAGGGTGAAAAATGCAGTCATAACCGCGACCATGGACCTGGACACGGACTGAGGCAGTGCACTGGAAAAATACCGTGCCCGGACCGTGACCGCGAGCGTCCAGACCTGAAAAATTATTTTTTTCGCGTAGGAGAAGGTATAATTGTTTGGGCCCGACCCTACTTGGTATATATACATGAAAAAATAGTATTTTAAGGGGTTGGACATACTTTTGACACAGATTCGACCTAAGGAGGCAGAGACACAATAAGAGCAAGACGGGAAATTCTTTTACGAGTTTTTCCTTCCTCTCCCTATTTTTCATTGTTGGCTATGACTTTTAGTATTGTAGTTTTACATACTATTATGAATAGCTAATTTGTTATCTAAGGTTTTGATAGAACCTTTTGTAGGATAAATTCTTATTATATTTTTATATAATTGAGCCGTTGGACTTCTCTACTCGTTCAACTACGTGTTTATTGTTGTTGATTGAATGACCATCGATTGAATGTGCCTATTTATTATGTGTTGCTTGACAAAGGATACATATTTAGGTGGTTGTTGAACAACGTCACTCCTAACGTATGTGAGAAATCAATACAACAGGTTTAAAAGCAGGTTTAGAAATAACAAAGCCTTGACGTGGTCATAGTGAGCGGTTAGATAAAGCCAACTAGCGTAGTTCGAGAGAATATGTCTAGTAAATTGTTGTAGTTGCTCGAGAGAGAATTACGGCACCTAAAGTGCTCACGATCAGTAGAGAATACATTGGCAAAATTGTAGAGAATATAGCTAGAAGGATTCCGACAATTGGAGAAATCATAACTCTAGACCTCTTAATTTAGTCTCCAACCCTTTGTCTCGTTAGTTGATAATTTTACCGCTTTGTAGTATTTGCTAGTTAATTAGTTAGAAATATAAATCTCAATCTTTATAATTTAGAAAATTGTTCAAACTTGTCTTCTTAGTGATGTTAAAAAAATATAGCTAAGCCTTAGTTCTCTTTGGGGTTCAACTCCGGACTTTTAGACCGAATTATATTTGCAGGGACCGCTTATCCTTTTTAGGACTAGAGTTGGGCGTGATCATGACGTAAGTTAGATATGGATGCAATTGTAAATTTAAAAATATTACCAATTCTTTATGTATTTAAATTACATGTCTAATTCTAATTGTAATATGATTCAAAAGAACTTTTAATGTTTCTAAGTCATGGTTTAGATCCTATATTTGAAACCGATCAGAGATGAAATTGTAGTGTTTCACAACAACTCAACGTACATATTTACTTGATTTCGAGAACCGCTTTTGTTCTGAAGTATTTTACATATTGTGTCCTACTTACTTCCCAATAACAATCTTCACTGCACTCCAACTATCACCTGATGCCCTAATTCACCGTTGGGTTAGCGCAAGTTTAGCTTTTCTCTTTATTAATATTTATAAAATTTTAATTTCTTGAAACGGTTTTTATTCTTGAATGATACAAAGTATTATGGCTATTCATTCTTATTCTTGTCATGTAACGATCTTTTCTTTTAGTCTTATTTTACAGATATGTAGTTACCTAACTTCACGTCACAAAGGAAAAAAATTGGTGATCATAAGACAACAAGAAATCAAATTCTCCTACATAATCGTTAAACTAAATAGTTCGGATAATTAGATATGGAGTTTTAATGATTAGTGATGCTGAGTATATTTTTATATGTTTTGATGTTACTTTATCCGTGTTTTAACTGTTTTTTGTTGCTATTTGATGCTAAAAATGCCCAACATGGTTTAATTATTGGTTTGATGACTAATGGAGTTGTGTGTGATGATTTAGGGTGTTTGAAGTGCAAAAATATGTTCCAACTAGAGGAAAAGAGGTTGGATGCTTGGAAAGAAGATACTTGGTGCACCCCTTAGCAGTGAAGTCAGCCCATAGCATCCGCACCTGGGCAAAGCTGAGATGGAGGAACAAAGGGTGGATGGCATGCGAAGCTGAGAAGCGGAGGATGAGGTGGATGCGAAGCATCCACCCCAACATCAATCCCTGAAGCAGATTCGGACTAGGATTAGGATAACTTTGGCCCACGACTTTTGTACGCAATATATAAGCCAAAAACACCTCTTTTAGGTCATCTAACATATTGGGCAAGGAGAAAAAGCCACGACAAAGCTTGGGAATCACGGAATTCGTCTTGAGTTCTTACTTTTTCCTTCTTTTATTGATTTTTATGTATTCTTGGGAATTACTTGAAATTGTTACGATGAGTATGCGTGGCTAAGAACTCTATTATTCTAGGTCATGGGTAAAACATGAATGCTGATGTTTGAAGTTTAATTTGAGGAAGTTGATTTTATCATATTGGATTGTTTATTTAATTTTATTTTTAATTATTTTGCTGAGTAGCTAATAGTGAAATACTATCTACGAATCTAGAGTTGAACTCGAAAGTGGGTATTCTAGATTGCATATAGAATTAAATAGAGCAAGTTCTTGAACCTGGGCATCGGGGAACACATTCACAATTAGGATAGACATATACCTAATTGTCTTGCTTGGTTGAAATACAGGAAGTATAAATGCATTTTTGTTAATCTTGATTCCATAGACATATAGGCATTAAGTTAGCTTGAATAAGCGAGTAAGAATTCGACAGATTCTTATGAGCAATATCAACCCTGTCAATCAACAATCTAGATAAATTAATTAGTCATTTTAAGCTAAGAATGCAACAGGATTGTTAGTTAAACCATGACTCTGGAATATCCTCTCCTACTGATTGTTATTCGAAATTATTATTTGTTTGGTTGATTTCTAGTTAATTCATTACTTGATAGTTTTAGGTAGTAAATTAGCGACTTCTATATTTTGTGAAAAATCTCTTGAATCGATAAGTTAATTGAGTTTGAGTCAGTTAATAGTTAATCACAAATCTTCGTAGGAACGATACTCTACTCACTATTTTATTACTTGACGATCACGTGCACCTGCGCGAGTGTTTTTGATCGCAACAATTAGCAAATCGAGAAATATTCCGATGAAATCTTTTAGTAATAAAAATTAAAAATAATGTCTAAATAGCAAGTAACTTTTTTTTAGATGAAGTAAGTTATATACTGACTAGGGTTGAAGAATGTCATCTTCACGTGGACTCAACAATATATGAACTACATCTAGGTTTTTAGGCATTAACATTAAAGAGAGAATTTAACTATTGAAGGACATAAAAGTCTTATCCCTATCAGTTTTGGAGGGCCTCTCATCTCCAGAATTAATCCAATAGCCAATAGGATAGAAGATAAACCTCATCCTTCAAATTTTGTAAAAGCCAAACACTTACGGTTATTTCGTTTAGAACTGCTTTTTATGTTACAAGCAATAAAATTGAGCAATATTTATAACCAAGAGAGCTTATTGTTTTCTGTTTGAAAAGAACTAATTTAACCACCAACATCATGATTTTAAACAATATTCAATTATTTTGAATTCACTGCAATACTTTGAACATGGCACATTTGGCTATTTTCAGAAACCCAAAACCAATAATTGAAAAATAATTTTGGCTTCTGAAGTTCAAACCAAAACATTCTTCAAAATTAAAATAGTCTAAATGTTGGTTTTACTAGATTTATTAAAATAATTTTATGTACCAAAGCGAAATATAACGTCATTTAAAGTAAACTTTATAGGGAAGGAGATAAGAATCTTTGAAATGAATTTTGTTACCAATCATAAAAAGGATGTTAAAGAACTGCTTGCTGGGTAAGTAATAATTTCTGAATGTGATTTTCGTAAAGTTTAACATGTAGCTCCAAAATCAACAAAAATTAAGAGTGCAAGCTTTATAAAATCATATCTATGGCATCAGATTAAAAAGAATCAGATGATAATAAATATGAGAGCACGGACACTGATTTCTTTCTTTGCCTCCGGATAAGAATGATATTTTTTTAGATTCATCTAAAATTAATTGACTATTTTCTGTTTTGCAATTATAATAAACATAACATAGAGCAAAATAATTCCCAACCTTGGTCCATATCTGTTACACAGTTACAGTATATTTTTTCTTACGGAGAACTATATATTACATTTTTAATAGGGATATTAGTGTTGATAATGAGAGTTTTGGCTATAGAAGCACATTAGTGAAATTTCACTAGGTTGTTGTTGTTGTATAAACTAAATATAAATATTATCTAATTAACTTTACTAAATTGATCAGCTGTGTCGATTCTAGTGACGCACAATCATTTTGTGAGTAAATTTTACTAGCTCTAACTTTCAACATCTTAAAGAGTGTTTAACGTCAATTGCTTCATAATTTTTTGAAAATAATTTTTGTGATTGACGTGACCTACTCGGACAATACATGTATATAGAAACTAGTATATTTCAAATACATGTAACTAAGATATGACATTTTTTGCTCTTATTAGTTAGTAAATTTTTTTCTTCTATTCAAGTAAAAGAAAATGAAAAAGTAATGAAATAAAAAATAGTGAGAAAAAAAAAGAAATAAAATTTTCCTTTCATTGTTCTTCTTTTTCTTTATCTTTTTATTTTTTAATCTCCCTCTCAAATCTTCTATTATTTAAATAAATCTCTACACCAGATTCCTCTCTATCCTTTGTTATTATTTATTATTTTTTGCTTCTCCCTTTTTCCTAGTGCTAGTCTGTTATTTCTATTCTTCTTCTTTTTTCCTCCCTCTTCCTTATGGTTACTCCAAAAATATAAAAGACTTTAATCCCTCTTTTATGCTTACAAATCTCTTCGTTCTTCTAATTCTTCACAAAATATACAACAGATTTTTAATTCTATTTCAACATTTATGTTGCTCGTCTTTGTCACGACCCAAAATCCACTAAAGGTCATGATAGCGTCTAACACCGCTATCAGAAAAGATAACGATGAATGATTAACTTAATTACTCATTTTAGTATTTGAAATCATAATTTTCGTTAATTAATAGTATGGAATAGAATTTACAGGGTAGATGATACTATTTACACGAACTACAATCACAACTCGTAATAACCCCCAAAATCACGTGTCACAAGTGCATGAGCATCTATTAGTGAGTACAACAATAATACAATATCCGTCCAAAATACAAGTTAGACGGGGAATATAAATAACTCTGATGGAGACTCTGTATACCACAGATCGTATCAAGGAAGTGCAACTCTATCACGATCCAAACCGATGGGCCGCGATGGGTGCCTGAGTCCTACCTGTCAAACACCCCTAAGCATGCGTCTAAGATATAAACCTGAATAACATCTGCTGAATTACGAGAATAATATACATGAAGGAAACCTGCCCAAAAGGCATATGTACATATACGTGCAACATACGTAGGGTGAGCCGACAAGGCCGCTATAGACAACTATGTACCTCAAAACTGGAAGCCGACAAAGAACATACTATCCAACTAGACATACTGTCTACAGACCTCTAATAGAAATATAACTGTACAAAGACGGGACTGAACCACATCATACCCATATATCTACAAACATATCGTACTAAAATCAAAAGCACCTCCGGATCAAGTAGAGCATGCCAATTCTCGCTGATCAAGGATCCTAAGAAGGGGGATCGTTAGCTTGCCTACCTGCACCTGCGGGCATGAAACGCAGGTCTCGAAAAAAAGGGCGTCAGTACAAATAATGTACTGAGCATGTAAGGCATAAAAATCAGTACGTAAAAGACATAAAGAAATCTATCTGTAAATCTGAATAACTTTGTAAATTCTGAAATATTTATACTGTCATGCACGTGCATATAAATGTCGTGTCATGCATAGGTATAGGTGTACATAACATCATCAAACCTTTGAGGACATCCCATTATATCATCTCGGTCACTGTGGGCAATATTATTAACATATACCAACAGATTAGGTGGTGATGCGTATAAAAGGCCGTAACCTTTTCCCATATACATATATTTACATATATACGCATATATAATACCATCTGATCATGGGTCAGTATAAATAAATGCAATGCGTGAAATGCATAAGAAATATGTGAATAAGATTGTCACGACCCAAAACTAACCCTTTTGTGATGGCGCCAAACGTGGTACTAGGCAAGCCGACACACTACCAAAACCAATCAATATTTTCATTTTTAAGACAAAACTAAAGCTATTTAACAATAAACCTGCACAAGGAGTTTAAATCAAAACAACAATGCGGAAAAAAAGCCCGACATCGGGGTGACACTAGTCATGAGCATCTACTACAACCGTCTGACAACATCAAGACTAACATAGCCTGGAAATAACTGAATACAACTAAGGGAGGATAAGGAGGGAGAAAAGCAGGGCTGCGATCGCCAGGCAGCTACCTTACTAACTCCGATGGATCTGCCACTGAGTAATCAACACCCACTACCGGGTTCAAAAATACCTGGATCTGCAAACAAGGTACATGAAGTAATGGGAGTACGCCAACTCAGTAAGTAATAAAAGTAAATAGAGATTGAGTAGTAGTGACGAGAAATAAAACATATATATAGTTCATATCATGAAATCTCAGAAAAATACAACATGCTTTTAAAATCAGGATTTTAAATCAACTCAGCTCATTGAAATCCAGTTTCAGTAAAATCATTTAAAACATCTTTCAATAATTTTCAACGAAGTGATGAAACAGTGAGTAAAAAATGGTAAAAACATAAACAACCCCTCAGACAAAACTCACTCGTATATAGCCCTTGGGCAACATAAATCAAGAACAACCCCATCGACGAACATCACTCGTGAACAGCCCCTTGGGCAAACATGAATCATAAACAGCCCCTCGGGTAAACCTCACAGTCACTCATATACAACCCCTTGGGCATTACCTCACAATCGCTTGTAAATAGCCCTTCGGGCACAACATGAATCAAGAACAACCCCTAGGGCAAAATATCATATCACTCACTCAGGGTACCCACACTCACTAGGGGTGTACAGACTCCGGAGGGGCTCCTACAGCCTCGGCCTCATAACAAGCCACCTCGTGGCATAAATCAATCAGGCCCTCGACCTCATAACAATCCACCTCGTGGCATAAATCAATCAGGCCTGCGGCCTCACAAAAATCATGAATCAATAACAATATGTTGCGGCATGCAGCCCGATCCCATAATATTTTCACAACACAGGCCCTCAACTTCACTCAGTCAGAAACCTTTCAAACCACTCGGGCTATCAGTAAAACAGGGTGCTCAACCCAAAATATCATTTTATGAATCAAAACGAAGTAATAAAGACTGAGTTATGAAATCAGTAAATATAGCATGACTGAGTATAAATCTTAAATCAAAAACAGTGAGAGGATAATAAGAAAAAACTCCTAAGGGTCCAAACAGCTCTGGCACAAGGCCCAAATATGGCATTCAACCCAATTTATAGGAAATTCTTTCTAAAACACATAAGTATCATATAATTTAAGTCAAATACGCAACTTTATAGTTGCTACGGGACGGACCAAGTCACAATCCCCAACGGTGCACGCCCACACACTCGTCACCTAGCATGTGCGTCACCTCAAAATAGTAAAGCAATGTGAAATCCGGGGTTTCATACCCCCACGACAAGACTTACAATCATTACTTACCTCAAATAAGCCAATTCCAATACTGACCAAGCCAAGCGATGCTCCAAAAATGCCATCTCGTGCGTTCCGACCTTCGAACGGCTCGAAACTAAACAAAAACAACTCAAATACATCAAACAATGCTAAAGCAACCAATCCCAATCGAAAAAGGTCAAATCTTTAATCAAAAGCCCAAAATCGGCCAAAAGGCACAACCCGGGCCTGCATCTCGGAAACCGACAAAACTCACAAAATCGACAACCCATTCAATTATGAGTCCAACCATACTAGTTTCATCCAATTCCGACTCTGGATCGATGTTCAAAACTTTAAAAATTCACTTTATGAAACTTTAGGCAAACCCCCCAAAATTCACTTTAAAATCATCAATCAAATGCCAAAAATGAAGGTGGATTTATGAAATATAACCAAAACCGAGTAGAGAACACTTATCCTAATACATATGGTGAAAATCTCCTCCAAAATCGCCCAAATCTGAGCTCCCCAACTCAAAATATGATCAAATGAACAAACCCTTATTTTATATATTTTTCTGCCACATATTTTGCCTCGATTCTCATGACAAATGATCCCTAAACTCACTTTTGATGTCTCCAATGGATTCTTTGTGAAATTTTAGTCAAGTTAGGCTCTTGAATCACTCCATTTGACCTTATGTTGAAGGAGATATGTTGGTTTCAATATTTAAAAATAGTGCAGATTTTTAAATACGAATTCAGTGACAATTTTGTAATTAATCTGAAAAATTTGGCAACCCAATTCGTAGTAAAATGACCATAAAGTCCTCACATGATGTTCAAATTCGATGATTCTATTTGCTATGACTCCGTAATTACGATATGGATCTAATGCTTCAATAAAAACAGAAATCGGAGCTCATTTGCTTAATGTAGTACCATTTATGCTTGAAAAACGACGTCGAAATATAAAAAAACGAGCGCAACACAACCCAAACCTATCCGAAAATCACCCGAACCCCCCGGGGCCCTGTTCGAACATACCAACAAGTCTCATATCATAACACGGACCTACTTGAGGCCTCAAAACTCATATAACAACATCGAAACAACGAATCACACCTTAACTCGAAATCAATGAACTTGAAACTTCAAACTTCCACAATCAATGCCGAAACCTATCAAATCATGTCCGATTGACCTCAAATTTTGCACACAAGTCACATTTGACATTACAGACCTGCTCCAACTTCCGGAATCGGAATCTGACCCCGATATCAAAAAGTCCACTCTCGGTCAAACTTTCCAAAATTCCAACTTTCTCTATTTCAAGCCAAATTCTACTACGGACCTCCAAATCACAATTCGGATGCGCTCTTAAGTCCAAAATCACCCAACAGCGCTAACAGAACCATCATAAATCCAATTCGAGGTCAAATTCTAAAAAGTAAAAACTTGGTCAAACCTTTCAAATTTAAAGTTTCTAGTTGAGAATCATTTATCTAAATCAATTCCAAATAACCTGAAAACCAAAACCGACGATTCACATAAGTCATAATACTTTCTACGGAGCTACTCATGCCCTCAAACAATCGAGCAAAGTGCAATTGCTCAAAACGACCTGTCGGGTCATTACATCCTCCCCCACTTAAACATATGTTTGTCCTCGAATGTATCTAGAGTTGTTCCAAAAGCCATTAACTCGCCGTATGATCTCATTATGCACATACCCGAGGGTGATCCCATGCCACCCTATCCTATATAGGTCTGATAACACAACATGACTGAAATTTCTTAATCCAACATAGTCCATAAGTCTTAGGGCCCAATTTCCCGGGAATTTTCTATAAGATCAGAACCTCGCATCTACACACTGTATAAGTCCAAACAAGCTGTATCAAACCATATCTGTAACCCAAGATGTAATCACATGATATACCACATAACTCAAACACTCACGGCGATAACTTCTAATCACAGTAGCTGCTCAAAACAACCCAATACCGGTAATACACCTCCTAACAAACAAAGCCTCATTCTAACGCTTTCATATACTGCCAATGATGAAAGAAACACGTAGAAACTCATAACCATCCGTTAGATCAACAAGTCATGGAGCTCCCTCTTCTCCGATAGGAACTATAGCAGATTTCTAAATCGACTTCCGATATTATCCTTCCAACCATGCTGTAACTAATTCTGATAGTATTCTTTCTAGGTCCAATGACCTTATCTCATCTAACACGACCTCTCTGATGACATGACACATCAATACAACCCAAATTCATAACCTGTGCAACTCGTGCACCCAATAGCAACATCCCAAATGTACTCAAATAATGAAAAAAATGACTCAAATGAGAGGACTGTCCCACAAGCTTAACAAGTATTGCCACAATGAAATACTGAAAATCCATCACACCCCGTAGGAATATCACACGAATCTAACACAAAGGTTCATACCTCAACATAATTTTGCTGCAATGTGTGCCCCATCCAAACAGTAATCCATGGCATATACCTCAAGCTACCTTTCTCAAAATCAATAACCACGCGCAACGACATCAAGTACTCAAAGTGCATTACCATAACCACAGAGAAGCAAATGACATAACACCACACAAAACCCGAAAGAGCATAACCAATACGCCATCCACCAAGTAATACCCAATACTCTTCCCGCTCAAATTCCGCTATAAGACCCAATAGAACCGTACCATATGTTCATATAACCAACAAATCATAATCCCTCGTAACATAGAAGAGTAGCTCATAGATCACTCTAGAACACGAATAAGCTCAACAACAATCAAATGGCATATCCCTCAACAATAATAGTTCGGAGTCAACAAATTCGACCCGGTACAGAACACACCTCTATGTTGGGCCTACTAATGAACCCCAAATCAGCTTTGTTCCCCCACGATAGATAAATAACCCTCCAAAAGTCTACAATGACTAAATCCAACACATACTAACCTCTGACTAACCTTGGTTACTTTTTACGTCTACAACCACGTAACAATCTACTCGCGAGAACTCCCAGTCTATAAATCCATAGAACATACGAATCACCATCTCTGATCTCAACTCCACCGCCTGAATGCCCACACTTCTCTAATTACACAGTTCACCCCACGAGAAATACTTCTAAAATTCTTCTGTGCCTTAAAAAGCAAAATTTGAACTCCAGCAGTCGATCAAACAAGAGATTGCCACAATACCAATGAAGTATCCATAACTCTCACACATCACCCTTTCTGAAATGTATACTCTCATCAAGCCATACCAATTAGTAATATCATTTACCTAGTCTTCAGAAAATGTCCATGTTGCCTAAGAATTTATGACCTTCCTTTCAGAACTGAACCGTGACCTTACACATGCAAATCTTAGCCATACACAACATACCACATATACTATGTCATCCCATAATAAATATGAGAACTTCATAATTTACTCTGAGTCACAAGTAACTACGTACTCAACTAGCCAAGAACTTTCCATTTGATGCCATCTAGGAGAAGATTACTACACATCACATGCTCCTCATGCCAATATAAGTTATACCTCTCTAACCGTGGTAGAAACTATCAAGAACTCTCCGAATCCCATTTGCTCAAAAACCAACCATCAAGACTGAATCCTTCTAACCCAACCAATCTACGCTGGCCACCAAAACTCAAGAGCATTTCCACGAAATACCTGTAGAAACTCATTACCTCATAAACACCCAAAGGACTAATTATACCCATTACCATGCCGATCCAACCTACTACCAAGCTGTCCTATCTATCCGAGTTCCTTCTGAATTGCATTCACATTGATACTTCTCCTCGCCATAATACCTCAATCCTCAACCCAAACTCACCACATGAGACCCTAACATAAACCACACTACCCTAAGACTCATAAGCCGATGAATGCTCTCTTAAGCACCCCAAAAGTACCACAACCGAGATACCCACTCCGGAGAGACCTTTTATGAATTTCAAATTGTTCATCTTATTTTCCTGATATTGAAATATAGAATCCACAACGATGTAGAAATATTGCGAGCCTTGACACCATCCAATGTAACACTCAGCTTTTAGCCACATACAAACCCGATAAAATTCTCAATTGCCACATATAAATCTTGAATTTATTAGAACCATTCTCGAGAGTTATCCACTTTGTTCAAATCTCAATTAGACTGATCAAACGGGCCAATCGACCTGAGCCCTATTAGCACTCCAACACCCAAGGATTTAACCCCACCTTAATGCAACCAGATAAATTTCTACTCCATGCACATTACATCCTTCACCAATAACAACTCAAAGCATTCCATGATTCTTATATACTCATAAAACCTAATACGACTCATATCCAGAAATTCCCTTTACTCGAGTCATCCTTGATTTCAAACTCTACAAGTCATAACTGATTTACCACTATACCTCAAACTGAAACTAATACGACACTTAGCCATGCAATCAACTTATCAATAGCAGACTCCCAAACTTGGCTCAAAGCCATAGATCAAAACACACAAAAACTCATAATGCCCATACTCTATTACTGCCATAATATAATAGTGAGATTGAACTAAATCTTTCATAAGCTCATGCAATACAAACCATCTAGTACTTCAAATCATCTGCAAATCTCGCATTCACCCTCTAACAGTCAAGACAACTCATACACGATCCAAACTCAATCTGCAACACATATAATTCACCAGCAAAGGAGGACTCACTACAAAACATCATAGGGATCACACGCCCTCAGGACACCCCGCAGGAGATAACCTACCTGCTTCGTCTCAAACTAACATCTCTTTATACCCTTCCACCATCATAAACATCACCCAATCACTTAATCTTCCTGAGTCTGAACTCATATCACAACATGAAATCTACTTCATTACCCAACTAAACAACGTGAAAAGATCCTTCAACACACCTATAACTCGGGGCTATACATCACATCAAGATGGAAATCAAGCACCAAATAGTTCTTTCTACCCTCAAGCAGACCCTCCTCGTCACACCCAAATCATATGAACATATCTCGCAGTCACATCATACTCATCACGTAGCCATCTAGCCATCAGTTCCACTAATAGGGACACCACCGAACATATAAATCCAAAAGCGCGCGCTCACACAGTCAACACCTTAGTGCTTAAGCTACAGGTAAAGCCCGACCCCAAGTCCTCCAGACTGGCCCAACATCAACACACAGAAATCGCATCTCGCCTCTCATTCAGGGAATCACAAGCCGTTGATGTACAACTGATACCGAGCGCTCATGCGCGCATACGAACATATGGAAGGAATTTCAAGAGTTACATTTCAAACTGAATAAATGTCGCATGATAAGAATTCAAGAATGTGGAATTTACTAAAGGTTCTACAGCCTCTCGAAGATAAGTACAGACGTCTCTGTACCGACCCGCGAGACTCCACTAAACCTGCTCATGACTCGTGAGACCAATGTAACCTAGGCTCTGATACCAACTTGTCACAACCCAAAACTAACTCTATCGTGATGGTGCCTAACGTGATACTAGGCAAGACGACACACTACCAAAACCAATCAATATTTTCATTTTAAAGACAAAACTAAAGCTATTTAACAATAAACCTGCATAAGGACTTTAAATCAAAACAACAGTGCGGAAAGAAAGCCCGACATCGGGGTGTCACTAGTCATGAGCATCTACTACAACCGTTTGACAACATCAAGACTAACATAGCCTGGAAATAACTGAATACAACTAAGGGAGGATAAGGAGGGAGAAAAGCAGGGCTGCGATCGCCAGACAACTACCTTACTAACTCCGATGGACCTGCCACTGAGTAATCAATACCCACTACCGGGTTCAAAAATACATGGATCTTCAAACAAGGTACAGGAAGTAATGTGAGTACGCCAACTCAGTAAGTAATAAAAGTAAATAGACATTGAGCAGTAGTGACGAGAAATAAAACATATATAGTTCATATCATGAAATCTCAGAAAAATACAACATGCTTTTAAAATCAGGTTTTTAAATCAACTCAGCTCATTGAAATCCAGTTTCAGTAAAACCATTTAAAACATCTTTCAACAGTTTTCAACGAAGTGATGAAATAGTGAGTAAAAAATGGTGAAAACATAAATAGCCCATCAGGCAAAACTCACTCGTATACAGCCCTCGGGCAACATAAATCAAGAACAACCCCATCGGCGAACATCACTCGTGAACAACCCCTTGGGCAAACATGAATCATAAACAGCCCCTCGGGCATTACCTCACAATCGCTCGTAAACAGCCCCTCGAGCACAACATGAATCAAGAACAACCCCTCGGGCAAAACATCATATCACTCACTCAGGGTACCCGCGCTCACTGGGAGTGTATAAACTCCGGAGGGGCTCCTACAACCCAAGCGCTATAACAAGCCACCTCGTGGCATAAATCAATCAGGCCCTCGGCCTCATAACAAGCCACCTCGTGGCATAAATCAATCAGGCCCTCGGCCTCATAACAAGCCACCTCGTGGTATAAATCAATGAGGGCCGCGATCTCACAAAAATCATGTATCAATAACAATATGTTGCGGCGTGCAGCCCAATCCCATAATATCTTCACAACACAGGCCCTCGACCTCATTCAGTCAGAAACCTCTCAAGCCACTCGGGCTATTAGTAAAATAGGGTGCTCATCCCAAAATATCATTTTATGCATCAAAACGGAGTAATAAAGACTGAGTTATGAAATCAGCAAATATAGCATGACTGAGTATAAATCTTAAATCAAAAACAGTGAGAGGATAATAAGAAAAAGCCCCTAAGGGTCCAAACAGCTCTAGCATAAGGCCCAAATATGGCTTTCAGCCCAATTTATAGAAAATTCTTTCTAAAACACATAAGTATCATATAATTTAAGTCAAATACGTAACTTTATAGTTGCTACGGGACGGACCAAGTCACAATCCCCAACGGTGCACTCCCACACACCCGTCCCCTACCATGTGCATTACCTCAAAATAGTAAAGCAATGTGAAATCTGGGATTTCATACTCTCAGGACAAGATTTACAATCATAACTTACCTCAAACAAGCCAATTCCAATACCGATCAAGTCAAGCGATACTCTAAAAATACCATCTCGTGCATTCCAAACTCCGAACGACTCGAAACTAAACAAAAACATCTCAAATACATCAAACAATGCTAAAGCAACCAATCCCAATCGAAAAAGGTCGAATCTTTAATCAAAAGCTCAAAATCGGCCAAAAGGCCCAACCCGGGCCCGCATCTCGGAACCTGACAAATCTCACAAAATCAGATAACCCATTTAATTATGAGTCCAACGATACTAGTTTCATCCAATTCCGACTCCGAATCGATGTTAAAAACTTAAAAATTCACTTTATGAAACTTTAGGGCAAAACCCCGAGAATTCACTTTAAAATCATCAATAAAATGCCAAAAACGAAGGTGGATTCATGAAATATAACCAAAACCGAGTAGAGAACACTTACTCCAATACATATAATGAAAATCTCCTCCAAAATCGCCCAAATCCGAGCTCCCCAACTCAAAATATGATCAAATGAACAAACCCTTATTTTATATATTTTTGTGCCACATATTTTGCCTCGATTCTCATGACAAATGATCCCGAAGCTCACTTTTGATGTCTCCAATGGATTACTTGTGAAATTTTAGTCAAGTTAGGCTCTTGAATCACTCAATTTGACCTTATGTTGAAGGAGATATGTTGGTTTCAATATTTGCAAATAGTGTAGATTTTTAAATACGAATTCAGTGATAATTTTGTAATTAATCTGAAAAATTTGGCAACCCAATTCTTAGTAAAATGACCATAAAGTCCTCACATGATGTTCAAATTCGACGATTCTATTTGCTATGACTCCGTAATTATGATATGGATCTAATGCTTCAATAAAAACAGAAATCGGGAGCTCATTTGCTTAATGTAGTACCATTTATGCTTGAAAAACGACGTCGAAATATAAAAAAACAAGCGCAACACAACCCAAACCTATCCGAAAATCACCCGAACCCCTCGGGGCCCTATTCGAACATACCAACAAGTCTCATATCATAACACGGACCTACTTGAGGCCTCAAAGCACACATAATATCATCGAAACGACAAATCACATCTCAATTCGAAATCAATGAATTTGAAACTTCAAACTTCCACAATCGATGCAAAAACCTATCAAATTATGTCCGATTGACCTCAAATTTTGCACCCAAGTCAAATTTGACATTATGAACCTACTCCAACTTCCGGAATCGTAATCTAACCCCGATATCAAAAAGTCCACTTCCGGTCAAACTTTCCAAAATTCTAACTTTCGCTATTTCAAGCCAAATTCTACTACGGACCTCCAAATCACAATACAGATGCGCTTCTAAGTCCAAAATCACCCAACAGCGCTAACGGAACCATCAGAAATCCAATCCGAGGTCAAATTCTAACAAGTCAAAACTTGGTTAAAACCTTTCAAATTTAAAGCTTATAGCTGAGAATCACTCTTCTTAATCAATTCCAAATAACCTGAAAACCAAAACCGACGATTCACATAAGTCATAATAATTCCTACGGAGCTACTCATGCCCTCAAACAACCGAGCAAAGTGCAATTGTTCAAAACGACCGGTCGAGTCGTTACAAAAATTTTCTCAGAATACCTTAAAAATCAATATACCTTTCGGATAAACTTTATCAAATACATATTTTTCTAAGATCCATGAATATAAGATATGATAATAATTCACATGGGGAATCAAGAATATAGACACCCCTAATATTTTTATGGATAGAGTTATTTATGAAAGTTGCATATTTTTCTCGTTTTATTTGTATTATTTGGATCATGCCAAAAGAAAGAGCGCATAACTTTAACATACATGGAGTAGGAAAAACTCCGTATAATATTCTTGGCGAAGATTGCACCGTACTCTTTTAGAACCGTAAAATTTGGATGGAATTAAGCTTCTGTTCTTTGAAGTATTTGAACGAATTAAGCTTCTGTTCTTTGAAGTATTTTAACAAATTTAAGCTTCTGCTCTTTGAAGTGTTTGAACGAATTTAACTTCTATTCTTGAAGTCTTGAACTAGGAAAAGATATGTTCCTTGTTTTTTTTGGATTTTGGGCATTGGTTCCTTTGTCTAAATGAAATGAAATAAAATCAGATGGTAACATGTCTTTTACCTATTAAATTCTAATTGTTCCTAGTTAGCCACCTAGGCATTGAATGACTAAGAGTCATTCTTAGTCTTGTGGCTTTGTGCCACATTTTTTTGGGGGGGGGGGAGGAATTAATCTTTATCTTATTTTTTAATAATTAACTAGGTAATATCCCGTTATCCGGTAATTAACCAATTACCCGTATAATTAAGAATTATCTCAAATTACCTAAAATTCTATTTATTTTTTTAATATACATTATACATTATACTACCATGGTCATATGGTACCTTGCATGATAATAGTTCATAATTATCGTGTATTATCGCTCGACCCGTATATTATCCCAAATTGGTCACTTTCAACGAAACTCGTTTTCTTTAATTCATGTACCCTTTATCCTTTATGACTCTTATTTATCGCTTGTTATAAATAGCGTAAATACGTTAACCTTAAGATAATCTCATCCCCGAGTCTATGTCAATTAACTAAAGACGAAACTTTTAACATACGAAAACACGTGATGTAACATCCTTACCCCCTTAGAAACATTCGTCCTTGAATGTTCAACTCCCTAGGATCTATATAACTTTGGCAGGGTCGCCTTTGTAACAACGCTACTACCCACTCTTCCTGTAGAAACTCAATAATTTAATGCCACATAGGACCAGCATCATCAATAACAACAATGGCCTCACACGACCAATGACAATAACTAACACAAGAATCCATACACGTACCTTAAGGTTGTGATGTCTCAGTCGGACACTTCTCGGGAGGAGGAATTAAGTGATGCTATCTAGACTTCATGTCTTCCTCGGCCTCCCAAGTTATTTCTTCCACTTTGTTGTTTCTCCAAAGTACTTTCACCGAAGCTACGTCTTTAGTTCTTAATCTCCGAATATGTCTAATATAGCAATGGGAGTTTCTTCATATGGTAGTTGCTCTGTGATCTGAACGTCGTCAACTGATATGATTCTGAAAGGATCTCCCATACATTTACGGAGCATGGACACATGAAAGACTGGATATACAGATTCCATGTTCGAAGGCAAGTCTTGCTCATATGCTACCTGGCCTACTTTGCATATGACCCTATATGGACCAATGTACCGAGGGCTAAGTTTTTCTTTCTTACCGCACCTCATAACACCTTTCATCGGTGATACCTTTAGGAATACCCATTCGTCAACCTGAAACTCCAAGTCTTGCCGTCGATTATCCGCATAAGACTTCTGACGACTTTGAGCTGCTAATAGACTTTCCTGTATAAGCTTAATTTTCTTGATTGCTTGTTGTACCAATTCTGGTCCTACTAACGTAGTTTCCCCAACATCGAACCACCCTATAGGCGACCTACACTTTTGTCCATAATGAGCTTCGTATGGAGCAATCTGAATACTGAATGGTAGCTATTATTATATGCAAACTCAATAAGTGGCAGATGATCATCCCAGCTACCTTTGAAGTCTATCGCACAAGCTCGTAACATATCCTCAAGTGTCTAAATAGTATGCTCATCCTGTCCGTCTGTCTAGGGATGAAATGATGTACTAAGACTTACCTGAGTTCCCAATCATTTTTGGAAGGACCTCCAGAAGTTAGCTGTAAATTGTGCTTCTCTATCCGAGATAATAGATACAGGGACACCATGCAATCGTACTATCTTTTTAATATAAAGCCTTGCATCATCCTCTGCGGAATATGTAGTCCTAACGGGTAGAAAATAGGCTGACTTCGTAAGCCTATCAACTATTACCCATGAGAGCACGTGAATTTTGCCCTATATGAGTTACCCCTATAAATTCAAACAAAATAATTTTTTCCCAGTGTTTGCAATTTCGTGGATTTTTGTAGCATTTTTCGTTAATTGCTTGCATTTGTCTGCGCATGTTTAATTTTGTTTAATTCATGAAAATACCAAAAAAAAAAATATTGCATCTGCATTTAGGATTTAATCTTACATTTTTAGATTAATTAGTAAATTAGTTGTTTTATAAAAATGGAAAAAACCACAAAAAATAACTCATTTTTGCATTTTTTAATTTGGGTTTCGAATTTTGGGATTTTTTCTTTTAATTTGGTATTTAATTATTTGTGGTAATTGTTATTTAGAGTTAATTAATTTAATTTGGTAGGATAATTTGATTTAGGAATTAAGTTAGATTTTTATTTTTAATTTTTGAAAAGAAAAAGAATTTTTGAATAAAAGAAAAAGAAAAAAAGGGTTTGAAAGAGTCAGATTTTTGTTTTGGGCCAAACCATGGAAATTTCCAAGCCCAATTGATTTTATTCCCTAAAAACCCGGCTAAACCCGTTTGACCCATAGCCCAAACCCGTGTCCACCCGATCCACCCCCCAAAATCCAAACGACGTCGTTCTGTTTTATTTTAGATCAAGACCGTCGATCTCAAATGATCGGACGGTCCGAAACTTATTCCCATTTTTATATATAAGTGTCCGAACTTCCCCCTACCCCTAACTCATCTCCTTCGTCCCCCTTCACCTTCCTCTCAGAGATTCATCATGAACCCTAACGCCGCCACCATTCCCCACCGCCTCGAGCCCGGCGGCACCACCTCCAGTCACTCCAAAAATAACACCCCATGACCACCAAGACTCCCTCGTTCCAAATCCCCACTCTGTTTGCTTCGAATCCCCCCAGAATTCCTCGAATTTTAGATCGAAAGTGAACCCTAAAAAATTCAAAAGTCATTTTCTATGGAATTTGGTAGCATGCATGGTCATAGGGTGGTGTTTCTTCGAGTTTTGAAGTTTGGACTCAACAAGACTGATGTTGTTCAGTTTGTTCTTAACAAAGAACAATTGACCGACATTAGTTTTATTGGGTCCTTTGTCTGTGTCTAGTTTCGAGGCTTGATTTGGTAAGTTCCTTTCCCCTTTTGTGTTTTCTTTCTCTCATTGTTTTATTATCCTCCTCTTTCCCTTTCTTTAGCCTAGTTTTCTTATAATAATCTGGATGAAAATCCGATTCGCCTTCTGAGTTCAAACTTGTTCTTCTGTTCATTATTTTGTTATTCTTTTCTTCTTTATTTCTTCTTCTTCTTTGTGAAATCCGTTTCTTTGACTTCTTTAGTTTGTTAAGCATGGTTAATTTTCTGGTTTATTTTTCTGTTTAATCACCTAGTTAATTAGGCCTATAACTTAGTCAATTTCTTGCTATGTAGTTAAGCTAATTAATTCATTCACCCTCGTCTTTGTTTGATTGCATTTTAAAAGGTTTCCGAATTCTTCTTTTGGGAATTTTGGTCAGTTTTTAAATTTGGGGATCTTTGCTTAAATTGAATTGGGTTCTGAAAGTCAAGAGCCCAAGTGGGGATTTAATTTGGATTCACAGACCCATACCAAATCTAGTTGGGTCAATTTGACCCATGTGATTTTCCGAGGGAAATTTTCAGGGGTGGGGGGGGGGGGGTAGTCTAGGTAATTGGTATAGGGAATATTTCAGTAACTAACCAAAGGAAGCTTCTAGGAAGCTGAGTTAGGGACTTATATGAGAATCTAAAAATCAAACTAAGGGTCTCTAAGCTAAAATAAAAATTGCAAAAGGTTTGAACTGCAAATTTGAACTCTTTGAGGCTGCCCTAATGCCTTGCCTATAAAGGCAAATTTCCTTCTAGCTCAAGGCAGTTTTTTGGAGGAGAAGAAATATCCTGAAAACAAAGGCGGCTGGCTTTTTTAGAATTCTGAAATAATCTGAAATTCTCTTCAGTTTCTAAGGAAGAACTATTGAAATTCTGCTTGGTTTTGCTCCTCTCATAGTTCAAATCGACTGAAACCTTATAATTTTGCATTCTGGTTTGGAAAAATGGATTGAATTGTTGGGATATTTAAAGGTTTGGGTGTGGATTTGGCTGTGAGAACACTATTTCATTGCTGGGCTTTAGCTGATTCTGTTGTTGCTTCTTTCTGTTTGAACTTCCTGCTGCTGATCCTTCTTGTTTCCTAACTTTGTTTCCTTTCCAATTTCTAGGTATTATTAGCACCATGGATGTCGCTTAAGTGTAACCAAAGTTTGAATTTGGGAATGTAATGATAGCTATGTTATTTGCTATGAAATTTTATTTCTCTCTCTTCTCATCTCATGTTAGTTGTAATATTTAGCTTAAAATGGTGGTGATTAGTATACTGATCATGAACAAGGTATCATAGTTTTTTTTAAAAATCCAAATTCTCTCCGATTGTTTGATTGCTCTGTTTATGTTATTAGCTTTGTATGAAATTGGTCATAGTTAGAAAAGGTGTCTTGGTCTGTATTTGGCAATGACAATTGGATTAGTTTTGATTTGTTGGTTGGCATCTGAGCAATATGGCTAGATCTAATGTAAGAAGTTAGTTTGGATTTGAAGTTAGGTGAATAATAGCAACTATGCCTAGATTACCATTCTGATTTCATTTCAAATAAAAGTCAAGGTTTGTTTTATTGAGAATCAGTATGACTAGTGATGAAATGATTGAAAAATGTGTCGAGATTGGTAGAAGTGTAGTAACCTAGTACATTTTGCAATGATAATCTTGGACGTTTGAATTGTAGTTGCTTTCTTTTAAATGAGGATCTATCTTGCATAAAATCTGTATGCGTGAGTTGGCGGTTGATTCATTTTGACGTTTTTCTAAAATCCAAATACCATTCCTGCTCTTGCATGGTTTCAATGTGCCAGCCTTTAGCTTCCAGCTTGTGCGTGTTTTGCCAAGATCTGGGCCCTCCTCTTGGGCCCGACCAGAGCTTATTATGAAGCTTGTAACTCTGCAGCCTCGTGACCATCTTGGGCTATTGGGCCTCTCATCAGGCCAAAACCTTGGAATAGGGACTAGATCTCATAATTGTTAGTTTGACGGATCAAGCTTAAATTAATTTAATCTCTTTTAAAAACCATCTCCCATTAATTAATTGGACTTTTTTTAAAGAGAGGATTGGTCTTGATACGTCTTTTGCTAAGAAGTGTTCTTCCCAAAATTAGTTGAGGCGTGCCATATTCAACAACGTAAATAGCTTATGGCCCTCAAAAATCTAGTTTGATTTTCCTTTTAAAAATGGAATTGAGGCGCGCCGTGCCAAATAAAATCCTAAAATGCATGGCCCTCGCTTAGTTAATATTTTAATCCTTAGAATTCGAGGCGTGCCATTTAGCGAATTCTCCATGGCCCTCGCAAAGTTAAAAATGCATAGTTACTTTTGGCACGTTATTTTAATAATATTACTTTCCTAAACTCGGGTGTGCATTTCATGTGACCCAAATCCCAATCGTGATAGCGTTGAATAAAAGGTGTTTCGGGTTGCGGGTGCATTTCATGTGGTGCGGTCCAAAGATATGTTTTAGACGACGTTAAATTTTCTTTAAAATGAATAAAAGCGGTTTTAAGTTAAAATGCACGTAGGTTCAAAATATTTTAAAATCAAATAATAGGCTAATTATAACAGTTAAGCGATCGTGCTAGAACCACGGAACTCGGGAATGCCTAACACCTTCTCCCGGGTTAACAAAATTCCTTACTCAGATTTCTGGTTCGCGGACTATAACACAGAGTCAATCTCTTCCTCGACTCGGGATTTGAACCGGTGACTTGGGACACCATAAATTATCTCAAGTGGCGACTCTAAATCTTTGAATAAATAAATCTCATTTCGATTGTCACTTTATGTCCGAAAACACTCCCTTATACTATACCCTTGCGGGGGTGTAGGTAAAAAGGAGGTGTGATAGCTCTGGCGACTCTGCTGGGGATCGAACCCAGAATCTCTGGTTCAGGGTTCAGAATTCCAGCTTAGATGAATTGTTATAGTTGGTTTTATTAATTATCTGATTTTGTTACATGTTTGGGCCTAATGTGCTAAGTGTTGCTTTTACCGCTTTGATATTCTGTGAACTGTATATAAACTGCTACGAAACCCTTCTTCTCTTTGAGTCTTCTAAATCATGGAGGAGTGTGCACTTCGTGTGACTTCTCTTCTATTAGAGTCATATCCCAATTTTAGAACGAGGTTCGGACAAGTTGCAAAGTCGGTGAAGCTTCTGTATTCCCGGTACGCTGCCCCCCCTCGGCTCGAGTTGTCCGCTCGGGTAAGCCAATTCTTGAACAATAAACCCAGGTTTTAAACCTAGTATAACAAAGTCTCATACCGGATCCCTAGTAGGAACGCTTATCTGCATCATATGCATCTGACTTTGGAGACTCAACATAGGGGTTGGGTCTGTCTAGGACAGGTGTACCAAAATGAAAAGACCATCCTGATGCATCTTACTTGCTACTTGTGCATTTATTTGATTTGGATTTGCATGCTGACTGACTTTTGAATAATGGGAGAAAGTGGGAAAAAAGAAAATAGCAATGTGAGGGTTAAGTGAGTTAAATCACCTATTTTGGGAAAACCAATGTCCAAATGGTACTGAAACTCTGCCGAATTTTTTGAGAAAAGTGAAATGAAAAAGAAAAGGTTTTGTTTTGAAAATAGTTGGTTTTATTTTATTTGCCCGAACTACGCCAGTTTGATTCTCACAGGGTGTGAGATACGTAGGCAACCCCCATCGGGTCCAACTTCCTTTTTGCAAAAGTAGCCCAAAAAGAACAAATTTTTTTTTTATTGCAAATAAGTAAGGTAATGCCATTCTTGGCTAAAATAGCTGAATGTCCCCAAAAGGGCGCCGGAAAGCCATTTTTGCAAGAATAGCCACCTTTGGTCATTTTTCAAGGTTTTTGCCGGTTAGCGAACACATCCTTAAAATCTTCATTTTCGGAGTGCTGAAAGACCGTATTGGTAAAAGTCGGATATTTTTGTGAAAATTTTGAAGAAAAATTGGTCATTTTTCTTAAGTCAAAATGAGTCATAGTTTTCTTTTAATTAAAATCACCTTAATAAATGTGCAGTATGAACACAATTCAAAATGAACCTTTCTCAGTCCGTGAAGAGATCCCGTTGGAGCTACATATGTGGTGGCACGATTTGGGGGACAATAGCAGAAAAGTTGTGACAAAAGCGTTGGGTGGTCTTGTCGGGCTCTTGAAGGTTAAGCCGAGAAAGGACATAATTGAGGCCTTGATACCATTTTGGAACCCAACACATAATGTATTCCACTTTGCTGATTTTGAGCTAACTCCTACACTGGAAGAGATAGCGGGCTACGCCGGTTTCGAGGGGAATCTTATAAATCAATACCCTATAGCACCGAGAAAAGTAACCCCTCACAAATTGTTGGACCTGTTAAGCATCAGTCGGGACATCCGAGACGGAAATTTGGCCAAAGGATTCTGTACCTTCTACTTTTTGTACCGACGTTAAGGGAATCCCCGTGGCTTCGAGATGCCATATACCGGTCTTACTCACACGAGAAACCAAGATAAGTGGGAAGCTCGGAGAGGATTAGCTTTCATAATGGCGTTCTTGGGTATTATGATTTGCCCCAGAAAAGACGGGAACATAGAGTTGGGACTCGTGGGGATAGCCAACTTTATGATGAAAAAGGCAAATAGGACCATAGTGCCAATGATTTTGGCAGAAATTTACTAAGCTCTGACCCTTTGTCGAGAAGGAGGAAAGTTCTTTGAAGGGTGCAATATGCTGTTACAATTATGGATGGAGGAATACCTTTGCCACCGTCCTGGATACTTGAATTGTGGTATGACTGGCCTCGAGTGCATTGAAAAACATGAAAAGCGGGTAGAGGGTTATGAGTTCCCGGATGGTACGGAAGCATGGCATGCTCATTTGAGATATTTGACTACAAATAAGATCGAATGGACATTCGGGTGGCTCTCGGTCAGTGAAGTAATTTACATGTCGGCTGAGGTATGTTTTCTGCTGTTGATGGGTCTTCGGAGTATCCAGCCTTATGCTCCGCACCAAGTTCTACGTCAGTTAGGCCGATACCAGAACATCCCACACGATGAGGATTTGAGTTACCAGGTTATTGAGTTGGAACCAAAAGCCGCTTTTCTAGAAGAAATAGTGCGTCTGATTTGGCATCAGTGCAGATTCTTAGAGCCTAGAACTCAAGTACGAGATCTATCCAGAGGCGAGGTGGAGCCTAGTTACGCTGCTTGGTATGGTAAAAGATCTCGAGTTCATCATGAGCCTAAAAGGCCCGCAAAGAGACCCCATGTCCAACAGTTCACTGACGGAGCACAGGTGTAATGGGACTGGTTGACCAAAGAAAACGAGTACAGGGTTACCATAAGCAAGTTGGAAAGGCAAGTCATGGACCTTCAGTTTGAAAATGGTTTGCAAGCTGCCGTAGATGAGGGAGTGAAGAAAAAACTAACTCAGGAAAATGAAGTCCTCAAATCCCAATTCCGGAAGATGAAAATAGATGCTAGAAACCCAGAAAAAAGTTGAGCGGATGAAAGGCTCATAAGTAGTCTGAAAAAGAAAGCCCTTGAGTGTCAAGATGACCTAGAAAAGTCTAAGGCCATTCTGGCGAAAGTCCGGGCTCAATTGGCGGAAAATGCAAAAGGGCGGGCATAGTTTGTGCGACGAATGAAAAGAAAGTATGAAGGGACAATCACTAGCCTGAAGAGAAAACTGAATACCCTCGAGAATGAGGCAGCTAAGCAGGCCAAGGACTTTAAAGCTGATGGGGAACACTGTTATGAGTTGATGGCTTAGATAGAGGAAGGAATACAACAATTGCAAAATCAACACCTTCACGACACTCAGGTGTTAGAAGCCTGGAATCAACAGGTCGGGCGTCTGCTTCAAGAAAAGGGTAGAATCTGAGAGAGGATCAGAACCATTGCCGACTACATTGTTGTGAAATGCCAAGCATGACTCGCACCACCTTCTTCGTGGAAGTGATGATATTTGTCCAGCAGATAATGAGTGACTTGGAGAGGCTTCAAAGGGAGCTTGCATATAGGCCCGAGGCGAGACCGAATGATGTCCTGTGGGCCCCAGGAGCATTTGAGGCATTAATGTATTCATGATTTTCATTAAAGTCTGTTAGTCTGTTTGCAAGTCTGTATTTTCTTTTATTGGAGTTTGTTAGTTGGTTTTCGAGTCTGTTGTTTTCACCTTTCTATCAGAGTCTGTTGGTCTTGTTTTGAGTCAGAGTCTGTTAATTTTCCTTTTCGATTCTATTAATTTTATAATTTGGTAGAATGAGTGGTTGTAATCAAAACTGTTTTATTTTATGGAAAAAATTTGAAAATCCCAAAATGTTTTGTTATTTATTTTATGCACTTATCTCCAAGAACTACGCTTGGTCTGATTCATGTGGGGTCAATGATATGTAGGCAGTCTCCATAGGATTCGACCATAACCAAAAGAAAAAAAAGAAGAAAAAGAGAGAGGAAAAACAAGAGAAAAACAAGAAAAGAAAAGAGAGAAAAATAAGAAACCATGGGGAGGAAACAACGGCAAAACAAGAGAGAGAAATGAGAGAATAAAAACAAAGAGAGACCAAGCAAGTAAAGGCAAGAATGAAAAAGAGAAAAAAAAGAGAGAGAGAAAAGAGAAGTTGCAAATGGAAATAAGGAAAATCCGGGATGACGCAAGCAACCGATCAAATAAATAATAGAAACGGTTAACTGCTTAGGTGCATTCACTCCTCAAATGTACGGTTGCTTATCTGTTAAAGCCCTAATCACTAACAAGTTTGTTATTGATGAAATTATAGTTCAGGTAGGTGGTTAGTTTGATTGGCATTCTTGCAACTCACTCCTACAACACCCGGTCCAAAAACAAGCTGAACATGGCCAACCAGGAACTTGAGGCAAGTATTGTCGATCCGTCAAAAGAGGTGGAAGAATCGGAGGTTAATCTGAAAGATGAGTTGTATAAGCTGAAGCAGCAGATGGCTGAAATGTACCAAGCATGGGCAAAAGGGCACCCACCGCCAGTTTACCCCGCCAACCCTGCTTTTATCCCGCCATTGGCTCAGCCCCAGGAACCTCCCACTGTGAATTCATCTCCGGTCTTTTCCCTCTACCAACAATGCTACGACACCACTTCCCATACATCACAAGCTCCACCACCCAAACAAGTCCCGTACCCTCCTCCACTAGTCACTCCTGTTTTTGTGGCACCCCCACCTGCTGCATTACACCTCCAGTGAGCCTCTGTTCCAGACTCACGACAACCAGTATTACCCCCTGGAGCCCACTTTCAAGGTTCCCGAACCCTATTTCTACACTCCTCATTTTGACCTCCCTGCAGAAACCGAAAAACCATCTAAAAATTTCCAACAGGAGGAGATGTTCAGGAAAGCTAAAAGCCTGGAATAGTCATTCAGAGACATGCGAGGGTTGGGAGGTCAAGTAAGTGTGGCCTACAAAGACCTATGTCTGTTTCGAGATGTGCAATTGCCGGTAGGGTTTAAGATGCCCAAGTTTGATTTGTATGATGGGCACTGTGATCCAGTGGCGCATTTGAGAGGTTTTTGTAGCAAAATGAGGGGAGCTGGCAGGAAAGACGAGTTGCTAATGGAATATTTCAGTCAAAGTCTGAGTGGTTCGGTACTGGAGTGGTACACTCGGCAGGATCACGGAAGATGATACACAAGGGATGATCTAGCCCAGGCATTTGCTTGTCACTTCCAGTACAATGTCGAAATTATTCTGGATCATCTGTCTTTGATGAAACTTGAGAAAAAGCACAATAAAAGTGTCAGGGAGTATGGCTTTAGGTGGAGAGAGCAGGCAATAAGGGTTGACCCTCCAATGAAAGAAAATGAAATGGTGGATTATTTTCTGCATGCCTTAGAACTTACTTATTACGGTCATCTGGTGTCATCTATAGGCAAGTCCTTCAATGAAGTGGTAAAGATGGGCGGTATGGTAGAAGAAGGGCTCAAGACAAACAAAATCATGAGCTATTTTGTATTAAGGCAACCACCCAGGCCATTCAAAGCGAAACTGGGGGGTAATTGGAAAGAATAAGAAAGAGGATGTAGCAACGATCGATTCAGGAGCTTGGTTCGGACCTAGGGGTTCACCTCACCACTATCATCAGCCTCGTCCCCACCACAAAACCTACCCCCATACCCCGTATAATCCACCCCAACACTACTACCCACCACCAGACCCCCATTTTTCCGTCCACCATGCCCAAACATATAGCCAACCTCCGGCCCACGCACAATGGCGTGCGCCAGTCCCACAAAATACATACCCAGCTCCACAAAATGCCTATCCACCCCCAAGAGCCTATTGAAACCCTCTTGGATCAGATTTCCGGCCCAACCAAGCATTTAATAACGAGAGGTTGCAAAAGAAGAAAAACTTCACTCCATTGGGAGAATCCTATACCAGTTTGTTCCACATGTTGAGACAATTGGGTATGTTGAGTCTGATCGAGCCAAAACTACCAAACCCTCCCCCGAGGAATCTTGATCACTTTGTGAGCTGTGAATATTGTTTTGGTGCTTCGGGGCATGACACAGAGAAGTGCTGGCAATTGAAAACAACTATTTAAGAGCTCATTGATACTAATCGAATTGAGGTCCAAGCTCCGGAGGCGCCCAATATCAACCAGAATCCGTTGCCGGCCCATCTTGAGACAAATATGATCGAGATAGTGCATAGAGGAGAGGAGCTCAAGAAGCCTTCACAGACCGTCATGATGATTCGGTCCAGTGAAGTCAGGTCAGTTGAAAGGTCAACAAGTGACAAGTCAGTGATCAAGTTGAAAGGGACAGACAGTGAACTATCTACGGTAGGCAAGAAGGGGTTTTCAAGTGGTGTTGCAGTGAAACAAGAAAAAGCAAAAGTGATGGTGCCAGGTGTGGCGAACAAGCCTGTCGTAATTGTGGAGGGTGCTCGCACAGATCCTGTCATTATCAAACATGTAACTCAATTACCGATAGTCAACAACAAGGCAGTCCCGTGGAATTATGAATGAGTGACAGTGACTTACAAGGGCAAAGAAGTCAAAGAAGAAGTCTATAAGACCCATGGATTGACTCAATCAGGGATATGCTTTGCCCTCGAAGAGTTAAGAAAGGCTAAAACCTCCAAAGATAACCCGGTGCTAGTGAAGAAAGCTGTGACTGAGGAAGAAGCAGAGGAATTCTTAAGAAAGATGTAAGTGCAGGACTATACCATTGTGGAGCAGTTGAGGAAGTCACAGGCTCAGATTTCACTATTGTCATTATTGATCCATTCAGACGAGCACCGTCGGGCTTTGATGAAGATACTGAATGAGGCCCACGTTCCTAACAAAATCTCAGTAAACCACTTGGAAAAGATAGCTAACAAGATATTTGAGGTAAACAGAGTCACTTTTTCTGATGATAAGTTGCCCGTGGAGGGTACTGAGCACAATAGAGCCCTCTATCTTACGGTGAAATATGAAGATTCCGTGGTTACCCGGGTACTGGTCGACAATGGTTCCAGTGCGAATATTTTCCCTCTCTCCACTTTGAACAAATTGAAGGTGGATGATGAAAGAATTCACAAGAATAGTATCTGCATTTGGGGATTCGACGGTGGAGGGAAAGATTCAGTCGGGGACATAGTGCTTGAGCTTACAATAGGGCCAGTTGAATTTACCATGGAGTTGTAGGTGCTCGATGTGGCTGTTTCTTACAATCTGCTGTTAGGTTGACCCTGGATTCATGCTTCCAAAGCGGTCTCATCTACTCTACATCAAATGGTCAAGTTTGAATGGGATAAACAAGAAATTATTGCGCACGACGAAGATAATTTGTGTGTTCCCAGTGATGCCATTGTTCCGTTCATAGAGTTTGAAGACGATAAGGGGCCATGAGTTTATCAGGTTTTTGACACGGTACCGGTAGAGAAGATTCTAGAAGGGAAGTGCGTTCCAACTCCGAGGGTAGCTGCTGCATCAGTCATGGTTGCCGTTGAAATGTTGAAAAATGGTTTTGTACCGGGCAAAGGTTTGGGTGCATCTCTGCAAGGTATCATACAGCCGGTGTCTCTCCCCAGAAACTTGGATACATTTGTTTTGGGGTTCAAGCCCATAGTTGCGGACGTGAAAAGAGCCAGAAAGTTAAAACAGAGGGCCTGGGTCCTCCCAAAGCCCATCCCACGGCTCTCCAGATTATTTGTCAGGTCTGGCACCTAGAAATGCCCAGTAACAACAGTTCCCAGTTCTGTGGTTGGTCCTGATAAAGAGTTGATTGAAAGGTTCGAGAAGTTATTCGATGATGTGAACATGGTGGAAGCTGGAGAGGGTTCTAGTAAGGCGGATGTGCAATTTGTTGGGCCTAGTGCAAAGATTAACAATTGGGAAGCTACTCATCTCCCCACCAGGAAGGAGTTTTGGTAGTTTGCTTTGATTTTCTTTCAGTTTATCTGGATTATTCTAGGGTTGTAATTCAGATTTTATGTTCCGTTCGTTTGGATGTATAAGCCTTGTTATCTTTTAATCTAAATGAAATGCAAATTCCTTTTTTCCTCATTCCTGACAGTTTTATTTTTGTTTTTTTGCTTCCTTGTACAGTTCTTTTTATGCTGGTTTCAATAACATGACATGCATGAGGAATCTTCGGCCCAGTCTTAAAAGCCGATCTAATTCTGAAACAGTAATTCAAGAAATAGAGTGTAATGATGAATCGAAATATGATGAGGATGAGGCCTTTGAAGAGATTAGTAAAGAATTAAGCCATTTTGAAGAAAAACCCAAGCCTAACCTGAGTGATACAGAAGCAATCAATTTAGGGGACCCAGATAATATCAGAGAAACTAAGATAAGTGTCTATCTTGAACCTCAACTCAGGGAGGAGATAATTAAAGCGTTACTTGAGTACAAAGAACTCTACTGAGTACGAGACATGCATTTTGGGTTTGAGGTTAGCTGCAGAAATGGGTGTCCAGGATGTTTTGGTCTTGGGGGACTCGAGCCTTCTGGTGCACCAGATCCAAGGGGAATGGGAAATACGAGAATTAAAACTTATATCGTACCGGTAATGTTTGCATGATCTTTGTCAGCAGTTTCGATCAGTAGAGTTCAGGCATATTCCAAGGATCCATAATGAGGTTGCCGATGCTTTGGCTACTCTGGCATCAATGTTACATCACCCAGATAAGGCTTATGTTGACCCTTTGCATATTCAGGTCCATGATCATCATGCTTACTGTAATGTGGTAGAAGAAGAACTTGATGGTGAGCCTTGGTTTCATGATATCAAGGAATATATCAGGATGGGGGTGTATCCAGTACAAGCCACAGGTGATCAAAAGAGAACAATTCGTCATTTGGAAAGTGGATTTTTCTTCAGTGGAGGAGTGTTGTACAAAAGAACCCCAGATTTGGGATTGTTAAGATGCATAGATGCTGGACAGGCCACAACTATCATGACCGAAGTACATTCTGGAGTCTGTGGGCCACATATGAGTGGGTACGTTCTAGCAAAGAAGATTCTCCGAGCAGGTTATTATTGGCTCACTATGGAGTGGGATTGTATTAGTTTTGTGCGCAAGTGTCATCAATGCCAAATACACGGAGACTTGATCCATTCTCCGCCATCTGAATTACATACAATGTCCGCACTATGGCCCTTTGTTGCTTGGGGTACAGATGTCATTAGACCAATTAAACCAACAACATCCAATGGGCACAAGTTCATTCTGGTGGCCATTGATTATTTCACCAAGTGGGTTGAAGCTAAAACTTTCAAGTTCGTGACCAAGAAAGCAGTGGTCGATTTTGTGCACTCAAATATCATTTGCCGGTTCGGGATCCCAAAGGTAATCATCACAGATAATGATGCTAATCTCAACAGTCATTTGATGAAAGAGGTATGTCAACAGTTTAAGATCACACATCGCAATTCCACCCCATATCACCCCAAGGCGAATGGAGCAGTCGAGGCAGCCAACAAGAATATAAAGAAGATACTTCGGAAAATGGTGGAGGGTTCTAGACAGTGGCATGAAAAGTTGCCTTTTGCATTGCTGGGTTATCGCACTACTATTCGAACTTCAGTAGGGGCGACGCCTTATTCGCTGGTGTATAGAGTAATACCCGCGGAAGTTGAAATCCTATCCCTTTGGATTGTCACTGAGGCCGGAATTGACGATGATGAATGGGTCAAAACCCGCCTTGAACAATTGAGTTTGATCGATGAGAAAAGATTGGCAGCGGTGTGTCATGGTCAGTTGTATCAACAGAGGATGGCAAGAGCATATAACAAGAAGGTGCGTCCATGGAAGTTTGAAGTGGGTCAGCAAGTGTTAAAACGTATCCTTCCACATCAGGCTGAGGCAAAAGGCAAGTTCGGCACAAATTAGCAGGGACCATTCATCGTAACGAGAGTGTCGTCCAATGGTGCTCTGTATTTAACATATATAGAAGGCAAGTGTGTAGAAATGGCTATTAATTCAGATGCAGTCAAGAGATATTATGTATGATTTCCTTTGGTTAAATTGTGTTTGTTTGTACTTGGCATGTATGGAAGATTGGAATAACAAAGATATTTTGTTCTGCTATCTAAACAATTTATCCTTTGTTATCCCTTTGAGACTTATTTGTTTCCTTTCATACCCCTCTTTTGGAATCAGTAGCAAAGATCAGAAACGCAAGCGTGAAATATAAATAAAGGAAAAGAGAGAAAGGAAAAGAATGAAAAGAGAAAGAAAAAGAAGAAAAGAAAAAAGAGAAAAAAAGAAAAAAGAAAGAGAAAAAAAGAAGATAACAAAACAACAAGAAGAGAAAAAGAAAGCAAAAAGAGAAAGAAAAGAAAGAGAAAATCACAACAGCAAAGCAGTTTCTATGACATGAACTACGTTCGACCTGATTCCTTTTAAGGATACGTAGGCAGCCTCGCGGTTCGGTCCCATCAAAACAAAAATCCAAAAGTTCTCAAGCAAAGAAACTGGGCCAGAAGTTGTGGTTGTTGTAAGAAATCGGATTCTGAAAGTTGTAATCTTGAACCCATTTGAATTGTTTTGAGCCTTTTGATACCCTTTCTTTCTAACCCTATCCAAAAGCCCACATTACGGTCCAAAGAAAGACCCTCCGATCAGTCTTCGAGAGATGCCAAGTCAAGCGAGTAAAGGTGAATCATATCAGGGGCAACACTCTGGTCTAAATAAGGAAACTGTTGAAAATGAGAGAGTCTTATTGGTGAAAACCCTCACGGGCACCATAAGGCGACGGGAGCTGAGAGAAATCAAAAATGAGAGAGTCTTATTGGTGAAAATCCTCACGGGCACCGTAAGGCGAAAGTAATTTGAGAGATGAACAAATGAGAGAGGCTTGTTGGTGAAAACCCTTCAGGGCACCGCAGGCCGAACAAGGTCAAGGTTTTAGCGAAGAAGTCAGGTTATAGAAACTCCGGGGTAACAAAGTATGGCAACCGAAAGTTGGTTGGTTGGATAGACTGGGCCGATTAATCCGAAATGCATGTCATGATCATTGGTATCAGCTGCTCCACTCAGATAAGTCTCTTTTCTTTTTCTCATTCAGATAGTCTTCTAGTTTTGGATTTTTCTTATCCTTAGCTCTGAAAGTCATTGCATTTCATCTCTTTTGGGTTTATTTCTCTAAGATGTTCCCAATGTCAATTTTGTTTAAGCAAATAAGAAGGAATCTCAATTCTTATTACCAACTTCCAAAGTTGCACAAGGCACGGGGCGTTCAAGGCATTGTTAAAGATAGTATGATGTGAAATGGGATAAAAGGTCAGTAGAAGTTCCATCGGCGAAATGGTTTGGTAATGTCGTGGGAAATGCAGAGGTTCAAACAGATGGGTCAGAGATGTAACATAATGGTTTGGGTATAGTACACTCGGGATCCAAAGTCATGGGGGTTTGAAAGTCAGCCGAGAAGTCAAGCGGTTCTTGGCCAGTTCAGGGGAAGTTAGTCAAAACAAAGCACGACAACGGGGAGGCCACTTTCAGCAAGAATGCCACAAACTAACCACCATATTTTAAACTGACAAGATTTTTCTTTGATTGAAACAGGGGCAGAAAGTTTCGATTGTTTCGGAGAAACCCTCCATAGGGGAAAAGCAAGCACCAGACAGGTTTGACTTTTGATTTTCAGGACCCTCCTGGAAAATGGGACCTAGTTTAAAATTCAAAACAATAATGAGTAGCAAAATCTAGCATAAATGTACCCCAAGGAATATAAGATGGTTTTAAAGTTCGCATGTTGGAGATAGGATTCAATTAGAAGTTGTCAGGACCCTCCTGAATAATGGGACCTAGCTTTAAAATTTCCATTGGATAACAAAATTTAGCGTAAGTTCTGGTTTAGGGTAATATAATTTAGCCATAAAATTGTCACTCTTAACATAAACTTGACTTTTGATTTTCAGGACCCTCCTAGATAATGGGGAGTAGTTTAAGACCCTCTTAGATAACAAGATTTAGCAGAAGTCCCACATTTAAAAGATATAACTTATATTTAAAATTGTCGTTTAATTAAGAGTTGTCAGGACCCTCCTGGATAATGGGGTGAAGTTTTAAGATCGGCTTAGATAACAAGATGTAGCAAAAGTAATACCTTTAGGAGATATAATTTAGATTTAAAACTGTCGTGTAACTGGGAGCTGTCAGGACCCTCCTGGATAACGAGATCTTGCTTTCAAATTCTTAGTAATATGATTCAGTGTAACACTCACATATGTGACCAGCTACCAAACTGGGGCAGAAAATTTTCTTTGTTTTGTCTATTTTTGTTGAAATCAGGTACCCACTTGGAGAATAGGGAGAAGCAACTCAAATTCAGCAATCAGGCGCCCACCTGGAGAGCATGGAAATACAATTCAAGTTCAGCAGTCAGGTGCCCACCTGGATAGCACGGGAATACAATTCAAGTTCAGCAATCAGGCGCCCACTTGGAGAGCACGGGAATACAATTCAAGTTCAGCAGTCAGGCGCCCACCTGGAGAGCACGGGAATACAATTCAAGTTCAACAGTCAGGCACCCACCTGGAGAGCACGGGAATACAATTCAAGTTCAGCAGTCAGGCGCCCACTTGGAGAGCACGGGAATATAATTCAAGTTCAGCAATCAGGAGCCCACCTAGAGAGCATGGGAATACAATTCAAGTTCAGCGTCAGGCGCCAACCTGGAGAGCACGGGAATAAAATTCAAGTTCAGTAGTCAGGCGCCCACCTGGAGAGCACGGGAATACAATTCAAGTTCAGCAATCAGGCACCCACCTGGAGAGCATGAGAGTACAGTTCAAGTTCAGCCGTCAGACGCCTACCTGGAGAGCACGGGAATATAATTCAAGTTCAGCAGCCAGGCATCCACCTGGAGAAAGGGAAAGCATCTCAGAGTACAATTTGAGTTCAGCAATCAGGCGCCTACCTAGAGAAAAGGGAAAGTATCTTGGATTACAATTCAAGTCGGCAACAAAGGAATTTCACCTGGAGAATACAAGTCAACAAGGCAACAAGAACCACAAGATCAAGTTTAAAGATACAGATAGGATTTTTGTAATGCATAGCTCTAGTTTAGTCTAGCTTCTTTTTATTTTGACATGGTGTAATAAGGGGTTCCATTAAGCAGTAGCAGCAACAACAAGAACAGTGAAATCACAGCTTCATGGTAGTCCCAGCTACCGAAACTTCTCGAACTACACTGACCTGATTTTTTTATAGCCAAGGATATGTAGGCAACCTATGAAGCAGGGTGCGGTCAAATCTTTTAAAAAAATACTTCCCACGGAGTATTCAAACGGGCAAAAATCGCTCTTATCCGCTCACTTTATCTTTGCACGAAAACTCTTTGTGTTTTCGAGCAAAGAGGGGCAGCTGTGAACACGTGATTTTTGCTATATATGAGTTACTCCCATAAATTCAAACAAAATAATTTTTTCCTAGTGTTTGCAATTTCGTGGATTTTTGTAGCATTTTTCGTTAATTGCTTGCATTTGTCTGCGCATTTTTAATTTTGTTTAATTCATGAAAATACCAAAAAACAATTATATTGCATTTGCATTTAGGATTTAATCTTACATTTTTAAATTAATTAGTAAATTAGTTTGTTTTATAAAAATGGAAAAAATCACAAAAAATAACTCATTTTTGCATTTTTTAATTTGAGTTTCGAATTTTGGGAGTTTTTTTATTTGGTATTTAATTATTTGTGGTAATTGTTATTTAGAGTTAATTAATTTAATTTGGTAGGATAATTTATATTAGGAATTAAGTTAGATTTTTATTTTTAATTTTTGAAAAGAAAAAGAATTTTTGAATAAAAGAAAAAGAAAAAAAGGGTTTGAAAGAGTCAGATTTTTGTTTTGGGCCAAACCATGGAAATTTCAAAGCCCAATGGATTTTATTCCCTGAAAACTCGGCTAAACCCATTTGACCTATAGCCCAAACCCGAGTCTACCCGGTCCAAGCCCCCCAAAATCCAAACGACGCCGTACCGTTTTATTTTAGATCAAGACTGTCGATCTCAAATGATTGGACGGTCCGAAACTTATTCCCATTTTTATATATAAGTGTCCGAACTTTCCCCTACCCCCTAACTCATCTTCTTCGTCCCCCTTCACCTTTCTCTCAGAGATTCACCATGAACCCTAACGCCGCCACCATTCCCCACCGCCTCGAGCCCGGCGGCGCCACCTCCAATCACTCCCAAAATAACACCCCATGACACCAAGACTCTCTCTTTCTAAATCCCCACTCCATTTTCTTTGAATCCCCCCGGAATTCCTCGAATTTTAGATCGAAAGTGAACCCTAAAAAATCCAAAAGTCATTTTCTATGGAATTTGGTAGCATGCATGGTCATAGGGTGGTGTTTCTTCGAGTTTTAAAGTTTAGACTCAACAAGACTGATGTTGTTCAGTTTGTTCTTAACAAATAACAATTGACCGACATTAGTTTTATTGGGTCCTTTGTCTCCGTCTAGTTTTGAGGCTTGATTTGGTAAGTTCCTTTCCCCTTTTGTGTTTTCTTTCTCTCATTGTTTTATTATCCTCCTCTTTCCCTTTCTTTAGCCTAGTTTTCTTACAATAATCTGGATGAAAATTCGATTCGCCTTCTGAGTTCAAACTTTTTCTTCTGTTCATTATTTTGTTTTTCTTTTCTTCTTTCTTTCTTCTTCTTTGTGAAATCCGTTTCTATGACTTCTTTAATTTGTTAAACATGGCTAATTTTCTGGTTTGTTTTTATGTTTAATCACCTAGTTAATTAGGCCTATAACTTAGTCAATTTCTTGCTATGTAGTTAAGCTAATTAATTCATTCACCCTCGTCTTTATTTGATTGCAAATGTTTTGGGATTTCTTCTTTTGGGAATTTTTGTCTGTTTTTTAAATTTGGGGATCTTTGCTTAAATTGAATTGGGTTCTGAAAGTCAAGAGCCCAATTGGGGATTTAATTTGGATTCACAGACCCATACCAAATCTAGTTGGGTCAATTTGGCCCATGTGATTTTCTGAGGAAAATTTTCAGGGGTGTGGGGGGTAGTCTAGGTAATTGGTATAGGGAATATTTGAGTAACTAACCAAAGGAAGCTTCTAGGAATCTAGTTTAGGGACTTATATGAGAATCTGAAAATCAAACTAAGGGTCTCTAAGGTAAAATAAAAATTGCAAAAGGTTTGAAATGCAAATTTGAACTCTTTGAGGCTGCCTTAATGCCTTGCCTATAAAGACAAATTTCCTTCTAGCTCAAGGCAGATTTTTGGAGGAGAAGAAATATCCTAAAAATAAAGGCGGCTGATTTTTTTAGAATTCTGAAGTAATTTGAAATCCTCTTCAGTTTCTGGGGAAGATCTATTGAAATTTTTCTTGGTTTTGCTCCTCTCATAATTCAAATAGACTGAAACCTTATAATTTTGCATTCTGGTTTGGAAAAATGGATTGAATTGTTGGGATATTTAAAGGTTTGGGTGTGGATTTGGCTGTGAGAACACTATTTCATTGCTGGGCTTTTGCTGATTCTGCAGTTGCTTCTTTCTGTTTGAACTTCCTGCTGCTGATCCTTGCTGTTTCCTCACTTCCTTTCCTTTCCAATTTCTAGGTAATCTTAGCACCATGGATGTCGCTTAAGTGTAACCCAAAGTTTGAATTTGGGAATGTAATAATAGCTATGTTATCTGCTATGAAATTTTATTTCTTTCTCTTCTCATCTCATGTTAGTTGTAATATTTAGCTTACAATGGTGGTGATTAGTATACTGATCATGAACAAGGGATCATAGTTGTTTTTAAAAATTCAAAATCTCTCTGATAGTTTGATTGCTCTGTTTATGTTATTAGCTTTGTATGAAATTGGTCATAGTTAGAAAAGGTGTCTTGGTCTGTATTTGGCAATGACAATTGGACTAGTTTTGATTTGTTGGTTGGTATCTGAGCTATATGGCTAGATCTAATGTGAGAATTTAGTTTGGATTTAAAGTTAGGTGAATAATAGCAACCATGCCTAGATTACCATTCTGATTTCATTTCAAATAAAAGTCAAGGTTTGTTTTATTAAGAATTAGTATGACTAGTGATGAAATGATTGAAAAATGTGTCGAGATTGGTAGAAGTGTAGTAACCTAGTACATTCTGTAATGATAATCTTGGAAATTTGAATTGTAGTTGCTTTCTTTTAAATGAGGATCTATCTTGCATAAAGGCTGTATGCATGAGTTGGCAGTTGATTCATTTTGACGTTTTTCTAAAATCCAAATACCATTCCTGCTCTTGCATGGTTTCGATGTGCCAGCCTTTGGCTTCCAGCTTGTGCGTGTTTTGCCAAGATCTGGGACCTCCTCTCGGGCCCGAACAGAGCTTATTATGAAGCTTGTAACTCTGCAGCCTCGTGACCATCTTGGGCTATTGGGCCTCTTATCAGGCCAAAACCTCGGAATAGGGACTAGATCTCATAATTGTTAGTTTGACGGATCAAGCTTAAATTAATTTAATCTCTTTTAAAAACCGTCTCCCATTAATTAATTGGACTTCTTTTAAGAGAGGATTGGTCTTGGTATGTCTTTTGCTAAGAAGTGTTCTTCCCAAAATTAGTTGAGGCGTGCTATATTCAACAACGTAAATAGCTTATGGCCCTCAAACATCTAGTTTGATTTTCCTTTTAAACATGGAATCGAGGAGTGCCGTGCCAAATAAAATCCTAAAATGCATGGCCCTCGCTTAGTTAATATTTTAATCCTTAGAATTCGAGGCGTGCTATTTAGCGAATTCTCCATGGCCCTCGCAAAGTTAAAAATGCGTAGTTGCTTTAGGCGCGTTATTTTAATAATATTACTTTCCTAAACTCGGGTGTGCATTTCATGTGACCCAAATCCCAATTGTGATAGCGTTGAATAAAATGTGTTTCGGGTTGCGGGTGCATTTCATGTGGCGCGGTCCAAAGACATGTTTTAGACGACGTTAAATTTTCTTTAAAATGAATAAAAGCGGTTTTAAGTTAAAATGCATGTAGGTTCAAAATGTTTTAAAATCAGATTATAGGCTAATAATAATAGTTAAGCGACCGTGCTAGAACCACGTAACTCGGGAATGCCTAACACCTTCTCTCAGGTTAACAGAATTCCTTACCTGGATTTCTGGTTCGCGGACTGTAACACAGAGTCAATCTCTTCCTCGACTCGGGATTTGAACAGGTGACTTGGGACACCATAAATTATCTCATGTGGAGACTCTGAATCTTTTAATAAATAAATCCCATTTCGATTGTCACTTTAAGTCGGAAAAAACTCCCTTATACTATACCCTTACGGGGGTGTAGGTAAAAAAGAGGTGTGACAACCCATATATAATCGAACTTACACTAGGTACGAGGTAAGCCTATGATGACATCCGTATTGATTACTTCCCATTTCCAAGTCGGAATCTCCATAGCTTGCAATAATTCACCGGGTTTTTGATGCTCAATCTTAACCTACTGACAGTTAGGACACTGAGCAACAAACTCAGCTATATCCTTTTTCATTCCGTCCCACCAATATACTTCCCTGATATCATGATACATCTTTGTCGCTCCTGGATAGATAGAATAACGAGAATAGTGAGTTTCTCCCATAACCTGCCGACGCAGCCCTGCAACATTAGGTACACATAATTGTCCTCGATATCTGGGGACACATAATTGTCCTCGATATCTGAGGACCCCATCTTCTATAATTTCAAACTGTATCTTCTCCTTCTGAGGGGTGGTATCCCTATAATGAACTAACACAGGATCCTCGTAATGGCGTTCCTTTACTTCAGTTACTAAATAGGATGTTGTCGTATCCTGAATAATAATTCCAATATCACCCGAGTCTAGTAACCGAACTCCAAGACTAGCTAGCTGATAAATCTCATGGTCTATTCCCTTTTGTTTTGGTTGTAAATATGACAGGTTACCCATAGATCTACGGCTGAGGGCGTCGGCTACTACGTTCTCCTTCCCCGTATGGTAGAAATATCAACGTCATAGTCTTTAAGTAGCTCTAATCATCTTCTTTGACGTAAATTCAATTCCTTTTGCTTGAAGATATACTGGAGGCTCTTTATGATTCGTATAGATATCAATATGAATGCCATACAAGTAGTGCCTCCACATCTTTAGCGCATGAATAACTGCGGCTAACTCTATATCGTGGGTCGGGTAATTCTTCTCGTGCTTTCTTAGTTGTCTAGAAGTATAAGCTACAACCTTACCATGCTGCATTATCACACAACCCAATCCAACACCTGAAGAATCACAATAGATAACCTAACCATCGGTCCCTTCTAGGAGCGTTGGAACCGGTGTTGAAGTTAATATGTCCTTCAATGCCTGGAAACTCCGTTCGGAAGCATTGCTCCATTGAAACTTAGCTCCCTTCTGAGTTAACTTACATGAGTATTCTAATATTTTACAATTCATGAAATTCCCCTCTTTGAAGGCCCAAACTTCATTCTTTATTTATCACAATTACGCCTTTATTCCACTACCAGGGCAACATTTCATCTATTCCAAATGTTACTAGTCTTAGACTCCTTTGAGTTCATTCAGGCTATACTGAGCCTTCTATAACATAGAGAAACCATCATCTCTCTTATGAGCTTTAACCCCAAGGACTTATCTATTCTCGTCACCTTTTCACTCATCTTTTCTTATCCTTCCCCGTGTCTTCCTAAAACCTTGTTGCTCTATCATACTTTAGCTTGCGACCTACACATATCTATTTATACTTATTCGCAATCTTCCTTTAACTTACTTGCACCATAGATTTCCTTATGTTATTCTGGAACATCAAGTGAGACACTACATCCTACTTTGGTCAAAGATCCTAAAAGAGAAGAAAATTTCGTTACAAGTTTTTTGTAATAACTTGCCAAACGGAGAAACTACAAACCTTCATTGGTGTCGGGGGTCTAGGTCAAGTCTTTACTGCCTTAATATTTTGTGTATCCACCCGTATGCTTTCACCCAAAATGATATGCCCAAGGAAAGCTACAGAGTTCAACCAGAATTCACATTTAGAGAATTTTGCATACAACTTCTCCATTTGTAGAACTCTAAGCACAGTATGCAAATGATCTGCATGCTTCGTCTCTGAATGAGAATACACCAATATATCGTCGTTAAATAAAATTACGAACAGATTTAAAAAGGGCTTGAACACACAGTTCATCAAATCCATGAATACGACTGTACATTGGTCAAACCGAACGACATAACATAAAATTCAAAGTTCTCATATCTGGTCTTGAATGCTATCTTCGAGATATCTTTCTCCTTAACTCTTACCTGATGGTATCCGAACCTCAACTCTTTCTTTGAAAAATACTTGGAACCTTCAATTGATCAAATAAATCATCAACCCTCGGGAGCGGGTACTTATTCTTGATAGTCACCTTATTCAACTGTCTATAATCAATACACATTCGTAAGGAGCCATCTTTCCTCTTTACAAATAGCACAGGCGCTCCCCACGGTGATGTACTAGGTCTGATAAAGCCTTTTTCAAGTAAGTCCTTTAGTTGTTCCTTCAACTCTTTCAGTTCTACGGGGTCCATTCTATAGGGAGGAATAGATATTGGTTGAGTAACAGGTAGTAGGTCAATATCAACTCAATTTCTCGCTCTGTCGGAAGACCCTAATGTTCATTGGGAAAAACATCGGGAAACTCATTAACCACAGGGAAAGACTGAATGGTTGGTAACTCTACTTTCACATCCCAAACCCGAAATTTGTGATAAATATAGTCCTTTTTGATCATCTTCCTTGCCTTGAGATAGGAGATGAATTTACCTTTTGGCGATGCCGGATTACCTTCCCATTATAAAACAGGTTTTCTTGGGAACTGAAATCAAACCATCTTTGATCTACACTTAATGTTAGCATAACAAAAGGCCAACCAATCCATACCCATTATAATATCAAGTTCTACCCAACCCAACACCACGTACCTTATCCTTGTTTATTATCAAAACTATCACGGGCTATTTTGCACCACATCCATATATATAGGTAACAATATTAAAACATAACTTGCATAACTTAATTTAGAAAAAGGTTTATATACATAGGGCTCGACCAGGCCGTAGACATGTCATACCCAAAACTATATACAAGATACTGTCTGCAAAATCTCTAAGTAAACATAACCATAGTATATATACAAGTCGGGACAGAGCTCCTTACGTCCTCATAAAACAACCTAACATATTCAGAATCCTGACTTGATAGTACTTCTAAGAAGAGGTGGAACTCACTAGCCAAAAGTTGACATCTGGAGGAAGTCTACAGTAGAGGGTCCTTGCCTCGTCCTACATGAGAACCTCGATCAGACACACTTCGAAGCGGAACCTTCATATCTTTATCAGTTACCTTCCTCCTCTTCGCCAGGCTACTATCCTCTTTCTCTACATATCCCATAATATACACAGATGAACCTTGATTGATGGATTCCCAAGACTGTGGACTATCTGGAACCTCAGAAGAGCTGTGTCCGCAAATACCCTAACATAGTTTTGAGCCTGAGGGGAACTCGATTGTGCCAATCCATGCACTACTCCCCTCATACCCTGAACAACGGGTTGTGGTAATGAAACTAAGGGACTTGGTGAGGTCGGAACTCCCCTGACCCGATCTGCTACCGGAGTGGTCAAAACAGCTTGAACGGATAACTCATATGGATACTTAGATGGATCCTCCTCAATAGAACCCATGATCTCTGATAGGTCTAACTCCATAGTGTAACTTATATCTCTTTCTAACACTTTTGTAGCCTTCTGACCCGTGGTAATGGCTGTAGTCTTCAGAGGCATCGCTAAAAGTATAACATATCATTTGGAACATGAATTCTTATATCGCACGATCTAAGATAAAAAGAGAATATAACATGCTATATGTCCTGTAGCTTCCTGTCTATAAGTGTGGTGCACAAAACACTTATAAACAAAGACTCTACTGGACACGATTTGTAGACAATCCTAGGACTGAATTGCTCTGATATCACTTTTGTCACGACCTAAACCGATGGGCCGCGATGGGTGCCTGAGTCCTATCTGTCAAACACCCCTAAGAATGCGTCTAAGATATAAAGCTGAATAACCTCTGCTGAATTACGAGAATAATATACATGAAGGAAACCTTCCCAAAAGGCATGTGTACATATATGTGCAACATACGTAGGGGGAGCCGACAAGGTTGCTATAGACAACTATATACCTTTAAATTGGAAGCCGGAAAGGCCACATACTATCCAACTAGACATACTATCTACAGACCTCTAATAGAGATATAACTGTACAAAGACGGGACTGAGCCAGGTCATACCCATATATATATACAAACATATCGTACCAAAATCAAAAGCAGTTCCAGATCAAGTGGAGCATGCCAACTCTCGCTGATCAAGGATCCTAAGAAGGGGGACCGTCAACTTGCCTACCTGCACATGCGGGCATGAAACACAGGCCCCAGTAAATAGGGCATCAGTACGAATAATGTACTGAGTATATAAGGCATGAAAATCAGTACATAAAGACATAAATGAAACCCTAGAATAGAGAAATCCATCTGTAAATCTGAATAACTTTGTAAATTATGAAACATTTATACTGTCATGCACGTGCATATAAATGTCGTGTCATGCATAGGTATAAGGTAGCTAGGAAGGAGGCAAAGATGGCAGTCATGGAGGCTAAGACTGCGGCTTTGCTCCTCTGTATGAGGAACTGTGGAACAAAGGTGGGGAGAAGAAGTTATTCCAGCTGGCTAAGGTAAGAGAGAGGAGGGCTCAGGATCTGGACCAAGTGAGGTACATAAAAGATGATGACGACAAAGTTTTGATGGGGGATGACCAGATTAAGAGGAGGTGAAAAACCTACTTTCATAAACTTCTAAATAAAGAAGGAGATCAGAATATTGTACTAGGTGAATTGAGGAATGCCGACAGTACTCATGACTTTAGTTACTGTAGGGACATTGTGGTCGAGGAGGTCATGAAGGCGATGCTTAAGATGAGAAGGGGCAGAGCTACCGGGCCAGACGAAATTTCGGTTGAACTTTGGAGGTGTGTGGGTAGAGCAGACTTGGAATGGCTTACTGGGTTATTTAATGTTATACTCAAGACGAATAGGATGCCTGAAGAGTGGAGGTGGAGTACAATATTTCCGTTGTATAAGAACAAAGGCAATATCCAGAGCTGAAACAACTATAGGGGTATCAAATTACTGAGTCATTCCATGAAAGTTTGGGAGAGAGTGGTAGAAATGAGAGTGCGAGGGACAGTGTCTATTTCAGACAACCAGTTCGGGTTCATGCCGAGGCGTTCTACCACATAAGCTATCCACTTTATTAGGAGGATGGTGGAACAGTACAGGGATAGGAAGAAGGATCTACACATGGTGTTTATTGATCTGGAGAAAGCGTACGACAAGGTTCCTAGGGAGGTCCTGTGGAGCTGCTTGGAGGCTAAAGGCAATCCGATTGCCTACATTAGGGTGATTAAAGACATGTATGCTGGATCTAAGACTCGGGTTAGGACAGTAGGAGGCGGCTACGAGCATTTTTCAGTTGTTACAGGGTTGCACCAAGGGTCTGCGCTCAGCCCATTCCTATTTTCCCTGGTGATGGATGCACTGACTCATCATATTCAAGGGGAGGTGCCATGGTGTATGCTATTTGTTGACGACATAGTTTTGATTGATGAGACACGAGGCAACATCAAAGAGAGGCTGGAGGTTTAGATACATGCCCTTGAGGCTAAGGGTTTCAAGTTGAGCAGGATGAAGACGGAATACCTCGAGTGCAAATTTGAGGTCAAGCCGACGAAAGCGGGAGTGGACGTGAGGCTTGACTCTCAAGGCATTCCCAAGAGGGGTAGTTTCAAGTACCTTAGGTCGGTTATTCAGGGGATCGGGGAGATGGACGAGGATGTCACACACTGTATAGGGGTAGGGTGGATGAAGTGGAGGTTAGCATTGGGAGTCCTGTGTGACAAGAAAGTGCCATCGTTACTAAAAGGTAAGTTTTATAGAGCAGTAGTTAGGCCTGCCATGTTGTACGGGACGAAGTGTTGGCCGGTTAAGAACTCACACATCCAGAAGATGAAAGTAGCGGATATGAGGATGTTGAGGTGGATGTGCGGGAATACTAGGATAGATAGGATTAGGAATGAAGATATTCGAGAGAAGGTAGGCGTGGCCCCCATGGAGGACAAGATGTAGGAAGCAAGACTCATATGGTTCGGACACATTCAGAGGAGGAGCACTAATGCACCGGTGAGGAGGTGTGAGTGACTAGCTGTGGTGGGCACGAGGAGAGGTAGAAGGCGACCTAAGAAGTATTTGGGAGAGTTGATCAGGCAGGACATGGCGCGACTTAGGATTACTGAGGACATGGCCCTTGACAAGGGAATTATGGAGGTCGAGCATTAAGGTTGTAGGTTAGGGGGAAGTTGTGAATATTTCTATTGTGCACTAGAGTGAGACTAGCCATTTAGGATTTAGTTCTAGGATGCTAGTGGTTATCTATTGATGTAGGGCTTTATCTGCTAGTTATTATTGTACTTTGCATTTATTTCGTATTTCTTATATTGCTGTTATTTTATTATGTTTCTATTGATGGTACTAATATATAGTCTCTTGTTTCTTTCTTAAGCCGAGGGTCTCCTGGAAATAGCCTCTCTGCCCCTCAGGGTAGGGGTAAGGTCTGCGTACATATTACCCTCCCCAGACCCCACTTATGGGATTACACTAGGCCGTTGTTGTTGTCATGCATAGGTATAGGTGTACATAACATCATCAAGCCTCTGAGGGCATCCCATCATATCATATCGGCCACTGTGGGAAATATCATCAACATATACTAACTGATCAGGTAGTGATGCGTATATAACGCCGTAACATTTTTCCATATCCCATATACATATATTTACATGTATACGTGTATATAACGCCATATGGTCATAGGTCAGTATAAATGAATGTTATGCGTGAAATGCATAAGAAATATGTGAATAATATTTTTCTCAGAATGCCATAAAAATCAATATACCTTTCAGATAAACTTTATAAAACATGTATTTTTCTGAGACCCATGAACAGAAGATATGATAATAATTCACATGGGGAATAAAGAATATAGACACCCCTAATATTTCTATGAATAAAGTTATTTATGAAAATTGTGTATTTTGTTCGTTTCATTTATATTATTTGGATCATGCCAAAATAAAGAGGGGATAGCCTTAACATACTTGGAGTAGGAAAAACTCCGTATAATATTCTTGGCGAAGATTGCACCGCACTCTTTTAGAATCGCAAAATTTGAATGGAATTAAGCTTCTGTTATTTGAAGTATTTGAACGAATTATGATTCTGTTCTTTGAAGTATTTGAACGAATTTAAGCTTCTTCTCTTTGAAGTGATTGACTAAATTTAACTTATGTTCTTGAAGTCTTGAACTAGGAAAAGATATGTTCCTTGCTTTTTTGGATTTTGGGCATTTGGTTCCTTTGTCTAAATGAAATGAAATGAAATCAGATCCTAGCAAGTCTTTTACCTATTAAATTCTAATTGTTCCTAGTTAGCCACCTAGGCATTAAGAGTCATTCTTAGTCTTGTGGCTTTGTGCCACATTTTTTTTGGGGGGGGAGGGGGGATTAATCTTTATCTTATTTTTTAATAATTAACTAGGTAATGTCCCATTACCCGGTAATTAACCAATTACCGGTATAATTAAGAATTATCTCAAATTACCTAAAAATACTATTTATTTTTTTAATATACATTATACATTATACTACTGTGGTCATATGGTACCTTGCATGGTACTAGTTCATAATTATCGGGTATTATCACTCGACCTGTATTTTATCCCAAATTGACCACTTTCAACGAAACTCGTTTTCTTTAATTCGTGTACCCTTTATCCTTAATGACACTTCCTTATCACTTGTTATAAATAGCATAAAAATGTTAACCTCAAGATAATCTCATCCCTGAGTCTACGTCAATTAATTGAAGATGAAACTTTTAACGTACGAAAACGCGAGATGTAACAAGCTCACCGTAAAGTCCCCGCAACAGCCGCGCCTCTGCACCCGGAGGACCACCAGAAACATATATGTATACATGCACAATAAGTGCAACATGAGTACGGAAATCAACGCGTAGCGTAATAGCCGGAATGAACAACTCAACAGAATGGTATTTCACAGCTTAACACTTTGCCTCAATATGAATCACGACCTTTATTTCTCAATACCACTTTCAACAACAAGATATTTCACAACTTCAAGTAAAGAGTGCAACGACCAAATAGTGAATGCAGAATAAAGAAAATAAGAACTTCAATTAAACATGTAAAGCAATTAGCATGTAAGAGATTAAGATGAGTAGGCATGTGAAAATAGACTAAAAATGATGAATAACTCAATTAAGGCATGAAAGGAATCTACATAGCTAAAATCGGTAATTTCTACATTTAGCCCATGTACACATTCGTCACCTTGAGTACACGACTTTCACATATGAATACATACGGAGACACTTAAAATTGTCACGATTTTTCATTTAGACACCTAAACTTAGGGGTGTTTCAAATAAGCACGTACATTACATGAACTTTGTTCCAATTTGGCACTTCTTGTGAGTTGGCACATAGAGTGAACTTTACCCAATATAGGCGCGTGAAGAGCCCCAAAAATAGATTTTTTCTTTTTTTGTTTTTTTTGTTTCCTTCTTCTTCTTCTTCTTCTTCTTCTTCTTCTTCTTCTTCTTCTTCTTCTTCTTCTTCTTCTTTATGTCCACCACCATTTCCACCATTGCCTCCTCCACTTTCACCGTTGTTGTGCCTTCACCATTGATTTAACTCAATAATTTCTCCTTTATCTGAGCATAATAGAAATTCTCTAGATTCAAGCATCAAAAGGTTAAACAAAGTTCGTAAATAACCCAATAATTTCAAAATCTCGGCAAAATTACACAGCAAAACAAAAATGCTAAGACATGTAAAAGTGACAGCGTGAGCGTACCGAATGAAAGAGAAGAAATGTAGAACTGGATCTGAGGAGTCGAAGGAGAAAAGAGGGAGAAGTAAGAAAACTCTCTATAAGACAAGATCCGAAATTTTGATAGGAACACTTGAATTGAAAGAGAAGGAAAGGGAAATAAGGGTACAGTCGAAGCAATTGTAATTTGGACTTCAACCCCATTCTAGAGAGCCTAGAGCAACGATCCATTAATGGTGTCTTTTAAAAGCTTGAAGGTTTAAAATGGGTTACTTAATTTGATGAAAGTTTGTGAAATTAATATTAGGGTTGCCTTCGGGTCGTCGTAGGGAATCTTTAGCTGAAGTTATAACAAATTTAGAGGAGTTTCTCTTAGAAGTTTAGATTAAAATCTTGGTTGGAATAAGAACACACATGAAGATAGTAAAGAACACCAAGAATACTAATTTCCAAAACACCAATGTCTTATTTTTTTTAAATGTGCTCTTTCCTGATTGGGTGTAACTTAAGTTTTTTCTTTTTGAGAATGTTATTTTTATTTTGTTTATTAAATAGATTTAACATAATTTTTGCTCTTTTTTTTAACTCAAAAAGATATATATCCTTATTTATTCGCCATTTTCCATATCAATAGCGAGTGTATTGCACACACTTTGTAAGTTTCGCTAGTTGTCAAAAGAGTGTCTAATTGGAACAAAGTTCGTGTAATGTATGTGCTCATTAGGAACAACTCTAAGTTCAGGTGTCTAAATGAAAAATCGTGCCAGCATTAAGTGTCTCCGTATGTATTCAGCCAAAAATTATCACAAACAACACCAATCCTAAGGGAAATTTCCCCCCACAATGTTAGGAAAGTCACTTACCTCAAATCATGCTAAATAATCCACTAGTAGGCCTTTCCCTCGATTATCCAACTCCTAACGGCTTGAATCTAGCCAAAACAATTTCATACTATAAATATAACTATAGAAAACTAATTCAAATAATGAAATTACGATCCTTGCAAAGAATTTAAAAGTTGACCCAAAAATTCAACCAGGGCCCGCATCTCAGAACCCGACCAAAATTATAAAATTTGAACACCCATTCAATAACGAGTCCAACCATAAAATAATTACTCAAATCAGACCTCCAGGTCGTGACAAATATTCTGTCTTGGTCTTGCACAACTTGAAACCTTTAGACCCCAGGGTTTGCCTCCAAACCTCCAACCTTCTGTTAGTACTGCCTTGCGTCTCGTCAATAAGTATAATGTCATATGCAAATAACATGCACCATGGAACCTCCCTTTGAATGTGATACTATGATGACCCAAAGGGTCATCTTGCATTTTAGAATCCGAATTCGGGTTCCGAGGCATTGAAAACCTCATTTTCTTTCTCCTCGATTTGCGTGCGTAGTCCAGTCACGTTTCCAAAAAGCTTTTATGTGAAATTTAAGAAAACAATATTGAATTTGGCCTTTAAAATTGATTAAAGTTGACTTCGGTCAACATTTTTGGTAAACGGACCCAGACCCGGGCCCGTGATTTGACGGTCCCGTAGGGTCTGTAGTAAAAAATAGGACTTGGGCGCATGCCTGAAATCAAATTTCGAGGTCCCTAGCCCGAGAAAAGAATTTTTAAAGAAAATTGTTTGCTGGAAAATATAAGGACTTTTGGAAATGAAATGGTGTGATGGTGCCAGGCTCGTATCTTGGTTCCGGAGCTCAGTACAGGTTTAATATAATATTTAGGTCATATCTATGAAATTTGGTGAAAAATGGAAGAAATTTGATATAAATTGGACCATTGGATGAGAAAATAGAAATTTGAACTACTTTATGAATTTCTAGAGTTTTGGTGTCAAATTCATTGTCTAAGATGTTATTTTGGCAATTTTATCGCACGAGAAAGTCCGTATGATATTTTTAGACTTGTGTGCATGTTTGATTTGGAGTCCCGAGGGCTCGGGTGAGTTTTGGATAGGCCACGGATTGTTTTGGGACTTAGGAAAATTTCTGTTGCAGCTGGTGTTTTGTTGCAGGCTCTGATCTCGCAATTGTGAGGTCAGGCTTCGCAATTGCGAGCCTCTCAGGCTTGGAAATTGCGAGGGTTTTATCGCAATTGCAAGGAAGCCATAGCCAGCATTAGTTTGCAATTGCGAATATCTCCTTCGCATTTGTGAAGTCAACAGAGGTCAACCCTCGCAATTAAGACAGCAGCAGACATTGCAACAGGTTCTCATTTGCGAATCCTGTCTCGCAATTGCGAGCTTCACAATTGCGAAGCTCCTGTCGCAAATGCGACATCTGCAACTGAGTAAAAGGGGTCTTGGACGGGATTTTCACTTCGTTCTTCAAAATTTCAAAACCTAAACTCCAAAGGGCGATTTTCCAAGAGCAAATTCTTCCCCAAATCATAGGTAAATGAATCTTAACTCTTTTTCTTCAATCTATTTCATCTTTTTACATGATTTCACTTCAAAATCTAGGGTTTTTTCATGGGAAATTGGGTGTTCTTGGGTAGAAATTAGGATTTTCGAATTTTGGGGATTTGGACCTCAATTTGAGGTCGGATTTCAAAACCAATTGCATATTTGGTTTATGGGTGAATGGGTAATTGAGTTTTGGTTTGAACTTCGAGTTTTGACCAAGCGGGCCCGGGGTCAGTTTTTGATTTTTTGGGAAAACATTGGGAAATCTATATTCATGCATTAGAATTGGTTTATTTAGCATTTATTGATGTTATTAATAAAATTATGACTAGATACAAGCGGATTAGAAGTGGAACCGAGAGGTAAAGTGGTAATTGAGGCTTGATTTTTGTCTGTTGAATTGAGGTAAGTGTTTGGTCTAACCTTAGCTTGAGGGAATAAGTGTTGTAGTCTTAATTGCTATGTGTTAGTGTTGAATACGACGTATAGGTGTGGTAACGAGTACCTATACATTGGTGTCGAGCATGCAAGTGAGTCTTATACTGTGACTGTTATGACTCTTATTATGTACTGTTCATACTTAAATTGATGATTATCCATGATGAACAAGATTTATGATATTTTCTTGGTAATTGACCATTGTTGAGTATTGACTCAAGTTGAGACTTATTCCGTGGAGTTAACTGTCGAAATGAGATTGGTTATAGCTAATTCCCTTACCATGATGTTATTGTTTCTAATGTTGATTCCCTTGCCGGGATGTATTGTTTCTATTGTTTGGGTGAGGAAGAGTGTTAAACATGAAGGGTGATGCCATGAATGATATTGTGTGTTAATGCACGAAGGGTGATGCCGTGCTGATATTGTGAGTGTTAATGCACGAAGGGTGATGCCGTGCCGACATTGTGAGTGTTAATGCACGAAGGATGATGCTGTGCCACGATTTGAGAGTTAATGCACGAAGGGTGATTGAAGACGTCCAAATCCACTACTAAAAAGTAAATGGACACGGTCGCATACAATATAATTTACCCAACTATGAGTCGGGGTCGAATCACACAAAGAACAATATGTAGGCGATTAGGAATGTAAGAGAATTATCACTTGCTATACAATGCCAAACACTAAGAATTGATTTGAGAAAATGTTTAGACCTAAATGCGGAAATGTAAACTAACCTAGAAAGCAAGTAAAATGATCAATGGCTACAAGTATGGTTACATCGGGAATTACACTCAAGCAACGATCCAATGTATTTCACGATTTTACAAATATGAGCGAGTTTATGTTAATTAGCCACAGATAATAATTCTTAATTAGCTTCTTCCGAAGACTAACAAGACTTCCTAATTGAATTATTCCTAACCCAATTAAGAGGATAAGCACACCCGGATATGACTACAAGTAGTTCAATCCTATCCCTAGGTAGAATCTATAAAATGAGGGTTAAAACCTCAAGTTCTTGTTAATTAATCTTTCCCAACCCATTATCTTTTCCAAAATTAATTCGGAGTTAATGGGCGAGTCCCAGGGTTAGTTAATCTCTTTGGAAACATTAAAGAACAAGAATAATTAAAGAAACAACAACTCACTTCATAAATAAAGGAAAATCATTCAATACATAAGCACAATAAGGTATTTAATCCACACTTTAAACATGAATATTTCTATAAACAAGATTTAAGTGTTGGAAATAAATACAACACACTTAAATATTCAATACAAAGCTAGGAAATGAAGAAATAAACATAAATGGGTAAGAAATTCTTAACCACAAGCTTGAAATCTTCAAAAACCAAGTGTGTGTGCAAATCCTAGCTTCCAAAACTTGTTCTCTCTAGTCTCTTGGGATTGAAAATAAGCCAAAGATCCTCAAAATATCTGCTAGGACGAGTATAAAAATGGTTTGGGGTTGAGAATATGTGAAATGCCTGAATTGCCCAGGTCTGATGCCTGTTGACTGCACCTGCGGAAGAATCCTCGCAGGTGCGGCTTCACAGATGCGAAGATCCCATCGCAGAAGCCAAATGCCAACTAAAACTCACCAGGCGCAGATGCACAACCGCAGAAGCGGTAATCTAACCGCAAATGCGGTTTCTTGCAAGCTCAGACAACTCCGCAAAAGCGGGCCTTTTCATGCAGAAGTGGGGTCGCTTCTGCGATCATCCTTCCGCAGATGCGGAATCACATGGGAGTTATTTTGCATGGTGTCACACCTCCTTTTTCCGCACCCGCGGGGGTACGAGGGAGTTTTTTCCAATTAAAGGACAATCGAAACGGGATTGATTTAATTATTTCAGAGTCGCCACTTGAGAGATTTAGGGTGTCCCAAGTCACCAATTTTAATCCCGAATTGAGGAAAAGAATGACTCCATATTACAGTCTGCGTACCAAAAATCCGGATAAGGAATTCTATTAACCCGGGAGAAGGTGTTAGGCATTCCCGAGTTTTGTGGTTCTAGCACGGTCGCTCAACTATTATATTTGGCTTATTTATCTGATTTTAAATACAATATGAACTTATGTGCAAATTTTATCTTTCAACCGCTTTTATCATTTACTGTTATTTTTATCAAGAATTGCAACGTTATAAAAATGTATCTCGAACCACGTTACAATCAATGTACCCGTGGTCGTCGACACACTTTGACTCCGTTGAGATTTGGATTTGGGTCACATCAATGTGCACCCGAGTTTAAGGAAATTAAATTATTAAAGGCGCGCCTAAAGCGACTAGCGTATTTATTTTGGGTAAGACCGTGGAATTTTACTAAACGGTCCATCCCGAAGTCTAAACAATTTTTAAAGCAAATATTTACTGAGGGCCCCGCAATTTGTATTTTATTTGGCGAGGCTCATCTCATTCTTATTTTTTAAAATGAATTTGCAACGTCATGGACACGCATCTCGAACCACGTCACAATCAATGTACCCGTGATTAGAAACACATTTCGACTCCGTTGAGAATTGGATTTGGGTCACATAAATGTGCACCCGAGTTTAAGAAGGTAAGATTTATTAAGGCGCGTCCTAAAGAGTCTAACGTATTGTTATTTTAGGAAGAGGCCGTGAAGGTTCATTAAACGGCCAAATCCAAAGTCTAGTCAATGGTTATGTATTTTATTGAGGGCCCCGGCGGTTTGTGATTTATTTGGCGAGGCTCGTCTCATTTTTATTTTAAAGGATAAACCTATAGTGACTATATTTTCTATTAAGTTCGTCTCTAAAATAAAAGAAAATCTCTTAATTATTTACATGCTGAAAACGTAACTTATTAGTTATTAGTTTACGGCTAATGCGATTGGAAAATTGCGATCGAGTTTGTACAAAGAAAAACTGCTTTCATTTTTATATTCTTATTATTTACTAATGCTAGAACATGAGAGGGATACACAATAATATCAAAGCAGATTAACTATTCTTCAAATAATTTAAACTAGCATTATTAGATGAAGAAATCATACATATGCAGCCTCATTACTCATTAATTAATCGACTACATTTTTATACAAAGAGAGGAAAATTAATATTCAAACACAGATCCAAACAAAAGAATTCAACAGGAACAGGAGCCTGATTAATATTTCATTTTTCGCTTCAAGCCAAGAGTGTACAAATGTGTACCTGGAAACAGCAGTACAAGAACAAAAGAAGTAGGAGTCAGCAACAGTAATAACGCGGCAACAGCAGGTTCAGCAACACCGCAAAACCAGTAACAACCAGTAGAATGACCCAGTAACAGATTGAAAACTCAGCAGTGCAAAAGTACAATCGCAGTCAAAGCAGAAGAGAGAAAAGATACGAGATGCAGTAGTTTCTGACTTTTGAATAACACTCGAAGAAAAGCAAACAGAATTGTTCGAGTGAAAGTTCAAATTGTCTTTCTCTTTTACTATCACAAACTCTCTCAAGTATAAAAGTATGTCAACTCTCAAGTGTAAAAAAAAATCTGTCAACTCTCCACCCTTTTTCTCTCAATCTTCAAGTTCTAGTCCTCCAAAAAACTTCCCCCTAAAATGTGTCAAATGACCCTATATATATAGCAAGACAAGTCTTCAATTCCCAACCCCAAAATTATTCCCCCAATGGCATGCTTTGGCCCACTATTAAATGTCTTCTTTATTTTAAATTTTGTCCCCCATGCCTACTTTAAATAACTAACACATTCCCAACCCATTACAATTTGTCCCCCATGCCTATATTAAAAAAGTACAAGATTCCTCCCCATTATAATTTGTCCCCCATGCCTATATTAAAAAGTACAAGATTCCTCCCCATTATGTTTTGTCTTGTTCCCCATTATATTAAACAAGTACATCAAAAACCCCACCCCATTATATTTGTCCCCCATGCTTAACATAAAGAATCAAAATAATGTTCAATTACCAAACTACCCCTCCGACCTTATTGCAATTACAAATCTACCCCCGAATGCAATACAATTTACCAAATTACCCTTCTGCTCTAAACAATCAATTAATCATAACTCAACCAAAATATAGTCAAGATGACCAATTTCTCAACAATCTTCAACAACAATTTACATGAACATGATGAACAACACAAACTCCAAATTAATGGAAATAAATCAACCATATCGGGAACCAATCCTGGTTAATTTAGACCATTAATGGATGAACAAAGAGACAACAATACCAACAACAATATGCATGATTCAAATTAAATCAACAAATCACAAACAAACATAAACTCACATTAAATCACTGGATTTAAACATGAACTTCAAACAAAGATGAACATGAATTAAATCTGTTTTTTAAGCAACAAACATGACGGATTCTAACGATTCAAACAACATTAACATTTTCTGGAAAATTCATAACAACATGAAACAAATTGAAGAAATAATTAATTAAATTTCAATTTGAATCTAACAAGCATTAAACTAACAAATATTCACTTAAACAACAATACAAACATGAAATAAACATGAAAAATAACTAATGTTTCCTTCATTTGAAATCTGAAAAATTAATTTAACAAACAACACATGAACATGAACTAAAAATTAATTCAAACGATAAACAAAACAAACATTTGCCGATTTTAGATTCGAAAAATATCAAAACAAAATACGGACAAAAATAAAACTCAAAAATCTACTAACCGGATCGAAACGACAAACAACGACTAACCCAACAACGAACTTGACGAGCCTCGACCAAAGCTCGAACCAACGATGATGAACACGAGCAGACGTAACTGAAGAAGCTGGACGGGACAGTAGCAAAACGGGACGACAAAGGAAGCAGAAGCAGCTAATGACGATGAAGCTGCAGCGACATGGACGATGAATGAAGCTGAAGCAGCAGCGCGGAACGGGGGAGCTAGAGGATGAAGCAATAGCCAAAGAAGATGAAATAGCAGCTCGGAGGAAGATGAAACGAGGCAGAACAGGAGCAGCCATGAGGTCGACGACGGGGAGCAGCCATGGCGGACAGCAGTAGCTCGGAGGTGACGCAGAAACTGTACACGTGTGTGGACTGCCGGACTGGTTTGGGTGGTGTCGAAACAGTGGCAGCTACCATGTGAGAGCATCGAAGCTCAGCCATGGTTTGACATGGCAGAAGCTCGAACGGGGACGATGAAGTGGATGACGGGGAAGATGTGCTCGTGTGAATGCGTTGACGCAGCTGTGTGTGTGCGTCGATGAGGAGCTTGGAGGTGGAGGTAGCCATGGATAGCAGCCATGGATGGCTTGGGATGAAGGTTTTGGGAGAGAAAGAAGATGGAGGGGGGCGGGTAGTTAGTTTTAGGTTTTTAGGGTTTTTTGTTCTTTTTGTTTTTTTCTTTTGTTTTGTTTTTTTGAATGAAGTTGGGTATTGGGTTAATGGGGCGGACCGGGTCGACCCGTGTGAAGTGGACTGGGTCGTGGACAATTGTTTGGGCCTGGGGTTGAAAATTGAAGAAGTGGCCCAATCCGATTTTTATTTGTATTTTTGTTATCTTTTCTTCTTTTATTTTCTAAAACTAAATTATAAAAATACTTAAATTATTATTAAGAACTAAATTAAGTTATAAAAGCGCAAATTAACTACCAATAACAATTAACGCACAATTAAGTAATAATTAAGCATAAAATTGTTCATTTGGACATTAAATGCTAAAAATGCAAAAGATGCATATTTTTTGTAACTTTTTAATTTTTGTAAAACTAATTTAATTACTAACAATTATAGAATTAAATCCTACATGCAAATGCGACATATTTTGTATTTTTTATTAATTTAGCAAATAAACAAACACAGACAAATACAAATAATAATCCGAAAATGTCACAAAAATACTCATAATTGCACACCAAGGAAAATCATTTTATTTTGCATTTTTGGGAGTATTTCTCATATAGGGCAAAAATCACGTGCTTACAGCTGCCCCTCTTTGCCCGGAGACACGAAGGGTTTTCGTGCAAAGATAAAGCGAGCGATTTTTGCCCGTCCGAGTACTCCGTGTGAAGCATTTTTTTTGAAAAAAGATTTAACCGAACCTTTGCTTCAAAGGTTTCCTACATATCCCTGGCTAAAGGGGAATCAGGTTAATGTAGTTCGGGATGTTTTGGTAGCTGGGACTACCGTGGGACTGCGATGTTACTGCTGTTGCATGCTGTTATCACTTCTTACCGATCTCCTTATTACACCGTGTTTAAAAGAAAACAAGAAGCTAGGCTAGACTGTAACTTGTTCTTGTTGCCTTGCTTCCTTGTCGGCTTGCATTTCCTCCGGTGCTTTTCTTCCTTGAATTTTGGAATGATACTGGCCTTTGCTTTTCTGAATACCAGTTTTCATCATTTTGCTCGGTTCGCTGGGGTTTCTTCATTAAGCTTTTTAGCGGTTCCTCTGGTGGGTGCGGCTCTCTTCATCAGACTTGTTATGCTGGGCATGATTTAATGTTCACCAGCTGCTTCTTTCAAGACGCCTCTTTTCTTCCTTTTGACTCATGCGCTTGAATTTGTGCTGGGATCTCTTGTTGCAACCTTCTGCTTCCCGATGCTGGGGATTTTTATTGTTCCTGTAGGGGATTACTGCTGTAACCCTCTGTTTTATTGTCCTCTGACTTGATCTTGAAACGTATGCCTCTGTTGTATGGGCGGGCTCCCAACTTCAACGCTTGAAATGTAAAGACTGAATGTATGCCTCTGTTATCTGGGCGGGCTCCCAACTTCAACGCTTGTAATGAAAAAGACTGAATGTATTCCCGCATTATACTGGTGGGCGACCTAGAACAGAATGTATTCCCGCATTTTACTGGTGGGCGACCTAGGACATGAAGGTATTCCCGCATTTTACTGGTGGGCGACCTAGAACAGAATGAAGGGACAGAAATGTATGCCTCTGTTATATGGGCGGGCTCCCAACTTCAATACTAACTTAGGAGGAAATGCTTCTCCTATGGGTAAAACTAAACTTAGGAGAAAATGCGTCTCCTATGGGTAAAAGTAACTTAGGAGGAAATGCGTCTCCTATTGGTAAAGGCGTGGAATGTATTCCCTTGTTATACAGGTGGGCGCCTAAAATATGAAATGGACAGACAAAAAGTATTCCTCTCGTTATACAGGTGGGCGCCTGGCTTCAACAACAACTTTGAAAATTATATCCTATTTGAGGGCGGATGAACCCGAAATATCCTATTCGAGGGCGGATGAACCCAAAATATCCTATTCGAGGGCGGATGAACCCAAAATATCCTATTCGAGGGCGGATGAACCCAAAATATCCTATTCGAGGGCGGATGAACCCAAAATATCCTATTCGAGGGCGGATGAACCCAAAATATCCTATTCGACGGCGGATGAACCCAAAATATCCTATTCGAGGGCGGATGAACCCAAAATATCCTATTCGAGGGCGGATGAACCCAAATTATCCTATTCGAGGGCGGATGAACCCAAAATATCCTATTCGAGGGCGGATGAACCCAAAATATCCTATCCGAAATATCCTATTCGAGGGCGGATGAACCCGAAATATCCTATTCGAGGGCGGATGAACCCGAAATATCCTATTCGAGGGCGGATGAACCCGAAATATCCTATTCGAGGGCGGATGAACCCGAAATATCCTATTCGAGGGCGGATGAACCCGAAATATCCTATTCGAGGGCGGATGAACCCGAAATATCCTATTCGAGGGCGGATGAACCCGAAATATCCTATTCGAGGGCGGATGAACCCGAAATATCCTATTCGAGGGCGGATGAACCCGAAATATCCTATTCGAGGGCGGATGAACCCGAAATATCCTATTCGAGGGCGGATGAACCCGAAATATCCTATTCGAGGGCGGATGAACCCGAAATATCCTATTCGAGGGCGGATGAACCCGAAATATCCTATTCGAGGGCGGATGAACCCGAAATATCCTATTCGAGGGCGGATGAACCCGAAATATCCTATTCGAGGGCGGATGAACCCGAAATATCCTATTCGAGGGCGGATGAACCCGAAATATCCTATTCGAGGGCGGATGAACCCGAAATATCCTATTCGAGGGCGGATGAACCCGAAATATCCTATTCGAGGGCGGATGAACCCGAAATATCCTATTCGAGGGCGGATGAACCCGAAATATCCTATTCGAGGGCGGATGAACCCAAAATATCCTATTCGAGGGCGGATGAACCCAAAATATCCTATTCGAGGGCGGATGAACCCAAAATATCCTATTCGAGGGCGGATGAACCCAAAATATCCTATTCGAGGGCGGATGAACCCATCTTCAAAAACTTGGAATTGTCTTACCTCCGACTGTTTTTCTTAGAATCATGTTGTCTTGCTATCTCTAAGACTTGAATTGATTTCCTCGTTCCTCCGAGAAAATTTTCGACAAATGGCAGAAAATTTTTTGCCCCAGTTTTGGTGCTTTTCCTTGTGGCATGTTTTTCGCCATTAACAAGATTTCCTTTTCCTGCTTCAAATCAAAGAAAATTTGTTAGTTTTAACACATGGTGAGTGGTCGTGCCACTCCTGCTGGGGATGGTTTTTCCCTTTCTCTCTTCCCTGCTCTGTGCTTCATTACGCTATCAAAACTTGCTGGGGATTATTTGGCTGGGAATGAATTTTCCTTTTTTTCCTTCCCTACTCTTTGTTGTCCGACCCTCTTGGAACTTGGTCGAATATCTGTCGGAGATGCTCCTACATCTTGATGATCTGTTGGGGACCCTCCTGGAATTAGGTCCACAATTTTCTCAACTGTTGTTTTCCTGTTTTTCTCCAACTTCCCTTGGAAATTTGGTCCTTTGGGGATCTAGACCCATTCATCATTTGGTGTTTGCGACCAACTTCTTTTCACTTTATCGCCTTATCTTTGGCTTATTGTATTCGCCTTTTGCTTTGTATCATTTTGGCAACTGGTAGTAAACTCTGAAAATCCTTTTCAAAAACAAACTGCTGGGGAGGTAAAATCTTTAAACCAAGAAATGAAAAAGTGAAGAATTTCAAAAATAGAAAAAAAAGAAGAAGTCTTTCTGAACAAATGCTGGGGAAAAGGAAAGAAAAGAACTTATCTGAATGATATAACAGATCCTAACGATCATGTCACGCATTCCGAATTAATCAACCCAGTCTATTTGTATCAATCAACCCTTCGGACGGCCTCATGTTGCTGGGGATAAACAGGCACTCGACTCTTTGCCAAATGCGGATCCTTCCCGCAAATCTTGTCTTGTCGCCTCATAGTGCCCTTCGAGGGGTTTTCACTAATAAGACTCTCTCATTTCTTTCAACTCTTGTCGCCTTATGGTGCATGTGAAGGTTTTCACCGATAAGACTCTCTCATTTTATTTCATTTTTCAGCTGGGGATTGGAGTGCTGCCGATATGACTCTCTGTTGGGGATTCTTTCGGCTATCAATTCATTTCCAGCTTATGATCTTCTTCTTTGCTGGGGATCAGAGTGTTATTCCCGACTTCCATTTGCATTGACTTAGCACTTCTCAGTTACTGATCGGGAGGTCTTTTTTGGACATTAATAGGGGTTTTTGTGTATGGCTGAAAGGAGAAGAGGGTATCCAGAGTTAAAAAAAATAATTTTTAGGGGTAAGATAGTACAACTCTTGGAATCAAACTTTCTTGCCAAAATTACAAGCGCCGATTTCTGCCCCAGTTTTTCTTGCTTGGGGATTTTTATTTTGTCAAACTATGTTATCTTATGCACACTATGTTACACTATGACCGAGCCGTGAGGCGCCTACGTATCCTTCTTTGAGGAATCAGGTCAAACGTAGTTCCCAATTCCTTTGTTTTTTTTTGTTACTTTTCTTTTATTCTCATTATCATTACTTTTTTTTCTTTTTCTTTCATTTTCATTACTGATTCCAAAAGAGGGGTACCAAAGAATAAATAAGGCTCAAAAGGGGAAGCAAAGGTTAAAGTGTTTGGATAGAAGAAAAAAAATTGCCTCCGTCATTTCATTCTCTGATAAATGCTAAGTACAAACAAACAACAATTGCAATCATTCATAGAATCTCTTAACTGCGTCAGCATTGATAGCCATGTCGACGCATTTCCCTTCGATATTTGTTGATCACAAAGCGTCATTGGGCTTGCTCTGTTTAGACTGCAATTCTCGATATATTTTTTTTCATACTGGCACCACATTAGCCAACCAATCAGGATATCGAGCGACCCGAATAAACTTAGCATTCAACTGTTTGGTTACTTCTTCCTTAATCTTCACACTTACGTCGGATTTGGACTTCCTCAATTTTGCTTGACGGGGGGAAATGCCGGGTCAGTGGGCAATTTTAGAACCACTAAATTGTTTCTTCAACCCAGCATGTCGTCGTATGACCATGCAAAATGTTTTGAATTCAGTAAGTGCTTTGATTAGTTCTTCCCTGATGTTTGGTTCCATATGGACGCTTATCTTAGCTTCCCTGATGTCATCCGCATCCCCTAGATTGATGGCTTCCGTGTCAGTTGGGCTCTTTTTTTCAAATTGGCTCAACTCTCTGTTAATTTTTCGGAGGCTTCATCCTTATCGTATTCCGACTTATCATCACAATCTTGTACTATAAGTTCGAAATCAGATTGATTTTTAGACTAGGTTGAAGATCCGTCGTGCATGCCATGTCATTAGAACCAGTATAAAGAAAACTGTTCAGGAGAGAAAAATAAGAAGAAAAATTAAAACAAAATAAGGAATGAGAAAAAAAACTTTCACTTTATTAAAATACGGGATAGCAAGGTTTCACACTTTGGCGAACACAAGAAAAATCTGGATTACAACCCTGGAATAATCCAAACAACAAAAGAAAATCAGAGCCCACTACCAAGACTCCCTTCGTATAGGAAGAGGAGTAGTCATTCAATTGTTGATTTTTGCTTTCAACCCCACAAACTGCACATCTGCCTCGTTGGACCCTTTTCCAACACCATAACTGGCTTGTCATCCACCTTTTCCAACTATACCACCGCTTTTCCACTGGTTAACATTTCTTTTGAACCGACACGGATCATCATCACTGTTTGTGAGGGTTTCTTTAGCTCCCCTCCTTCGTGCACTAGCTCAATCATGTGGGTTTCAAGGTGTGCCGGCAACGGGTTCTGATTGATGTTGGGCGCCTCTGGTGTCTGAACCTCAATCTTGTTGGTGTCAATAAGATTTTGTACTGCATGTTTCAACTTCCAACACTTCTCGGTATCATGTCCGGGAGCCCCCGAACAATACTCACAGCTTACCGAGTGGTCCGTATTTTTGGGAAGGGGATTTGGCAATCTGGGCTCAACAGGACTCAACAAACCTAACTGCCTTAATTTGTGGAACACGATAGTATAGGTTTCCCCCAACTCAGTGAATGTTCTTTGGATTCTTTCATTTCTGAAAGCCTGATTTCCCCGGAAACCTGCCCCTGGAGGGTTCTTGTAGGCTCTTGGCGGTGGATAGGTGTTTTGTGGTGGGCTGTATGGGTAGTTTGGTCTGTGGGGTCTGGGTTGGTTGTAGCAAGGTTTACCAGACCTGGACCAATTGCTTGCCTCAATTGTGGCAATTTCTTCTTTCTTCTTCCTTCCTAGCGCCACCTCCCGTGCCGCTCTGAATAACCTGGATTGTTGCCTTGAGTGCTGAGTAATTCAGGATTTTGTCAGACCTCAGACCCTCCTCTATCATGACCCCTATCTTTACTACTTCATTGAAGGATTTCCCCACCGTCGTCACCAAGTGACCAAAGTAAGTTGGATCCAGTGTCTGTAAGAAGTAGTCCACCATTTCTCCCTCTCTCATGAGAGGATCAACTCTGGCTGCTTGCTCTCTCCAGCGGAACCCGAATTCGCGAAAACTTTCCCCGGGCTTCTTCCCGGTCTTCAGCAATGTGAGACGGTCAGGGACTATCTCGAGATTGTATTGAAAATGACTTGCGAAAGCCTGCGCCAGATCATCCCAAGTGTACCATCTGCTGGAATCCTGCCTGATATACCATTCTAGTGCCGATCCACTCAGACTTTGGCCGAAATAAGCTATCAGCAGCTCATCTTTGCCACCTGCCCCTCTCATTTTGCTACAAAATCCCCGCAAATGTGCCATGGGATCACCGTGCCCTTCGTACAAATCAAACTTAGGCATCTTGAACCCAGCCGGGAGTTGGACGTCCGGGAAAGGGCATAGATCTTTGTAAGCTACGTTGACTTGATTGCCCAATCCGTGCAGGTTCCTAAAGGACTGCTCCAGGCTTTTGAACTTTCTCAATACCTCCTCCTGTTCAGGGGCTTTAACCGGCTTTTCAATCTCTGCCGGCACCTCCAAGTGTGGATTGTAAGCCTGTGGTTCGGGGGCATGAAACGTAGGCTCAGGGGGATAGTACTGCGTATCGTGAGCCTGAAACAATGGCTCACTGGTCGTTCTTTGCAAGGGGGCTGATGTGGGTCCCACAAAAGTGGGAATATTGGGTGTTGGAAGAGGTTGATGGGGTGGTGGAGCTTGGGAATCATGAGGGCGTCTTTCTTGATGATAACGGGGGTTTGGGAGGCTTGTGGAAGGGCCGGAGTGAGGGTATTCCGGCATGTGCCCCAGTGGCTCAGGGCTCTTTTGTGCTTTGGCTAGGGCTAGCTGCATTGCATTTATCTCTAGTCCCATCCTTTCAATCTTTTCCATCGCTTCTTTTAGCAACTGGTTCATTGGCCTTTCTTCCTCATTACTGTTCTCTGAAGTAGTCATGCTTGTTGCTACCGGTCCTTTGGATCTGGTTTGGTAAGAGTGTGTTGCCAGAATTCTTTAACAACTAACTGTCTGGATTCAGACAACAACAAACTTTGTTAGCGTTAGAGCTTAACAGATTTGATCATAACACATAGAGGATGCAATGCTCCTAGGCAGTTAACCGTTTCTACATGCTTTGCTTCAAACAACATACGTCATCCCGGCTTGCTCAGTTGTCCCTTTTTTATTTGTTTTTGTATTTTCTTTTCTTTCTTTATTAAAAGCGGTCGAATCTTATGGGGATTGCCTACGTATCACGTCCCCGCGCGAATCAGACCAGGCGTAGTTCTGCCCAATAAAAGATAAACAATACTCGACATATATATATTTTTTATTTTCATATTAAAACAAACTGGGTTTCAAAGGTTTGAAGATGACCTACAAACTCGAAAATCAAACAACCCACATATTCTAATCAAAAGCTTTACAAACTCAAAAACAAAAGGCTAGCTCCCTTCCTCTGTTCGACAAATGCAACCAAACGGTTATTTTTGCAAATATGGCCCCTTCCAAATTTCACATGAATTTTGAGGCCGGGGAGGATTATTTATGACACTTTACAAACTTGTCCGTTCTTTTACGAAAATAGCCTTTCGACAACTGAAAGATACTCTAAGGCTATTTCGGGAAGAACGGTTTAAGACGCGGCCGAAGCTGGCTCGGCTTATTATGACAAAATTCAAACGGTATTCACCTGACCGCCGACTCTTTGTTGTTTTTTTTTCAAATTATAATAAAAACCTGGTGTTGCAAACACGACCCTTCAGCGCTTCGGGAACGAAGATTTTTTAAGGCTGTGTGGGTCAACTGGACCAAAATCCTAAACATGACCCAAAAGTGGCTGTTTATGCAAAGTTAGCCTTCCGGCGTCCCTTTCGGGAACATTCGGCTATTTATGACAAAACAGCATCACCTGACTTATTTATAACTCTTTTTATCGTTTTCAAATTAGAAAAGTCAATATTGCGAACACGACCTTTCAACGTCTCGGGGACGATGGTTTTTAGGCTGTGTGGGTCAACTGGACCAAATTTTTTTAAAAAATGACCCAAAGTGGCCGTTTATGCAAAGTCAGCCTTCCGGCGTCCCTTTCAGGAACATTCGGCTATGTTTTGACAAAACAGCGTCACCCGACTTCTTTATGACACAATTAAAATTTGACATGTTTTTTCTTTTTTATTATTTATTTATTTATTTTTGGCTATTTTAGCAAAAGGTGGGGTTGGACATCACCCGACTTATTTATGACATGTTTTTTTTTAATTTATTTATTTATTTGTTTTTGGCTTTTTTAGCAAAAAGGGGGTTGGACCCGATGAGGGTTGCCTACGTATCTCACATCCGGTGAGAATCAAACCCGCGTAGTTCGGGCAATCAAGAATAAGTAGATGAACTAACTTTTTTTTTTTTATTATCTTTTTTTTGAATTTATGAAAGAACTACTTTAAAGGAAGTATTTTTTTGGATTTTTGATTGATTTTCTTTTTAAAAGAAAGACTTCTAAGATATATTTTTTTTTTGAATTTTCATTTGTTTTTTTCTTCTTCTTATTCTAAAGAAAAAAAAGAAAATATTTTTGGAATTTTACTTTTAATAAAATAAATGCTTCTAAAACATATTTTGAATTTTGAATTTTCTTTTCAATTTTTAAAGAAGAATCAAAATATTTTCGGATTTTTTTTAAAAAAAACATTTTAATTATTTTTTGTTTTATAAACAATGGAAAATAAAGATATTTATATTATTTTTGCAAGACATATCTTTTTGGAATTTTACTTTGAATTTTCTTGGCATGACAAATACTCTTTGCAACAAATAAAGATATATATATATATATATATATATATATATATATATATATATATATATATTTTGGAAGTAAAAAAAAATACTTTTTGGATTATATATATATGTATAAATAATAAAACCACGTTCAACACACGACTTTTTTATTTATTTTTATTTTTGGCATTTTCATAGACAAACAAAATAAAAATAAAACTAAAATATTTTTAAAAACAAGACTTTTTTTCATTTTCATTTTCATGGCAAAACAAACTATTTTCTTTTCTATTTTTTTTTTTAAAAAATAAGACAGAACAATGATGATTTTTTTTCTATTTTTCCTTTGCTTTTAATAAAACAAACTAATAAGACATTTTTTTTTCTCATTTTCTCAAAATCTCGGCAGAGTTTTGACAGTATTTGTGTATTGGTTTTTTTTTTCAAAAATAAACAATCAATTCCCTAACCACTATTTTTCAGTTTCAAAATATTATTCCTGATATTCGCAAGTCAGTCAACACACAAGTCCGAATCAAATAAATGCGCAAGTAGTAGCAACTAAGATGCATCAGGATGGCCATTTTCATTTTTTGGTGCACCTGTCCTAGACAGACCCAACCCCTGTGTTGAGCCTCCAAAGTCAAATGCACGTGATGCAAATAAACGTTCCTACTAGGGATCCGGCATGAAGCTGAGTTATTCTAGGTTCATAACCTGGGTATTTGTTCTAGACTGTGTACTCGAGCGGACAACTCGAGTCGAGGAGGGGGCTACGTACCGGGGACCCGCGGGATCGTCTGGCTTTGTAACTTGTCCGACCTCTTTCTTATTTCAGGTATTGACACTAACAGAATAGGGAGTCTCGGCCAGCGAGCTTCTCCCCGGAGGTAAGAAGTGAATGGTTTCGGCACAGTTTATATGTACAGTTCAAATAATATCAAAGCGGTAAAAGCAGCATTTAGCACATTAGGCTCAAAACATGTAATAAAATCAGATAATAAATAAAGCCAAATAATAACAATTATTCTAAGCTCGAATTCTTAACCCTGAACCAGTGGTTCTGGGTCTAATCCCCAGCAGAGTCGCCAGAGCTGTCACACCTCCTTTTTCCGTACCCGCGGGGGTACAAGGGAGTTTTTTCGAATTAAAGGACAATCGAAACGGGATTGGTTTAATTATTTCAGAGTCGCCACTTGGGAGATTTAGGGTGTCCCAAGTCACCAATTTTTATCCCGAATCGAGGAAAAGAATGACTCCATATTACAGTCTGCGTACCAAAAATCCGGATAAGGAATTCTATTAACCCGGGAGAAGGTGTTAGGCATTCCCGAGTTCCGTGGTTCTAGCACGGTCGCTCAACTATTATATTTGGCTTATTTATCTGATTTTAAATACAATATGAACTTATGTGCAAATTTTATCTTTCAACCGCTTTTATCATTTACTGTTATTTTTATCAAGAATTGCAACGTTATAAAAATGTATCTCGAACCACGTTACAATCAATGTACCCGTGGTCGTCGACACACTTTGACTCCGTTGAGATTTGGATTTGGGTCACATCAATGTGCACCCGAGTTTAAGGAAATTAAATTATTAAAGGCGCGCCTAAAGCGACTAGCGTATTTATTTTGGGTAGGACCGTGGAATTTTACTAAACGGTCCATCCCGAAGTCTAAACAATTTTTAAAGCAAATATTTACTGAGGGCCCCGCAATTTGTATTTTATTTGGCGAGGCTCATCTCATTCTTATTTTTTTTAAAATGAATTTGCAACGTCATGGACACGCATCTCGAACCACGTCACAATCAATGTACCCGTGATTAGAAACACATTTCGACTCCGTTGAGAATTGGATTTGGGTCACATAAATGTGCACCCGAGTTTAAGAAGGTAAGATTTATTAAGGCGCGTCCTAAAGAGTCTAACGTATTGTTATTTTAGGAAGAGGCCGTGAAGGTTCATTAAACGGCCAAATCCAAAGTCTAGTCAATGGTTATGTATTTTATTGAGGGCCCCGGCGGTTTGTGATTTATTTGGCGAGGCTCGTCTCATTTTTATTTTAAAGGATAAACCTATAGTGACTATATTTTCTATTAAGTTCGTCTCTAAAATAAAAGAAAATCTCTTAATTATTTACATGCTGAAAACGTAACTTATTAGTTATTAGTTTACGGCTAATGCGATTGGAAAATTGCGATCGAGTTTGTACAAAGAAAAACTGCTTTCATTTTTATATTCTTATTATTTACTAATGCTAGAACATGAGAGGGATACACAATAATATCAAAGCAGATTAACTATTCTTCAAATAATTTAAACTAGCATTATTAGATGAAGAAATCATACATATGCAGCCTCATTACTCATTAATTAATCGACTACATTTTTATACAAAGAGAGGAAAATTAATATTCAAACACAGATCCAAACAAAAGAATTCAACAGGAACAGGAGCCTGATTAATATTTCATTTTTCGCTTCAAGCCAAGAGTGTACAAATGTGTACCTGGAAACAGCAGTACAAGAACAAAAGAAGTAGGAGTCAGCAACAGTAATAACGCGGCAACAGCAGGTTCAGCAACACCGCAAAACCAGTAACAACCAGTAGAATGACCCAGTAACAGATTGAAAACTCAGCAGTGCAAAAGTACAATCGCAGTCAAAGCAGAAGAGAGAAAAGATACGAGATGCAGTAGTTTCTGACTTTTGAATAACACTCGAAGAAAAGCAAACAGAATTGTTCGAGTGAAAGTTCAAATTGTCTTTCTCTTTTACTATCACAAACTCTCTCAAGTATAAAAGTGTGTCAACTCTCAAGTGTAAAAAGAATCTGTCAACTCTCTCTTAAAAATCCTCTCAATCTTCAAGTTCTAGTCTTCCAAAAAACTTCCCCCTAAAATGTGTCAAATGACCCTATATATATAGCAAGACAAGTCTTCAATTCCCAACCCCAAAATTATTCCCCCAATGGCATGCTTTGGCCCACTATTAAATGTCTTCTTTATTTTAAATTTTGTCCCCCATGCCTACATTAAATAACTAACACATTCCCAACCCATTACAATTTGTCCCCCATGCCTATATTAAAAAAGTACAAGATTCCTCCCCATTATAATTTGTCCCCCATGCCTATATTAAAAAAGTACAAGATTCCTCCCCATTATGTTTTGTCTTGTTCCCCATTATATTAAACAAGTACATCAAAAACCCCACCCCATTATATTTGTCCCCCATGCTTAACATAAAGAATCAAAATAATGTTCAATTACCAAACTACCCCTCCGACCTTATTGCAATTACAAATCTACCCCCGAATGCAATGCAATTTACCAAATTACCCTTCTGCTCTAAACAATCAATTAATCATAACTCAACCAAAATATAGTCAAGATGACCAATTTCTCAACAATCTTCAACAACAATTTACATGAACATGATGAACAACACAAACTCCAAATTAATGGAAATAAATCAACCATATCGGGAACCAATCCTGGTTAATTTAGACCATTAATGGATGAACAAAGAGACAACAATACCAACAACAATATGCATGATTCAAATTAAATCAACAAATCACAAACAAACATAAACTCACATTAAATCACTGGATTTAAACATGAACTTCAAACAAAGATGAACATGAATTAAATCTGTTTTTTAAGCAACAAACATGACGGATTCTAACGATTCAAACAACATTAACATTTTCTGGAAAATTCATAACAACATGAAACAAATTGAAGAAATAATTAATTAAATTTCAATTTGAATCTAACAAGCATTAAACTAACAAATATTCACTTAAACAACAATACAAACATGAAATAAACATGAAAAATAACTAATGTTTCCTTCATTTGAAATCTGAAAAATTAATTTAACAAACAACACATGAACATGAACTAAAAATTAATTCAAACGATAAACAAAACAAACATTTGCCGATTTTATATTCGAAAAATATCAAAACAAAATACGGACAAAAATAAAACTCAAAAATCTACTAACCGGATCGAAACGACAAACAACGACTAACCCAACAACGAACTTGACGAGCCTCGACCAAAGCTCGAACCAACGATGATGAACACGAGCAGACGTAACTGAAGAAGCTGGACGGGACAGTAGCAAAACGGGATGACAAAGGAAGCAGAAGCAGCTAATGACGATGAAGCTGCAGCGACATGGACGATGAATGAAGCTGAAGCAGCAGCGCGGAACGGGGGAGCTAGAGGATGAAGCAATAGCCGAAGAAGATGAAATAGCAGCTCGGAGGAAGATGAAACGAGGCAGAACAGGAGCAGCCATGAGGTCGACGACGGGGAGCAGCCATGGCGGACAGCAGTAGCTCGGAGGTGATGCAGAAACTGTACACGCGTGTGGACTGCCGGGCTGGTTTGGGTGGTGTCGAAACAGTGGCAGCTACCATGTGAGAGCATCGAAGCTCAGCCATGGTTGGACATGGCAGAAGCTCGAACGGGGACGATGAAGTGGATGACGGGGAAGATGTGCTCGTGTGAATGCGTTGACGCAGCTGTGTGTGTGCGTCGATGAGGAGCTTGGAGGTGGAGGTAGCCATGGATAGCAGCCATGGATGGCTTGGGATGAAGGTTTTGGGAGAGAAAGAATATGGAGGGAGGGGGGCGGGTAGTTAGTTTTAGGTTTTTAGGGTTTTTTGTTCTTTTTGTTTTTTTCTTTTGTTTTGTTTTTTTGAATGAAGAGGGGTGTTGGGTTAATGGGTTAATGGGGCGGACCGGGTCGACCCGTGTGAAGTGGACTGGGTCGTGGACAATTGTTTGGGCCTGGGGTTGAAAATTGAAGAAGTGGCCCAATCCGATTTTTATTTGTATTTTTGTTATCTTTTCTTCTTTTATTTTCTAAAACTAAATTATAAAAATACTTAAATTATTATTAAGAACTAAATTAAGTTATAAAAGCGCAAATTAACTACCAATAACAATTAACGCACAATTAAGTAATAATTAAGCATAAAATTATTCATTTGGACATTAAATGCTAAAAATGCAAAAGATGCATATTTTTTGTAACTTTTTAATTTTTGTAAAACTAATTTAATTACTAACAATTATAGAATTAAATCCTACATGCAAATGCGACATATTTTGTATTTTTTATTAATTTAGCAAATAAACAAACACAGACAAATACAAATAATAATCCGAAAATGTCACAAAAATACTCATAATTGCACACCAAGGAAAATCATTTTATTTTGCATTTTTGGGAGTATTTCTCATATAGGGCAAAAATCACATGCTTACACATGGTTTTCACCCTTTTTTGCTCAATTCCACTCCAATTGAATTCAAATCACTTCATGGCATCATTTACCTGAAAATCTAACAATACATACCATAAACGACCTCATTTTATAGTTAAAGGACATAAAAGCTAAATAAAAGAGACTAGAATGAGTGGTAAAATCACCCCTCATCAACACCCCCAACTTAAAGCTTTTGCTTGTCCTCAAGCAAATGAAAACCAACACTTCAATGAGGATTTACCATTTAAAATACAAGTGGTATTACTATTATTTACAAATCACATTATCCAATTAAGCACCATACTTATGAATTTGGTTGGTACTAATAATTAGGCTCAAGTATGTGCATCTTTCCCGAATGACTCCCTCATTTAAAAACAACTTCAAGAGTGTGAAAAGGAGTTTCAAAATAATCAAGTGACAAGAATAAGCCTCAAAAAGTGACTCAAAAGCACTAGTCCACTATATATGTTCAACTTACTCAATTTCACCAATCCTTCCTAATTCATGTGCCCTCACAAGAAAGAAAGTCCCAAAATCACTATATTTACAATACAACATAAGGGACAAATTTACAAAGACACTCACTCTCACAACAAATATCAAGTGTTACAACATCTCATACCATAAGCTTGCCCTTATTTTAATTCATTGCTTATTCAAGATCATTCGCTTGGAGGTCCCATAAGGACTTTTTAAGCTTGTAATGTAGTTTTAGGGAAGGGTCGGATAATCATTTGGATACAAGTGACTTCACCCTCCTTGAATACTACTCACATTTGTCTTTCTTTTTGCACTTTGTTTCTTTTCAAACCACATAGCCTCATTGACATCTAGTCACCAACATAGAACCACCTTAAATACCTCTCTAATTTTCTTCAAGGCTCCATATTTATATACATACATATATTTCTCTTTTTTTTTTTTGATATACATATTTTTCTTTTGGATCTTGAATAATTTGATATGAACATTTTGAGGTATATGTTCCTACACTCAATGTACAACCTTACCAATTTTCACTTTGACACCACATCCCCAACTTAGGCTTTTAGCCTCATTCTCAATGTTCAAGGAGGGACGGGTTCAAAAGAGAAAATTATTTTACAAAAGGGGAAAGGTTTGTAATGAGGTGGCCAAAGAAAAGGTTAAAGGCTCAAATAGGGTATTAGTGATAGCATTTAGGCAATGGTGGGCTTGAAAGGCTAAAGAGGTTTTACAATTATCACAAAGAATGCCTAAGGTCATCCCTCCAACCAAACATACTATCATTAGCGTTGAAAGACGAACCGGACAAGTTCTAGATGATAGAAGTAAACACAAGATTTATTTGTACAAACACTAACACACATGGCACATGAATTAATCAAGACGGATCAATTTCATTTACTAATAAGAGCATCTAGAGAAATATTATTCAAACTAGTGGGCAAAGAGTCACAAAAAGAGCCAAAAATTTATCACAAAAATCATTCTTCACCATGCAACTTACTTGTTTTAATTCAAAACCAAAATTCGGAGAGGTATTCTTGATTAACATTTCACATACAAGAGACTAATTTTGTTAGTACCAAATAATCCAAAAGTCTCCTCCTAGCAAAACAAGACTAATTCCCTTAAAAAAGTTGTCACGCTATCTATCATAGGAAAAAGTCACCCGGTTCATTTCAAAAATGTTCCTTGAGAAACAATTGTAGCATGAAGAAAACCTAAGGAAATAATACTAAGGAATAAAAATAAAAGAACAAGACTACTAAAGAAAAGAAAAGCTACTACTAAAGAAAATACATAATGAAAGAAAGATAAAAATAGACTAATCACACCAAGCTCAGCAAGAGCACCTGCTACAACAAAATAGCCGGCAAGGGCACACAATATCCATAACAACACAAAATAAGCCCGACAAGGGCACACAATAACACAGTATGAATACAGTATACTCCTAAAGCCACCTCCAACTAAAACATTGCAGTGTCCTCACTGCACAATATCAAATATAATGCACAAATAGTTTGAGGGTCTCCCTGAGGTCTGCATCAAACTAGCAGACTGTGGGAGGACGGCTGATCAATGCTGTGCTGAACTCGTAGCCTCATCATCATCAGTCTCATCATCATTATCACCATCACCATCACCAGTAGCTTCTGACATGAAGGAGTATTCCTTGCTATCATCTTTATCCTCCACTGGTATTTTCTTGCCTAGCTGCTCCCATTTGAAGATGGCCTTTATGCCTCTCCACATTTTTATCATGAACTTGCTCTTATTCTTGCTCTTCTCCTTCTCCTTCTTGAAGTCTAACTGGAGATCTGCATGCGCCTTGGTCAAGTTGTCGTAGGCTTACTCAAGTCTGGTAACTGATGCTGCCATCTTCTCATGAGACTCTTTCTAACTCTTCTGCGCTGCGCATCTAAGTAACTCTTCATTTCTTCCCTGGAGAAATACAAGGGCCCAAGCTGGGAGGATGAAGGCCACTCGGAAGCTGTGACACTAACTCTCGGATGGATGCAAGCTCAGAGTTTAGCACCCCAAATGGTCCCTCAGGTGCAGCTGCCTGTGAAGATGCCTCTAAACTAGCAACCGTGGTGGTGACCTTCCTTTTCTTGCTTTTGACTGCACTACCCTCGCTTGTCACTCTCAGTAGGTGAAAAGGTTTATCATCTGGTAACCATTGATCGGTGCTACGCACCTCAAACTCTGCCCTTATACATAACTGTATGATCAACGAAGGGAACATCAACCCTGCGTCCTTGTCCCGAAAATACTCCCTCAGCTCCCGTAGGATATAGTAACCGACATTCACCGGAATGCCGTCCAGGATGCATGCAATGATCAATGCCTCGGTGTAGGAGACATCTGAGACATTTCCGCAAGGAGACACCCTGTTGCATATGATGTACAACCACATTTTTGCTTCAGCCGTGAAGTCAATTGACCTCAAACCTTTTCTCCGGTTTCCCCATTTTGCTCTCATGCTTGGAGGGTAGAGTTTGGAGACAAGCCATTCCCCGTTATCACACTGATCTTTATCTTGCACCGGCTCAATTGGATAGTTATGAATCCCCAGGGTGTCATTAGTCTGCTCCATCCCAAACCGCACTAGTTTTCCTCTAATGATGAGTTGAGGGTTGGCAAAGTCCGTGCGCTTATGATTGACATAAAATTCACGAACGCACTCCTCATTAGCTTTACATGGAGTGGGAATGGAGCATGACCATTTGGAGGCATGGAGACGGGTATAGAAATATGGGAGCTTCTCGGCCAATTTTTCCTCGTTGATCCCCCTTTCAAGCACTATCTTTTTGGTGATAAGGTTGTCATAATATCTGCACTGACAGTCAGCCGACATGAAACGTGAGTTATCAAATGGTTCCTCAACCTCCTCCTTAATTTCATGTTGTTGTGGAGCATTTCGTTCATGTCCGGGTCCATTTTAGAGCAAAGTCCCTTTATAAAATCAACACAAAGTTAGTCAGACAATAGAATCATGTTAAGCAATTTAAAACACTGCAATTAGGCCAAAGAATCAACTTGAACGGGCCTGGGAAGGGCCTATTGCAAAGCTACTGGAAATTGGCAAGCTACCCAGTTTCCGCATCTGCGGAAGATCAACTGCAGGAGCAGTTTCGCTTCTGCGAAATTCCCACTGCATCTGCAGTTTTCCTAAAGTTCCTAGAAGCTGCACCTGCGGAATAGTCAACGCAGGTGCGAGACTGCATCTGCGGTAGTGGTTCCGCATCTGCGGTGCTTAGGCAAGGGTTCAAACGCCCAGATTCTTTTACATTTTTCAATTCCTAAACCCAATTTTGGCAACTAATTTCTACTCAAGACTTCTAAATCAGTGCACTACATGAAGCTATGATTCTATTGATATTGATTTTGTGGTATTTAGCAAGAAATTTTCTTTTAAACACTTTGTCGAACACCTTACAAGAAGTTTAAAATGACTACTTCTTCACACAATTTGGGTACTCAGATTTCCCACAAATTTGATTCATAGTATACAGCACACACACATGCACTCTCAACCAATTTCCTCACCATAGTCTCACTCAAATCAGAGGGGAATGGGGAAGTAGGGGAAATAGCCATGGGAACTTGAGAGATGGAGAAGAAAAAAAAAGAAAAGAGAAGTAGAAGAGAGAAGTAAGCCAAATTACCTGTGAGCTCTTGTGCTTGATAGAATCGAGTGAGATTAGTGCAGTAGTGTGAGATATGGGGGAGTTTGGGGTTTTGGGAGAAGGGAAATGTTCAGAGATTACCTGATGAAATGAGACTGCTATTTTTTAAAACCTGCCCGAATTCCGCATCTGCAGTATTTTACCGCTTCTGCGGTGCCGCATATGCGGCCAATGACTGCATGAATGCATCTGCGATAAAAAATCCACAGATGCGGTTACACCAGATAACTGGTGCCCAGAATTTCAGCCACTGTTTTGTGCCATTCCAATGTCCCGAACTCCTTAATTCAACTCTAAAAAATCTGAAACTTGGCAGATTAGTCAAAAATAATATACTAAGCTATTCTAAAAAAAGAAAATTTTAAAAATGACTAAAAATTTTGAAAAATGATGGGTTGCCTCCCACCAAGAGCCGAATTTAACGTTGTGGCACGACGCACGTCAACTTTACCACTTTTCTCGCCACTTGGATGATATGAACTGGGCACCTAGCTTGGAATAAAGCTTGTGACCATGAGCGGCGGGGGGTGGTAAGTTGATGATCAAGCCAAACCTCAATTTCTTTATTTTACACTTCTTGGCTTTCATGTGAGGAATGTCATTTTGCCTTCTTGTTCCCTCAAATTGTAAAATGTATGGCTTTTACCTTTCCTCTTCGCAATCCCTCATTGACTCGTATAGTTTAATTCCCATATCATCACACAATTCCAATGTTGAAAAATGCTTGGAATGTGACATCAAACCTCCAAGTTACAATTCTTCCCGAATTTTGACATCCTCTTTTCCCCCCGGACTAGAGTCAATCTCAACCAAATTTTCATTTACACCGGTTGACTCTAATTCCATATTTTTCTTGGCATCAATAACACTCACGGAGTCGGTTGGCGGATGTTCAATTCTTGATTCCTCAAAGTAGAGCTCACTTTCTTCCTCGAAATCGGACTCTTCTTGACTTCCTTCCACACTCTCAAGTTGGTGGTCATAGTGTGCCTCAACCAATATTTTAATTTGACATTCTAAAGTGCCGATATGTTCATCATTGTGAGCCAAGCCTTGTTTCAAGTCCTCGAGTGCAAAGTTGTGCTTCTCCTCGTTTTCAAGAATGGTCTCCAACATTAGCATCATTTTCTCATTTTGAGCATTTGAGAGTTCTTCTTGGTTTTGATCAAGTGCCAAGGAAGGATTTTCGGCTTCCACATCTAAGGAAAATTCTTGGCTATCATTGACTTTCGAGTATTTTTGGACCTCTAAAGCTTCAAGCATTTCCTCCATTTACAAGTTCAACCTTTCAAGTGCCAAGTCATTTTGGAGACTATTTTTCAAAAGCTCCTCCAAGGTACTTGCACTTTGTTTCCTCCTTCAAGTAGGCATTCTAACATGAGCTTGAACTCTCCATTTTGACCATGCTCAACTTCTTCCACTTCCATAGCCCTATAATTTTCATCACAAAAAGTAGAATCATAATAGCGGAGGCTTGGGGAAGGGAAGGACAAATAAGCACAATACTCCCAATGACCATTTTGACAACCACACTTATCACAAATACTCCATTCATGGGTTTGAGATTGTGCGCACAATCCACCCCTGGGAGAATTTAAACAATTTTGCCATGAGTGTGGTCCTCCACAATAAGGACAAGGGTCATCAAAGTATGAACAACTACCATCCGACCAATTTTCATTATATGATGCCATTTTCCAAAACTAAGAAAATAAACAAGAAAATAGACCAAGGTAAGAAAAATTAATTACATAAATATTCACAAGTTTGGACCAAAATACTTACACTTATTTCTCAAACAACGTAAATTACGCCAAATTGTTCCCCGACAGCGGCGCCAATTTGAAGACGTCCAAATCCATTACTAAAAAGTAAATGGATACGGTCGCATGCAATATAATTTACCCAACTATGAGTCAGGGTCGAATCCCACAGAGAACAATATGTAGGCGATTAGGAATGTAAGAGAATTATTACTTGTTATGCAATGCCAAACACTAAGAATTGATTTGAGAAAATGTTTAGACCTAAATGTAGAAATGTAAACTAACCTAGAAAGCAAGTAAAATGATCAATGGCTACAAGTACGGTTGCATCAGGAATTACACTCAAGTAACGATCCAATGTATTTCACGGTTTTACAAATATGAGCGAGTTTATGTTAATTAGCCACAGATAATAATTCTTAATTAGCTTCTTACGAATACTAAGAAGACTTCCTAATTGAATTATTCCTAACCCAATTAAGAGGATAAGTACACCCGGATATGGCTACAAGTAGTTCAATCCTATCCCTAGGTAGAATCTATAAAATAAGGGTTAAAACCTCAAGTTCTTGTTAATTAATCTTTCCCAACCCCAAGTTATTTTTTCCAAAATTAATTCGGAGTTAATGGGCGAGTCCTAGGGTTAGATAATCCCTTTGGAAACATTAAAGAACAAGAATAATTAAAGAAACAACAACTCACTTCATAAATAAAGGAAAATCATTCAATACATAAGCACAACAGAGTATTTAATCCACACTTTAAACATGAATATTTCCATAAACAAGATTCAAGTGTTGGAAATAAATACAACACACTTAAATATTCAATACAAAACTAGGAAATAAAGAAATAAACATAAATGGGTAAGAAATCCTTAACCACATGCTTGAAATCTTCAAAATCCAAGTGTGTGTGCAAACCCTAGCTTCCAAAACTTGTTCTCTCTAGTCTCTTGGAACTGAAAATAAGCCAAAGATCCCCAAAATATCTGCTAGGACGAGTATAAAAATGGTTTGGGTTGATAACATGTGAATTGCCCGAATTTCCCAGGTCTAATGCCCGTTGACTACACCTACGGAAGAATTCTCGCAGGTGCGGCTCCGCAGATGCGGGGATCCCATTGCAGAAGCCAAATGCCAACTAAAACTCTGTCACCGCAGATGCGGTTCACCTGGCGCAGATGCGCAACCGCAGAAGCGATAATCTAACCGCAGATACGGTTTCTTTCAAGCTCAGACAACTCAGCCAAAGCGGGCCTTTTCACGCAAAAGCGGGGTCACTTCTGCGACCATCCTTCCGCATATGCAGAATCACAGGGGAGTTTTTTTGCATGGTATTCACCATTTTTTCCTCAATTCCACTCCAATTGAATTCAAATCACTTCATGGTATGATTTACCTGAAAATCTAACAATACACATCATAAACGACCTTATTTTATAGTTAACGAACATAAAAGCTAAAGAAAAGAGACAATAATGAGTGGTAAAATCACCACTCATTAGTGATGCTTTACCGTTTCTGTTGTTTATTATGGTGAGAATGAGAGTAAAAGCATGATGGTTATGTCGTGCACGTGTTACTGTTTCATTATTCCTGTCTATACAAATATGTTGTTCATTATGCTTCTCTATTGAATTGCTGTCAGAACTTGATATTCCCCCCCCCCCCCAGCATGTCTCCCCTTTCCATCTCTATCTGTTACTTTTTTGTTATTATTGTTTTGCTCGTATATGATTTAACTGCACAAGTTTATATGGTTGTCGTGTTCTAGCCTCGTCACTACTTCACCGAGGTTAGGCTCGATACTTACCTGTACATGGGGTCAGTTATACTGATACTGCACTTTGCATTTTTTTTGCAGATTTCGGTGCCGAACCTTATGAGTAGCTTGGGGTTGCTGGCTTCAGTCCAAGTAGACCAAGGTAGATCTGCTGGCATTCACAGAGCCTGAAGTCCTCTTTCCCCACTTTAGTTTCTTCTATCTCCTCTATTTTGAGAACAGTTATACTTCTTTCAGACTTAAATTTGTAGTAAATCTTTAGTGGACTGTGACACCAGATCTTTGGGGTAGCTATGTACTTGAGTTGTGGCACTGTTATATCATTTCTGTATTTCTTAATTATTTTGTTTTAGCTATTATCAGTCCCTATTTGGTTAATAATAATGGTTGTAAAACTGTAATTGTCAGCTTTCCTAGCTTTCACGAGTATGCGCCATCACAATTCCCGATGGTGGGAAATCCGGGTCATAATAAGTTTGTATCAGAGCACTAGGTTGCCTAGGTCTCACTATTCATGAACAAGCTAGGTAGAGTCTGAGGGATCGGTACAGAGACGTTAGTGCTTATCCCCAAAGGCTACAGAGTTTAGGAAAACTTCACATCTATTCATTCTTGTCGTGCGACTTGATTTCTCAATACTAATTGAACTTCCACTCAGTTCTTTCACAGATGGTAACAACACGTACTGCTTCATCAGCTGACCAGCAGCCCGAGCCCCCAGTGGCAGCTCCTACGAGGGGCAGAGGTCGAGGCCGTGCTAGAGGCAAGGGTAAGGCCCAGCCCAGAGATCGAGCAGCAGCACCAGCTGCGAAGCCTCATGTAGAGTTTGAGGATGAGGTTCTGGCCCAGACCGTTCCAGCAGGGCCAACTTGGGTTTCAGAGGGGTTCATCACCACCCCGGTACTCCAGGATGTTCTGGTCCGTCTAGTGGGCCTTATGGAGATTGTCACTCAGGCAAGCATATTTTCTATAGCACCAGCTGTCTCTTAGGCTGGAGGAGAAACCCAGACTCTTGCTACTCGCACTTCAGAGCAGATGGCTCGCCAGTTTCAGACTCCAGCCGCTCAGCCAGTTGGGTAGTTCCGCCGGGTGTTATGGCACAGACCGGTAATGGGTCAGCTATGTTTGCTAATGCCTTAAGTAGACTGGGTAGGTTCACCAAGCTTTTTACTACCACCTATGGCGGTACATCTTCAGAGGATCCCCAGGATAATTTGGACAGTCGTCACGAGGTTCTGCGGAACATGGGGGTAGTGGAGATCAATGGGGTCGACTTTGCTGGTTTTTGTCTGTTAGGTTCCGCCAAGAAATGGTGGAGAGATTTTGTTTGGCTAGACCAGCTGGGTCACCTTCTTTGACTTGGGATCAATTTTCTCAGCTATTTCTGGAGAAGTTTCTCCCTATCACTCGGAGAAAGGATTATCGGAGGTAGTTTGAGCACCTCCAGCAGGGTTCTATGACTGTCACCCAGTATGAGACTAGGTTTGTTGATTTGTCTCATCATGCTCTTTTTATACTCCCCTAAGAGAGAGAGAGAGAGAGAGAGAGACATAGAGAGAGAGAGAGAGAGTGAGAGAGAGAGAGAGAGTGAGAAGGTTCATTGAGGGACTCGCTCAGCCTATTCGATTGCAGATTGCCAAGGAGACAGGGAGTGAGATTTCTTTTTAGGATGCAGCCAATGTGGCTAGGCGGGTTGAGATGGTTCTAGCTCATGGGAGCGGTCAAGGGTCTGACAAGAAGCCACGTCATTTTGGTAGATTTTGTGGTGCCTCGTCTGGAGGTAGGGATTCTTTTGGTAAGGGCCATCCTCTCAGGCCGTTTCATTTAGCACTACAGGATTCTCACGGTGCTCCAAGTGACCATGGTTCTCATACGCAGTATTCAGATCAGCTACCCTACAGTGCTTCGCCAGCTCCTATCAGTGCACCTCCACTCTAGAGTTTTCAGGGTGGTCACTCAGGCCGTCAGGGTCAGTTTCAGGGTTAGCAGTCCTAGCAGCCGAGGACTTGTTATACTTGTGGAGATCCAAGGCACATTACTAGATTTTGCCCTCGAGCTTTGAGTAGTTCCGAACATCAGGGTTCTCGTGCCATGGTACAGGCACCAGGTGTTCCACCGCCCGCTCAGCTAGCTAGGGGTAGAGGTCATGTAGCTATAGGCGAAGGTAGAGGTGTTAGAGGTAGAGGTCAGGCCACTAGAGGTGGAGGCCAGTCCGTAGGAGACCGTCCCAGGGATGTAGTTCAGAGTGGTAGGGCCCATCCCCGATGTTATGCTATTAAAGCCAGGCTTGAGGCTGAGGCCTCCGTTGCAATTATCACAGGTACAGTTTCAGTTTTCAGTAGAGATGTATCAGTTCTATTGGATCCAGGGTCTACGCACTCCTATGTGTCATCTTATTTTGCCCCCTATTTGGTTTTGCCTCGTGATTCTTTGAGTACTCCTGTATATGTGTCCACACCGGTGGGTGATTCTATTATTGTAGATCATGTCTATCACTCGTGTGTGGTTATTACTGGGGGTCTTGATACCCGTATAGATGTCCTACTTCTGGATATGGTTGACTTCGATGTTATTTTAGGGATGGACTGGTTATCGCCTTACCATGCCATATTGGATTGTCATGCCAAGACCGTGACCTTAGCTTTGCAGGGGTTGCCTCGATTGGAGTGGAGAGGGACTCCTAGTCACTCTGTTAGTAGGTTTATTTCTTATATGAAGGCTTGACGTATGGTCGAGAAGGGGTGTTTGGCTTACTTGGCATATGTTCGTGATTCTAGTGTTGAGGTTTCGTCTATGGATTCCGTGCCAATTGTCCAGGAGTTTCCAGAGGTATTTCCTACAGACCTACTAGGGATGCCACTCGATAAGGATATCGAATTTTGCATTGATTTGGCTTCGGTCACTCAGCCCATTTCTATTCCATCATATCGTATGGCCCCGCCAAAGTTGAAAGAATTGATGGAGTAGCTACAAGACTTGCTTGATAAGGGCTTTATTAGACCTAGTGTCTTGCCCTGGGGTGCGGCGATGTTGTTCGTTAAGAAGAAGGATGGGTCGATGAGGATGTGTATAGATTATCGACAGTTGAACAAGGTCACAATTAAGAATAAGTATCCATTGCCATGAATTGATGATTTGTTTGATCAACTTCAGGGTGCCAAAGTGTTTTTGAAGATTGATTTAAGATCTGGCTACCACCAGTTGAGGGTTAGGGTATCCAATGTCCCTAAGACAGCTTTCCGCACTCGGTACAGACATTATGGGTTTCTAGTAATGTCATTTGGGTTGACAAATGCCCTAGTAGCATTCATGGATTTGATGAACCGAGTGTTCAGGCCGTATCAGGATTCCTTCGTGATTGTCTTCATTGATAATATTTTGATCTACTCCCGCAGCTGAGAGGAGTATGAGCAACATCTTCGAGTCATTCTTCAGACTCTGATGGACAGTCAGTTGTATGCTAAGTTTTTGAAATGCGAGTTTTGGTTGAGTTTAGTTGCCTTCTTGGGTCACATTGTATCAGTGGAACGTATTCAGGTGGATCCGAAGAAGATAGAGGCAGTTAAAGACTGTCCTAAACCCACATCAACTATAGAGTTCCGGAGTTTCTTGGGTTTGGCGGGTTATTACCATCGGTTCGTGGAGGGGTTTTCATCTATAGCAGCCCCGATGACCAGGTTGACCCAGAAGGGTGCCTCGTTCAGGTGGTCGGACGAGTGTGAGACGAGCTTTCAGAAGCTCAATACAGTTTTGACTATAGCGATGGTGTTGGTTTTGCCCACATGTTTAGGGCCATATACAGTATATTGTGACGCATCTCGTATTGGACTTGGTGCGGTGTTGATGCAGGATGGCAATGTTATTGCTTATGCTTCACGACAGTTGAAGATTTACGAGAAGAATTATCCAATTCATGATTTGGAGCTAGAAGCCATTGTTCATGCGCTAAAGATTTGGAGGCATTATTTATATGGCGTGTCGTATGAGGTGTTCATGGATCACAAGAGTTTGCAATACTTGTTCAAGTATAAGAAGCTAAATTTGAGGCAGAGGAGGTGGTTGGAGCTATTGAAAGACTATGATATCACCATATTGTATCATCCGGGGAAGGCCAATGTGGTAGTCGATGCTTTGAGTAGAAAGTCGGCTAGTATGGGTAGCCTTGCATATATTCCAGTCGGTAAAAGACGACTTGCTTTGGATGTTTAGGCTTTGTCCAATCAGTTCGTGAGGTTGGATGTCTCTGAGCCCAACCATGTGCTAGCTTGTATAGTCGCTCGATCTTTATTATTTGAGCGTATCAGGGATGGGCAGTATGATGATCCTCATTTGCTTGTCCTTAGGGACACAGTGCAGTCTGGATGTGCCAAGCAGGTTACAGTTGGAGATGATGGAGTTTTGAGGATGCAGGTTCGATTTTGTGTGCCTAATGTGGATGGACTTCCTGAGTTGATTCTAGAGGAGGCCCATAGTTCCCGGTATTCTATTCATCTGGGCATCGCTAAGATGTATCAGGATTTGCGGCAACATTACTGGTGGAGAAGAATGAAGAAGGATATTGTTGCGTATGTAGCTTGGTGTTTGAATTGTCAGTAGGTAAAGTACGAGCATCAGAACCTGTTGGTTTGTTTCAGAAGATTGAAATTCCTGAGTGGAAGTAGGAGCGTATCACTATGGACTTCGTAGTTAGACCACCACGGACTCAGAGGAAGTTCGACGCAATATGGGTTATTGTGGATAGGCTAACCAAGTTAGCACATTTCATTCCTGTGCCAGTTTCCTATTCTTCAGAGCGGTTAGCTGAGATCTGTATTCGGGAGATTGTCTATCTTCATGGTATGCTCGTGTCTATCATTTCTGACCGAGGTACGCAGTTTACCTCACATTTTTGGAGGGTAGTTCAACGTGAGTTGGGTACACGGGTCGAGTTGAGCACAACATTTTGTCCTCAAACGGACGGACAGTCCGAGCGTACTATTCAGATTTTGGAGGACATGCTCTGCGCCTGTGTTATTGACTTTGGAGGTACTTGGGATCAATTCTTGCCATCAGCAGAGTTTGCCTAAAACAACAGCTATCAATCGAGCATCCAGATGGCTCCCTATGAGGCATTATATGGCAGGCGATGTCGATCGCCAGTTGGGTGGTTTGAGCCGGAGAAGGCTCGGTTATTGGGTACGGATTTGGTACAGGACTCTTTGGACAAGGTTAGTATCATTCAGGATAGGCTTCGTACAGCTCAATCCATGCAAAAGAGTTATGCCGACCGTAAGGTTCGTGATGTAGCATTCATGGTCGGAGAGCGAGTGTTGCTTCGGGTGTCGCCCATGAAGGGCGTGATGAGATTTGGGAAGAAGGGCAAGCTAAGCCTTAGGTTCATCGGACCTTTTGAGATTCTTGATCGAGTGGGAGAGGTGGCTTACATACTTATGTTGCCGCCGAGTTTATCAGCTGTGCATCTAGTGTTTCATGTGTCCATGCTTCGGAAGTATCACGACGATCCATTGATACGCTCAAATTACACTTTAATAAATAGTGTAAGGCGGTCGGTGTCAAATATAATAACCCAACAAGGTTGGGGTCGAATCCCACATGGAATAGGTGTGAAAAAGTTACTCAAATAGTGTGTTACTTGACTAAAGTCGTAATTCTATCCGGTTAATGGTAACGAGTATGAATTGATTTTGGTTTGAAGTAATAACTAATTGTAATGTTGAGAATATAAATGATTTAATTAAAGAAACCAAGGTTGTATCCCCCTTTAATGAAGTGTAATGCTATCGGAATTAATATGATATATTTCTAATGGAAGGTTCTTTTGATATGCAAATGATGTCTAAATGACTACTCAATATTTTCCAATAGTTGGGTACTATTTCTTCTTTATGATTTTTTCAAATATAAAAGAGTTGAAATTATGAACAATCAATATATGCCAAATAAAACCCACTTATTCCTAAGCGATTATATTAAACAAGGTTTAAAGCCTTGAGTCTTTGATATTTACTTCGACCAAATTCTAACCCACTTTCCTATGCAAAGTAAGAATTTAATGGCATTTGTTAATGTTTGCAACCACCAACAAAAATGAAGAATGAGAAGTAAATAAATATCAACCAACCATTATGCATATATTCAATGTTAAACACCCATTAACATAACACCTATTTAGGGCCCACAACCTTAGTATTTAAAGTTAGCTACACATACTAGAATACAAAAGGAAGAGAATATTTAATGCCATAAAACTTACAAAGTGAAAGATTCTTGACCCAAAAGCTTCCAAAAGAGAGGAATATTTAAGCCTTGTATTTTAGCTCACAAAATCAGACAAGATGCCCCCACAAAACCCCAATAAATTTATTTATAGTGGGTCAAAATTCGGGACAAAAATTGGACAAAAAAGTACCCTTTCTGGTTAAATATGCGACCGCATATCTGTCGCATAACAGACATGCGGTCCGCATTCTTGACATGGCCATCACATATTGTAACCCTAGTTTCCAGGCCCTTACCGCATTCATGGTTTGCGGTCCACATTGTAGAAATGCGGTCATAGTTTGCATTGCATTTTCTTCCTATAGCAACCTTCATGATTAGTTTGCGGTCCATTATGCGGCTTGCAAACAGGTTATGCGATCACAGACTGGGCCGCATTTCTGGCATTGAACTTTGCCCAAAAAACTGTTGTGATTTGCGATCTCACTGTGCAATCTGCGGCTCGCATGTTGGATTTGCGATAGCATATCCACATTTGCGATGCCTTTTTGCTCTTTTCTTGTCTTTTTGTGGCTTTTTGAATTCCTTTCCATGCTCTTAAGTCCTTAAACCTCATACACCGCAAAAACACTGAAATTACATAAGTATAAAAGGAAATTGCATTTAAAACAAGCTAAAATCTAAGCAATTAGTCTCAAATGTGCCAAAATTCTCCGGCACATCATCCTTCCCACGTGTTAGACTTCAGCATTGTCCAGTTGGACAAGCACTTGACCTATGAGGAGGAGTCGGTAGCTATTCTAGACCGGCAGGTTCGTTAGTTGAGATAAAAGAATTTCCCTTTAGTTTGTGTGCAGTGGAGAGGTCAGCCTGTTTAGGCAGCGACCTGGGAGTCTGAGTCTGATATACGAAGCAGGTATCCCCATCTTTTCACCGATTCAGGTACTTTTCTATGTCCGTTCGAGGACGAATGGTTAATTTAGAGGTGGAGAATGTGATGACCCAAAGGGTCATCATGTATTTTAAAATCCGAATCCGGGTTCTGAGGCATTGAAAACCTCATTTTCTTTCTCCTCAATTTGCATGCTCAATCCAGGCGCGTTTTCGGAAAGCTTTTATGTGAAATTTAAGAAAATAATATTAAACTTGGCCTTTAAAATTGATTAAAGTTGACTTCGGTCAACATTTGGTAAACGGACTCGGACCCATGATTTGATGGTCCCTTAGGGTCCGTAATTAAATATGAGACTTGGGAGTATGCCCGGAATCGAATTCCGAATTCCCTTACCTGAGAAAAGAATTTTTAAAGAAAATTATTTGCTGGAAAATATAAGGACTTTTGGAAATGAAATGGTGTGTGATCTTGATGGTATCAGGACCATATCTTTGTTCCGGATCCCGGCACAGGTTTAATATAATATTTAGGTCATATTTGCGAAATTTGATAAAAAACGAAGAGATTTGATATAAATCGGACCCTTGGTTGATAAAATAGAAATTTGAACCACTTTATGAATTTCATGAGTTTTGGTGTCAAATTCGTTGTATAAGATGTTATTTTGGCGAATTGATTGCACGAGCAATTCCGTATGATGTTTTTAGACTTATGTGCATGTCTGGTTTGGAGCCCCGAGGGCTCGGGTGAGTTTTGGATAGGCCACAGAGTGTTTTGGGACTTAGGAAAATTTCTGTTGCAGCTGGTGTTTTGTTGCAGGCTCTGATCTCGCAATTGCAAGGTCACGCTTCATAATTGCGAGCCTTTCAGGCTTGGCAATTGCGAGGGGTTTATCGCAATTGCGAAGAAGCCCTGGCCAACATTAGTTCACAGTTGCGAACATCTCCTTCGCATTTGCGAAGTCAACATGGGTCAACCTTCGCAATTGCGACTAATTGTTCGCAATTGCGATAGCAGCAGACATTGCAGCAGGTTCGCATTTGCGAAGCCTATCTCGCAATTGCGAGCTTCGCAATTGCAAAGACCTTATCGCAAATGCGACATCTGCAACTGAGTAAAAGGGGTCTTGGAAGGGATTTTCACTTCATTCTTCAAAATTTCAAAACCTAAACTTCAAAGGGCGATTTTCCAAGAGCAAATTCTTCCCCAAATCATAGGTATATGAATCTTAACCCTTTTTCTTCAATCTCTTTCATCTTTTTGCATGATTTCACTTCAAAATCTAGGGTTTTTCATGGGAAATTAGGTGTTCTTGGGTAGAATTTAGGATTTCCGAATTTTGGAGATTTGGACCTTAATTTGAGGTCGGATTTCAAAACCAATTGCATATCTGGGTTCTTGGGTGAGAGAATAGGAAGTGTTTAGTCTAACCTTAGTTTGAGGGAATAGATGTTGTGGTCTTAATTGCTATGTGTTAGTGTTGAGTACGACGTATATGTGTGGTGACGAGTACCTATACGTTGGTGTCGAGCATGGAAATGAGTCTTATACTGTGACGGTTGTGAATCTTATTATGTACTGTTCATGCTTAAATTGATGATTATCCATGATGAACAAGATTTATGATATTTTCTTGGTAATTGACCATTGTTGAGTATTGACTCAAGTTGAGACTTATTCCGTGGAGTTAACTTTTGAAACGAGATTGGTTATAGCTGATTCCCTTGTCGGGATGTATTGTTTCTATTGTTTGGGTGAGGAAGAGTGTAAAGCACGAAGGGTGATGCCGTGCATGATATTGTTAGTGAGTGTTAATGCACGAAGGGTGATGCCGTGCCGATATTGTGAGTGTTAATGCATGAAGAGTGATGCCGTGCCACGATTTGAGAGTTAATTCACAAAGGGTGATGCCGTGCCTTTTCTGTTGTTTATTATGGTGAGAACGCGAGTAAAAGCACGAAGGGTGATGTCGTGCACGTGTTACTGTTTCATTATTTTTGTCGATACAAATATGGTGTTCATTATGCTTCTTTGTTGAATTACTGTCAGAACTTGATATTCCCCGCAACATGTCTCCCTTTTCCATCTCTATCTGTTACTTTTATGTTATTATTGTTTTGCTCATATATGATTCAACTGCACATGTTTATATGGTTGTCGTATCCTAGCCTCATCACTACTTCTCCGAGGTTAGGCTCGACACTTACCAGTACATGGGGTCGGTTGTACTGATACTGCACTCTGCACTTTTTGTGCAGATTTCGGTGCCGGACGTTGTGAGTAACTTGAGGTTGCTGCCTTCAGTCTAAGGAGACCAAGGTAGATCTGCTGGCGTTCACAAAGTCTAAAGTCCCCTTTCCCCACTTTAGTTCCTTCTGTCTCTTCTATTTCAAGAATAGTTGTACTTCTTTTAGACTTATAATTGTAGTAAATCTTAGTTGTTCGTGGATTATGACACCAGATCTATGGGGTAGCTATGTACTTGAGTTGTGGCACCATTATATCATTTCCGCATTTCATAATTATTTTGTTTTAGCTATTATCTGTCCCTGTTTGGTTAATAATAATGATAGTAAAACTGTAACTGTCGGCTTGCCTAGCTTTCACGAGTAGGCGCCATCTCGATTTCCGAAGGTGGGAAATCCGGGTCGTGACATATATGTCTGTGTGTCTATTGCCAGGGCAAATAAAAATAGGACGAGAGATGATCCCTGATACAAACCCATCACAACTAGGAAGTGTTTCGAGTCCCCCCTCCCCACTATCCTTGTTTGGGTATTAGCTCCATCATATATGTCCTTAATCGCTCTAATATATACAATATGTACACCTCTAATCTCCAAACATCTCTACAGAACCTTTATCAGAACTTGATTGTAAGCCTTCTCTAAGTCGATGAATAGCATATGTATATTCATCTTCCTCTCCCTATATCGCTCTACCAATCTCCTAACAAGGTGGTTGACTTCCATAGTAGAACGCCCCATCATAAATTCGAACTTATTCTCGAAAATAGATATACTCGTCCTCACCCTCAAAACCATCCTCTCCTAGACTTTGATTGTATGGCTTAGCAGCTTGATACTTCAATAGTTATTTGCAATTTTGGATATCATCCTTGTTCTCGTACAGAGAGATTATCGTATTTCACCTCTATTCTTTGGGAATTTTCTTCATCCTAAAAATGACACTAAATAACTCGGTAATCCACTCCAAGCCTGCCCTAACCACTCTCTTCCAAAATTCTAGCGGGATTTCAATTTGCCTAGTCGCTCTTACCCTGCTCATCTTATGCATAACCCCTTCGACCTCTCAACTTTTATACGCCTACAATACCTAAAGTCTCGACGACTCTAGGAGTTTTCCAAATCACCCAACACAATGTTCATATCCCCCTCTTTGTTCAAGAGTTTATGGAAGTAAGCCTACCATCTCCGTCGAATATGTGGCCTTATACAACAAAACTCTTCCTTCCTCATCTTTGATGCAGTTCACTTAGTCTAGGTCATGGGCCTTCCTTTCTCTTACCTTGGCTAGTTTGAACAACTTCTTCCCCACCTTTGCCTCCAAGTTCTTCATACAAAAGTCCAAAAAATGCAGTCTTAGCTGCCATAACCGCTAACTTTGCCTTCTTTTTAGCCATCTTATACCACACCCTATTCGTCCTCTTCTCCTCCTCGTCTACGCTCTCCACTAGCTTAAAATACGCCGCTTTCTTCGCTTTTACTTTCCTTGGACATTTCCGTTCCACCACCAGTCTCCTTTGTGACCACCAGAGTAGCCCTTCAAGACTCTTAAACCATCTAGTAGCTTACCTAAAGCAATTCGCAATCGTGGTCCACATACCACCCGCATCCCCACTACTCCTCCAAGTCCCCATAGCCATCACCTTATCTCCCAACTCCTGAGCTGTGTCCTTAGTCAAAGCTTAACACTTGATCTTAGGTTGACCATACACAACCCTCTCTCTTCTCTTCCTCGTGATCTCAAGATCCATGACCATGAGCCTATATAGGGTCATAAGATTCTCACTCGGGATGACTTTGCAATCCGTGCAAAGAGACAAAATCTTATATCTAATGGAGAGTGGAGACAATGGCTATTAAGCTTCAACACTCGATGGGATAGTAGCAAGCGACTTGTTGATTTCACCCAACGATGGAGTGGTAAACAACACCGAATCAAGCTACGATGCATTGGTTTCAGCCATTGCAGAACAACTAGGAGTAGACACGTCTGTTACAATCATTAAAATCAAATACAGAGTAACTAATACCAGATATCCTGCGCTGATAATCCGCAATGACATGGGAGTCCGAGTGTATATGGAACTGAAGGACAACAAGGATTTTGGAACGTATCCATTGCGTGTAACAATGAACGAATAGTAGAAACATAAGTTGTTCCAACGTGAGATCAAATTGTAGGTTCATCTGATTGTTAGCAAATTCTGGCTCCACGTTAAAAGGTAGACATATCAATAAGAAACAATATAGTAATACATTGTGATGAAAAAGTAACTTTTACATACAAAAACCAACTTGAGAAGTCCCAGAGCCTATAATATACTCTGGAAATTAAAACACTATTTAAGCCCCGAGGCACGCAGTCAAAACAACTGAACTTATTGCTTCCAGATATACAACACCTGAACTGGAAAAAATTAAAACACAACAATATGTAGAGCATATCACAGATGATATTGAACGCTATTTTGCTGCTTGTTCTACAACTGGAATATTCTTCCAGACCTCCTGCAGTTAGTTCCTTTCCAGTGGCGGCAAAGAGAACATGCTGACAGTTGAACTTCCACTTCGAATTTCCTGCAAGACTCTCAATGCTGATTTTGTAAGCTTCAAGTACATGTTTCCCTTGTTTTCAATCTCGGAAAGTTCTTCTGGATCTTTGACTCCGTCGCTTCCTTCCCCTCCTGGTGCTTTAGAGAGCTTTTCAATGGCTGCAAGTTCTTCAGCTACCTTGCTTCCTCCATCACTACCTCCTCCTCTGCTACTTCCTTCAGATGGTTCTTTAGTCTCTGCAACTACTTTTGTATCTTCGACTCCACTACTACTTCCTCCAGTATCTCCTCCGCCACTTTCTTCGTCTCCTGGTGCTTTAGATGGCTCATTTTGGGAGAAAAGGCTACTAAGCATGGTCTCGCACTCCTTCACTAGCTTATTTAGAACATCAGTTTTAAAAAATGGCTCCTCTAGCACCTTTTGAATGACAGGCAAGCGAATAAGAGCACCAGTACGTTTATCATACTTCTTTAATATCTTCACTAATCCTGAAAACAGAACAATTACCAAAGTGGAAGAGTATGTAAAAATCTATATAAGAACTGAAAATGCAATCCTAATCGTGTCAGTGGTGCAATTATGGTTATACAATGTTAGAACAAGGCTTTATGATGCCTGGCAATAAGTTTTGCTGTTTACAAGATTCTGTTACAAATAGATTGGCAAATGATTAATTGAATACGTGAATTAAAGCTTCATTTACGATTTGCCACATCAAAAGTGAGATTCTGCTTTCTTAAGACTCTAGTTTTTTATGCCCTACATACCATTGAATCTTTACTGCATAATTTACATAGAGAATGAAAAGTTAACTTAGTTTAAACTGCAACTGAATATACTTCTAATAAGAATTTACCAATGCCCTCAAACAGAAAGAACACTGTTCACATTACCCCATGAATGACAACATAAATACGGTATAAAGTAAAAAAAAAAAAAACTGTTGAATAATACATTGTTAAAGCATATTATTGTCATTCCTATGAAGCACGCTTTCATTTTTATGATACTTGTTATGTTGTTAGCTAAAATATTAATGGCTGAGTACCTATATAGTTAAGAGCACTGTAATTCTCCAATAGAACCATCTGTCCATGAAGATCCACCAGGTCTCTACCTACTCTCATTAACTCCTCCGAACTTCTAATCTCAGCAATACTATCTCTTAAAACCTGCATTTGCCCAACAAGAAGGAAAAACGAAAAAATTGGAGAAGATCAACAACAACATCAACTACAAGAACAAAGCCAGTAATTTCCCACAAGTGGGGGTTGGGGAGGGTAAGATGTACACAACCTTACCCCTACCCTAGAAGGGCAGAGAGGTTATCTCCGATAGACCCTCGGCTGGAGAACGGATGAAGAAAATAATAGCAACAAGGAATAACAACAAGATAAAAATAAGACCGACGCCAAGAAAGCAGTGAAACTCTAGGTAGTAATATCAATCTATGACTAAAACGATATCATACTAACACTAACGCTAGCAAGCTGAGTAAGAGGAAAAAGCCCGAATTCTAAATTTTGTATCATATAAGCTATATTAACATGACTCGACTAGAAATATAACAAAGGGACTTGATTACCATTTCTCTGCTATCATGACTCATTGCCTGGTACAAATGCACCAAAGAAATTAAGACCATAACTATTGTACAGAAGTAACATGGTACTGCACATTACTCTGTCTAAAAAAAACAGATACCATAATTCTATTCTAATCACCTCAAATGCAGAACACAAATTCTCAGTTATTTTATCATTATGACAAACTTTAAGATTGTGGTATGCAAAAGATGTCCCATAACACGACTAAGAATTGCAATGAGATGCAATACTAATATCCAAATACACATATTTTCTTCTCTGCTTAACATAAAGAAGAAAGTTCCCTGAATTAAGATAAGAAAACCCGAGAAACCAAAAAGATCCAAGAATAATCTAAATGCTACAGCAACAAGGCTCCAATGAAAAGGTTGGAAAGTATTTTAAAGATCAACAAGGATAGGCGAGAAAGGGAATGTATAACAAAAACCACACCATGATTAGAGGCACATAATCCTCTGAATGATCTTAGTAGCACATTAAGTGGATCCAACAACAACAACAACAACTACCCACTATAATACCACCAAGTAGGGTCTGAGAGGGTAGGATGTACGCAGCCTTACCCCTACCCTGGAAGGGTAGGGAGACTGTTTCCGATTTTCTTTAAGTGGATCCCAAATCCCAAATTTTCTTACACTAGACTGACATTGTTTATGCAAAATTATGTGAATGCAACTTTCACAATTGCAAACTAGTTGGGGGGTTTAGCATAAGAATTGCCAGTCAGTATTGGGACAAATTACAGAAATTAGGTGTCATAAAACCAAAACGACAAATAGCACACAAAAACAATGACTACTTTTTTTTTTTTTATTGAGAATGGTGTTAGTGCCAGCTTGTGGACACTTCAACTATTTTACAAGATATGTGCTACCTCCCACCGGTGCAAGTATAAGATAAATCTGCCTACAATGTCTCAAACTTAATCCCAACTAATTGGTATTCTTATATGGATACTCTAATACCAATCTGTCAGTTTATCCTTTTAATTTTTTTTTATTATTGTTGAAATTAACTACATCCTTCCACTCTTTGGGAGTGGTAATTAATAAGGAAAAGAAAAAGATACCTTCAATTGAATGATATAATCCTCTTCTTTTTCGATGAAGAAAGAATTAAACTTTTCGATTTCCTCCTCTAAAAGCACCACAAAATCATTTATCTCCTTTCTGTTAATTCCATCATCATCTACTCTTTGCCTTTTATTAGGATAAATCAACTTCAATTGCTTCTTGAGATCCTTATAAGACAGGAACTTGTCCTTCCATTCAGGCAGAGTCTGTTCTATAAGGGCCATCAACATCATTAAGATCCTGCCGAACTTCATTATCCAAGAATTGCTTTTTTGAGAGAGAATTTAATGGACTTGTATATATAATGCGTTGGATTCTATGGTTGTTTGGTATGGAATATTGAAATTACCGACGCAGGATTCTCTTGGGTATATGGAATTACCAACGCAGGATTCTCTTTGGTTCGATCGTCGAATTTTCCAATTTTTATTTGCTCCAATTGGGGTAATTTGGCAGCAAGATAAATTGGTTTTAGAGCTTTTGTCACTACGTGTTCCTATGGTTGTATCTTAGGGGTACACAAAATGATATAGAAATTAGAGACTTACCTCTAAAGTAGCTTAAGTGAGTGAGAGCCATTGTGGCGAGAAAGTTTGTTAGGCTTTAGTTTAATCCAATTCTCTTTTATTTTATTTTTAGCATACTTCACATGAGATTAGTTAACGGTATAAAAGCTACTACTACTGGAGCAAAAGTTTTAATATCTCTACAACTTCAGGAATAGTATATTATGGGTTTTTAAGTTACAAAGAGCATCTTTTAATCATGAACTCTATTGGAGGGACTGCTAGTCAAGAACATAAAGAGGTTATAATTGATAAGGAGGTGGAAAAAATACATGCTTGCAAGCTATGTCAGTCGTGGTTATTTGATTTTATTCTCATTGTTGCAATGTATTCAAGTGCTCTTAACTTTGATAGTAGACTTGAAGATGGCAAAGTTACATGATTACAGGGAACTCACAGAATGATGCTAGGTAAAGTTAAATTAGGGACATTTTGGAAGGTTGCATTTGCGAGGAGATTGATTATAACATCTAGAGTTGAGGTGGTTGGACTACATATTTTTTTTGTCAAACACCAATAGTTATGCTAGTTTAAGGGATGGAATTGTGTATGATTTGTATTTCACTTTTGACCCAGGTAGTATATTAATTGGCCCGGCGAACCAAGTTGTTGGGTTGCCTTTTCAAGAACTGCAACATTTAAAAAAATTTCACCGGCACACATGCAGCTTCACTGGATATGTGACATCATTCTTCCCTATTCCCTCATGGAGTCCAGCATATGGAAGCAAATGCAGCTCTAATGATGTTCCTATTGTTCTTCTACTGGTGGAAAAACTTGTACTATACCTTCTACATAAGCAACTTGACAACTTTTATTGGTTTATGCTTAACATTAATAAAGACGAGCATTGTCTCCTTGATGTGAAATTAAATTACATATTTGCCGTAACACCTATTCAAGGTCCTTCACATCAATTTTCAATTGATCCAGCCGGCTCCTTCATGATGTTCCGTTACTTGAGTAATTCTAGAGCAACTTTGATGTTTCTACACCAAATGATTATACAATAGAGCTGGAAAGTATATTCATATCGCCGAGAGGTGGACCTTCTTGTCGAGATAACCATTAATAAGTGGAGTAAAGCTTTTGGACGGAACACATGTTATCCATTCTCCTTGTATCAAGGTATAACCAGAAATGATCGACTTCTGCGTGCTAAGCTTGGGGAACATTTTTTGAAATTTTCTTTTGATCCTGGTGGCTCTAATTCTACATTTACCATCCTTGAGGACAAGGATGCTCATCAACAGGAGGGTATTGATATAGAAATTAGGGACTTACCTCTAAATTAGCTTAAGTGAGTGCGAGCCATTCTGGCGGGAAAGTTTGTCAGGCTTTAGTTTAATCCAGTTCCCTTTTATTTCATTTCAGCATACTTCACATGAGATTCGTTAGTAGTAAAAAGCTACTACTACTGCATTGTAATTTCATTGAGAAATGATAAATCTGAATTTTCACTTGTATCTCCTCTCTTCTCTCTCTCAACCTCTCTTCTCTGTCTTTACCCCTAAATATCTCTTCTCCTCTGATCTTCTTTCCCTTTTCTTCTCTTCTCTGATTCGTCTCTGATCATCGATACCAATAATTTGGTATCACAAGACGAATCGAATTGGAATCAAATACCCATAAAAAATTAACATTTTGTATTCGAAAAAAGTCCAACTGGTTAGATCTAAGTTTCAACAATGAAAAAGAATGTGTATTCCAAAAGAAAAGTAAGGCATTAACCCGCAATGTTCAAAGGAGGCAGACTCAAGTCAATCGAAGATCTTGTTCGGTAGAAGATCATCTAAGAAAGCAATTCATACGCTCCAAAGAAGGAAAACCCTAATCTGTAGAAGATCATTGTTCCTGAAAATCCACTTAGATTGTCAATCAAGCTGTGAAAGAAAAGATTGTATGATTTTATGCCTGAAGATCCACTCGTCCATCAAATCACGTTGATAAAGGAAAGCGTTTACTCTCCATGATTCAAAGATTAAATGATGGAAGCTCCGCACTTATTCTTGAAAAGAATCATCAATCAAGATTCATTCAGGATCAACTCCGTTGGATTACCAATCTCTCAAGATCTGTGTCAATCAAGAATCAACACAAATTCCTCAAGTTGTATTTATAGTCGAAGGTCAAGGACAATACATATACTTGAATCGAACCAGCCTCAAACTATTTGTTCTACTCTAAGCAAGTATTGTGGTGTGTAATAGATTTACTATGTAACTAGTGGAAAGAAGAAAGAGATAAAAAATATTGGTGAGGCATTATTAAAGAACATTGAGAGTTTACTTAGTTTCTGAAAGCAGTTGGTGTGTGCTCAACTCATCAACACACTTGTAAGAAGAATTTCAAGGAGCTATGAAAAGATAACCCTCTTGCAACCCAAGGAGACTGGACTAGGATTCATATTGAATGCGAACTAGTATAAGAATATTCAGTGTCATTTACTTTCGACGTTTTACATTGTGCACTTGCTATTTACCTTCACTTCAACTTCCAGTCGACTAACTGACAAACTAGTCGACTATTTAACTAAAACAAAAAAGAGACCACAATTCGCCCTTTCTCTTATACTTTCAATTGGTATCAAAATAGGTCTTGCACATTCATTTTTCTTAATAGCTAGTGAGAAAAGAACATGTCAAATCAAGTTATTATCGAAGCCCTGTTCCAAGAAGGGACATCACAGGCAAGGCCTCCATATTTCAATAGACAACACTTCTTGCATTAGATTCGCATGGAAATCCTATGATGCCAAGGTGTGGTGAGTAATAGAAAAAGGAGATTATCCAATTCCAGTAGCAAAGACTGACAAGAAGACAGATGGAAAGACATCTACTTATTTCCATGGATATAGATAATTATTCTGATGAGCAAATGACAGTAATACAGGTAAATGCCAATGAAAGAAATCCCCTGTACAATGCCATAAGCGGAGAAGAATATGAAAAAATCTCAAGTTGTGATATGACTAAGGAAATGTAAATAGGTTGGAAGTCACCTAATAAGGGACAAACAAAGTCAAGAAAACAAGAAGAAATCTACCGATCCATGACTACGAACTCTTTCATATGAAAAAAAGTGAATCTATTGAAGAGATGTTTGCTCGATTCAGTTAAATCAACGGAGATCTGAAAGCCTTTGGAAGACCCTACTCAAGTGGTGAACAAGTTCGAAAAATCCTAAAGAGTTTACCAAGTGCATGTAAAACAAAAATAGTTGCACTTGAGTCTCAAGATCTAGACAAATTATCATATGATGAATTGTGTGGAGATCTCATTGCATTCGAGAAAACTCATCTAAGAAATAAGGACGGAAGGAAAAGAAGAAACCAATAGCACTCAAAACCTCCATTGAAGGAACTGAAGATGGCAGAGACAATGTGGAAGCTCTAGAAGAAGAAATTACTATGGTATCAAACATAGTAGATAGACTGGTGAGAAGATATAGAAACACCAAAAAGGGAAGAATGTCTTCCAGAAGAACTAGACAATATATTTTGAATGTGAAAAATATGCTCATATGCAAGCTGAATATCCAGATCTCAAAAGAAAAACCTCTAGAGGATTTCACAAGAAAAAATGTTATGGAAGTTGGAGTACTGAAGATAGCCCAGAACATGAAGAAATTGCCAATGTTTTCTTCATGACTATATTGGAAAATGATATGAACAAGTTTTCAGGTTGCTGGACCGATGAAGACATATTAGATGATGACATCAAGGAAACAACAGACAATTGCTTCATGGCCTGTGGTGAATCTAGCAAGGTAAGACCTTATGAATGTGATAGATGTAATGAACTACAAGATATTCTTGATCTCACCCTAAAAGAGACTCAAAAATTCTAAATAAATTGAAGAGACTAAATAGGGAAAAGAAAGACTGAGAACTTAAACTGGAAGTCTGTGAACTCGAACGAGATGACTTCTAGGAACAAATTCTGAAATTGCTATTGCAAATCAATGGCATGCACAAATTCACCAGTCACAATTACATAAAGTCATATCGCTCGATTCATAATTCAACTGAAAAAGGCGTGTTGGTATAGAATCTACAAGCAATGACACCACTCATAGATCTAGTACGAATGAAAGACCCACATCCTTATGTAATTATTATTGTAGAACTGGTCACAAGTATTCATCTTGTAGATTACATTTTTCAAATGTTGCGGGGTGGATCTGGAAGCCCAAAAGTACTCCGAATTTTGCTAGAACTAACCATAAAGGACCCAGGCAAGCTTAGGTACCTCAAAGAAGGCAAATAATCTTATTTTGCAGGAAAACCACAGGAAAAGTCGAAAAGGAAAATGGTATCTCGATAGTGCGTGTTCAAGTTACATGACGAGCGACAAAATATTGTTCAAGAAGTTACAAATATTGTTACACTACGTCATAAGTCAGTTGATGTAAGCGCTTAGAAATCTGATCCCCTTTGAAAGTATATAAAGTAATTTAATGATGTTACATCCCATTTTCGAAAGCCTTTGAGAGTTAATATTCGAGGACAAATGTTCCTGAATGTTTCTAAGGGGGAAGGATATTACACCCCGTACTTCAGACGTCACTGTCGTTATAAGATTATCTAATGTAAGCTAAGAAATGATGAAATCCTTGTACAAGGATAAGGAAGGTTTATTAAAGTCTTAAGTAAGTTAAGGTGAATGAGACTTGGAAAAACAAATGAGATAATGGATACATAAAATCGAGCTGCTTGCTTACCGGGTACTTTCTTGAGTGACTTGCTTACTCGTCCTACCAGCTTGAGCTACTTAACACATGTCGTGATTATTAAATGAGGAAAAAATACATGTCTAAATGAATAAGGGAAGCATGTGACACCTATTAATTAACCAAGCATGTGTCAAGTAGGTGTATCGCCTACTTGCTAAAAGGGAAGGCCCAAATTAGTCCACCTAAATGGACATGTGTAGGTTAGCCAAGAGGGCCCTTTTAGGGGCTGAATCAAGACAAATCTCCTCATAATATGCAAGTAGTATAAACATAAAGAGATCCACAAAATTATCTCCCAAATGGATCTACTCCAAACCATCAAAAAGTTCCCGATAATCTTCTTTTTCTTTCAATTCAAGTTAAAAGGATAATCCCGAATGTTGAAGGATATGAAGTGAAGCAAGTTCAAGGGAAAGATACTATAATTTTTCATCCCTAAAAGATCTGATCTAGGTAATAAAATCCTCTCTTCTTCATATATTTGAGTTTATCTTAGTTCTAGCTAGGTTGTTTGGTAAAGAACTTGTGAAGTAGTGGCTAAACATTGAGTTGAAGTTGTTGTGGTGGTATGAACTTTTTGGAGTAGTTTCATGTTATTATATGGCTGTCACATGTGAGTATTTGCTTGGACATATTGTGTTTAAGCTTATTGATGCCTTAACTAAGTTGTGGGGGTATGAAATGATGAAGTAATAATCTGAAATTAGTTTTGAGTTGCTGTAATTTGTGGACTATTATGAGTTCATTTTTATGTTGTATTGTGGCTTAAGTATGTATAACCTAAGTATATTATGGTTGTCATTATTAAAGTGTATTCAATTTCTAGATATGTTTTAGGGTTGGAAAAGTGCAAAGTAGCACTGAGTTATTGTATGAGATTGTGTGGACTATTTTGGTGATGTATTGATGAATATAATATGGGATATTGATGCAATATATTTGTTAACATTCTGAATGTGTTGTTCTTGTTTTTTGATTTGAGTAAAGGAAAAGAATAAAGGGGAGGTGTTGTCCAAATACTTGTAGATGAGCTAGTCACTCATTTTTGTTGAATTCTAGCTTCCGTAAGCTTAATAATGCCCCCATATTGTTTGTTGCAGATTGAAGCACTAACGGGTTGAACCAACGCCATGAGGTTAAGTAAACAACAAACGTATGTTAAGGATAATCCTTCCTTCTTTTGGCATGATTCAGGTAGCGAAATGTAAACGTAATGTTATTCCATAAATAGTTCTACTCTTACTAGTTAAGGATGTCTACCTTATTCATTCTTGTGAAATATAATTTAAAGCATGTCTAAGTATGTTACTAATTCCCTATTGAGGCATACAATAAATATGTCCTAATGATCGTAAAAGGCTCTTCATGCATTTACCACCGAGCTACGCCTGGTCGGGAAGTAGGGATGGCAAACGGGGCGGGGCGGGGCGGGTTTAAGCTTATGTTAGGTGGGTTTAAGTTTACGCGGGGCGGTGCAGATGTGAGGCGGGTTCAAAAACTTTTTTTAAATTTAATTGCGGTTGCGGGGCGGTTGCGGAGTATGCATTTGTTTAATACTTGCATCGCATATTTGCTGCTTTTCATCAAAGAAGATTTAAATGTTTTCGTGGAGTTGTAATCTGCTTTCTCAATTAGAATTTGTTTTATAAACTTCCCTTGCTTATCTTTATATCTTTATTTTTATTCTAAATTTTGTTAATTCATTAATCTCCTCTTTTCTTGCTCTTTTAAGCTTAAATGTGTGGGTAATATAATATATTCTAGTTATAAATTATGAATATATTCAAATATTACCAATTTTTGGGTCATTAAAATATTGGTTCGTCTATCCGGTAGAAATGTAGTATACTAGTTTTAAGAAAATATATTTAAAATTAATTATTATAATTAACTTACTAATCAAATTACTACTTTTGTTATGGAGTAATATGCTAAAAGATATTTTCTAATAAGATTAGTAGAAGACATACAGTAATTGATCTTCTATAATTAATTATAATTTGAATAAAAATAATCTAAAGATGTCTTATGTTTTATTTATCGGTTTAATATGAAAATGACCATATAAGTATATCACTTGAAAATATTTGTAATCAACCCCAAAATAGATCTTCCCTAATCGTCTCAGTCTGAGTATAACGTATATGTATATCACCTCGTAAAAGATGAATTATCTTAAGGATTGATAATTTTGCACTATTATTAAGGTAAAATTCTTATTTCCTGATAAGTGATACGTATTTTATTCTTCTTTAAGATAAAAATTCAAACAAGGTGTTTTTTTTTACAAAAACAAATAAAAGAAAGGGAAAAGAAGCGAGATGAGAATCTTTCTAGCCTGCTACGTGTCTCGCTTAGGCACACCTACACACTAAAAAACTGTAGTAGTTTTTATTCGTTCATAATATTAATTATACAAACGTTGAATTTATAATAGCGGTATTATTGATTCATGTTTGTCTGTAATTTAATTTTTTCTTGTATTTACTAATAATCAACTTAAATATATCATACATGCACCAGACTTGATCATTAATGATAATGTTAATAGATCCATAAAATAATACAATTGAAATTTCATAAAATATTGAAAAAATTTCAATTGAAATTTCATAAAATATTGGAAAACATTATGGACATAGCTGGAACTACCTAGAAAAAGAGAAAAGAAGGCCATAGGTTATCGTTAATTTTTTTGGATTTTTTTTAAAAAAAAAGAGAAATTACTTGTTAAAAATGAAAAATGGATTTTTTTTGCTTTGCGGGGCGGGGCGGGGCAGGGCGGTTTGAAAACAGAATATCTTCCTATGCGCTGCGGTGCGGGGCAGGTTAAAATTTATGCGGGTAAAGGATGAACCCGCCCCGCAACCGCCCCGCCCCGCCTTATTGCCATCTCTATCGGGAAGTCAAGCATTTACCATCGAGATACGACCAGTTGGGCAGTTACGCATTTACCACTAAGCTATGGTCGGTCAGACAGTTACCACCGGTTGAATAGTTACGTATCATTATTTACCATCGGTTGGGAAGACATGTATTTACCATCAAGCTACGACTGGTCGGGCAATTACCACTGATCAGTTGAGCAGTCATATTACGATATGGATAATAGTCCAAAGAAATGCATTAAATATGTAAGTATAATTAGTATGCACACGATGGCCCTCAGTGGTACTTCAGAGGTTCAGTTTGATTATTATATTTCTCTTATTGATGTTGGCTTATTGTTATGTTTCAGTTCTGCCTTACACACTCGGTACACTATTTGTAGTAACGTCCTTTTTATTGTGGACGCTGCATCCATGCATGCATGTGTAGGTAACCAGTTTGACGAGCCCTCAAAGTAGACGAGGTTATCATTTAGTGAAGGATCTGTAAGACTCCACTTCATTTGGAGTGCAGCTGGAACAATAAGTCATCATATTGGAGTTTTGCTATAGACTTATGGGTAGGCTGAGACCCTTTCCCGACCATCTTTCGATGTCAAATAGTCTTTGAAGCTTCATAGACACAAGTTCATTATTAGAGGCCTTGATGGCCTATGTGTATTTATGTTTTGAGTATGATGGTTTGCCGATATAACATTTGCCCACTTACAGTTATACATTACGAGTTATGGCTATGTTGTCCCATGATAGTTACAGAAAGAATGAGTTCAACGAACCAGGCCTATGTATGTTCTAGCTTTTGTTGAATGATCCTGAGTTACAGAGTGGTTCGCTCAGGCCAGTATGGCACTGGGTGCCAGCCACACCTCCCCATGTTGGGCCGTGACTAAAATAAATGGAGGAAATGTCAGATTCAGTGATGATTCAAAAGGCAAAATTGTTGGCACTGGAACAGTTCCATTCGAGAACAACTGTGATATCACAGAAGTTTATCTCGTGGATGGACTCATCTACAACTATTGAGCATAATTCAACTATGTGACTCTAGGTATGAAGTGAAATTCAAGAAAATAGGTTGCGCCATCGAAGATGAGTCAGGTAAAATCATTCTTCTAGAAAAAAGGTACGACAACGTTTATATCCTAGACTGCATTAAGAATTTAGACAATCACATTTGTCTAGCAACAATTTCTGATGATCCCTGGATTTGGCATAAGAAACTTGGACACGCAACTATGCAACTGATTGAAAAGCTGTCTAGACATGACCCAGTCATTAGGCTTCCCAAACTCAATTTTATAGGAACCATATGTGTGATGCATATTTGTAATGACCTGACCAATCGTTTTGAGATTTTGTACTTTGATCGCCAGTTCTCGGGCATGACTTTCCCCGTATGATGTATTATGACTGATGTAGATCGATGGTTTTGGTTTTAAGGAAAATCGGAAGGAATTTGAAAGAACAGTCTCAGATGAAAGCTTTGAATTTGACAGGTTTGACCAAGAGTTGACTTGTTTGTATATGATATCGTATCGGAATTATTATGATTTGGTTAACTCCGTTAGGTGATTTATGACTTAGGAGCACGATCGGAATGCATTTTGGAAGTCCGTGGAAGGATTTGGCTCGAATTGGCAAAGTTAGTATTTTGGCGAATTCTGGTTGATAGGTGAGATTTTGATCCGAAGGTCGGAATCGAATTCCGATAGTTGCTGTAGCTTCATTATGTCATTTGTGATGTGTGTGCAAAATTTTAGGTTATTCGGACATCGTTTGGTCGGGTTTTTGATCGAAAGTGTATTTCGAAAGTTTTTGAAAACTTAGGCTTGAATTCGATGAGTTTTGGATAATTTGATGTTGTTTGAGGTGTTTTGATGATTGGAACAGGTTTGAATGATGTTATGAATTATGTTGGCATGTTTGGTCGGGGTCCCATGAGGCTAGGATAAGTTTTGGAAGAGTTTTTGGAAGATTTTTGCCGTTTTGAGCATAAGCATGTAATGATCCAAAGGTCCATTTTTAGTTCTAGAGATCGAAATTTGATTTTGAGACTTCCATAATTTTGATAATGAATTATAGGAGTGATCTGAAAAGTTTGGTCTAATTTCATCAAGTCGCGATTAGGTTTCTGAAAAGTTAATTGTTTAACGAGCGAAATGGATATCGCACTGAGCAAAATGAGCTCCGAATTGAGTTTCGATTAAAGGACTATGTTCGTATCATTATTTGTGACTCATAGGAACAAGAATCATCGAATTCCAAGTTCGTATGGTGGAGTTAGAGCCTTTTTAGTGAAAATAAATATTACTGGTGCAGCAGGATCTGATGCGCACCTTTAGCAACCAGATTTGTCACTTTTAGCGATGGGAATGACTCTTTTAGCAACCAGAATAGGTTTATTAAAGTTGTTGCGTTTTTCTGCTCATTTTATTTTGGTGAAAGAACACGGCTTGGGGCGATTTTTGAGCAAGAAATCATGGGAAATCTTGAGGTAAGTCACTTGTGATCATTTCTACTCCATAATATTGAATTATCATTGAATAATCCGACTAGATTACAGGTTTTTAAGGTGTAAATTGGGGATTTGGACCTAGGGATTTGAAAATAAGATTTGAAGATTTGGAGGCCGAATTGTTATCGGAATTTAGTTATTTTAGTATGGTTGGACTCGTGGTTGAATGGGTTGTCGGATTTTGTGAGTTGCGTCGAATTTCGAAGCATGGGCCCGGGGGCCGGGTTTGAGCAATTTCGGGATTTTGATGTTAAATTGGATATTTTCGAGTGGGCTTCTCTCCCTTAGCATATTTTAATGATTATGTACTGATTGTGACTAGATTTGGAGCATCCGGAGGTCTATTCGTGCGGGCGAGGCATCGCGGGCTAGATTTTGGACCGGATCGAGGTAAGTAATGATTGTAAATACTGTCCTGAGGGTTTGAAACCCCAGATTATACGTCGTTGTATTACTTTGAGGTGACTTGCACGCTGGATAACGAGCGTGTGGTAGAGCACCGCTGGGGATTGTGACCTAGTCCATCCCGAACGAATATTTTAATGCGTATTTGATAGTTAATTGTTTGACATTATTATATTTTTGGGCTGTATGCCATGTTTGGGGCCTTGTGCCGAATTGTTGAGACCTTTTGGGGCATTTTTACTATCTTTCCTCACTCTATTTGTTTGAAAGCATACTCTCAGTCATGTTTTACCTGTTTACTGCTCAAATCTGGCTTTATCACTATATTCTTAAAATGTGGAAATTGTTTTGGGCTGAGTTCCCTGTTTTACTGAGATAGACCGAGGGTCTGATTGTGAGATTGATGATTAAGATAGACTGAGAGTCTGATGGTGAGGTTAATGACTGAGAGAGGCCGAGGGCCTAGTTGTGAGGATTATATATCTATGGATCGGGCTGCACGCCGCAACAGTGTATATATATATGTATATGGATCGGGCTGCGTGTCGCAGCAATATAACGCTTGGGCTGTAGGAGCCACTCTGGAGTCTGCACACCCCCAGTAAGCGCAGTCGACTATTTATATGGATCGAGCTGTGCGCAACAGCGATGCATGGATCGGGCTGCACGCCGCAACGGTTACTTTGATTTCAGTTATTGTGAGAGATATACGGATCGGGCTGCACGCCGCAGCGGTTACTATATGGTACCAATTGAGCGTGAATGCTGAGTACGAGTACTGATTGGTAAGAGTTGAGTCACGAGTGACAGAGAGGCTAGCTCGAGGGGCAATAGATATATACATGCATATGAGTGATGTTTTTGCCTGAGAGACCTGTTTATGGACTTATTGATTTCACTCCTCTTTAAAGTGAATTTCTATCGAATATGTTGATTTATCGACTGTTTTCACTCATCTTTATATTAAGCCTCTGTCGGAAAGTTGAACAAATGTTTTAAAACAACTTTTATTTAAACTGGGGTTTATGAGATGTTCAGAAATTAATCACCGATTTGGCATTGGTTATTTCCACTGAGATTTTTAAGTTATTAAGTGTTTATGATTACTGTTTTGCCCGAGGGGTTATTTACAACTATGTTTTGCCCGAGGGGCCGATTATGGCTTTAATCTCTATTATTATCTTAAATGGTATTGAACCCCTACCGAAACTGCTGGAAAGTATTTCAAAATAATTTTTACTAAAAGCTGGATTTTAAAAGGGAAGATTGACTCGTATTATGATTTGAAGGCCTGTTGTGTTTATTGAGCCTAACGTGAATGTGGATTCATTGTTTTCTACTGCTCAGCCTTTATTTACTCTTATTACTTACTAGGTTGAAGTACTCACATTACTCCCTGCACCTCGTATGCATATTCAGGTATATCGGAACCCGGTAGTGGGTATTGATAGCTCAGCCGCGGAGTCATCAGAGTTAGCAAGGTGGCTGCATGACGTTCGTAGCACCGCTTCCTTCCCCTCATTGTTGTTACTGTATTTAGTACATTTTTAGACTTTTGTTGTATTCAGACCTTGATAGTTGCTCATGACTAGTGACACCCTGATGTCGGGCTGGTATTTTATTCCGCACTGTTTTTCCAGGATTTTATTATGAAACATTGTTTAATTTAAAGACTTAAAAAATGACTCTTAATGCTTAAAGGGTTAAGGTGAGTGTTGTGCGGCTGGCCTTGTCTTCATGAGAGGCGCCATCACGACCGGGCCGGTTTGGGGTCGTGACAATTTGGTATCAGAGCCTAGGTTACATAGGTCTCACAAGTCATGAGCTGGTTTAGTAGAGTCTCGTGGATCGGTACGGAGACGTCTGTATTTATCCTCGAGAGGCTGCAGAACCTTTAGGAAAAACTTCACATTCTTGAATTCTTATCGTGCGTCATTGATTCAGCTTGAAAGGTAACTCCTTGAACTCTTTCCACGCGTTCGTATGCGCGCATGAGCGCTCGATATCAGATGTGCATCGATGGCTTGTGATTCCCTGATCGAGGGGCGAGATGCGATCTCTGTGAGTTGATGTTGGGCCAGTCTTGAGGACTTGAGGCCGGATCTTTGCCTATGGCTTGAGCACCGAGGTGCTGATTGTGTGAGCAAGTGTTCTGAACTTATATGTTCGGTATTGTCCCTATTAGTGGGAGTGATGGCTGGTTAGCTACGTGATGAGTATGTTAGTACTGCGAGATGTATCTATGTAACTTAGAAGTGACGAGGAAGGTCTACAGGATGATAGATGAACTATTAAGTGTATGATTTCCATTGTGATTGGATGTGTAGCTCCGAGTTATGGGCGCGTGGAGAATCTTTTCGTGTCTCCTAGTTGGGAGTGAAGTAAATTTTATGTTACGGTATGAGTTCAGACTCAGGAAGACTAAGTGGTTGTGTAATGTGTATGATGGTGGAAGGTATACGAAAATGTTATATGGAAGGCAAAACAGGTGGGTTATCCCCTGCGAAGTGTTCTGGAGTTGTGCGATCTTTATGTTGTTTGTTAGAAGATCCCATTTACAAGAGAAATATATGTGTGAATTTAATTTGGGTCGCTTAAGAGTGTGGGTTTAACTGTTACGAGAGTGAATGCGAGATTTGCATAGAGTTAAAGTACCGATGGTCGGTGTTTCAAGAGCTTATAAAGGACTGAGTCTAATCTCACTATGGTATTATGGCAGCAATAAAGTATACACGTTATGAGTTATGGCGCATGTTTTGATCTATGGCTTCGAGCCAAGTGGGGGAGTCCGCTATTGAATAGTTGATTGCACGGTTATGTGCTCTAATGGTTCCAGTTTGAGGCGTATTTGTGAATCAATTATGGTTCGAGTAAAGGAAATTTCAATAAAGGTTATGTTATGCTTTATGGGTGTACGAGAATCGGGGAATGACTTGAGTTGTGGTTGGTAAGGAATGCTCGGTACATAGGGCAGGAAGTTGCTTGGTTAAATTGAAATGAGGTCACATTCTGTAGTGTCGGAGTGCAAATGAAGCACAGGTTGTTCGATTCATTTAATCAATCTAACTGCGGTTTGAGTAGAGTGGATGCCTCTAGAGAATGGTCCTATTGTGTTCAAAATTTTACATGAAATAATTGGAGGCTTTCAAGTTATACTTATGGATAGAAACTGAATTTTCCTTGGAAGACGTCAAGACTTGTGGTGTTTTCTATATTAATTGTGGGATTCTATGTATTAGTATTAGGAGGTAACATATTTAGATCCACAGGAAGTTCTTCAAAGCGAAGTATTTCAGATGTGGTGCTTTTGGGAATATTTAAGAGAGTATTCAGTGACTTATGAGTCTTAGACAGTGTGGTTTTATGCTTGGGTCTCGTGTGGTAATCCTGGGTTGAGAAATTGTGGTGCTACAACAAGAGAGAGAATCAAGTTGAAAATGAATCAGAAGGAAATTTAGATAGATGGAATAGTTTGATAGTAGACCAAATAAGTATGGTAAGGATATGATTAATTCTGTGCGTGTGTTCGAGGTAATGAGTTCTTTAAGGTATTTTGCGGCGATGCTCTTAGGTTTTGATGACTTGCTTAGCTTGATCGAGTTAGAAGGATTCAGTCCTGACATGTCTGATTTGTGCAAAGGGAACTTAGAGAGTTCTTGATGATTTTACCGCGGTTTGGGAATGTATATTTTCTGTGGACATGGGATGTGTAGTGATTTTCCTTCTAGATGGGACCAATGGAAGGTTCGTGACTAGTGAATATGTAGTTGACTGTGGCTCGAAAAGGGATTTTAAAGTTCTTATATTTATCATAGGATGGCATGTTATATGTGGTATGTTGTGTAGGGCGGGGATTGGCATATGTAAGGTCGCAATTCAGTTTTGAAAGGAAGGTCATAATTTCTTAGATAGCACAGGTAGTTTCAGATGACTAGGTAAATGATATTACTAAATGGTGTGTCTTGATAACGGTATGCACTTCAGAAAGAGGGAAATGTGGTTGAGTTGATAATATATCATAGTATTGCGGTTGTGGACTGTGAGAAAATAGCTAAGATTGGTAAGAGGGTAGTATGTGCTATGATTCAGTCGTTGTGAACCTTCGGTGGATTATTTATCTGTTGTGTGTGACTAGACTTGATGTATGGTCCATTGGTAGACCTATATGGATGTGTGTTCTGTATCACGGCGGCTTGGTTGACTTCGAGTTTCCAATGGTGAGGTGTGTGTTCGTCTGTTATTGAGCTTATTAGTAATCTGGGGAGACCTATGAGTTACCTTTCTGTGTTGCGAGGCGTTATGATTTGTTGGTTATAGGCACATATGGTGCAGTTCTATTAGGGTTTCATGGTAGAAGTCGAGCGGGAAGAGTAATTTGGTGTTGCTCAGTGAACGTCGTATTGGTTATGTCCTATCAGGTGTGCGTGGTTTATATTATTTGTTTCACCGTAGGTGTAATGATTGCTTTGGTTCCAGACATCAAATTATGCATGGTTGTCGATTTTGAGCATAATGACTTGAGGTGTTTCATGTGGAATAGTGTTGGATAGGATCGCGAATCACATCGAAGTTATGTGGAGGTATGACCTTGCGGGTTAGATTCGTGTGTTATGTTCCTATAATGTGAGACGGGTTCTCAGCCTTGTGTTGTGGCGGTACTGGTGAGCTTGAGGTACAACTCTTTCAATTGAGACATTTTCATGATTTGAGTATGTTCGGACCGTTGCTTATTGGTGCGCGTATTATGCAAGTGGTGTTTTAGGCCTGTACGGATGTGTCATGTCACCAAAGTAGTGTGTTGGATTAGAGGAGATCGCTGGGTTCTTTAATGAATACAAACAGATTCGATTTCAGCATGTCGGGAGGATAAATATCGAGGTTCGACTCAAAAATTTGCTATGGTCCTTGCCAAAGGAGAAGTGGCCTTATGAGTGGTTGATTTGAGAAATGGTTATGGTTTATTGCGTGTTTCATTTATCATTGGCAGTATATGGAAGTGTTGGAATGAGACTTTAGTTGATAAAAGATTTTCTGTCGGTATTCGGTTGGTATGTGCAGCTGCTGTGAATAGTAGTTATCGCTACGAGTGTTTGAGTTATATGGTATATCATATAATTGCACATGAGGTTGCAGGCATAGGCTATTACAACTGGTTCGGGCTATTCAGTGTATGAGTGTGAGGTTTTGATCGTATTGATGGTTTCAGAAGTGAAAATGTGGTTCTATGATTCATGGGCTAGATTGGGTTGTGTAATTTCAGCTTCTATGTGTTATCACACCTATATGTGGGATCACCCCCGGGTTATGCATGGTAAAGTTATTCAGCTATTGGTTGGCTTTTAGAACAACTTTGAGTACGTTCGAGGACGAACGTGTGTTTAAGTGGGGGAGGATGTAACGACCCGACCGGTCGTTTTGAGCTTTTGTACTTTAATCGCCAGTTCTCGGGCATGACTTGCCCCGTATGATGTATTATGACTGATGTAGATCGATGGTTTTGGTTTTCAGGAAAATCGGAAGGAATTTGAAAGAACAGTCTCAGATGAAAGCTTTGAATTTAAAAGGTTTGACCAAGAGTTGACTTGTTTGTATATGATCTCGGATCGGAATTTTTATGATTTGGTAAGCTCCGTTAAGTGATTTATGACTTAGGAGCGTGATCGAATTGCATTTTGGAAGTCCGTGGAAGGATTTGGCTCGAATTGGCAAAGTTAGTATTTTGGCGAATTCCGGTTGATAGGTGAGATTTTGATCCGAGGGTCCGAATGGAATTCTGATAGTTGCTGTAGCTTCGTTATGTCATTTGTGATGTGTGTGCAAAATTTCAGGTTATTCGGACATCGTTTGGTCGGGTTTTTGATCGAAAGTGTATTTAGGATGTTTTTGTAAACTTAGGCTTGAATTCGATGAGTTTTGGGTAATTTGATGTTGTTTGAGGTGTTTTGATGATTTGAACAGCTTTGAATGATGTTATGAATTATGTTGGCATGTTTGGTCGGGGTCCCATGAGACTAGGATAAGTTTTGGAAGAGTTTTTGGAAGATTTTTGCCGTTTTGAGCATAAACATGTAATGATCCAAAGGTCCATTTTTAGTTCTAGAGATCGAAATTTAATTTTGAGACTTCCAGAATTTTGATAATGAATTATAGGAGTGATCTGAAAAGTTTGGTCTAATTTCATCAAGTCGCGACTGGGTTTTTGACGCGAATCATGAGTTAATTGTTTAACGAGCGAAATGGATATCGCACTGAGCAAACGAGCTCCGAATTTAGTTTCGATTGAAGGATTATGTTCTTATCATTATTTGTGACTCATAGGAACAAGAATCATCGAATTCCAAGTTCGTATGGTGGAGTTAGAGCCTTTTTAGTAAAAATAAATATTGTTGGTGCAGCAGGATCTGGTGCGCACCTTTAGCGACCAGATTTGTCACTTGTAGCGACGGGAATGGCTCTTTTAGCGACCAGAATAGATTTATTAAAGCTGTTGCGTTTTTCTGCTCATTTTGACCTTTTTTTTTTTGGTGAAAGAACACGGCTTGGGGGCGATTTTTGAGCAAGAAATCATGGGAAATCTTGAGGTAAGTCACTTGTGATCATTTCTACTCCATAATATTGAATTATCATCTAATAATCCGACTAGATTACATGTTTTAAAGGTGTAAATTGGGGATTTAGACCTAGGGATTTGAAAATAAGATTTGAAGATTTGGAGGCCGAATTCTTATCGAAATATAGTAATTTTGGTATGGTTGAAGTCGTGGTTGAATGGGTTGCCGGATTTTGTGAGTTGCGTCGAATTCCGAAGCGTGGGCCTGGGGGCCGGGTTTGAGCAATTTCGGGATTTTGATGTTAAATTAGATATTTTCGAGTGGGCCTTGCTTCCTTAGCATATTTTAATGATTATGTACTGATTGTGGCTAGATTTGGAGCATCCGGAGGTCGATTTATGCGGGCGAGGCATCGCGGGCTAGATTTTGGACCGGATCGAGGTAAGTAATGATTGTAAATACTGTACTGAGAGTTTGAAACCCCGAATTATACGTCGTTGTGTTACTTTGAAGTGACTTGCACGCTGGATGACGAGCGTGAGGTAGAGCACCGCTGGGGATTTTGACCTAGTCCATCCCGAACGAATATTTTAATGCGTATTTGATAGTTAATTGTTTGACATTATTATATTTTTGGGCTGTATGCCATGTTTGGGGCCTTGTGCCGACTTGTTGAGACCCTTTGGGGCATTTTTACTATCTTTCCTCACTCTATTTGTTTGAAAGCATATTCTCAGTCATGTTTTACCTATTTACTGCTCAAATCTGGCTTTATCACTATATTCTTAAAATGTGGAAATTGTTTTGGGCTGAGTTCCTTGTTTTACTGAGATAGACCGAGGGTCTGATTGTGAGATTGATGACTGAGATAGACTGAGAATCTGATGGTGAGGTTAATGACTGAGAGAGGCCGAGGGCCTAGTTGTGAGGATTATATATCTATGGATCGGGCTGCACGTCGCAGCAATGTATATATATATATATATGTATATGGATCAGGTTGCACGCCACAACAATACTTATGTGGATCGGGCTGCGTGCCGCAACAATATAGCACTTGGGGTGTAGGAGCCCTTCCGGAGTCTGCACACCCCCAGTGAGTGCAGTCGACTATTTATATGGATCGGGCTGTGCCCACAGCGATGCATGGATCGGGCTGCACGCCGCAACGGTTACTTTGATTTCAGTTATTGTGAGAGATATACGGATCGGGCTGCACGCCACAACAGTTACTATATGGTACCAATTGAGCATGAATGCTGAGTGCGAGTACTGATTGGTAAGAGTTGAGTCACGAGTGACAGAGAGGCTAGCCCGAGGGGCGATAGATATATACATGCATATGAGTGATGTTTTTGCCTGAGAGGCCTATTTATGGACTTATTGATTTTACTCCTCTTTAAAGTGAATTTCTATCGAATATGTTGATTTATCGACTGTTTTCACTCATCTTTATATTGAGCCTCTGTCGGAAAGTTGAACAAATGTTTTAAAACAACTTTTATTTAAACTGGGGTTTATGAGATGTTTAGAAATTAATCACTGATTTGGCATTGGTTATTTCCACTGAGATTTTTAAGTTATGAAGTGTTTATGATTACTGTTTTGCCCGAGAGGCTATTTTACAAACTATGCTTTGCCCGAGGGGCCAATTATGGCTTTAATCTCTATTATTATCTTAAATGGTATTGAACCCCTACCGAAACTGCTGGAAAGTATTTCAAAATGATTTTTACTAAAAGCTAGATTTTAAAAGGGAAGATTGACTCGTATTATGATTTGAAGGCCTGTTTTGTTTATTGAGCCTAATGTGAATGTGGATTCATTGTTTCCTACTGCTCAGCCTTTATTTACTCTTATTACTTACTGGGTTGGAGTACTCACATTACTCCCTGCACCTCGTGTGCAGATTTAGGTATATCGGAACCCGGTAGCGGGTGTTGATAGCTCAGCCGCGGAGTCATCAGAGTTAGCAAGGTGGCTGCATGACGTTCGCAGCACCGCTTCCTTCCCCTCATTGTTGTTATTGTATTTAGTACATTTTTAGACTTTTGTTGTATTCAAACCTTGATAGTTGCTCATGACTAGTGACACCCCGATGTCGGGCTGGTATTTTATTCTGCACTATTATTCCAGGATTTTATTATGAAACATTGTTTAATTTAAAGACTTAAAAATGACTCTTAATGCTTAAAGAGTTAAGGTGAGTGTTGTGTCGGCTGGCATTGTCTTCACGAGAGGCGCCATCTCGACCGGGCCGGTTTGGGGTCGTGACAATATTAACTTGGTAAGCAAACCAGAACTTCCTTTAAACCCAAAGATATTGTCTCCACATCTAAGCCTTTACAACTATTGCATATGGATTTGTTTGGCCCTACTAGAACTATTAGCATTAGAGGTAAACGATATGCGTTTGTTATTGTTGATGATTATTCATGTTTTACTTGGGTAATATTTCTGGCTCATAAAGATGAAGCTCTAAAGAATTTTGAGATCTTTTGTAAAAAGGATTGAAAGAGAAAAATGGTATCTCATTTCAACCATATAAAGAGATCATGGCGGAGAATTTGAAAGAAAATCATTTGAAGATTTTTGCGATGAACAAGGTTACACTCACAATTTGTTAGCTCCTATCACCTCAACAGAGTGGGGTAGTTGAATGTAAAAATCGAACCTTGCAAGACATGGCCAGAATAACGATAATGGAGCATTTTTTTCCAAATCACTTTTGGGAAGAGGCAGTCAACATGGCATGTCATATCCTCAACAGATGTCTCATTTGATCAATCTTGAAGAAAACTCCATATGAACTATGAAAAGGCAAAGACCAAACATTGGCTAGTTCTATCCTTTTGGAAGCAAATGCTTTATTCATAATAATGGTAAGGACAATCTTGGTAAGTTTGATCCTAGAAGCGACAAAGGTATATTTCTTGGTTATTCAAATAACAGTAGATCATTTAGAGTTTATAACAAATGTACTTTGTGTGTAGAGGATTCAGTTCATGTTATCTTGGATTATATTAACCATGTGGCCAAGGGAATTATTACAGGTGATGAAGACATTAATCAAGATTTACCAAAAGTTATTGAAACTCAGAAATCAAAGGAACCACTAACAGTTGCAATGCAACTTCAAAGTTGACTGATGAACCTATCAACCAACATGCTAAAATGCAAAATGAGTCGAATACTCAGCAAGCTGAAATAATCCCAAATGAATGGAGAAGTAAACCTGAATATTCACAAAGGTTTATCATTGGAAATACAAACGATGGAATGAAAACTAGGGGATCTCTCAAGGAAAAGCCAAACATTTCCCACATATCTCAGCTAGAACCAAAGAAGGTTGACAAAGCTTTGAAGGACTCCAACTGGGTACACGCTATGCAGGAAGAACATGATCAGTTTGATATAAATAAAATATGATGATTGCTACTCAAGTCAGCAAATGTTGCAACCACTGTAACCAAATGGTTTTTCCGAAACAATTGAATGAAGAGACAAAGTGGTTAGAAATAAATCTAGATTAGTCTCACAAGGCTACTCATAGCAGAAAAGAGTCGATTATAATGAAATATTTGCCCTAGTGGCTTGATTAGAATCAATTCGGATATTGCTAGCTGTCACGCCCCGAGCTTGGGGGCATGACAAAAGTGTTATCAGAGCAGTTCTGTCCTAGGGAGTCTACAAGCTGTGTCTAGTAGGGTCTTATTTATAGATGTGTGGTGCACCACATTATATAAGCAGGGGACTACAAGGCTTTTAGGAGTTGGTTACCCTTCTTTCAAATCTAAATCGTGCTGTAGCACTAAGTTATAGGAAATTTGAGTTAAACTTACATGTTGATGTGTGCATGCACAGATGACGGTAACTAGGAAGACTACGACTAGCTAGAGGAGAGAAACTGCAGTAGGTGAGGGGACTAGCAGGGTACCCCCAGTAGATTGGGCCCAATCGGAGTCCCAGGGAGAGACCCCTACCTAGCAATTACCGGCTCCTCCGCCACATGAGGAGATTCCTAGGTGGACCGCACATCTAGTTCCCCCCAGATTCCATCAGATCAGGACTTGAGAAGTACAGTGCATTTGTTGGCATAGTTGGTAGCTACCCAACAACAGGCTAGGGCATCCGCTAGTGCAGGACCTTCTGAGGGATCTGGGAGTTCAAGAGTCCGAGAGTTTATTGCTTTGAATCCCCTAGAGTTCACGGGGACAGATCAGAGGGAGGACCCACAAGATTTCATAGATCAGCTTCATAGGATCTTTTGGGTTATGCATGCTATGGAGAAAGAGGCAGTTGAGTTAGCAGCTTTTCGACTCCGAGATATAGCCATCCTTTGGTACGAGGGATGGGAAAGGTCTAGGGGATGTGATGCACCTCCCACTATTTGGGAGAATTTTTTAGATGCCTTCTTTGACCAGTACTTATCGCGAGAGATCCGACAGGCCCGACTCGATCAGTTTCTAGCCCTCAAGCAGGGCAATATGAGTGTTCGAAAGTATAGTCTCCGTTTTAACTCATTGGCCAGATATGCACCATCCATAGTTGCTACGATGCGAGGCAGGATCCATATGTTTATAGCAGGGTTGGCCCTAGAGTTGACCGAGGCATGGGCCACTGCTGCATTACAAGATAGTATGGATATCTCTCGGATTAAGGCATTTGCCCAGAATATAGAAAGTGGTAGGCGTCGGCAGTAGGGTACGGAGAGGGCTGAGTTAGGGCATCGGAAGAGGATGAGATTTTCCAAATCTCAGGAGCAATCTCAGGGTAGTTATAGGCCCCAGTACTTCGAACGACCACCTAGACCTCCGCCACCTCAGTTACAGGGGTTACAAGTATGACCATGATACTTAGTCAGGACCAGGTGAGAGCTCCCAGGCATCAAGTTTGCAGCGACAATAAGGTTCGGGGCAGACATGGCCATTTCTACCACGGTGCGCCATCTGCGGTCGAGGACACTTGGGCCAATGTCGAGCCGGTTTTGATGCTTGTTATACGTGTAGACGTCCATGGCATATGATGCGAGATTGCCCAAATAGAGATTCTAGGGGTATGTCACAACCAGCAAATTCAGCAGCAGGATCAGCTATGTCCATGCATCCTTTAGGATGCGAGTCTCAGTCTTTGGCTGGTAGAGGTCGAGGCAGAGGCAGAGGGTCCAGTTCAGATGGTAACAAAAATTGTATCTATGCACTAGCAGGTTGACAGGACCAAGAGTCCTTACCAGACATTGTGATAGGTATGTTGACCATTTGTTCTCAAGATGTTTATGCCTTGATAGACCCAGGATCTACTTTATCGTGTATTAACCCATTTGTCACGAGAAAATTTGGTACAGTGCCTGAAATACTAAGTGATCCTTTTGTGGTATCTGCACCGGTCAGAGAATCGATTATCGCTAGACGGGTTTACTGAGGTTGTACGGTGACAGTTTGTGGTCGTCAGACCTCAGCCGACCTAGTTGAGCTAGAGATGTTTTTGATGCTATCATGGGCATGGACTGGTTGGCAGCTTGTTATGCCACAATTAATTGTCGAGCAAAGACAGCCAAATTTCATTTTTCGGGTGGGACAATCCTTTGGTAGGTAATACAGTGACACCCATATATAGGTTTATTTCCTATCTGAAGACGAGGAAAATGATTGCAAAAGGGTGTATTAATCATATTGTGCGAGTTAAAGATGTAGATGCCGAGGTACCTACACTTCAGTCTATTCCAGTAGTAAAGGAGTATGCGAATGTATTTCCAGATGAGCTTCCAGGTATTCCTCCTGAGCGAGAGATTGACTTTGGCATCGATTTACTTCCGGGAACGCAACCAATATCCATCCCTCCGTATTGAATGGCACTGCCAAATTGAAGGAGTTGAAGGAGCAGTTAATAGATTTGCTGGAGAAAGGTTTCATCAGACCTAGTACCTCACCTTGGGGTGCACTGGTACTCTTTCTATGAACGAAAGACAGCTCGCTGAGGAAGTGTATCGATTATAGGCAACTGAACAAGGTAACTATTAAAAATAAGTATCCACTTCCAAGGATAGACGAATTGTTTGATCAGTTACAAGGAGCTAGATGCTTTTCAAAGATAGATTTGAGGTTATGATACCACCAGGTCAGAGTTCGAGAGAATAATATTCCTAAGACAGCCTTCAGGACCCTATATGGCCACTTCGAGTTCCTTGTCCTATCCTTCGGGTTGACGAATGCACCTGCCATATTTATGGACTTGATGAATAGCCTATTTTGGCCATATTTAGATCTGTATGTGATAGTCTTTATTGACAATATTCTGGTTTATTTACGTTCAGAGGATGAGCATGTGGACCACCTACGAGTGGTACTCCAAACCCTCTGTGATAATAAATTATATGCTAAGTTTTCTAAGTGTGAGTTCTGGTTGAAGTCTGTAGCATTCTTGGGACACATTGTATTCGACGGAGGTATAAAGGTAGACACTCAGAAGATTGAGGCTGTGAAATCCTGACCTAGACCTACCACTCCGACAGAGATTCGTAGCTTTCCTGGCTTAGTAGGATACTAGCGAAGGTTCGTAGAGGGTTTTTCTTTTCGTCCAGCACCATTAACGAAGCTGACGCAGAAAGCGACTAAGTTTCAGTGGACAGAGGCCTGTGAGCAGAGTTTCCAAGAGCTTAAGAACAAGTTGACCTCATCGCCAATTCTAGCCCTTCCCGAGGGTCCAGATGGTTATGCCATATATTGTGATGCCTCAGGTGTCGGGTTAGGATGTGTCCTGATGCAATATGGGAAAGTAATTGCGTATGCTTCAAGGCAGTTAAGGAAGCACGAACGAAATTATCCAACCCACGACCTCGAATTAGCTGCGGTTGTCCATGAACTTAAGATATGGTGGCATTATTTATATGGTGTTCATGTTGACATATTCATAGATCATAAAAGCCTGCAATATATCTTTAAGCAAAAAGAATTGAACTTGCGATAGAGGCGGTGGCTTAAGTTATTAAAGGATTACGATGTTAACATTCTCTACCATCCAGGGAAAGCTAATATTGTAGCAGGTGCCTTAAGTCGTCGATCTATGGGTAGCTTGGCACATGTAGAGGCTGAAAAAAGACAATTAACTAGAGAGATTTATCAATTGGCTTGTTTGGGGGTTCAGTTAGTAGACTCTGGTAATGGAGGAGTTGTACTCCAAAATACTGCAAAATCATCTCTCATAACTGAAGTAAAGGAAAGGCAGTACGAGGACCCAAAGTTAGTCGAGTTGAGAGAGCGGGTTCCACAACAGAAGAAGCCATTGTTAAAACTCAAAGGAGATGGGGTTCTCAGATACATGGGTCGTTTATGTGTTCCTGATGTAGCAGGGTTACGAGACAAGATTATGTCAGAGGCACATTATTAATAGTACTCCATTCACCCTGGGTCGACGAAGACGTACCATGACATTAAGGAGGTGTATTGGTCGAACGATATGAAGAAGAACATTGCTGAGTATGTCGCTCAATGCCCTAGTTGCCAGAAGGTGAAGATAGAGCACCAGAAGCCCGGAGGGCTAATGCAGACTACAGAGATCCCAATATGGAAATGTGAGGTGATAAACAAGGACTTTATCGCGGGTTTACATCATTCTCAACATAAGTTCGATTCCATATGGGTGATAGTAGATAGGCTCACGAAATCAGCTTATTTCCTACCGGTCAGATATTCATATACAACCGAAGATTATGCAAAATTATATATTAAAGAGATAGCGCGACTATACAGAGTGCCAATATCTATTATATCTGATCGTGGGGACAAGTTTATAGCAAATTTTAGAGGTCATTTCAGGAAGGTCTAGGGACTCAGGTGAATCTCATCACAACGTTTCATCCACAAACTGATGGACAAGTCGAATGCACAATTCAGACGCTCGAGGATATGTTATGATCATGCGTGCTAGATTTTAAAAGGAGTTTGGATGAACATCTACCTCTTATCGAGTTTGCATATAATAACAGTTATTACTCCAGTATACAGAATGGCTCCGTACAAGGCTTTGTATGGGTGCAGGTGCAGATCTCCTATAGGGTGGTTTGATGTTGGAGAATCTAGATTACACGGGCCAGACCTGGTTCAGCAGGCCATAGAAAAAGTAAAGCTTATTCGGGAGTGACTGTTGACAGCTCAGAGTCGTCAGAAGTCATATTCTGACATGCGGCGACGAGATTTAGAGTTCGGGGTTTATAACTGCGTATTCTTAAAGGTATCACCTATGAAAGGTGTAATTAGGTTTGGCAAGAAAGGCAAACTTAGCCCACAATATATTGGACCTTATAGGATCATCAGAGAGTGGGCCAAGTAGCTTATGACTTAGAATTGCCCTCGAAATTGGAGTATGTCCATATGGTATTTCACGTATCTATGTTACGAAAGTGCATTGACGATCCTACCCAAATGGTGCCCATGGATGATGTTCAGATTATAGAGGACTTGTCATACGAGGTAATTCCGGTTGCCATCCTAGACCGACAAATCTGTAAGCTACAAAATAAGGACATAGCATCCGTAAAGGTTCTATGGAGAAGTAAGAAGGTGGAAGAGATGACGTGGGAAGCAGAGGAAGAAATGAAGTCTAATACCCCCACCTATTTCAAACTGAAGATATGGCTCGAGGTGGGATACCTCAGCACAGCTCTATTCAGGCCAGAAGGTCATCAGGTAAACTCTCATTTTTAATTCTCAGAATTTATAATGGACAGTTGTGTGGGACTAAGTGTTGCTATTTATAGACAGCGGCCATGTGTGGCATGTGTAGTATGTTTTCTGGCTGCGTACAGGTTGGTTTCTGTCAGGTGTACGGAAGAGACTCTGGCAAAAATATTTCCCAAAGTATCTAAGAATAGACATTCGAGGACGAATATTTCTAGGGGGGAAGGATGTTACATCTTGCATTTTTCGTACGTTAAAGTTTCGTCTTCCGTAAATTGATGTAAACTCGGGGATGAGATTATCTGGAGGTTAACATATTTATACTATTTATAACAAACAATAAGTAAGGGCCATTAAGGATAAAGGGTACGCGAATAAAAGAAAATAAGTTTTGTTGAAGGTTGTTGATTTGGGATAAAATACGGGTCGAGCGATACTACCCGATATTTATGGACTAGTACCATACAAGATACCGTATGACCGTGATAATATGATGTATAAAGTAAATTAAAAATGAGTAGAATTTTAAGTAATTTGAGATAATTCTTAATTATGTGAGTAATTGGTTAATTATCGGGTAGCAGGACAATACCTAATTAATTATTAATTATAAGATAAGATTTAATAAAAATCCTCCCCCACCTTATGTGTCATCAAGCCATCACCCAACCCAAATGACTCATTAGTCATGTTGGGTAGGTGGCAATTTAAGGTGCTAACTAAATTACACCTCATACTAACATTTCCAAGGCAAAATGACTACACCCTTATATTGGCTAAAAGAGGAGACTTCATAAAAGAGATATTCAATTAAGTTCTTACAACCAGAACTAATGAATTGCTACAAAATTCAGAAATTCCCTCAAGAATTTGTACACATTAAGTAGAATGTTTAGGGCATGTAGCAACGTAAAACTTCCACAGTCCAACGTAGAATTTTGCGATTCTAAAGGAATACGGTGCAAACTTTTTCGGGAATATCATACGGATTTTTTCCACTCCAGGTATGTTAAGGATAAGCTTTTCCTTTATTTTAGCATGATCACATCATTACACAAGTTTGATAACGAAGCATAAAGAAAAAAAATTCATATCCCGAAATTTACGTATATTTTGCTAGTCTCGCAAGTTACGTATATTTTTCTAGTTTTGTAAATTACAATATTCTCCTTATCGGGACTTCATATTCAATTGAGTATTTCCTTCTTCCAGTCAAGAGAGCAGAGAATTTATATATACAGTATTAATGTATTTTTATTACCATCGAGCTATAATCGATGGGCAGGCCCCTATTAGGTAACCTCTGATCAGATGGTAAGTTATATACCGATCGTACTGTGGCCGAGCGCTTGTGAGCAAGCCCAGTTGGTCAAGATACATAGCCTAGTATGGCCGAGCGCCTATGAGTGAGCCTACTGTCACACCTCCTTTTTCCGCGCCCGCGGGGGCACAGGGGAGTTTTTTCCAATTAAAGGACAATCGAAACGGGATTTATTTATTTATTTCAGAGTCGCCACTTGGGAGATTTAGGGTGTCCCAAGTCACCAATTTTAATCCCGAAGCGAGGAAAATGATGACTCCATATTACAGTCTGCGTACCAGAAATCCGGATAAGGAATTCTGTTAACCCGGGAGAAGGTGTTAGGCATTCCCGAGTTCCGTGGTTCTAGCACGGTCGCTCAACTGTTATATTCGGCTTGATTATCTGATTTTATACAAGTCTGAACTTATGTGCAAAATTTAACTTTTAACCGCTTTTATCATTTACTGTTTTTATCAAGAATTGCAACGTTGTGAAAATGTATCTCGAACCGCGTTACAATCAATGTACCCGCGGTCGTCGACACACTTTGACTCCGTTGAGATTTGGATTTGGGTCACATCAATGTGCACCCGAGTTTAAGGAAATTAAATTGTTAAAGGCGCACCTAAAGCGACTAGCGTATTTATTTTGGGTAGGACCGTGGAATTTTACTAAATGGTCCATCCCGAAGTCTAAATAATTTTTAAAGCAAATATTTACTGAGGGCCCCGCAATTGTATTTTATTTGGCGAGGCTCATCTCATTCTTATTTTTTTTTTCAAAAAATGAATTTGCAACGTCATGGACACGCATCTCGAACCACGTCACAATCAATGTACCCGTGATTAGAAACACATTTCGAATCCGTCGAGATTTGGATTTGGGTCACATAAATGTGCACCCGAGTTTAGGAAGGTAAGGTTTATTAAAGCGTGTCCTAAAGAGACTAACGTGTTGTTATTTTAGGAGGGTTGTGAGATTTGCTAAACAACCCGTCCTGGAAACTAAATGCTTCAATAATTTACATTTAACAAGGGCCCCGCATCTGCGTGTTTTGTTTATTTTCATCGAGGCTCATCTCGTTCTTATTTTAAAAGGATATCCTATAGCAACTACGTTTCTTGTCGTGTTCGTCTCTATCAATTGAAAACGGTAGATAGTCCTAATTAATTACATGCTTGCAAGTTGTTTGTAATGGAATTCGGAAATGCTTAACAACAAGTCGGGACCGAAGCTGCGTGCACAGTCGGCCAAACAAATAATCCTGGGCCCAAATCCAGCCCACGCGCGGTTGGCCAGACCTGGGCCACTGCTCGCTCGATGCGGGCCTGCCTGATCTGTCCTCGACCTGGGCTCGACCCTTGTGAGGTTGAGGAGTGCAGGCTTGCGCCGTTTATTTTAAGGCAATGGTTTGCCAATTATAGGGGGACAATTTATCAAAAGGACACAAAATTAACTAACATGGATAGTTCTATGTATTTAAAGACATGCTAACCTTATAAAACCTAAGATACAACCTACTGCATTGGGGACCCTTTTATCTATCAGCCTACATATACAAACTAACATTCAATCACCATATATTGATATCTACTGGGCACACAGGCTACCTTCAGTATCTAAACAAGAATGTAAACTATTATACATTAAATGAGGTTCAATATAACAGTCTATGTACGAAATAAACAACTTCAGCTCTTCTCTTTTATATTCATGCTTAAACTCTCAAGTTACATTGGCACTGTTAATCGCGTACCTGGTATAGCAAAGCAGAAGAAGAAGGAGAATTGTCAGCTGAGGGGTATGCGGCAAATACAACAACAGCAGATAAACAGCAATAACACAGCAACAATCCAACAACCACAAATGTTTTCCACAGCCCACAAACAACCAGCAATATTTCCCAGAACAAAGAAAACCAGCAAATAGTCGAGCACCAAATGAGCAATCCCAGGAAAGAGTGATGAAACAACAGCAATACCAGAGTATTCAATGCAGCAACACCAACAGTTCAACAATCACAAGCAGCTCAGTCAATGCAAACCACAGAACTTGGCCGAGACAGCTTGACCAATATGAACTCTTATACAACTTTTCAGACAGTGTTTGGTTACAGTGTTTACTGGAAATTAACTTATGTTTTCAGTCTTTTTCTTTAAACTCACAAGACCTCTCCTCAGACTAAAAAATTTTCCAGCCTTTTGTTTTATCTTTTTCTGAAGACTAAAAGTCCAGCCCTGTTTAAGTTATCAAATGGCCTATTTATAGGCCAAATGAAACAGTACAGCTGAGCTGCCTGCCTTGCCAATTGGCAGAATGCCCATACTCTTTAAGCCCATGCCTAAGCATCTTTGGTGCCAGCCCCTTTGTTCCCCACGCCTGGTCTTTGTTTAATCAAGAGTTATGGGCTCGTTTTATTTATTCATTTTAAGCCCCATACTCTTATGTCTTGTCCCCCCATTGGCATTAGTTTAATCCCAAATTAGTACCCTACTTGTCAGTTCATTTAAACTAATCATTTTTGTTCTTTGCAAACCCCAGACTACCCCTGTCAACCTTGATTATTACTGCCCCTGCCTATTGCAGCATCATGGCATTGTTGAACTGATGAAAGTTCAAATTCAAGACTGCCTCGACTGAATCCTTTTAGTCATTTTTACAATGCCAACAAACCATTTCAAACATTACTGGGGCATTCAGTCAGTGGCCGAGTTCAATTAGTTACGTGAAAATACTAGCTCATTCGATTCATTAGTTATAGCAAACTAATCGACGACATTTATCGAGTCGACTATACTAATTATAACAGGTAATAATCAGTCGCTCATATAAATAATACGTTCAGGGACCTAAAGGGTATCAGACAACTTTTGTTCAATTACTGGGGCCTATATGAATTATTTATGCGACGACTATACTAATCGGACATGCTTTTCACAGAGTGTATTCAGAACACAAATAGAAGACAATCGACCAAATAAAAGGTCTTTACAGAGATGAAAGAAATCCAAAAAATAACAAAATAACAACCAAACACAAAGAGATATGCTGACAACTTATTTAGAAATAAAACAAAAGAAAGGAAAACTTACCAAAATGTTTAAATCAAACAGACCCAAATCTGATTCAACTTCGAATTTTTGAGGCCGAACAAACTTTAATCAGGGTGTTCTCACATGAGAACACCTTGATTAAGGTCTATTAGACCTCAAACCCATGTCAAAACTGGCCGGGTTCCCCAGGTGCATGTGTTTCAAGTTCTGGATTTCCAGATCTGGATTTTTAGGAGTTGTGGGTAGATTCGGACCAAACCAAGCTTGGTTTGGTCACGAGGAAGGTCAGGGGAGTGTCTGGTATGAAGATGGGATGGTTTGGCATAGATCCGGGTTCGACTCAAATCTTCAAATGAAGATTCGAGACGAACGGAAGTGATTCGAGGCTCGTGGTTAGTGGATTTGTGTTCAGGACAGTGAGGTGGTCCTAGGGTGTTCAGGAGGTGGCCACCGGCGTCCATGCCGCCGGGTTCTGGTGAAAGGCAAGCTAGGGCGGCTGCTAGGGTTTGGGGGGAGGGCTTCAGTGTTTGGATGAAGACGATGAGTGGGGGGGGGTTAGAATAGGGGCGTGGGGTGTGATAGGAGGCTTATATACGGGGAGGCTGATTCAATCCTGGCCGTTGGATTGATTAAAATTGATGGCTAGGATTGGGGAGGCTAGACCATACGGTGCCGTTTGGTTAATCAAGGGGTCGGTCAAAAACGGGAATGGGTCGGGTCATGAGGGCTAATAAGGGCCATCAGATCAATGGAAATGAACGGCCCAGATTAACCGTCCCTGAAACGACGTCGTTTCAGGAGGTGCCTGGGCAGGCCTGGTCTGGACCGGACTTGTGCTGGTTTGGGCCCATCTTTTTGTTTTATTTCCTGGGCCTAACCCGATTTTCAATCCCTCTTTTTGTTTTCTATTTTATTTTTTTTAAAACAAAAATGAAATAACAAACCATAAAATAATGAAATTAAAACCAACAACAATGCAACATTTTAACACAATTATCACAAAAAATATTTCGGTAAGTTAACTAAAAGCCTAGAACGAACGATGCACATATATTTTTTGAATTTTCTTTTACTGACCGAATTATGGTTTAATCACCCTGACATGCATATTTTGTATTTTGTTTGTTAATGATTAAATGCAAAATGGACAGATCCACAAATGACTAACAACACATGTCACGAAAAACTCGAACAATTGTACAGCGAAATCATTTGTCACTATTTTTATTTTCTTTTGGAGCGATTGCTCGTAAAGCAAAAATCACGTGCTTACAGCTGCCCCTCTTTGCACGAAGACACGAAGGGTTTTCGCGCAAAGATAAGCGAGCGATTTTTGCCCGTCCGAATACTCCGTGTGAAGCATTTTTGAAAAAGATTTGACCGAACCTTTGCTTCAGAGGTTTCCTACATATCCTGGGCTGAAAACAGGAATCAGGTCAATGTAGTTCGGGAAATTTGGTAGCTGGGACTACCGTGTGACTGTAGTGCTTGTTGTTGTTGTGCGCTGTTGTATGCTGATGTAGGATGCTACTGCTCAACCGATCTCCCTGTTACATTGCTCTAAAAGGGAAAAACAAGAAGCTAAGCTAGACTGAGGATCATGAGATCTTATCCATCTTCCCCTTGTTTTTGTTGCCTTGCTTTCTTGTCGGCTAACGCTTTCCTCTTATGGCTTTATCTTGTGACTTTGGGAGAGGATGTTGGTCCTTTGCTGACATTTGAATGCCAGTTTTCACCACTTCGCCTGGTCCGCTGGGAACATGGCCTTCTTCTTTAAATCTTCCACTGGTTTCTTCAGTGGCATGGCTCTTCATCAGTATTGTCATACTGGGCATGCTACAATGTTTCCGAACTGCTTCTTCTGAGACGCGTTCTTTCTTCCTTTTGAATGTGCGCTTGCTTTGGCAGACTTCTGCTTCTTGGCGTTGGGGATTTTATTGTTTTTCCTGCTTGGGGCTTTCTGTTGTAACCTTCCGTCTTCAGGTGGGGCTACTGATTCCAAACTCTAGAGCTAAAATATATTCCCGCATTATACTGGTGGGCGACCTAGAACTTAAAATGTATTCCCGCATTATACTGGTGGGCGACCTAGAACTTAAAAAGTATTCCCGCATTATACTGGTGGGCGACCTAGAACTTAAAAGTATTCCCGCATTATACTGGTGGGCGACCTAGAACTTAAAAGGTATTCCCGCATTATACTGGTGGGCGACCTAGAACTTAAAAGTATTCCCGCATTATACTGGTGGGCGACCTAGAACTTAAAAGTATTCCCGCATTATACTGGTGGGCGACCTAGAACTTAAAAGTATTCCCGCATTATACTGGTGGGCGACCTAGAACTTAAAAGGTATTCCCGCATTATACTGGTGGGCGACCTAGAACTTAAATGTATTCCCGCATTATACTGGTGGGCGACCTAGAACTTGAAAGTATTCCCGCATTATACTGGTGGGCGACCTAGAACTTAAAAGTATTCCCGCATTATACTGGTGGGCGACCTAGAACTTAAATGTATTCCCGCATTATACTGGTGGGCGACCTAGAACTTAAATGTATTCCCGCATTATACTGGTGGGCGACCTAGAACTTAAATGTATTCCCGCATTATACTGGTGGGCGACCTAAAACTTAAAAGTATTCCCGCATTATACTGGTGGGCGACCTAGAACTTAAAAGTATTCCCGCATTATACTGGTGGGCGACCTAGAACTTAAAAGTATTCCCGCATTATACTGGTGGGCGACCTAGAACTTAAAAGTATTCCCGCATTATACTGGTGGGCGACCTAGAACTTAAAAGTATTCCCGCATTATACTGGTGGGCGACCTAGAACTTAAAAGTATTCCCGCATTATACTGGTGGGCGACCTAGAACTTAAAAGGTATTCCCGCATTATACTGGTGGGCGACCTAGAACTTAAATGTATTCCCGCATTATACTGGTGGGCGACCTAGAACTTAAAAAGTATTCCCGCATTATACTGGTGGGCGACCTAGAACTTAAAAGTATTCCCGCATTATACTGGTGGGCGACCTAGAACTTAAAAGGTATTCCCGCATTATACTGGTGGGCGACCTAGAACTTAAAGGTATTCCCGCATTATACTGGTGGGCGACCTAGAACTTAAAAGTATTCCCGCATTATACTGGTGGGCGACCTAGAACTTAAATGTATTCCCGCATTATACTGGTGGGCGACCTAGAACTTAAATGTATTGAAATTGCTTCCCCGTTCTTCCGAGAAAATTTTCGACAATCGGCAGAAAATTTTCTGCCCCGGTTTTTGGTGGTTTCCCTGGCGTTGCGTCTTGCTGCCATCATCAATTCTTTGCTCTCCTGCAACAGACAAAAGGATTTAGTCAGTTTTAATCGTGGTGGTAGAGGGTGCCTTTCTGGCGAGCCATTTTTCTCTCTTCCCCCTTTCTTGCTCTTTGTCCCCATAATTGGTTGGCGGGCAAGGTTGCCTGTTGGGGGTCTCTAGCCTGCTGGGGATTGGTTTTCAATTTACCCCCTTTTCTGCTTTCTCTTTAAACACATGATGTGGGAGTCTGCTTCTAACCCCCGAAACCAATCCCTTTACTTCTTCCAAAATTTCCGGGCACAATCCCTGCATTGCCTGGGACCGGCCTTTAAGACTGTTTGTATTATCCTGTATTGGATGAATTCCTCTTCGGTTTCTGGTAGTAAGCTTTGAAAAATCCTTTCAAGACACATTTTTAGGAAAAGAAATAAAAGATATGGAAAGGAGCAAATCTTTCTGAACCAATATTTTTTGTGGGAGGAGACAATCAAAAGAACTTATCTGGAGGACCCAACTGGTCCCTGTGATCATGGCGTTCACCATAGATTCCCGACCCAGTCTATTTGTACCAATTGATTTGCTCGATGGTTTGACTTGCTGGGGATGATAAAAGAGTGTTCATTTCGTTTCGAATGTGGTAGTTTTGCTGATCTGTCTCGTCGCCTCATAGTGCCCTTCGAGGGGTTTTCACTGATGAGACTCTCTCTTTTCTCTCATCTCCCGGCGCCTTATGGTGCCTGTGAGGGTTTTCACCAATAAGACTCTCTCATTTCATATCCCTCATCTTACATCGCCTCTCGGTGCCTGCGAAGGTTTTCACCGATGAGACTCTCTCATTTTATTTCTTTCGAGGAATCGGGGCGTTGTAGATACGACCCTCTCTTCTGGAGACTCCTTTGGCTATCAATTCATTCCCAGTCTTACGATCCTCTTCTTTGCTGGGGATTGGTGTATTATTCTCGGTCTTATTTACCTGACTCGACATCTTTTGAACATTGATCGGGAGGTCTTTTGGACGTTGAATGTTGGTTCTGGTGTGGAGTTAAAGAAAGGCTATGAAAAATGAAAATAATTTGATGGGTGATGTGCTACAACTTTTGGAATCAAACCTTTGTTGGAATTTTAAAACATAACTTCTGTCCCAGGTTTCTTGCTTGGGGAATTTATTTTTTATACTTATGTTGCGCTATGTGCGTTACGCACGCTTTACACACACTATGTACATTATGCATCGCATATCCACTATGATGCATACTATGACCGAGCCGTGAGGCGCCTACGTATCCTCTTTGAGGAATCAGGTCAAACGTAGTTCCCACCTTTTGTATTTCTTATGATTTTATCTTCTTTTCCTTTTTTTTCTCTTTTTTTTTTCATGTCCTTTCCATTAGTGATTCCAAAAGAGGGGTATGAAAGAATTACTTAAGGCTCAAAGGGGGAAGCAAGGGTTAAACAGTGTTTGGATAGAAGAAAGAATTGCCTCCGTCATCTCATTATCCAACAAATGCCAAATACAAACAAATAAACCAAAAATTGCCATAATTAAAGAAATTACGCATAATATCTCTTGACTGCATCTGAATTGATAGCCATGTCGACACATCTACCCTCGATATCTGTCAAACACAGAGCGCCGTTGGACAATACTCTGGTCACGATATAAGGCCCTTGCCAATTTGGGGCGAATTTGCCTTTTGCTTCGACCTGATGTGGGAGGATCTTCTTTAACACCTGCTGCCCTACCTCAAACTTCCTGGGGCGCACCTTCTTGTTATATGCTCTTGCCATTCTCTTCTGATACAGTTGACCATGGCACACTGCTGCCAATCTTTTCTCATCTATCAGGCTCAACTGTTCCAATCGAGCTTTTACCCATTCATCATCATCAATCCCGGCTTCAGTGACAATTCGGAGGGACGGAATTTCGACCTCCGCCGGTATCACGGCCTCAGTTCCGTATACCAACAAATAAGGAGTTGTGCCTATGGAGGTCCGGACGGTAGTGCGGTACCCCAATAAAGCAAAGGGTAATTTCTCGTGCCATTGTCTGGACCCTTCCACCATTTTTCGCAGTATCTTCTTGATATTCTTATTGGCTGCTTCGACTGCTCCATTCGCCTTGGGACGATATGGGGTGGAATTGCGGTGTGTAATCTTGAATTGTTGGCATACCTCTTTCATCAGGCTGCTATTAAGATTCGCACCGTTATCCGTGATGATCACTTTTGGGATCCCAAATCTGCAGATGATATGGGAGTGAACAAAGTCCGCCACTGCCTTCTTGGTTACCGATTTGAAGGTTTTAGCCTCAACCCATTTGGTGAAGTAATCAATGGTCACTAGAATGAACCTGTGACCGTTGGATGCTGCTGGCTCGATGGGCCCAATGACATCCATGCCCCATGCCACAAACGGCCAAGGTGCTGACATCGTATGTAACTCTGTTGGCGGAGAATGAATCAAATCTCCATGTATCTGGCACTGATGGCATTTCCTCACAAAAGTGATACAGTCGCGTTCCATGGTGAGCCAATAACACCCTGTTCGAAGGATCTTTCTTGCCAATACATATCCGCTCATGTGCGGTCCGCAAACTCCCGCATGTACCTCTTCCATAACCGTCATTGCTTGACTGGCATCTATGCATCTCAACAATCCCAAATCCGGGGTTCTTTTGTACAATACTCCTCCACTGAGGAAGAAACCATTCGACAAACGCCGAAGGGCTCTTTTTTGGTCTCCAGAGGCATGTTCTGGATATATCCCCATTCTGAGGTATTCCTTGATATCATGAAACCAGGGTTCGCCATCTGCTTCTTCTTCTATGGCATTGCAGTAGGCGTGCTGATCACGGACCTGGATGTGTAGAGGATCCACATACATTTTGTCAGGGTGGTGCAGCATTGAGGCTAAGGTGGCCAAGGCATCCGCAACTTCATTGTGAACTCTCGGGATGTGTTTGAACTTCACCGATCGAAATTGCTTGCTCAGATCATGCAAACATTGTCGGTATGGTATGAGCTTTAGGTCTCGTGTTTCCCATTCACCCTGAATTTGATGCACCAAGAGGTCCGAGTCTCCCAAGACCAAGACGTCCTGGACATCCATGTCAGCAGCCAAGCGCAGACCCAGAATGCAAGCCTCATATTCGGCCATATTGTTGGTGCAATAGAAGCGTAGTTGAGCCGTAACAGGATAATGCCGTCCTGTTTCAGAAATGAGTACTGCTCCTATTCCAACCCCTTTTGCGTTTGCAGCTCCATCGAAGAAAAGCTTCCAACCCGGTTCCTCAGGTAATTCCAACTCATTCGTATGCATCACCTCTTCGTCAGGAAAATACGTTCTTAAGGGCTCGTATTTTTCATCAACGGGATTCTCTGCCAAATGGTCTGCCAGTGCCTGGGCTTTCATGGCCGTCCTCGTTACGTAGATGATATCAAATTCTGTGAGCAGAATTTGCCATTTTGCCAACCTTCCCGTGGGCATAGGTTTCTGAAAGATATACTTCAATGGGTCCAAACGGGATATGAGATAAGTAGTATATGAAGACAGGTAGTGCTTCAACTTCTGAGCTACCCAAGTTAGGGCGCAACATGTTTTCTCGAGTTGAGTGTACTTGACCTCATGTACTGTGAATTTCTTGCTAAGATAGTAGATGGCCTGCTCCTTCCTTCCTGTGTCATCATGTTGCCCCAGTACACAACCAAATGAATTTTCCAAGACTGTCAGGTAAAGGATTAGGGGTTTCCCGGGCTTAGGCGGGACCAATACGGGTGGATTAGACAGATACCCTTTGATTTGGTCGAAGGCTTCCTGACACTCTGTCGTCCAACCTACTGCAGCATCCTTTCTCAGTAGCCGAAATATGGGCTCACAAGTTGCTGTGAGTTGAGCGATGAACCTGCTGATGTAATTGAGTCTACCCAGCAAACTCATTACCTCTGTTTTGTTCCTTGGCGGTGGCAAGTCTCGGATGGATTCAATTTTGGATGGGTCTAACTCAATCCCCCGTCGACTGACGATGAATCCTAGCAACTTTCCTGATGGAACCCCGAATGCGCATTTGGCCGGGTTAAGCTTGATATCATACCTCCGGAGTCTTTGGAAAAATCTCCTTAGGTCTGCCACATGGTCCTCCTGACGCCAAGATTTGATGATCACATCATCGACGTACACCTCTATTTCTTTGTGTATCATGTCATGAAACACAGCAGTCATTGCTCGCATGTACGTTGCCCCAGCGTTCTTTAAACCGAACGGCATTACCCGATAGCAGTAGGTTCCCCATGGCGTAATAAATGCTGTCTTCTCAGCATCCTCTTCGTCCATTAGGATCTGATGATAGCCCGCATAGCAATCCACAAAGGATCCGATCTCGCGCCCAGCGCAATTATCGATCAGGATATGAATGTTGGGTAACGGGAAATTGTCCTTGGGACTTGCTTTGTTGAGGTTGCGGTAGTCGACGCACACCCTGATTTTTCCATCCTTCTTTGGGACTGGTACCACATTGGCCAACCACTCGGGATATCGAGTGACCCGAATGACCTTCGATTGCAACTGCTTAATCACTTCTTCTTTGATCTTTACACTCATTTCTGTTTTAAATTTCCTTAGTTTTTGCTTGACCGGAGGGTATGCCGGGTCAGTGGGTAGTTTGTGAACCACTAAATTGGTGCTTAATCCAGGCATATCATCATATGACCATGCAAAAACATCTTTGAATTCCCTGAGAGTTTTGATCAATTCTGCTCTGACATTTGGCTCAATGTGGATGCTAATTTTGGTCTCTTGGACGTTATCAGCGTCTCCTAGATTCACAGCCTCGGTGTCATTTAAGTTAGGCTTGGGTTTCTCTTCAAATTGGCACAGTTCTCGATTTATTTCTTCGAAGGCTTCCCCTTCGTCACATTCGGATTCATTATCACAAACGACCTCTTGCATCATTGAGTCAGATTCAGATTGATTTATTAGACTAGGTCGAAGATCCGCTGTGCATGCCATGTCATTAGGACCAGTAAAAAGAGAACTGTTCAGAAAGAAAAAGAACAAAACAAGAAATTAAAACGGGACAAAAGAAAAGAACTTTATTAAATTTGCAGGATAAAAAGGGTTCACACTTTTACAAAACGAAAGTAAAATTGGGATTACACCCTTGAATAATCCGATCAAACAAACAAACAAACAAAACATTAATCAAAGCCTACTACCAAGACTCCCCTCGGACAGGAAGAGGAGTAACCGTCCAATTGTTGGTCTTGGCCTCAGGCCCCACAAATTGTATCTCTGCTCTGCTGGAACCCTCTCCAGCTTCCACCATACTGACATCCGCGAATAGTCTCTCAAAACTCTGATTCAGGTCTTCACTTATGCCGATCAAAGGTCCTCGAATCTTTGGGATCGCTGACCCCTTGGCACTAGCTTTAACAAAAGACCTTGAGAGGCGTGGCACTGGTTTAGGCAGAGACCAGACCCTCTTTTTCATTTTTCACGCTTGCTTCCTGTCTGCTGCGGTTGGTTTGAACCCCAACCCGAAAGTTTCCAGATTCTTAGGAAGGGAGACAGGTTGGACTATCCCTTGAAGTTCAACTCCCAGGCCTTTTCCCGGCACAAACCCATTACCCAGCATTTCTGATATCATCATGACTGTTGCGGCAGCTACCCTAGGGTGCGGGATGATTTCTCCTTCAGAAATTTTGTTGGCCGACCCTGTATCGAGAATCTGGTAGACCCAGGGACCCTTGTCATCAGTGGTCTCTATGAAAGGCACAATGGTTCCGCCCATGGTGCATGTTGTATCCTCGCCGTGCAACACGACCTCTTGTCTTTCCCACTCGAACTTCACTGTCTGATGTAGGGTGGAAGGCACCGCTTTAGCTGCGTGAATCCAGGGTCGTCCTAACAGCAAGTTGTAAGATACCGTGGCGTCCAATACCTGGAATTCCATGGTAAACAGGACCGGGCCAATGGTTAGTTCAAGTACAACATCCCCCACAGTGGCTGTTCCGTTTCCGTCAAACCCTCGGACACAGATGCTATTCTCCCGGATTCTTCCACGGTCAATCTTTAACTGGTCCAGGGTGGATAATGGACAAATATTGGCGCTTGAGCCGTTATCCACCAATACTCGAGTTACTACCGAGTCTTCACATTTGACAGCTAGGTATAGAGCTTTGTTATGCTCCGTACCTTCCACCGGCAGGTCATCATCTGAGAATGTTACCCTGTTCACCTCGAAAATCTTGCTGGCAATGGTTTCCAGGTGGTTTACAGAAATCTCACTGGGTACATGGGCCTCGTTCAATATCTTTAACAGGGCCCGGCGATGTTCCTCGGAATGGAGGAGTAATGACAATAGTGAGATCTGGGCAGGTGTTTTTCTCAGCTGCTCAACCACAGAATAGTCTTGCACTTTCATCTTCCTCAGGAAGTCTTCAGCCTCTTCTTCTGACACTGGCTTCTTGGTTGCCACTGGGTTGGTTTTCCTTAACTCCACCGGAGCAAAACATCGACCTGATCGAGTCAGCCCTTGCGCTTCACAACTGACTTCTTCCACCTGTTTTCCTTGGTACGTCACCACTGCTTTTTCATATTTCCAGGGCACAGCCCTGCTGTCAAGCATTGGCAGTTGGACCACCGGCTTTATGGTCACCCGTTCTCCACATACCCCTTTCAACATGACTGCCGGTGTGGGCAGGATCCCTGGTATTACCAACTTGCTTGGCTCGGGTTTGCTTGCTATGACGGACGGGCTCTTCCCCCATATTACTACCGGCTTGACGCCTTCTTCCTGCGACTGTACATTTGTTCCTCCACTGGTTAAGACTTCTTTTGGGGCAGCCTGGATCATCATCACTGTTTGTGAGGGTTTTCTTAATTCTCCTCCCTCACACACCAACTCAATCATGTGAGTTTCGTGGTGCGCTGGCAGTGGGTTTTGGTTGATGTTAGGAGCCTCCGGTGTCTGGACCTCGATCTTATTGGTGTCAATAAGATCCTGTATGGCATGCCTTAACTTCCAGCACTTCTCGGTGTCGTGCCCGAGCATCCCTGAACAGTATTCACAACTGATTGAACGATCCAAATTCTGAGGCGGGGGATTTGGTTCCCGAGTATGGACAGGACTAACCAAACCTAATTGCCGCAGCTTGTGGAACACAGCGGTGTAGGTTTCTCCCAGTTCGGTGAAGGTTCTTTGCTTCCGCAACCTGTCATTTCTGGCATCTGGATTTCCCCGGAAACCTGCCCCTTGAAGGATTTCTATATGCCCTTGGTGGAGGGCAAGTGTTTTGTGGTGGTGCATATATGTTCTGGGGAGCCGGTGCGCGCCATTGTGGGCGAACCGGAGGCTGAGTGTATACCTGGGCTTGGTGTACGGAACAATGTGGTTCTCGAGGTGGATAGAAATTTTGTGGTGGGTTGTATGGGTAGTTTGACCTGTGAGGCCTGGGTTGGTTGTAGTGCGGCCTGCCAGCCCTGGACCAACTGCCTGCCTCGATCGTGGCAACCTCTTCTTTCTTTCTTCTTAGCGCACCTCCCGTGCCGCTTTGAATAGCCTGGGTTGTGGCCTTAAGTGCCGAATAGTTTAAGATCTTGTCCGACCTCAAACCTTCTTCTATCATGACCCCTATTTTGACCACCTCGTTGAAAGATTTTCCAACCGTTGTCACCAAGTGACCAAAGTAGGTTGGATCCAATGTCTGCAAAAAGTAGTCTACCATCTCTCCCTCTCTCATGGGAGGATCGACCCTAGCTGCTTGTTCTCTCCAGCGGAACCCGAACTCGCGAAAACTTTCCCCGGGTTTCTTCCCAGTTCTCAATAACGTGAGACGGTCAGGGACTATCTCCAGGTTGTACTGGAAATGACCTGTAAAAGCCTGCGCCAGATCATCCCACGTGTACCACCTGCTGAAATCTTGCCTGGTATACCATTCCAGTGCAGATCCACTCAGACTTTGGCCGAAATAAGCTATCAAAAGCTCATCCTTGCCTCCTGCCCCTCTCATTTTGCTACAGAATCCCCGCAAATGTGCCATGGGATCACCGTGCCCTTCATATAAATCAAACTTGGGCATCTTGAACCCAGCCGGGAGTTGGACATCTGGGAAAGGGCACAGATCTTTGTATGCCACGCTGACTTGATTGCCCAGCCCGTGTAAGTTCCTGAAGGATTGCTCCAGGCTTTTGAACTTTCTCAACACTTCATCCTGTTCAGGGGCCTTAACCGGCTTCTCAACCTCTGCCGGTACTTCCAAATGGGGATTGTAAGCCTGTGGTTCGGGCGTATGGAATGTAGGCTCAGGGGGATAGTATTGGGTGTCGTGAGCCTGAAACAACGGCTCACTAGTCGTTCGCTGTAAAGGGGATGATGTAGGTCCCACAAAAATGGGAATATTAGGTGTTGGGAGAGGTTGATGGGGTGGTGGAGCTTGGGAATCATGAGGGCTTCTTTCCTGATGATAGAGGGGATTTGGGCGGCTTGTGGAAGGGCCAGAGTGAGGGTACTCCGGCATGTGTCCCAGTGTCTCAGGGCTCTTTTGTGTTTTGGCCAAGGCTAGCTGCATTGCATGCATCTCTAGTCCCATCCTTTCAATCTTTTCCATTGCCTCTTTTAGCAACTGGCTCATCGGCCTTTCTTCCTCATTACTATTCTCTGAAGTAGTCATGCTTGTTGCTACCGGTCCTTTGGATCTGGTTTGGTATGAATGTGTTGCCAGAATTCTTTAACAACTAACTGTCTGGTATCAGACAACAACAAACTTTGTTAGTGTTAGAGCTTAACAGATTTGATCATAACACATAGAGGATGCAATGCACCTAGGCAGTTAATCGTTTCTACATGCTTTGCCTCAAACAACATACGTCATCCCGGTTTGCTCATTCATCCCTTTTTAAAGTACTTTGGGAAACCCTGTGTTTTATTTTGTATTTTTATTTTTATTTATTAAAAGCGGTCGAATCTTATGGGGATTGCCTACGTATCACGTCCCCGCGTGAATCAGACCAGGCGTAGTTCTGCCTTAAAGTAAAGAAACACACAATTCTTGTGAAATCATTGAATTCATTCTCAAAATTTTGCTATTACAAATTACATCAAGCAAGGAATAGCAATAGTACAGACTCCACGGTTTTAAACTCGGTTTAACGAAAAAGAAAACAACATATGGAAAAACAACCAAAGCCAAATAAACAGGACTTGACCAAAACTAATTCTCCAATTTAAGGGGCCGCGAGGCATCATCCGGCCTTTTCGCGGCTCTAGGTGTAAGGTCTCTTTGCAAGCTCTTCAACTCGTTCATAATCCGGCGGACGCAGCCCATGATGGAAACAAGGAGGGTCTTCCGAGGTGTTCGCTCATATGCCAAGCATTTCATGTAGATGTAATGCCCTATTTCATCAATCCTTCCCCGGATGTTGTCCCTTTCTGTGAACAAATGCCTTATCTGTTGGTTCTTCAATCCCAGTGTTTGCGCATTGTTGGCAAGCTGATCCTGGAACATCTCCATTTGCCTTTCCATTCTGGTCATTGCATCGTAATATTGCCTTCTGTCGGCTTGGGCATTTCGTGTTTGCTTGAGGATCCTTTCTCGAAGAGAGGCATTCGTTTCCCTTAATGTCCCGATGCTCAGTTCATACTCCCTTATGACTTGTTGCAGGCGCTGCCTCCGAGCCATCGCACCCTTTGCCCACTTGGTTCGCAATTTTGCTGTGCTGGCCCTGGCTTTTTCCAAATCTTCCTGGCATTCCGCAACCTGATCTTTTAACCCTGCTATCAATCTTTTATCTGCCCGGCTTCCTAGCTGGCTATTAGCCTCTTTTTTCATTCTCCGGATCTGAGCTTTGAGGATCTCGCCTTCTCTGATTAACTTGTTCTTTTCTCCCTTGTGGGCAGCAGACTGTAATTGGCACTCAAACTTCATATCCTGAACTTGTTGCTTCAGTTTGCCTGCTTTGACAAGATATTCCTGCTCTTTGGCCAACCAGCCCCACTGTTCTTGTGAAGATTTGGCAAATTCTTGCAGGTGAGGTCTTTTGGTCGGTCTTCCAGATGATGTCTCCCCTTTGTACCAGGCCTGATACCCGGGCGAAACTTCCCCTTTTGCCCGATTCATTACACAAGTATTTGCTTCTAAGTATTGACATTGGCTCCAAATTTGACGAACCCTTGCTTCAGGAAACTGGCCGTCGGGACTGATCTCGATTACCTGGATGCTCAGATCCTCGTCTTTCGGCACTATCTGATACCTCCCAAGTTGCCTTAAAACCCGATGCGGCGCGTATGGTTGAATACTTTTAAGTCCCATTAAGAGAAAATGGGGCCTGGCTGCTGGCATGTATATGACTTCGTCGATCGGTAGCCACCCTAGCGCCCACTGTATTTGACTGGCGTTGAGGGTATGGAAATATGAGGTCCATGCTATAACTCCTTCTGGTAGGTAGGTTTCATCAACTCTGGTATAGAACTCCTCTATGCAGGTCTTTCCAGCGGATCCATGGCTCAGAAACTGGGCTCGGTGACATAGGTGTTCGATCATCCACATTTGCAACAACAAATTGCAACCCTCGAAAAAGCTTCCTCCGGCTTTGCAAGAAGTGAGTGCCCGGAATATATCAGATACTATCATGGGCGCCAACGTACTATCACTCTGTGTGAGCAACGTACTGACGACCCCTGCTATCTTTATGTCAATATTCCCATCTTTTCTTGGGAATACTAGTAGTCCTAAGAAAGTTATCATGAAAGCAATTCGTCTATGTTCTTCCCACTTTTGGCGATTACCTTTGCTGCACAACTGGTTTTCTGGCTTGTCGAATCCTCCTATGTGACCATATCTTTGATATATGAAACTCATGCTGCAAAAACCTTTTGCCAAGTCAGGGTTATGAATTGTTCTGACTATCTTTAAGGAGTCCAGGAACCGGTGTATTGCTACAGCTCTTGGAGCAATCAGATATTTGTGCCTCAAAGGAGTCTCAGTGCTGCCGATATACCCTGCTATTTCTTCTAAAGTTGGGGTAAGTTCAAAATCTGAGAAACGGAAGACATTGTGCGCAGGATCCCAGTGGGGGACTAGTGCCCTTATGATATCTCCTCGTGGCCTGATATCCAACAAACTCGTGAGGCCTTTCAGATACTTCTTGATTTCGTCATGCCCCTCTTTGCCCAAATCATTCCACCAGAGCCGCAATTGGAGGGGAATTTTATTCATGATTGAAAAGGGTTCATTCGGAATCGTGCTCATTCTGCACATTTATTAATAAGATTTTAACAAACGACACTTATCCTGATAAAAACAAAAATATATGCGATTTTTTGTGAATTTTGAATTTTCGTATATATATATAAAAACTTTCTAAAGAAGTCAATAACGGAAAATATTTTGGATTTTTGTTTTGAAAACTGGGAGCCTGAAAGGACTTTTCTAGACCTTTAGAAGATAAATACTTTTGCCACAAATAAAGATATATATACATTTTGAAGTAAAGCAAAAATTTTGAATTTTTCATATATATATATATATATATATATATATACATATATTTGCAACAAATAATAAAAGTAAAGACAACACAAGACTCTTTTTATTATTATTTTCATAAAAAAAAACAATTTTAAAAATAAGATCTTTTTTTTTTTTTGATTTTTATGACAAGACAAACTCTATATTTCTATTGATATTTTTTTTTTTTTGAAAAACCGAACAACGACTTCTTTTTTTCAAAATTTTGGCAGAGTTTTGACAGTAAACAATCAATTCCTAACCGTTATTTCCCTTTTTTTCACAATATTCCAAAAATTCAAACACCGGTCAGCATGCGGGCATGAGACAAATAAATGCACGAAAAACAATAGGATGCGTCAGAATGGCCTTTTCATATCAGGTTGCTAGTCCTAGACGGACCCAACCCCTGTGTTGAGTCCCCTAAGTCATATGCAACATGATGCAAATAAGCGTTCCTACTAGGGATCCGGCATGAAGTCACGTTATTCTATGTTCAAAACCTGGGTCGGTGTTCTAGACAGTGTACCCGAGCGGACAACTCGAGTTGAGGAAGGAGCTCCTTTCCGGGAACCAAAAGGCCAGCCGGCTTAGAAACTTTCCGAGCCTCTTTTATTTAGGGTATGACACTAACAGAATAGGGAGTCTCAACCAGTGAGCACATCCCCGGAGGTAAGAAGAGAAAGGTTTCGGCACAGTTTATATACAGTTCAAATAATATCAAAGCGGTAAAAGCAGCATTTAGCACATTAGGCTCAGGACATGTAATAATCAGATAATAAATAAAGCCAAATAATAACAATTATTCTAAGCTCGAATTCTTAACCCTGAACCAGTGGTTCTGGGTTCTAGTTCCCCAGCAGAGTCGCCAGAGCTGTCACACCTCCTTTTTCCGCGTCCGCGGGGGCACAGGGGAGTTTTTTCCAATTAAAGGACAATCGAAACGGGATTTATTTATTTATTTCAGAGTCGCCACTTGGGAGATTTAGGGTGTCCCAAGTCACCAATTTTAATCCCGAAGCGAGGAAAATGATGACTCCATATTACAGTCTGCGTACCAGAAATCCGGATAAGGAATTCTGTTAACCCGGGAGAAGGTGTTAGGCATTCCCGAGTTCCGTGGTTCTAGCACGGTCGCTCAACTGTTATATTCGGCTTGATTATCTGATTTTATACAAGTCTGAACTTATGTGCAAAATTTAACTTTTAACCGCTTTTATCATTTACTGTTTTTATCAAGAATTGCAACGTTGTGAAAATGTATCTCGAACCGCGTTACAATCAATGTACCCGCGGTCGTCGACACACTTTGACTCCGTTGAGATTTGGATTTGGGTCACATCAATGTGCACCCGAGTTTAAGGAAATTAAATTGTTAAAGGCGCACCTAAAGCGACTAGCGTATTTATTTTGGGTAGGACCGTGGAATTTTACTAAATGGTCCATCCCGAAGTCTAAATAATTTTTAAAGCAAATATTTACTGAGGGCCCCGCAATTGTATTTTATTTGGCGAGGCTCATCTCATTCTTATTTTTTTTTTTTTTCAAAAAATGAATTTGCAACGTCATGGACACGCATCTCGAACCACGTCACAATCAATGTACCCGTGATTAGAAACACATTTCGAATCCGTCGAGATTTGGATTTGGGTCACATAAATGTGCACCCGAGTTTAGGAAGGTAAGGTTTATTAAAGCGTGTCCTAAAGAGACTAACGTGTTGTTATTTTAGGAGGGTTGTGAGATTTGCTAAACAACCCGTCCTGGAAACTAAATGCTTCAATAATTTACATTTAACAAGGGCCCCGCATCTGCGTGTTTTGTTTATTTTCATCGAGGCTCATCTCGTTCTTATTTTAAAAGGATATCCTATAGCAACTACGTTTCTTGTCGTGTTCGTCTCTATCAATTGAAAACGGTAGATAGTCCTAATTAATTACATGCTTGCAAGTTGTTTGTAATGGAATTCGGAAATGCTTAACAACAAGTCGGGACCGAAGCTGCGTGCACAGTCGGCCAAACAAATAATCCTGGGCCCAAATCCAGCCCACGCGCGGTTGGCCAGACCTGGGCCACTGCTCGCTCGATGCGGGCCTGCCTGATCTGTCCTCGACCTGGGCTCGACCCTTGTGAGGTTGAGGCCGTGAACTTGCGCCGTTTATTTTAAGGCAATGGTTTGCCAATTATAGGGGGATAATTTATCAAAAGGACACAAAATTAACTAACATGGATAGTTCTATGTATTTAAAGACATGCTAACCTTATAAAACCTAAGATACAACCTACTGCATTGGGGACCCTTTTATCTATCAGCCTACATATACAAACTAACATTCAATCACCATATATTGATATCTACTGGGCACACAGGCTACCTTCAGTATCTAAACAAGAATGTAAACTATTATACATTAAATGAGGTTCAATATAACAGTCTATGTACGAAATAAACAACTTCAGCTCTTCTCTTTTATATTCATGCTTAAACTCTCAAGTTACATTGGCACTGTTAATCGCGTACCTGGTATAGCAAAGCAGAAGAAGAAGGAGAATTGTCAGCTGAGGGGTATGCGGCAAATACAACAACAGCAGATAAACAGCAATAACACAGCAACAATCCAACAACCACAAATGTTTTCCACAGCCCACAAACAACCAGCAATATTTCCCAGAACAAAGAAAACCAGCAAATAGTCGAGCACCAAATGAGCAATCCCAGGAAAGAGTGATGAAACAACAGCAATACCAGAGTATTCAATGCAGCAACACCAACAGTTCAACAATCACAAGCAGCTCAGTCAATGCAAACCACAGAACTTGGCCGAGACAGCTTGACCAATATGAACTCTTATACAACTTTTCAGACAGTGTTTGGTTACAGTGTTTACTGGAAATTAACTTATGTTTTCAGTCTTTTTCTTTAAACTCACAAGACCTCTCCTCAGACTAAAAAATTTTCCAGCCTTTTGTTTTATCTTTTTCTGAAGACTAAAAGTCCAGCCCTGTTTAAGTTATCAAATGGCCTATTTATAGGCCAAATGAAACAGTACAGCTGAGCTGCCTGCCTTGCCAATTGGCAGAATGCCCATACTCTTTAAGCCCATGCCTAAGCATCTTTGGTGCCAGCCCCTTTGTTCCCCACGCCTGGTCTTTGTTTAATCAAGAGTTATGGGCTCGTTTTATTTATTCATTTTAAGCCCCATACTCTTATGTCTTGTCCCCCCATTGACATTAGTTTAATCCCAAATTAGTACCCTACTTGTCAGTTCATTTAAACTAATCATTTTTGTTCTTTGCAAACCCCAGACTACCCCTGTCAACCTTGATTATTACTGCCCCTGCCTATTGCAGCATCATGGCATTGTTGAACTGATGAAAGTTCAAATTCAAGACTGCCTCGACTGAACCCTTTTAGTCATTTTTACAATGCCAACAAACCATTTCAAACATTACTGGGGCATTCAGTCAGTGGCCGAGTTCAATTAGTTACGTGAAAATACTAGCTCATTCGATTCATTAGTTATAGCAAACTAATCGACGACATTTATCGAGTCGACTATACTAATTATAACAGGTAATAATCAGTCGCTCATATAAATAATACGTTCAGGGACCTAAAGGGTATCAGACAACTTTTGTTCAATTACTGGGGCCTATATGAATTATTTATGCGACGACTATACTAATCGGACATGCTTTTCACAGAGTGTATTCAGAACACAAACAGAAGACAATCGACCAAATAAAAGGTCTTTACAGAGATGAAAGAAATCCAAAAAATAACAAAATAACAACCAAACACAAAGAGATATGCTGACAACTTATTTAGAAATAAAACAAAAGAAAGGAAAACTTACCAAAATGTTTAAATCAAACAGACCCAAATCTGATTCAACTTCGAATTTTTGAGGCCGAACAAACTTTAATCAGGGTGTTCTCACATGAGAACACCTTGATTAAGGTCTATTAGACCTCAAACCCATGTCAAAACTGGCCGGGTTCCCCAGGTGCATGTGTTTCAAGTTCTGGATTTCCAGATCTGGATTTTTAGGAGTTGTGGGTAGATTCGGACCAAACCAAGCTTGGTTTGGTCACGAGGAAGGTCAGGGGAGTGTCTGGTATGAAGATGGGATGGTTTGGCATAGATCCGGGTTCGACTCAAATCTTCAAATGAAGATTCGAGACGAACGGAAGTGATTCGAGGCTCGTGGTTAGTGGATTTGTGTTCAGGACAGTGAGGTGGTCCTAGGGTGTTCAGGAGGTGGCCACCGGCGTCCATGCCGCCGGGTTCTGGTGAAAGGGAAGCTAGGGCGGCTGCTAGGGTTTGGGGGGGCTTCAGTGTTTGGATGAAGACGATGAGTGGGGGGGGTTAGAATAGGGGGCGTGGGGTGTGATAGGAGGCTTATATACGGGGAGGCTGATTCAATCCTGGCCGTTGGATTGATTAAAATTGATGGCCAGGATTGGGGAGGCTAGACCATACGGTGCCGTTTGGTTAATCAAGGGGTCGGTCAAAAACGGGAATGGGTCGGGTCATGAGGGCTAATAAGGGCCATCGGATCAATGGAAATGAACGGCCCAGATTAACCGTCCCTGAAACGACGTCGTTTCAGGAGGTGCCTGGGCAGGCCTGGTCTGGACCGGACTTGTGCTGGTTTGGGCCCATCTTTTTGTTTTATTTCCTGGGCCTAACCCGATTTTCAATCCCTCTTTTTGTTTTCTATTTTATTTTTTTTTAAAACAAAAATGAAATAACAAACCATAAAATAATGAAATTAAAACCAACAACAATGCAACATTTTAACACAATTATCACAAAAAATATTTCGGTAAGTTAACTAAAAGCCTAGAACGAACGATGCACATATATTTTTTGAATTTTCTTTTACTGACCGAATTATGGTTTAATCACCCTGACATGCATATTTTGTATTTTGTTTGTTAATGATTAAATGCAAAATGGACAGATCCACAAATGACTAACAACACATGTCACGAAAAACTCGAACAATTGTACAGCGAAATCATTTGTCACTATTTTTATTTTCTTTTGGAGCGATTGCTCGTAAAGCAAAAATCACGTGCTTACACCTACTACGGTAGAGCATATACATATATATATATACCAAGCCTTATAGGGCCGGGCAACTATTTTACTCACTATATTGAGAGAGTTAAATCAGTATCAGCAGATGAGCATATCTTCAGATTTTCTTTGACTCCCAGTTGCTTTCAGTTATTATATTATCAGTTCAGTTTTAGCTTCAGTATATTGCCTTACATACTCGGTACATTATTTCGTACTGACTTCCCTTTTGGGGGGAGCTGCATTTCATGCGTGCAGGTTCGAACAGACATACGAGTAGACCTCCTCAATAGGTGTTTGCCCGAGTTCAGCCTTATCGGTAAGCTCCCCGTCTTTCAGAGTTGTCGGGTCTAGCAGTTTGGTATACATCTTGTGCATATATGTAGATAGGTTATGGGTAGGTCGGGGCCCTGTTTCGATCATAGTACATCTATCAGTAGAGGCTTGTAGACATATTCTATCAGTTAGTGCAGTATGTTGGGCTTGTAGGCCCTGTACGTATATTTTGTTGGCTTGTCAGTTGTAGTAATTATAACGACCTTGCTGGCCCAGCTTTATATTGACATTTAGTTAGCATTAGTCTCTATTCAGTTTTATATTTTGCATCGCACATGATCTTGTAATGTGGACCATGGCCAAAGTACGACATTACTTGTCCAGAGTCTCTTATTCACAAGTGATACGCAAGGATAGGTGAGGCACTGGGTGCCGATCTCGCCCCCAGGATCGGGGCGTGACACTAGCCTATGCATCTTTCAAATTATTTCAAATGGATGTTAAATGTGTTCTCTTAAATGGTTTTATTGATGAGAAGTTTTATGTAAAATAACCTCCTGGATTTGAACACTCACAATTTCCTTACCATTTGTTTAAGTTGACTAAAGCCCTCTTTGGATTCAAGCAATCTCCTCGAGCCTGGTATGAGAGGCTGAGCTCCATTCTAACTGATCATGGGTTTACAAGGGACAAGATAGATACTACACTATTTTTCAAGAGATTTTCTGCAGGTATTTTTATTATTCAGATCAATGTAGATAATATTATATTTGTTAGTACTAACCCTGATTTATGCAAGGATTTTTCAAATCTCATGCAAAATGAGTTCGAAATGAGTATGACGGGAGAAGTTACATTCTTCCTTGGACTACAAGTTCATCAATCAGAGAAGGGCACATTCATTTGTCAGAAAAAGTACACTGAGTAATTGATTCAAAATTTGGTATGAGCAATGCTAAAGCAATTGAAAACTCCTATGAGTCCAACAACTACTCTTGACCAAAATGGAGGAAAACAGTGGATGAATCTAAGTATCGATGAATGATTGGATTGCTACTATACTTGGCTGTTAGTCGACCGGATATCATGTTCAGTGCGTGCAAATTTTCTAGGTTTCAATCAGCTCCTAAGGAGTCCCATCTAATTATAGTAAAGCGAATAATACACTATCTCATTGGGAATACTTCTTATGGACTATGGTACCCTCATTCTAACAGTTTTAAACTTAAAGGATTTTCAGATGCTGATCAAGTAGGTTATAAAGATGACAAGAAAAGCACTCGTGGGATGTGCCAATTGCTGGGAAAATAGTTAATTTCCTAGAATAACAAGAAACAATGGTCTGTGGCTCTATCCACAACCGAGGCAGTGTCACGACCCTAAACCATCAACCGGTCGTGATGGCACCTAACTCACTTGCCAGGCAAGCCAAACATAACAAAAATAGAACATAGTAATAGAATTAACGAAAATCATATAAATCCAAAGCCAACTGACATAAATAACTAACCAATACATAAAATCCCCCAGATCTAGTAATACATAGTCATGAGCTGTAAAATAGAAGTACAAGTTTGGAATACAAAATAAAAATACTGTCTGAATGAAAACAACAATACTAAAATGAAAAGAGACACCATAGACTGTGGTACAAAAGCAGCACTACCTCGTCTCTTTGCAACTCTCAGCAACAATCACAACGACTCTCTCCAATACCTAGATCTACACAGTTAAGTGTAGAGTATATTATGAGTACAACCAATCCCATGTACTCGCAAGTATCATAACTCCTCGATGAGGTAATATAGCCAAGAATTATTAATGATACTCGCTAATAACCAGCTCAGTTCATAAATCTCACAAGTACAAATCAATAATATCATCAAATCATAAAATACGGATAAAGTCATCCCCGTACGCATGATATAAAGTGCCAAGCTCTGTATCGATGACAATCCAACATATAGAGAATATATGCACAAAAAGGTATGTATACATTCTTAATTTAGCATATAGAGAAGATATACGAATAAAACATGTATAAATCCAAGGAAATTGCAAGTAGAGAAGAAATGCAATAACCAAACCAAACACTAATCAGTTTTCCTCATACAACATGTACACCATCAAGAGAAAAACATTAGGGTGAGCCTAGGGGGATGGATTCTTATCCATACGCTGCACGGAAAACACACATGCCACATATGACAATCGCACGGACAACTCACGTGCTAACATAACTCAGATCCGCATAGACCACTCACATGCTATCAACCCAGTCCATATCACATAGAAAGCATATACAAGAATACTTGTACATGAACAATGGAGATCAAATTACATACTCATGGACTGATATGAGTGACGTGTTAAGGTGTATGCATGTGGAAAGTACTATTATAATTCAAATTAGGCGATTATGCCAAAAGAATAACAATTAACATGTTTGAACAGAAATAAAATATACAAGGATACATGTATATGATCAATGAATATCAAATGTTATACTCCTGGACCGATATAAGTGACATGCTAAGGTGTACGCATGTGCAAAGTGTGCTATCATAGCTCAAATTCAGGAAAATACGTCACGAAGGTAGGAAATATCAGGTTCAATCAGGAGATTAACCTCTATGCAACCTCAAACATGTCTCCAATAACTCACAACAGAGGTATAAATATAAGAACCATCACAACATGAAGCTTAACAATCAATCCAAGGCATGTCATAGTCTAAACACTCCCCTAAGCATGAAAAATATCCCCATGCACACACATGGGCTCAACCCCACACATGTGCGCCACCCATAGCACGTATCTATCACAAATAACTTAGGCAACTAGTGCTTCAACCAAGTTTAGGTAAGATGCTTACCTCAAGAAAGTCAAATCAATCCTCTAATAAACCCTTCCCGCTTGAATCAACCTGCAGACGGCTCGAATATAGCCAAGATAACTTAATAATATCAATAGAGGCCATAGGAAATAATTTCAAATGATAAAGCTAAGACCTTGAATATATTATACAAAGTCAACCCAAAATGTCAACTGCGGACCTACACCCCAGAACCCGATAAAACCCCCAAATTCCGAACACCCATTCTGATACGAGTTGAAATATATGTGTTTCATCCAATTCCAACCTCAAATCGACCCTCAATTCATCAATTCTCACTCTCTATACTCATAGTCCAAAACCCCCAAATCCCACCTTTAATTCATCTAAATTAGGTGTAATAATCTGTGGTAATCAATATCTAACACCAAAATTAAGTAAGGATTACTTATCCCTTCAATTGTGATGAAAAGCCCTCAAAAATCGCCTCTAACCGAGCTCCAGGACTTCAAAAATGAGAAAATGACCAAACACATCGATATTAATATTCTACCCAGGTAATCCACATTTGTGGTCCACAGTTTCGCATCTGTGATACCACATCTACGAAAACTCCATCGCCGATGCGAAAGCCACTTAACCTCCCAACCAGCCGCTTCTGCAGACACCAAGCCATATCTGCGGCAGCTTTTGCGCACCTGTGCTCCACAGTCCGCACCTACGGATCCAGCCCTTCCAGTCATGCACCGCATCTGCGGACACCCTATCAACTTTTTCTGGCTCGCACTTGCGGCCATGTCATTGCAAGTGCGAAAATAGCAGAACTCAACAATTCTTTAGCAAAGCCAACATAGTCCAAAATGATCCGAAATTAATCCGAAACACACCCGAGCACCTCACCCGCCCAAATACACCAACCAATCTCGAAACATATCCCAGTCATAATCGAGGCCTAAATCGCACAAAACAATATCAAAACTATGAATCACACCTCAATTCAAGCCTAAGGAACTACTCTAAATTTCCAAATTCAAATCCTACGCCGAACATGCCTAAATAACTAGGAATGAACTCAAAGTTTGCATGTAAGTTTCAAATGACCTAATAGACTTATTCCAACTCTCAGAACCAAAATCTGAACTCGATATCATCAAAGCCAACTCTCGGTTAAACTTATTAATCTTCCAAACCTTCCAACTTTCCAAATTTCCCAAATAACACTAAATCGATGTCAGGACCCAACTTTCCCTCCGTTTGGGTATTGTGATGGCACCTAGTCTTAGGGACTAGGTAAGTCTAACTCATACTAAAATACCATAATAATAAATGAAATTTAACAGTCTTGAAGCAGAAATATCTAAACATTTTATAATTCCCAAAACCCGGTAATACAAGTCATAAGCTCTACAGAGTTAGCTACCACTTCTAAATATTACTGTTCGGAAAAGAGTGATAAGAAGGTGACTCCGAAGCCTGCGAACACAACATCAGGTTTACCTTGAGTCTCCTCAGCAATGATCCACACATCTACTAATGATCGATACCTAGATCCGCACAATAAAAATGTGCAGGGGAGTAGCATGAGCACACCACAATAATACCCAGTAAGTATCAAGACTAACCTCGGTGGAGTAGTGACGAGGAACAGTCAAGACACGTACCGGTCCAATAAACTGTACAAATATAGGAACAACGGAACATGATATATATATATAAAGACCACACGAAATGGCTAACAATACTACATTCACAATAAGGGAAGAAAATAGCAAGTAACAACGGAAATACCAAAATAATGACATAGAAGAGCGAGCGAAAACACAAACCCAAATCCTAAATTCACAATACAGTAAAGGTAAGCAATAACTCAGAACCTACGATAGTGTTCACATCAGGTCTTATCCAATAATTTCCGCGAAGTACCGAATCTCGGACAAATTATAGCTCATGAGTCCCAGTACCTGAAATCTAACACTTGGCATCCTGTGCCCCCATCACACCTCAAGGTCATGCTGACAACTCACTTGCTAACTAGAGCCACTCTCACATATATAACTAGTAAACAAGGGTGTGCATCTATACTCAGCAAAATCAGGAGGACTTCACATCCAATAGGAGTGTTCAACTACGTGTATGCTTGTGCAAATGCTTTAACATAGTTCCTACCAGCTAATAAGCATAAGGAAAAAAACGGACAATACGTAAGATGTTTCCTCACAAATTTCATAAGATAAAGCTCATACAGGTGAGCGTACCACAATACAATATCAAACAACAAAAATGCCCCCATGCAGTCACAAATCATCACAATCAATCCCTAACATAGCCCACCTTATCTTGCCACGTGTGCAAATAATAACATAACAAGTGCCCGCCTTGTTTCGCCACACGTGTATCATAATGTTCCCACCTTGTCTCGCCACTTGAGCAACACACATATAAGCACATATATACATACCCCGCCTTGTCACGCCGCATATGCAATATATCAATAATAGCAATAGCACGACAGAAACCTCGTGCAATCCCATAACAACAACCGCGTGGCAGAAACCTCGTGCATCACAATATCAACAGCCGCATGGCAGAAACCTCGTGCAGCACCACAACAAGTACAACAACAACAATGACAATATATACAAGAACACAACAAGTAAATCAACTCAAGAACTTTCGATCACAAGGAGACAGTAAAACTAGCTCACAAGGAATAACCACAATAGAGAATACCAAGCGTAATAAGAACAACTCAACAAGGGAGAAAATAATATTGAGCAACAATCCCACAATATGTAATTCAATAACAAGGAAGCTAACACGAATCAAATAATTCCAAATAAGGAAATGTCAACTAAATATAGGATATCTAAACTTCTTGTAAGGTTGGGCAATTTACGAAGAATATACAACAATTTCAATTAAGGATGAGCAACATAAAGATAATCATAACCTCAATTAAGACTAAACAATTACAGGGGAGATAATAATGATTTCCAATAAAGACGAGAAGTTATGAAAGATAGCATGACAATAAAAGAGGTAAAAATCTTCAGTTAAGCAAAATAAGAGTCAAATAGGCAATAAGAATGAATCATAAGCAATTAATTCCAATTAGAGCATGTAGAGGTGAAACTAGTAAGTGAAAACTCAAGCATATCAAGTACACATTCATACACAGTGAATATAAGGACCTTAGAACCCTAAAAGGCCAATTTTTCCACAAATAAGTCTGAGCACGCACTTGTTACCTCGCGTATACAAACTACAATCAACATAGCAGACTCAAATCCTAAGGGGAAGTCCCCCACATAAGGTTAGGCAAGATACTTACCTCAAAGAAGACAAACCAATACTCTAAAATGCACTACTCGGGTGAAAAGACCTCCAGATGGCTCAAATCTAAACAAATTAACTTCAAAGCACAAATAAAACACATAAGAAACTATTCCAGATCATAAAGTCTCAATCTTTAACAAAATCCAAAAATCGGTCCAAAAGTCGACCCCCCGAGCTCGCACCTCGGAACCCGACAAATTTTATAAAAACCAAATACCCATTCTGATAGGAGTTCAACCATACAAAATTTATCAAATTCCATTACCATTTGGTCCCTCAAATCATGATTTTTTTATTTTAGGAATTGTTTTCAAAAACCAACATTTTCCTCAACCCAAAACACAAATTAAATAATGAAAATGAAGATAAAATCATGGAATATGTTAGATTCTAGATGAAAAATACTTACCCAATCGATTTGTGTGAAAAACCCTCAAAGAATCGCTCAAAATCGAGCTCCACAAGTCAAGCTATGAATAAAATGGTCTAACCCTCGATTTGGGAATATATTCTGCCTACCCAGGGGTTGTTCTTTGCGTTCGCGGCTGACGCGCCCCCTTTTTCTCGCGAAATCGGGTTTATGACATTTTTCCTTTTGGGAAAGGGGGTTTGCATTTTTAAGAGTCGCCACCTAACAATTTTAAGGTTCATTAGGGCACCTATAGGGTAATTTATAACTACGTTTGATAATCAGGGTAAGGGCTTGAAATTATTCCAAGGGAAAGGTGTTAGGCACCCATCAGGATCCACTAGTGTGGTTCCCGGCTAAACAAGTTTTTGTTAATTTGTACAACTAGCAAATAAATAAGTATGGCTCAAATAGTAGGGGATTTAAGTTTAAGTACACAGATGTTTGGAAAGCAGTTAATGAAAAGCAAGATTTTGAAAAGAATTACAATCTAATCATATTTGGGAATGTAAAAGGGGGCTGTCCTAGGTTTGTTTATAATATAGATCACATCAATGCAATGCCCGGTATGACACTCCTCAAAGAGGGGCTACACGTGGTATTAAGGCACCGATCATCATATCCATATCTATCATTTCCTGCCCTTTGAAGGATATTAAAGTGAGGGTTGGTCTCGACCCTATTGCATGCTGTTACCCATCCATCCCTATCAGTCCCGGAGGAATTTAGGACTCCTATCCTATAAAAGGGGGGTTCTAGGCTGACCCTCAAGTTTAAAGGCAAAATACTAAGGCGACATATAATAAACAAGTAGGACTTCAATCAAGGGAGCATGGAAGACAAATGAAAGGCTCAGATATACCTCCACACACAGTACACATAAATAGCATGACTCATACACAATTAAGGTTTGAATTTAGATCCTAAGCATGGTACTTAAATGATAACAACAAAGTCATATTTATAACATAACTCACATAGGAAGTCCTAATCAGACTTGCCTACTGATTTTAACATGCTGACAGTCAAACAACAATCACAAAGACGGTTCTGATTTTATTTTAAGTTTATTACCTAAGGCTTGCCTAGGCGTAAAATAATATGCAGCAGTTATCAGAATTATTGAAACAGTTTGGAAGTTATTTTACCTAAAGCATGCTGTTCTAAATGTTGTAAAGACATGCAGGGATTGTGACCAGTTTCGCTCAAACATTATAATCGAACATGAGACTGCTTTATGGCCTTTTTCATACATCAGTAGTTTAACTAGGTGTAACTGAGTGAGTGTGAACGAGATCCTACAATAGGGTATCTAATATGCACATATGAAAAATGCAAAGTGATTGTAGAATTCCCTAAAACATGATTTCTAAATGCCCAAAGGGTTACAACATGACTTCAAGACGTGCAAGAGAAACAATTTATGTTAATGCAGTTATTTAGCCTAAAATAGGATTTCTAAGTGGTAAAGTGATGCCAAATGAGATGCTGAAACGGTAAACCTAAAAAAACATGGTATCTAATGCATGTCATACTTTGAATGGGTTGATCTTATACATGGATTCTAATGCACATATAGGAAATGTAAACCTAAGACATGGTTTCTACCCATTGATGTTGATAGCACATATAACTACCCTCCCCTTTTTACTAGCCAGCCCCAATACTTATTTATAAAAGATTATTATAGACCAATACTGAAATGAATTACATAAGAAAAAATAAAGTTACACTATAGAGAGCCTGAAAATAGGCCAAGATTTCCAACACCTGATTAGGACTTCCTCTCTGAGTTATGTAATAACTCACCTCAAATGCCAAGATTGTTTCATAGCTTTTCCTCATATATGGTGTGTCAGAGTTCCCTAAGGACCTCAAGGGATCCCAGGCAGTGCTCATACCCAGATTTTATAGCCAAGACAGAGTATGTGCAGTGTGGAAAGGCCAGCTTTGGTGTGTCCAAGTTCAGAGGGAGCTCAAAGGTCCCAAGGCAAGGCTCACACAAAAGGGTCAGAACTTAGTGGTCTAAGAGTAGAGTGAGAGTGCTTGTCATAGGTTTAAAAGAGTTGAGTTGGAAATAATTTTAACAATGATTAGTTTGAAATAAGTTTTGGGAAATCAGTAGAAGAGTTTGCCTTACTGAAAACCAGTTTGAAGAAGAAAAGAAGCAGGACAATCAGCAACTCATACATAGTTCAAACACAAACAAGGAAAGGAGGAATTGGGGACAAGTAATTCATATGTGAAAGAATATTTGCATAAAGGTTAACACCAGAGAAGTACTACAGAACTTAAATAGTCACAAGAATAGTCTATCACAAAGTGTTCATGCCAGGAGCTTAATAGTATTAGATTAAGGGGCGCTAAACAGAGTTACACATTAGGTTTAGGGGGAAGGATTCAGGATCACATAGTAACTAGGTGTCACAGACATATGCTTATAATGTATTGGGGGTTAGGGGGTAGGGCAGGATAGTAGTAGAAAATATAAGAAAGTAGTAGACATGCTGACCTATAGGGAAGGGGTAATCACATGGCAAAATAGGCATGCTAATTGCGAGGGAGACAGCAAAACCACAAGTAGAAGCATAAGAGAAACAAAAGGAAGTTCAATACAAATAGAGACATATTGTTTTGGATGCTATAAGTTAAACTGAAAACATACCAGTAAAAATGAGAGAATAAGTGCAGAGTGAGGAGTGAAGAGCAATACAATGAAGGAAAGTAGAGAAGTAATGTGTACAACAGTAGAGTAGTAGAACAATAGAGCAGTAGAGCAATGTAATCACTTAGTTTTGGCATGCAACCGACTGAGTATCAAGTAAACAACAAGAGAAGAAAGAGAGTATGTATGTGTGTAAGAGAGATTCAAAACAATGGAATTGTTCATCTGTGTATGCAAGAAGTGAGAATAGAGGAGAGTATATATAGTAGTTGAGAGCAGAGTAAAATAAGGTAAAGGAAATCAGTCTTCAACAATTAAGGAAGCCACAGAATCAGTCAGGCACCAAATCAGCAAGTCTTCCCTTAATTAAGGGGTAATTAACCAACGGTAAAGAGCAAGGAAATATTTGAGGAAAGAAAATCAAGTAAGACTTAGGTACAAAATAGATAATTAGGGGTAAATACACAAGGGTTCAATTAAGGAAACAATTAGTGAAGAATCAGTAAATAACACGGTTAATCAAATAAGGTTGCAAAATATGGAAATAATTGAGAATCAACATATAGGTATTACCATAGCAAATCAGTAAATCAAGGACTCGAAACAACACTGATTTAAGGAAAATAGCATAAGTTTCCATGAATAAGAAAATAAGTCAAGTATAAACAGAAAGAATCAAATCCAAAACTCTAATAGAGGCATACTAAGGTAAAATCACAAGATATTCTAATTAAACGAAGAAGTAATCATGTAAATCAAAGCACAGAACATAGGCATGTATCAAATAATGCGGACAAGTGCAGAATCCAAACAAAGTGTCAAAAATTTGGGGTTTTAGCATAGGCTATTTAGGGTCAAGGAAGAACTCGACAAAATCAGTCAAAACATAAAAACACATGGGATTAAGCACTTAAAACAAGAAATCGTTTTGAAGAAAAGGATTTTCAGAAACCCTAGTTTAGGAAGATGGCAAGCCACTCGAAAATCAGGATATTTTCCATAAAAACAAGTAAAAAATAAGTTCAATTCTTCTCAAATCTGTATAGATCTAAGAAGTTTAATAGACGAAATTAGGGTTTTCAACATAATAACTCGAATAGAGGAGAAAGCTTAAACAAACATTTTAAACATAGAGATTTGCAGATTAATCCAAAAATCAGAAGAAAGAAGCGTTTTCAAAAAGGTGTTTAAGAACCCTAGTTCGAAGATGAAGAGTTACTTTAGAAAAATTAGAAAAACCTTTGAGGAAAACAACAAAAGCTCATAATATACATAGATCTAAGACATATCTAAAAGAAATCGAAAAATCTTAAGAGTTAGGGGTTTAGAGAACCCAGAGAAGATGAGAAAACCTTAAAACTTTACCGGTTTTAGCCGGAAAGGCCATAGATCTTACTTGAACGACCATGGATGGCCGAATAATGGCATGAGAAACCATGGGTAGGAGTTGAACCGCTGCAGGTTCACCTGAGGACCTTAGGGTAGTGTCAAATCGACGTGGGGTGAAGCAGAGTCCAAGAGGTGATGAGAGGCCATGGTTTCCGGTAAGGGAGGTGGCTAGAGAAGGTAGACAAGGTCCATTAGAGAGGAGTGGAGAAGAGAAAGTTCTAGAGAGAACCAGAGAAAGAGAGAGGGAGATAGAGAGACCGGTTGAGAGCGAATGAGAGGGGGGAAATGAGAGATGAGGCGTAGTCATTAGGGCTTAATTATGGAAGATGCTGATCTGGACCGTTGATTCAAATAATCAACGACTCAGATGGAATGGGGATTGGGCTAGGTAGGATAGGGTATTGGGCTTGGGGTCTGGTGGGTTATTTAATTGGGCTTGGGGCTGGTTTAATTAGGCTAGAATTGAAAATGGAATTGGCTATTTGTTAAATACCCAATTAAAATTAGATAAATAATTAATAAAAATAGCTAATAATTAGATAAAATAAAATTAAAACTAAATAGGTGGAATTAAGGTAATTAACTAATATTTAAAATATAAAATGACTGATTATTTAATTAAAATAGCATAAAGTATACAATTAGGCTATAATTGCAAAATTGTTGTAATTATAGCCAAACAATGCCAAATTGGCTAATTTGTGAAATAATTAAATCCTAATAGGACTAAAAATGATATATTGAGCTTAAGAGATACTTTGAAATTACTTGTAATGTAATTTATGAATAATTATTGGATATAAAGTGCTGAATAAATTAGAAAAGAAATAAATTAATAATATGGAAAATTATGGAAAAATACCAATTATTATAAAAAGTGATTTGAAGGTATATATGCAAATTTAAAAATAGTTTGAGGAAAAATTGGGTATCAACAACTACCCCTCTTTACCCGAGAAGGATGAAAGAGTTGTCGGGTAAAGATATGATGGCCAATTTTGACCGAGCGAAACGATTTGAAGAGGTTTAGGCCGCACCCTGGTTTCTTAGTTGCCTACATATCCCTGGTTTTGTAGGAATCAGGCCGTATGTAGTTTAGGATCCATTAGCGGAGTATACCGATGAAGCCATTTCAAGAACGGACGCAACATCTAGGGCTGGATGAGTGAACTATTTACATGAATGGTTAGGTTTGATATGGCTTGAGGGATCTGGAGCGGAATCGTTCCTGCCGAGATAGCCGTTACTCGCCATCTCACCTTCAAATAAAAGCAGAAGCAACACAAGTATATACTGTGTATAAATTTAAACATGATGCAAATTCCCATCGGACCATGAATGTTGTCTTTGGACGATTAGGAATGGCGTCCTCAGACCATGAATGTTGTCTTTGGATGGTTAGGAATGGCGTCCTCAGACCATGATATCCTGGGCCATGGGTTGTTTGATGCAAGATTCATAGGCCATGAAATGATGTTCTCGGGCTATGAGGATGGTGCTTCCAAACCATGATGCCATTGAATAATGATATACAAAAGATTGAAAGAGATCCTCAGGCTATGACATGGTGTTTTCGGGCTATAAAGATGGTGCCTCCGAGCGATGACACCTTTGGATAAGTTAGTGATATTTAAGCCCATGAAGGATGCAGTAGTATGATGCAGACAAGACAGAGATCAGTCTTGCGAATTGAAGGGCAGAGCTTAGCTCGTAAGAGAAGCGAGATAAATAGTGTTTGGGATAGCGCTTAATTTCGTAGAAAATTGGAGGCAGAGCTTAGCCTCGGAAGGTAGAATGGTAGCCTTATGAAGATTGAAAGGCAGAATAGTAGCCTTATTCAATGCAGATGCAGATGGAGGTAGAGCTTAACCTCAAAAGGTAGAATGGTAGCCTTATGCAGATTGGAAGGCAGAATAGTAGCCATATGCAATGCGAATGCAGATGGAGACATCATTTAGTCTCGGAAGGCAGAATGGTTGCGTTATGCAAATTGGAAGGCAGAATAGTAGCCTTATGCAATGCGAATGCAGATGGTGATAGCGTTTAGTCTCGGAAGGCAGAATGGTAGCCTTATGCAAATTGGAAGGCAGAATAGTAGCCTTATGCAATGCAAATGCAGATGGAGACAACATTTAGTCTCGAAAGGCAGAATGGTAGCCTTATGTAAATTGGAAATGCAGATGGAGAAAACGTTTAATCTCGAAAGGCAGAATGGTAGCCTTATACAAGAAATAAGATAACAACTGACAGTAGAGTTTTCTTAGCTGATAGCAGATTGCGACGTTGTGATTACTGGGAGCATTGTGACATATGGAACATCACTGGTATGTGCTGATAGCAAATGTTGGTAAGTGTAACGGTTCTGAGAATCATATTTTGAACAATGTTTGTCCCGTAGGCGTACAGTATGTCTAATGATTTCACAATCCTTGTGCCTGCATCCAAAGAAAAATCGTGAGTTTTTTAAGGGGGAGGTTAGTTTGTATCCCCGCTAGCTTTTACTTGACTCGTTCAGCTTTGATCTGGTGGTACTGTCTATATTATTGGGGTAGCATTGCTAAATAAAGCAGTTTCAATAATAACATGCATGATTTTATAAAAGTATGACATAAATTAAAAAATAACTTTTAGATGAACCGACGACTGTGACGTAGTTAAGGACATTGCAACCTCTCTCACTACAGAATTTTGAGGGTCCTCCTCAAAATTTTCCCCCAGCTTGATGGGTCGACGTTTCTAACTATTGCTCGTGTGGTGATTGGTTGAAATTACTTCGGAATTTTGAGGGTTCTCCTCAAAATTCTGCCTCAGTTTCCAATTGCGGGGGAAAATGAAATTTTTATTGAATTGTGACCGAACCTATAGGGCTGCCTACATATACCCTCTTAAACGAGAATCAGGTCCGGCGTAGTTCAATTTATATCATATAAGGAAAGCATACAGATTACACATAGTAACGCTTGACCACATCTAAATTGATAGGCGCCAGACTTCTCCGTCCATTTCGGCAAGTATGAGGGCTCCTCCTGTCAAAACACGGTGAACCATGTATGGAACCTGCCAGTTGGGAGAGAACTTCCCTTTGGCTTCATCTTGATGCGAAATTTTTTTCTGCAACACCAACTGCCCTGGTGTGAACTATCTTGGCTTGACTCTTTTGTTGAAGGCTCTGGACATTCTGTTCTGATAGAGTTGACCATGGTAGACTGCATTCATTCTCTTTTCGTCTATAAGGGCTAGTTGCTCATAATGACTTTTTACCCACTCTACGTCATCGAGCTCAGCTTCTTGTATGATTCTTAGGGAAGGAATTTCCACCTCAGCGAGTGACAACCTCCGTACTGTAAACCAGCATATAGGGGGTTGCCCCGGTTGATGTGCAGACTATGATACAATATCCCAGAAGAGCAAATGATAACTTCTCGTGCCATTGTCTGTGATTCATTATCTTTTTCCTCAATATCTTCTTGATATTCTTGTTGGCAGCTTCTACAGATCCATTCATCTGAGACCTGTAGGCTGTGGAATTCTTGTGTTTGATCTTGAAAGTTTTGCACATAGCTTTCATCAAGTTGCTGTTGAGGTTGGAGCCATTATCAGTAATGATTTTCTCTGGAATTCCGAATTGACAAACAATGCAATCGCGGACAAAGACTGCCATGACTTTCTTAGTCACTACTTTGTAAGATGCTGCTTCGACCCATTTGGTGAAATAGTCGATGGCTACCAAGATAAACCTGTGTTCGTGGGAAGCAGCAAGCTCGATTGGTCCAATAATGTCCATTCCCCAAGCGATGAATGGCCACAATGAGCTTGTTGTGTTAAGCTCACTTGGAGGTTCCTTTATCATATCTGCATGTATCTGACAGTGGTGACATTTCTGGACATACTGGATGCAGTCCGTTTTCATAGTCATCCAAAAGTAACCAACCCGAAGTATCTTCTTTGCTAAGACAAAACCATTCATATGTAGGCCGCAGGTCCCAGCATGAATTTCCTCTTGTAGCCTGGATGCTTCCTTTGCGTTGACACATCTTAATAATCCTAAATTAGGAGTCCTCCTATACAGGATTCCTCCGCTGTGAAAGAAGTTGTTGGACAATCTTCGAAGTGTGCGTTTCTGGGTAGGACTCGCAAGCTCCTGGTACTCTCCTTTTGCTAAATATTCCTTGATATCATGAAACCAAGGATTTCCGTCTGCTTCCTCTTCAACATGGGCACAGTAAGTTGGCTGATTATGGATTTTCACCGGAATGTGATCAATGAAATTCTTGTTAGGATGATGTATCATAGGTGATAGGGTAGCCAATGCATCATCAAACTCATTCTGGATTCTGGGAACATTCTAGAATTCCGTCTTCGTGAACCTCTTTCTCAATTCCTATATATGATGCAGATATAGGAGTATCTTGGAGTTCTTGGTCGTCCATTCTCCTCGTACCTAATGTATAAGCAAATCTGAATCTCCAATTACTAGCAGCTCTTGAACGTTCATGTCAATGGCCATTTTGAGTCCTAAGATGTAGGCTTCATACTCGGCCATATTGTTGGTGCATGGGAACTTGAGTTTGGCAGACACTGGATATTGCTGACCGGTTTATGATATTAGGACTGCTCCTATGCCAACTCCTTTGAAGTTTTCTACTCCATCGAAGAACATTCTCCAACCGTCATAGGATTCCTCAATGTCTTCTCCTATGAATGATACCTCTTCATTAGGAAAATACGTTTTAAAAGGTTTGTATCATCCATCCACGGGGTTTTCAGCAAGTTGGTCTGCCAGCGCCTGTCCCTTGATCGCTTTCTGAGTTACATAAACGATGTCGAACTCACTCAACAAGATTTTCCACTTAGCTAACTTGCCGGTGGGCATGGGATTCTGAAAGTTGTACTTCAAGGGATCCATTCTCGATATGAGATATGTAGTGTAGGCGCATAAGTAATGTCTCAGCTTCTGAGCTACCCAAGTCAAAGCATAACAAGTGCATTCTAATAGAGAATTCTGGGCCTCGTACGGGGTGAAATTATTAATGAGATAATAAATTTTCTGTTCCTTCCACCCTGTTTCATCATGTTTCCCCAGAACGCAACTGAAAGCTCCATCTAACACTACAAGGTAGAGTAATAAGGGTCTACCTAGCTCGGGTAGGACTAAGATTAGTGGTGTTGACCTGTACTCCTTGATTTTGTTGAAGGCCTTTTGGCAGTCATCGGTCCATTTGGTGGCAACGTCCTTCTTTAACATCTTAAAGATCGGCTCACAGATAACTGTAGACTGTGCTATGAATCGGCTGATGTAGTTAAGCCTTCCCAAGAAACTCATCACATCCTTCTTGTTCCTTGGCGGTGGTAGTTCTTGAATAGATTTGACTTTCGATGGGTCCAGTTCTATTCCTCGGCGGCTCACAATAAACCCAAGCAATTTCCTAGCAAGAACCCCAAATGCACACTTTGCGGGGTTTAGTTTCAGGTTGTATCTCCACAGTCTATTGAAGAACTCTCAGATCTTCTATGTGGTAAGTGGCCTTCTTGGATTTGATAATAGCATCATCCACATATACCTCTATCTCCTTGTGTATCATAACATGGAAAATGGTAGTCATGGCCCTTATGTAGGTGGCCCCTGCATTTTTCAGGCCGAATGGCATCATTTTGTAACAGTACACTCCCCATGGCATATGAAAGCCATTTTTTCAGCATCTTCCTCATCCATCCAGATCTGATGATAACCAGCGAAGCAATCTACGAATGACTGTAGCTCATGCTTGGCGCAATTATCAATTAGGATATGTATATTTGGCAAAGGGAGGTCATCTTTCGGATTGGCCCGGTTGAGATCCCGATAGTCGACACAGGCTTTGACCTTCCCATCCTTCTTTGGCACTGGCACGATGTTGGCTAACCATGTCAGGTATTCTACTACCCTGAGAACCTTAGCATTGATCTGCATGGTGAATTCTTCCTTGATTTTCAAAGTCATATCAGATTTGAACTTTTTGAGCTTTTGCTTTTCTGGTGGACACATTGGATCGGTCGGTAGTTTGTGAGCCACAATAGATGTACTCAGACCAGTCATGTCATCATACGACCGGGAGAATATGTCCTCATACTCCTTTAGAAATCCTATGTATTCTTTCTTCTCTGATGGCGATAGGTGAACGCTGATTCGTGTTTCCTTGACGTTTTCTGCATCTCCCAAGTTGACAATTTCGGTCTCTTCCAGGTTGGACTTAGGTCTGTTCTCAAAGTTCTCAATTTCTTTGACAATCTCGTCAGGTATGTCATCTTCCTCTGAATCCATGTCCGTTTGTTGCGTTGTCTCATTGCATGTCACAGTCATTTGTTCATCAAGACAAGTAATAGTAATGCTGTATTGGTAAAGCAAGGAGAGAAAATGATAGAAATAAATATTAATTCATAAGAAAAATACTTTTGATAAATTGAGTAACGGTTTTGGATATCGAAGATCTTATTGCGGGAATTGAAAAATGCAAAAAGAAAATCATATAGTAAATAAAACAGTGAATAATGCTTGTTTTAGCCTTGCTACCCTGAGGCTCGTCGGGCTTTGGTTATGCTGATGGTCTAATTCTTGAGATGTGCCCCTCTGGTCATAGCCTATATGGAAGGTCCTTCCTCTCCTCCTCCTCAAGAATAATGCAACAGTCCATATCACTGTTCTCTAGAAATAAGTTCTTCACTACTGCTAGTGCTTCTTCTTCATTTGACCCATAAATAATGTCGACCTATTGGAAGGTCTGCTCCAAATGCGGTATTGGCTGCTCTAGTGGGTAGTAGGGACCACAACATGGTGGCGACCAGCTATTGAATTCTTCCCAGGTGTATTCATATCCCAAACTGAAGGTAGTGCTATGTTTCTTGAGTTTTATGGGTTTAGAGATTCCTTGGAGGTTCTTGCCGAGTCCTTTGCCAGGCTCGTACCCATTCCAACTCAGTATACTCTCGATTTTCCTATCCTACCATTTGTCTTTGTCGATAGCATTGACCCCCTCAATGTGGTGGTAAGTTTCTCCACCCAGCTTCCTTCTTCCGTCGATCATCGGAATGGTCTGGCGACTATATATAGGGTTGCTACTGTCACCGTGAATGATCACTTCCTGGTGATTCCATTCGAACTTTACTGCCTGATGCAGTGTTGATGCTATGGCCCCAACAACATGAATCCATGGCTGCCCTAGCAGCAAGTTGTAAGATGCTGGTACATCTATTACCTGGAAATCGACCTCGAACAAGGTTGGTCCCATCTGCAGGCATAGACTAATCTCACCAATGGTGGACCTCTGAGAACCATCGAAGGCTTTCACATTGATTGCTTCATCCTTTATCTCATGCAGCCATTTACCCAACTTCTTGAGTGTTACCAGCGGACAAATGTTAATATTGGAACCTCCATCGATCAGGATTCTGGTGATGAAATAATCTTCGCATTGCATGGTGATGTGTAGTGCTTTGTTGTGGCCCAACCCTTCAGGTGGAAGCTTGTCCTCATAAAAGGTAATCTTATGGATTTCCAGCACTTGTCCTACCATATTAGACACTTCCCTGCTAGTGATGTTACTTGGTACGTACGCTTCATTTAGCACCTTTAACAAAGCATTCTTGTGCGTCTCAGAATTTTGCAGCAAAGAGAGAATGGAGATTTGTGCTGGCGTCTTGTTTAACTGGTCGATGACTGAATATTCCTTGGCCTGTATTTTCCTCCAAAGGTCATCCGAACCCATCTCAATGAGGGGCGGCCGATTGGAGTCTTGCTTTCTTGATTCAACTAGATGTTCATGGGTATAGAACTACCAGTTCTTGTCATACCCTATGCTGCGACATTTTCTTCAATCTTGACCTTGCCTTTCCTTCTCGCCTTGGCTGTACAGTCCTAGGGTACAACATTTGTATAGAATGGTGGCATGGTAGACATCGCCACTGGGACCGGCGCGGCTATCCTTACTTCGAATGGAACAGGTGCCTTGGGTGGCAAGACTGCTACCTCAAATGGAGCAGGTGCATTTGCCGGAGATGCAAATTCAACCTCAAGTGGTATCGGTGTCTTTGCGGATGACACTACTTCAAACTCAAGAGGTATAGACATATTCACCTCAGCGTTCTCAAATGGTTGGATCTAGACTATGATTGGATTGAGAGTAATTGTTGGTTTCTTCGGGCCATCACTTTCTGCGATTAACCCGATTGATCCCTTAGGATCCCAGTCATCTTCTACTTCAATCATGTGGACAAATCCACCCTTATGGTCTGGCAGAGGGTTGTTACGGACGTTTGGAGAAGGTTCCTTTGCCACAATAATCTTGTTATCAATCAAAAATCGTATCTTGTCTTTCAAGGAGCGACATTTATCGATGGTGTGCTCTTTCATGCCGGAGTGGTATTCACAGGACTTGTTTGGGTTAACCCACTGAGAAGGATTCTCAGGGGTTGTAGTAGGGATGGGAGTGACATAACCAGCAGCTTTGAGCCTCTCATACAGATGGTCGATGGGTTCAGCGATGGCTGTATATTATTTTGGAGGTCTGCGATCAAAATTAGGTCGGGGTCTAGGGAAATTTTGGCGTGCAGGGGGTGATTGATAATGGGATGGTTGAGCATTATAAGTTTGGTAGACATGAGCAGGTTGAGAGTATCTAGGTGAAGTAGGTTGATATGTAGGAGGTTGGGATGACTGATAAGTTGGTGGCGGAGCTTGGTATGAGGGTGCTTGGTAATTTGGGGTTGGCTGGTATGTGATTAAAGGTGTTGGGTAAGCTTGGTATTTAAGGGGACACTTGTTCCTTTGTGAAACCATCACGGCCCCTACGTCCCTTTTCTTGGACACACCACCGGACTGTAAAGCCTTATTCGTAGCTTGCAAGGCTTTGAAATTTTTAACCATACCACTTTTAATACCTTCTTCAATTCTTTCACCTAATTTGATAATGTCGGAGAACTTGTGGTTCTCAATGATCATCAGCTGTTCATAGTACTGCGGATCCTGAGCCCCGACAAAGAACTTGTTCATTTGCTCTTCTTCAAAGGAGGGTCTGACCTTAGCAGCTTCGGACTTTCAGCAAGTAGCATACTTGCGAAACGTCTCCGTGGGCTTCTTCTTGAAATTCTAGTTATAGAACACGTCTGGTGCGTTCTCTGTATTAAACCTTAATCTATCCATAAAGTCAGATGCCATGCCTACCCAGCTTGACCACTTCTTGGGATCTTGGCTGATGTACCAAGGTAATGCATCTCCTTTCAAACTCCTCATGAACAGCTTCATGTGGATCCTTTCATCCTTCCCTACGCCAACCAGTTTGTTGCAATATGTTCTCAGATGGACCCTTGGATCACCCGTACCATCAAACATTTCGAACTTGGGAGGTTTGTACCCCTTAGACAGTTTGACATCAGGCTGTATGCAAAGGTCCTCATAGTTCAGCCCCTCGATTACTTTGCTTCCCTCAACGCCCTAAATTTGGCTAGTCAGTTTCTTAAGTTCCTCGGCCAAGTTCCTGATAAGTAGATCCTTTTCATCAGACTTAGGTGTGCATGAGATAGGTTGGGTGGAGTGTGGCATGATCTCTATGTAGATAGGAGTGATATGTTGGCCTGGTGTATGGGTGTGGAAATGGTCGTTTGTGGAGTTCTGAGGTTCTGGGATGAGTAGTGGAGTATTGTTTGGGGTATGACAGGTGTTACATTGGTTCTTTGGTGGAGCAGCGTGATGATGAGGCGCGGGATGATTATGCTGTTTTGGGATATTTTGAGGAGGTGTAGGGTTTTGAGCTTTGGGGAAGTTGATATCTGGGGTGTTGAGGGAAAATGACAGGTTTGCCAGATTTCGAACCTAATCGAGCTCTTCCTGGAATTTCAACAGTTTCTGTTCAAGCTGTGACACATTCTTGTTAGGAACCTTAATACCCTGGCCATTAGTGTCCTTTACCCGTTCAACTGTTTTCTCCTTCCTGATGTTGTTTAAATCTTCCATTTTATTCTTACCTTTGTTCTTTCCTTTAGAGGGACTAAGAGAAGGAGTGGGTGGAGGGCCCTTGGATCTTGTGAAATAAGATGATGATGCCAGAGTGCATGAACTAACCCATGGGAAGGGGAATACTAAAAACAAAAATAAAACAAAGGGTAATCAAGTCAGTGAGGATTATAAGAAGTATTGCAATATTTAAACACATAGTGCGAGAATGTAAAACGTGTCCTAATTTGGGAATCTCTTCGTGCCCGAGGTAGGCCTAGTGACAAATTGATTTGGAGAACTTCAAATGCCAATAAATGCTTCATTTCATAATAAAAAATAGACGGATCCCAAAACGATTAAGATAATAATAAGTCACTACTGGCACTTGGCCTTATTACATTTGGAAAGCGCGTAAACCTAATCTATTTGGCCTCAGAAGGACCTTCCTCAGGTTGAATGCTCACGTTGATCAAATCCTCCAGTTCACGTAGGTTCACTAGTAGAAATGCCTTTGCCAGGTGTTCTGCTTCATTTCCCTCAGTGTTCTGGCAATCGGTGACTCTTTTCCTTACTTTTCCTTCCAATTCCAGCAGACTGTATTCCAGATTTTCCAACTTTTCGCTAGCTTTGGTGACCCTCTCTTTCCACTCATTGATTTGGTCATTCGATGGAAGACTCCTCCACCAGTCTAGCAAGAGTGGGGGCGTGCTAACCATACCGAAACTGTGGACCTCATACCTCATTTTCTGCAAAACAAAAGGGTTAGACCATACCCCTACCGGACTCGACTATTTATACATTTATGATCAGCACATCGACATTTAGTTTTCCAAATTAATGCACAAAACGTGGTTGCGTCCGTTGGGATTATGGAAAACCTGATGGACTTTGGATAAGTCTTATCTTAAAGGATCATTATGTGGAAATAACTGATCCAACTAGGTTTGACCATGATTCATTTGTAATTTAAACAGAGTAAGGTTTCTATGGGTTTTAGACTGGTACCCTTGAGCAGACAACTCAAGGGGGAAGGCACGGAACTGTCGACTGCACCGTTGATTGACTAGTTTTACCGCAAATAAGCCTTTTCGAATTTAGGGGGTAATGATATAGGAAGGGAGCAACCACTCATCAAGCGTTGCTATAGTATTTGTTTGGCACAAGTGGAGTATGATGTTGAGCATGATTAAGCAATAATTAAAAGCATGTTGACATGTATTTGCACGTTAATAAAGCGATAAATACATCAGTTTTATATTTAAAACAGTTATAAAGGAAGGAAATAAGAAAGATGTCAGTTTTGCTTTTGAAGAATAAATTAAAAGCTTAAAGGAACTAAACAAATAATTGCACATAGGGAGGGTACAAATTCACAAAAACGGTATGAAATTGTAAAAGCATGAATATCCCCAACAGAGTCGCCATGCTGTCGCGCCCCCTTTTTCTCGCGAAATTGGGTCTATGACATTTTTGATTGGGACAACTATTTCCTTTTGGGAAAGGGGGTTTGCATTTTGAAGAGTCACCACCTAACGATTTTAAGGTGTGTTAGGGCACCTATAGGGTTCATTTATAATTACGTTTGGTAATCAGAGATAGGGTAAGGGCTTGAAATTATCCCAAGAGGAAGGTATTTAGCACGCCTCAAGATCCACTAGTGTGGTTCCCGGCCAAATAGTTTTTTTGTGAATTTGTACAAGTAGCAAATAAACAAGTATGACTCAAATAGTAGGGGATTTAAGTTTACACAGATGTTTGGAAAGCAGTTAATGAAAAGCAAGTTTTTGAAAAGAATTACAATCTAATCATATTTGGGAATGTAAAAGGGGGGTGTCCTAGGTTTGTTTATAATATGGATCACATCAATGCAATACCCGGTATGACACTCCTCTAAGAGGAGCTACACGTGATATTAACACACCAGTCACCATATCCATATCTACTCTTTCCTGCCCCGTGAAGGTAATTAAAGTGAGGGTTGGTCTCGACCCCAATTGCATACTGTTACCCATCCCTTCTTGTCAGTCCCGAAGGAATTTAGGACTCCTATCCTATAAAAAGGGGGTTCTAGGCAGACCCTCAAGTTTAAAGGCAATATACTAAGGCGACATATAATAAACAAGTAGGACTTCAATTAAGGGGAGTATGAAAGACAAATGAAAGGCTCAGATATACCTCCACACACAGTACACATAAACAACATGACTCATACACAATTAAGGTCTGAATTCAGATCCTAAGCATGATATCTTAATGATAACAACAAAGTCATATTTATAACATAACTCACAAAGGAAGTACTAATCATGTTTGCCTATTGATTTTAACATGCTGACAGTCAAACAATAATCACAAAGATGGTTCTAATTTTATTTTAAGTTTATTACCTAAGGCTTGCCTAGGCATAAAATAATATGCAGCAGTTATCAGAATTACTGAAATAGTTTGGAAGTTATTTTACCTAAAGCATGCTGTTCTAAATGTTGTAAAGACATGCAGGGATTGTGACCAGTTTCGCTTAAACAGGATAATCGAACATAAGACTGCTTTATGGCCTTTTTCATGCATCAGTAGTTTAACTAGGTGTAACTGAGCGAGTGTGAATGAGGTCCTACAACAGGGTATCTAATATGCACATATGAAAAATGCAGAGTGATTGCAAAATTCCCTAAAGTATGATTTCTAAAGGCCCAAAGGGTTACAACATGATTTCAAAACGTGTAGGAGCAAATTTATGTTAATGCAGTTACTTAGCCTAAAACATAATTTCTAAGTGGTAAAGTGATGCCAAATGAGATGCTGAAACGGTAAACCTAAAAAAACATGGTATCTAATGCATGTCATACTTTGAATGGGTTGATCTTACACATGGATTCTAATGCACATATAGGAAATGTAAACCTAAGACATGGTTTCTACCGATTGATGTTGATAGCATATATAACTACCCTCCCCTTTTCACTAGCCAGACCCAATACTTGTTTACAACAGATTATTACAGACCAATACTGAAATGAATTACATAAGAAAAAATAAAGTTACACTATAGAGAGCCTAAAAATAGGTCCAGATTTCCAACACCTGATTAGGACTTCCTCTTTGAGTTATGTAATAATTCACCTCAAATGCCAAGATTTTTTCATAGGTTTTCCTCATATCTGGGTGTGTCAGAGTTCCCTAAGGACCTCAAGGGATCCCGGGCAATGCTCACACCCAGATTCATAGCCAAGACAGAGTAAGTGTAGTGTGGAAAGGCCAGCTTTGGTGTGTCCAAGTTCAGAGGGAGCTCAAGGGGTCCTAAGGCAAGGCTCACACAAAAGGGGCGGAACTTAGTGGTCTAAGAGTAGAGTGAGAGTGCTTGTCATAGGTTTAAAATAGTTGAGTTGGAAACAATTTTGACAATGATTAGTTTGAAATAAGTTTTAGGAAAGCAATAGAAGAGTTTGCCTTAGTGAAAACCAGTTTGAAAAAGAAAAGAAGCAGGACAATCAACAACTCTAAACCAAATCAACATACATAGTTCAAACACAAACAGGGAAAGGAGGAATTATGACAAATAGTTCATATGTGAAAGCATATTTGCACACAGGGTAACACCAGAGAAGTACTACAGAACTTAAATAGTCACAACAATAGTCTATCACAAAGTGTTCATGCCAGGAGCTTAACAGTATTAGACTAAAGGGCGCTAAACAGAGTTACACATTGGGTTTAGGGGAAAAGATTCAGGATCACATAGTAACTAGGTGTCACGAACACATGCTTATAATGTATTGGGGTTAGGGGGTAGGGCAGAATTGTAAGAAAGTAGTAGACATGCTGAATTACAGGGAAGGGGTAATCAAATGGCAAAATAGGCATGCTAATTATGAGGGAGACAACAGAACCACAAGTAGAAGCATAAGAGAAACAATAAGAAGTGCAATACAAATAGAGACATATTATTTTAGATGTTGTAAGTTAAACTGAAAACATACCAGTAAAAATGAGAGAATAGGTGCAGAGTGAGGAATGAAGAGCAATACAATGAAGGGAAGTAGAGCAGTAGAACAATAGAGCAGTAGAGCAATGTAATCATTTAGTTTGGGCTTGCAGCCGACTGAGTATCAAGTAAACAACAAGAGAAGCAAGAAAGTATGTATGTGTGTAAGAGAGAGTTCAGAATAGTGGAATTGTTCGTCTGTGTATGCTATAAGTGAGAATAGAGGAGAGTATATATAGTAGTTGAGAGCAGAGTAAAATAAGGTAAAGGAAATCAGTCTTCAACAATTAAGGAAGCCACATAATCAGTCAGGCACCAAATCAGCAAGTCTTCCCTTAATTAAGGGGTAATTAACCAACGGTAAAGAGCAAGGACATATTTGAGGAAAGAAAATCAAGTAAGACTTAGGTACAGAATAGATAATTAGGGGTAAATACACAAGGGTTTAATTAAGGAAACAATTAGTGAAGAATCAATAAATAACACGGTTAGTCAAATAAGGTAAGAAAACTAAATAAGGTTGCAAAATATGGAAATAATCGAGAATCAGCATATAGGTATTACCATAGCAAATCAGTAAATCAAGGACTCAAAACAATACTGATTTAAAATAGCATAGGTTTCCATGAATAAGCAAATAAGTCAAGTATAAACAGAAAGAATCGAATCCAAAACTCTAATAGAGGCATACTAAGGTAAAATCACAAGAAATTCTAATTAAACAAAGAAGTAATCATGTAAATCAAAGCACAAAATATAGGCTTGTATCAAATAACGCGGACAAGTGCAGAATCCAAACAAAGTGTAAAAAATTGGGGGTTTTAGCATAGGCTAGTTAGGGTCAAGGAAGAACTCAACAAAATCAGTCAAAACACATAGACACAGGGGATTAAGCACTTAAAACCAGAAAACGTTTTGAAGAAAAGGATTTTCAGAAACCCTCGTCTAGGAAGATGACAAGCCACTCGAAAATCAGGAGATTTTTCATGAAAACAAGTAAAAAATAAGTTCGATCCTTCTCAGATCTAAGAAGTTTAAGAGACAAAATTAGGGTTTTCAACAGAATAACTCGAATAGAGGAGAAAGCTTAAACAAATGTTTTAAACATAGAGATTCGCAGATTAATACAAAAATCAGAAGAAAGAAGCGTTTTCGAAAAGGTGTTTAAGAACCCTAGTTCGAAGATGAAGAGTTACTTTAGAAAAATCGGAAAAATCTTTCAGGAAAACAACAAAAGCTCATAATATAAACAGATCTACGACAGATCTAAAAGAAATCGGAAAATCTTAAGAGTTAGGGTTTCAGAGAATCCAGAGAAGATGAGAAAACCTTAAAATGTTACCGGTTTTAGCTAGAAAGGTCATAGATCTTACTCGAACGGCCATGGATGGCCGGAAAATGGCATGAGAAACCATGGGTAGGAGTTGAACTACTCCAAGTTCACCTGAGGACCTTAGGGTAGTGTCAAACCGGTGTGGGGTGAAGTAGAGGCCAGGAGATGATGAGAGGCCATGGTTTATGGCGAGGGAGGTGGCTGGAGAAGGTAGACAGGGTCCATCAGAGAGGAGGGGAGAAGAGAAAGTTCTAGAGAGAACCAGAGATAGAGAGAGGGAGATAGAGAGACCAATTGAGAGAGAATGAGGGGAGGATGAGAGATGGGGGGTAGTCATTAGGGTTTAACTATGGAATGGGCTGATCTGGACCGTTGATTCATATAATCAACGACTTAGATGGAATGAGGATTGGGCTAGGTAGGATAGGGTATTGGGCTTGGGGTCTGATGGGTTATTTAATTGGGCTTGGGGCTGGTTTAATTAGGCTAGAATTGAAAATGGAATTGGCTATTTGTTAAATACCCAATTAAAATTAGATAAATAATTAATAATTAGATAAATGAAATTAAAACTAAATAGGTGGAATTAAGGTAATTAACTAATATTTAAAATATAAAATAACTGATTATTGAATTAAAATAGCATAAAGTATACAATTAGGTTATAATTGCAAAATTATTGTAATTATAGCCAAACAATGCCAAATTGGCTAATTTGTGAAATAATTAAATCCTAATAGGATTAAAAATGATATATTGAGCTAAGAGATACTTTGAAATTACTTGTAATATAATTTATGAATAATTATTGGATATAAAGCGCTGAATAAATTAGAAAAGAAATAAATTAATAATATGAAAAATTATGAAAAAATACCAATTATTATAAAAAGTGATTTTGAAGGTATATATGCAAATTTAAAAATCGTTTGAGGAAAAATTGGGTATCAATAGCGGCCCTTCTCTCGCGTTCGCATGAGTAAATTCCTCGTCAGCGATTTTCAAACTCATTCCAGACAGCCTTTAGTATAATGGTCATAACGTTTTGCACACAACTCCAAATGACAAATGGATGTTCTGAAAACTAGACACCAAGGGTTATAATTTCATATGCTGTTCATTTCCTGAGTTATTATATATTGCGAGATATAAGCTTCCAAAGTCAATCCTGTGCAACAGAGAATTTTGAACTCTCCCCGAACAGCCTGTAGTGTAACTACCATAACTTTTTGTACAGAAATCTAAATGCCAATTCATTTACATTTCTGAAAACTAGACACAAAGGCTACAACTTTTATTTTTGGATCATCTCCAAATTCCTTATAGATTGTGAGATACGAGCCTCCAAAGTCATACTTGTGCAACCGAGATTTCCTTCTTCGCGAACGCGAGAAAAGGGCCATGAACGCAAAGAACAAACTTCAAGAAGCCAAATTCTTCTTCGCGAACACGAGAGGCTCCTCGCGAACGCAAAGAACAACACCAAATATCAGATATTCATCATCCAAAGTAGTCTAAAATGATCAAACACACCCGAAACACACCCAATCCCCCGGGACCCTATCTAAACACACAAACAAGTCATATAATCTAACACGGGCTCGCTCAAGGTCTCAAATCATATCAAACAATGCGGAAACGACAAATCACAACATGAATCGAACTATGGACTTCCAACATCAAAAACTTGTGCCAAAACCTATCAAATCAACCCGGAATGATGCCAAATTTTGCAGACAAGTCCAAAATGACATAATGGAGCTGCTCCAACTCTCGGAATAGCATTCCGACCCCAATATCACAAAAATCAACTATGGATCAAACTTCTCCACTTTCCAACTTTCGCCAAAACGCCTCAAATTACCCTACGGAGCTCCAAATCCGAATCCGGATGCACACCTAAGTTTAAAATTACCATACAAAGCTATTGAGATCATCCAAAACCCATTCCATGCCCGTTTACTCAAAAGTTCAATTCTAGTCAAATTCTCACCGTTTAAACTTCCAAAACTAGATTCCTTCTTTCAATTTGACTCTGAATCATCCATTAACTGAATTCAACCATGCACGCAAGTCGATACTCATATTATGAAGCTGTTCTAGACCTTAAGACACCGAACAAAGCTTAATTTCTCAAAACAACCAATCGGGTCGTTACAATCAATATAAGAACCTCCAAATTATGAATCCATACATGTGGCCTAAGTCCAAAATCACCATACAAAGCTATTGGAACCATCAAAATTCCATTCCAGAGTAATCTACACAAAAGTGAAACTCCGATAAACTCTTACAACTTAAGCCTTCAACCTTGGGACTAAGTGTCCCGACCAAATCCAAAACTTCCCCAAAACTAAGTCAATTACCCCGACAGCTACCCTAATCAGAAATACACATAAGTAAAGTATCAAATAGGGGAAACAAGGTTAAAATACTCAAAATTACCGGCTGTGTCATTACTATATCATTACAATGGTGGCAACCTCTTTGACCCAAAGAACATTGACCATAATGTATTTTCTGGCGAGTAGGGAAAAGAGGAACCGACTGAACTATATGGCTATGAGCTGGTGCATTGTACACCTGATATGTCTGATTTCATGCATGTTGATACAAATTGAGTAGAGTTGGGTAGGGAGATGATTGAGTTATTGATTAACTCTGGGCTGCGTGATTTTTTATTCTTTCCTCTACTTGTTTGTCCCTATACCCAAATGCAGTCCTTACATTTTTATTAGCCTCCCGAGATTGTTTGATAAGTTTGTCAAAACCCTCTTTGCATTTGGCTATGGCCACTACTTGTAGAAATTCTTATCATCCACGTATGAAGCCATATCCCTAGTGGTGTACGGATTAAGACTATCCACAAATCTTTTGACTATTTTCGTTTCTGCAAGGACCAAGATGAGTTCATGCTCTGCTAACCCATTAAACTCCATTTCATACTCAGTAACCGTCATTGTACCTTGTCGGAGGTTTTAAAATTCTCACCTGAGTTCATCCAGTCGGCTGCAAGGCAAGAACTTTTCCATAAAGACTTATTACAATTGTGTCCATGAGATCAGTGGTAGATTTGGGCCTCTTTTTTTCTTGTTAGTTCTCCATTAGACGCCTGCCACATTAGTCAACTGATACCCAATCAACTCAGTAGCCTGAGTATCCAGACAACCTAAAGAAATAAAAATTTCTTCATTTTCCTCCAAAAATAAATTTTACTCTACTTTCGGATACATGCCTGTGAAGGTGAGAGGGTGAAGCCAGTAACTATAGTGGCCTATCACTAGCTACAGGGCACTTGATAACATTAGTTGGAACGATGTAACCTGATATGTCATTTTGAGTTGTAACATTCTGTTTCATAATTTGAAGCCTTGAATAGCTTCATTTTATGATTATGACTTGTGTGCATGGTCCGATTTGATTTTTAAAATGTTTAAACGCATTGTGGAAGAAAAATTCTAATTCTAGAGCTTTAACTTTGTTGGAGTTAACCATGGTCAATATTCTTAGTAAACAACTCCGAATCAATATTTTTACAATTTTGATAGGTTTGTATGATGATTTTGGACTTGTACGTATGTTTGATTTAGGTCCCGTACACCCGAGTCAGTTTCGACGCATGTTGTAGAAAGTTGGAAAATTTGAACTTAAGAATTTTGAAATTTTGGTTTGATGGTTAATTCTTTATTTTTTTCTATCATTTTGATCCCTCGAGCAAGTTCGTATTGACTACATAGACTAGTTAGGATAATTGGATGGGGAGTCGGGGGTCTCTGGTAAGTTTCGGGGTGGATTTCAGCCATTTTTACATAAATCGCTGTAGTTGGCCTACTGTTGTGTTGTAGCACTTCGCGAATGTGTGGAAGATGTTGCATTTACGAAAGAAATTTTGGGGACTGGGGGTTTGTATATTGTGAACGTGATGTGGGTGCTGCTAATGTGAAGGCTTGTGGGGGGAAGCTTTCATGAATGCGAAGGTCAGTCGACCATTTGCCTTGCGAACCATAAGACTCCTGCTGATGGTAGGGTATAATTACATGTGTAGTCGCTTATTTCACTCTAATTTACTGCACTTTAATTGTGTTTGAGCTTTAATCGCTAGTGCAAACTTGTGTGTTTAATGCCTTGTAGGAGTGATCTCGAGTGATGTAGATGTTACTGAGCTAATTCGAGCTATTTGGAGCTTTGAAGTCTGATTAAAAGCCCAAGAGATTAAGTAGAGATCGTGTTCGGGGGTGGAGAACCACATCTGGATATCAAAAAGTCAAGAAAAACCTATACTCTGAGAAATTTGCACTGATGCAATGCACGGTGCGACGCACAGTAGTACAAATTCTACTGCCTGTGAATTGTTGAGCCCTCTAATGTTTCCCACTGCTGCCCCGCCTGGTGAGTCACCCTATGTGGCAAGCCTTTATAATTTTCACAGAGTAATTATCCTATTTCGTATAGGAAAGGTGTTTTCATCTGGGACCGACCTTACTTGGTATATATACCTGGAAAAACGTTATTTTCTAGACTTTTGACATATTTTAGACCTAAGGAAGCTAATGAGAAGTTGGAGGAGCAAAAGTACACGGATTTCATCATTCTTTCCTTACTCAAGACCCGAGTTTAAATTGAATTTATGTTTTCCTATATTTTTATCATATTTATGACGAATTACTCCATGTCTATGGAGTAGTTCCCTTTAGGGTTTGATGGATTTGGTGTATTGATATTCGTTTGTGGATTATAACTCTAGTTTTATGTGCCGAAGCGTTTTTGGATGGTTTAATTATTGCATCTATATTCACTTGTTCATGTAACTGAGAGAGGCATAACTTGTGTTATCTTTGCGTTATATTGTTGGTTGAGTTCATTAATTCTTCTTAGTAATCAAAAGAGGCTAGTTGAATCATTGATTAAAGCTAGTTAGGAGGATAATCGAGAGAGGTTCTCCTAAAGACCAATCCACTATGTATTCTTGCATATCTTCACTGTTCTTAAATTGGTTCGTCTTGTGAGGTTGAGATTTAGTCAAGAGAGGAGTTTCTACTTAACTTTTGAACTAATAATTGAGTAAATTTGAGAGACTCACTTGAACATTAGAAGTGAATGATCTAGAGTTAGATCCCAAACAATTATCTCACACCTATCCTATCAAAACCTTATTTTTTCCCATTGATAACCTTCCTTGCTTATTCCTTGTTTCAATTGTCATTAGCCAATATCTTAAATTCTTAGTTAATTTTAGTTAGAAATCATATAAATCTCAATTGTTGATCCTCTTGGATAGAAATCAAGCTAGAAACTATGAGAATACTGTTTAAATCCATTCCCTGTGGATACAATATTTGATTATACTATATTCAACTAGTGAGCATATTTAAGGGTGTGTTTTGCGCTCGTCAAATTTTGGGATATCATCGACCAGTTTCATGAGGGATTAAAGTCGAAGGAAAAAGACAAAAAGATTTTCTTTTGTTAGGTAGTGTAATAATTCCTCCTATGTTTTTCTTTGTGTCGCGGTTCTTTTCCAAGGTTTTGTTTGAACCGTGTGTAGTTAGTTTTTATTGTTGTTAGGTGTGTAACCTTGTGCTATGTTTTGAATTAAAGCAATGTCCCTTGACTTTATTATGTCTTGAGAATAGTGAGTGCCTTAGTTGTGATGTTTAGGCTCAGTTTTTGACTCTTGTTTAAGTACCTTAAATTGTATGATCTTAGCTTTGCTTAACTGCTTTGACTAGAGTGTCTTGTTGAGTCTAATTATGACTGAGTTATGTTCAATGTGTTGTGATATTTCTGTGTTATTGTATTCATTGCATTTGATGTCTAGAACTTGCCCCGTGTGTTTGCAAAGCGAAATAGTAGTTTTATTCAGTCTTGGAAGTGATATAGGCAATTCTTTGTTGAGCCAGATATATATGTTTTACCCACCTAATTGTTATGTATCTTAGTTAACCCCTTTGAGCATGTAATCCTATTTATTTGTCAACCACATTACTAGCCTTACCCATTTATTTAAATTGACCATCTAGTTGAACCTTGTACCTCTCGTGAGCACTCAAAATTGTTATAAACTTTGTAAAAGATAAAGTGTGGGGTGTTTGGTTTGGGTTTTGAGTGGAACTATTGAAATAAGGAGAAAGGTGCAATGTTTTGAAAAAGTAAGAGCCACTTGAGTTGAATAAGAAAAGAGAAAAAATATATAGTTTTATTGTGGTAAAAAATTCTTTATTGTGGTATCTTTTGATGTAATTATGCTTAAAGAAGAAGCGAGTTGATGTATATTTGTCACGACCCAAACCGATGGGCCGCGACAGGCACCTGGTACCTTATTCAACCGAGTACCAATGTAACGTATCTTTCATACTACATCATCATATACACGTGACATACGAGCCTAATAGGCTAACATGATCCTTTATAAACTCAAAATATAGGCCGACAAGGCCGTACAATCTTTTATGTACACAACATATATCTACAAGCCTCAAAGAATACATAAATGTCATAAAGGTAGGGACAGAGTCCCGCCATACCAAATAATACACGTCTAAATCATACTAATTAAACGAGCAACTCCGAAGAAAATGGAGCACACCAACATCTTCCGCTAAGCTGATAGCCTACTTGGAGGGCTCGCGACCTGTTTATATGCACCTGCGGGCATGAAACACAGCGTCCCCAGGCAAAAGGGATGTCAATACAAATAATGTACCGAGTATGTATGGCACATAAATAAATACGCAAGAGATATGGAAGACATATAGAGTACATGACTCAACCTATAAGTCTGAATAACTTTGTAAATCATAAATTAATTTTAGCGTCATGTATATGCGTATGAATGTCATGTCATGCATAGGTACATGTTTCATAACATCATCAGCCTTTGAGGGCATCCCATCATATCATATCAGCCACTGTGAGCAAAATCATCATCGTATACCAGCTGATCAGGTGGTGGTGCGTATATAACGTCATAACCTTTCCCATATCCCATATACATACATATAAATGCATATATAACGCCGTTTGAATCATATTTCAGCCACTGTGGGCAACATCATCATCATATATCAGCTGATTAGGTGGAGGTGCGTATATAATGCCATAACCTTTTTCCATATCCCATATACATATATTTACGTATATACGCATATATAACGCCATCTGGTCATTGGTCAATGCACATGAATGCAATGCATGCAAAGTACATTAATAAAATCTTTTGGAGCTTCATAAGACCATTCTGCCTTTGAGTAATATCATAAAGTAAACTCTTTTCAACTTTCATATTTTTCTGAGACCCATGAACAAATGATAAAATATTATGACACATGAAAATTCAAGAACATAGATATCTCTTGTACTTCTATGAATAGAGTATTTTATGTAATTTGTGCATTTGCACGTTTCGTTCGTATCGTATGGATCATGCCAAAAGAAAGAAGGGATAGCCTTAACATACCTGTGAGTCATTCTTTGAACTGTCCAGTTTGAAGGGTTCTAAAACAACTAACAACTTAATGATCTCATCTATCTCCTAATCATTAAAATTCCTTCAAAACTGAATATTCCAACCAGCTTCAGCGTAACACTTTGAAACCACACAACTCGTTTAGTCATTAACTTCTCCTTACAAGTCTATTTTAATATATCCCTCCATGTAATGTATAACAGTTCTAAAAGGTATTAATAATAATTGGATTAAAATCTAGGAAGTAGTAATAAATATTACAATCGAAAGAGAGGAATTATATCATAATGAAAATAGGACTATTGCACTCACAAGAGTTATTTTGAGTTCTATTACCATATCACTAAGGAATACTTCCAATAGTTCATAACTTGAATGGTAAAAATTATAGCAAGAGGCATAAGCAACAATGTTTGAGTGTCATTATCAGTCTATGCGTGTCTTGAACAAAATTGAAACCATCGTTGAAAGCAGAAATAGAAAAATAAAAAATGTGATTTTAATACACGATCAAACACATGCCCTACAATTAAGCTTGGTGTCACACTTCTTTCCCAAAGTGTGACACCTAGAAATCTTTAATGCTTAGTCACTTTTGTGGAAAGGATGATTGCCACGTTTTAATTTCGGGGAGATAATCTTATTAATTTTATCCACTTATTAGTTAACCGGGTAATGTTTCATTACCCGGTAATTAATCTATTACCCCCATAATTTAAGAATGATCACAAATTACTTAAAATTCTATTTATTTTCGAAATACTTCATATATACTTTATATATTACACTACTGTGATCATATGGTACCTTGCATGGTACTAGTTTATAATTATCAGATATTATCGCTCGCCCCGTATTTTATTCCAAATTGTCCATTTTCAACAATACTCATTTTCTTTGACTTGCTTCCCCTTTTACCTTTACGAATTTACTTTTCCTTGAAATAACATAATCCTTATAATCTCCAAATAATCTTTTCCTTGGACTGATGTTAGTTACCTTATGACAAATTCAACATACAACACTATAGGGTGCAACATCGTCGTAATGTAGTACTGCGGGACATGACACCTCACTTCCGGGCTCTCATTAATTTATTTATGGCATACTTTCATGTACAAAAATATGGGGTGTAACATCATTCCTCCTTTGGAACATTCATCCTCAAATGTTGACTGATGCTCTTAGCATTCTCATAACCCATAGGTCTCGCGAATACTTTAGTACTCGTCTTGCCATCTAGGTGACTGTTCTGTGAATGAATCCCAAAGGCCAGGGCATTCCCCCCTTTAAGACTCTTTCTCATACCACGACTTATAGCCGGAATCCTTCTGATCTCATAATTGTTTCTACCTTCTATCATGCAACTTTTACGACTCTAACTTTGCATGTGCGCCTATGCGACTCTTCTCTTCTCTTTTCTCCAACTTTTAGCCAATCTTTAGGCTTCACTTTATGAATATATACAAAATTATGTCAAGTTGTCCCTCTGAGCATCATTAGCTTTACTATATCTAAGTAGGTCATACTATACCATAATTCTTACTTCGATTTATCATTATTGAAGTCTGCTACCGAACTTCAGGTTACTCTTGTTGTTTATCTTATATGCATAAAGCTAAATCCTTTAACGCTTCTTCATTACTGTTCATCTTAAGACTGGTGGCCCAATCTCATCTCGTACTTTGCAACTTTTACCCATCCATTATTGATTCACCTCAGTGTTGTTCTACAATCTACCATTTGAAGACTTGAAGTTTCTTACGTAATGTATTGCACTAGGGCTTATATTACTTACATCATGGAATATTTGAAGTGATTTTTCTGATCACCTGGGTGATACGATATTATACTTCCATAATCGTATTTCATAGCATCCCAATGTGATTTACATTATGGGGGTATCCTAATTTCGTGCTGCCAGCGAAATCTTTTCTCCTTCTCTCTTTTTTTTAAATCTTTATTCAATCGAAGGCCCAAACGTCATCCTATACCTGTCACAATTATACCCTCATTTTATTACCATGTCAGCATTTCATTCCTTCTAAATGCTATTAATATTAGACTCCTTTGAGTTCATTAAGGCTATAATGAGCTTTGTATAACATAGAGAAACTGTCTACTCTTCTTGTTTCATGGTCTTAATCCTAAAGACTTATCCATTCTTGTCACCTTTTCACTTGACTTTCCTCATCTTTTCTCATGTTACCTTAAAACTTTGTCACTCTACCATACTTTAGCTTGCGACCTATACATATCCATTTATAAACTTTCCTTCAACTTGCTTGCACCATAGATTTCCTTATGTTATTCTGGAACGTCAAGCGAAACATCACATCGTCTGCAACTTTTCTCTATTCTCTTAACTGGATCTCTCAGTACATAGAAACCATAGGGTGGAAGACATGTCGCCGACGATGCCGCTATCATTCCCGGTTATTGGATCCCCATGCTTATAACCTTCTATCCGAAGTATGGACTATTTACAACTTTCTGCATTTGAGTAGCTTATGCGTTGTTCACTTTTACCTTACTTACTTAAAATCTCTTATCATATCTTTTATCTCCTTCATAACCTCCCTTCCACCTAGGTGTAATTCACGTCCATAACTTGAAGCTCTATTATATTACTCAAACCTCTGGTACATACACAATCCGGTGGGAGCTTTGTGCTGACTTCTTATGAGGCTGGTATTTCTTCTAACTGGCTTTCTTGTAGAGCCATTATTGTTTATAGTTGTTGTGTTATTTCTCCTGAACATCTAATATTAAGAGTGATTCTGCCATGTTCTCCAGCACAACTTCTATAATTTTTCTAGGTCCAATAATCAAACTCCTGATTTACTTAGGTGATATAATTCTTTAGTTTCCTCTTCCTTCTGATCAGCCTTTACGTAGGCTTAAGCTATCTTCCGATCTGTGGATCATGGTATCAGTTATTACCTTAGCCTTTCATGGGCGTTATGGAATATCCATGATACAATCTTCTAACAATTCAATCTTTTGTCTATGACCTGGGCTTAATTATTTCTTTTGACTTATACCGGAGTATTCTATGGTTGTACGATTGTCAACAAATATGTTGCCTGGATAATGCTCCAAAATCTTGAGTGTATCCATAACGTACTAACTCTGGATCATTGATCAAATAACTCTTTTGTTCCATCTTAGCTTTCTTTCAACGTAAGCTATTACTTTTCTTGGTCTTTCATACTTAGCTTATCTTAGTGCCACACTTGCTAGAATTTTTGTACAACTCATATGATCTCGAATATTACTTTTAACTCTTACTTTCCGTTCATTAGCCACGGTAGGTGCCACTTTCCTTTGGAATGCTTACAATGTTTTTGTGACATTGTTGTTACATGACCATTTCCTCTTTAGGTCATTGTGCTTAGGTTGAAGCCTTCTTTCTTATCTCTTCAGCTAGTCTTTCGTTGTAGTACTTAGGGAGATCCCTTGACTCTTGTAAAGCTGTGAGCTTATTACAGAACTTTTTGATGTCCTTACTTGCCTATAATCATCTGTAGTTGCTTACTTCCATGCCCTTATGCTTGTATGGTTGCTTCTGGACTGATATTTTGACCGTCTTCCTAGTGGCACTCTCTTTTATTTCCGTAACACTCATAAAGTACCTTTTTAACTTCTCCAACTCGTATATGAATATATCTCAAGTACTACAATGTCATAACTGCGGGGCTAAATTCTCCATGTTGGGGTTTACTACATTTATCTTGCATGATCTGCTGATTTGTCTGTAACTTCTTGTCTAGTTGTGACTAGGCTCTTTTTGAATCAACTACTAACTACTCGTTGGCCCATTCTCATGCAAAATCTTTCTTGGGTTATTTTCTTTGTCTTAACTTATGTCTCGCACTGGTTCCTTATTTATTAATAACAGCTCGGGCATGAACCTTTACTTCCTCTCCTTGACGCCGTGCTTGAAAAATATTCTTGAATCATAGAGTATCTGTAAGATTTGAATAAGTGACATCTCATTCCTTTTTCATTTATCGCATTCTTCCTTTACCATTCCATCGTTACTAGAACCACTTAATTCTGACTTAATGTCACATCACTCCATATTCCCTCCTTTAGGGGTGTACTAAGAGCTGAAGCCACGAGGATCTACTTATAGATATTTTAAATCTTCATCTTTGGCATCCTTTCACATCATCGATGACCCTTACTCGCCTTAAGGTAATCCTTATGTACCAAGGATAGCAAAATTCCCTGCTCACAATGGTGACACTTACTGTAACGGGAACATAGATTCCCTTAAGCTTAGCTTTGCCCCCCTTGCTTGCTTTAGGGAATCGTCTTTCTGAATGACCATTCTCTGAATTTCTCATGAATCTTCTTATGTCATCCATTCTATTATTGGCGGAACAAAATCTGAAATTCTTATGATGGCGACTATCATCAGTCACTCAGACCCTAATTCATGCTTTGTTTATCTTGTTCACCAATCCATATTGGTTCTATTACTCTGGGGTCTAACTTTTCCTCTTGGTAACCACTATAGAGTTGCGAACTTATTTCTCGAATGAGGACATGATTGTATGGCCTATACTCTCTTTTTTGTTGTCCTAAGGCCGGTCACTTCTCGTTTCTTCCTTCACTTGACTATAGATTTTGTAATACTGTCATTTTTTGATTTACCGTCGTCATCCATGTATCACATCTTATTCATAATGCTTCATTAACTCTTTTCTTATTTCCCGCTAACATTTATGCCTATCACTTTATTCTGAAAACTTGAACCAAACATTCTTTTGCTTTTAGCTTCCCTTTGCTCCTTCCAATGGCTCTTCAAGTTGCTTAACGTTCTCGCTTTACTAGGGACGCGAGCCATACTAAGGTAATATTTATCCCTTCAAGGCTTATAGTGCATGTTTTTGTAGTACTCAAATCTGGCTGCACTATTTCAGAGTGCACCATCTGGGTGTCTCATAAAGAGATCTATTAGCTTATTTACAATTATCATTCGGAAATATCAACTGACGCAAATAATTCAACCATTATATCTTCTTATACTACTTCTGTTAATGCCCATAGGGCATATCTGGAATGGGTGAGACAATTGTATATACCTCTGTTACTATTGAATATAACTCAAAAATCTTATGTTCCTCTGCCTCAATTATAAACGCTGTTTACCTTCATTAACTGGGCGACTCGTACCCTTCTTCATCTTGTTTCTTCTGCTTGTTGAAACTTGTATTTACCTTCTTGATCTCTCATTGTCTTTCACCATAAAGATTGATAGACATTCTTGCCCTAAGGCTTCTTATTAGGAATCTTACACCTTTCAGTACACTCATGATTTGCTAAAGACCTCACATTTACTTATCACAAGCATCATACAAAAATCCAATTCCTCTCACTCAGCTCTTCCACAACTATATCTCTTTCGAACCTTCTTTCCGGATGTAGGTATCATCTTATTACGAAAATAATTCGGAATGGGTGAGACAATTGTATATACCTCTGTTACTATTGAATATAACTCAAAAATCTTATGTTCCTCTGCCTCAATTATAAACGCTGTTTACCTTCATTAACTGGGCGACTCGTACCCTTCTTCATCTTGTTTCTTCTGCTTGTTGAAACTTGTATTTACCTTCTTGATCTCTCATTGTCTTTCACCATAAAGATTGATAGACATTCTTGCCCTAAGGCTTCTTATTAGGAATCTTACACCTTTCAGTACACTCATGATTTGCTAAAGACCTCACATTTACTTATCACAAGCATCATACAAAAATCCAATTCCTCTCACTCAGCTCTTCCACAACTATATCTCTTTCGAACCTTCTTTCCGGATGTAGGTATCATCTTATTACGAATAAAACATAATTTCAAAATTTGAATTCTTATAAGTGAGCTCTACCACACGATCTAGAGTAAGAAGAAAGAGTGACAGTCCTAAATGCCCTGTAGCCTTCTGCTTATAAGTGTGGTGCACGACATACCCATAAATAAGACTCTTCTAGACACGGCTTGTAGACTCCCTAGGACAGAATTACTCTGATACCACTTTTTTCACGACCCAAACCGATGGTCCGTGACAGACACCCTCTACCTTACTCAACCAAGTACCAATGTAACGTATCTTTCATACTACATCATCAAATACACGTGTCATACGTGCCTAATAGGCCAACATGATCCTTTATAAACTCAAAATTTAGGTCGACAAGGCCGTACAATCTTTTATGTACACGACATATGTCTACAAGCCTCTAAGAATACATAAATGTCATAAAGCTCGGGATAGAGTCCCGCTATACCAAACAATACACGTCTAAATCATACTAATCAAACAAGCAAATCCGAAGCAAATGGAGCGCACCAACATCTTCCGCTGAGCTAATAGCCTACTTGGAGAGCTCTCGACCTGTCTATCGGGACCTGCAGGATGAAACGCAGTGTCCCCAGGAAAAAGGGATGTCAGTACGAATAATGTACCGAGTATGTAAGGTACATAAATAAATACATAAGAGACATGTAAGACATATAGAGTACATGACTCAACCTGTAAGTCTGAATAACTTTGGAAATCATAAATTAATTTTAGCGTCATGCATATGCGTATGAATGTCATGTCGTGCATAGGTACATGTTTTATAACATCATCAGCATTTGAGGGCATCCCATCATATCATATCGGCCAATGTGGGCAAAATCATCATCATATACCAGTTGATTAGTTGGTGGTGCGTATATAACGCCATTACCTTTCCAATATCCCATATACATATACATACATACATATATATGCGTATATAACGCCGTTTGAATCATATTTCAGCCATTGTGGGCAACATCATCATTATATACCAGCTGATCAGGTGGTGGTGCATATATAATGCCGTAACCTTTTTCCATATCCCATATACATATATTTACTTATATATGCATATATAATGCCATCTAGTCATGGGTCAATGCACATGAATACAATGCATGAAAAGTACGTTAATAAAATCTTTCCGAGCTTCATAAGACGATTTTGCCTTTGAGAATATCATAAAGTAAACTATTTTCAACTTTCATATTTTTCTGAGACCCATGAACAGATGATAAAATATTATGACACATGGAAATTCAAGAACATAGATATCTCCAATACTTCTATGAATAGAGACATTTATGGAATTTGTGCATTTTCACGTTCCGTTCGTATCGTATGGATCATGGCAAAAGAAAGAAGGGATAGCCTTAACATAACTGTGAGTCATTCTTCGAACTGTCCAGTTTGAAGGGTTCTAAAACAGCTAACAACTTAACGATCTCATCTATCTCCCAATCATTAAAATTCCTTCAAAACTAAATATTCCAAACAGCTTCAGCGTAACACTTTGAAATGTCACGACCCTTGTTTTCCCTCCGTGAACCATCCTGACGCCACCTAGTCTCTACGACTAGGTAAGCCTAAATTGTGGAAGATAACCAATTGCGGAAATAAACAATTTAAAAATAGAAATAAGGAAATAACAATGTTTAAATGTGCCGCTTGGCATACATCATATATAAATCTAAAAACCAATATCCAAATCCAAGACCCGGAAACCCACAAATCACAAGCTAAGAAAAAGAAATACTACATAGCTCTAACTCCAGAATTTGTCTAATAAGAACAGAAAGTACAGAAGGGCTAAATACAAAAAGGCAAGAATAGAAAGGGACTCCTCGGTCTGCGGACGCGGCAGATGTACCTCGAAGTCTCTAAGTAGTCACCTCCCTCAAGGATGGTAGGCCTGAGTAGAAGTACCTGGATCTGCACATGAAAAACATGCGCAGAAGAGGCATGAGTATGCCACAGTGGAACTTAGTAAGTGCCAAGCCTAACCTCGGTTGGGTAGTGACGAGGAAGGTCAGGGCCCAACGGAGATTAAATAAATATAAAAATGACAGGAAAAGATAAACAGTACAATTGAAAATCTACAGTAAGAATATACATAGGATAATAAGAGTACAATAACGGAAACAGAGATGAAAGCAAACGACAAAGAAGTACCACTCATAACAAGGATGATAACTGGGGATCTCTTGGTATCCTAAGGATCTCTTGGTATCCTCAATATATTCTAGGGATCTCTCGGTATCCCGAGGATCTCTTGGTATCCTCAATATATGCTAGGTATCCCGAGGATCTCTTGGTATCCTCTATATATGCTAGGGATCTCTTGGTATCCCAAAGATCTCTTGGTATCCTTAATATACGTGCCAGGGATCTCTTGGAATCCCGCACCTCAGTTGAGATCATAAATACGTACATGGGATCTCTTGGGATGTCCTCCCGTAGTACCAAAGTAAATACACACAGCTGCAACACAAGAATACCCAATTAAGCTTAATTTCGTACCAAGTAAACAGTTAATTCTAGCCTAACATGCTTCACGTAATGCAATTAAGGCAGTTTAAGCAAATAGGCAATTAAGTCAACTAAACATGCTTTTTTAAACTAGCAACAGGCTAATTTCATAAGTAGAATAAAACAGGAAAAAAGAACTCAATTGAAATACTTAAGGAAAAACCGGATTTTCAACAATTAGCTAAAGTACGTGCTCATCACCTCATGTACAATGCATTTCAATTATCAAATATATCATATACTAAGGGGAAGGTCCCCCACACAACATTAGACAAGCCACTTACCTCGAACCGGCTCAAAAATCAATCTGAAACCACGCTCTTGCCACGAGTACTCTACCCCAAATGACCCAAATCTATTCAATTCAATTTCATAATGTAAATAACACTTCAAGTAACTGATTGTACAATTAAATTGTAAGCTAATACGCAAAATTAGGTAAAATGACCAAAATGCCCCTCAGGCCCACGTCTCGGAATCGAGTGAAATTTACATTTTCAGAAACCTCGTACTCTCACGAGTTTGCACATAACAAGAACACTGGATTCGGAGTCCAAATATCCCCTCAAATCCTCATTTAAAGGTCTTTTAAACTCAAGCCCTAATTTCCCATTTTTGCCAAATTTTTCATCACTAATTAGGTCTGTAATCACATAAAAATGAGTTATGAAGTCAAGGATGTTACCTCTAAGCAATTCCCCTTTATTTTCCTCAAAAATCTCTCTCAACAGCTTCAAACATGGATGAAAATGGTGAAAGAATGGCTCAAATTCGCAAAAGTAACTATTTATATGTTCTGCCCAGTGATTCCCGCATTTGCGGAGATGCGGTCCCACTTCTGCAGACAAAAGGTCGTACCTGCAACATTTACTTAAAACCCATTTTTTGCATCTGCAGAGCATTTATCACAGGAGCGGTTCCGCTTCTGTGAGCCATTCACCGCATATGCGGTTCCTGAGGACTTGACCTAAAGCCACTTCTGTGGCCCGCTAAGCCGCTTGTGCGATGCCGCATTTGCGGTCCCCAAACCGTAGATGCGAAAATACCAGAAGCAACAAAAAAAATACAACAGATGCAACATGTTCTAAATTTCTCGTTAACCATCCGAAATCACCCCGAGGCCCCCGAGACCTCAACCAAAAGCACAAATATCACCTAATACCTTATTCAAACTTGTACCAATCCTTAAAACACCTAAAACAACATCAAATCCTCGAATTAACCAAGGATTTAAGCCTAAGAACTCTAAATTTCCTCAAAATAAGCTTTCGATCAAAAAGAATATCATAACACGCCCGAATGACCTGAAATTTTGCACACACGTCACATTCAACACTACGGAGCTACTCCAACCTCCAGAATTCCATTCTGACCCTCAGATCAAAATCTCATTATCGGACCGGAAACTTCAAAAATTCAACTTTCGACATTTCAAGCCTAAATTAACTATGGACCTCCAAAACACAATCTGAACACGCCCCTAAGCCCGAAATCACCTAACAGAGCTAACAGAACCATCATATTTCCATTCCGAGGCCGTATTCACATTGTTCTGACTACGGTCAATTTTCCAACACTTAAGCTCTCATTTAGGGACTATGTGTCCCAAAACTCTCCGAAACTCAAAACTGAACATCCCGGCAAATCAAAATAGCAAAATAAACTCGGGGAAAGTAGTTAATAGGGGATCAGGGCGTAAATTTTTAAGACGACCGGCCGGGTCATCATATCCTCCTATACTTAAACATTCGTTAGTCCTCGAACGAGCATAAAGACATGCCTGAAGTAGTGAAAAGATGCGGGTAACAGCTGCACATATCCTGCTCGGTCTCCCAGGTCGCCTCCTCGACTGGCTGACCCCGCCACTGAACCTTTACTGATGCAATGTTCTTTGACCTCACTTTCTAACTTCCCTGTCCAATATCGCCACCGGCTCTTCAACATAGGATAGATCCTTGTCCAACTGGACTGAACTGAAATCCAACACGTGCGACAGATCACCGTGATACCTCCGGAGCATCGAAACTTGAAATATCGGATGAACTCCTGCCAAGTTGGGAGGTAAAGCAAGCTCATAAGCAACCTCCCCAACACGGCTCAATATCTCAAAAGGGCCAATTAACCTCGGACTCAACTTCCCTTTCTTCCCAAATCTCATAATGCCCTTCATAGGCGATCCGAAGCAGAACCCGCTCTTCAACCATATAGGAAACATCACGAACCTTCCGGTCCGCGTAACTCTTCTGTCTGGATTGGGCTATGCGGAGTCTATCCTGAATCACCTAACCTTCTCCAAAGCATCCTGAACTAAGTCTGTGCCCAATAATCTGGCCTCACCCGGTTCAAACCAGCCCGCCGTGGATCTACACTGTCTCCCATATAAAGCCTCATACAGTGCTATTTGAATGCTGGACTGATAGCTGTTGTTATAAGTAAACTCTGCCAATGGCAAGAATTGATCCCAAGACCCTCCAAACTCAATCACACACGCACGAAGCGTATCCTCAAGAATCTGAATTGTGCGCTCGGACTGTGCGTCCGTCTGAGAGTGAAATGATGTACTCAACTCTACCCGAGTACCTAACTCATGCTGAATGGACCTCCAGAATCGTGATGTGAACTGAGTACCTCTATCTGAAATGATAGAAACTAGAATACCACGCAGACGAACAATCTCCCGGATATAGATCTCCGCCAACCGCTCCGAGGAATTAGTAGTACACACAGGAATAAAGTGAGCGGACTTGGTCAGCCGATCCACAATCACCCAACTAGCATCGAACTTTCTGAAAATCCGTGGGAGCCCAACTACAAAGTCCATGGTGATCCAATCCCACTTCCACTCCAGGATCTCCATCTGCTGAAGCAACCCACCCGGTCTCTAGGGCTCATACTTTATCTGATGACAGTTGAGACACCGAGCAATGAATCTAACTATATCTTTCCTTATCTGCCTCCACCAGTAGTGCTACCTCATATCTTGATACATCTTCGCGGCACCCAAATGAATGGAATATCGCGAAATATGGGCCTCCTCTAGAATCAACTCTCGAAGCCTATCAACATTGGGTACACAAATCCGACCCTGCATCCTCAATGCCCCATCATCACCAATAGTCACATCTATGGCATCATCATGATGAACCTTGTCCTTGAGGACAAGCAAATGAGGGTCATCATACTGCCACTCCCTAATACGATTAAATAGGGAAGACCGAGAAACCACACAAGCTAGAACCCGACTGGGCTCCGACAGATCCAATCTCACAAACTGGCTGGCTAAGTCCTGAACATCCATTGCCATAGGATCGAATAAAACTGATGCATATCTGTGGCAAACCAATATAATACCTGTGATGACAGAATCAGAGGCAACAACCTTGGTATGGGCAGGAAGGGCATAGTATCTAGCTTGGCCTCCCCCCTATAGGGAGGTGGTTGAGCAGGTGGGACTGGAGATGTAATCATAGCCTGTGCACTTTACGGGGCACTCTATGGTTGAGAAGTCTGTAGAGGTGCACTCCTCCCAAGTCTAGGGCAATACCTCACCACGTGGCATGTGTCACCAAACTCAAAACAAGCTCTAGGAGGACATGGTGGCTGTGACTGGCTAGGACCAGTTCTGCTGGACTGACCTTTGAAAGCACCCCATGTAGGAGGCACGCTAGAAACCGGAGGTGCATAATAAGGCGCCTAAGACCTAGGAGGAGCTGGAGCACTACTGGCTGCTAGAAGAGCTGAATAAATAGGACGACCCATATAACCCTTACCGTGATGACCTGCAGCTGGGGTACGAGCACCAGAATAATGGCCAGACTCTCAAGACCTCTTGGCCTCACTCTCCTCTCTCTCCCTAGCATGCATACCCTCAATTCTCCTAGTAATGCTCACCACCTGCTGATAAGAAATATCCATCTCCAACTCTCGATCCATGCTAGACCTGATGCTGGGAATAAGGCCCTCAATAAACTGGCGAACTCTCTCGCGAATAGTAGAAACCAAGGCTGGTGCAATGGACAGCATACTCTGAGACAATCATATCACCATGGTGAAAATGCTCAAACTCTATGCGCCATGCATCCCTGAGGCTCTGAGGAACATACTCTCTCAGGAACAAATCTGAAAACTAAGTCCAAGTCAGTGAAGTAGCCTCATCTGGACTGTCTAACTCATAGGTGCGCCACCACTCATAGGCGGCTCCTCGAAGCTGGAAGGTAGTGAAGGAAACCCCGCTCCATCCTGATATACCCATAGTGCGGAGAATGCGATAACTCTCATCTATAAATCCTAGAGCATCCTCCGATGCTAGACCGCTGAATATAGGGGGTTTGTACTTCTTGAACCTCTCAAGCCTCAACTGCTCATCCTCGGAAGTTGCTGCCCTGTCCTCGGGTTGAACTGGCATTGCAGGCGGCACAGGAATAATCTCAGGGACATGCTCAACATGCACTCACTGCTCAGGGGTGCGGGCGGCGGGAGTCTGTGCTCCTCCCTCAGCTTGAGATGTAGCTGCAGCAAGGGGAAGCAACCCTGCCTGAGCCAAGGTGGTGTACATGCTCATGAACTGTGCCAAAGTCTCCTGAAAAGCTAGAGTGGTAGTAGCAGTAGGCGTGTCAGGTGCCTGGACTCCGGCTGGATCCGGTGGTGGTACCTCGACGGCAGCTCGCGCAGGTGCTCTGGCTACACCACGTGCGCGTCCTTGGCCTATACCCTAGCCCCGGCCTCTGCAGCTGTAGTAGGGGGCGCGAGTCCCTGATCTGCTCGAGTAGCACATGTCCTCACCATATGTGAGAATAGAAGACAGAAGTTTAGAATTGTGATGTCAAAATATTGCACTACAATGAAATCAAATGAAGTGGAAATTTTCCTAACAGTTACATAGCCTCTTGTAGATAAGTACAGACGTCTCCGTACCGATTAGCGAGACTCTAATAAATCGGCTAGTGATCTGTGACTCCTATGAACCTAGAGCTCTGATACCAACTTGTCTCGACCCCGGTTCTCCCTCCGTGAACCTCGTGACGACACCTAGTCTCTACGACTAGGTAAGCCTAAATTGTGGAAGATAACCAAAACTTGCGGAAGTAAATAATTTAAAAACAGAAATAAGGCAATAATAGTGTTTAAATGTGCCACTCGGTATACACCATATATAAATCTCAAAACCAATATCCAAATCCAAGACCTGGAAACCCACAAATCACAAGATAAGAAAAAGAAATACTACATAGCTTTAACTCCGGATTTGTCTAATAAGAACAGAAAGTACAGAAGGGCTAAATACTAAAAGGCAGGAATAAAAAGGGACTCCTCGATCTGCGGACGCGGCAGATGTACCTCAAAGTCTCTAAGTAGTCGCCTCCCTCAAGGAGGGTAAGTAGAAGTACCTGGATCTACACATGAAAAACATGCGCAGAAGAGGCATGCGTACACCACAACGGTACTCACAAAGTGCCAAGCCTAACCTCGACTGGGTAGTGACGAGGACGGTCAGGGCCCTACTGAGATTAAATAAATATAAATATGACAGGATAAGATATGCAGTAGAATTGAAAATCTACAGTATGAATATACATAGGATAATAAGAGTACAATAACAGAAACAGGGATGAAGGCAAACTACGAGGAAGTACCACTCATAACAAGGATGATAACCGGGGATCTCTTAGTATCCTGAGGGATCTCTTGGTATCCTCAATATATGCTAGGGATCTATTGGTATCCCGAGGATCGCTTGGTATCCTCAATATATTCTAGGGATCTCTCGTTATCCCGAGGATCTCTTGGTATCCTCAATATATGCTAGGGATCTCTCGGTATCCCTAGGATCTCTTGGTATCCTCAATATACGTGCCAGTGATCTTTTGGTATCCTGCACCTCAGTTCAGATCATAAATACGTACAAGAGATCTCTTGGGATGCGGTCCCGTAGTCCCAAAGTAAAAACACATAGCAGCAACACAAGAATACCCAATTAAGCTAAATTCCGTATCTAGTAAACAGTTAATCCTAGCCTACATACTTCACATAATGCAATTAAGGCAGTTTAAGGAAATAGCCAATTAAGTCAACTAAACATGCTTTTGTAAACTAGCAACAGGCAAAATTCACAAGTAGAATAAAATAGAAAAAGGAACTCAATTGAAATACTTAAGGAAAAACTGAATTTTCAATAATTAGCTCAAGTACGCGCTCGTCACCTCACGTACAAGGCATTTGAATTATCAAATATATCATATCCTAAGAGTAAGGTCCCCCACACAAGGTTAGACAAGTCACTTACCTCGAACCGGCTCAAAAATCAATCCGAAACCACGCTCTTGCAACGAGTTCTCGACCCCAAATGGCCCAAATCTATTCAATTCAATTTCATAGTATAAATAACACTTCAAGTAACTGATTCTACAATTAAATTCTAAGCTAATACGCGAAATTTGGTAAAATAACCAAAATGCCCCTCGGGTCCACATCTCAGAATCTGGTGAAATTTACATTTTTAGAAACCTCATACTCTCACGAGTCTGCACATAACAAGAACACTCAATTCGGAGTCCAAATGACCCCTCAAATCCTCATTTAAAGGTCTCTTAATTTCAAGCCCTAATTACCCATTTTCCCCAAATTTTTCATCACTAATTAAGTTTGTAATCATATAAAAACGAGTTATGAAGTCAAGGATGTTACCTCCAAGTGATTCCCTTTTGTTTTCCTCAAAACTCTCTCTCAAAAGCTTCAAACCCAGATGAAAATGGTGAAAGAATGGCTCAAATTTGCAAAGGCAACTATTTATATGTTCCGCCCAGCGATTCCCGTATTTGTGGCACTGGGACCGCATCTGCGGTCCCGCTTCTGCGGACAAAAAGTCGCACCTACGACATTCACATAAAACTCAATTTTTCGCATCTGCGAAGCATTTATCGCAGGAGTAGTTCCGCTTCTGCGAGCCATTCACCGCATATGCTGTTCCTGAGGACTTGAACCAAAGCCACTTCTGCGGCGCCGCATCTGCGGTCCCCAAATCGCAGATGCGAAAATACCAGAAGCGGCAAAAAATACAGCAGCTGCAACATATTCTAAATTTCTCGTTAACCATCAGAAATCACTTCGAGGATCCCGGGACCTCAACCAAAAGCACAAACATCACCTAATTCCTTATTCAAACTTGTACCAATCCTTAAAACACCTAAAACAACATCGAAACCTCGAATTAACCAAGGATTTAAGCCTAAGAACTCCAAATTTCTTCAAAATGCACTTTCGATCAAAAAGTCTATCACAACACGACCGAATGACCTGAAATTTTGCACACACGTCACATTCAACAGTACGGAGCTACTCCAACCTCCAAAATTCCATTCCAACCGTCGGATCAAAATCTCACTATCGGACCGGAAACTTCAAAAATTTAACTTTCGGCATTTCAAACCTAAATTAGCTACGGACCTCCAAAACACAATCCGAACACGCCCCTATGCCCAAAATCACCTAATAGAGATAACGAAACTGTCGGATTTCCATTCCGAGGCCATCTTCACATTGTTCCAACTACGGTCAACTTTCCAATACTTAAGCTCTCATTTAGGGACTAAGCGTCCCAAAACTCTCCGAAACTCAAAACCGAACATCCCGGCAAATCAAAATAGCAGAAATAAACTCGGGGAAAGTAGTTAATAATGGATCGGAGCGTAAATTCTTAAGACGATCGGCCGGGTCATCACATGAAACCATACAACTCGTTTAGTCATTATCTTCTCCTTACAAGTTTATTTCAATATATCCCTCCATGTAATGTATAACAGTTCTAAAAGGTATTAATAATGATTGGATTAAAATCTAGGAAGTAGTAACAAAATATTACAATAGGAAGAGAGGAATTATATCATAATGAAAATAGGACTACTGCACTCACAAGAGTTATTTTGAGTTCTATTACCATATCACTAAGGAATACTTCCAGTAGTTCATAACTTGAATGGTAAAAATTATAGCAAGAGGCATAAGCAGCAATGTTTGAGTGTCATTATCAGTCTATGCGTGTCTTGAACCAAATTGAAACCATCATTGAAAGCAAAAATAGAAAAATAAAAAATGTGATTTTAATACACGATCAAACACATGCCCTACAATTAAGCTTTATGTCACACTTCTTTCCCGAAGTGTGACACCTAGAAATCTCAAATGCTTAGTCACTTAAGTGGAAAGGTTGATTGCCATGTTTTGATCTGGGGGAGATAATTTTATTAATTTTATCCACTTATTAGTTAACCGGGTAATATTTTATTACCCGGTAATTAATCTATTATCCGCATAATTTAAGAATGATCACAAATTACTTAAAATTCTATTTATTTTCAAAATACTTTATATACACTTTATATATTACACAACCGTGATCATATGGTACCTTGCATAGTATTAGTTTATAATTATCGGGTATTATCGCTCGATCCGTATTTTATTCCAAATTGTCTATTTTCAACGAAACTCGTTTTCTTTGACTTGCTTCCCCTTTCCCCTTTACAAATTTACTTATTACCTGATTGAAATAGCATAATCCTTATAATCTCCAAATATTCTTTTCCTTGGACTGATGTCAGTTACCTTATGACAAATTCAACGTACAACAGTACAGGATGCAACATCATTATAATGTAGTACTGCGGGACGTGACACCTCACTTCCGGACTCTCATTAATTTATTTATGGCGTACTTTCATGTACGAAAATATGGGGTGTAACAATATTGATGTGAAGGTGGAGTTATGGTTTGACGTAAGTGTGGGTTTTGAACGCTTAATTGTATTTATTAAAGTGCTTAGATATGTGTAGTCGCTCTTATATCTAAATTTATCCTACCCGTCCCGCATCCTATGTTACAACAAATTAAAGTCCTACTTGATCCATGACTAAATGAGCTCAATTTGTAGAGTAGTACACTACGAAAAAGCCTATGGTGCATCTTTTGTGGCATATGAATGTTTTTTCTGAGGGTGAGTGAATTATTTTTATCTTGAGTTCCTAATTATTCTTGAATTTTGTTTTGTGTGGAACTACTCTCTATTATTATGTGAGGGCACTTGATTCATGAAGGAAAGTTGATGTTGTTGACCTCAATGTTAGAGTAAGTGAGCGAGTTGTGAATAATGCATTGTGCTTTTGAGTCAAATTTTGAGGCAAGGAGGTTACACTATTGTGCTTAGTCTATTTTAAATATTCTTGGTGTGATGAGTTAAAAGAGTTTTTTAATAAGGTCGTGTCTATAGAAAGTGTAGTTTGATTGCTCGAGGATGAGCAATGGTTTAAGTATGGAGTGTTGATGGTAGGCTATAATTACATGTTTTAGTCGCTTATTTCACTCTAATTTACTATACTTTAATTGTGTTGAACTTTAAATGTGGGGTGTATCCCATAAAAGCTGAGAAGAAGCTATCTGCGTGGATGTTTGCATTGGTGCGGGCGCATGGAATGGAGCCCGACTTCGACTCAGACCTAGGCTAGACATCCAGGAAGTTTCCCTTTTGAGATATTGCACATTTGGGGACTATTTGAGTATAATAGAGTGGACTTCGCTATTTTTCAGATGCAGGGGTCAGCCAAGAGGTGGTGGCAGACCTATGAGTTGGGCAGGTAGGCAATATCACCTTCTTTTACTTGGGCTTAGTTTTCACAGCTTTTCTTGGAGTAATTCATTCCTCTTATTTAGAGAGAGGAGCTACGAAGTGATTTTGAGCATCTTTAGTAGGTTGGTATTACCTTTACCCAGTATGAGACACGGTTTGTTGATTTGTTTCATCATGAAGCTTTATTGATTCTACTGAGAGGGAGAACGTGCAGAGGTCCATCGAGGGGCTTAATTATGGTATTAGACTTCAAATGGCTAGAGAGACCGATACTGAGACTTATTTACTCAGGCACTTAAGATTGCTAGGAGGTTCAAGCGCATTCATAGCCAGGGGAGAGAGGCTACATTTGACAAGAGCCATCGTCATTTTGGTAGTTTCGGTGGTGCATCGTCTGGAGGAAAGTGTCATTTTGGTAGAGGCCAATCTATGAGACCAATTTAGTCAGCACTTCAGGTTTCCCATAGTACTTCAGGAAGCCATGGTATATATGGTTGTCACCCAAGGCAGTCATCTTACAGTGCATTCAACTTATGTTCTTGTTAGTGCACCTCCGATTTAGAGTTAATATAATGGTCATTATGGTTGTTAGGGAAAACTTAAGAATCATCAACCATGTCAGCGGATAGGTGCTTTGAGTGTGGGGATGCAGGATATGTTAGGAGGTTTTTCCCCAGGTTGTCGAGCGGTATGCCACATCAGGGTACTCGTGCTATGATTCCTGCACCGGTTGCTACACCACCCACCCAATCGGCTAGGATTGGGGATCAGATAGTTATAAGTGGAGGTTATCCAGGTACAGGTTGTCCTAGAGGAGGAAGACATGTTGGTGGGGTTCAGCCCCATTGTTATGCATTTCGAGATAGGCCTGAGGTTGAGTTATCTGATGCAGTTATCACACATATTATCTTTGTTAATCATAGATATGCTTCAGTATTATTTGATCTTGATTCTACTTATTCATACGTGTCTTCATATTTTGCATCGCTGTTACAACCTATGTTTTTGTACGTAAAAGTATGTCACAAGCCAATTGATGTAAGCTATGTAATGGGATCATCTTTGAAAGTACATAAAGTAAGTTAATCATGTTACCATGGAGGTTACAAATAGTTAAGATCATGAATAAAAAGTACCAAGAGGGTTGGAAGGTTTAGAAGCTAAACAAATTGAAGAAAATAAGTTTCGTCGAAAGTCGACAAGTTAGGAATGTTATAACATGTACTTTTGCAATGAGACTAGGGTACTCAACATGATTATGAGGTTATTTTATGAGTTATTTTAGTCGTATGATAGTTGTGTGTTATTTTTTAAAGTCAAGCGATTTGTAAAACAAAAGTTGGCAAAGGTCATCACAAGTTACATTCATAAATATGCTGAACATTAGGTCAAATATATAGATACGATTTTATCCCAATGTACTTGAAATTATGGAATTATCTACCTACAAAATTGAAGATTTATGAGTCTAATTTCTAAATCATTAAATCGTTTATCAATACGATATTGGAGTAGAGAGATATTCGCATTTTTGCAAGACCGCGCAAGCAGCTCTCAATGGGATCCCCTTAGGCGGTGGTCGACATACTTCACTATAAAAATGATTTGGACGCCTAATTTTTGCTCATTTTCGACTGAACTTTGTCTTCAAACTCCTCCTAACCCTCCTAAATAGGTACCATAAGGATTTGAAGGGGAATCCAAGTGATTACACTATATTTCAACATCAAAAGTTAGTTCTAGTTAAGATCAACACCTCTTTAAGGTTGTGTTGTCATTGAGGATAGTTGTGGGATGTATTTGGCTGAAATTTCAAGTGGTTGCTACTGGTGTAGGTATGCATAATACTCTACTACTTGTTCTTTAAGTTTTTTGTATGTTGATTGCATTATTTGAACAAGATACTACAAGAGAAGACTTGAAATAGTCTGAGATGTTATTGTTCTTAATGGACTGTTTTGGGAAGGTTGTTTCCATGAAATTTAAATGGTTGGAAACCTTGGAAAATGAATTGTTTATGCTGTTGTTTTTTCATGAATATATTGTCTACATGTCGAACTTGCTACTGGTATTATGAATAAGAAGATAAAGGACAACATAAAAATGGAAAGTTGTACTTGTCATTGTTGTTGGATTGTTTGGATGTTTGAGTGTGGATTATGTGATTAATAGGAGATTGGAAGTCCTCCAATTTTACTTGGTATCATGCTGGACATGTTGTTAAGTTAACTAGTGTATGATAATGTTACGTCCCGTAGTATTACGTCGATGTTATGCTTTGCAGTATTAGGTTACGACAGTGTTGTACCCAACAATATTACATTACGGTGATGTCATGTTTTACAGTATTAAGTTACGACGATGTTGCACCCTAAAGTATTGTACGTTAAATTTCGTTTTCGGTTAACCGATGTAAACTCGGGGATGGGATCATCTTGGCATTAACGTACTTACGCTATTTATAGCAAGCAATAAATAAGTGTTATGAATAATAAGAGGGTACACGGATTAAAGAAAATGAGTTTCGTTGAAAGTGGTCAATTTGGACTAAAATACGAGTCGAGCGATAATACCCGATAATTATAAACTAGTACCATGCAAGGTACCATGTGATCACGATAGTAATATATAAAATATATATAAAGTACTTATGCGGGTAATTAATTAATTACCGAATAGGAGGACATTATCCGATTAACTAATAAGCGGATAAAAATATAATAATTTACACCCAAGTGACGTGGCAGCATAAGGTGACTCTTAGTCACCCTATGTATTAGGTGGCAACCTTGGCATCCAAGACAAGACATAAGTCTTGTTACAATTAAAAATGGGTCAAAGAGATAAGGATAAAATAACATTGGAAAAGGATTCATTCTTGATTTGGAATTTAAGAACAGAAACGTTCATCAATTCAACAAAGTAAGAGGTTGGAAATTTTGTTCACTTTGTTCAAAGAAGCATAAGCTGCAACGACCAGGCACTTCAATGCCAAAAAAGCAGAAGCTGATTTCGTTCATCAGCTTCCACTGATTCAAAAGCTTAATCCGATTTTTGGGTTCTAACTTCAATCTACGAAGGTTTCCAACGAAATATTATACGGAGTTTTTCCTACTCCAGGTATGTTAAGGCCCTCCCTTCTTTCTTTTAGCATGATCCATATGATACTAAAGAAACGAGAAAACACAGTTTCCATAAATTTCTCTATTCATAGAAATAGTAGGGGTGTCTATATTTTTGATTCCCCATGAAAAATATTATTATCTTCTGCTCGTGGGTCTCAGAATAATACGCAGTTGGAAAAATTTATTCGAAAGCAATATTGAGATTATTACGTATTTTTCATGCATTTCATACATGTGCATTGAACCATGACCAGATGGCGTTATATACGCGTATATATGTAAAGATATGTATATGGGATATGGGAAAAGGTTATAGCGTTATATACGCACCACCACCTGATCAGCTGGTATACGATGATGATGTTGCCCACAGTGGATGAAATATGATTCAAATGGCGTTATATACACGTATATATATATATATATATATATATATATATATATATATATATATATATATGGTATATAGGAAAGGTTATGGTGTTATATACGCAACACCACCTGATCAACTGGTATACGATGATGATTTTGCTCACAGTGGCCGATATGATATGATCAGATGCCTTTAGAGGCTGATGATATTATGAAACATATACCTATGCACGACATGACATTCATACGCATATGCATGATGCTAAAAGTAATTTATAATTTACAAAGTTATTCAGACTTACAGGTTGAGTCATGTAATCTATATTTCTTTCATGTCTCTTATGTACTTATTTATGTGCCTTACATACTCGGTACATTATTCGTACTGATGTCCCTTTTTCCTGGGGATGCTGCGTTTCATGCCCGCAAGTCCCGATAGACAGGTCGAGAGCCCTCCAAATAGGCTATCAGCTCAGCGGAAGATGTTGGTGCGCTCCATTTGCTTCGGAGTTACTTGTTTGGTTAGTATGATTTAGACGTGTATTATTTGGTATGGCGAGACTCTATCCCGACCTTTATGACATTTGTGTACTCTTAGAGGCTTGTAGACATATATCGTATACGTGAAAGATTGTACGGCCTTGTCGGCCTATGTTTTGAGTTTATAAATGATTATGTTGGCCTATTAGGACCGTATGTCACGTGTATATGACGATGTAATAAGAAAGATACGTTACGTTGGTACTCGATTGAGTAAGGTACCGGGTGCACATCGTGGCCTATCGGTTTGGGTCATGACAAAAGTAGTATCAGAGCAGTTTTATCCTAGGGAGTCTGCAATCCGTGTCTAGTGGAGTCTTGTTTATGGGTGTGTCGTGCACCACACTTATAAGTAGGAGGCTACAGGGCATTTAGGATTGTCACTCTTTCTTCTTACTCTAGATCGTGTGGTAGAGCTCACTTATAAGAATTCAAAATTTGAAATTCTATTTTATTCGTAATAAGACGATACCTACACCCGGAAAGATGGTTGGAAAGAGAGATAGTTGTGGAAGAGCTGAGTAAGAGGAGTTGGATTTTTGTATGATGCTTACGATAAGTAAATGTGAGGTCTTTAGCAGATCATGGGTGTACTGAAAGGTGTAAGCTTCCTGATAAGAAGCCTTAGGGAAAGAATGTCTATCTATCTTTATGGTGAAAGACAATGAGAGATTAAGAAGATAAATACAAGTTTCAACAAGCAGAAGAAGCAAGATGAAGAAGGGTACGAGGTGCCCAGTTAATGAAGGTTAACAACATTTATAATTGAGGCAGAGGAACATAAGGTTTTTGAGTTATATTCAATAGTAACAGAGGTATACGTAATTGGTCGCACCCATTCCATATATGCCCTATGGGGATTAACAGAAGTAGTATAAGAAGATATGATGGATGAATTGTTTGCATCAGTTGACATTTCTGAAGGATATTGCAAATATGCTAATAGATCTCTTTATGAGACACCCAGATGGTGCACTCTGAAATAGTGCAGCCAGATATGAGTACTACAAAGACATGCACTATAAGCCTTGAAGGGATAAATATTACCTCAGTGTGGCTCGCGTCCCTAGTAAAGCGAGAAAATTAAGCAACTTGAAGAGCCAATGGATGGAACAAAGGGATGCTAAAAGCAAAAGAATATCTTGTTCAAGTTTTTAGAATAAAGTGATAGGCATAAATGTTAGCGAGAAATAAGAAAGGATTTAATGAAGCATGATGAGTAAGATGTGGTACATGGATGACAACGGTAGATCAAAAGATGACAATATTACAAAATCTATAGTCAAGTGAAGGAAGAAACGAAAAATGACGGGCCTTAAGACAACAAAAGAGTATAGGCCATACAATCATGTCCTCATTTCGAGAAATAAGTTCGTGTAAATCTGAGCTCTCTAACTCAAAATGTGATAAAAAGACCAAAACCCTCAAAATATACTTAAATGGTATATAGATCACTATCGCGAAGGAAAAAATTCAGCCCAGAAGCTGACTCAACCAGCTGGGGCCTATGTCGCGCCCCCTTTCTTTCTCCTAAATGGAAATCGGGTTTATGACATTTGGAGAGACAACTCATTCCTTTTGGGAACTGGGTTTGAATTTGGAGAGTCACCACCTAATGATTAGGGTGCATTAGGACACCCAAAGAGTTTGATTTGAATAACCAGAGATAGAGTAATGGCTTGAAATTATTCTAAGGGGAAGGTGTTAGGCACTCCTCAGAATCCACTAATGTGGTTCCCGGCCAAACAATTATTGTGAATTGAGGTGCAATTAACATATAATCAAATACGAATCAAATAATAGGGGATTTCAACACATAATGATTTGAATGTAAACAGGTTTTGAAAGAACAATTAGAAAAGATGATTTTTTAGAATAAGGAGTTAAATTGCTAAAAGAATAAAGAATAAAGGAAAGGGGGTCCTAGGTTTATTAAAAAATATGGATCACCCCACAAAATGTCCGTTAATCACTCCTCAATAAGGGGCTACACGTGACATTATTGCTTGGTCGTCATATCCATATCTACCCTTCCTACCCCGTTAAGGTATTAAAGCGCGGATTGGTTTCGATTACTTATTGCATGCTATTACCCGTCCCATTCCTATCAATCCCGGAGGCACTTAGGACTGCTAATCCTAAAAAGGGAGGGATGTTGGGCTTATTTGGAGTTTCAAAGGTAAAAATTCTAAGGCGGCATACAAAAACACATATTGCATATGAAAGGGGAAACACATAAGCATATAGGCTTAAGTATACCTCCTCGAACAAAAACATAAAGTAGCATGTCTTACACATACTGCTTAGGTCTGATTGAAAAGCATTAAAGATGAGGGAGATGAGATTGTTGAGGCAGTTTTAGTTTATTACATAACTCAGATAAGAAGTCCGAATCAGGCCTACCTGCTGGTTGTAGTGATTAACAGATTCAATTTTATAGTTATTATTCTAAGGTTTGCCTAAGTGTTTAGACGGGGTCCTATAGGCATGATATCTACTGAATTTAAAAGGTGATGAGATAGTAGAAGCTTAAAATAAATTATTCGAAATCCTATAAGCATGCTTGTTAAACCTTATTAAGCGAGGGAATTAGGTTAATAAGAGAAGCAAAATGAACAAAAATAAACTGAACTGGTTAATTTTCTGCAGGTGGTAGTATCTACTATTATTGACTTTAATTTCTAGGAGCTTATCTAACATTGACTGTGAATGACAACGAATCAAATTGATTTAAGAAGCTCCTATAGGCTTGATTTCTATGCATTACTCGTTTTAAACCTGATAGGCATGGCATCTAAATGATGTTTGAATATGCAGAATTTAAAAGTACCCAATAGGAAGGTTTTCTACATGAAGTTGAACATGCAGAAGCTAAAACACCCTATAGGCATGTTTTCTACCCTTGCATGCATAGTTACCCAACCCTTTTCACTAGCCATCCCCAAGTGTTTATTACAACTTATTACAAACCAGAATAACAAATTACATCAGAATAGAAAAATACAAAGAAAGTACAACCAGAGGAGGCCTGATTCTTGACTTCCTCTCTGAGTTACGAGATAAACCAACTCAAAGACCATTGATTCAAAGCCTTTCTCCAATTTGAGTGTGTCAGAGTTCCCTAATAGACTCAATGGGACTCTGGGCAATGCTCATACCTAAATTGTATTACCAGAATAGCGACAAGTGCAGTGTAAAAGTACCAGCCCTCAAGTGTCCAAGTTTAGAGGGAGCTCATGGGTCCCAAGGCAAGGCTCACAAAAGGGGGGGGGGGGCAGAACTTACGTAGAAGAGAGAGTGCAGGTGAAGAAACAGAGTAAAGAAGAGGGAAAGAGGTATTGGGAAATAGTTACAGAGTTAAGGACTTCACACAAAGGGGTTTAGGGATTGGGGATTGCAAAGAGCCTATGCACTTAGGCGTTAGTTAATTCTGGGCATGCACAGCAATAAGGAGTGTTGTTATGCTTACAAAATCAACCAGAATACACAATCATATAATGGTGACATAAAGGTTATGATCCCAGGGTATTCACGTTTGAGTTATAGACATCAATACTTAATACTGTCATGCCTCAAACAAACCATCAGTATCAAACACATTGGGGTAGGGGTTTAGGACACATAATAGACTCAAATTAGGTAGAAGAAAATTACAACATGCTAAATTAAGTACTGGACTAAACATAAGCAGTAGGCAAACAAGAAGGCAAAAGTATTAAGTAAACATATTGTTATGATGCTGAAATCTTAATCAGAACATACCAGTTCAAAGAAGCAAAATATAGTAAAAGCAGGTAGCAGGACTTTGAAGACAGGCCATAATACAAGTAGCAAGAGAGAATATTTTGAGTGTAAGTGATTTCAGAACTAAGTGTGTTCGTCTGTGTTAATGAAAGAGCATGGTATTTATAGTTTGAAGACAGGCAGAAAATAAGACAAGGATCATAGTTTAGCAGTAATTATGGAACTATGTACCAATAAAAATCAAATCAGTATAAGGACTTCCTTTAATTAAGGAGTTAAAATCAAACGGTAATGGGCAGAAAATATTTAAGGAAAGAAATCAAGTAAGCAGAGTAGACAATTAGGGGTAAGTGCGTAGAGGTTTAATTAAGGAAAGAATCTTTGAAATACTCGGTTAGCAGAATAAGGTAAGAAAACAAAGTCTAAGGGGAAGTTTTCAAACCAATTAAAAAAACAGGGAAATCAGTAAAACAAGAAAAGAATCAATTACACGAGTGCAATCAGAATTACACAGGAGGTTTGAAATCAGTCCAAAATTGAAGGTCATTTTAGAGGGGAATTTAGCATATAAAAGAGTGCATAAACATTAGGCATGCGAGGCTGAACTTGTGACTAAGAGAATAACAATCACAAAATCAGTAGATAGTGAATTATCGCAACATGATAGTCATATATGTCAACTTAGTAATAGGGAAAAAGGGTATCAGAGGCATGCAAAAGTCCGGGTAAAGAGACTTTTTCTGAAAAATATAATCTAGTTTCAATGCTTGCAAGAAACCAAATCACATAGAGAAACAGAAGTTGAAACAAAAAAGACTTCGAATCCAGTCGAGCTAATTCAAACAGATGAAGCAGTTTTCAGAAGTTTGAATAGGTCTAGAGAAATTAGGGTTTTGAAATTAATCGAATTCAGAGCATGACGAACAAGTAAATCACATAGCAAGTAGTCTCAAGACTCGAATGAACCCAAAATTTTAGGGTTTTCACCATCAATCGAGTTCTAGAGATGAAAAGCAAGTAAATCGGACAAATATTAACAAAATAGATTCAGAAATCTCAAAAGGTCAAAACCCTTAACATGCACACTTGAGTAAAAGAACAACATAAGGAAATACAGTAAAACATGTTAGAAAATTAGAGAAAGCTTTGAAATAACTTAACAGAAACTCAAATCGGAAGCGATAAGGGTTCTTGAAGGTAGAGTTTTGAAAGAAACCTTGAGAAAGCATTTAAAAGTTTAGAGTAAACACAGATCTAAAGAAATCAGAAGAAACTCAAAGGTTAGGGTTTCAGAAGAACCCCAAATGGTGAGAAAGGCTTGGAAACCATCGATCTAAGCAGGAGAAGTCAAGAATCTGGCTTGAACGACCATGGCTGGCCGGAGCAAAGTCAAAGATGATCGGAGACAGCCATAAGAACTGAAACCGACCAAGGTCTGGACCGGGCTTTCCTGATCTGGCCTTGAAACCATAGTACTCGAACACATAGAAGCCAAGGGAAGTGGATACAGGCCTCTAATGGCTTCGGAGGCCATGGATTTGGGGGATTTTCAGGTGGTAATTGAGGGCCGCGGCTAGGGTTTGAGAGGGGATTGAGAGACGATTGAGAGAGAAGTGGGGTTCAGAGGCGGATGTAGGCGAGAAATGGTTAGCGTTTGGGGGTAGTTGGGAATTAATTTAGGAAAGGGTTGGTGGTGGCCATTGATAATTTTGAGTAACGACCTAGATTGAATGAGTAGGTAGGGGATTCGGGTGGGTTATTCTAATTGTGTCGTGGGTCGAGTATGGCTAGGATTTGGGCTGGGTAATTGGGTTTAAAATTGGGGTCCAATTCAGGCTACAACTGAAACACAATTGGGCTATATTTTAAATAGCCACTCTTCCCTTATTTACTTTATAAAAATAGTAGAATAATTTCTGAAAATAAATTAAAGGTACTAAAATGATTAATAACACATAATTGTCAAATTAAAAATATTGGACCTAATTTTTATAGACCTAAATGTAATTAATCTAAAAGAGGCTAATATTGCAATTATGCTTTAAAAATACTAAATAAGTTTGTAAAAATATGCAAAAAGTTACATTAGCTATATTTTAGTACAAATATGAGAGTCCAATAAATGAATCACCAAAAATGATAATTTTTGGGAATAATTATTGAGTTTTTTATGTATAAGATAGGGCAATAAATTGATTTAAAAATCTTTAAAAAATTAAGGAAAAATAATAAAACATTTGGACATATATGCATACATATGCTATTTTGAAAGTATTTTGCATATTAAAAATATATAGGGAAAAATTAGGTATCAACAGCCTACGCGAATGAAACCTCATTCACGCGATTCCGAAGAACAAATGCGAGTCAATCCCCAGCCAACCTTCCTCTACGCAAACGCGACCCCACCACTGCGAATGCAAAGGCTACTGCCCCTTAAGATCCGTGAAAGCGGCCCCTTATGCACAAATGTGATGAACAACTTTTCCAGACACTTAAATGAGCTCCACGAACGCGACTTCCTATCGCGATTGCATAGAAGGAAACCAAACACCAACCATCAGCAGTCCAACAAAAGGAAATGGTCTGAAACCCATCTGAAACACACCCGAGGCCCCTGAGACCCCGTCCAATCACACCAACCAATCCCAAAACATAAGAAATACCTACTCGAAGCCCCAAATTATACAAAACAACAACAAAACTACGAATCACACATCAATTCAAGCATAATGAACTAATGAACTTTCAACTTCCAAAAACGCATGCCGAACCATATCAAATTAACTCAGAATGACCGTAAATTTGGCATGCTAGTCCCAAATGATACAACTGACCTATAACAACTCTCGGAATCACAATCCGAACCCCATATTAACAAAGTCATTCTCGGTCAAATCTATCAACCTTCCAAACCTTCAACATTCCAACTTTCACCAATTTAAGCCAAAATAACTAGGGAACCTCCAAATCCAAATATGGACATTTGCCTTAGTCAAAATTCACCATATAAAGCTATTGGAACCATAAAAACACCATTCCGGTGTTGTCTACATAAAAGTCAAACTCTGGTCAACTCTTACAACTTATGCGTCCAATCAAGGGACTAAATGTCCCAAATCAATCCAAAACTCTTCCAAAACCAAACCAACCACCAAGGAAAGTTCCAAAATCATAAATATACATATATAAAATATCAAATAGGGGAAAATTTCTAAAATAATCAAATTGACCGGTTGGGTCGTTACATTCTCCCCCCTCTTAAATAAATGTTCGTCTTCGAATGAGTATAAAGACAAACCTGAAGTGCCAAAAAAGTGAGGATATCGGCTCCACATATGATGATAGATCTCCTAAGTTGCCTCTTCGACCAATTAAACTCTCCATTGGACCTTCACCGATGCAATGTTCTTCGACCTCAACTTCTGGACCTGCTGTCCAAAATAGCCACTGGCTCCTCAAACATAAGTCAATCCCAGTCCAATTGCACTGAGCTAAAATCTAACACATGTGACGGATTACTATATTACTTCTAGAGCATGAAATCATGGAACACTGGGTGAACTCCTAATAAGTTGGGTGGCAATGCAAGTCTGTATACCACCTCATCAACTCTCTCAAAAATCTCAAAAGGACCAATATACTGAGGGATAAACTTGTCGTTCTTCCCTAACCTTATCACACTCTTCATGGGCGAACTGAGTAGAACCCTCTCACACAACATGAATGCCACATCATGAGCCTTTCTGTTAGCATAACTCTTTTTCCTGGACTGCGCTATACGAAGATGCTTTGAATTAACTTCACCTTCTCCAAGGAATCACATACCAAATCAGTGCCAAACAACCTAACTGATTTGGTCGGGTCGACATTGCCTCCCATATAAGTGCTCGTACGAAGTCATCTAGATGCTCGACCAATAGATATTGAGGTAGGTGAACTCTTCAAGTGATGGATAATGATCCCATGAACCCTTAAAATGAATAACACATGCATATAACATGTCCTCCAAAATCTGAATAGTGCGCTTAGATTACCCGTCTGTCTGTGGAAGAAATGCCGTACTCAGCTCGACCTGTGTGCCCAATTCACACTGCACGACTCTCTAAAAATGCAATATGAATCGTTTGCGAACAATCTCCCGAACATAAATTCGAGCCTGTTGCTATAGTCAAGGCAGTCTTGAGCTTCTAAAGCTCTCATTACACTCTTTAAACCACCTGAATGGGGCACCCTTTTGAGTCAATCTAGTCAAAGGTGCTGCTATAGATGAAAACCCCTCTACAAAACGACAAAAATACCCAGCCAAGCCAAGGAAACTCCAAATTTCCATAGCAGTAAAAGGTCAGGGCCAACTCTGAACTGCCTCAATCTTCTTTGGATCCACTTTAATCCCCTCACTTGACACCACGTTGCCCAATAATGCCACTAAATCAAGCCAAAACTCGTAGTTGGAGAATTTAGCATATAACTTATTCTTCCTCAAAGTCCCAAGCACGATCCTCAAGTGCTGCTAGTGATTCTCCCAGCTGTGAAAATATACCAATATATCATTAGTGAAAATGGTGACAAAGGAATAAAGATATGGCTAGAACACGGTATTCATCAAGTGCTTAAAGGTTGTTGGGGCATTGGTCAGCCGAAAAGATATTACCGAAGCGGGTCCTGAAAGCCATCTTCAGAATATCCGAAGCCCGGATCTTCAACTCATGGTACCCCGATCTCAAATCAATCTTCGAGAATAATCTAACACTTTGAAGCTGATCAAATAAGTCATCAATACGCGGTAGTGGATACTTGTTCTTGATAGTGACCTTATTCAGCTGCCTGTAGTCAATACACATCCTCATAGAGCCATATTTATTCTTCACAAATAGAACTGGATCACCCCAAGGTGAAACATTCAGTCTGATGAAACCCTTATCAATGAACCTCTCCACTCCAACCTCAGCAACCCCAGCATAGCCAACGTCATGGTCTTAGCATGGCAATCAAGAATAGTGTGATATAGTGAAAACCAATCCATCCCTAGAATTACCTCAAAATCCACTATATTGAGTAAGAGAAGGTCGACCTTAATCCCATAACCCTTATAGTTACCAAACAGGAACGATAGACACGGTCTACCATAATAGAATCCCCAACAAGCATAGATACATAAATAGGGGTATTTAAAGAATCGCAAGATATATCCAAATATGAAGCAAAATAGGATGACATATACGAATAAGTGAAACCTAGATCAAATAAAACTGATGCATATCTATGAAAAATTTGAACTATAACTGTGATGATAGAATATGATACAACTCCCTCAGTCCTACCAGGGAAAACATAATAATGGATCTGGCCTCCTCCTTTAGGACGTCCTCTACCCGCCTGCCCTCCACCCCTAGCTGGCTGTGCAGATGGAGTAGCAACTGGAGCAGAAACCCTAGTATCATCATACCCAAAATAACCTCTCTATGGGTGTTGCTACCAGTATTAAGTCTGACCCAGTCAACTAGAATAATCGCTGTAAGAACCCTATGTAAAAGGTGCACCGAAAGATGGCAGTCCCATTTAAGTACCCTGAGGTCCCAGACTAGCCAAAGAACCATGAGTAACCTGAAGTGCAAACTGAACTGGTCGACTGGTAAAACCTCTACCATGACGGATCTTTCCCCTAGAGTAGGAGCCCTCGAATCCTCCAAAACCACGAGGCTTCTAAGGCTCCTGATCCTCCCTCTCCTGAGTGCGGATACGCTCCAATATCCTAGCAATCTCCATAACCTGCTGGAATAGAGTATAAATCTCCAACTCCCTTGCCATCCCAAGTCTGAGACCATAGCTGAGTCCCTTAATGAATCTGCATACTCTCTCTCTAATAGTGGAAAACGTGCATGATTAGACAACTCAACAAACTTCATAGAATACTCGGACATAGTTATAGTCCCTTTGCATAACTGCTCGAAGTCAATGCAGACCGCATCCCTGAGGGTCTGTGGAACGAACTCCCTGAAAAAGAGATCAGAGAACTACGCCCAGGTAATTGGTGCTGCATCAGTTGGCTTATTCTCCTCATAATCCTGCCACATCTATATGCCGCCCCATCAACTGGAAAGTAGTAAGGTTGAACCTGCTAGACTCCACTATGTATCATTAGAAATTGCTATAGAAAACTCTATGCATCATCAGAAACTGTGCCACTAAAAGTAGGAGGAAAATACTTCTTGAACCCCTCTAGCCTCTTCTGCTCCTCATCTGACAGCACTGGCCTAACCTCAGGCTTAACCGCAATCATAGGTTGTACCAGCATAACACACGGACCTTGAACAATATGGGCCCACCACTTTGGAGTAGAGGTGGCGGAAGCCTGATCTCCTCCCCTTGTCTGAGAAGTAGCTGGTGCAACGAAAATCAATCCCGCCTGAGCCTAGGTACCAAACATGCGCCTCAAGTGCCTGCTTTCCAATCGGAGCTACTGGTGACTCCTCAGTCGCGGCCCTAGCTTGACTCCTTGCTGCATGACATGCTTTGATTTAGCCTTGACCATTGCCCCGGCCTCTATTAACACAGGTACCAAGGGTAGCATTATCAGTAGATAAAGCTCGTGCCCTCACTATCTGTGAGATAATAGAAAGACAAAGGCTCAAAGTTCGAAATCAATAAATTTGCATGATAAGGAATGAAATAAGTGAAATTTTCTAATAGTTCTGTAGCCTTTCAAAGATAAGTATAGATGTCTCCGTAACGATCCACAAGACTCTATTAAACTTGCTCGTGACTTGTAGAACCTATGAACCTAGAGCTCTGATACCAACTTGTCACCACCCAAAATCACACCTTAAGGATCGTGATGACACCTAGTTTCCAAACTGGGTAAGCCGGTCAATTAAAATTATTTAAAACAATAAAAGCATGATATAATGAAACGGATTTAACATAAATACGAGAAAAGAAGTAGTTTAATTCAAAGCGGCAATACTTAAAATAACTCCTGGAAACTAGGTAGTACAAATGTTACGAGCTCTAACTGAATACACGAGAATATCTCAAAATATAGTACTGTTTGAAATATAATAACAGTAGAAATAAAACAAGGAGGGTGCCTCTAAGTCATGCAGTCGGAACATACAGGGATACCTTGAAGTCTTCAATATGCAGAAATGCCTCACTGACGATCAGCCCAATCAGAAGTACCTGGTTCTGCAAAAAAATGCGCAAAACCATAGTGTGAGTACACCACAATCAGTATCCAGTAAGTATCAAGACTAACCCTCGGTCGAGTAGTGACGAGGTTCAGGTCATATGATACTCACTAGACAAATAACTTGTGCAATTAATATATCACACAAATTAACAACATAAACATAATTGATAGCTGTAATAACAATCTCTTCTGAACATGTAATAACAGTTCAATGTAGTAAGACCCATCCTGGACCACAAAATATCAAATAGAGGTGAGGCATGTGATAACACGTCAAATACATCCATTACCTCATATAGATGCAAAACAAAAAATTTCAGAAACAATTATGTAATAAAAATATCTACCCCATCTCCACACAATCACAATAACAAGAAGGACACCTCGAAATATCACATAACATCATCAAAATGCTACCCTTATTCCATCGCATGTGCACATAACAATGATATGCCTCCCTTATTTCGCCACAGGCCATCCTTAAGCTTTTGAAGAAAGACATGGCCATTAAATGAACAGATGAATTTCAAGAAGCTTTTGACAAAATCAAGGAATATCTATCAAATCCCTCCGTATTGATTCTACCCAAGCCGGGAAGACCTATGTTATTATACTTGACAATCTTAGAAAACTCTTTCGGATGCGTTCTTGGGCAACATGATGTAACTGGGAATAAAGAGAAGGCAATTTATTACTTGAGCAAGAAGTTCACCAGTTTTGAGGTTAAGTACACTCTGTTAGAGAGAACATGTTGTGCCCTAACTTGGGCGGATCAAAAGGCATTGCCATTTAGCTAATACAACATACCTCATTTCAGAATGGATCCCCTGAAATACATATTCCAGAAGCCAATGCTGACAGGAATGTTAGCAAAGTGGCAGATCCTGCTAATTGAATTTCACATTGTCCATATCCCCCACACTGCAATGATAGCACAAGCTCTAGGGGATCACCTAGCTCAAAACCCGATTGATGATGAGTACTATCCATTTAGAACTTTCTTTTTGGATGAGGAAGTGAACTCTATAGAAGTGGTCCCAGAAAGTAGCCATGTTTGGAAAATGTACTTCGATGGAGCTGTAAATGCTAGAGGTGTAGGGATTGGGGCAGTTCTCGTTTCGCCCATTTGTCGACACTACCCTACCATAGCCCAGATTTGTTTCCTTTGTACCAACAATACCACTGAATATGAGGCCTGAATTTTGGGCATGGATATGACAATTGACATGGAGATGCAAGAATTGTTGATTATGGTAGATTTAGACTTGCTTATTCGGTAGTCTTAGGTGAATGAGAAACTCGAGATATTGAACTCATCCCATATATGCAGCATGTGGAGGATCTTAGAAAATGGTTCAAGTCCATTGAGTTCAGGTATATTCCTCGATTTCACAATGAGTTAGCAGATGCACTAGCTACTTTGGCTTCATATTGACCCGCTGGAGATTCATGTTCGGGAAATACACAGTTACTACAATGCAATCAAGATAGACCTGGATAGTGATCCATGGTATTACGATATCAAATAATTCTTGAAAATAAAAGAGTATCCGGAACAAGTGAGTGGAGATCAAAAGAGAACTATTAGATAACTTGCTAGTGGTTTCATTTTGAGTGGAGAAATTATATATAAAAGAACTCCACATTTGAATCTGTTAGATGTGTGGACTCCAAAGAGTCCAAAACAATCATGAATGATGTACCTTTAGGAGTGTGTGGATACCATATGAATGGTTACCTCCTAGCAAAGAAAATACTCCGTGCAAGTTATTACATGATGACATAGAAAATGATTATTTTAGTTTTGTCCATAAGTGCCATCAATGTCAGGTACATAATGATCTGATCCATTCACCACCTTCATAGCTGCATCCCAAATATCTGCACCTTGGTCATTCGTTGCTTGGGGCATGGATGTCATCAAATTGACTGAACCAAAAGCCTCAAACAGTCACAACTTCATGCTGGTTGCTATTGATTACTTCACAAAATGGGTCGAGGTAGTCACCTTCAAGGCTGTAACCAAGAAAGCAATGGTAGATTTTGTACACTCCCATAGCATTTGCCATTTCAGTATTCCTAAAACTATCGCTACAAACAATGCTGAAAATCTAAACAACCACTTAAGGAGAGAGGTATGCGATCAATGGAAAATTCCGCATCACAATTCTAATCCTTATATACCCAAAGCCAATGATATTGTCAAAGCCGGAAACAAGAATATTAAGAAGATCCTTAGGAAAGTGGTCCAAGGTTTCAGGCAATGGCATGAAAAGATGCCTTTTGCACTTATGGGATATCCCCCAATCGTGTGCATATCAGTTGGAGCAACCCCTTACCCACTGGTATATCGATCTGAAGTTGTAATACCATCGGAAGTTGAAATTCCCTCCCTTCAGACCATCATTGAAGTCAAGATCAAGGATGACGAATGGGTCAAAACCCGTTTGAAACAGTTGATATTGCCTGATGAAAAATGGCTAGCCACCATTTGTCATGGGATGTTGTACCAACAAATAATAGCTCATACTTGTAAGAAGAAAGTGCGACCTAGATAGTTTGAAGTGAGGCAACTTGTTTTGTAACGTATCCTTCCACACCAGGAAGAATCTAAAGGAAAGTTTGCCCAAATTGGCAAGGTCCATACATTATTAAAAGAGCACTACTGAATAGAGGTTATGCTTGAGAGATATCAAAGGAAATGTCCCAGAGATATCTGTTACCGGAAATGCGGTCAAAAGATGCCATGTTCGAACCATTATTCAGCACAAATGTTCTTTGGTTGGGTTGACAAAGGTTTTTATTCTCACTACCAAATACTACCACCCTTTTTGTAAACCCTCTGAACTGATTGCCCTTTTGGGAACCTCACTTGTTAAAAAAGAGGTCAAAAATAAATTGTTCATGTTAATTAAACTACGTCCGACCTGATTCTGAAAGGATAGGTAGGCAGACCTACTCTGGGGTTTGGTCACACCAAACAAAAATCCGCATTCCCCTAAAGGTTAAAACTTTGGCAGTAGTTATGGCATTTCGGTGATGGTTCGTCTGAAAGGTTACAAAGTTGTATTTTGATATGTATTCCTATTACCTAAAACTCCTTCAAGATCTTCTGACCAATCAGTAAGAACGTTCAATAATCAAAGGTCATGGGTACTGCAACTTACACCCCCAAGAATTAGAGAAATAAAATGAGAGAGTCTTATTGGTGAAAACCCTAACATGCACCATAAGGCAATGGTATTTAGAGAAATAAAAATGAGAGTCTTGCTAGTGAAAACCCGTAAGGTCACTATATAGCCACGGTAAGAAGAGAAATAAGAGAGATCAGCTAGTGAAAACCCACATAGGGCATTATTGATCAAAAAGAGTGTGGCACGCCATGGCATCAACACAGACCTAAGCAGGGTTTCTCGATTTCAAGATAAAGGTTATGATAAGTTTCTGAGAGTCAGATATTTCACACGGATCAAACATCCATTCCAATAGGCATGTCATGTTCATTGAAGTAAGCATGTACTCCCAAATAAGTCCTCCTCTCCATTCTCCGAAAGGGATGCCTCTTCTTTAAATTCTTTCATTGTCCATTTGTTTACTTCACAATTAAAGTTTCCCCTAGAATTCTTTCAATCTGACTTTGCGTCAAAAGTAAGAAAAAGAAAGGGTTTTAAAATCAATTACAGGACTCTCGGTTGAATCAAATCGATATATGCTTAAACACTCAACATTCAATAAAAAGCACCAAGTCACCCACGATTGGCCATGATTGGTGGATGCCCTAGAGTTGAAACTTCAATGAAAATGTCAAGTTGAAGTGCCCTCAAAGGCAAACGAGAGTTAAAAGTGTGAGTCTTACTAGGCTACAAACCATTAAGCTGAAAGTTCAAAAAGCCAAAGGCTCCACATGTATGTAAATGAAGTTGGTATTCAGGAAAGAACCAGATACCATTAAAATCAACACCCAAGTAAGAAGATGGGCCGAGACCAAGTGTCCGAAACACTCAAGGCCACAAATCAACCAACGCTCCGAACTAACAATTGTGCTTTGATGGAAAATAGGAAACATACAAAATGCATGAACAACAACCTCGTAAGAAGCAAGTAACATCGTAAGGAAAATCATGCGGAGATTAAAAATAGCTCTGCAACTGCAAACACTCTCAAAAGGGAAGTCTTCTCAAAAGTTTCTCACATTTTGCTAACATCTTTAAATACACTCGAATCATGCTTATACAAGGTACACCAGTCCCTAGCTGTATTTTCCAGCATAGGGTACACTACTCCCTAGTTGATGATATTCTAGACATAGGGTACACCACTCCCTAGTATCATTGCTAGTATAGGATACACCAATCCCTAACTGCATTTTTCTAACATAGGGCACACAAATGCCTAGTTGATGATATTTTAGACATAGAGTACACCAATCCATTGTCTCACTGCTAGTATAGGGTACACCAATCCCTAGTTGTCACTACTAGAAATCGGGGCTATTCTTAAGCAACAGTTATAGAAACGTTATTGCGACAATTATAACCATTGTATAAGACTCTAGGGCTTATTGGGACAATCATAAATATACCATTGCATTAGTATAAGAACCGGTGCCATAGAACGGTCCATTAGAATGGTTACTTTAACTGTTGCAATATACATATTGATGGAGACGGTTCTTTTGAAAAAATTGTTATTGGAACAATTTTATTTCACCTTTTGCTTTCCCTCTTCTTTTTTCACTAAACTTGCCAATTTTTCTTTAAAGTGTCTTAACCCTACTCTCTCTTTTGATTCAAAATTCAAAGATATGTAACAGAACAAATTAACCCAGTTATGCACATCTCTTCACTTATTCCCTCAGTTCCTAAATCCACATTGAAACAATAGCTCGGTGAAGCAGCCACCTCCAGCAAGGCCACACCTCCAGCAAGACCCAACTAGAATTTTCATTTATTTCTCAGCTAGCTAAGTTGTAGAGATCCTTTTGATTTTTCTACTTTTATTTGTACATATTTGGCTTTATATTCTTTATCTCTTCCTGGGTCACTTTAGGCATCATTGTTCCTCAGAGGTGAAGCTAGGATTTCAAGCTTATGAGGTTCGGGATTCTAATCGCTTTAAGTTACTGGGTTCTAAATTAGTTATTCATACATATTCAATAGATTTTTTAAGACAAATACAAAGTTCAAATTAAAATTATTGGGTTCGGCCGAACCCACACCCATCACTCTAGCTTCTCCCCTATTGTTCCGCCATAGGAAGTGAATCAAGAAACTAGTAATAAATAATTCTAAAGAACCTTCCTTTATGAAATGAATCTGTATACGGTTAAAACCAGGCCTATACAATTTTACTATTTGTTCGAGACCAGGGAGTTGCATCGAAGGTCGGCCTCGTAGTAGATCAGACCAGAGCACGAGGACAAGGTACCGAGTTTGAGAATCAAGGTGCATGTCGAGATCGAGGCCAGTAGCGATCGAGACCAAATAGGACAGACTTCGATCAAAGTACAATAAAACAAAAGCGAGGTATCCGTGACCGGTCGAAGATCATGGAGGAAATCCTGGAACATATCAAATCAAGGGTAGTTATTTAGGCTAATCATAGGATTAATTCCGTAATTTGAGTTGTACCATAGAGAGAATTTCTCTACTATATAAAGAGGGTTCTAATTGTTTTGTAGACACCTTACATTCTGAGATATCAAATCAATATAACACTTTCTCTTTAATTTATATTCTTGTTCATCAGCTTGCTTATTTCTTAACTATTTAGTTCTGATCAACTCAAGGGCATCCTAGTTCGAGTGATGGATTAATTTTCAAAATTGGTTTGCTATATATCATTTAATAGGAACTTGGGCGTCGACCATGAAATTAGCATCCACAAAGATGCCCGAGAAGCAGATCAGAATGCATAGAGCAGTGAAGAAGGCAAAATTAGCCTTCAAATGATATTCGAAATGTTGCTGACTCAACAAGTTGCAATAGCGCAACTCCAATTAGAATCGAGCACCAAGAAAAATCAAGCTCAAAACATCACAAGAAGTTGTTCATAGAATCGAACATATACGGAAGAAATTGAACGCCAATGAATCGGGGACTAACCTCGCCATTATGCTGATGCTCGAGGAGCTCACTAAACGGATCGAATTAGGTGAAAAGAAAATCAAGGCTAATGACAAAAAGGTACAGACGTACAACTCACGTGTTGACCAAATATCGGAGGCTCGCCCGATTCTAAAGGGGTTTAGATTCGAAGAAGTTTGTGCAGAAGCCTTTCCCTACAAGTGCAGCTCCGAATCCCATGATGAAGAAATATTGTATACCAGAAATACCTAAATACAATGGGACCACTGACCCTAATAAGCACGTTACTTCTTGTACATGCGTAATAAAGGGGAATGACTTAGAAGGCGATGAGATTGAATCCGTTCTATTGAAAAAGTTTGGAGAGACTTTATCAAAAGGGGATATGATATGGTACAACAATTTTCCGGCCAATTCCATCAATTCCTTTGCCATGCCTGCAGATACATTCGTAAAGGCACACGACGTAGCAATAAAGGTTGCGACTAGGAAGTTGGACCTCTTCAAAGTGAGACAAAAGGTAAATGAAATGTTAAGGGAATATGTATCTTGGTTCTAGATGGAACACATGGACATACCCCTGGTTATAGACGATTGGGATATTCAAGCCTTCACTCAAGGTTTGAACGAGTGAAGTTCGATAACATCACGATAACTAAAGTAGAATTTAACTGAATATCCAGTTGTAACCTGGGCCGATGTACATAATCGATACCAGTGAAAGATTAGGGTTGAGGATAATCAATTGGGAACCCCTTCCGGCTGCGTTTACACGAATAGGCCCATCGGTAGAATTCAAAGGGTCATCGATAGAGAACCGCAATCGAACACAGATCGGTACCAACCATACAACACAAATCGTAGAAACAATGTCCTAGGACATAACCCCGCTCGAAATGATCGAGGACAGAGCTCCCGAGGGCTCATGAGTAAAACTGACTTCGATAAACATGTCGAGCCCACGGAAGCACCGCGACTTCCAGAATATAATTTTAGCATCAATACGTCAGGTATTGCATTAGCCATTGGACGGATTAAGGATACTCGATGGCCCAGGCCCCTGCAGATCGACCCAGCTCAAAGGAACCCTAATCATATATGCAAATACCATGGTACCTATGGTCAAAAAACCAAATATTGTAGAAAACTGAGGGATGGGGTAGCTTGTTTATTCAATGAGGGTCACCTTTGAGAATTCTTAAGTGATCGAGCCAAGAACCACTTCAAAAATAAAGATTCAAACAGACAAAAAGAACAGGAAGAGACATAACATGTAATTCACATGATCATTGGTAGGGTTGATATTCCGCAAGGACCGATTCCTAGGTGATAATAAAAAGGGAGAAGCAAACTAAGGACTACTTACCAGAAGAAACCTTGTATTTCAATTATGAGGATGCAGAAGGGATCGAATAATATCACAATGGTAAATATTTATCCTTATGAAAACAATTCAAGTTAAACATGTGTTGATTGATCGAGGTAGATCGACAAATATTATCTGATCAAAGGTCCTAGAGCAATTCGACCTCCAAGATCAAATTGTGCCTGCAGCTCGGGTACTTAACGGTTTCAACATGGCAAGTGAAACCACCAAAGGGGAAATCGTTTTGCAGTAAATGTGGCTAGGGCTATCCAGGAAACAACGTTCCATGTTATCAAAGGTGATATGAGGTACAAAGCGCCACTCGAAAGGCATTGGATTGATAACATGAGAGTAGTACCCTCAATGCTTCATCTAGTATTGAAATTCCCAATATCAGAAAGAATCAAAACAATGTATGGTGAGCAACCCGCCACCAAAGAAATGTTTGCAATTGATGAGGTAGTACCAGTATTGGCGCTTTCATCAACAAAGAAATCGGAGTTAAAGGGAAAACAGGAAGAAAAATAACAACCACAGTCACCTGCCCTGACCCGATCGGAGGAGTAGGAAATTTTTGAAGATGACGATTATATGATATCTCGAACCTTCATAATCCCCGATGATTCTGATGCAACAAAGTCAACGGTCGAAGAGCTGGAATAGATCTTACTGATTGAGCACCTACTTGATCGAAAGGTATACTTGGGCACGGGGTTATCCCCCGAGCTTAGGAAAAAACTCGTTCAATTACTTTTAAATAACATGGATTGTTTTGCTTGGTCCTACCTAGATATGACAGGGATCCCATCGGAGATCACTATACATCGATTGAGCTTGAACCCAATGTTTCGAACGGTAAAGTAATAAAGAAGGCCCTAGTTTGAGGTTAAACATGCATTCATAAAGGACGAGGTAACAAACCTTCTCAATATAGTATCCATTCGGGAGGTAAAATATCCTGAATGGTTAGAAAACGAAGTTGTAGCCCCTAAATAGATAAACAAACTTATAATATGCATAGACTATAAGGATTTAAGCAAGACATGCCCTAAAGATTCTTTTCCTTTGCCGAATATTGATCGCATGATCGATGCCACGGCCAGCCATGAGATCCTTAGTTTTCTTGATGCCTACTCCGGGTACAATCAAATACAAATGAACCCAGAGTATCAGGAAAAGACTTCATTTATCACTAAATATGGAACCTATTGCTATAATTTAATGTCGTATGGACTAAAAAATGTTGGTGCTACCTATCAATGCCTAGTAAATTGAATGCTCGAAGAAAAAATAAGTAAATCAATGGAGGTTTATATTGATGATATGTTGGTCAAGTCCCTGCGAGCAGAGGACCATTTAAAATATTTGCAAGAGACATTCGAAATACTAAGAAAGTACAACATGAAGCTCAACCCGGATAAATGCGCATTCAGGGTCGGTTTGTGCAAGTTCGTCGGCTTTATGGTATCAAATCGGGTGATCGAAATCAACCCCGATAAAATCAAGGCAATCAAAGACATCACAATTGTTGATAATGTCAAGGTTGTACAAAAGTTGACAGGGCGCATAGCCACCCTGGATTGATTTATTTCGAGGTCCTCAGACAGGAGCCATCGGTTCTTCTCACTACTTAAGAAGAATAGCTACTTCGTATAGACCCTGGAATGTCAACAGGCCTTCGAGGAACTCAAACGATACATATCGAGCACGCCACTGCTTCACACCCCAAAAGTGGAAGGGCAACTTTACTTTTACTTAGCAGTCTCAGAGATAGCGGTAGTGGGGTCTTAGTTCGAGAAGAGCAAGGTATGCAATTTCCTGTTTACTATGTTAGCCGGACCCTAGGTGAAGCCGAGACCCGATAACCACCCTTAGAAAAATTAGCGCTTACTTTAATAAGCCCCTCTAGGAAATTAAAACCATATTTCCAATGTCACCCAATTTGTGTTGTAAGCACCTATCCCCTTCGTAACATTTTGCACAAGCCCGAACTCTCGGGTCGATTGGCCAAATGGGTCGTCAAGATCAGTGGGTGTGATATCGAGTATCAACCCCGAACAACCATCAAGTATCAAATCTTGGCAGACTTCATGTCCGACTTTACGCCATCCCTCATACCCGAGGTCGAAAAGGAACTATTATTAAAATGAAGTACATCATCGGGGGTGTGGACTCTCTTCACAGATGGTGTTTCGAACATGATCCGGGCTATGCATCGTTTTGAAGTCGCCCACGGGTAATACAATTAGGCAGTCTATCAAAACTTTGAAATTGGATAACAATGAGGCTGAGTATTGAGCCCATGATTGCAGATCTCGAGCTAGCTAAGAGCTTGGCAGTGGAGGTCATCGAAGCCCATTGCGACTCCCAACTTTTGGTAAATCAAGTCAACAGAACATTCGAGGTTCGAGAAGATCGAATGCAGAGGTACTTAGACAAACTACAAGTGTCTCTACATCAATCCAAAGAATGGACGCTACAACACGTACCTCAAGAACAAAATAGTGAGGCCAATGCCCTTGCAAATTTGGGGTCATCGATCGAAGGCGATGAACTTAGCTCAGGGACTGTCGTACAACTTTCAAGGTCAGAAATCAAAGAAGGACATGCCCAAATAAACTCCACATGTTTAACCTGGATTGGAGGAATAAGTACATCTAATACCTAAAGAACAGGAAGCTTCCATCGGATCCTAAAGAATCGAGGAGCGAACGCACGAAGGTCGCACGATTCACATTGGCCAAGGACGGAACACTGTATAGGAGAATGTCGATAGACCGTTAGCAAAATGTTTGGGACCTGGAGACACTGATTACATTCTACAAGAAATTCATGAGGGTACTTGCGTAAATCATTTCGGTATCAAGTCATTAGTTCACAAAGTCATCAGAGTAGGATACTATTGGGCCAATATGGAAAAGGACACTAAAGAATTTGTTCGAATGTGCAACAAATGTCAAAGGTATGTGGCGATGATCCACCAGCCCGCAGAGCAAATCCACTCAGTCCTATCCCTATGGTCGTTCATGAAATGGGGGATGAATATCGTCAGCCCTTTACCATCATCCCAAGGTAAATCTAAATTCATTTTGTTTATGACTGACTATTTCTCTAAGTGAGTTGAAGCACAGGCAAAAGTTAGAGAAAAAGAAGTCATAAACTTCATCTAGGATCACATTATATGCTGATTAGGAATGCCTGATAAGATCGTATGTGACAATGGAAAGCAATTCGTTATCAGCAAAGTGACAGATTTTTTCGAATACCATAAAATAAAAAGGATCCTATCAATGCCATATCATCCTAGTGGGAACAGACAGGCCAAATCAATAAACAAGCTTGTCATCAAAAATAAAAAGAAAAAATTGAACAAAGCTAATGGAAAATGGAGAGAAATATTGCCTGAAGTCCATTGAGCATATTGAACAATATCAAAATTTGTACGGGGGAAACGCCGTTCTCTTTAGTCTGCGGTGCCGAAGCTCTAAACCCGGTAGAAGTCGGGGAACCTAGCTTCAGGTTTCAGTATGCAATGGAAGAGTCAAAACACGAGTCTATGAATACGAGGCTCGAATTTCTAGATGAAGACGAGAAGCCTCCGTCGTTCGAATGGCTGCACAAAAATAGTGAATTGAGAGGTATTACAACCGAATAGCCAATCTTCGACACTTTAAAACCGGGGAGTTAGTCTTGCGAAAGGTCACCATCAATACTTCGAGACCCAAACAAAGGAAAACTTTGCCCGAACTGCGAGGGAGCATATCAGGTCCTCGATATTGTCAAAAAAGGATCCTACAAACTTTAAATGATGAATGGCGAGCAATTACCAAACAATTGGAATATATCACTCCTCAAACAATATTGCTTCTAAGGTACGTCCTTCTCCATTTTCATTTATATTTTATACTAACCATTTGCAGGGGTTCACCTGAAGATATCGAAGTATCCTTCGTCACAAAGTCCTTAGGTCTGAAAGCACGCATTGCACTCTTTTTCCCTTAGACTGGTTTTTGTCCCAAATACGTTTTTCCAGTGAGGTTTTTAATGAGGCAACAATTGTTCGTGCTAACTTAGAGCAATTCAACAGTATCCGAGGTTTCTTTAAGATCAACCTCGAATACTGGGGGGCATTACCCTCAGGTGTTTACTTTGTTACGAGGAAGGTACTTCGTGTCAATAGGGTCTCGATAGGTAAACCTTTGTAAGGGACAAATGGTCAAACGAACCGTGAGTATGTAGATTACTCGAGCCCTAAAGGCAAAAATGTACGCATGTATAATCTATTGAGATAAGTATTTTTCCTTGCCAAGTATTTCATGCCTTGGAGAAAATTTAACTTTACAATTTCTTACTTTTGGACTATTGTGGAAACAGGCTTAAGGGACGATCACAAGTGAAGTTCAAAGAACTTACCCCGTTCTCGAGGATTGCTATCCAAAAAATTGATGTAATCAAACTACTAAAACCTCGAGATCATAAGACCTTAAAAACGAAACCCTCATTTTTATAGGCCACGACCATTCCACTCGAGGACTGACACTTCGAACAAGTTCGAAGTGTAATCAGGAAACAAGCCCAAGAGGCAAATCCCAAGTTAAAGGATACAGCCAAACCAACAAGTCTCGGAGATATCTGAATTCCGTAATTAAACGGGTCTTCTAATATCTTCATAAAACCGGTTAAAAGGGCTACCCTCGGCAAAATTGTAAAGGGTTTCGATAACATCAACCCTCGACAACCCTAAGGGGTACCAGATTGTTCGAACTCTTGAACAATCCTATTTCATGCTAAGGCATAACACATTTTTGTATGATTAAATTTTTAAGCCAAAAAGGGAAAAGAGCCATTCTTTTGTGGTTGATTAACTGACTGCAAAGTTGATTCCAAAAACTGTATTTATCTTCTTCACTTTACGGTTGGTTTGTGGCCCGCACATAACTTTGCCGGTCGCAAACCTATCGCATTTCTACCCTTCTATGGATTTTTGTTATCTTTTCCTTGTTCTTGGTTCTTGAAGTCTAGTTTGCTGCAAACACTATAACTATATAAGAATTGACTTAAAATGCTTTAAAAGATGAGTTACAACCTATGTAATTAGTATCAAAAGTGTCGCAATTCTACGGATCAGTGGTTTCTGCGGTGTTTCTTCTAGAGGGCAGTCCCACCACATCAGGGGTCGTCCTTATATGCCCAGTCAGATGGCTCTCCCGATTCATCCTAGTGTGTCAACTATTCATGGTTCATACAGTGCTCGTCCGGGTCAGCCATCTCTCAGTGCCCTTCATGCACATAGTTCATCCCGCACTCTATCAGTTCAGGGTTCAGCTATACTAGGTCCTTCTTATAGCTATTTTGGTTCTCTAGGTCTGATTTAGTCTCTACCACCATTGGAAGATCAAAGTTGCTTTGAGGGTTGTGAATTTAGGCATGTATGGAGGCACTGTCCTTGCATTTTGGAGGTTCAATTTAGTAAAGGGGTAAAGTTATGACTTCCGTACCAGTTATTTCACCACTCGCTTAGCTTTCTTAAGGTAGGGATCAAGTAACTAGAGGTCTCCCCCTATAGGGGAGGATAATTAGGTGGCGATCAGGCTCGATGCTATGCTTTTCCCGCTAGGCCAAAGGCTATTGCTTCAGATGCAGTGATCACATATATTGTCTCACTATGCCACATGGATGCATCTATATTGTTTGACCCTAGTTCCACTTATTCATATGTATCATCATATTTTGCTCGATATTTGGATATGCCTCGTAATTCCTTACTTTCATCTATTCATGTACCTATGCCGGTAGGCGATTCTATTATTGTGGACCGTATGTATCGGTCATGTGTGGTGACCATTGGAGGATTGGAGACAAGAATTGATCTCTTATTGATTAGTATGGTTGATTTTAACGTGATTATCGACATGGAATAGTTGGCCACATTTCATGATATTCTAGATTATCAAACTAAGACCGTGACGTTAGCGATGCCTAGGTTACCTAGGATCATGTGGAGAGGTTCTCTGGACTATGCTCCCATTAGGGTGATTTTGTATCTGAAGGCCCAATGGATGGTTGGGAAGGGGTGTTTATCATATTTGGCCTTTATTAGGGACCATTGATTCCGTTCCTGTAGTGCGAGATATTTTGAATGTGTTTCCTGCAGACCTGCCAGGCATGCCACACGACACGGATATTGATTTTGGTATTGACTTGGTGCCGGGCACTCAGCCCATTTATATTCCTTCGTATCTTATGGCACCAGAGAGTTGAAGGAATTGAAAGAGCATCTTCAGTAGCTTCTTGGTAAGGGGTTCATTAAGCCTATTATGTCGCCTTGGGGTGCACCAGTGCTATTTGCGAAGAAGAAGGATGGTACCATGCAGATGTTCATTGGCTATATGCAGTTGAACAAAGTTAAAATTAAGAACAAATATCCTTTGTCGTGCATTAATGATCTATTTGACCAGCTTCAGGGAGCTAGACTATTTTGTAAGATTGACTTGAGGTCTGGGTATCACCAGTTGAAGATTCGAGACTTTGATATTCTGAAGACGACATTCAGGACCCGCTATGGTCACTACGAATTCCTTTGTGATATCTTTTGGGGTGACCAACACCCCATCAGCATTCATGCATCTGATGAACAATGTATTTCAGCCATATCTTGGTTCATTTGTCATAGTATTTATTGATGATATCCTGGTTTACTCACGTAGCCAGGAGGAGCATGCACAACATCTGAGGATTGTACTACAAATGTTGAGGAATGAGAAGCTTTATTTTAACTTCTCCCAGTGTGAGTTTTGGCTCAGTTCATTGGCGTTATTGGGGCATGTGGTGTTCAGTGAGCTGATCAAGGTAGATCCAAAGAAGATTGGGCAGTTCAGAGTTGGCCCAGACTTTTTTAGCTAATGAGAATAAAGTTTTCTTGGCTTGGGTGGATATGATTGTTGCTTCGCGGAGGGTTTCTCATCTATTGCGGCGTCTTTGACCAGGTTGACCTAGGTGGTCTAATGAGTATGAGGAAAGATTTTAGAAGCTCAAGACTGCGTTGACCACAACTCTAGTTCTAGTTTTGCCTTCAACATCGAGTTCTTATGCAGTGTATTATGATGCTTCTCAGATTAGTATTGGGTGTGTCTTGTTGAAGGATGGTAGAGTGATTGCTTATGCTTCATGCCAGTTGATGCCTCATGAGAATGAATACCCTTTTCATGATTTAGAGTTGGTAGCCATTGTCCATTCATTTAATATTTGGAGGCATTATCTCTACGGCGTGTCCTGTGAGATATTTACAGATCATCGGAGTCTACAACACTTGTTCAAGCAATAGGATCGAAATTTGAGGCAGTGGAGATGGTTGGAACCGTTAAAAGACTATGATATTACCATTTTGTATCATATTGGGAAGGCCAATGTGGTGGCAGATGCCTTGATTAGAAAGGTGGTGAGTATAGGTAGCCTTGCATATATTCCTGTTGGTGAGAGATCGCTTGCATCAGATGTTTAGGCCTTGGTCAATAAGTTTGTGAGGTTAGATGTTTCGGAGCCTATTCTGGTTCTACCTTGCGTGGTTTCTTGGTCATCTTTATATGATCGCATCACAGAGCTTTAGTATGACAACCCCTATTTGCTTGTCCTTAAAGACGTGGTTCAGCATGGTAATGCCAAGGAGGTTTCTATTGGAGATGATGGGGTCTTGCAGATGCAGGGTCAGATTTGTGTGCCCAATATGGATGGGTTACGTGAGTTGATTCTTGAGGAGGTCCACAGTTTGCAGTATTCCATTCATCCAGGTGCCGTGAAGATGTATTAGAACTTGACGCAACACTATTGGTGGATGAGAATGAAGAAAGATATAATGGAGTTTGTAGCTCGGTGCTTGAATTTTTAGCAGGTGAAGTACGAGCATTAAAGGTGGGGTAGTTTGCAATACGGATTCATAGTTGGGCTTTGTGGACTTTGAAGAAATTTGATGCTATTTGGGTGATTGTGGACCGTCTCACTAAGTCCGCGTATTTCATTCCAGTTGGAATTACCTATTATTCAGAGCAGTTGGCTGAGATCTATATCTGTAAGACTATCTACCTTCTCGGTGTGCTGATGTCCATTTTTGCAAATCAGGGAATGCATTTCGCTTCATAGTTTTGGAGAGTAGTGCATCGAGAGTTAGGCCTGTAGGTTAAGTTGACTACAACATTCCACCCTTAGATAGACGGATAGTCCAAGCGCACCATTTAGATATTGAAGGACATACTATGTGCTTGTGTCATGGATTTAGGGGTTTCTTGAGATCAGTCTCTAGTACTTGCAGAGTTTGCCTACAACAACAGCTACTAATCGAGTATTCAGATTACTCCCTATGAGGCCTTCTGTCACGACCCAAACCTATGGAACGCGATGGGCACCCGGTACCTTACTCAACCGAGTACCAACATAATGTATCTTTTCATGTCATAATACCATAAATAACTGAGCCAGAGAGGCTGCTGTGAAATAGGTAGAATACAACAGGTAATGCCAACTTATACATAAAACATATGGGCCTCAAAGACCAAAATAAGCACCTGAACACTGAACATAGGCCGACAAGGCCATACGATCTTTTACGTACATGACATCTGTCTACAACCCGCCATACCAAAACAATACACATCTAACTCATACTAACCAAACAAGCAACTCCGAAGCAAATGGAGCTCACCAACATCGTCTGCTGAGCTAATGGCCTACTTGGAGGGATCTCAACCTGTCTATCGAGACCTGCGGGCATGAAACGCAGTGTCCCTAGGCAAAAGGGACGTCAGTACGAATAATGTACTGAGTATGTAAGGCATATAAATAAGTTCATAACAGACATGGAGGAAATATAGAGTAAAGGACTCCACCTGTAAGTTTGGATAACTTTGTAAATCATGAAATAATTATAGTGTCATGCATATGCGTATGATTGTCATGTCGTGCATAGGTATATATTTCATAATATCATCAGCCTCTGAGGGCATCCCATCATATCATCTCGGCCACTATGGGCAAATTCATCAATGCATACTAGCTGATCAGGTGGTGGGGCGTATATAACGCCATAACCTTTCCCATATCCCATATACATATATACACATACATATATACGCGTATATAACACAATCTGGTCATAAGTCAATGTACATAATGCGATGCATGAAAAGTACGTTAATATAATCTCTCGGAATATCATAAGACCATTTTGACTTTGAATAATATCGTAAAGTAAACTCTTTTCAAATTTTGTATTCTTCTAAGACCCATGAACAGATGATAGAATATTATGACACATGGAAATTCAAGAACATATATATCTCCAATACTTCTATGAATAGAGTCATTTATGGAATTTGTGCATTTGCTCGTTTCGTTTATGTCGTATAGATCATGCCAAAAAGAAAGAAGGGATAGCCTTAACATACCTGGGTAGGGAAAAATCCGTATAATATTATTGGAAAAGGTTGCACTGTACTCCTTTAGAATCGCAAAATTTTACATTACTACGGTTCTAACAATTCTCGTTGGAATTCTTTGGTTGCAAGAAGTTTGGTTGAAATCTTGTAAGAATTGCTTGAAAGAATCACGTTGTTAAGGTAATGTTTTAGAATCTCATTGTAGATTTTTGGTTAGGAATTTTGTAGGAATCTGATATAGTTTTTTTTGAGAATGAAAATGTTGTTTTTGTTATTCAAAATCCAAGAACTTTGCTGAAGCTTTCCTTGTGATTGTAGAGTTTTAAAATGATTTTAGATAGTTTTTTAAGTCCTTGGTGTGGGTCCCACTTATGTGGTAACTAAGCCACCGTTCTTTCTTCATTTTCCACCTTATAACACAAATTTAAGAGTCGTCAAATGGACTTTGACGTGCTGCCACATTGGGAGATTTAACGTCTTATCCAAAATGTCGTAATTTACTCAATAAGCTTAGTTACATAATTAATCTCCCACTAAAAATCTATAATTATCCAATTTTCCACGTAATTAAGAATTATCTCAAATTACTTAAAACTACTCACTTTAAATACACCTTACTATCATGGTCATGTGCTACCTTGTATGGCACTAGTCCATAAATATCGGGTATTTTATCTCGAGCCGTAGTTTACCAACATGTTAAACTTGGACGAAAATTCATTTTCCTTGACTTGCTTCCCCTCTCACCTTCAAGAATTTACTCATCACTTGCTTGAAATAGCATAATCCTTATAATATCCAAATAATCTTTTGCTTGGACTGATGTCAATTACCCTACGACAAATTGAACGTACAATACTACAGGATGCAACATCGTCATAACTTAATACTGTGAAGCGTAACATCACCGTAATGTAATATTATAGGGTGAAACATTATCGTAACTTAATACGGCGAAGCGTAACATCATCATAATGAAATACTGTAGGACGTAACATCATCATAATATTGCGGGGTGTTACATCATTCCCCCCTTTCGAACGTTCATCCTCGAATGTTGACTGATGCTCTTATCATTTTCATAACTTATAGCTTTGATGAATACCTTAATACTCTCCTTGCCATTTAAGTAGTTTCTCTATGAATAAATTCAAAGTCTATGGCATTCCCCCCTTTAGTAGTTTTTCTCATATCATGAATTGTAGTCGAAATCTTTCTAATCTCACAACTGCTGCTACCTCCTGTCATGTAGCCTGTATGATCCTAGCTTTGTAAGTGCACTTATGTGATTCATTTTACCTTTTTCCTTTTAGTTTTTAGTCAATCTCTAGGCCTTACTTTGTAAACATATACAAGGCTTAATAGGATGCCTCTCTGGGCATCTATAGGTGTACTAAAGTTCTTTGCTAGATACTTTGTAGAACTTGCAAATATGGCCATATATTATTTCATAGATTCGGTTATCCATTCGTATGGCTTTACTGCATCTACATGGGTCATACTATACGATAATGTTTTTACTTCAATTTACCGTTATTGAGGTATGCTTACCAAACTCCCAGTTACTTTTGTTGCCTATCCTTTAGGTATAAATCGCAGTCGTTTAATGCTCCTTCATTACCGTTCGTCTTAAGAAGGATGGCATAATCTCATGTTATACTTTGTAACTTGTATCTGTCCACTGTTGATTTAAAAACCTTCACTTGAAGATTAGAAGCTTCTTACATAATATATTGCCGCTAGGGCTTACGTTGCATTGAGGAATATTTGAAGTGATTTCCATAATCTTATTTCATAGTGTCTAAATGTAATTCACCTTATGGTGGTGGGGGGGGGGTATCCTAATCTCGTGTCGTCAGTGAAATCTTTTCTCCTTCTCTTTGTTTTTTCAAAATCATTATTCAAAAGAAGGTCCAAATGTCATTCTTTATCTACCACAATTACACACTCATCTTTTTCAAATAATATTAGTCTTAGACTCATTTGAGTTCATTCAAGCTACACTGAACTTTCTATGACTTAGAGAAACCATTAGCTCGCTTGTTTTCATGGGTTTAATTTTGAGGACTTATCCATTCTCATCACCTTTTCACCTGCCCTTTTGTATCCTTACTCTTGCCTTCCTAAAACCTTGCTGCTTTTCCATACTTAAGCTCACGACCTACCCATATTTATTTATATTCCTCGCAGCCTTCCTTCAACTTACTTGTATGATAGGTTTCCTTATGTCACTCTAGAACATTAAGCGAGACATCATATCGTCTCTAACTCTTCTTTACTGTCTTAATTAGCCTATTGATACCTAGAAACCATAGGCTATGAGATATGCCACTGATGATGCCGCTATCATTCCTGGATATTGAATCCCTGCGCTTCTAGCCTTCTATCCAAAGTATGGACTATTCACAACTTTCTGCATTTGAGTATCTCTTACGTTGTTCGCCTTTACCTTACTTACTTAAAATCTCGCATCATATCTTCTATCTCCTTTATAACCTCCCTTCCACATAGGTATGATTCACACCACAACTTGAAGCTTTATTATAATACTACAATCTGGTGGGAGCTTCATACTGCCTTCTTATGAGGCTGTTACTTTTTTTAACTGGCTTTATCATAGAGTCATTATAGACTATGGTTGTTGTACTATCTCTCTCGTACCTCTGATTTTAAGGGAGATCCTGCAATGTTCTCGATCACGATATTTCTATTTTTCTGGGTCCAATAATCAAACTTCTGATTTAATTGGGTAATGTAACTCTTTAGTTTCCTCCATCTTCTGATCAGCCTTTACGTCGACTTAAGCTATCTTCCAATCTATAGTTCCTGGTATTAGTTATTCCATTTAGCCTTTCATGGGCAGTGAGGAATATGCATGATACAATCCTTTAATAATTTAATCCTTCGTTTATTACCTAGGCTCAATTCTTTCTTTTAACATATTCTAGAATCTTCTACGGCTGTATATGATGCATGTATAAAACGCCGAACCCTTAAGTGCATTCATAACATAACCAACTATGGATCATCGATCGATAATTTCTTTCGTTCCATCTTAGCTTTATTTCAACGTAAGCTATTACTTTTCTGGTTTTTCTGCCCCTTGTTGCGTCGATATTTAGCTTATCTTAGTGCCCACACATGCAAGAGTTTCTGTGCAACTCATATGATCTTGAATATTACTTTTAATTTTACTTCCCGTTCATTAGCCATGGTAGGTGCCACTTTCCTTTGGAGTGCTTACAATGTTGTTGTGAGACTGTTGTTACACGATAATTTCCTCTTTAGGTCGTAATGCTTAAGTTGAAGCCTTCTTTCTTATTTCCTCAGCTAGTCTTTCATTGTAGTACTTAGGGAGAACCCTTGACCCTCGTAAAGCTGTGAGTTTATTACAGACCCTTTGATGTCATTCCTTGCCTATAATTATCCGTAGTTGCTTACCTCCATGCCCTTGTACTTGTAGGGTTGCTTCTGAACTGACGTTTTGATTGCCTTCCTAATGGCACTTTCTTTTATCCCCGTAACACTCACACGGTACCTTTAACTACCCCGACTCCTATTTGAATATATCTTAAGTATTATAATGACATTACTGCGAGGCTAAATTCTCCATGTTGGGGTTTAATACATTCATCTTGCATGATCTGTTGATTTTCCGTAACTTCTTATCTAGTGTTGACTAGGCTCTTCCTGAGTCAATACTAATTACTCGTCAACCCATTCTTATATCCATATTCTGCGTAATCTTTCTTGGGTTATTTACTTGCCTTAACTTACCTCACGTGCTGGCTCATTATCTATCAATAACATCCCGGGCAGGAACCCTTACTTTCCTTTTTTTTTTGACTTTGTGCTTACATAACGTCCTGGAATCATAGCATATCTGTAACATTTGGATAAGTTAAATCTCATCCCTTTCTCATTTTTATTGCATTCTTCCTTTATCATTCCATATTCCCCCATTTAGGGGAGTACTAAGACTTGGAGCTATGACAACCTACCTATAGATGTTTTTCCTCTTCATCTTTGGCATCTTTTCACATCATCGATGGTCCTTACTCACTTGCGGTAATCTTTTTGTACCAAGGATAACAAAATTCCTCACTTGCGAAGGTGACATTTAGTGTAACTAGCACATACAATCGCTTAAGCTTAACTTTGATCACATTGCTTGCTTTAGGGAAGCGTCTTCCTGAATGACCATTCTCTGAATTTCTCATGAATCATCTTTTGTTGTCCATTCTATTATTGCCGGCATGAAAACTGAAATTCTCATGATGTCGACCATTATCAAATCACTAGATCCCTAATTCATGTTTACTTTACCTTGTTCACCAGCTCGTATTGATCTCTATTATTCTAGGGTCTAGGTTTTCCTATAGGTAATCACGTTAGAGTCACGAACTTACTTCTTAAAATGAGGATATGACTTCATGGCCCATACTCTTTTGTTGTCCTAAGGCCTGTCACCTCTGGTCTCTTCATTCACTTGACTGGACTCTATAATACTGTCATTTCTTCTCTTTTTTTCCAACCGTCGTTATCCATGTATCACACCTTATTGATAATGCTTCCTTATCTCTCTTCTACTAATATTTCTGCATATCCATTCATTCATTAGCTCTTCGGTTTGCTCATCGTCCTCGCTCTACTAGGGACGAGAGTCACACTAAGGTAATATTTATCCCATCCAGGATTTCAGTGTCTATCTTCTGATTTTTTTTCATGCTAGTATTCACATCTAATCGTAATATTCTAGAGTGTACCATCTAGGTGTCTCACAAGAAGATCTATTGGCACATTTGTAATACCCTTTGGAAATGTCAACTAACACAAACAACCCATTCACCATTTTGGGTTACTCTAATCCCAGCCGGATCTTGATGTTCCGTCCTTTTCTTAAACTACACCTGTTAGCCCTCATAGGGCATAACTGAGATGCATATGACTAATTATACATAACTCTATTACTATTTAATATAACTCAAAAAGCTTATATTCATCTGCCTGAATTATAACCATTGTTAATCCAGCACACTACTAGGCAAGCCCGACCATTATACAACACTTAACCCAATTTATCAAAAATAGCGGAAAGAAATATCAATTAAGCAAGATTAAAGTACTGAGGAATTTAACAAAATACACAATATAATCTCACTAGGACCCGGTGTCACGAATCTGAGCCTCTAGAATACAGAATATCAGCCTAATACATGGTATGTCCAAAGTCTGATAATGCTAAAATAAAGAGATAGGATAGGAGGGAGAAGATCAATGGCTGCGAACGCTGTGCAGCTACCTCGATACTCTTAGAGGCTGGATCTGCTGATCAACTAGATCTACTAAGCCTAAGACTGCCCTGGATCTGCACACAAGGTGCAGGGAGTAAAGTGAGTACTCCGACCCAGTGAGTAATAAAAGTAACTATAGTCCGAAGATAAGAAAATCCAGTAAATACACAAAGTAAGCTAAAATCCAAATATACAGCAACATATGGAACTGAGCAACTAAACAATTGTATAAATAGAAATACATGAATGCAATGCAATGCATATGATGGTACATTCCAGTACCCACTGCGGCGTGCAGCCCAAGCCATCCATATTTATTTATCGTCGACGGCGCTCACTGGGGGTGTGTACAGACTCCGGAGGGGCTCCTACAGCCCAAGCGCAATATCTTGGTCAGTCATTGTTACCTGACCGGTCAGCCATTGTTACCTGACCAATTTATATCATACAGTGCCATTGTTACCACTGTTCAAGTATATCATCCAGTGTCATTGTTACCACTATTTCAAGTATATCACACAGTGTCATTGTTACCACTGTTTCAAGTATATCACACAGTGTCATTGTTACCACTGTTTCAAGTATATCACACAGTGTCATTGTTACCACTGTTTCAAGTATATCACACAGTGTCATTGTTACCACTGTTTCAAGTCACTTTATAATCAGTCCAAAAAATAATATAATAAGCCCCTTGGGCATTTACAAAACAGAAGTTCCCAGCCCGGAATACATTTAAAAATATCATTTAAGTTTTCAACACTTAGAATTATGGCTGAGTTTGCAAAACAACATTTAAAACCTTGGACTGAAACTAAATGATATGCAAATCATGCTAAGCAGTTTCGAGAGTTGAGAAGTTTGATCGAGAGTTGGCTTTGTTAATACCGGTGTGATCAGGTTTGGTGCAACCGCACCTGCAAGAAATGGGCCACAGGTGCATAGCTGCAGAAGCGGCCTGATGTGTGCAGATGCGAGAAAAGGGAAGGCAGTCTTGGAGCGCAGGTATAGAGGTGAATCCACAGAAGTGGGCGCGCTCCTGCGCAAGGTGTTATGCAAAAGCAGATATTGACTGAAGGGAAGGGGATTGCAGAAGTGATGGAGTTACCACAGATAAGGCCACTTAGGTGCAAAGATGGGAATGCAAGTGCACTAGGTCGGGGGCTTAAGTGGCTTCCATAGAAGTGGATTTTTGATTGCAGAAGCCGTACCGCAGAAGCAGTGAAATGGATCGCAGGTGCGAGAAGCCTGGCAGAATACATAGAGACAAGGGTTAGAGTATTCTCATAATTTTTAGACTTTGGGAGCTCGGATTGAGGCGATTTTTGAAGGGTTTTCTCTAGATTTCAAGAGGTAAGTGATCTTTGATCACTTTGTCCATGTATTTTGAATACACATTGATTATTTCACCCATTTGTCATGAATATAAGTTAGAATTTGGGGATTTTGAACTATGTAATGGAGAGTAAGATTTGGAGATTTGAGTGTCGATTTGTGGTCGGAATTGGATGATTTTGGGATGGTTTGACTCATTGTTGAATGAGTGTTCGGATTTTATAAATTTTATCGGGCTCTGAGATGTGGGCCCAGGGTTGATTTTTTGACTTTGGTTAAAGAACTTAGCTTTATCGTATGGGATCGGTTTCTATAGCTTATATTTATTGCATTAAGTTGCATGTGGCAAGATTCGAGTCCTTCAAAGTCCAATTCGCGAGGCAAGGGCTTGTTGGAGTTATAATATGCATTGTTCGAGGTAAGTAACCTTCTAAACTTGATACTAGAGTATAAATCCTTGAATTACATGTTATATGGTTGGTATTGAGGTGACGCACATGCTAAGTGATGGACGTGTGGGCGTGCACCGTGAAAATTGTGGCTCGGTTGATTCTGTGATAATGTGTAGTTATGAAATCTTGTTGTTATTCACATAATCTCCATGTGTTAGAGTAATTGAGTTGCGAACCATGTTAGAAAGCATGCTATGCTATATGCTTATTTTGTTGGGACCCACTGAGGTTACTTTTGCTGTTGAGTTATTTGATTAAATTGCAATTATGTACTGAGTCACAATAATCATTTGTACATCATATCTCAGTATCTGTTATCATTTATTGTCACATCATGTATAATTGTTTGGGCTGATTAGAATTAGATTTGTGAGCCCGAGAGACTTGAGAGATTGATGACTGAGTTGAGGACGAGAGCCTGATTCTGAGTGATATTTATAGGATCGGGTTGCATGCCACAACATGCCATGTTGACTTATATTAGCGCTTGGGCAGGATTTGCTCCTCCGGATTCTGACAACCCAGTAGTGAGCATAGGTACTGTGGAGTGTTGAGTGCAAGTGCCGAGTACGAGTGCTGAGTGATTGAGAGTGCTGAGCGATTGAGCGTGCTGAATAAGGTTGAATACTCCAAGAGTGTGAGTATATGAGTTTATGACTGTGTTGCATACAAGTGACATACATATTTGACATATAGAGATAGAGATATAACATTCCTCATGCTAGCTATACTTGGCATATTTTATTAGTATTGAGCATAAACTGTTGAACTTGAAAACATGCCTATATTTCTGTACTGTGTAAAAACTGATTGTGAGACTTCTCGGAGTTATCACCATCATTTCCCTATTATATCTGTGTTGTTATTATCTGGATTTGGACTGTACCTTTTTGAGTTATCACCAAAGGTTAGTCCTGTTACTTATTGATTACATTGGGTCGGTTGTACTCATACTACACTCTGCATTTCGTGTGCAGATCCAGGTACATCTGGACCAGGTGGTTGCTAGACTTGGAGCATTTCCTGCTTGGACATTTTTGAGGTAGCTACTTTGGGATTCGCGGATCATGACTCTCATTCTTTTCAGTTTATTTAGCATTGTTCTACCTTTCTAGACAGTTGTATTAGAAGGTTTGATGATGTTGACATTTAGTAACTCATGTTCTCAGTGCCACCCGATTTTTGGGAGATTTTGTAATTGAGTCGCAGTTGTGTTTATCGGTTATTTATGAGATTTTTCATTATTAAACTTAATATATCATGCTTCTAGTTTAAATGTGTAGTTATTTTGTGATTGTTGGCTTACTTAGTACTGTGCTAAACGCCATCACGCCATATTGAGATTTGGATCATGACAGATGGTAGTTGCCATGGTGGATGGTCCTAACGGAAAAGGGGTATTTTTGCACCACTTTTATAATGTCAGGGTTAATAGTGGACCGATAGTATAAAGAGGGTATAAGTGATCCTTTTCACATAGTAGAGGGATATTTTTGACCCTTTATTTATTTGAGAATCATTCTTTCAAATAAATTTCGAATAACTTGAAGATCAAAACCGACGATACACGCAAGTCATAATACGCCATATGAAACCAAGGGTGGCTCAAATACATGTGTGGCCTAAAGCCAATGTTTAATGTCAGGTCTAAATTTTTAAAAGAAAGTTATGATATATATTTTTATTTGAAATCTATTTTTCTATCTTTTCGGGATGCAAAGTTGATAATAATTTTTTTATAATCGATTTCCTCTAATAATTCATTTTCAGTTGATAATATAGCCAACTGATTTAATTTATGTTGAGACATTGTTAATTTAAGGTAAAATTTTATCAATTATGATCTTGAAAAACTTCTTTTCTTTGAGGCAGTTATTATAGAAAAACTCTACTTTTGTATGAAAAGTACTAAATATTATTTTTTAAATACGTATAAACCTATTATTTCTAAAAAATGGGGGCAAACGCCTTAGTTGAAACAATGTTAGAGCCGGCGCTGCCTCAAAGCATCAAACTGGATATAAATTTTTAAAACGATTGGTCGGGTTATTACAGTGCAACTGCTATTCTGGAATCTGGGAAGTCTTCTGTTTTTTCACCTGTTTGCCTTCCTCCATGTAGTACTCTTTGGACTTCTATCACCTTAACTTTTCGGGGATAAGTATGTTGCATCCTTCATCTTTAACAATGCAATTTCCAGCGTACCATTCCCCATGATTTACATCTTCTTCGTTTGTGCACACCTGATTTCTTATTTAAGCGTTCAGAACAATATATTGATTGAACGTGGATGTAGAAAAGAGTATGTTGACTGAAGTTATTGAAATATAAATTTTACTTGGGAAAATAGTTATAGATATATTAGGAAAAATTAACATTTCTTTTAAATAGTATTCTTCAACCAACTTTGTAAATATTTGGTAGTATTACAAAAGTTAAAAGTATTCCCAAATAAACATAATCCGCAAATTATGACTTCAGTACTTGCAAAGTGAAACCATGATTGTTTACCCGTAAAACAGTACACTTGAATTTATACGTGGTTTATAGACAAGTGAATTGATTTGATTCCAAAATGATAAATAAATTAGACAAGAATATAAGACTTAGCATTGAAATCGAGATAAGACAGTAGCACCCTTGATTCCGGGAACAGAGCTTCCTGAGTCAGTAGTTACAATACTAATAAGCAAAAAAATAAAATACTATTGAGTTTTCGAATAGAGTAAAGTATTAGCTTGTCAGAAAATTCATGTGTCTTACAGTGATTGTAGAGTTCACTATTTATAGTTGCACCTTGGGAACAAGGTCCTAGGATCAAGCCCCTCTTAAATGACAATTATGAGGGTCATTGAAGAATGTGCACAGTAGATAGTGAATGCCATTTTCTCTGTAACGGACCGTGCACTTAATGCTATAGAATATTCTCCATTAAATACTACTGGGTGACAGGTAATTAATTTGCCTTTATGAATACCATTATCTTCGAGATCGTTGCCTTCAGACTTGATTGCCACGATTCAGCAACGCGTTTGCCGGTTATCGAGGTAATTATGGCCATGATTTTAGCCATCTATTCCTTTACTTTTACGCATCAAACTTCTCTATTTACACTTCATAACTTTCCAAACTCTCTCGAACTCTCTTTACTCAACTCATACATATCTCTAATCTTCTTCTTCAGAAAAGCTCTTTTCTCCCTTCTAATAAAAATGACCTCTTCTTCAAGAAATCCCAGTTCCTTAAAGAGCAAAGGTAGTACTGATGATGCTACTCCTCCCACGCTGAGCACTATGGGACTGTTCCCTTGAGTGGGGGGCTCAATTCCGTTACCGTGTAGTTCTCTATCTATTACTAGTATGCCTAGCACAGGTAAGTCCTTTTGTGTAGAGGGTAGTTGCTTATCTTCGGCCTCTATTCCATGAGACAGGAGAAGAACTATCCCTAGCTCGATTAATGAACCTTTATTCCTCCAAGATCTTCCGCGGGGGAATGATAAAATTCAGTAAATGTGGCTACCATGCTTTGCTAACCAGCATGGATTATGATAATGACCGTGGGTGGATGGAATGGTTCATTGAAGTTTCCACCAAGGATATCATTCCGGCCACGATTCCATCATTTTTGGAATTATGGAACTTTTCTCGTAAGTTCGCTGTTTATCTTTTCTTCTAGTTAAAGATCCCTCCATGTTGTTATTGATCCCTCTTCTTTCACTTATTTCAGCAACTCGGTGGACACCACCTATGCCAGAAGGTTTGGTTTAGGGGGTCCAAAAGATTTTGGATGTCACTATGCCCGAGACCTGCATGTGAAAAGAGTTGCCCTTAAATATGGGTGGAAGGATAAATATCATGGTATGCCAAACTCATCTTCTCTTTTCCTTTTGTATAGGAAGATTGATTAACCTTCCTCTCTTGTTGAATTCATGTCTACCCAAGAGCTCAGTTGTCGTCCCCCGAGGAGGACGTGTTGGCTTATCCAGCTAATGCGATAAGGCTACTGTAGGAAGCTTTAACCCAAATAAGTGTCTCCGGGACCGGGTCCCTAGCCAGAGAACAAGCTACCCAACAACAACAACAACAACAACAACGACCCAGTATAATCCCACAAGTGGGGTCTGGAGAGGGTAATATGTACGCAGACCTTACCCCTACCCCGAAGGGTAGAGAGGCTGTTTCTAGGAGACCCTCGGCTCAAAAAAGCAATAGGAGATGATATATTAGTACCATAAAAATGCGTAACAAAAATAACAACAATATATAAGAGATACGAAATATGAAATACAGGATATGAAATACGAAATACGAAATAGATGGCTTGTATAGTACAACTAGAAGTTAAAGCCCTGCATCAATAGACGACCACTGACATTCCTAGTCTAACTCCTAACTAGATAGTCTCTCTCACTTGTGCTGTAGAAATATTCACACTCTCCCCTAACCTACAACCTTAATGCTCGACCTCCATAATTCCCTATCAAGGGCCATGTCCTCAGTAATCCTAAGTCGCGCCATGTCCTGTCTGATCACCTCTCCCCAATACTTCTTAGGTCTCCCTCTACCTCTCCGCGTGCCCACTACAGCCAGTCGCTCACACCTCCTCACCGGTGCATCAGTGCTCCTCCTCTGAATGTGCCCAAACCATCTGAGTCTTACTTCCCGCATCTTGTCCTCCATGGGGGCCACACCCACCTTCTCTCGAATATCTGCATTCCTAATCTTATCCATCCTTGTATGCCCGCACATCCACCTCAACATCCTCATCTCTGCTACTTTCATCTTCTGGGTGTGTGAGTTCTTTACCGGCCAACATTCAGTTCCATACAACATGGCAGGCCTAACCACTGCTCTATAAAACTTACCTTTTAGTAACGGTGGCACTTTCTTGTCACACAAGACTCCCGACGCTAACCTCCACTTCATCCACCCCACCCCTATACGGTGTGTGACATCCTCGTCAATCTCCCCGATCCCCTGAATAACCGATCCAAGGTACTTGAAACTACCTTTCTTGGGAATGACTTGAGAGTCAAGCCTCACTTCAACTCCCGCTTCCGTCGGCTCAACTCCAAATTTGCACTCGAGGTATTCCGTCTTCGTCCTACTCAACTTGAAACCTTTAGACTCAAGAGCATGTCTCCAAATCTCTAGCCTCTCGTTGACGCCGCCTCTTTGTCTCGTCAATTAGAATAATGTCATCAGCAAATAGCATGCACCATGGAACCTCCCCTTGAATATGATGAGTCAGTGCATCCATAACCAGGGCAAATAGGAATGGGCTGAGCGCAGACCCTTGGTGCAATCCCGTAATAACTGGAAAGTGTTCAGAGTCGCCTCCTACTGTCCTAACCCGAGTCTTAGCTCCATCATACATGTCTTTAATCACCCTAATATAGTTACTCGGGACCCCTTTATCCTCTAAGCAGCTCCATAAGACCTTCCTAGGAACCTTATCGTACGCTTTCTCCAGATCAATAAACACCATGTGGAGATCCTTCTTCTTATCTCTGTACTGTTCCACCATCCTCCTAATAAGGTGGATAGCTTCTGTGGTAGATCGTCCCGGCATGAACCCGAACTGGTTGTCTGAAATAGACACCGTCCTTCGCACTCTCATTTCTACCACTCTCTCCCAAACTTTCATGGTATGACTTAGTAATTTGATGCCCCTATAGTTGTTACAGCTCTGGACATCACCTTTGTTCTTATACAACGGGACCATTGTACTCCACCTCCACTCTTCAGGCATTCTATTAGTCTTGAATATAACACTAAACAATGCAGTAAGCCATTCCAAGCCTGCTTGACCCACACACCTCCACAGTTCAACCGGAATCTCGTCTGGCCCGGTAGCTCTGCCCCTTCTCATCTTACGCATTGCCTCCATGACTTCATCGATCTCAATGTCCCTACAATTACTTACTTCATGGTGACTGTCGGCATTCCTCGATTCCCCAAGTATAATATCCTGATCCCCTTCTTCACTTAGAAGTTTATGAAAGTAGGTCTGCCACCTCCTCTTAATCTGGTCATCTCCCATCAAAACTTTGCCGTCATCATCTTTTATGCACCTCACTTGGTCCAGATCCCGAGTTGTCCTCTCTCTCGCCTTAGCGAGTCGGAATAACTTCTTCTCCCCACCTTTGTTCCTTAGCTCCTCATACAGACGAGCAAAAGCTGTCGTTTTAGCCTCTGTCACTGCCATCTTCGCCTCCTTCCTAGCTACCTTATACCTTTGACTGTTCTCTCTCTTCTCCTCCTCGTCAGTGCTCCCTACTAACCTTAGGTAAGCCGCCTTCTTTGCTTCCACTTTACCTTGGACAACTGCATTCCACCACCAATCTCCTTTGTGTCCACCATAGTGTCCCGTAGATATCCCTAACACCTCTCTCTCCGCCTTTCTTATACAGTCCGCCGTCGACGACCACATTGTGTTTGCTCCCATTGCAGAGAACAAGCTACCCAAAAGATGAAATTCCTCCGGGACCGGAGGAAAAAATAAAAAGGTGAAGGGTGCCGTGCCCGAACCGTCCACGGATGTTGCGGTGATGAGCGTCGCGATTAAGCTGACCATAGACATCGTGGTGATCGAAAATGATGGAGGAGCTAGTGATGAGAGGGCTTTTCTATATAAAAGACGATGACCTTCATCAGCTCAATAGAATGCCCAATATGTTGAGCTAGTTACGCCAACTAAGGATGACGTCAGATGCTCTAGGGGGAATTCGCTATACTAGAAGGTGCTAACTCTCGCTTCCGAGTCCCAATCACCATTCCCAGTACCATGAGGCTGGGTACCGGGTTTTTTGCGTCTTCGGTTGATGAGCAACCCATAGCCAGCATTGCTTTTGCCACAACTACTTCTCATCCTACAACACTATCAACTTCATCACCTGCTTTGCCACCAATACCTTTGCCACCAACAACTGCTACATAATCTCCATCGACCATAGTCGCCCGAGAGGAGGATGTTCCCCTTCCCCAGTCCCAAGTTCACGCAAATATGCGGGACAACTATTCGGCCCCCTTCAATGATCCCCAAAAGGAAGAGGAGTGTTACCCTCTCAGTTTCTACCGGATGTCATCTTTTTTCCCAGCCGGTGGAACTAACTAATTATCTAAAGCCTCTTGCTTCAGAAACAGACAGGAATAAAATACAGTCACTCTCGGGAGAATGTTTGATGAACAATGTCATGCATAATGCGACAGTGGTATGATCTTTTATTCCTTCTATTTTTTCTATGTCAGAGTTTTTGATCTATATCTCGATTTTGCAGGCTAACTTCCTTGCCTCCGAGGGCCTTCAGAGGTTGATTCTCTATAAGGAGGAACTTACCTCTGAGCGAGATCAATTGTTAGGCGAGTCAGATCAAGTTATTGCTCGTCTCCTGGAATTAGAAGAAAGATCACCTAAGGCCGCTAAATTGGAGGCTCGGTTAAAGCAAAGCGAGTAAGAGGTAGTGGCCCTTATCCAAGAGGCCTCCCAATTAAGGGTACAGTTCGAAAAAGCTAGGGAAAAGCGGGTCGAGATCCACAATGTCGTTCTTGCTGCATCCGATTGCGAGGCTACCTCTACTGCTGTTGAGGAGTTACTAATAAGGCCGATTGGACGCGGCCTTGAAATTTAAAGTCAAAGACGTTACTGCTGCTGAGGAGAAGTATGACCGGTGGGAAGAGAGATGTAAGAGAGTCATAGAGCATAATAATGTTTTCAACTGCACTGTCTGTGACCTCGATGTCAGCCTCCGGGCAACTAGATCCAAGCGAGATAGCCTTTCGATCATCTTAAAAAAGAATGCCAGCACCAAGTGGCTTCCCTCATTGTTGGAAAAGCATATTCAAGGTATAACATGAGGAGAAAAACTTTGGAAGAGGCCAAAGCGGGCATCATTGACTTTGATACCGAAATCGCTAAGGCCCGTGAACTGGAGACAACTGCCCGAAGGGGTCTTCTGGTCCAGCCTGATGCTACCGACTTGTCTGGTTCTGGTTTCAAGTTCTCGGGAACTGAAGAAGAACCGGAAGGTGAAGATGCTGAAGAACAAGATGGTGAAGGCCAAGATATTGAGCCAGCGGATCCGCCTACTTCCCCCGGGAGTTAAAATGCTCCTCTTCCTCCAGATTTTGGGGGTGCAGTAATTTAGCTTTTTTCTTTTTTTTTCTTTTTCAGAATTCTATGTTTGTGCTACTTGGCACGTTTGTTGTTACTAGAAGTACTTTTTCGTTTATGTATTGTGCTAGTTTTTCTCTTTGAGTAATTTTTGTTTAAGTATTTGCGCATGTTTTTCTCTTTGTTTCGACTTATGCAAGGATCCGGATGTAATTTTCCCCCAGAACATTTCAGTTTCGGACATAAGCTCTTCCGAAATTGTCACAACCCAAATCCCGGTCGTGATGGTACCCAGCACACTACTAGGCAAGCCCGACCATTATACAGCACTTAACCCAATTTATCAAAAATAGCGGAAAGAAATATCAATTAAGCAAGATTAAAGTACTGAAGAATTTAACAAAATACACAATATAATCTCACTAGGACCCGGTGTCACGAATCTGAGCCTCTAGAATACAGAATATCATCCTAATACATGGTATATCCAAAGTCTGATAATGCGGAAATAAAGAGATAGGATAGGAGGGAGAAGATCAATGGCTGCGAACGCCGTGCAGCTACCTCGATACTCCCAGAGGCTGGATCTGCTGATCAACTGGATCTACTGAGCCTGAGACTGCCCTGGATCTGCACACAAGGTGCAGGGAGTAAAGTGAGTACTCCGACCCAGTGAGTAATAAAAGTAACTACAGTCCGAAGATAAGAAAATCCAGTAAATACACAAAGTAAGCTAAAATCCAAATATACAGCAACATATGGAACTGAGCAGCTAAACAACAGTATAAATAGAAATACATGAATGCAATGCAATGCATATGATGGTACATTCCAGTACCCACTGCGGCGTGCAGCCCGAGCCATCCATATTTATTTATCGTTGATGCCGCTCACTGGGGGTGTGTACAGACTCTGGAGGGGCTCCTACAGCCCAAGCACAATATCTTGGTTAGTCATTGTTACCTGACCGGTCAGCCATTGTTATCTGACCAATTTATATCATACAGTGCCATTGTTACCACTGTTCAAGTATATCATCCAGTGTCATTGTTACCACTATTTCAAGTATATCACACAGTGTCATTGTTACCACTGTTTCAAGTATATCACGCAGTGTCATTGTTACCACTGTTTCAAGTATATCACACAGTGTCATTGTTACCACTGTTTCAAGTATATCACACAGTGTCATTGTTACCACTGTTTCAAGTATATCACACAGTGTCATTGTTACCACTGTTTCAAGTCACTTTATAATCAGTCCAGAAAATAATATAATAAGCCCCTTGGGCATTTACAAAACAGAAGTTCCCAGCCCGGAATACATTTAAAAATATCATTTAAGTTTTCAACACTTAGAATTATGGCTGAGTTTGCAAAACAACATTTAAAACCTTGGACTGAAATTAAATGATATGCAAATCATGCTAAGCAGTAATATCAATCCTCGAAGGATTTTACAAAGCAACACAAGGCCCCAAACATGGCATCAAGCCCAGTAATATTAATGAAGTATGTGTATCAATCACCAGTATAGTATAAACATTACACGGGATGGACCAAGTCACAATCCCCAATAGTATCCGACCCCGCACTCGCCATGGAGTGCGTGTCATGCCTCAATATAGTGTTACGATGTGAATGTCCGGGGTTTCAAACCCTCAGAATAGCATTTACATCTATTACTCACCTCTAACCGGCCATAGACAAGTCCGCAATGCCCTTTCCTCTTGAATCGACCTCTTCGCGCATCGAATCTAGTCAAAACCACAACGAATATGTTACAACAGGCTAAGGTAATATAACCCAATCGAAAAGACTCGAAAAATGTCAAAAATCACGAAATTAGCAAAACCCGAGCCTCGGGCCCACGTCTCGAAATTAAGAAATTTTTACATCAATACGACCCTTATCTCACCACGAGTCTATACATACTAAATTCACAAAAATCGGAGTTCATTTGACCCCTCAAATCACCATTTAATTCTCTTAAGTTTCAAGCCCTAACACACCATTTTTGTCCATAAATTACTTGAGTTTTCAGCTCTAATCCATGTATTTAACTTGGAAATAAGTAGAAACAACTCACCTTTGATGCTTGATGAAATCCCCCTTCAAATTCTCTACAAAATAATCCAAGTCAAATGAAAGAAATGAAAGAAATAAGCCAAATCCGTGTTTAAAAGAATCTGCCCGTGCTTCGTCGAGTTGTACCTTGCACTTGTGCTATACAAGTTGTACATCCTATTAAAAATTTTCCTTGTCGGACACCTTCTGTTTTAATACCCATAATGTCTTGTATAAATATCCGAATGACAAAGGTTTGAAGATTTAGAAACTAGACTCGAAGATCTTTAATTTGATAGGTTGTACACCATATAACACTTTATATATCCCGAGATATGAGCTTCTAAATTAGGCTCCCTGAAATCAGAAAATTCTGGAGAACGAGCTCCACCAGTCATATTCAATCAACCGTAACATTCTCTACAGATGTTCAAATTACGATTTCCTTAGCTTTCTGGAAACTAGACATGAAGGGATACAACTTTTGTTTTTGAACCATTTCAAAATTCCTTATATATCAAAAGATATAGGCCTCCGAAGTACGCTCCACGATTGTAGTCCAAAGACCTTCTGCAGAAAATTGCACCAGACATTTCTGCAGCTTTTTCTTTTCTTTTTGGTCCGAATTTCATTCCGTTAACCTTCCGAAATCAACCCGAGGCCCTCGGGACCTTAACCAATTATATCAACATGTCCCACAATATCATTCAAACTTGTCCCAACCTTCGAAACACCCAAAATAACATCAAAACATCAAATCATCATCGGATTCAAGCCTATGAATCTCACGAACTTCCAAATTCCATTTTTGATCAAAAACCCAACCAAACCACGTCCGAATGACCTCAAATTTTGCAGACAAGTCCAAAATGACATAACGAAGCTACATCAACTCTCAAAATTTCATTCCGACACTCAGATCAAAATCTCACCTATCAACCGAAATTCGCCAAAATACTAACTTTGCCAATTCAAGTTTAATTCTACACTGGTAATCACTAAAATATTCCGGACACATTCCTAAGTCTAAAATTGCGTAACGAAGCTATCCGAATCATAAAATTTGCATTTCGAGCCCTCTAACACATAAGTCAATATCCGATTGACTTTTCCAACCTAAGCTTCCTTAAAAGAGACCAAGTGTCTCAAACTTTACCAAAATCATTCCGGGATGACTTCAAATTTGCACACAAGTCACATTCGACATTACAGACTTGCCCCAACTTTCGAAATCGCATTCCGACCCCGATATCAAAATTTCCACTTCCGGTCGAATTTTCTCAAAAACCTTCAAATTTCTATATTTAGCCAAATGACTTCAAAATGACCTCCGGACATCCGAATTCACTTTCGATCACGCTCCCAACTCCAAAATCACTATACGGAGCTATTCCCAGACTCGGAATCCCAAACGGACATCTATAATACTGAAATGCCTTCCAACCCAAATTTATGAAATTCTTCTAAAATACTAACTTCCACAATATACGCCGAAATGCTCACGGGTTATCCAAAACCAAATCCGGACATACGCCCAAGTCCAAAATCATCATACAAACCTGATGGAACCTTCGGACCCCAATTCCGAGGTCGTTTACTCAAAATTCCAATCCTAGTTAATTTCTTCAATTTAAGCTTTCAAAATGAGAATTTCCATTTAGATTTGACTCAAAACTTCCTGAATTTTAATTCTGACCATACACACAAGTCAATATACTTGAGATGAAGCCGCTCATGGCCTCAAACTGCTGAATGACGCGCCGGAGCTCAAAACGACCGGTCGGGTCGTTACAATCTCCCCTACTTAAACATACGTTCATCCTCGAACGCGCTGAGAACTACACTGAAGTAGTCTGAAATCACTTGTTTAACACATCATGCACCTTCCCATGCTACCACTACTCCATTGAGCACATTAGCTCAATAATTCTGTAGATATACTTATTTATTCAAGCAAATAAGCCATTAGGCCCAATTCTAACATCCTGAATTTCCCTGCCAAGCCTGTTTCCATCATACGACCACCATATCAATCTCCACACGCTGTACCCAAACATGACTGCATAACTTTGCTGAATTCACACTTTGCATCACTTTACTCATAGAACCACAATAACATTCTTTAAACATAATAGTTAAAATTCCACGAATCTGATGCTCCCATTGCATCTCATGATCTACACAGGTCTTGCTCTAGTTTATTTATTTATTTCTTTTTTTTCAACACTGATACAACTGAAGAGATGTGCCGAAATTCACAACCAACTGCTGAATCAACAATTCATTGGATCTACACTCCTGACAAGTTCCATTACTTTGTCCCAAACCAAAGAATGATTTTTGCTCTATAATATACTTCATATAATCAGTTTGCACTGACCCCAAATCTAGTAACCTCGTCTCACCCAGTACGAACTGCTCAGGCAATAAGACACCTCAGACATAATTAAAAATCCCACAAGATGCCACAATGTGCCAGTATGCTATCAATTCGAACGCGATACAAAAGGAAGGCGAACTCTAGAAGGAACTACTCAACTCGTACACTAACATAGACTTCCTCAGAAAACAGGGAAACAGAACACACAAAAGCAAATATGGGCACTGAACTGAACATCACACTGTTGCGGCGCGCAGCCCGATCCAAACAACTTACCAATGGCGGCGTGCCACCCGATCCACATATAGAACTCACATAAGGAGATATATGTTGAGCTGAAAAGCTCATCACATCAAAACACCGGATATCGGTCATAAACACAATAAGGTGCATAATACCATTCCCAAGGAAACATATAGCGCTATAGGCTACAAACTCAAGCACAACTGAGGTGCGATACATGATCTAAGTCTCATCCTGCTCATATAACATCACCGCTGAGCGGAACCTCAACACATAAGGAATTTACCAAGCCGTCTCACAACTCATACGGTGCAATATATCTTTACATGAATTAACTGACCACGAAATAAGACTGCGACTATCCTTCCATAAAGAGCGCATTGCTGAAATAAACACAACTGGCCTGACGTAAGGCTCACTTCCACATTTAAATCTATCCACCGACCTCAAGTCGATCCTGATCGTGCCAAGCTAGGCCAATAATCTTTCACAGGTCCATAACCCAATAAACAGAGTGCCCTCCAGGCATAAATTCTCAAATGGATGATATTACCAAAATCCTCATACTTGGTTTAAATTTCTAATTAATCAAGTGACTACATGTCACACTTATACAATCTTCCCGCGGGACAAGCTCCCACCATCTTCCGAAATAATTAACAGGCCTGCATATTCAAACTATCGGCTACACTAACACTGAAAAGTGATCAGGAATCCCTAACCAGAATGCAAGGCCTTTCTCACAGAACACCGATCTCAGGTGATACTGATGCCAATACCCATCTTACTCAAAACACTGAAACTCCTTTCCTTCTCATCCGAGCTCTTGACATCACATTCATTGACCATGCTGCGACCTTGGTCTTTACTTCAAATTCCATACCACTCACTGCACCTCATGTGCCGATATACGATAGACACGATCTCCATCACAACTCTGGAACCGACGATAGGCTAATACTTCATCACATAAGACCTTCCATTTAACTCACTTCAGGAGAACTATAGCAACATACAGGCGAATTCTCATAACTGTCGAATATGCCAATCTCTAAGTAGTGGTCCAAGCCGCCATAACCCTTTCCGGGATCCGCCTACTCATAACAGGCCCTAACAGAAGAATGATTCAGAATAACATCAATCACTACGGCCGACAAGCCTCACACGCACCGCTACAAATCACATGCATAACTCGATCACGCTGAACGAACCAATCACTGACACCAATATGCCAACTCAACTATGTCTAATCAATCTACTTCCTTCCAGTTTATCCTTGATTGCCTTAGAAATAATAATATCTCCCTTCAACACCTAACTTATTCCAACCGCACTCACCCCAAGTGACCTTAAATCATGAGACCATGCTGTCTCAAAAACCATGACCATTTCATGTCTCTCAAATGCTACACCGCAAGTCAAAATATCATAGAACATTCTGTGTCTTTCTTCATAAGCTGCTTCAAAAGCTTGACTCTTAACTGTACGTATAGACTCAGAATTATCAGGCACCACACTTTGCCTCTTGAATTAACTAGGACCGCTATTGAGAGCCACCCAACTCTGACTTGGCCCCGAATGCAACCAACTCTGCTGAATTTTATAACATATGAATACCATCTCGATAAAGCACCCAACGGAATCACTTCCCTCGAAGCCTGCACCTATACGAAGCATAAATCATGAATCTTCCCTCAAGTCTGAATATGAGCCAATAAGGCTAACCATAGCATGCATCCAACAATTCATTTACTTAAATTACCACTCATGGTCCTTTTCCGTAGCTGTAATAACCCACCAATACGCCAATAACCAGAATTCACGCAAGTAATAAACCGTGCAATCAGCTAATCAGCAGCAAGCTCCCCAACTTGGCTCGAAGCCATAGATCATAACACATATACTCTATTGTTGTCGTAATATCATGGTGAGATTAAAATCACTCCATCATAAGCTCGTGGAAACACGAATCATCTGGAATTTTAACTCTTCTGCAATTCTTGCATTTACTCACACAATAGTTAAGCCCACTCTCTAGGAGACCAATTTTTTTACTAAGTCCCAAATTTTTCAAAAATTTCGGCAGAGTTTCCTTTGTAATTGGGCCTATCCACCTGCTAGAGAATCACCAAAACTATCCTAACCACACATCCACAACTTGACAAAGCATCACAATGAAAATCAAATAGTTAATAGTCCACCTATCATCCAGCAGGTCTCCATCGTCACTTCCAAGTCATATAGATACATCTCATAGTTGTAACATACTCATCATGTAGCTATCCATCCATCATTCCCACTAATAGGGACAACACCAAACATATAAGTTCAAAAAACTTGCTTATATAATCAGCACCTCGGTGGTCAAGCCATAGGCAAAGATCCGGCCTCAAGTCCTCCAGACTGGCCTAACATCAAACTTAAACAGATTACACCTCGTCACTCGATCGGGGAATTACAAGCCATCCAGGCACATCTAATACTGAGCATTCGTTCGCGTATACGAATATATGGAAGGAACTGTAAAAGTTACCTTTTCAAGCTGAATCAAGGACGCACGATAAGATTTCAAGAATGTGAAGTTTTCCTAAAGGTTCTGCAGCCTCCCGAGGATAAGTACAGACGTCTCCGTACAAATCCGCAAGACTCTACTAAACCGGCTCATGACTCGCGAGACCAAGTAACCTAAGCTCTGATACCAATTTGTCACGGCGCAAATCCCGGTCGTGATGGCGCCGAGCACAGTACTATGCAAGCCCGGCCATTATTCAACACTTAACCCAATTTATCAAAAATAGCGGAAAGAAATATCAATTAAGAAAGATTAAAGTACTGAAGAATTTAACAAAATACACAATATAATCTCACTAGGACCCAGTGTCACGAATCTGAGCCTCTAGAATACAGAATATCATCATAATACATGGTATGTCCAAAGTCTGATAATGCGGAAATAAAGAGATAGGATAGGAGGGAGACGATCAATGGCTGCGAACGCCGTGCAGCTACCTCGATACTCCCAGAGGCTGGATCTGCTGATCAACTAGATCTACTGAGCCTGAGACTGCCCTGGATCTGCACACAAGGTGTAGGGAGTAAAGTGAGTACTCTGACCCAGTGAGTAATAAAAGTAACTACAGTCCGAAGATAAGAAAATCCAGTAAATACACAAAGTAAGCTAAAATCCAAATATACAGCAACATATGGAACTGAGCAGCTAAACAACAGTATAAATAGAAATACATGAATGCAATGCAATGCATATGATGGTACATTCCAGTACCCACTGCGGCGTGCAGCCCGAGCCATCCATATTTATTTATCATCGACGGCGCTCACTGGGGGTGTGTACAGACTCTGGAGGGGCTCCTACAACCCAAGCGCAATATCTTGGTTAGTCATTATTACCTGACCGGTCAGCCATTGTTACCTGACCAATTTATATCATACAGTGCCATTGTTACCACTGTTCAAGTATATCATCCAATGTCATTGTTACCACTGTTTCAAGTATATCACACAGTGTCATTGTTACCACTGTTTCAAGTATATCACACAGTGTCATTGTTACCACTGTTTCAAGTATATCACACAGTGTCGTTGTTACCACTGTTTCAAGTATATCACACAGTGTCATTGTTACCACTATTTCAAGTCACTTTATAATCAGTCCAGAAAATAATATAATAAGCCCCTTGGGCATTTACAAAACAGAAGTTCCCAGCCCGGAATACATTTAAAAATATCATTTAAGTTTTCAACACTTAGAATTATGGCTGAGTTTGCAAAACAACATTTAAAACCTTGGACTGAAATTAAATGATATGCAAATCATGCTAAGCAGTAATATCAATCCTCGAAGGATTTTACAAAGCAACACAAGGCCCCAAACATGGCATCAAGCCCAGTAATATTAATGAAGTATGTGTATCAATCACCAGTATAGTATAAACATTACACGGGATGGACCAAGTCACAATCCCCAATAGTATCCGACCCCGCACTCGCCATGGAGTGCGTGTCATGCCTCAATATAGTGTTACGATGTGAATGTCCGGGGTTTCAAACCCTCAGAATAGCATTTACATCTATTACTCACCTCTAACCGGCCATAGACAAGTCCGCAATGCCCTTTCCCATTGAATCGACCTCTTCGCGCATCGAATCTAATCAAAACCACAACGAATACGTTACAATAGGCTAAGGAAATATAACCCAATCGAAAAGACTCGAAAAATGTCTAAAATCACGAAATTAGCAAAACCCGAGCCCCGGGCCCACGTCTCAAAATTCAGAAATTTTTACATCAATACTACCCTTATCTCTCCACGAGTCTATACATACCAAATTCACAAAAATCGGAGTTCATTTGGCCCCTCAAATCACCATTTAATTCTCTTAAGTTTCAAGCCCTAACCCACCATTTTTGTCCATAAATTACTTGAGTTTTCAGCTCTAATCCATGTATTTAACTTGGAAATAAGTAGAAACAGCTCACCTTTGATGCTTGATGAAATCCCCCTTGAAATTCTCTCCAAAATAATCCAAGCCAAATGAAAGAAATGAAAGAAATAAGCCAAATCCGTGTTTAAAAGAATCTGCCCGTGCTTCGTCGAGTTGTACCTTGCACTTGTGCTATACAAGTTGTACATCCTATTAAAAATTTTCCTTGTCGGACACCTTCTGTTTAAACATCCATAACGTCTTGTATAAATATCCAGATGACAAACGACTTGAAGATTTAGAAATTAGACTCGAAGATCTTTAATTTGATTGGTTGTACACCATATAACTCTTTATATATCCCGAGATATGAGCTTCTAAAGTAGGCTCCACGAAATCAGAAAATTCTGGAGGACGAGCTCCACCAGTCATATTCAATCGACCGTAACATTCTCTACAGATGTCCAAATTACGATTTCTTTAGCTTTCTGGAAACTAGACATGAAGGGCTCCGAAGATATAGGCCTCCGAAGATATAGGCCTCTGAAATTCCTTATATATCAAAAGATATTTTGAACCATCTCAAAATTCCTTATATATCAAAAGATATAGGCCTCCGAAGTACGCTCCACGATTGCAGTCCAAAGACCTTATGCAGAAAATTGCAGCAGAAATTTCTGCAGCTTTTTCTTTTCTTTTTGGTCCGAATTTCATTCCGTTAACCTTCCGAAATCCACCCGAGGCCCTCAGGACCTTAACCAATTATATCAACATGTCCCACAATATCATTCAAACTTGTTCCAACCTTCGAAACACCCAAAATAACATCAAAACATCAAATCATCATCGGATTCAAGCCTATGAATCTCACGAACTTTCAAATTCCATTTTTGATCAAAAACCCAACCAAACCACGTCCGAATGACCTCAAATTTTGCAGACATGTCCAAAATAACATAACGAAGCTATAGCAACTCTCAAAATTTCATTACGACCCTCGGATCAAAATCTCACCTATCAACCGGAATTCGCCAAAATACTAACTTTGCCAATTCAAGCTTAATTCTACACCGGTAATCACAAAAATATTCCGGACACACTCCTAAGTCCCAAATCACCTAACGAAGATATCTGAACCATAAAATTTGCATTTTAAGCCCTCTAACACATAAGTCAATATCCGGTTGACTTTTCCAACCTAAGCTTCCTTAAAAGAGACTAAGTGTCTCAAACCTTACCAAAATCATTCCGGAATGACTTCAAATTTGCACACAAGTCACATTCGACATTACAGACTTGCCCCAACTTTCGGAATCGCATTCCGACCCCGGTATCAAAATTTCCACTTCCGGTCGAATTTTCTCAAAAACCTTCAAATTTCTATATTTAGCCAAATGACTTCAAAATGACCTCCGGACATCCGAATTCACTTCCGATCGCGCTCCCAACTCCAAAATCACCATACGGAGCTATTACCAGACTCGGAATCCCAAACGGACATCTATAATACTGAAATGCCTTCCAACCCAAATTTATCAAATTCTTCTAAAATACTAACTTCCACAATATACGCCGATATGCTCACGGATTATCCAAAATCAAATCCGGACATACGCTCAAGTCCAAAATCATCATACGAACCTGCTGGAACCTTCGGACCCCAATTCCGAGGTCGTTTACTAATAATTCCAATCCTAGTTCATTTCTTCAATTTTAAGCTTTCAAAATGAGAATTTCCATTTAGATTTGACTCCAAATTTCCTGAATTTTAATTCTGACCATACACACAAGTCAATATACCTGAGATGAAGCCGCTCATGGCCTCAAACTGCTAAATGACGCGCCGGAGCTCAAAACGACCGGTCGGGTCGTTACAAAAATCAACCTTTTACCGTGGGGGTTTCATAAGAGAGGGCCCTCTTATGTTTATGGTGCTGTATAAGATGACGTCTCATGTTCATTATGGTACTAGCATTAGAAGTACTTGTTTAACATTCAAATGATAAAATTAATTCATCAATAAGACAAGAAACAAGATAAAAATAAAAGAACTTTACTTTATTTCTTCCATTTTCAAAAGTACACAAGCACTCATTGTGCTAAAAAGGAATTGCGATTACTTGCAGTTAACTTGTACGACTTGTTTCTACGGGGCTGGCCACGTAGTCCCTAGTCCCGAAGATACAACTTTGTATCCAGGTTCCGTGTTCTTGGTCGATGCGGTAGTCATTTTTGCCGTATTCTCATATCAATTCTCCCTTGTGTTAGAATGCGAAGGATGCGAATTTGAACATCGGAGGTCTTGATCCTTTTGAGATTCCACTAGTGAAGCTTGTTATTGAACTAAATATTATCTAACAACCCTCCAGTGGCTTGCACTTGTAAACGGTCAGGTAACCCTTGTCCGATAGCAAATTTTACTTCCCGGTAGGATCTTTTGCTACCAAGCCAAATATTATCTAATCGCTCCGTAGTGATTTGTTGTTTGTGTACCTTGTCACTTTAAGGTCTTATTTTCACTGACGAATTTTCCTTTTTAGTACGCTTTATGCTTCTGTCTCATTAAAAACCTTGGTAGAAAACCCCAATTAGGACAAAAATTGGATGAAGGGAAAAAGAGTGCATCACATACTTTAAGTATAGGCGAGGCTCATCAGCAATAGTATCTTTTAAGGTGTGCCACATTCCAGTTGCTCGGCAATTTTATTCCGTCTTGATTTTCAATTTTGTATGACCCTTTCTGGTGATAGATGAAACCCAGTCGGGGCCTTCCTATGATAGACCTAGCTTTCCTGCATTGAGCTCCCGGGCGTTCAGGGTTACTTTTCTTAAAACCAAGTCTCCTATTTTGAAATAACGGAGGTTGGCTCTTTCATTGTAATTTCTTTCCATTCTCTTCTTTTGGGCTGCATCCTTATATACGCTAAGTCCCTGCGTTCATTAAGAAGCTCCAATTTGACAAATATTGCTTCATTATTTGTGTAAAGACTCGTAAAATTCTTAACCAAAACTCGAGATTTTGTGGTGCCGAGTTGGATTACTGCATTATTATGGTAGAAATTCTTCGCGACGAGCAAGCTCACTACGGTTCAGACCGCATAGTAGACGTAGAGTGAAACAGAAAGTTGGCCAATTGTGAGGCTAGTTATGCGGCCCAATTGTGTGATCGCATAATCGCTATGCGGGCTGCATGCTGATCGCATATCTGCCTTGAATTTTTATGAAGGGAAGTTTTGCGGTGCATTATCAGATTGTAGAATAGATATGCGAACCGCAAACCGACCACATACTCAGTCAAAAATCTTAACTTCCAGAGGCTCTTTCTGCGGTTACTTTGCGGACCGCATAACCATATGCAACCGCAAACCTATGTCGGGTCACCCATTTTCTTAATTTAAAACCTGACCCCTATTCCTTTAAAATACCCCCCTTCGGCCATTTTCAGCATATTTTCTTTGATAATTAGAGTAAGAAAGGAGGATCAAAGAGAGGGGGAGGGGTCTCCATCAATTGTTCATCAAATCCTAGCCTAAAAATATTGAAGAATAATAAACAAGTCACCTAGGTCTCCATTCCAACAGGTAAGCTTTTATACCCCAAGCTCTCAATTCCATATTATAGCTAAAATCTACCATTAGTGAGGTAATTCATGGGGATTAGGGTGGTCACCTTACATGCATGTGATCCTAAGGTATGTCGGGGAGTGCTAAAACAAAGATAGGAAAGAATGGGAAATGAGTTGGGGGATCTTCCACTATAAAGGGGCCATGAGACCCTAACAAACACATAATGTTCAAGTGAGCTAGGGCTATAATCAATTTCCTGATAATGAGTTCAATTGTGCAACATTGTTAAATAGATTGAAGGTGCTAAAGGTTTCGGAACTTGTCGTAGGAATTAGGGAAAAGACTCAATTAAGGTATGTATGGCTAACCCTCTTCTTATTAGTGTTGAACTCTTGGTGACCGAATAATTGGCATGAGTTCCGAGTTGATATGGATTGCCTTAATGTGTTGGGTTGACAGATTTTTGTTCCATAATTTTTCTAAGTGTTTACCCCGAAATCATGATATTTTAAAATATTATTATATTCTCCAAGCTTTTCTTTTTATTTCCTTATGTGCACATGCCTTATATGATAGCACTTATTGGCATAGATGATGAAGTTATTTGAACAAATAATAAAGGGAAAGACTTGAATTATAAAATGTGTCCAAATGCCAAGAAATACCTAATAAATGGGGCTGTTTGTTCCATGTAGTGGAAAATGGAAAGAAAAATGAATTAAATAAGTAATTGAAAGAGGTTATGTCACAAGTGAATTTGGATATGTCTCACTTGGGATGACTTAGCTGGTCGGACTGAGACTGGACTCCATGTAAAAACACGGTGGCATTATGAGTTGTGGAACTAAAGATTATTAACCTAAAGAGATGGAAAGATTGAATCGGAACTCTGTGATCATTATTTGGTGTTTCCTTCTAATCCTGTGAAGTACTTGTTGATTTTTATAACTGCCTTCTATTTGTTTCACTTTTCATCCTATTAAGATTTGTGTTTGCCTTACATAATAGTACTATTTGACAGTACTAACGTCCCTTTTGTCTGGGGCGCTAAATCTTTGAATGTATGTAGGTGGTTCTGTCGCAGATAGCGGCGATCGCAGATAGTGGTGCTCTCTTTCTCTCCTCACAACAGTCTTGGTGTGCCCCCATTTCTCCCAGGGGTTATGTAGTTCTTCTTTTGTATAAATTTTCATATTTTGAGGTATAGCCGGGGCCTTGTTGCCGACATTGTCATATTGGTCTTTTGTATCCTTAGAAGCTCCATGGACGTTTACTTGTGTCATGTATGGGTGTAGGGGTTGTCATTGGATAACGCTGTATTTTGAAACTCTTCTCCACTAGATTATTAACTGTATGTACTTTTGAGAACTTAACCATGGCATGTTGTGTTTAAGTAAAAATGAACTAGCAATGTTTACATATTTATATAACTGACTTCTCCCTTGTTTAACAAATGGTGATGCATTCCCTTTTTGGATTATGAATGAGTCATGTAGGAAAGGATGGATAGGCTTGCTCGACTGGGTTCACTCGGTTAAGCACCGATCGCGTACCCCGAGGTTAGGGCGTGATAGTTTGTTTCTTTGTCTGCCCAAAAATATCTCAAGGTAGGTTCCCCAACTTTTGCCGGGATCAGGTCTTCTGCTCCGTACACAAGAGAGAAAAGAATCTCCCCTGTGCTTGATTTGGCCATTATTCGATACGCCCATTGTACTCCTAGTAGCTCTTCAGGACATTTGCCTTTGGCTGCTTCCAATATCTTATTAAGATTTTGTATAATTACCTTGTTGGTTGATTCTGCTTGACCGTTTACACTCGGATAGTAGTGTGACGATGTGATCCTTTTGATTTTTAAGTCATCAAGGAATTTTGTGACCTTTGCGCCTATATATTGTGTCTAGTTATCACAGTCTATCTCTTTTAGTATCTCGAATCTACAAATTATATTCTTCCACAAAAAATCTCCCACTTCGTGTTCGCCGATCTTCTGATATGGACGTGATTCAACCAGTTTAGAAAAATAGTTAGTTAAAATCAAAAGAAATGTTACCTTACTGGGGGATCGTGGCAACAGACTGACTATATCCATCCCTCACTTCATGAACGACCAATGGTGCGTAGCATTGGCATTTATCGCATTTTTGAACAAAAGCCTTGGCTTCTTGCTCCATCTAGGATCAGTAGTATCCTGGCCTAATTAATTTTAGAACTAAGGAATCCGCGCCTGAGTGATTTCTTCAGATTCCTTCATTTACTTCCCGTATGACATAGTTAGCTTCGGAAACCCTAAACATCGAGCCAACGAGCCTTGGAAAGATATTCTATATAATTGACCACCCTTGAAATTGTATCGAGCTTCTTTAGTGCGCAACATGAGAGATGCCTTTGGATCTTCAGGTAATTTTCTATGCTTGAGATAGTCAATGATCTCATTTCTCCAGTCCTAGACCAAATTTGTAAGGCCCTATGAAATTTCTACTAATAAAACCCGAATCTCGTGGTGCCAAGTTAGGATCATGTGTTAGAAATTCATAAAATTCTTCACGGCTCACAAGCTTACCACGGTTCGGACCTTTGGATTGATCTATGCATTAAAAAGTTAAAGAATTGTGTTTTACTGAAAAGTGTGATTCTGCGGTCGCATAATAGCTATGCAGACCGCATAGTTGCCGCAGAGTTAGGCAGTGTGATAGTTAATTTTGAGGTCAACTATGCGGCCAATTATGCGATTACATAGTCGATATGCGGGCCGCATAGTCATCGCATAATCCCCTTGGAATTTTTGTGAGGGGTAGTTCTGCGGTGCATTGTGCGACCGCAGAACAGGTATGCGGACCGCATTCTTGTCGCATACCCAGGCAGTTTGTTCAGGTTCTTGGGAGCATTTTTGTGGTCCATTCTACGGGACGCATGTTAACTTTGCGATCACATATGCGACCGCAGACCTGAGTCAAGGCTCCAAATTTCTAAATTTTTAAACCCGACCCCCCTGTCGTTATATCCTATGCAGTAGCTCATTTTGAGCCTATTTCCTGGTGCTTTTAGAGTGAGAGAGAGGGTCTAAGAGAGGGGAAGTGACTTCCATAAAAATTTCTCCACAAATCCTTGTTAAAACATTAAAGATAATCAAGTGGGGCACCTAAACCTTCATCCCAGGAGGTAGACTTCATCACCTCAGCTCTTTATTTTATACATAGTTGTAAGGGGTCATTAGTGGGGTAATTCATGGGGTTAATGGTGATTGCATTGCATGCATGTGTTCTTAGAAGATATGGGGAAATTATAAATGAGAGGCATAGGGAATGGGCTAGTTTAATCTTGCAAAAAAGGACCATAAGGCCTTAATGAACACTCAATGCTTGATAAAATGCTTAAGTGATCTTAGATTATGATCTTTTCTTGATTATGGGTTCAATTGTGCTACATTTCTTAAATAGATTGATGTGCGAACATTCCGGAACATTATAGGAATAAGGAAAGCATTAATGATGTATGTACGGCTAAAACCCCTCTTTTATCAGAAATTGAGCTCCGTTGGTGTTTACGCAAATGTGGTAAGACTAGAATTGGTTAATGCATTGATGGTTATTTCACATGAATTGGCTTGCAATTACATATATATATATATATATACATGAAGGGTGTTCCTCAATGTGTGTAATGTACTGTTCTTGATATTTAGAGATGTGCGAAGAATATGAATCACGTGTTGAAATTCCTAGGCTATAAGCCAAGATTAAACTGAGATTGTCATGCTAATTATGTGAAATCTTACCTATGATTGCAACTTGAATTGCTTTTGTATGTGCCTATGATCATAAATTGCAAGGTTAGCATTAAAAGTGGAAATGATGTGATTATTGTGTCCCTAAGTGCCAATGAATTGATACGATATATGTGAAATAAAGATTCAAATGAGATGATTGATGATAAAGGAACAACGCCTAGGTAAGGCGGCCTAGCCGATCGGGCCATGATCAGACACTATGCCGCACACATGGTGGTAATGTGCTGATATTGTATTTCGGAAAGGGGAAATGAAATGGTGATTGAGGTATATGTCTCAAATCAGGCAACCTAGTCGATCGGGTCGTGATCGGACTCTGCTCAAGATATCGGTGGTATTGAGAACAATGATGAACATATGAAAAAAATTCCCCAAGCTAAAGTTATGGAAATTGTGTGAAAGATTATATGATTCTCTTATTGATGATGTGGTGTCCGGTTAAAACCTTTGATCGTCTCTTGTGATTTCCTTGTTCTTGCATGATAGTTGTTTCTAATAAAATGGTGTTTAGTTTACAGACTAGTACTATTCCATGGTACTAACGTCCCTTTTGCTAGGGGCGCTACATTTTTAAATGAATGTAGGTGGCTTTATAGCGGATAGTGCTGATCGTTCGTAGTGGAGTATCCTCTTCTCAAAGTCTTGGTGATCCCCTTTCTCCTTCAAGGGGTTATTCTGTACATCTTTTGTTATAGATATTCACTTTTGAGGTACAACCGGGGCATTGTTGTCGGCATTGTCATACTTGTCTTTTGTATCCTTAGAGGCTCCGTAGATGTTTGTGTAGGTTATGTACGGGTGTTGGATGGGTCTATCAACTATGTGCAATTCTAACTTTTGCCTCTCTAAAAGTGTGATTGTATGAAATTTTGGAACTTAACTACGGTTTAAAGATCTGATATAAAATGAACTAATGATGTTGAATGCACGGTCTTTCCCATTGTCTAAGTAAATGAAAGAATGGTTTCCTTGATCGTATTGAGTTGGGTAGAAAGTGTTTGATAAGGCTTGCTCAGTTGAGTTCACTCGATTGAGTGTCGGTCGCGCCTACCGAGGTTGGGGCGTGACAAACTTGGTATCAGAGCCTAAGGTTTTAAAGTGTCCTAGGATGTCTCGAAGCCATGTCCAGTAGAATCCTTCTTATTTGTGTATAGTCGATCACATCTATTAGTTGGAAGCTACTTGGGCATTTAGGAATAACACCCTTCTTTGATATTTTGGATCGTGCGGCAAGACTTGTTAAGAAACTACTCCCCCATCTAACTAGTGCATTGTTCTATCTTTCGGTAAATGACACCTAACTAGTGCACCTCAGGAGTGGCTGATGAATCACTGCTCGATACTATGGGTGAGGGTAGTCGCCCTACTATCTCCCTACCTGGTTCTTCTATTCCAGAGCAGACTACCTCAGTGCTTGCACCTGTGGAGGGTACCACTATCCATCCCATTGATACTCCTGTTCTGCCTCCAACCCCATCTTTCGGTTTTGGTATTTCTGATGGGGATCTTATGGGAGCTATTCATATGTTGACCCAGTTAATGTCCTCTCAGGCCCAAAGGTCCAATGTTGCGCCTAGTTCATCCAACCAGCAAGGGGATTCCACCAGTTCCAAGGTGAATAGATTTCTTCAGTTAGACCCTCTAGTGTTTATGTGTGTCAATCTAGGAGAAGACCCCTAGGATTGATGAGATGCACAAGACCCTCAGGATTATGCGTGCAACTGAGACAGAGGGAGTAGAGTTGGCTGCCTATCGTCTGAAAGGGGTGGCCTCTTCATGGTTTGAGTTGTGGGAAGATTCCCGTGAGGAGGTAAGCCTTTCGGAGAGGTGGAACGAGTTTGCTGATGCCTTTATAGATCATTTCCTACCTGCCAAGACAAGGGCAGCCCGTGCAACTAAGTTTTAAAATCTGAAGCAAGGTAGCAGAAGTGTGTGGGAGTAACACATGGAGTTTGCTCGCCTATCCAAGTATGCCATTCATATGTTGGCCACAATGGAGGCTAGGGTGCACCAGTTTGTTCAGGGCCTCAATCCTTTGACTATTAATGAGGCTTCTACAACTGCATTGAGTTATGACATGAATTATAGGAGGATGGTATCATTTGCTCAGGATACAGAGAACCATAAACTAAACAACAAAATGGAGAGAGAGGGTAGCAACAAGGCCCGGTCTACGGGAAACATGAGAGAGCCACTAGGTGGGGAAAGATTAGCTTTCAAGGGAGGATCGTGAGGGCTATCCCAGTCTGTTTCACATTCTTCAGCCAGTGCACTGCCATCAGGGCTTAGCCAGCAGCAGCAGTGGAGTCGTTTCAGGCCCGGTCAAGGCAACAAGGGATCCCATCAATGGGGTCGGTCAGGAGAGAGGTCCCAGCAGCAACAGAGGTCCCCGTGCCCCAGGTGTGGGAAGATGCACTCAGGGGTTTGCTATTTGGAGTGACCCGTATGTTATGGATGTGGGATGAGGGGTCATATTCAGAGGCATTGTCATGTATCCCTCCAGGGAGCGTGTAGGGGCACATCACAGACATCCAGTCCAGCAGCTGCTACATCTTCAGCCCCTTCTCCAGCTCGAGGTGCCCCAGCACCCGCAGGGCGTGGTGCAGCTAGGGGTGGTGCGCAGAGTTCAAGAGGAACCAGCCGGTTCTATGCTATGAGTGGTTGTCAGACCGCAGAGGCTTCTCTAGATGTTGTTACAAGTATTCTGGCTGTCCAATCTCATGATGTGTACGCACTTATTAACCCTGGTTCCACCTTGTCCTATGTTACACCATTTGTTGCTATGGAATTTGGGATAGAACCAGATCAGCTTCATGAGCCATTTTTGGTGTCTACTCCGGTTGGTGAGTCTATTACGGTTGCTCGAGTTTATAGAGGTTGTGTTATTATTGTACGGGGTAGGGATACCCCGACTGATCTTATTGAATTAGAGTTGGTCGACTTTGATGTAATAACGGGAATGGATTAGCTTTATTCATGCTTTGCCAAACTTGATTGTCGTACTAGAACCATGAGGCATGAATTTCCTAATGAGCCCGTTGTTGAATGGAAGGGAGATAATGTAATGCCTAAAGGTCGGCTTATTTCTTACTTTAAGGCTGTGAAAATGATCAAGAAGGGGTGTATCTATCATTTAGTTCAGGTTACGGACACCAATGCCGAGGCGCCTAGCCTTGTGTCCGTGCCAGTTGTGAATGAATTTTCGGATGTCTTTCCAGATGAACTCCCTGGGATTCCACCAGACAGGGAGATTGATTTTGGGATCGATGTGATGCCAGGCACGCAACCTATATCAATTCTACCTTATAGAATGGCACCAACAGAATTAAAAGAGATAAATGAACAACTGAAGGATTTGTTAGAAAAGGGTTTCATTCGGCCGAGTGTGTCACCGTGGGGCACGCTGGTCTTGTTTGTAAGGAAGAAAGATGGGTCGCTGCGGATATGTATTGATAACCGGCAACTCAACAAGGTCACAATTAAAAATAAATATCCCCTACCAAGAATAAATGACTTGTTTGATCAATTTCAAGGTGCTACGTATTTCTCAAAAATTGACTTGCATTCCGGGTATCATCAATTGAAGATAAGGGAGCAGGATATTCCAAAAACACCTTTCAGGACTCGGTATGGGCACTTTGAATTTTTGGTGATGTCTTTTGGGCTAACAAATGCCCTGGCAACTTTGATGGATCTTATGAATCGAGTCTTCAAGCTTTTTCTAGACTCCTTTGTGATAGTATTCATTGACTATATTCTTGTGTATTCCCGAAGTAGGGAGGACCATGCTGACCATCTCAGGGCAGTTCTTCAAACTCTTCAGCAACATCAATTGTATGCAAATTTTTGAAATGTGAATTTTGGCTTGAATCTATCGCGTTCATGGGTCATGTCGTCTCCAGGGAAGGAATTATGGTTGATCCTCAAAAGATTGCGGCAGTGAAGAATTGGCCCAGACCTACCACTCCAACGGAGATTCGTAGTTTCTTAGGTTTGGCTAGGTACTACAGGAGATTTGTGGAGGGGTTTTCTACTCTTGCCTCTCCATTGACTAAATTGACGCAGAAAGCGGTTAAATTCCAATGGTCTGATGCCTGTGAAAGGAGTTTCCAAGAATTGAAATCAAGATTGACTACATCACCGGTATTAGCCCTGCCAGAGGGTACAATGGGATTTGTGGTGTATTACGATGCTTCAAGGATCAGGCTTGGGTGTGTGTTAATGAACACGGCAAGGTTATAACTTACGCTTCTAGGCAACTCAAGAATCATGAAAAGAACTATCCAACCCATGACATAGAGCTTGCGGCAGTGGTGTTTGCGCTAAAGATTTGGAAACATTATTTGTATAGGGTCCCTATGGATGTATTTACGGACCACAAGAGCCTTCAATATATTTTCAAGCTGAAGGAGTTGAATTTGAGACAATGAACATGGTTAGAGTTACTCAAGGACTATGACATTGATATTCTCTATCACCCGGAAAAGGCTAATGTTGTGGCGGATGCTTTTAGTCAAAAATCAATGGGAAGTTTGGCTCATTTGGTGACATATCAGAGGTCGTTATCCAGGGAGGTTCACCAGTTGGCTAGTTTGGGAGTTCGCCTTGCGGACTCTAATGAAGGAGGAGTGATTGTACAAAATATGGCTGAATCATCGCTTGTAGCAGAGTTGAAGGAGAAGCAATTCGATGATCCATTATTAGCACAACTGAAAGAGGGGATTCATAAACAGAAGACCACAACTTTTTCCCTTAGCATAGATGATGGTACCTTACGCTACCAAGGCCGCCTATGTGTTCCAGATATCGACGGTCTTCGGGGAAGTATCATGGCAGAAGCTCTCACTTCCAGGTATTCCGTGCACCCAGGATCTATAAAAATATATCATGATCTCAAGGAAGTTTATTGGTGGAATAACATGAAAAAGGGTGTGGCGAACTTTATGGCAAAATGTCCGAACTGTCAGCAAGTGAAGGCCGAACATCAAAGGCCCTGTGGATTGGCCCAAAGCATAGAAATTCCAATGTGGAAATGGGAGATGATCAACATGTATTTTTTGGTAGGGTTACCGCGCACTCCACGCAAGTTCGACTAAGTTTGGGTGATCGTGGATCGGCTCACGAAATTAGCACACTTCTTGCCAGATAAATCTACCGATACAGCGGAAAAATATGCTCAGTTATATATCAAAGAGATAGTCAGGTTGCATGGCACTCCAATTTCAATTATTTCAGATCAAGGGGCTCAGTTCACAGCCAACTTTTGGAAGAAATTTCAGCAAGGTTTGGGTACGCAGGTAAATCTTAGCACATCTTTTCATCCTCAAACCGACGGGCAAGTAGAGCGGACTATTCAGACGCTTGAAGATATGTTGCGTGCTTGTACTCTTGATTTCAAAGGTAGCTGGGATGATCATTTGTCACTCATAGAATTTGCTTATAACAACAGCTTCCATGCTAGTATCTAGATGGAACCATTTGAGGCATTGTATGGTAGGAGATATAGATCTCTCATTGGGTGGTTCGAGGTTGGAGAAGTTGAATTGATAGGGTCGGACCTCGTGCATCAGGCTATGGAGAAAGTCAAGATTATCAAGGAGAGGTTGAAAACTACCCAGAGTCGCCAAAAGTCTTATTCGGACATTCGTCGCAGAGATTTGGAGTTCAAAGAAGAAGATTGAGTATTTTTGAAGGTTTCCCCCGTGAAGGGTATCATGCAGTTTGGAAAGAAAGGAAAATTGAGTCTGAGGTATGTCGGACCGTAGAGAATCATTCAGAGGATTGGTCACCCAGTCCTCCATGTGTCTATGTTGAAAAAGGTAGTGGGATATCCATCCACTATTGTGCCACTTGAAACTATTGAGGTTAATGAAGAACTGTCTTATGAAGAAGTTCCAGTTGCCATTCTTGACAGGCAAGTCCAGAATTTAAGAAATAAGGAAATTTCCTCCGTGAAAGTGTTATGGTGGAACCAGAAGGTTGAAGAAGCCACTTGGGAAGTAGAGGAAGAAATGAGAAAGAAGTACCAACATTTATATGTATAGCCGTGTAATAGCTTTTTATGCATTCGGTCCCTGTGAACTTTTATCTTTTGATTTGATCTTTGTAAAACTGTTCTATTTCGGTTATATGTTGCCTATGTGGCCATGGGTGGTCTTTTACAAGCTCACCGCGGTTCCAACCCTTTGGATTGATCTGTGCATTAAAAAGTTAAAGAATAGTATTTTTCAGAACAGTGCGATTCTGCGGTCAACTATGCAGTCTCATAATAGCTATGCGGACCGCATAGTCAGGTAGTGTGATGGTTAATTTTGAGGTCAACTATGCGGCCAATTATGCGATCGCATAGTCGATATGTGGGCCACATAGTAATCGCAGAATCCCCTTGGAATTTTTTGCGAGGGGCAGTACTGCGGTGCATTGTGCGACCGCAGAGTAGGTATGCGGACCTCATTCTTGTCGCATACCCAGGAAGTTAGTTCAGGTTCTTGGGAGTATTTTTTCGGTCCATTCTACGGGCCGCATGTCAACTTTGCGATCGCATATGCGACCGCAGACCTGAGTCGAGGCTCCAGGTTTCTAAATTTTTAAACCCGACCCCCCGATCATTATATCCTGTGCAATAGCTCATTTTGAGCCTATTTCCTGATTCTTTTAAAGTGAGAGGGAGTGTCTAAGAGAGGGGAAGTTCCTTCCATCAAAATTGCTCCACAAATTCTTGTTAAAACATTGAAGATAATCAAGTGGGGCACCTAAACCTTCATCCCAGGAGGTAAGATTTCATCACCTCATCTCTTGATTTTATACATAGTTGTAAGGGGTCATTAGTGGGGTAATTCATGGGGTTAACGGTGATTGCATTGCATGCATGTGTTCTTAGAAGATATGGGAAATTTATAAATAGAGAGGCATGAGGAATGGGCTAGTGTAATCTTGCATAAAAGGACCATAAGTCCTTAATGAACACTCAATGCTTGATAAAATGCTCAAGTAAGCTTAGATTATGATCTTTTCCTGATTATGGGTTCAATTGTGCTACATTGCTTAAATAGATTGAAGTGCGAACATTCCGGAACATTATAGGATTAAGGAAAACTTTATTGAGGTATATAAAGCTAAAACCCCCTTTTATTGGAAATTGAGCTCCGTAGGCATTTACGCAAATGTGGTAAGACTAGAGTTGGTTGATGCATTGATAGTTATTTCACATGAATTGGTTTGCAATTATAAATATATACATGAAGGGTGTGCCTTAATGTGTGTAATGTACTGTTCTTGATATTTAGAGATGTGCGAATAATACGAATCATGTGTTGAAATGACTAGGCTATAAGCCAAGATTAAACTGAGATTGTCATGCTAATTATGTGAAATCTTACCTAAGCTTGCAACTTGAATTGCTTTTGTATGTGACTATGATCATAAATTGAATGGTTGACATTGAAAGTGGAAATGATGTGATGATTGTGGCCCTAAGTACCAATTAATTGATACAATATATGTGAGATGAAGATTCAAATGAGATGATTGATGAGAAAGGAACAACGCCTAGGTAAGGCGGCCTAGCCGATCAGGCCGTGATCGGACATCATGCCGTACACATGGTCGTAATGTGTTGATATTGAATTTCGGAAAGGGGAAATGAAATGGTGATTGAGGTATATGTCTCAAAGGAGGTAACCTAGCCGATCGGGTCATGATCGGACTTCACTCAAGATAGCGGTGGTATTGAGAACAATGATGAACATATGAAAGAAATGCCCCAAGCTAAAGTTATGGAAATTGTGTGAAAGATTATATGATTCGCTTATTGATGATGTGATGTTCGGTTAAAACCTTTGATCATCTCTTGTGATTTCCTTGTTATTGCATGATAGTTCTTTCTAATAAAATGGTGTTTAGTTATACATACTAGTACTATTCCATGGTACTAATGTCCCTTTCGCCGGGGGCGCTACATTTTTAAATGAATATAGGTGGCTTCATAGCGGATAGTGCCGATCGCGCGTAGCGGAGTATCCTCTTCTCAAAGTCTTGGTGAGCCCCTTTCTCCTTCATGGGGTTATGTTGTACATCTTTTGTTATAGATATCCACTTTTGAGGTACAGCCGGGGCCTTGTTGCCGATATTGTCATACTTGTCTTTTGTATCCTTAGAGGCTCCGTAGACGTTTATGTGGGTTATGTACGGTTGTTGGATGGGTCTATGAACTATGTGCAATTCTAACTTTTGCTTCTCTGAAAGTGTGATTGTATGAAATCTTGGAACTTAACTACGCTTTAAGGTTGTGATATAAAATGAACTAACGATTTTGAATGTATGATCTTTCTCATTATCTAAATAAATGAAAGCATGGTTTCCTTGATCATATTGAGTTGGGTAGAAAGTGTTTGATAAGGCTTGCTCAGTTGAGTTCACTCGATTGAGCGCCGGTCATGCCTCCCAAGGTTGGGGCGTGAAAAAATTGATCGCATTTACCTCATAATAACTATTTACGTCCAGTACCGAGTCCATAAGCTGTACGACCGTACCGGAGTCTGATCCCTTCATTTTCGTGGACGAACCCGGATTGGAAAGTGCATATGCTTCCGCATTATTTTCCATAGGGATGTGCGCAATTGACCATTCCCTGATCCGAGCGAGCAGAGCCTGGACTTTCACTGTTGCATGTGTTCCTCTTTGGCTTCGAAGATCTTGTAGACCTGGTTACTACCAATTAGGAGTCACATTTGATTTCTATGACCTCGGAGTCCAGTAATCGGGCCAGCTCAAGTCATGCAATCAAAGCTTCATACTCAGCTTCATTGTTAGTCAAAGGAGATGTTCTTACGACCTACCTTAGGGTTTCTCCCGAGGGTGTGGTTAACACTGTGCTGAGTCTTGACCCCTTCATATTAGAAGTACCATCCGTGAACAAGGTCCAAACTCCTGATCTCTATTGTGACACCATCACTGCTTCTTTGGAAGCCAAATGCAACAGTCCCTAACTAAAATCGGTCATTAAGTCGGCCAAAACTTGTGACTTAATCACAATCCTAGGTTTATATTCTATTTCAAATTCTCTCATTTTAACAACCCACTTGGCCAGCCTAACTAAAAATTCAGGTTTATGAAGAATATTCCGTAGGGGGAAAGTGGTCACCACGACTATTGGATGACATTAGAAATAAGGCCTAAGCTTTCGAGCGGCGACTATGAGAGCTAACGTCAATTATTCCATATGTGGGTAGCGAGTTTCTGCCCCTATTAAAATTTTACTAATATAATAAATAGGAAATTGCATACCTTCGTCCTCACGGACTAAAACGACACTTACCGCTACCTCCGAGACCGCTAAGTAGATTAACATTTGTTCGCCTTCCTCCAATTTTGACAGTAATGGAGGACTTGACAAATACCTTTTCAAATCCTTCAAAGCTTTCTGACATTCTGTAGTCCACTCTAAGTTGTTCTTCTGTTTGAGTAGTGAAAAGAAATGATGGGATTTTTTCGAAGATCGGGAAATGAATCTGCTCAAAGCAGCTAGTCTCCCTGTAAACCTTTGAACCTCTTTCACGCTTGATAGCTAGTTTGAGATGTCTTTAATGGATTTAATTTTATCGGGGCAAACCTCGATCCCCCATTGCGACACTAGGAACCCCAGGAATTACCAGATCTGACCCCGAACACACACTTCTCGGGGTTAAGCTTCATGTTACGCTTCTTTAAGATGTCTTGGGTCTCTTGCAAGTGTTTAAGATGATCAACATGCATTCAAAGACTTAACCAACATATCATCTATGTAAACCTCCATAGTTTACCCTATTTGTGGCTCCGACGTTCTTAAGCCCAAAGGGCATCACGTTGTAGTAATATGTACCAAAGTTTGTTATGAACGAAGTTTTTTCCTGATCCTCCCAATTAATCTTGATTTGGTTGTACTCTGAGTAAGACTCGAGCAAATTCATTAACTCGTGCCCGGCTGTCGCATCAATCATTTGATCGATATTTGGCAATGGGAATGAGTCTTTGAGGCATAACTTAATTATATCCTTATTGTCTACACATATGCAAAATTTACTATTCAACTTTGGAACTACTACTACGTTAGCTAGACAGCCAGGACACTTTACCTCTCAAATTGAACCGATATCAAGCAAACGAGCTATCTCTTCTTTGATGAGTTTGTTTCTGACCTCTGCAATAGGATGTTTCTTCTATCTTACTGGAGGGATACATGGATCCAAGCTTAGTTTGAGTACGGCCACATCCGGCAGGACACCTGTCACATCCGCATGCGACAACACAAAACCGTCAATATTAATTTTAAGAAATTTGGAAAATCTAGACCCCGAGCACGGGGTTTAGTCTTATCCCCAAGTGCAACTTCATCTCCAAGAGCTTTTCAAACAATGCGATTGGGTCAAGTTCTTCTACCGTGGATTTTGTTATGTCCGTTTCTTCTGGTACCTAGAAGTATCTTACTACCTGCTAGGATTTCGATAACTCCTCCCCCTGGTTGACTTCGCTCGGCTTGGGAGAAGATGCCGGTTCTTGTAATTGCTATGTTGTATGCTCCTTCCCTTTGCTACTGGAACATGATATTGCATTCATCTCCCTTATTGTCGGTTGGTCTCCTCTTATTTGTTTAATTCTTTTAGGAGGTTGAAAATTCAGCAATTGATGATATGTTGACAGTACGACCTACATATCATGCAACCATGGTCTCCCTAGGATAAAATTGTAACCCATATCACTGTCCACTACCTCGAAAAGGGTCGTCTTCATTACCCTCTCGGTATTCGTGGGTAGAGGATATCTCCTCAGGTTGTCACTCTCGCCAGATTGAATCCGACGAGGAGTTTTGTGGCAGGAATGATACTTCCAATTAGCTTGGCTTGTTCCAATACTCTCCACTTGATAATATTGGCCGAACTTCCTAGGTCCACCAAAACACGTTTTATTTTTTAAATGTAAGACATTTAAAGAGATTATTAAGGCATCGTTGTGCGGCAGTAGTCGTCCATCTGTGTGTTCCTCCGTGAAGGTAATGTCGTCCTCAGTGACTTCCTAAAGTCTCTTATTGTGGGTTACCGATATCTTTATTTTTTTTGCCACCGAAAACATCACGCCATTAATCTCGTTCCCCTACCCCCCCCCCTCCACAAAAAAAATCATGTTAATCGTCAAATGTGGAGGATCTTCTCCTGCTTTCAAAGGTTCCATATTATCACGATTGCGTTCGTAATTGTTTTTAGCCTGATCACTCAATAATTCTCTAAGATGACCGATTTTCAGCAATGTCGCCACCTCTTCACGCAGATGCCGGCAGTCCCTAGTCCGGTGATCGTTGGTCCCATGGTGTTCACACTATAAATTAGGATCCTTTTGACTTGGATCAGATCTCATTAGCTTCGGGAACCGTGCTTTCTTAATGTTCCTCATAGCTGATACTAGGTCCACTATGCTAATGTTGAAGTTGTATTTAGAAAGTCTAGGGTAGGAGGAATCTCGGGAACCTGATATCTCCTTGTCCTATAATGACCTATTATTCCAGCCGCGATCAGCTCTCCTTTCGTTTCCGAATCTATACGCCGACCAGAAACCACTACCGCGGCCTTCGGCCCCTTCATATAGCAAAGACATACCTCTTGAAGATTGTCTACCTATGTCGAAATCATCTTTTAACTTCTCTTTTTTCTTCTCCCGATGCCGACCTTTGGTTGATGTCGGGAAACTGAGCCGATCATCCCCAATTCTTATCTTTGATTCATACCAATTATGAATATTTGCCTATGTTATTGCCTAGAACTCGAGTAGACATTCTTTCAATTTTCAAAAAGCATTGGAAATTCTAAGATTTAAACCTTCAATGAACGCTTCAGCTGCCCATTCATCCAGTACGGCTGATAGCAACATCCTTACCTTCTGGAATCTGGTCACAAACTCCTGCAACAATTCGGACTCTCCTCATGCAATCCTGAATATGTCAGCCTTTCGGATCTATACCTTCCTATCCCCGGCATAGGCCTTGCTGACAGAATCCGCAAGCATCTCGAAGGAATCTATAGAGTGCTTGAGCAAAAGCGAATACCATGTCATGGCCCCTTCATGAGGGTCTCCCCGAATTTGTTCAGTAATACTAACTCATTCTTGTCGGGATCTAAATCGTTCCACTTCACTGTCATTGTATAGGTGGTGAGGTACTCCTAAGGATCTGAAGTCCCATTATATTTCCGCACATCTGGAATTTTGAACCTCTTCAGGATCAACTCTGGTGTTGTGCTTGGTTTGAACGACAACTGGATATATTTCTTTGAGTCCAGTTCTTTTAATAGTGGTGGTGCACCCAGAAAATGATCCATTCGGGCATTTATTTTCCTCATAAACCGCATGAGTTCGATTTTAAAAGGGATCATTCTCGTTGTTGTTACGGGATCCACTACCATTCCCCCGGCCCAGTCGAAGCCGACTTTGCCCCTCAGGGTGTTGTTTTTGACCCTCTGTGTTGTTTTATTTGCAGGAGCACCGAGAGGAAATCGACCTCATCCATTCGCGTTGTTAGAAGCACCTAACAAAGCCTGCTTCAACTCCGTCATGACCTGATAATGTCGTGAGAGATGGCCCATAATGGGTTTTTGTTGCTCTCTCAAGATCCTTCCTATTTCAAGGACGTGCTCATCTTCAACATCATCAGGAGTTGCCTTTTGAACATGTAACAGATATTGCTCGCCATGGACCAGCGTGGCCTCATCCCCCTCGTTATGGGAATCACTGATAGAATCTTCGTGCTGAGGCTGATTTCCTTGGGCCTCAATGTTGTGTGCGATGTTGACACCGTTATCTGCAATTTCTTATGACTTTTGCTAAGAATAAATAATCAACTGAGTTTGTAATAGATGCAAGGATCAATACAATTACACAACTGTCTAGGCCCCACGGTGGGTGCCAAACTGTTTACCCGTAAAATAATACAGCTGAATTTATATGTGATTTATAGAAAAATGAATTGATTTGATCCCAAATGATAAACAAATTAGAAAAGATTATAAGACTTAGCATTGAAATCGAGATAATACAGTAGCACTCTTGATTCCGGGAGTAAAGCTTTTGGAGAAAGTAGTAACAACACTAATAAGCAAGAAGAGAGAATATTATTGAGCTTTTGAACAGAGTATATTATTAGCTTGTCAGAAAATCCGTGTGTCATACAATGACTATAGAGCTCACTATTTATAGTTGCACCTAGGGATTAAGATCCTCTGATCAAGCCCCTCTTAAATGACAATTATGAGGGCCATTGAAGAATGTGTAATGGTAGGCAGTGAATGTCATATTCTCTGTAACAGACCGTACACTTAATGCTATAGAATATTCTACATTAAATGCTACTAGATAATAGTTATTTGATTCGCCTTTATGAATAACATTCTCTTCGAGATCGTTGCCTTCAAACCTGATTGTCTTCTATTTTCGACTCCACCTGTCGCTTTCACACGCGAACATTTAATATGAATATATACAAGGACTATTAAGTTATTACTTGTCCTTTTTTCCTTTAACTTTTGCGGCAATAATAGCTAAAACATTCCAACATAGATAACCATGATTTTCAGCAGTCGTATCAATGGAATGCGAGCCCACAAACAAGGCTTCAACATGTGGTTAGCATGGGCTGGGGCAAGACCTAGAGCACAACTCTATCTCCACGGTCCCATATATGCCATAAATTAAAGGGAAAAAGGCCAGATTTGTCCCTCTACTTTAGTAAATTAGCCACATTTATACCTAATTTTACTATCGGTCCAAATGTGTACCCACCGTTATGATAGTAGACAAAATTATCCTTAACCTTAACAGAAGTCCACAGTGGCAATGAGACCCCTCACTTAATCTGCCAATTAGGCTAATATCAACCCAAATTTTAAAAACCCATGCCCATTTTTTTTGACCCAACTATACCACCTTATGGGTCCCACCTCTCTTTCTCAGTCTCTATCTCTCTGCCAAAGCAGATGTTGACGAACCAGAGAATCTCCCCCTCGGATCTCATTCTCTCTTTTCTTCTCTTCAAATATCGCACTTCCACCAGGTTTTGGCCGGAGTTTCGGACAAAGATTCCAAAAATGTTTAGATCTGGCAAGGAAAAGTGTTATCTGATGACCCCCATGTTTTCTTCATCTCATTTTTTGTGTGCTTTTCTCCCTATGGGGTACTAAAAAGAATCCGTCAAGTTTTGGCCGGAGTTCGCACTCACCGGAGTTTTGGCTGGCGAATATTTTCGATGACCCCTTATTTGCTCTTATCTTTGGTTACTTATTCTGCTCATTCTTCTATAATTTTTATAGGTTATCAAAAAAAATTGAGAAAGAATTCAGGTGAAACCTTACCCACCAAGATTCAATGTTTATCATCCATTTTGGTTATTCCCACTAAAATCGACCAAATTTTGTTTCTGGGTTTTAAGGAAAATGGAAAATAGGAATGAATGTTTATTAATTCATGCATAATTGCATATAGAAAATAAAAATATTCAATTTAAAAGCACCATATTAAGAAACCATCTACATAATTTGTTCAATATTTTACAGGAAAAAAATAATCAAATACATGTTTGTTTTAACCAAAAAGGAACCAGCATCAGTATCATAACGTGTTGCACGATTTATGCACCCACCACAAATGGGACTGATTCCTCTGATCTATGTTGTCTTTCCTTCTGAATTGGATCCATTCATGAATTGGATCATCACTCATTGCAGCCACTGTCGAATTGAATGTGATGGGGTAAGGTGGGACTCATAAGATGGTATAGTTGGGTCAAAGAAATGGGCATGGTTTTTAAAATTTGGGTTGATATTAGCCTAGTTGGCAGATTAAGTAAGGGCTCCCATTGCCACTGTGAACTTTTGTTAGGGTTAGGCATAATTTTGTCTACTATCTTAACAGTGGTACACATTTGGACCGGTAATTGAATTACGTATAAACCTGGCTAATTTACTAAAGTAGAGGGACAAATCTGGCCTTTTTCCTAAATTAAATTCTTGTAACCTGACGTTTTACAATAAATTTTTTGTTAGTCAATAAATATAGGTTGGTGAAACTTTGTCCCTACACATGCTATAATTCATACTTTTTTGGGCTGGTTACACCGACTCCAGTAGGCACTCGGTAGGTTCAGGATAAAATTGTAATGGAATTATAATGTATACATTGTAATATTTAAATCGATATGAGATTTAAAATTAGTCCTATTATATAGTAAATAGTTTAAAATTATCATTCATTTACCTATTGGTTCAAAAATATTTCCACGGCTATCTCTATTGTTAAAAAATACTCCTCAATTTAACAGCAGCAAATATGGGCAACGATTTTAATGTGTTGGCACCTTTTTACTGGGCCACCTGACTCCTTTGGACAAACAAGCAATATGCATTTAATATCTGCAACAATTGTTTTGTTATTCGGGTGTTGGTCCCAATTGCACACGCAAGTATACATGATCAATAAGCAGTATAATGATGAATATAGTATTGAACAAAGGAGACCTGTATTAACTATTTACTAGTTTCAACTAAATCTGTTACTAAGTTACACTACGAGAAGAATAACTTCTAGGGATAAGAATTATGGTCCCTTAAAGCCTAGTTATGGTCATATAATATCTATTGCGACCAGTTAAAACTAATTATCGCTGGTGTCACGCCCCCTTTTCCTCCCTTCCAATGGAGACTCGTTCATGTGGTATAATGACTCGTTCCTTTTGGGAATTGAGCATTTGAAGGGTCACCACCTAATGATTTAAGGCGCATTAGGGCACCCATAGAGTTCATTTCCAACTAGGTTTGATAACCAGAGATTGGGTAAGGGCTTGAAATTATCTTAAGGGGAAGGTGTTAGGCACCCCTTAGGATCCACTAGTGTGGTTCCCGGCCAGATATTTTTTTGTGAATTTGTGAAATTAGCAAGTAATCAAATAAAAGGCTCACGTTATAGGGGATTTTAGTTTAAATACACAGGTGCAAACAATTATTAAAAGGTAGGGTTTTGGAAAAAGAGTTATAAGCTAGACATGCTTGTAAAACTGAAAGGGGGTCCTAGGTTTGTTAATAATATGGATCACCTCAATGCAATACCTGGTATGACACTCCTCAGAAGAGGGGATACACGTGGTATTAGCACAAAGGTCATCATATCCATATCTACCCTTCCTACCCTGTTAAGTTATTAAAGCGCGGATTGGTCTTGACCTCTATTGCATGCTATTACCCGTCATATTCCTATAAGTCCCGGAGGAATTTAGGACAACTATTCCAATAAGAGGTAGGAATTTAGGCATGACTCTTAGGTTTAAAGGTAAAAAGGCTAAGACGACATACAAAACACGTAGGACTGCATTTTGAGGGGAACATATAAACAATTAGAGGGCTCATATATACCCCCACAAACAATTCATATAAATAGCATGACTTAAACACAGTTAAGGTCTGAAATTTAAAATCCTAAAAAAGAGTTTGAGTCAGAACCAGATTCATTGTATAACCCATAAAAGATGTCTAAATCGGGTCAGCCTGCTGGTTGTAGTAGTTGGTAATTAAAAAAGGCAGTTCCACTTTTATTTAAATAATTATCTAAGGCTTACCTAGGCGTAATGGTGATGTCCTATGAGCATGATATCTATATTGATTAAGAATGCAGTAGAGCAGTGTTTAATTTTAAACATGCGATTTGGATCTTATAGGCATGCTTTCTAATGATATTGATTAACATGGAAAGAGTAGGTTATTTAATCTGATTCAAACAGGAATGAGTCAAACTGATTTTTAACTAAACTGGTTTTAGACCTTATAGGCATGATTTCTATTACAACTGGTTTTAAATCCAATAGGCATGGTATTTAATTATTAAAATTTGACTTTTAACCTTATAGGCATGATCTCTACTGCTAAAGCCATTTAGACCCTATAGACATGGTTTCTAATTGTGAAAGTAAAGCATGCAGAATTTATTTTAAACCAAAGCAGGTCCTATAGGCATGTTATCTAACAGACCATATTTGGAATCAAAATAGACCCTATAGGCATGTTATCTACCCAATTTACCCACTATATATAACTACCTACCCTTTTTCACTAATCACCCCATAATTGTTTACAAATTATTACAGAGATAAGAAATTACAACCAAAGGAAGCCTGATCTTGACTTCCTCTCTGAGTTATGTAATGAACCACTTTAATTCCAATATTTCAAAGCCTTTTCTCATACATGGGTGTGTCAGAGTTCCCTAAGGACCTCAAGGGATCCCCGGCAGTGCTCACACCCAGATTTACATAACCAAATAGAATGAGTGCAGTGTGGAAGGGCCAATCTTTATGTGTCCAAGTTCAGAGAGGGCTCTAGAATCCCAAGTCAAGGATCACACAAGAGGGGAAAAACCTAGATTCTAATAACATAGTGGAAGTACATAACATAGTTTGAAAACGAGATTTATTTTTAAAAGTTGGACTGACAGTCCATTCTGAAAGCAATTAGTGACAAAGGTGATTTAAATCAGTAGTAGTAGTAAAACTCAAAACTACAAGAATCAGTAGTCATTCAAAGGGGTCTAGGGATTTTAGGGATACATTTGTCTGTAAGCACACGAACCTAGCAGGGGTCTAGTTTTGTCATGCATAGCAATAGATGATGCTGGCATGACCACAAACCAGTCAAAGGAACACAAACACATAGAGGGGATATGATGGTTTGGGGTTCATAAGACAGAGTATGTTTTGAAACACACATAGGAGAAGCATTAATCTAAGGGAAAAGGGAAGATATTACATCATGCTAATAATGTAACTTGACTGCAGAAACATGAGCAGAAGTAGGCAGAAGTGAAAGAAACTGAAGCAACTAAAGAAGCATGTTGTTGGTGGGGCTTAAAAATTAAGTAGGACATACCAGTAGAGAAGCAAAGTGCAAAAAGATAAAATAAGTAAGATTCCACAGTTTAGCCTTGGCTTTCAGCCATTTAGACAAAGCAATAGCACAAGTAGTAGTAAAGAAGGAGAGAGTTTCTGAGTGTAAGTGTGTGTTTTGAACTCAAGTTGTTCGTCCTTTTGAGAGAAGAGGGGTAGGGTATTTATAGCTTTAGAAACGAGTGAAGAATAAGGTAATAAGTAAAGTCTTAACGCAAACATGGAAATAATTACAATTAGAGTCAATTAACACAAGTGAGTCCCTTTAGTTAAGGAATCACTGCTTAACGGATACTAACAGGGTTAATTAAGGAAAGAAATCAGTTTTGGGACCGATTGATTATTGCCATATAAGGGGGCAGTAAAAGTATGAAGTAAATAATTGAGACTAAGTACAAAATATTCTTAATTTTTGGAAAGGGTTCAGCGAGATCAAACATCATAGTAATGGAAAGGAATCAATTAATTTTAAACAAATGAGTAAAAAAATTGGGGTTTATAAGGGAACCCTTTGCAATTAGTCGTGAGATTGAGGAAATCAAGATCAATCAAGAAGGAACACATGATTATGCACTACAACATATAAATAGAATAAATAGAAGTATCAGACATGCAAGGCCAAACACATTGGCAAAAGAAACAACACAAACATACATCAGTAGCAGGATTAAGCTAGGATTCAGTAGTGAAAGAAATCTACTCGAAGCACAGTAGTCAAAAAGGTCAAGTAGTCACATAGAATCAAAAGTGAAGAAAAACATAGTAACATGTAAGAAAGTCAGAAACAAGTAAAGACCTTAAAACTAAAAGTAATAAGCGAGGAAAACTCTTTTAAGAAATTAGGGCTTCAACAGTAGACGAGTTTAAGAGATGATAAAAACTCAGAATTAGTTAAGTCAAATAAGGAAAAGAGAGTCAGAAATAAAGAACTTAATCGAACAAGTATACATTCAAACAAACAAGGACAATTTCAGAACTCGGATAAGACCAAAAGGACCTAGGGTTTTCAACATGCAGAATCAGGTAGAAGGAAAGCATAAAAAAGTCATGTTAAACATAGTGAAATCATAAACAATAATGAAAATCGAAGGAGAGATCTTTAAAAAGAGTTTTAAGAAACCCTAATCTTTGAAAAATGAAGAGTCATTTTGATAGAAAATCGAAGAACCTTTGAGAAAACACTTAAGAAGTTCATGATAAGCACAAATCTAAGATAGATCTGAAAGAAAATCACAAGACCTTAAAGTTAGGGTTTCGGAGAACCCAGAAAAAGTGAGAAAGACTTTGAAAGTTACCGAACTAGCTAGAAAAGTTGTGGATATGACTCGAATGGTCAAAAGTGGCCGGAAAAGGACCAGAGAGAGTGGTTAAGCAACGACTGGACCAGATCTCTTTGTGATCTGGCCATGAAATCATGGAAACAAACACCCAGGATCCATAAGAGACCGACACATATGTTAAACAGTCATGGGAGTCCATGGATTGGATGGGGATTGAGGGGGGTTAGGGTAGGATTGGGTGGTAGTGGCTAGGGTTAATGTGAGGCTACAGAGAGAATTGATAGGGGAGGGATTCAAGGGCGGCGTTTGGTGAAAAGTGAATTAGGTTAAGGGGTCATTTGGATTTAATTATGGAAGGGTAAATGGTGGCCGTTGATCTGAATGATCAACGGCCTAGATTAAAAGGGTAGGTGGGGAATCCGGGTTTGGGTTGGTTGAAATTGGGTTGGGGTTGGGTTTAATTGAAATTGGGCTGGGGAAATTGGGTTTGATTTGGGGGTTAAATTTAGGCTAAAAATTAAATACAAATGGGCTGTTATTTAAATAGCCAATTTTTCCCTTTTTAAATTATAAAAAATGGTAAATAAATTTCTGAGGATAAATTGAAAGCACTAAAAGGATTGACAGCATGTAGATAACAATTTAGAAATATAGGGCTTAATATTATGGATATAAAACACAATTAAATCTTAAAAAGGTTAATATTGCAATTATATGCAATTAGCTTTAAAAAAATACTAAATAAAACTGTAAAAATATATAAAAATTACCCTAGCCATATTTTGGCATAAATATAACGATGGAATAAATGAATCATAAAAAATAATAGATTTGGCCATAATTATTGGGATTTTATGGTTGAAAAAGGGTAAACAAATCGATTTAAAAACCTTTAAAAATTATGGAAAAATAATAAAACATTTAGACATGCTTATGTATGCATTTATATGATATTTTAAAGCTATTTTGCATATTGAAAATATATAGGGAAAAATTAGGTATCAACAGCTGCCCCTCTTTACCCAGGAAGGATGAAAGAGTTGTCGGGTAAAGATATGATGGCCAATTTTGACCGAACGAAATGGTTTTAAGAGGTTTAGGACGCACCCTAGCTTCTGAGATGCCTGCATATCCCTGGTTTTATAGGAATCATGTTGTATGTAGTTCAGGATCCGCCGGCGGAGTATGCCGGTGGAGACTTTTCAAGAACGGACGCAATATCCAGGGCGGGGTGAGTGGACGACTTGTGGGAATGGTTAGGTTTGATCAGGCTGTGGAAACTAGAGCGGGATCACTCCTACCGGGATGGCCGTTGCTTGCCGGTTTACCTGCAATTAGGAACAATACAAGCGTACACTGTGCATAAATTTAAACATGATTCAAATTCCCGTCGGACCATGAATGTCGCCTTTGGACGGTTAGGATGACGTCCTCAGAGCATGACGTCATGGTCCATAAAGCGTATGATAAAGGATTCACAGGCCATGAAATGATGCTCTCGAGCTATGATGATGGTGCCTCCGAACCATGATGCCTTTGAATAATGATATACAAAAATAAAAAATTGAAAGGGATCCTCAGGCCATGACATGGTGTTCTCGGGCTATGAAGATGGTGCCTCCGAATGATGACGCCTTCAGATGAGTTAGCGATATTTCAGCCTATGAAGGATGCACTAGTAAGATGCGAACAAGATAGAGCTTAGTCTTGCGATTTGAAGGGTAGAGCTTAGCCCGTAAGAAAAGCGAAATAAATAGTGCTTAGTTTTGAAGAAAATGAGCGGCAGAGCTCAGCCTCGGAAGACAAAATAATAGCCTTATGCGAAGCTACGAATGCAGATGGAGGTAGAGCTCAACCTCGGAAGGTAGAATGGTAGCTTTATGCAGAAATGCAGATGGAGACAACGTTTAGTTTCGAAAGGTAGAATGGTAGCCTTATGCAATGCAAATGCTGATAGAGACAACGTTTAGTCTCGGAAGGCAAAATGGTAGCCTTATGCAATGCAAATGCATATGGAGATAATGTTTAGTCTCGGAAGGCAAAATGGTAGCCTTATGTAATGCAAATGCAGATGGAGATAGCGTTTAGTCTCGGAAGGCAGAATGGTAGCCTTATGCAATGTAAATGCAGATGGAGACAACGTTTAATCTCAAAAGGCAGAATTGTAGATTTTGCAGATCGGAAGGTAGAATAGTAGCCTTATGCAATGCAGATGCAGATGGAGATAGCGTTTAGTCTCGGAAGGCAGAATGGTAGCCTTATGCAAGAAAATAAAATAGCGAATGACAGTAGAGTTGTCTTAGCTGACAACAGATTATGACATTGTGATTACTGGGAGTATTGCGACTATGGAGCATTACTTGTGTTCTGATAGCAAATGTTGGCAAGTGCAACGATTCAGAGAGTCGTATTCTTCTAACGATGTTTGTTCCATGGGCTTATAATATATTTGATGATTTGCAATCCTAGCGCCTGCATCCAAAGAAATATCGTGAGTTTTGTTAAGGGGGAGGTTAGTTCGTATCCCGGATGGCTTTGCTTGACTTACTCGGCTTTGATCTGGTGATACTGTCTATATCATTGGGGTATAATTTCTAAACAAAGCGGTTTCGATAATAAACATTCAATGATTTTTGTAAAAGTATGACATAAGTGTATAATTAAAAAAATGGTTTTTATATGAACCGATGACTATGACGCGGTTTAGGACATTGCAACCTCTCTTGCTACAGAATTTTGAGGCTCCTCCTCAAAATTCTTCCCCAGTTTAATAGGTTGATGCTTCTGACTGTTGCTTGCGATGATCGGCTGAAATTACTTCGGAATTTTGAGGGTCCTGCTCAAAATTCTGCTCCAATTTCCAATTACAAGGGGAAATGAAATTTTTATTGAAATGTGACTGAACCCATAGGGCTACCTACATATCCCCTCTTAAACGGGACTCAGGTCTGGCGTAGTTCAGTTTACATCATATAAGGAAAGCATAAAGATTACTCATAGTAACGCTTGATTGCATCTGAATTAATCGGCTTTGGCCAGACTTCTCCGTCCATTTCTGCAAGTATGAGGGCTCCTCCTATCAGAACTCGGTGAACCATGTATGGAACCTGCAAGTTGATAGGGAAGAACTTCCCCTTGGCTTCATCTTGATGCGAAAAAATTTTCCTTAACACCAGCTGCCTCGGTGTGAACTGTCTTGGCTTGACTCTTTTGTTGAAGGCTCTATATATTCTGTTCTGATAGAGTTGACCATGGCAGACTGCATTCATTCTCTTTCCGTCTATAAGGGCTAGTTACTCGTAACGACTTTTACCCACTCTGCATCGTCGAGCTCAGCTTCTTGTATGATCCTTAGGGAAGGGATTTCTAATTCAGTGGGAATGACAACCTCTATACCATAAACCAACATATAGGGGGTTGCCCCAGTTGATGTGCGGACTATGGTACGATACCCTAGAGGAGCAAATGATAACTTCTTGTGCCACTGTCTGTGATTCTCTATCATTTTCCTCATCCATATAGATCTGATAACCAGCGAAGTAATCTACGAATGACTGTAGCTCATGCTTGGCGCAATTGTCACTTAGGATGTGTATATTTGGCAAAGGGAAGTCATCTTTCCGACTGGCCCGGTTGAGATCCCAGTAGTCAACACAGACTCCGACCTTCCAATCATTTTTTGGCACTGGCACAATGTTGGCTAACCATGTCGGGTATTCTACTACCCTGAGAACCTTAGCATTGATATGCTTGGTGACTTCATCCTTGATTTTCAAACTCATATCAGGCTTTAACTTTCTGAGCTTTTGCTTTACTGGTAGACACATTGGGTCGGTTGGCAGTCTGTGAGCCACAATAGATGTACTCAAACCAGTTATGTCGTCATACGACCAGGCAAATATGTCCTCATACTCCTTTAGAAATTTTGTGTATTCTTTTTTTTTCTGATGGCAATAGGTGAACGTTGATTCGTGTTTCCTTGATGTTTTCTGTATCTCCCAGGTTAACAGTTTCGGTCTCGTCCAGGTTTGACTTAGGCCCATTTTCAAAATTCTCAACTTCTCTGACAATCTCGTCAGGTATGTCATCCTCCTCTGAATCAATGTACGTTTGTTGTGTTGTCTCATTGCATGTCACAATCATTGGCTCATCAAGATAAATAATAGTGCTGTATAAGTAAAGTAATGAGAGAAAATGATAATGAGTATTGATTCATAAGAAAAGTCAAAATGCTTTGATAAATTGCATAACTATTTTGAACATTGAAGATCTATTGCGGGAATTGAAAATGCGTAAAGAAAATTATTTAGTAAATAAAAACAGTGCATGATGCTTGTTTTACCCTTGCTACCCCGAGGCTCGTCGAGCTTTGGTTGTCCTGATGGTCCAATTGTTGAGGCGTGCCCCCCTGCTCACAGCCTGTATGGAAGGGCCTTCCTCCCCCTCCTCCTCGAGAACAACACAACAATCCATGTCATTGTCTTTCTAGGAACAAGTTCTTCACCGCTGCAAGTGCTTCTTCTTCGTCTGACCCATAAACAATGTCAGCTTGTTGAAAAATCTGCTCCAGACGCGGTATTGGTTGCTCTAGTGGGTAGTAAGGACTGTGCCATAGTGGCGACCAGTTGTTGAATTCTTCCCAGGTGTAATCATATTCCGAACCGAAAGTAGTGCCATGTTTCTTGAGTTTAATAGGCTTAGAGATTCCTTGGAGGTTCTTGCCGAGCCCTTTGTCGGGTTCGTACCCGCTCTAATTCAGTATACTCTTAATTTTGTTATCCCACCATTTTTCTTTGTCGATAGCATTGACCCGTTCAATGTGGTGGTAAGTCTCTCCACCCTGCTTCCTTATTCCCTCGATCGCCGAAATGGTCTGACGACTGTATAAAGGGTTGCTACCGTCGTCGTGAAGGATCACTTCCCGATGATTCCATTCGAATTTTACTGCTTGATGTAGTGTTGATGCTACGACTCCAACAGTATGAATCCATGGCCGTCCCAAAAGCAGGTTGTAAGATGCTAGCACATCTATCACCTGCAAATCAACATCTAACCATGTTGGTCGCATTTGCAAGCATAGAACAATCTCACCAATGGTGGACCTCTGAGAGCCATCGAAGGCTTTCACATTGATAGCTCCATCTTTTATCCCGTGTAGTCCTTTACCCAACTTCTTGAGTGTCACCGGCGGACAAATGTTGAGACTGGAACCTCCTTCGATCAGGATTCTGGTGATGAAATAGTCCTCACATTGCACGGTGATGTGCTACGCTTTGTTGTGCCCTAACCCTTCAGGTGGCAGCTCGTCCTCATGAAAGGGGATCTTATGGCTCTCCAGCGCTTGTCCTACCATCTTATCCATTTCCTCGCCAGTGATGTTGCTTGGTACATATACTTCACTCAGCACCTTTAACAGAGCATTCTTGTGTGCCTCGGAGTTTTGCAGCAAGGAGAGGATGGATATTTTTGTTGGCGTCTTGTTTAACTGGTCGATAACCGAATACTCCTTGGCCTATATTTTCCTTCAAAGGTCGTTTGGACCAGTCTCAAGGATGGGTGGCTGGTTTGAGGCCTACTTGTTTGACTCAGCTAGATGTTCAGGGGTATAGACTCTACCAGTTCTTGTCATACCCTGCGCTGCAATGGTCTCTTCGAACCTGACCTTGACTTTCCTTCTCACTTCGGCTGTATAGTCTCAGGGTACAACCTATGTATGGAACGGTATCATGGTCGACATTGCCACTGGGATCGGCGTGGCTATCCTTACTCCGAACGGAGCATGTGCCTTGGGTGGCAAAACTACAATCTCAAATGGTGCGTGTGCATTTTCCAGAGACATGAATTCGACCTCAATTGGTGCTAGTGTCTTTGCAAATGACATTGCTTCAGACTCAAGTGGCACAGACATATTCACCTCAGCGTCCTTAGATTGTTGAATCTGGACAATGATTGAATTGAGAGTTATTATTGGCTTCTTTGGTTCATCACCTTCTGCGATCAACCCTATTGATCCCTCGGGATCTCTGTGACGACCCGACCGGTCGTCTTAAGAATTAATGCCCCAATCCCCTATTAACTTCTTTCCCCAAGTTTATTTCTGCTAATGTGATTTGCTGGGATGCTCGGTTTTGAGTTTTGAGGAGTTTTGGGACACTTAGTCCCTAAATGAGATCTTAAGTGTTAGAAAGTTGACCGAAGTCGGAACAGTGGGCAGACAGCCTCGGAATGGAAATCTGATGGTTTCGTTAGCTCCGTTAGGTGAATTTGGGGCTGGGAGCGTGTTCAGAATGTGTTTTGGAGGTCCGTAGATAATTTAGGCTTGAAATGCCGAAGTTTGAATTTTTGAAGTTTCTGGTCCGATAGTGAGATTTTGATCCGAGGGTCGGAATGGAATTCCGGAAGTTTCAGTAGCTCCGTCATGTCATTTGGGATGTGTGTGCAAAATTTCAGGTCATTCGGACGAGATTTGATACAGTTTTTGATCGAAAACATAATTTAAGAGTTCTTGGAGTTCTTAGGCTTGAATCCTATGTAAAATTGGTGATTTGATGTTGTTATAAGTGTTCCGAAGTGTTGATCAAGTTTGAACGATGTCATGGGATGTGTTGGTATAATTGGTTTGAAGTTCCGGGAGTTCCGGGTAGGTTCCGGGATGTTTTAGTGCAAAAATCATAGTTGTAGCAGGTCTACATGGGTTGCAGACCCCAGAACTCACTCACGCGGTCCGCACAAAAATTAGTGCGCCCGCGTTGAGTGCTGTGAGGACCGCGCAAAAGCGGGTGCGGCTGCGGTAGGCGTCGCGCGGACCGCACAAATTGGGGCGCGGCCGCGGTGAAGGGCCCTCCCGCTGGTCCTACTTCGGAAGCTCATATCTTTTGATCTACAAGGAATTTTGAGGTGATTCAAAAATGAAAGCTTGTCACTGTAGAGGGAGGCATGTGCGGCTGCACGTTGCCTTTGCACGGACCGCACTGTCTTGCGCGGACCGTGTGAGTTTTGGTGCGGCCCGCAGTAGCTGGAAACCTGAGGGGTACCTATAAATATGAGGTTTTGGGTTTTATTTAATATTTTGACCTTTGGCGATTTTTCGAAGTTTTTTCAAGAAATTCATCGGGGTTAGTGATTTTAACTTAGATTTGGCTAGAATACATGAATCTAACAATGAATTCATCATTTAATTCGTGATTTGAGAGGGAATTTGGGAAGAAAATTGTGAAACCTTTCAAAAATGTAAAATGATGATTTAAACGACCAAATAGTGTCGGAATTGCATAATTTTCGTATGGTTAGACTCATGAGAGTGCGAGGTTTCTGGGAATATAAATTTTTACAGATTTCGAGACGTGGGACCGAGGGGCGTTTTGGTCATTTTCCGTAATTTCGCTTATTAGCTTTGAATTAAAACATAGGATCATTTGTTTGAGATGATATTTATGATATGCAATTGAATTGATTAGATTTAGGGCATTTGGAGTAGGATACTCGTGGCAAAAGCGTGGTTTCTAGTTGATTTTGAGTCGGTTCGAGGTAAGTGGCTTGTCTAACCTTGTGTGGGGGACCTTTCCCCTTAGGATGTGCTATATTTGATAATTGAAATGCCCTGTACGTGAGGTGACGAGCACGTACTTGAGCTAATTATTGAAAATCCGGTTTTTCCTTAAGTATTTCAATTGAGTTCTTTTCTTGTTTTAATCTACTTGTGAATTTAGCATGTTGCTAGTCTAGAAAGGCATGTTTAGTTGACTTAATTGCCTATTTTCTTAAATTGCCTGAATTGCATTACGTGAAGCATGTTAGGCTAGAAAGAAATGTTTACTTGGTACGAAATTAGCGTTTAATTTAATATTTTTGTGTTGTTGCTCTGTGTTTTAAATTGGGACCACGGGTTAGATTCCCGGGAGATTCCCCTGCACATTTACTTTGGGACTACGGGTTAGATTCCTGGGAGATTCCCCCTGCACATTTACTTTGGGACTGCGAGTTAGATTCCCGGGAGATCCCCCGCACATATATTGAGGATACCGAGAGATCCTTGGGATACCAAGAGATCCCTAGTACATATTGAGGATACCTAGAGATCCTCGGGATACCAAGAGATCCCTGGCTTATATTGAGGATACCGAGAGATCCTCGGGATACCAAGAGATCCCTAGTACATGTTGAGGATACTAAGAGATCCTCGGTATACTTAGAGATCCCCGGTTACTTTCCTTATGGTTTGCTTTCATCATTGTTTCCGTTATTGTACTCTTATTATCCTGCATAGATTCTTACTGTAGGTTCTCAATTGCACTGCTTATTTTATCCTGCCATCTTTATATTTTATATAACCTCAGTAGGGCCCTGACCTTCCTCGTCACTACCCAACCGAGGTTAGGCTTGGCACTTACTGAGTACCGCTGTGGTGTACTCACGCCTCTTCTACGCATGTTTTTCATGTGCAGATCTAGGTACCTCTACTCAGGCGCACTATCAGTGAGGCAGGAGGACTACGGAGACTTCGAGGTAGATCTGCTGCATCTGCAGACCGATGAGTCTCCCTCTTTATTCTATCTTTAGTACTTAGTTCTCTTTCCTTCCATTTGTTAGATATTCTGGAGTTTGGAGCCTCACTATACATTTCTGTAGCTTGTGTTTTCCCGTGAGTTTCCGGGTTTTGGGATTGTTTTAGTCTTGAGATATTGAGTTGTATATGCCGAGCGACATTCAGTACAATTTCCTTTTTAGATAATTAAATATGGTATTCTATTTTTCCGCAATTATTATGTTTCCGCAAGTGTTAGGCTTACCTGGTCACGGAGACTAGGTGCCGTCATGACATGTTCACGGTTGGTGAACTAGGGTCGTGAAAAGTTGGTATCAGAGCTCTAGGTTCATAGGAGTCATGGAACACAAACTAGTTTATTAGAGTCTCGCTGATCGGTACGGAGACGTCTGTACTTATCTACGAGAGGCTATGTAACTGTTTAGGAAAATTCTTCACTTCATTGATCTCCTTGTCGTGCGATATTTTTGACATCAATTCTAAACTTCTGTTTTCTACTCTCTCATAGATGGTGAGGATACGTGCTACTCGGGACAATCAGGCACCCGCACCCCCTCCTGCAGCCGTCAGAGGCAGGGGTCGGGGCAGAGGCCGTGGACGCGCACGGGGTGCAGCCAGAGCACCTACGCGAGCTGCCGCTGAGGTACCGCCAGCAGATTTAGTCGGAGTTCAGGCACCCGACACGCCTACAACCATTACTACTCCAGCCCTTCAGGAGACATTGGCACAGTTTATGAGTATGTACACCACGCTGGCTCAGGTAGGGTTGCTTCCCCTTGCTGCAGCCATATCCTAGGCCGGGGGAGGGGCACAAACTCCCGCCGCCCGCACTCCTGAGCAGCGAGTGCAGGTTGAGCAGGTCCTAGAGATCATTCCTGTACAGACTACAGTACCAGTTTAGCCCGAGGATAGGGCAGCTACTTCTGAGGATGAGCAGGGGAGACTCGAGAGGTTCAAGAAGTATGATCCTCCGGTTTTTATTGGACTAGCGACAGATGATGCCTTGGGATTTCTGGAGGATTGCCACCATATTCTTCGCACTATGGGTATTATCAGATCGAGCGGGATTTCCTTCACTACTTTGCAACTTCGGGGAGCCGCCTATGAGTGGTGGCGCACCTATGAGATAGACAGTCCAGACTAGGCTGCTTCACTGACTTGGACCCAGTTCTTAGATATGTTCTTGAGAGAGTTTGTTCCTCAAAGCCTTAGGGACGCATAGCGCATAGTTTGAGCATTTGCGCCAGGGAGCTATGACTATTTCAGAGTATGCTATCCGTTACACCAGATTGGCTAGGCGTGCACCAGCCTTGGTTTCTACTGTCCGCGAGAGGGTTCGCCGGTTTATTGAGGGGCTTATTCCTCCCATCAGATCTAGCATGGCTCGTGAGTTGAAGATGGATATTACTTATCAGCAGGTGGGAGAATTGCTAGGAGGATTGATGGTATGCATGCTAGGGAGAGAGAGGAGAGAGAGGCCAAGAGGTCTCGTGAGTCGGGCCATTATTCTAGTGTCCGTACCCCAGCTACAGGTCGTCATGGTAGGGGCTATATGAGTCTCCCCGTTCATTCAGCTCTTCCAGCAGCCAGCAATGCTCCAACTCCTCCCAGATCTCAGGAGCCATATTATGCACCTCCGGTTTCTAGCGCGCCTCCTGCGCGGGGTACTTTCAGAGGTTAGTCTAGCAGACTTGGCCCTAGCCAGTCACAGCCACCACGTCCTCCCAGATCTTGTTTCGAGTGTGGTGACACACGCCACTTGGTGAGGGAGTGACGTGGACTTGGGAGGGGTGCACTTCCACAGACTTCTCAGCCACAGCGTGCCCCGCAGAGTTCTCAGGCTATGGTTACAGCTCCAGTTGCTACCCCATGCTCCAGTTTCTACCCCACCTACTCAGCCAATTAGAGGTGGAGGTCGGGGAGGTAGAGATCGCCCTAGAGGGAGAGGCCAGGCCAGATATTATGCCATTCCTGCTCGTACCGAGGTTGTTGCCTCCGATTCCGTCATCATAGGTATTATACTGGTTTGTCACAGAGATGTATCGGTTCTATTCGATCCAGGCTCCACTTATTCTTATGTGTTTTCTTAGTTTGCTCCGTATTTGGGTGTAGCCCGAGATTCGTTGAGTTCTCCTGTTTATGTTTCTACTCCTATGGGAGATTTTCTTGTTGTGGACCGCGTTTATCGGTCGTGATTGGTTACTATTCGTGGTTTTGAGACCAGAGCAGATCTATTGTTACTCAACATGGTTGATTTTTATATTATTCTGGGCATGGACTGGTTGTCGCCCCATTATGCTATTCTTGATTGTCACGCCAAAACCGTGATGCTGGCTATGCCAGGTATTCCGCATGTTTAGTGGAGTGGTACTTTAGATCACACTCCCAGTAGAGTTATCTTTTTTCTTAAATCTCAGCGTATGGTTGGAAAGGGGTGTGCCGCGTATTTAGCTTATGTGAGAGACGTCAGTATTGATACTCCTTCAGTTGATTCAGTTCCAGTAGTATGGGATTTTCCTGATGTGTTTCCAGCTGATCTTCCAGGCATGCCGCCTGATAGATATATTGATTTTGGCATTGACCTATTGCCGGGCACTCAGCCAATTTCTATTTCCCCATATCGTATGGCTTCTCCTGAGTTGAAGGAGTTGAAGGATCAGTTACAAGAATTGCTTGATAAGGGTTTTATTCGGCCCAGTGTATCGCCTTGGGGTGCTTCTGTCTTGTTTGTAAAGAAAAAGGATGGTTCTATGCGTATGTGTATTGATTATCGCCAATTAAACAAAGTTACAATTAAGAACCGTTATCCTTTGCCTCGTATTGATGACCTGTTTGACCAGCTTCAGGGCGCACGGGTGTTTTCTAAGATTGATTTGCGCTCAGGTTACCATCAGTTGAAGATTCGGGAACCAGATATCCCGAAGACTGCTTTCAGGACTCGGTATGGCCATTACGAGTTCCTTGTTATGTCATTTGGGTTGACCAACGCCCCAACAGCCTTTATGCATTTGATGCACAGTGTGTTCCGGCCATATCTTGACTCATTCTTCATTGTCTTTATCAATGATATTCTGGTGTATTCCCGGAGTCGGGAAGATCATGAGCAGCACCTGGGAACTGTGCTTCAGACTCTGAGAGAGAAGAAGTTATATGCTAAGTTCTCAAAATGTGAGTTTTGGTTGGATTCAGTGGCATTCTTAGGCCACGTTATATCGAGTGAAGGTATTCAGGTGGATCCGAAGAAGATGGATGTCGTGCAGAGTTGGCCCAGACCATCCTCAGCTACCGAGATCCGCAGTTTCCTTAGTTTGGTTGGCTACTACCGTAGTTTTGTGGAAGGGTTTTCATCGATTGCAGCCCCTATGACTAGGTTGACCCATAAGGGTGCTCCATTTCAGTGGACGGAGGAGTGTGAGGCGAGCTTTCAGAAGCTCAAGACAGCCTTGACCACAACCCCAATTTTGATACTGCCTATAGGTTCGGGGTCTTATATAGTCTATTGTGATACCTCGAGGGTTGGCCTCGGAGCGGTGTTGATGCAGAATGGAAGGGTGATTGCCTACGCGTCCAGACAGTTGAAGATACATGAGAATAACTACCCTGTTCACAACCTTGAGTTAGCTGCCATTGTTCACGCCCTGAAGATTTGGCGCCATTACTTATACGGTGTGCCTTGTTGGATTTATACTGACCATCGGAGCTTGCAGCACTTGTTCAAGCAAAAGGATCTAAATTTGCGCCAGAGGAGGTGGTTAGAGTTGCTGAAGGACTATGACATCACTATCTTGTATCACCTGGGCAAGGCCAATGTGGTGGCCAATGCTTTGAGTCGTCGGGCGGAGAGCTTGGGGAGTTTGGCATATCTACCAGCATCAGAGAGGCCTATGGCAATGGATGTTCAGGCCTTAGCCAGCCAGTTTGTGAGATTGGACCTTTTGAAGCCCAGTCGTGTCCTAGCTTGTGTGGTTTCTCGGTCTTCCTTGTTTGACCGTATCAGGGAGCGGCAGTATGATGACCCTCATTTGCTTGTCCTCAAGGACAAGGTTCAACACGGTGATGCCAGAGATGTGACTATTGGTGATGATTGGGTATTGAGGATGCAAGGTCGGGTCTGTGTACCCAATGTTGATGGTATTCGGAAGTTGATATTGGAGGAGGCTCATAGTTCGCGGTATTCTATTCATCCAGGTGCCGTGAAGATGTATCAGGATTTGAGGTAGCACTATTGGTGGAGGCGGATGATGAAGGATATAGTTGGATTTGTAGCTCGGTGCCTCAATTGTCAGTAGGTGAAGTGTGAGCACCAGAGACCAGGTGGGTTACTTCAACAGATAGAGATTCCAGAGTGGAAGTGGGAGCGGATCACCATGAACTTTGTAGTTGGGGTCCCACGAACTTTGAGAAAGTTCTATGCTATTTGGGTGATTGTGGATCGGCTGACCAAGTACGCTCACTTTATTCCCGTGTGTACTACTTATTCCTCAGAGCGGTTGGCGGAGATCTATATCCGGGAGATTGTTCATCTGCATGGTATCCCGGTTTCCATCATTTTAGATAGAGGTACTCAATTCACATCACGGTTCTGGAGGGCCGTTCAGCATTAGTTAGGTACTCGGGTAGAGTTGAGTACAGCATTTCACCCTCATACAGACGGACAGTCTGAGCGCACTATTCAGATTCTTGAGGATATGCTCCGCGCGTGTGTGATTGAGTTTGGAGTGTCTTGGGATCAGTTCTTGCCATTGGCAGAGTTTGCTTACAACAACAACTATCAGTCTAGTATTCCGATGGCACCGTATTAGGCTTTATATGGGAGACGGTGTAGATCTCCGGTAGGTTGGTTTGAGCCGGGCGAGGCTAGATTGGGGTGCCTTGGAAAAGGTTAAAGTGATTCAAGACAGACTCCGTACAACCCAGTCCAGACAGAATAGTTACGCGGACCGGAAAGTTCGTGATGTTTCCTATATGGTTGGTGAGTGGGTTTTGCTTCGGGTTTCGCCTATGAAGGGCGTCATGAGATTTGGGAAGAAAGGGAAGTTGAGTCCAAGGATTATTGGCCCTTTTGAGATAGTGAGGCGAGTTGGGGAGGTTGCTTATGAGCTTGCCTTACTTCCCAGATTGGCAGTAGTGCATCCAGTATTTCATGTTTTGATGCTCCGGAGGTATCACGGTGACCCGTCGCACGTGCTGGATTTTAGTTCAGTCCGGCTGGACAAGGATCTATCCTATGTTGAGGAGCCAGTGGCAATATTGGACAGGCAAGTTAGAAAGTTAAGGTCAAAGAACATTTTTTCGGTAAAGGTTCAGTGGCGGGGCCAGCCGGTCGAGGAGGCGACCTGGGAGACCGAGCATGATATGCGTAGCCATTACCCTCATCTTTTCACTACTTCAGGTATGTCTCTATGCTCGTTAGAGGATGAACAAATGTTTAAGTGTAGGAGGATGTGACGACCCGGCCGGTCGTCTTAAGAATTAATGCCCCGATCTCATATTAACTGCTTTCCCCAAGTTTATTTATGCTAATGTGATTTGTTGGGATGCTCGGTTTTGAGTTTTGAGGAATTTTGGGACACTTAGTCCCTAAATAAGAGCTTAAGTGTTAGAAAGTTGACCGAAGTCGGAACAGTAGGGAGACAACCTCGGAATGGAAATACGACAATTCCGTTAGCCCCGTTAGGTGAATTTGGGGCTGGGAGCGTGTTCGGAATGTGTTTTGGATGTCCGTAGATAATTTAGGCTTGAAATGTCGAAGTTTGAATTTTTGAAGTTTCCGGTCCGATAGTGAGATTTTGATCCGAGGGTCGGAATGGAATTTCGGAAGTTTTAGTAGCTCTGTCATGTCATTTGGGATGTGTGTGCAAAATTTCAGGTCATTCGGACGAGATTTGATACAATTTTTGTTGAAAACATAATTTAAGAGTTCTTGGAGTTCTTAGGCTTGAATCCTATGTAAAATTGGTGATTTGATGTTGTTATAAGCATTCCGAAGTGTTGATCAAGTTTGAACGATGTCATGGGATGTGTTGGTATAATTGGTTTGAAGTTCCGGGAGTTCCGGGTAGGTTCTGGGATGTTTTAGTGCAAAAATCACAGCTGTAGCAGGTCTACAGGGGTTGCAGTCCCCAGAACTCACTCATGCGGTCCGCACAAAAATTAGTGCACCTGCGTTGAGTGCTGTGCGGACCGCACAAAAGGGGGCGCGGCCGCGGTAGGCGTCGCGCGGACCGCACAAAGTGGGGCGCGGTCGCGGTGAAGGGCCCTCCCGCTGGTCCTACTTCGGAAGCTCATATCTTTTGATCTACAAGGAATTTTGAGATGATTCAAAAACGAAAGTTGTATCCCTTCGTGTCTAGTTTCCAAAAAGGTAAACATATTGCAATTTGCACATCTGTAGCAAAAATTATGTCCAAAATACTAAATCCTTTCACTGTAGAGGGAGGGCTGTGCGGCCGCACGTTGCCTTTACACGGACCGCACTGGCTTGCACGGACCGTGTGAGTTTTGGTGCAGCCCGCAGTAGCTGGAAACCTGAGGGCTACCTATAAATATGAGGTTTTGGGTTTTATTTAATATTTTGACCTAGAGAGCTCGAATTTTGGCGATTTTTCGAAGTTTTTTCAAGAAATTCATCGAGGTAAGTGATTTTAACTCAGATTTGGCTAGAATACATGAATCTAACACTGAATTCATCATTTAATTTGTGATTTGAGAGGGAATTTGGGAAGAAAATTTTGAAACCTTTCAAAAATGTAAAATGATCATTTAAAAAACCAAATAGTGTCGGAATTGCATAATTTTCGTATGGTTAGACTCGTGAGAGTGCGAGGTTTCTGGGAATATAAATTTTTACCGTCTGAGATGTGGGCCGAGGGGCATTTTGGTCATTTTCCATAATTTTGCGTATTAGCTTTGAATTAAAACATAATATCATTTGTTTGAGATGATATTTACGATATGCAATTGAATTGATTAGATTTGGGCCATTTGGAGTCGGATACTCATGGCAAAAGCGTGGTTTCTAGTTGATTTTGAGTCGGTTCGAGGTAAGTGGCTTGTCTAACCTTGTGTGGGGGACCTTTCCCCTTAGGATGTGCTATATTTGATAATTGAAATGCCCTGTACGTGAGGTGACGAGCGCGTACTTGAGCTAATTGTTGAAAATCCGATTTTTCCTTAAGTATTTCAATTGAGTTCTTTTCTTGTTTTATTCTACTTGTGAATTTTGCATGTTGCTAGTCTAGAAAGGAATGTTTAGTTGACTTAATTTCCTATTTGCTTAAATTGCCTGAATTACATTACGTGAAGCATGTTAGGCTAGAAATAAATGTTTACTTGGTACGAAATTAGCGTTTAATTTAATATTCTTGTGTTGCTGCTCTGTGTTTTAAATTGGGACTACGGGTTAGATTTTTGGGATATTCCCCCTGCACATTTACTTTGGGACTATGGGTTAGATTCCCGGGATATTCCCCCTGCACATTTACTTTGGGACTACGGGTTAGATTCCCGGGAGATCCCCTGCACATATATTGAGGATACCGAGAGATCCTCGGGATACCAAGAGATCCCTAGTACATATTGAGGATACCTAGAGATCCTCGGGATACCAAGAGATCCCTAGCTTATATTGAGGATACCGAGAGATCCTCGGTATACCAAGAGGTCCCCAGTACATATCGAGGATACTAAGAGATCCTCGGGATACTTAGAGATCCCCGGTTACTTTCCTTATGGTTTGCTTTCATCATTGTTTCCGTTATTGTACTCTTATTATCCTGCATAGATTCTTACTGTAGGTTCTCAATTGCACTGCTTATTTTATCCTGCCATCTTTATATTTTATATAACCTCAGTAGGGCCTGACCTTCCTCGTCACTACCCAACCGAGGCTAGGCTTGGCACTTACTGAGTACCGCTGTGGTGTACTTACACCTCTTCTGCGCATGTTTTTCATGTGCAGATCCAGGTACCTTTACTCAGGCGCACTATCAGTGAGGCAGCAGGACTACGGAGACTTCGAGGTAGATATGTTGCGTCCGCAGACCAACGAGTCTCCCTCTTTATTCTATCTTTAGTACTTAGTTCTCTTTCCTTCCGTTTGTTAGATATTCTGGAGTTTGGAGCCTCACTATACATTTCTGTAGCCTGTGTTTTCCCGTGAGTTTTCGGGTTTTGGGATTGTTTTAGTCTTGAGATATTGAGTTGTATATGCCGAGCGGCATTCAGTACAATTTCCTTTTTAGATAATTAAATATAGTATTCTATTTTTCCACAATTATTATGTTTCCGCAAGTGTTAGGCTTACCTGGTCACGGAGACTAGGTGCTGTCATGACATGTTCACGGTTGGTGAACTAGGGTCATGACAATCTCAGTCATCTTCTATTTTAGTCATGTGGATACCTCTACCCTTATGGTCTAGTAGAGGGTTGCTGCAGACATTTGGAGCGGGTTCCTTTGCCACAATAATCTTGTCTTCAATTAAAGAATGGATCTTGTCTTTCAAGGAACGACACTCATCGATGGTGTGCCCTTTCATGCCGGAGTGGTATGCACATGATTTGTTTGGGTTAACCCACTGAAAGAATTCTCAAGGGTTGCAGAATGGATGGGGTGACATAACCAGCAGCTTTGAGTCACTCATACAACTAGTCAAAAGGTTCGACGATGCCTGTATATTGTTTTGGAGGTCTGCGATCAAAATTAGGTCAAGGTCTAGGGAAGTTTTGGCATGCAGAAGGTGATTGATAATGGGATGGTTGAGCATTATAGGTTTGGTAGACATGTGCGGGTTGGGAGTACCTGGGTGAAGTTGGCTGATATGTAGGAGGTGGAAGTGACTGATAAGTTGGTGGATGAGCTTGGTATGAGGGTGACAGTGCTTGGTAATTTGGGGTTGTCTGATATATGAGTGGAGGTGTTGATTAAGTTTGGTTTTTGAGGGGAGATTTGGTCATTTGTGCAACTATCACGGCTCCTAGGTCCCTTTTATGGACACACCACCTTACTGTAAGGCCTTATTTGTAGCTTACAAGGCCTCGAAGTTTGTAACCATACCATTTTTGATACCCTCTTCAATTCTTCACCTAGTTTGATAATGTCGGAGAATTTGTGGTTCTCGATCATCATCAGTCGTTCATAATACTGCGAGTCTTGAGCCCGGACAAAGAATTTGTTCATTTGCTCATCTTCTAAGGCAGGTCTGACCTTAGCAACTTCGGACCTCCAGTGAGTAGCATACTCGCAAAATGTCTCTGTGGGATTTTTCTTTAGATTCTGTATATAGTATACATCTAGCGCATTCTCTGTATTAAACTTGAACCTGTCCATGAAGTCAGACGCCATACCTACCCAGCTGGACCACTTCTTGGGATTTTGGCTGATGTACCAAGACAACGCATCTCCTTTCAAACTCCTCATGAACAGTTTCATGCGGATTCTCTTGTCTTTCCCTACTCCAACCAGCTTGTTGCAGTATGTCCTCAGATGAACTCGTGGATCACTCGTACCGTCAAACATTTCGAACATAGGAGGATTGTACACCTTGGGCAGTTCGACATCAGGCTGTATGCAAAGATCCTCATAGTTCAGCCCTTCGATTCCTTTGCTTCCCTTAACGCCGTGAATCCAGCTAGTCAATTTCTTAATTTCCTCAACCAAGTTCCTGATAAACAGATCATTTTCATCAGACTCAGGTGTGCTTGAGATAGGTTGGGTAGAGTGTGGCATGGTCTCCACGTAGATAGGAGTGTTATGGTGGCCTGATGTGTGGGTATGGAAATGGTCATTTGTGGAATCTTGAGGTTCTAGGATGAGTAGTGGAGTGTTGTTTGGGATATGGAAGGTGTTGCATTGAGTCTTTGGTGGAATAGTGTGAGGAACGAGATGATTCTGTTGCTTTGGGATATTTTGAGGAGGTGTAGGGTTTTGAGTGTTGGAAAAGTTGATATCTGGGGTGCTGAGGGAAAATGACAGGTTTTCCAGATTCCGAACCTGATCGAACTCTTCTTGGAATTTCAGCAACTTCTGTTTTAGTTGTGACACATTCTCCTTAGGAACTTGAGTATCATGGCCATTAGTGTCCTCTACCTGTTCAGTTGGATTCTCCTTCCTGACGTTGTTCAGATCTTCCATCTTGCTTTTGTTCTTGTTTTTGATAGGACTAAGAGGAGGAGTGGCTAGAGGGCCCTGGATCTCATGGAATAAGATGATGATGTCAGAGTGCACGAACTAACCTTTTGAGGATAGTAATAATAAAACAAAAACAGAGAATTAAAACAAAAAGGTAACCAAGTTAGTGAGGATCATAAAAAGTATTGCAATATTTAAGCACATAGTGCAGGAATGTAAATTGTGTCCTAATTTGGGGACCTCTTTGTGCCCGAGGTAGGCCTAGCGACAAATTGGTTTGGAGAACTTAGAATGCTAAATGCCTTATTTTATTGATAAAAAATAAGACGAATCCCAAATCGACACTAAATAAACAGGAAATAAAAGTCACTAATGGCCATTGGCCTATTACATTTATAAAGTGAAAAGATAAACTCCTATCTACTTGGTCCCAGAAGGACCTTCCTCAGGTTGAATGCTCTCGTTGATCAAATCCTCCAGTTCGCATAGGTTCACCAGTAAAAATGCCTTTGCCAAATGTTCTCCTTCATTTCCCTCAGCGTTCTGGCAATCGATGACTCCCTTCCTCACCTTTCCTTCCAATTCCAACATGCTATATTCTAGATATTCCAGCTTTTCGGTGGATTTGGCGGCCCTCTCTTTCCATTCGTTGATTTGGTCATTTGATGGAAGATTCCTCCACCAGTCTAGCAAGAGTGAGGGTGTGCTAACCATACCGAAGCTCGGGACCTCGTTCTTCATTTTTTGCAAAACAAAAGGGTTAAGACAATACCCCCACCGGACTCGACTATTTAACATCAACAATTAGCATGAAGCATTTAGTTATCCAAATAAATGCACAGAACATGATGATGTCCGTTTGGGTTTAGGGAAACCCAGTGGACTTTTGGAAAAGGCTATCTTAAAGGATTATTATGTGGACAACATAACTGACCCGGATAGGTTTGACCATGATACATGCACAATTTAAACAGAGTAAGGTTTCTATAGGGTTGTAGACTGGTACCCTTGAGCAAACAACTCAAGGGGGAAGACATGGAACTGTCGACTGCACCACTGATCGACTAGTTTTACCGCAAATATGCCTTTCCGAATTTAAGGGGTAATGATATAGGAAGAGCGCAACCACTCATTAAAAGCGTTGCTATAGTATTTATTTGGCACGAGTGGAGTATGATGTTGAGCATGATTATGCAATAATTAAAACATGTTGGCACGTATTTGCACGTTAAGAAAGCGATAAATACAACAGTTTCATAATTTAAAGTAGCAATAAAGGAAGAAAACAAAGAAGATAAGTCAGTTTTGCAGTTGAAAGGAAAATTAAATGCTTAAAGAAATTTAAACAAGCAATTGCACATATGGGAGGTACAAATTCACAAGAACAATCTAAAATGGTAAAAGCCTAAAGATCCCCAGCAGAGTCGCCATGCTGTCGCACCCCCTTTTTACCCTTCCAACAGAGAAGAGTCCGGGTTCGACATTCATGGGGTATAATAACTCGTTCCTTTTGGGAATTGGGTATTTGAAGAGTCGCCACCTAATGATTTAAGGCGCATTAGGACACCCATAGAGTTCGTTTACAACTAGGTTTGATAACCAGAGATTGGGTAAGTGTTTGAAATTATCCTAAGGGGAAGGTGTTAGGCACCCCTCATGATCCCCTAGTGTGGTTCCCGGTCAGATGGTTTTTTGTGAATTTTTGCAATTAGCAAGTAATCAAATAAAAGGCTCAAGTGATAGGGGATTTGAGTTTAAATACACAAGTGCAAACAATTATTAAAAGGCAGGGTTTAGGAAAAAGAGTTATAAGCTAGACATGCTTGTAAAAATGAAAAGGGGTCCTAGGTTTGTTTATAATATGGATCACCTCAATGCAATACCCGGTATGACACTCCTCAAAAGAGGGGATACACATGGTATTGGCGTACCAGTCATCATATCCATATCTACCCTTCCCACCCCGTTAAGGTATTAAAGCGCGGATTGGTCTCAACCTCTATTGCATGCTATTACCCGTCACATTCCTATCAGTCCCGGAGGAATTTAGGACTACTATTCATATAAGAGGGAGGATTTTAGGAATGACTCTTAGGTTTAAAGGTAAAAAGGATAAGGTGACATACAAAACACGTAGGACTGCATTTTGAGGGGAACATATAAACAATTAGAGGGCTCATATATACCTCTGCAAACAATTCATATAAATAGCATGACTTAAACACAATAAATGTCTGAATTTTAAAATCCTAAAGAAGAGATTGAGTCAGAACTAGATTCATTGTAAAACTCAAAAAAGAAGTCCGAATCAGGCATGCCTGCTGGTTGTAGCAGTTGGTAATTAACAAAGGCAGATCTAGTTTTATTTAAGTAATTACCTAAGGTTTGCCTAGGTGTAATGGAGATGTCCTATAAGCATGATATCTATATTGATTAAGAATGCAGTACAATAGTGGTTAATTTTAAACAGGTGATTTGGATCCTATAGGCATGCTTTCTAATGATATTGATTAACACGAAAAGAGTAGGTTATTTAATCTGATTCAGACAGGCACGAGTCAAACTGATTTTTAACTAAACTGGTTTTAGACCTTATATGCATGATTTCTATTACAACTGATTTTAAATCCTATAGGCATGGTATCTAATTATTAAAAGCTGACTTTCAACCCTATAGGCATGATCTCTACTGTTAAAAGCCATTTAGAACCCATATGCATGGTTTCTAATTGTGAAAGTAAAGCACACAGAATTTATTTTAAACCAAAGCATATTCTATAGGCATGTTATCTGACAAACCATATTTGGAATCAAAATAGACCTTATATGCATGTTATCTATCCAATTTACCCACTATATACAACTACCCACCCTTTTTCACTAATCACCCTATAATTGCTTACAAATTATTACCGACCAAATGATTGAATAACAAAAGAAGTGCAGATATAAGAGATTACAACCAAATGAAGCCCGATCTTGACTTTCTCTCTGAGTTGTGTAATGAACCACTTCAATGCCAATATTTCAAAGCCTTTTCTCATACTTGGGTGTGTCAGAGTTCCCTAAGGACCTCAAGGGATCCCGGGCAGTGCTCACACCAAGATTTACATAACCAAATAGAATGAGTGCAGTATAGAAGGGCGACCCTTATGTGTCCAAGTTCAGAGGGGGCTCAAGGGTCCCAATGCAAGGCTCACACAAGAGGGGCAGAACCTAGATTGTAAGAATATAGTGGAAGTGCAAAGCATAGTTTGAAAAAGAGATTTATTTTTAAAAGCTGGACTGACAGTCCATTTTGAAAGCAATTAGTGACAGAGGTGATTTATATCAATAGTAGTAGTAAAACTCAAAACTACATAGAATCATTAGTCATTCAAAGGGGTCAAGGGATTTTGGGGATACATTTGTTTGTAAGCACATGAACCCAGCAGAGATCTGGTTTGGTCATGTACAACAATAGCTGATGCTGGCATGGCCACAAACCAGTCAAAGGAACACAAACACATAGAGGGGATATGGGGGTTTGGTGTTCATAAGACAGAGTATGCTTTAAAACACGCATGGGGAAAGCATTAATCTAAGGAAAAAGGGAACATATTGCTGCATGCTAATAATGAAACTTGACTGTAGAAACATGAGCAGAAGTAGGCAGGAGTGAAAGAAACTGAAGCAACTAAAGAAGCATGTTGTTGTTGGGGCTTAAAAATTAATTAGGATATATCAGTAGAGAAGCAAAGTGGAGAAAGGTAAAGAAAGCAAGATTCCACAGTCTAGCCTTGGCTTTCAGCAAGCTAGACAAAGCAATAGCACAAGTAGTAGTAAAGAAGGAAAGAATTTTTGAGTGTAAGTGTGTGTTCTGAACTCAAGTTGTTTGTCCCTTTGAGAGAAGATGAGGTATGGTATTTATAGTTTTGGAAACGAGTAAAGAATAAGGTAATAAGTAAAGTCTTAAAACAAACATGAAAATAATCACAATCGGAATCAATTAACACAAGTGATTCCCTTTAATTGAGGAATCACAGCTTAATGGATACTAACAGGGTTAATTAAGGAAAGAAATCAGTTTGGGATAGGTTGATTATTTCCATATAAGGGGGCAGTAAAAGTATGAAGTAAATAATTGAGACTAAGTACAAAATATGCTTACTTTTGGGAAAGGGTTCAGCGAGATCAAACATCACAGTAAAGGAAAGGAACCAATTAATTTTAAACAAATTGGTAAAAAAATTAGGGTTTATAAGGGAAACCTTTGCAATCAGTCATGAGATTGAGGAAATCAAGATCAATCAAGAAAGAAACATGATTCTGCACTTCAACATATAAATAGATTAAACAGAAGTATCAGACATACAAGTCCAAACACATTGGCAACAGAAATAACACAAACATACATCAGCAGCAGGAATAAGCTAGGATTCAGTAGTGAAAGAGATCTACTCGAACCACAGTACTCAACAAAGTCAAGTAGTCACATAGAATAAAAAGTGAAGAAAAACATAGTAACATGTAAGAAAGTTAGAAACAAGTAAAGACCTTCAAACTCATAGTAATAAGCGAGGAAAAATGTTTTAAGAAATTAGGGCTTCAATGGTAGTCGAGTTTAAGAGATAATAAGAACTCAGAATCAGATACATCAAACAAGGAAAAGAGAGTCAGAAATAAAGAACTTAATCGAACAAGTATACATTCAAACAAAGAAGGACGGGTTCAGAACTCGGATAAAACCAAAATGACCTAGGGTTTTCAACATGCTGAATCAGATAGAAGGAAAGCATAAACAAGTCTTTTTAAACATAGTGAAATCAGAAACAATTCTGAAAATTGAAGGAGAGATCTTTAAAAAGAGTTTTAAGAAACCCTAATCGTTGAAAAATGAAGAGTCATTTTTAAAGAAAATCGAAGAACCTTTACGAAATCACTTAAGAAGTTCATGATAAGCACAGATCTAAGATAGATCTGAAAGAAAATCAGAAGAACATAAAGCTAGGGTTTCGGAGAACCCAAAAAAGGTGAGAAAGACTTTGAAAGTTACCGAACTAGCTAGAAAAGCCGTGGATCTGGCTCGAACGGTCAATAATGGCCAGAAAAAGACCAGAGATAGTGGTTGAGCAAGGACTGGACTAGATCTCTTTGAGATCTAGCCATGAAATCACGGAAACAAATACCAGGAGCCATATGAGACCGACACACATGTTAAACAATCATGGGGGTCTATGGATTGGATGGGGACTGAGGTGGATTAGGGTGGAATTGGGTGGCGGCGGCTAGGGTTTATGTGAGGCTTCATTGAGAATTGAGAGGAGAGGGATTCAAGGGTGGCGTTTGGTGAAAAGTGAATTAGGTTAAGGGGTCATTTGGGTTTAATTATGGAAGGGTAAATGGTGACCGTTGATCTGAATGATCAGTAGCCTAAATTAAAAGGGCAGGTGGGGAATCCAGGTTTGGGTTGGTTGAAATTGGGTTGGAGTTGGGTTTAATTGAAATTGGACCGGGGAAATTGGGTTTGATTTGTGGTTAAATTTAGGCTAAAAATTAAATACAAATGGGTTGTTATTTAAATAGCCAATTTTCCGTTTTTCAAATTATAAAAAATGGTAAATAAATTTCTGAGGATAAATTGAAAGCACTAAAATGATTCACAACATGTAGATAACAATTTAAAAATATAGAGTTTAATTTTATAGATATAAAACACAATTAAATCTTAAAAAAGGCTAATGTTGCAATTATATGCAATTAGCTTTAAAAAAATACTAAATAAAATTGTAAAAATATGTAAAAATTACCCTAGCCATATTTTTGCATAAATATAAAAATTCAATAAATGAACCATCAAAAATAATAATTTTGGCCATAATTATTGGGATTTTATGGATGAAAAAGGGAAAACTAATCGATTTTAAAAACTTTAAAAGATATGGAAAAATAATAAAACATTTAGACTTGCTTATGTATGCATTTATATGCTATTTTGAAGCTATTTTGCTTATTCAAAATATATAGAGAAAAATCGGGTATAAACAGTTGGTCGATAGATCCTCCGTTGAAAAAGGCTATTGACAATGGCTTTGACGTCTGATCCCTAAATATAATTGGTGGTCATACTAATACTGGTCCATGAAAGGTATTATCGACTAGTTGTGAAACAAGTTGACCAGTCGTTTTGAGATTTAGTGTTACATTGGGTGGTTTGAGATCTTGAGTTGCTTAAAATGATGTATTATAACATGTGTATATGGTCGGTTTTGATTTTAGTGCGATTCGAGATTGATTTGGGAGAATTATTCTTTTTCTTAAAGCTTAGGTGGTAAGATTTGACCGGAGTTTGACATTTATGTAGACAACTCTAGAATAGTTTTTTTATAATTCCAATAGCTTCTTGGCGTATATTTGAATTTGGATTTGGAGGCCCGTAGGTTGATTTGATGCTTTTAGTGAAAATTAAAAAGTTGAAGCTTGGAAGGTTAAGAGGTTTGATCAGGAGCTGACTTTGTTGATATCGGGTTCTGAGTTTTTATTCTGGGAATAAGAATAGGTATGTTGTGTTATTTAGGATAATCATGCAAAAATTTGAGGTCATTTCGAGTTGATTTGATTTGCTTCGGCGCGAGTTTTAGAAGTTGAAAGTTTATTAGTTCATTAGGCTTGAATTGAGGTGCGATTCGTAGTTTTGTTAGTGTTTCATTTGAATTGACGCCTTGAGTATGTCTGTGTTATGTTTTGGGATTGGTTGGTGTGTTTGGACGGGGTGTCGGGCACCTTAGGTGTGTTTCGGAGGGGCTACAGGCCATTTCTTCATATTTTCAAGTTGTTGTTTTATCTGATGTCTGCAGTTCATTGCGTTCGCGAAAGGATGTACGCGATCGTGAAGTGTATTTTGGGTGGCTTGGAATTTGCACATCGAGTTCGCGAGAATACAGTTCCGTCCGCGGAGCCTCAGAGGAGATGTTCATCGCGTTCGCGTCCATTGCCTCGCGATAGCATAAAGGGAGAGCTAGAATGGCGTTAGAGATTTGCTTTCGCGTTCGCATACATGACATAGCATTCATGAACTCTAGTTTTGCTGAGGGTCACGTTAGCGTGCTTCAAAGTGCGTGCGCGTAGTAGGATTTTTGGCAGTTTTTTATCACGATCCAAAATCTCGCCTTAGGCATCGTGATGGAACCTACTCTTTAAGACTAGGTAAGCCGATTACTTATGATAGTTAAGCCAGTTTAACAATGATATTTTAAGGCAGAGCTTAATAGAAATACCGAAATAAAGGTGAAATAAGCCTACGCGGAAAAAATCACACCAACCTCCCAAGACCAGGTAATACAGAGTCATGAACTCTAACTGAATACATAGAAATATCTCAAAAATGAAATACAGTATTGTTCGGATAACGAGTTGACAGTACAATCAAAAGGAAAATGACTACAACAGATTGCGACGACAAGTAGCTCTACCTTGAATCCTCGTGATCAAGAAGCTAACCCTGCCTGAGTATGTTATCTCCAATACATGGATTTGCATAAGAATATGTAGAAGTATTGTATGAATACAAAACTATAAGTACCCAGTAAGTATCAAGACTAACCTCGGTAGAGTAGTGACGACCGACTAGCCGTGATAATCTGTACAATATATAAGTATAAAGCTATATAAGTATGGCAACAAGGAATAAACATGTGATATAAATAGTAGAGATATCCAACTACCGTTAAAGTACCAGCACGACCAAATAAGGAAAATCAATGACAACCAAATTATCAAACCGTTCTAATACAAGTTCCAACAAAATTGCTCCAAGATACCCCATCTACTAATCATTAGTCATGATTCCCAAATCACAAGTCATATTCTCACGGCACTTCGTGCCCACATTATTAATCACAATAGCGTGGACATGTCACAAGCCAATATCTCAATCTGCATGGCATGATCACAAGCTCACTATTCCAATTTGCCCAGCGTGGTCTTAGGCTCAGTATAACAATCCGCCTGTCATGGTCACATGCTTAATATAATAATGAAAGCAGATATTACAAGAATACATGTGCATGATCAACAAGTGTCAAGTTTCATGCTTCTAAGTTGGTAGAACTAACATGCTACGGTGTATGCATATGCAAGTGCATTATTACAACCCAAGTCAACAAGAAATATTGAACACATCGAGTAGCTCATTGGATACAACACAATAAGTCACGTAAGGTGTGTCACGACACAAGTTCGGTAGGCGCAACCGGCGCTTAACCGGGTGAACCCGGTCGAGCAAGCCTGCTAGAAACTTCCTACCCATCTCACTTACGCTCGAGAGAATACATGATTTCATTAATTAGACAATAGGAGATCATACAAGTACATTACTAAGACATATCATTAATTACATCGTTGTTGAGCTATCAAAATACATACACCCTACTATTTAGTGAAACAACAATCCAAACACAACATCATCCTTTGACTTCCTGACACCCATATATAACCCACATAATTTCTACAGAGACTCTAAGTAGATACAAAAGAAAGTACTACAAAAGTGCCTGCAACAAGGCCCCGACTATACCTCAAAATGTGATAATCATATAAACAAAAGATGTATTACATGACCCCGGGAAGGAATGTGACTCACCAAGACTGCAGGGAAGATAAAGGCAAGCACCTCTAGTTGTGATCAACACTGTCGGCTATGGAACCACCTACATCCATTAAAAAATATAGTGCCCCTGGCAAAAGAGGCGTTAGTACTGTGGAATAGTACTAGTATATAAAGCTAAAGAGTAGTCTTAATAGAACGAACAAATAAACAAAAAGAAATCAAGAAGGGAGGCCGTCATGATATACAATAAGAGTTTCAACACATATCAAAACATCAGGCAAGGATCACATAATTTCCAGACAAGTTCCCATCTTATTTAGGTTTGATAATGTTAGTGCCATGTGCCACAATCCATAATACCATTGTGTTCCTACACGGAGTCCGATCTTGACCCGACCGGCTAGGTCACCTCATTTGAGACATCATCCATTTCCATAATTTCAATAAATCAATTCAGCATAATTACCACCATGTGTGCGGCATGGTGTATGATCATGGCTCTATCGGCTAGGCCATCTCACTTGAGACATCATCCTTTCAATCGTTCATCTCAATTCACATTTCCTTTCAATCTTTCATTACATGGCACGTGTAAACTCATATATCACATCGTTCTTGGCCTTTGGCCGCATTTCACAATTCAAGTTCCCTTTTTACACATTCAACAACATCATCATAGCAACAATAAGGCCTATCATGTAAGGCATGTTCACACAAAAGGGAAAAGCTCGGGAGTTCTAAAAATACAGAGACTTCACATATGAATTGGCACAAAAACCTTTATTCAATTTATTGATATGAGTTCTTAACCGTCCTCACTCATATTCTACACTATCAAACATACTCACATATGAAGATAAGTCATGATAAGCAGTTAGACAATCATTGAACATGAATCTATCAACACAACACAATAGGAAAAATGATTCTAGTATGATCAATTTAGGGACTTACACCAATTTCACGGATGTCAGGGGTTCGATTCTAAGAAGAAGGGAGTTTAGCCATACATACCTCAATAGAGCTTTTCTTAATACTTTAAAGGGGGTTTCCGGAATTAGCAACTTCAATCTATTTTAGATATATCACAAAATGAGACCCAAAACTAGGAGAATGATGTGCAATTCTAGCTCACTAAAGCATTCTACTAAACTTTATGTGTGCATTGTGTTTCAAGACTCTTTTTGTGTAAAATTATATCATCTCACACCTCAATCTTTAACATTTTTAGCTTAGAATCTACCTATACCCTTTTATCATATATGCATGCAAGATTATAACTCCAATACCCACAAAGTTTCTTGATAATTACCCACATTTAGCTAAAATTCGAAATTAAGGGTTAGGGTGTAGAATCTTACCTCAAGGATGAAAATCTAGTGTGTTTTTCCTTGTTAATCCTCAAAGATTTGTGTAAGAATTGAAGGATGCTTTAATGAAGATCACTTTCTCACTCCAAGGCTCCCTCTCTCACTCCATAACATCATATTTTTGCTCAAAAATGACCCATTGTGTGTATTTAATGAAGTTGGGTCGGGTTATAATGATAGAAGAATAGATAGTCCAAGATTTCAGACCAGACTAGAGACCTGGCATCGGCAGCTTAAAGCCCGGTCTAGCCTGGCATTATCCAGGCCACACCAACTTAAGGCTTGGTCCAGCCCGGTCTAGCCGTGATGAAAAATTTCAACTCCCCAATGCATTATTCAACAAAAAATCCCAAAATGCAACGTATTATCCTACCTTGACACCACAAACCTTGAATTACATAGCGAAGTTTCCCGGGGCCTTACATTCTCCCCCACTTAGGATTATTCGCCCTCAGATAAGAAGTAAGTTCTGTCTCCTAACACATAACATAACCTATCTCTTCTTTCGCACAGCCAAATCTCCCACATTTTTACTAACTCACAGTTTTTCCAAAAAAATTGGCAGAGTTTCCTTTGCAATTGGGTTAATCCACCTGTCATAGAATCCAAGAGCCAATCATAAAAACATATACATAACATAGTGACATAACATAACTCAAGACAACACTGACAGTAGCCTTACAACCGACATACCTTCTTCTACATTTCTCCCTCGGCCTCCTAAGTGGCCTCCTCAACCTTCTGGTTTCACCATAACACTTTTACCAAGGCAATTTCTTTATTTCTTAGCTTCTGGACTTTCCTATCAAGAATAAAAACTGGAATTTCTTCATATGATAACTCTTCATTAACCTCTATAGTCTCAACTAGCACAATAGCCGACGGATCTCCAACTACCTTCTTCAACATAGACACATGAAATACCGGGTGCACTAATGACATCTCAGGTGGTAGCTCGAGCTTGTACGCTACCTGACCGATCCTCTGAATGATTATGCATGGCTCGACATACCTCGGACTCAATTTCCCTTTCTTTCCAAACCACATTATGCCCTTCGTAGGGGAGACCTTCAAGAATACCCAATCATCTTCTTTGAACTCCAAATCCCTTTGACGAACATCCGAATAGGTCTTCTGATGACTCTGAGCAGTTTTCAATCATTCCTTTATGATCTGAACCTTCTTCATAGCCTGATGCACGAGGTCTGGTCCTATCAATTCGACTTCCCTAATCTCGAACCACCAATAGGAGATCTACGTCTTCTACCATATAAAGCCTCGAACGGTGCCATCTGAATAATAGCATGATAATTGTTATTGTAGGAAAATTCTACGAGCGGTAAATGATCATCCCAGCTACCCTTGAAGTCAAAAACACAAGCGCGCAACATATCCTCAAGTGTTTGAATAATCCGCTCTGCCTGCCCGTCGGTCTGTGGATGAAAGGCTGTACTAAGATTCATGTGAGTACCCAAACCTTGCTAAAATTTCTTCCAAAAATTAGCCGTGAACTGTGCCCCTCGGTCAGAAATGATAGAAACTGGGGTGCCATGCAACCTCACTATTTACTTTATATATAACTAAGCATATTGTTCTTCTGTGTAGGTAGATTTGATTGGCAAGAAGTGCGCTGATTTGATGAGTCGATCCATGATTTCCCAAATTGAGTTGAACTTGCGCGGAGTGCATGGTAGTCCTTCCACAAAGTCCATATTAATCATTTCCCACTTCTACATTGGAATTTCTATGTTCTGTGCCAACCCACCGGGCCTTTGGTGTTCGGCCTTCACTTGCTAACAGTTTGGAGATTTTGACACAAAGTCCGCTACACTCCTCTTTATGTTATTCCACCAATACACTTCTTTAAGATCATGATACATCTTTGTAGAGCCTGGGTGCACAGAATATTTAGAAGTTTGAGCCACGGTCATTATTCTCGCGCGGAGACCATCTATATCTGGAACACATAGACGCCCTTGGTACCTTAGTGTACCATCTCCCATGCCAAGAGAAAAAACCATAGTTTTATGTTTATAAATCACCTCCTTCAATTGTATCAACAATGGATCGTTGTATTGTTTCTCCTTGACCTCCACCACATGCGATGATTCAGCTCTATTTTGTACAATGGGTTCGCCTTCGCTCGAGTTCGCTAGAAGAACTCCCAAACTATCCAATTGGTGAACCTCCCTGGCTAACGACATTTGATACGCCTCTAAGTGAGCCAAACTTCCCATAGATTTTCGACTAAGAGCATCTACCATGGCATTGACTTCCCGGGTGATAGAGAATATCGATTTCATAATCCTTGAGTAACTCAAGCCATCTTCGCTCCCTCAGATTCAGTTCACTTTGTTTTAAAATATATTGAAGGCTCTTGTGTTCCGTAAATACATCCACATGGACCCCATACAAATAATGTCGCCAAATCTTAAATGCAAATACCACCGCCGCAAGCTCTAAGTCATGGGTTGGATACTTCATTTCATGATTCTTGAGTTTCCTAGAAGTGTAAGCTATAACCTTGCCATGTTGCATTAACACACACCCAAGCCTGATACTTGAAGCATCACAATATAACACAAACCTCTCTATACCCTCTGGCAGGGTCAATACTGGTGCTGTAGTCAGTCTAGATTTCAATTCCTGGAAGCTCCTTTCACAAGCATCAGACCATTGGAACTTAACCGCTTTTTGCGTCAATTTGGTCAATGGAGAGGCAAGAGTAGATAATCCTTCCACAAATCTTCTATAGTACTCAGCCAAACCCAAGAAACTGCGAATCTCTGTTGGAGTGGTAGGTCTAGGCCAATTCTTTACTGCTGCAATCTTTTGAAGATCAACCATAATTCCTTCTCTAGAGATGACTTGACATAAGAACGTGACAGATTCAAGCCAAAATTCACATTTTGAAAACTTTGTATACAACTAGTTCTGTTAAAGAGTCTGCAGAACTACCCTAAGATGGTCAGCATGGTTTTCTCCACTTCGGGAATACACAAGAATATCATTAATGAACACTATCACAAGGAGTCTAGAAAAGGCTTGAAGACTCGATTCATAAGTTCCATGAAAGCTGCCGGGGCATTTGTTAGCCCGAAAGACATCACCAGAAATTCAAAGTCCCCATACTGTGTCCTGAAAGCTACTTTTGGAATATCCTACTCCCTTATCTTCAATTGATGATACCCGAAACGTAGGTCAATTTTTGATAAGCACTTAGCACCTTGCAATGATCAAACAAATCATCTATCCTTGGTAGAGGGTATTTATTTTTGATAGTGACTTTATTTAGTTGCCGATAGTCAATACACATCTGTAACGACCCATCTTTCTTTCTTACAAACAAAACTGGCGAACCCCATCTTTCTTCAATTCTGCCGGCGCCATTATATAAGGTAGAATTGATATAGGTTGCGTGCCTGGCATCACATCGATCCCAAAATCAATCTCCCTGTCTGGTGGGATCCCAGGGAGCTTATCTAGAAAGACATTCCGAAATTTATTCAAAGTTGGCACGGACTCAAGGCTAGGTGCCTCGACATTGGTGTCTGTAACCCGGACTAAATGATAGATGCACCCCTTCTTGATCATCTTAGTGGCCTTAAGGTAAGAAATAAACCGACCTTTCGGCACTACATTATCTCCCTTCTATTCAACCACTGGCTCATTAGGAAAATCAAGCCTCATAGTTCTAGTCCGACAATCAAGTTTGGCAAAACATAAGTAAATCCAATTCATTCTGATTATTACATCAAAATCAACCATCCCAAATTCAATGAGATCAGCCATGGTATCCCGACCATGTACCATAACAACACAATCTCTATAAACTCGTGTGGCCTTAATAGACTCACCAACCGGAGCAGATACCGAGAATGGCTCATGAAGCTATTCTGGATCTATCCAAAATTCCATAGCAATATAAAGGGTAACATAGGACAAGGTGGACCAGGGATTAATAAGAGCATACACATCATGTGATGGAATAGTCAAAGTACATGTGAAAACATTTGGAGAAGCCTCTACACTCTGGCGTGCACTCATAGCATTGAATCGGCTTGGTCCTCCTGAACACTGTGCACCACGCCTAGCTGCACCATGCCCTGCGGGTGCTGGAATACCTCGAGTTGGAGAGGGTGCTGAAGATGTAGTAGCTGTTAGGCTGGTTGGCTATGCTGTTCCCCTACACGCACCATGGTAGGATACGTGACACTCCTTCCGAATATGGCCTCTCATCCCGTACACATAACATATTGGAAGTTCCATGTAGAAAAATATCTAAATGCATCCTCCAACACTTGGGGCATGGGGGCCTCCGCTGATACTGGAATCTCCCTCTTGATCGGCCTTACCGATGGGGTTCCCCACTGCCCTAATCAGGCCTGAAATGACTAACCTGCTGCTGACTCTGCCCCACTGGCGGTGCACTAGCTGTGGACTGAGCATATGACTAAGATGGACCTGAGGATCCTCCCCTAAAGACTAATATTCCCCCACCAAATGAATCACGAGGATGGCCCGCGGATCAGGCCGTGCTGCTACCCTCTCTCTCCATCCTGTCCTTCAACTTGCGGGTCTCTGTAGTTTGAGCAAACGGCACCATCTTTCCGTAGTTCATATGTGAGTTTAAAGCAATTGTGGCAGCCTCATTAATAACCAAAAGGCTAAGTGTTTGCACAAATCGATGCACTCTGGCCTCCATGGTGGGCATCATATGAATGGCATACTTTGACAGGTGCGAGAACTCCATGTGATACTCCCATACAATCCTAGTACCATGTCTGAGCTTCTCAAATTCCGCGGCACGGGATGCCTTAGTCTCGGCAGGCAAGCAATGGTCCATGAAAGCATCCGCAAACTTTCTCCACCTTGTCGGAGGGCTCCCCTCAACATGAGAATCCTCCCACATCTAAAACCATGAATATGCCACCCCTTTCAGGTGATAGGCGACAAACTTCACTCCCTCCGTCTTAGTAGCGTGCATAACCCGGAGAGTCTTATGCATCTCATCAATTAAATCTTGAGTGTCTGCCTCGGGATCAGTACCTGTGAACAACGGAGGATCCAACTGGAGAAATGTGTTCACCCTAGAACCCGTAGAATCCCCTTGATGACTAGAAGATGTGGGTGCAACATTCGACCTTTGGACCTAAGAAGCTACTAATTGTGTTAGCATCTGGATAACTCCCCTAAGATCCCCATCAGTAGTACCAAAACCGGAAGTTGGGGCTGGAGGTGGTACAGGAATATCAATGAGAGGGATAGTTGCAACCTCAACAGATGTAAGGGCTGGGACAGTCTATTCTCGTGTAGAAGAATCAGGTAGTGGAATAGTCGGGGAAGTATCCTCTCCCATATAATCAAGCCGGGAATCAACAAACACTCGTGGGGTGGCATTGGCTTCTTGGCCATTTCTTACTTTCTTCATTGGTGCCATTTACTGAAAGTTAGAACAATGCACGTGTTAGAGGAGAACAACCTCACATTTAGCTCTATCGCACGATACAGATCAACAAAGAAGGGTATTATTCCTAAATGTCAAAGTAGCCTCCAACTTATAGATGTGGTCGACTACACACCGATAAGAAGGACTCTACTAGACACGACTATGAGACATCCTAGGACACTTTAGAACCTTAGGGTCTGATACCAAGTTTGTCACGCCCCATGTTCGGGGGGCGCAACTAGCGCTCAACTGAGTGAACCCGGCCGAGCAAGCCTGTTGGACACTTCCTACCCATCTTACTTACGCTTGAGAAAATACGTGATTTCATTAATTAGACAATAGGAGATCATACAAGTACATTACTACGACATTTCATTAATTACATCGTTGTTGAGCTGTCAAAATACATACACCCTACTATTTTGTGAAACAACAATCCAAAGACAACATCATCCTTTGACTTCCCAACACCCATATACAACCCACATAATCTCTACGGAGCCTCTATGTAGATACAAAAGAAAGTACTACAAAAGTGCCGGCAACAAAGCCCCGACTATACCTCAAAACGTGGCAATCATATAAGCAAAAGATGTATTACATGACCCCGGGAAGGAATGGGGCTCACCAAGAATGCTAGGAAGATGAAGGAAAGCACCCCTAGCTACAATCAACACTGTCGGCTATGGAACCACCTACATCCATTAAAATATGTAGCGCCCCCGGCAAAAAAGGCGTTAGTACTGTGGAATAGTACTAGTATGTAAAGCTAAATACCAATCTTAATAGAACAAACAATGAAACAAAAAGAAATCAAGAAGGGAGGCCGTCATGATATACAATAAGAGCTTAAACACATATCAAAACATCAGGGAAGGATCACATAATTTCCGGACAAGTTCCCATCTTATTTAGGTTTGATAATATAAGTGTCATGTGCCACAATCCACAATACCACTTTGTTCCTACACGGAGTCTGATCACGGCCCGATCGGCTAGGCCATCTCACTTGATACATTATTCTTTCAATCGTTCATCTCAATTCATATTTCCTTTCAATCTTTCATTACATGGCACATGTAACCTCATATATTACATCGTTCTTAGCCTTTGGCCCCATTTCACAATTTAAGTTCCCTTTATACACGTTCAACAACATCATCATACCAATAATAAGGCCTATCATGTAAGGCATTTTCACATGCAAGGGAAAAGCTCGGGAATTCTAAACATACAGAGACTTCACATATGAATTGGCACAGAAACCTTTATTCAATTTCTTGACATGAGTTCTTAACCTTCCTCACACATATTCTACACTGTCAAACATACTCACATAGGAAAATCAGACATGATAAGCAGTTAGACAATTATTGAACATGAATCTATCAACACAACACAATAGGGCAAATGTTTCTAGCATGATCAATTTACGGATTTACACAAATTTCATGGATGCCAGGGGTTCGATTCTAAGAAGGGGATTTAGCCACACACACCTCAATAGAGTTTTCCTTAATATTTAATATTTTTAGCTCACAATCTCCCTATACCTTTTTGTCATACATTCATGCAAGATAATAACTCCAATAGCAAAAAACTTTCTTGATAACTTAACCATATTTAGCTAAAACTCGAAATTAAGGGTTAGAGTGTAGAATCTTACCTCAAGGATGAAAATTTAGTGCGCTTTTCTTTGTTAATCCTCAAAGATTTGTGTAAGAATTGAAGGATGCTATAATGAATATCACTTTGTCATTCTAAAGCTCCCCCTCTCACTCTATAACATCAGATTTTTTGCTAAAAAATGACCCATTGCGTGTATTTAATGAAGTTGGGTCGGGTTATAAAGATAGAAGAATGGATAGTCCAAGAATCCGGACCGGGCTACAGACCTGGCGTCGCCATCTTAAAGCCTGGTCTAGCCGGGCTACAGACCTGGCGTCGCCATCTTAAAGCCTGGTCAAGCCTTGATTTATCCAGGCTACGCCAGCTTAAGGCCTGGTCCAGCCTGGTCTAGCCGTGACGAAAACTTTAAACTCCCTAATGCATTGTTCAACCAAAAACTCCGAAAATGTAATGTATTAGCCTACATTGACACCATACAATCTTGAATTACATAGCGATGTTTTCCAGGGCCTTACAAGGTTCATGACACAAACAAGGAAAATCATACTATCACATGAATATAATCAACATTATGCCCCCACACCGATACATATCATCTCTGATATATCCACCCTTATCTCTTCGTGTTAACAACATCATAATAACCACCCTTATCGCTCTGCCCAGACAATAAATCACAATAGCCACCCGTCTTACTCCGCATAATATCCACCCTTATCACTCCACCCAGATAATAAACATAATAGCCACCCGTATCACTTCGCACAATCAAAAAAAGTGATATGCCACCCTTATGCTCCTCATAACGACAATCAATCCACATAACATATTCACATGTGCTAACATCACAACAACACGACATATCGACTCGTACCATAAGTGCCCAAAGGCCACAACCTTTCCAAAAAAACAATATCAATATTACCATAACATATAGCCCACAGCTCAACCACGATGTCTACAAGAATCTCAATAGAAACAAAATGAAATGGGGAAAATAATTCGACAATGAAAATTACTCCATTAAACAATAACTTCAACTAAAACACCGAGGATGCCCTCACATTCAGCAAAGAGGACACCGAGACCTTGTCTCAACCCCACAATGACGCACTAGTAATCTCTTTTCGTGTGTATACATTTCAAATAAAACGTGTACTTGTGGATCCAGGTAGCTCGACCAACATTATCAGGTCAAGGGTAATAGAGCAGCTCGGACTGCTTTAGCAATTCATTCCCGCCACTCGAGTTCTCAACAGATTCAACATGGCAAGTGAAACAACGAAAAGAGAAATCACCCTCCCAGTCAATGTGGCCGGCACAATCCAGAATGTTAAATTTCATGTCATCAAAGGATACATGAGGTACAACACCTTGTTTGGCAGTCCGTGGATACACTGCATGAGAGCAGTACCATCCACCTTCCACCAAATGATGAAATTCCCAACAAAGGATGGAATTAAAACCGTCTACGGGGAACAACATGCGGCAGGAGAAATGTTTGCAGTGCACTATATGGTGCCGGCACAAATAACTCCACTGCGAAGGGGCTAAAGGGTAATCAAATTACATCTTCGATTAAGCCCGATTAAACAAAGCAAAAGACTGTACCGCGTCCTCATCATAAGCGAGTAGAACATATCAGACCTTGAAATGTCACCGGCACATCCCACACTAAGGTATAACCCTCTCCCTTTTTATTTTATATTTCACACTAACCCTTACGCAGGCGCTTGACCGAAGAAGTCAAAGCGCTAACCTAGTCCGAAGACCTTAAGGTTTCAAAGCATCCATTGCACTCTTTTCCTTCGACCAAGATTTTGTCCCGAAAAGGGTTTTACTGGTAAGGTTTTTAATGAGGCAACATTCACATGCTACCTAAGGACGACTCGACAAGTATTCAAGGCTTCTTTTGCAATCAACCTCGAACACCAGGGGGAATCCCCCTAGAAAGGCCATCTACTCAGAAAAGCTAAGAAACACCAAATAGGGTACCAATAGGAAAATGATATACCGAGCCAAACGGTCGAACGAACCATGTTCGTATAGCTGGGCCCCCGATGCCGAAAACATGTACACTTTTACCAAGTAATCGAAGAATATCTTTTATCAAATCATCTCACACTCCAAAAGAAACTTGGCACCTTTGCGAAAATGACTCCTCCAACAAAACATCCCGAGCACTCGGGGACTGGCGTCAACAATTAAACACCTAAACGACCTCTGGGTCGGGACTCCAAACTCATAAGCCCTCATCGAGGCAACATGAAAATCACGAAACGTTTTCAAAGCCGAAAGTGTCCCGAACACTCGAGGACTGACGCCAAAATCTCAAAAGTTGCATGACCTCAGGGTCGGAATCGCCAAAATCGTAAGACCTCAATGAGGAAATACCAAGTTTACAAGTAATGGCTCCCAAGTTAAGAAACCCTCGACGACTCGGGGACTTCCGTCAAGTGCCACCTCCATCGAATTATCAAAACCTGAGGTTATAAGACCCCAAGAGGTAGACTCGGTCTCGTAAGACCTACATAAGGTAGCAACAGTATCTGTAAGACATCAAGTAAGGCGTGAACCATACTTGTACCAAGTATCTAATACCAAGTTTGCGAAGCAATGGCTCCCGAGCCAGAATACTCTCGATGACTCGGGGACTGTCGCCAATCGCCATTCATTAAAAAACCTAAGACTATAATACCCCAAGCGGGCAGACTCGGTCTTGTAAGACCTACATAAGGCAGCAACAGTATCTATAAGACCTCAAGCAAGGCATGAACGATACTTGTACCAAGTATGTAAAAACTGTAAGACCTCAAAGGCATGAAAATTTTGTAATACCTTACTAAAGGCATAAACCCGATATCCAAGTTAAGGATATATATCGATTTTGTAAGAACCCTAAAAGGCATACCTTCGATATAGACGTCGTAACTACTTCACTTGGGATCAAAACTGGCTCCGACCAAACACAAATGAATCCGATCAAAAGGCTGTACCGGCCAAACTAACGCCACTCGGGGATGCCCGACTGTCGCTATAAATCACAGGCCTTCAATTACTCCGAATATACTTTGGAAAGAACTGGTTAAATAGGCTACCCTCGGTACAAGCAAACAAGCTTCGACCATGTCAGCTCCTAAAAATACCGGCTTCGAGATACTCAGCCTCCGAGCCAAACCTCCCGAGGTGATCGATTATCGCCATATAATGACTCAAAATCGAGGCTTTTTATTAAGACATCGAAGAGTCAGGCAAACACTATTTAAAAAAATCCTTATCGAGGGAAAAATAAAGCCTACATAAAAGGTCGCTTCGACCCAAGGCATAATAGCCATTATCGCCAGCCCACACAAAAGGTCGCTTTGACCCAAAGGCGTAAGAGCCATTGTCACCAGCCCACACAAATACAAAACTTGAGGGTCGAATGAGCTCGAGTTGAAACCCGATTCTGAGACTGAACACAAAATAGTTAACTAAATATGCCTAAGGGTAAGGTGTAAGAGCCGTTGTCGCCAGCCCACAACTAAAGGTCGCTTTGACCTAAGGAGTAAGAGCCATTGTCGCCAGCCCACACTAAAAGGCCGTATCGGCGCAAGGCGTAACAGCCATTGTCGCCAGTCCACACGAATACAAAACTTATGGGTCGAAGGAGCTCGAGTTGAAACCCGATTTGGATACTGAACCTAAAATAGTTAACTAAATAGGCATAAGGGCAAGGCATAAGAGCCATTGTCGCCAGCCCATATAAAAGGTCGCATCGACCAGGCACGTAAGAGCCTAGGGGATAGCCTAACGAGCCCCAGGGCCATATCACAAATCTAAGGATTCCTACCAATTTAAAGACCTGTTCTCCTGGCCAAATTCGAGACAGAAAGAGGTACAGAAGAAATAAAGCCGCAAAGGTTTCTTTTATACACATATACGAAAAAAATGCAATCTCCATCTACAACACATGCTTTGAAAATGCTATATACAGATGGCGAAATTTACGCCCCCGGGAGCTATGTCCTTCCGGTATCGTCTTCGCTTTCTTCGGTGTCGGACAGAAGTAACCAAGCATCACGCTCGTCCGCCCTCGCTCGCGTCAACTCTTTCGAGAGGGAGAAACCCCTAGCACGGATCTCCTCAAGGGTCTTTCTTCGAGACTTGCAACGAGCATATTCTTCAATTTTCTCTTCACGGTTGAGGATCTTTCTCAGCTCAACTTGAGCATCGGTAGCATCCTTTAAATAGATCTCTATCTCCCGGTCAACCTTAGTTCGGCTCATTACAGCTTCAGCCCGGGCATCAACGATCTCAGATCTGACCTTCGAAAGCTCGGACTCGAGCTTCGTAATAATATTTGTTTGAACTAAAGCGTCATCACGAGATAAGCAATGTTGATCCTTAAAAGCGGGAACTGTAGCCGGAGCACCTTTACCCTCTAAAGCTTGAGCCTCTGCCTGAGCTTTTAGCTCATCATGCTCACACCTAGCTCGGCCAGCTTCATCCCGAAGGCACTCCAGTGCCTTCGTCTTTTTTTGTAACTGAAATAAACGAAGTGTTAGCCTCGGAAGCTAGAAGGTGAAATGTACGCTCACCCGGGACAAAAAATTACCTGTTCCTTCAAGTGGTTCTCATAATTCAAGCTCCAGCTCACCTCATACCGCAAGTGTACCAACTCGACTTCCTTTTCATCGCAAATGAGCCTAAGGGATCTCTCCTCGTCGAGAGCTTTCCGTAGCCTGGCTTCACGACGAAGCAGCCCTGACTTAAGCTTGTCGAAGGCCTGCAAAAGAAAACCAAATAAGGAAGGGAAGGCACGAAGCTCTAAAGGCCTGTGCCGAAACTCACCACGAAGTGAATTCGCTAGGCTTCCTCGAAGGCCGAGCACACATCTGCCAACCCAGTTCCCTCAGCTCTGAAAGGGTCAACTCCGGTTGAGGCACGGATGCTCGGTGTGTACGACCCCAGGTTTTTAGTATCCCTCGAAGTACTGTTGATGGAATAAAAAGGTGACAGCAATAGAGAAACCATCTTTCCAGAACTAGGAACCACGGATGCGGCAGGCTCGGACGATGCTTCCTTCTCGAAGCCCCGGGTCTCGTTTTGCCTTGTTTTGAGCGCCATCGCCCAATAAAAGCATCTTTCACTTATTGTTGTTGTTCTTTAGCCCGGAAGCTGGCAACCCTTTCCCCTCTCCAGAGGAGCGCGACCTCGCCTCCGAAAGCTCTTTGATGCCTAAAATAGCAAGATTAACACGCATAAAGGGAAAATGCCTCTCCAAATGAAGGAAGGGAAAGGAAAAAATAGCAAAAAACCCACTATGATGTTTTGCTTCCCATCTGCCCCGAGACAAAGATCGCCACTTGTGCTCATCATAGGTCGAGTGGGTCGCCAACTTCCGACCCAATCCAGAAAATCAGAAATGTCTCCTGAAGCCCATGAAATCGCTGTAGAAAAAGAAAAGAAGGCACAGTTACGAAACCACCTTTCGCCAAAGAAAAAATTGAGAAGGCACGGAATGCACCACTTACATGTATAGTTCCACTCCTCAGGGAATGTCATAAGCTCCACGGGGATAATGTCAGCGGTCTGCACTCGGATGAAGTGACTTATCCACTCCCGGCCTCCATATTCCTCATCATCAACAACAAAGGGCGTGGTTGATCGGTATCACAATGTTAGCAGACCTCGATGGTGAAAGGGCATGTACAACCTAATAAGATGACTGAGCGTGAGTTCAAGCCCTTCCTTCTCCACAAAAAAGCTCATCATCAACACTTTTCGCCAAAATGACGGGTGGATTTGCGCCAACATATCCCAATACTTTAAATAGATCGAGCACAGCCCTATCAAGGGGGCCCAGTGTGAAATGATACGTGTACACATTCAAAAATCCATCGGCATGATCTGTGATGCCCTTATCCGGGGAAAATGTCTGTAACACTACTTTCTCCCCCATCCGCAGTCTTTTTTCACTAACTCGAGATGCACTTCTCCTATCAAAGAAGTAGTCTTCAAGGTATACTCTCATTGGCCGTGAATGCCGAAGGCGAAACTCTCCCCTCTCTGCCGGACAAACCCCAATGTAGCAGTCATGTCTAAGGCAAAATTAGAGAACTAAAGCAGGAATCTGTGCAAGTATGTCAGTACTGAAGTAGTAAAAGACTTTAACACAGAAAAAGAAGGGTTACTGCTTAAAATGGTGGGATCTCCAAAGAAGCAGAAATGACCCTATATATGAAAAAAAACGGTAGCGATTTGCCCGCCTAAAAGGCCAACAACATCATCGCCAGTCCCGAGGTGGTACCCAACCTCGAGGACCTCCATAAAAAAGACGTTAGTCCCTAAAAAGCCAATGGCATCATTGCCAGTCCCGAGGTGGTACCCGACCTCGAGGACCTACATCAAAAAAAACGTTAGGCCCTAAAAAGGCCAACGACATCATTTATAGTCCCGAGGTGGTACCCGACCTCCAGGACCTCCATCAAAAAGAAGTTAGGCCCTAAAAATCCAATGACATCATCGCTAGTCCCGAGGTGGTACCTGACCTCGAGGACCTCCATCAAAAAAGAAGTTAGGCCCTAAAAAAGCCAACGACATCATCGCTAGTCCGGAGGTGGTACCTGACTTCGAGGACCTCCATCAAAAGAGAAGTTAGGCCCTCAAAAGCCAACGACATCATTGCCAGTCTCGAGGTGGTAACCGGCCTCGAGGATCTCCATCAAAAAGGAAGTTAGGCCCTAAAAAGCCAATGCCATCATCGCTAGTCCCAAGGTGGTACCCGACCTCGAGGACCTCCATCGGAAAAAGGTTATGCTCTAAGAAGCCAAGGACATCATTACAAGTCTCGAGGTGGTACCCGACCTCGAGGACCTACATCGGAAAAAGGTTAGGCTCCAGGAAGCCAATTGTCACGCCCCGAACCTAGGGAGGCGTGGCTGGCACTCGGTGCCGTAGTGGCCCGAGCGAACCACTCTGTAACTCATTTATTCCTTTTTATAACTATCATGGACAACATGGCTGCAACTCATAATGTAAAATTGAAAGTGAAAAACACTGTATCACTGAACTATTTTTTGTAAAACATGAATATATATGGGCCGTCAAGGCCTCTGACATACTGTACAAACTGAACCTCTGTCTACAAAGCCTCAAGGATTATTCAACATCAAATGGGATCGGGTACCGGCCTACCTATAAGTTTGTAGAAAAACTCTAACACGATGACTCATAGACTCGGCTGCACTCCAAATGAGGTGGAGTGTTACTGATCCTTCGCTGAATGCAAACCTTATCTACTATTGGGGATCGTCAAACTATTTTTCTATACATGATTGTTCCTGCGTCATTAATAATTAGGATTGGTATCACATCATGTCTAAGGCAAGAACACCAATAACACAAATATCCTTTACAACATCTGCATCCAATCCACTTCAGTGAACCTGAACATGATTGATGTAGTGAGATGACAAAAGTTACCTAATGTTATGGTCTTTACTTGATTTAAGTATGAGTCCACTAGAAGGAGAAAAGGCAGACATTTTTCTTTCTTTGAACTAGTTCAAGAAATTTTGATACTGGCCAGAAATTATGGTGGTCTTAATCGGTAGCATTTCGTTGGGGAAAAGAAGAAAAATATAGAAAGAGAAAAAATTTGAGGCGGTTTATGACATGGAAGTGGAGCTCAATTGATTTATCAGAATGATTGGTTGAGATTGAAATATTATTTTGTAGTCAAAATCCTAAATGAAGTGTCTTGGAATCCATACCTTGGGTTGCCAACTTTTACATGACTTTAAGAGTCAGTGCTTTGAAAGGGAGGGGCTTCCATCCGGGGTGGGCAAGATTATACAAAACATTGAATTAATTAATTAGGTAATGACCTGTTACCCGATAATTAAATTACCCACGTAATTAAAAAGGTTATCTCAACTTATTTAAAATACAACTGACTTTTAACACACTTTATATATCATACTATAATATACTTTACTATCATGGACATGTGGTACCATACAAAATAAATACATTCACTTATTATTTTATTCAAATATCCATGAAAACAAATACACATATTTTCTCAAATTCTAATTTTCCTAATCCCATATAAAGGGTACATATTTTCATATACTTAATTCTTAAAATGGTAAAAAGATAACATTCTTTTATTGTGAGAAAATAATTCAAATATTTACATTAAAGAAAATCTCATAAACTTTTCTCATACTAGGTGTACAATTTAAAAAATATTCTAAAGTAGTAATATTAATAACTATATGAAGCCATATGTTTCAAACCATTTTTTTCTTTACAAAAATGTTCTACTCAAAATACCATATCAAATATATATACAACGGTATCAAGGTTGTTAAACTTATGGGGTGTAACATCCTTCCCCCCTTTAGATCATTCGTCCTCGAATATTAACTCTTAGAGTTTTTAAAAATTTTTAATAGGGTCTCATCTGTAACTAAACTAAAACAAAAACTATATTTGATGTCTTGACTATTCAGAACCTTTTGTACTCGAGTATCTCGTATCTTCTTTACATTTACCTTACTTTACAATCTCGCATCATATCTTCTGTTTCTTTCATAACCTCCATTCCCCTTACTCTTTAAAGCTCTACTGTGATATCTGCACCTCTGGTGCATACAAAATCTAGCGAAAGATTCATACTGACTTCGTATGACTCAGTTCTATGGCACGATCAGGATACAAAAGAAGGGTAACATTTCCTAAATTCCCTATAGCCTCTCAATTATAAATGTGGCGTGCAACACATCAATTAGTGAGACTCTACTAGGCACGACTTTATAGACTTCCTAGGACACGAACTGCCCTGATACCACTTTGCCACGCCCCGAACCTGAGGAGGCGTGGCTGGCACCCGGTGCCGTAGTGCCCCGAGCGAACCACTATGTAACTCATTAATTCCATTTTATAACTATCATGGCAACATGTCCACAACTCATAATATAAAATTGTAAGTGAAAAACATTTTATCACTGAGCCTTTTTCTTAAAACAAGAATACATATGGGTCGTCAAGGCCTCTGACATACTGTACAAACTGAACCTTTATCTATAAAGCCTCTTGGATTATTCAACATCAAATGGGACAGGGTACCGGCCTACCCATAAGTCTGTAGAAAAACTCCGATGCGATGACTCATAGATCGGCTGCACTCCGAATGAGGTGGAGTCTTACCGAGCCTTCGCTAAATACAAATCTCATCTACCGTGAGGGCTCGTCAAACTATTTATCTATACCTGATTGTTCCTGCGTCATTAATAATTAGGATTGGCATCACGTCATGTCTAAGGCAAGAACAACAATAAAACAAATTTCCTTTACAACATCTGCGTCCAGTCCACTTCAGTGAACCTGAACATGATTGACGAAATGAGATGACAAAAGTTGCCTAAAGTTATGGTCTTTACTTGATTGAAGTATGAGTCCACTAGAAGGAGCAAAAGCAGACATTATTCTTTCTTTGAACTGGCCAAAAATTATGGTGGTCTTAATCGGTAGAATTTCATAGGGGAAAAGAAGAAAAATATAGAAAGAGAAAAAATTTGAGACATGGAGGTGGTGCTCAATTGATTTATCAAAATGACTGGTTGAGATTGAAATATTATTTTGTAGTCAAACTCCTAAATGAAGTGTCTTGGTATCCATACCTTAGGTTGCCACCTTTTACATGACTTTAAGAGTCACTGCTTTGAAAGGGAGGAGCTTCCACGTGGGTGGGCAAGATTATCCAAAATATTGAATTAATTAATTAGATAATGACCCGTTACCCGATAATTAATCAATTACCCACATAATTAAAAAAATTATCTCAACTTATTTAAAATACTACACACTTTTAACACACTTTATATATCATACTATAATATACTTTACTATCATGATCATGTGGTACCATACAAAATAAATACATACACTTATTGTTTTATTAAAATATCCACGAAAAAAAGACACATATTTCTCAACTTCTATTTTTCCTAATCCCATATAAAGGGTACAAATTTTCGTATGCTTAATTCTTAAAATGGTAAAAAGATAACCTTCTTTTATTTTGAGAAAATATTCAAATCTTTACAATAAAGAAAATCTCATATACTTTTCTCATATTAGTTGTATAATTTAAAACATATTCGAAAGTAGTAATTTTAATAACTATATGAAGTCATATTTTTCAAACCACTTTTTTTCTTTAGAAAAATGTTCTACTAAAAATACCATATCATATATATATATATATATATATATATATATATATATATATATATATATATATATATATATATAACTGTATCAAGGTTGTTAAACTTACGGGGTGTAACACCAATGACATCATTATAAGTCTCGAGGTGATAGCCGACCTCAAGGACTTTCGTCAAAAAAGAGTTAGGCTCCAACGAAATAAGCATTTAAGCTTCACCCACATGGGCTTGGTCCTGGGGTGCTATCCGAATTCAGGCAAACCCTCTTCTAGGACCTATCTACAGTGCCTCAAGGCTATCTACGCTAAGTTCAAAGCAAGTTTCTCGGTGGTCCGGATTTGAACGAACCTCCACTCTAGGACTGCTCTCGAAAGCTCAAAGGCAGTCCCTATCCTCGGGCCTCCGAGCAAATTTCCTCTCAAAGATTACCGCGGATCCTAAGTGATAAATCACGGTCTCAAGGCTCGAAGCGTTACTTTCATTTAACTCAAAGTAAGGGTCCCGACGACCCGAGTTTATCGGTTCTATTTACCGTGAAAATGGTAACAACAATTAAATTTGTAAATGGGAATCTAAAAATACGTGATCTATTCTCGAGCTAGTTATTTAGAGTAGTTGATGCTAAGAATATGAAGTTTAACGACGAAATGCAAGCTAAAACGAAGCAATAGTCAAACCGAGGGGCCTGTTACCCCGATGTAGGATTGGTCAATAGGGGACCTCGTGGTTAGTGTTCGGGTCAAGCTAGAGCTATCGAGGGCAATCGGGAATCGGATAACAATTAAGATATGATTAAATAAAGCTCTTTATGGCTAATACGAAGCGCTAAAATGAAGAACAAGTGAGAAAGCGATAAATATTAAAGTGGCCTCGAGCCAGCGAGAGCAAGCGAATTAGAGAAAAGAAAGAGAGGGAGATATTATTGCACTTGTGGAGAAATGGAGCAACATCAGACTCCTATAAGCTAGTGCGAGTTCCCTTTATATTGGAGGGGAACTCGGCGAATAGTACATGGGCATTAATTATAAAGTATGGAGATGGAACGGCTTGACACGATGCCTCAGCATAGGCTTTGGATAGGCCGGCTCTATCAGATTTAGCTGTGTGCCTTGGGAGCTTCCCCCTATGTCCTAGCTTCGATCTTCGTCTTCTCTGAGTCGGGCCTCGACGAGCCTCGAGGGAGGGGATTCGGTCGTGGCTCCACGTCCTCGGGGTCTCGAGGCATTGTTCCGAAATGTCTTGATAGCGAGAAATTAAGTTTTTTGATTTGCACCGCATACAGATAGTCTCCGCATTTCCCAGAACAAATCGAAGGGAAATGATCCTGACACTTGACTCCTCGAGCTTCTTACGGCGACGCCGCACTAACGATGCAACATGTGGTGCGAGCTTTTGTGGCAATCAGGACGTCCCATGGACTTGTGCATCTTGACTATTTAATGCACTGTTGATTCCTGTTCCCCAAGGTGAATGTACCGCCGCCGATTTGGTTTTTCAAGAATGCAGTAACTGCATCCGCCGGTCAATCTTCCAAAACCTCGATAATCCCGTCGTTACCCCTTATAAATGGGGGCTGCCTTGGCATTGTTATTCTTATCCCAGTGCTTTCGTCGTCTTATTTACCCATTTCTTCTTATCATCTTCCTCTATCCTCGAACATCATGCTCGGGGCTCATACCCCCAAGGCCATTTGGCAGAGCTCCCGTAGATTGTGTTGAGGACTTTTGTCGGGGCTTCCCTTTGTCGAGCGTGACCATGCTATCCTGTCGGTGCGGTGGTCGTTGATATGCTTGTTGTTGCTGTTGCTGTTGGTCCAAGATGATGGCGGACGGGGAGTCATTTTTCTCCTTATGTAGATAGCCGTTTGGACTATACATCGCTGCTCACTCTCCTACCAAGGCCTGGTGTGACACTTCATCCCTTGGGTTTTTTTTCTTTCCCAAGGGATATAATGGCACTACCGGCCGTTGAGGTTGGGGCCTACCGAATCTTCAACCTTTAGCTTCAGTGGGCCATGTCTCTTTTCTCTGCCTCCTCTGCATCCCCTCCTTTTCCTCTTCTTCATCTTCTCTGGCTGGAATCCCCTAGAGGATTGAGCTGGGAACCTAGAGGAGGTGACCATCGAAGGAATCGCCCTCGACGATGCGTGCTCGAGGGGGAGGTGCTCGAGGATGCTGATACTGGAGATGGATTTTCGAGGATGGACCGGGCTCTCGGGTTTCATCACATGTACATCCTTACATTCCTCCGTTTTAGGCGTAGAAAACCTCTGTAGGCTTTTGTAATTGTATGTAAGGACCCCTCTAGGGCTGTTGGTCGTGGATTTTTAAGAATATGAATATGCCTTATTGGCTTCTGCTTTCCATTCTTGCCTTATCATTGCATGCTCTCATGCCCTTCGAGGCCTTTTGAATATCTTCCTTTATTGTTGACCGCTGATATCTGACTCAGATGTGAGCATTCCTTCCAATCCTCTATTGGTCGACATGGCTCTTTTTTGAGCCCATTGTCGTACCTCGGACCAAGCCTGAATTGATCTGATAGGCTCTTGATGTCGGGCCCTCCGAGTTGTATGAAGATAATACACAGAGTTTCGGAGCTTTCGAGAATGTTATCCCGAATAAAGGTCAGCCCTGGGTACCTAGGAGTCCCTTTTAATATTGATGCAGATAGCTTTTTAAAGCATATAGTATAGACTTCTGTTGAGGAGTTGCCTGTGCTCAGGCGCTGCCTCGAGCCTTCGTGGAGCTTTAGTGATTGGAGCTTCCTGTGCTCATTCCTCTTTTTAGAAAAGGAAACTATGAGACCGTGTACTACCCTGAGTCAAGTGATGGCATTGAAAGCTTCCCGAAATCCAACTTCTTTTTGGCGCGGATACTTGAGGTAGAATGCTGCCTTGAAACTGGATATAATACGCCCGACTCCTTGAGTCATGGCTTCTCGTCGAAAGATGCTTTTGGGATCGGGTATCACCTCATCGATCAGTATCGAGGCTGTTGGCTCCCTAGGGCTCACTCCGGGTTGGCGAGTCATCGCTGCTTCTTGCATATACGTGAGGCGGCTTCGGCTTCTTCGAAAGACCTCACTATTTTAGATAGTTGCCTTTCCGTTTTGGCATAGGGTTCTTCATTTCTTTAGTCGCAAAAGGCGTTGGCGCATGTCCTTGCTCTGGTCTATCAATTTTACCATAGTCATGGCAACTACTTCGAGGCGGGCCAGACAGGGAGTGGGGAGTGCTTCTTCCGGTGCTCAGGATCCGCGGGAGTTGGTAAGGGGATACTGCCGATGGAGCGAGGAGATTACGCTACAGGTGCTTTCACCGGATGAGAGTATTACAAACTCCGCTGATGGATTCTTGAGCGTATACCTATATCCTTTCGCATTTGGCCCCCTTGATAAGGTCATGCTTGATTTTTGCCTGAAGTATCGGGTTACTTTGGCGTAGATACATTCGTCATTTTGGCGAGTGGTGCTGATGGTGAGATTCTTTGCGGAGAGGGATGGACTTGAATTCACACTTAGCCACCTCATTAGGCTATACCGGCCCTTTCATCACCAAGTCCTGCTAACCATGAGGTGTCGTTCGTCCATGCCCTTTGTTGTTGATGACAAAGAAGATGGGGATCGAGAGTGGGCCAGCTGGTTCATGCGGGTCCAGACGGGTGACATTATCTTTGTGGAGCTTTTGAGATTTCCCGAGGGATGGAATTATGCACGTGAGCGGAGCGTCTGATGCTTTTTCAGATTTTGATTATAGCAAAAATCAGTCGAGTAGTCGTGTTTTCTTCTTTTTGCAGCAACTTCATGGGCACCGGGCGAAGTTCTTGACTTGCTCGGCTGGGTCCAGAGGCTGGTGACCCATTTGACATGCGATGGGCGTAGCTGGCGAGTTGTATTTTGCATTATATGGGGAGCGAAATACCAAGGTATGCGCGCACGCGGCCTTTGCCTTCGTATATTTGATGTGACGTTTTCCCCTTTCTTTTGGACTGTCTTTACCGTTTGTAGATATCAGGCGATTCCTTGGGATAAGGCAGTGCTCTTCCGAAGAGGGGAAGGAGGAATCGGCCTCCGAGTTGAGGGACGATGGTGATAGATGGGATTGGCACCTGCGGTGTGATGGAGCTTTTAATGGCACTGAATGGGCCCGTGTCATCAAGGAGAGGGCATCATCTGAGCCTGTTGTCCCCAGAGAGTGTCTGATTCCCTAACGGCAATTCCTCCGAGTGAATATGATTTGCCCGAGTTTGGTTCTTCTGGGACGAAGAGGCAGGATCAATAGGAGTGTGCTCTAACTTCAAGGAAGTCCACCGGCTTCACTTCATGGTGAGTTTAGGCGCAGTTTTTCAGTATTGCGCGTCCTTCTTTCTTTATCAAGTTTTCCTTTTGCAGGCCTGTGATGGGCTCAGGTCTGAGCTACATCGTCAAGGAGCCAGGCTTCGGAAAGTTCTGGATGAGAACGAGTCCCTTAGGCTCCTTAGCGAGGAGAAGGAGGTTGAGTTGCTGCATTGGCAATATGAGGCATACCAGAGCTTGAATTACGAGAGTTATATGATGGAGCATATAACATTTTGTATAACGCGCTTCGCTCTTTTTGGCAATTAAGGTTAACCCCCTTTTGTTATATTAACTGCAGAAAAAAACGGATGTCTTGGAGTACCTTAAGGGCGACACTGACCGCGTCAGGAATGCTTGTGGTGAGCTAAGGGCTTAGGTGAAAGATCAAGCTCTAGAGGAGAGAGGCGCTTTGGCCAAGGTCCCTTCCTTCGAAGCCCAACTCCGTTTGGCTCGTGACAACACTGTATTTCAAGCGGATATGATCAGGAAGCTCGTGTCTGCTCTCTCGAAGATTGGGGCTGAGATAGTCGATGCCCGGGCTGATGTGGCGTTAAGCCAAACCAAGGCTGATTAGGAGATGGCAATTCAAACGAAGGATGTTGTTAATGCCCAAGCTAAGCTAAAGCAGGCCCTCGACCGGGAGAAGAGGATCGAGGAATATGTTCGTTGCAGATCCCGAAGTGAGGTACTCGAGGATATTGGTGCAAGGGGCTTCGTTCTCTTGGAGGAATTGGCTCGAGAAAGGGCGGACGAGCGTGACGCTCGGTCACTTCTTGCTGACGTCGCGTAGAGTGAATCTGGCAGGTTGTAGCCTTTTGGAGAGGAGTGTAGATTTTGTTGTTTTTATGCTTGGTATTTGATACTTGTAGAGCATGTTTGTAGATAGAGAGTGCTCCTTTTTTGTGTATGTAAGATAAGAGGAAACTTGAAGCTTTATTTCTTCTGCATCTCTTTCTGTATTGCTTTTGACCAGGTGGGCTAGTTTCGGTGTTCGGCAGGATCTTCGTAGGTCCGGAACTGATCAGGCAGGCCCAGAGGCTTTTAAGTGCGATCCTTAGTGCGAGCAGGCATTGGGGGCTCCGTGTTTTGCGCAGCTGTTTAGGCTTAGTCTCTGAGCCAGTCCTTGACTCGAGCTTGCAAGATCAACAATCTTTTGTGCCCGTGTGGGCCGATACTGATTGATCTCATTTCTTGCCCTTGGGCATTCGCGGTTTTGACTATTTTGGGTTCAATCTCCGAGTCGCATTGAGACTCGAGCTTTAATTGACCCTTAATTTCTTTTCTTCTTGCATTGGCGAACGGCAGTGAAAATTCTCGCCCTTGGGCGTTTGTTGTTTCAACTATTTTGGGTCCATTCTCTAAGTCGCGTTGGGATATAAGATTTAGTTGACCCTTAAGTTCTTTCGATCATCAGACCGTCGATAGTGGCTCTTACCCTGTTTTCGTCGTTGAGAACTTTTAATATGTGGCCTAGAGGCTTGTATAGTTAACTATTTTGGATCCGGTCTCCGAATCGGGATACGACTCGAGCTCATTTTAATCCTCAAGTTGTCAATTTTCAAGCTGGCAACAATGGCTCTTACGCTGTTCGATCACCGAGAACTTTTATTGTGCGGCCCGGAGGCTCGTTTGGCTAGCGACAATGGCTCTTACGCTGTTTTCCCATGGGCTTTTGTAGGCTTTGTTTTATGCCCGTTAAGGTCTTTTAATTTTTCCTGACCCGTCGTCAGTTCCGGAAGAACCTCGATTTCAAGTTGTTATCGGCGATGTTTGAGCACCTCAGAAGGTTTTAGCTCGTAGGTCGAGTAGATCAACGCCTTATGATTTGGAGCTGACATGGTCGAAGCTCATTTTTACCTGTTGAGGGAAGCCTGTTTTAACCGGTTCTTTCCAAAGTATATTCGAAGTAATGGTCTGTGATTTTTGTTTAGCGATTGTCGAGTATCCCAAAGTCGCGTTAATTTGGCTGTATCGACCGTTTTGACCGTAGTCATATGTGTTTGGACGGAGCCATTTTTTATCCCGAGTGATAGTTTAGGTATCTACACCGATGATATGCCCTTTTGGGACTCTTACAAATCCGACATATAGGCTAAACTTCCAGATTTCCATGCCTGTTGAGGTCTTACAGTTTCACATGCTTATTGAGGTCTTATAATTTTATCATGCCTGTTGAGTTCTTACATTTCTATCATGCTTGTTGAGGTCTTACTGTATTATCATGCCCTTGAGGTCTTATAGTTTGTGTTGCTTTGTAGAATAAATTTGGTTACACCGAGTCTGCCCGCTCGGGGTCTTACAGTTTTGGGTTTTCTAGTGCATGGAAATTGGCAATAGTCTCCGAGTCATTAAGTTTGCTTAGGCTCGAAGGCCATTTATTCGTGAGCTTGAAGTTACCTTGATGGAGTTTTATGAGCTCGGAGTTTCGACTTTGGGGTCGTGCGGGTGCCAAACTATTGACGCTAAGTCCCCAAGTATTTTAGGATGCGTTCGGTGGAAGGGTTCCTGCCAATAGTACATTGCGATTTCCTTTTTTGGAGAATGAGGTGCCGAAAAATTTTCTTTTATATCTTGGCATAAACATACATTGTTTTATTGTTGTGAGCTCAGCCCACGCGGGCGCGACTCCTCGGACAATTTGGTCTGGTACATAATTCCCTATTGAAACTCAGTCTGTCATTCCCCGATCTTTTTTTAGGGGATGGCGCCCTTGAAAGAAGATCATCGCTCATTGTTTGACTGTCGAAGAAGGCATGTGACCTTATCGGATCCTCCTTTGGGGTACGTTGATCCGCTGATAATCTTGCTGGCAGGACCTTCTTTGAGGCGGAAGTCCGATTAAAGGGAAAAAGCACGACGGGCCCTATTAAGGCCTTGGGATCTTCGGGTTGAGTTAGTACTTCTGAATGTCCCGGCCGATTGTCTGCATACATGTTAGTGAAAAAATAATCAAAGGAGTGAAGTAGCTCTTCCTCACCCGGGATGTGTATGCGAGGTTTTGAGATTTGGTATGTCCCCTTTGATCCTTTTGAGGGTGGAGGTATTTATACAGCCGATGTATCATATGGCGAGGAATTTCCACTCGTCGCGTAATACTCCTTGTCAACTATTTTAATCCCGCCCCTTGCGTGGAATTTCATCCTTTTGGCGAAGTGGGATTAACGCTATCTCTGGGCGGTGTATCTGCGGTTGTCTGAATAAGACGTCTATGACTTGTGCCTTCTTTGATGGTACAGAGCTCGGCATCCCAGCTCGAGCTTAGACGGGTTGTATCGAAAGAGTGGTCTTCCTGCTTGTTGTGTTGATCGTCGTTTGGAATCCGTCAAAGATTCGAGGTACGGGAGCGATTTGGTTCATTAGACTGAACTGCCCTATTGACTTTGGTCCGACATCGCCAATGTGAGGCCGAGGCAAAGTCTTGATGTCCTTTTCTCTGGATGTGAGGGTGTCCTCTGGAATATATCCCTGGACCTGTTTTTTCCTGGTGACGAACATTTTTTACTTTCCATTTTATGAGTCCTTGGAGGGTGTCGCCGCTCCTCCACTGTCGTGTTAATACATTGCGCCTTGTTTGCTTTGTTCTTCCTGGTTGCCTTCCTTCCTTGGGGCTGGATTCAAGCTAATATTTCGGCAGTACTCAGTGGCGATTTTTATTGAGTAGCACGACTGTTGTCTTCCTAAGCCGGTGGCTATTTTTGACCCCCTGGCAGCGCGCACCCTGCGATTCTTGCGCCAGGTTGTGGTTCCTCTGAAATGGTCTTGGACGAATAGGTCTGAGTCATTTGGCGTCCATGGTTTTGCTTATGGTGATCCCGATGATTGGTATAGCAATGCTGAATTCATACTCTACTGGGTGGGGTGCCCTTGCTGGCCATGCCTCATCGAATCTGGCTCTGCTGAAGATTCCTCGAGGATGTTGCCCTCGAGCCCTTTCATGATTGTTGCGAGGTAGATTGCATCTTGGGGCGTTCCTCCTATCTGCGGCACATGGATAGTACCTCCAACTGTTTGGCATTAGCTTCTTTGTCGGGAGCTTGCTTGGGTATACCAGGCTTGGGGAGGCTTCCAGATGGTCATCCACGGCACTGATTCATGGCTGATGCCGGGTACGAGCACCCGACCAGATCTCGGTTGGGTATCTGATCAAGCTTCATTTGAAATGCCCTAAAGTCGTTGGGCATGGTTCGTTTAGGCTACGAGCGAAGGCCTGTGGTGCCCAGTCATCTAAAATTGGGGGCGATCTCGATTGTTCTAATAGGGAACGTGGCGCGACTTCTTGTGGTATTTCATTCTCTCTTTTTTCGTTGGAAGGGTTGTGTAGGGTTCTCCCATTGCTGCTTTGCTGGAATCGGCGTGTACCTCTGCGGAGTAATCTACTAGTATGGTAAGCGAGTTTGTGAGGTCAGGCCCTAGGCTACAGCGCCACATTATAGTCCCTTTTAAGAGTGTTTCCCCAAACTTCTTCAACGAGACTGGCTCGAACTCATCATCTTGAAGGTCGATGCCTTTTCCCGCGCATGTGTAAGCGGTGGTGCGCTTGTCGGGATCCGAGGTCCTGTCGTACTAAGGGAGTTCCGGTATTTCAGATTTCTATGAATTGGTTCCCGGGACTGCTTCCTCGGGGGACAACTGTTGCATGAACTTCCACGAACCTTACTCGATCCTCTTGGAGAGGTCCCCAAGCGTCTTCGTTATGGCAGGGTCGGTTACCGATCTATTGTTGCTCGATCTCTCGGGCATTCGTTCGGTGTGAGGAGCTGTTTCCGGCGCTACTATGATGGCAGTCTCCGGGTAGCTCAATAGCTGAGCGACGACCAACTATTGTGCTTGCAACATTTCAAAAATAACATGAAGACTAACTTCCTTTTCTTCCCGGGACGGGGTTTTTTGAGCTTCCTGTCGGTCGTTGTGTCGTATGCTCCTATCAGTGTGATAAGTTCCATCGACTTGTTGTGCGTCCTACGAATCCGGGTCTGCTAGAATCGGCCCGGGTGTGTTATCGGGATTCCCGGCCCGGACTTGCTGGGACAGCCACGCCATTTTCCCCGTGGTTTTCGAGGTTGTCGTTCTCGACTCTATTTAACGAGCCAGACATTCTGACCTGAAATCAAGAGATGTTTGGACAAGAAAAGGCGTGAAAGATAACGTGCATTTGTGCAATGGAACCAGCAAGAAAATAATCACTATTATGTTCAGCCCCACGGTGGGCGCCAAACTGTTTACAATGAAAATGGTAACAACAATTAAATTAGTAAATGGGATTATAAAAATATGTGACCTATTATCGAGCTAGTTTTTTTGAGTAGTTGATGCTAACAATATGAAGTTTAACGATGAAATGCAAGCTAAAACGAGGCAATAGTCAAACCGAGGGGCATGTTGCCCGGATGTAGGACTGGTCGATGGGGGACCTCAGGGTCGGTGTTCGGGTCGAGCTCGAGCTATCCAGGGCAATCGGGAATGGGATAACATTTAAGATATGATTAAATAAAGCTCTTTATAGCCAATACCAAGCGATAAAATGAAGAACAAGTGAGAAAGAGATAAATATTAAAGTGGCCTCGGGCCAGCGAGAGCAAGCGAGTTAGAGAAAAGAAAGAGAGAGAGATAATATTGCACTTGTGGAGAAATAGAGCAACATTAGCCTCCTATAAGGTAGTGCGAGTTCCTTTTATATTGGAGGGGAACTCGACTAATAGTACATGGGCATTAATTATAAAGTATGGAGATGAGACGGCTTGACGCGACGCCTCAACATAGGCTCTAGATAGATCGACCCTGTTAGACTTAGCCGTGTGCCTTGGGAGTTTTCCCCTCTGTCCTGACTTCGATCTCTGTCTTCTCTGACTCGGGCCTCGACGAGCACCGAGGGAGGGGATTCGGTTGTGGCTCCACGTCCTCGGGGTCTCGAGGCATTCTTCCGAAATATCTTGATAGCGAGAAATTAAGTCCTCTGATTTTCACCGCATACAGGTTCAATCTAGGCTCGATCCAAGGAACAACGAAGGGTTCCACAAGGGGCCGTATTAGTCAATCAAAGGTCAGGAAAACTACTCACACCTGGGCTCGATATTGGCAGCAGCCGATAGAATCACACATTCAAAGTCTCCATAAACACAAATAAAAGGAAATATAGCAAATGTCGAAGACAAAATTGAAGAAACATCTTCACATTCATAAAAATTTGATTACAAAAGCCCACGAGGGGTCCATACATATGATTGCAAAAGCCCACAAGGGGTCTATACACAGAAACAAAGAAGAGAAAAAGTACAGATGTAGCAAAAGACAAGAGCCTAATCTATTCTCAAAGGTTCATCCTCGGCAGGCACATTTAATGCATCCTTAGGAGCTGAACAGGCAGCGACATTATAGCTTTGAAGAATGAGAAACCGTAATGCTTTGAATGATCCTGGAGGAGTGAAACGACGGGATGTTTCGGTTTTCACAAAGGCTCGCGTCATCGGTATGACATCATCGCGGGAAGTCTGAAGAGTCGGATATCAAATCGTTTCTTATCTCTCCTTTCTAAGAAATGCGGGGACTATCTGTATATGGTAAAATCAGAGGGTCCAATTCCTCGTCATCGAAGCACCTCAGATAATCCTCCTGAAGGCTCGAGGCTACAAAGATATGGTCGAGTTTCCTCTCTCGAGGTTCGTTGATGCTCGATTTGTGTATGATGTTGACTACGATTGTGATAGAAACAGGGAGTTCCCAAAGCACACAGCTAGGGCTGACAGAGCCTAGTAGACTGCCCTAACATTGAATCAGGGTGTCAATTTGCTGTCTCATCTCCGCTTCTTTGTCATTAATGTATTTTGTACTATGTTGGGATTCCTCTCCTATATAAAAGGGATCCTTGTCATTTTGTAAACCTCGGTTGCTTCAGCTGCTCCACACAAAATATACAAGAACATTTGCTTTGCTCTCTAACACATTCTCTTGATATTATTTCTTCCATCTATATCTTCATTATTGTTCATCATTTATTGCTTATCATTGGCCATAAAGAGACTTCGTTGATTTTATTATAACTATTAGCCTTACTTCGACCACCTGCGATAGTTCACAGCCTAGCTTCAGAATCGACAATCGAGGCCCCCGAATCGACAAGCTTGAGGCCCCGATTGTCAACCTATCAGTTTGGTTATCACTTTATCCTTAACTCTCATTTTGTTTCTAAGTCTCACATACATAGCATCAACTATTTAACAACTAGCATAAAAATAGATCACATATTTTTAAAGTCCCATAATCAAATTTAATTGTTATTACCATATTCACGATAAACAAATTCAAATATGAACAAGTCCTAAAAAATTGTAAAAACTTAGTCGAAGCCTCAAATCATATCAAACAATATTGAAATCATGAATCACACCCCAATACAAACCTAATGAACTTATGAACTTCTATCTTCTAAAACTAATGCCGAATCATATCAAACCAACTCCGATTGACCTTAAACTTTGCACACAAGTCATAAATGACACATCGTACCTATTCCAACTCGCAGAACCAAGATATAATCCCAATATCAAAAAAATTTACTCTCGGTCAAACTTTTCAACCTTCCAAACCTTTAATTTTTCAACTTTCGCCAATTCTAGCCAAAACAACCTACGGACCTCCAAATCAACATTTGAACATACCCATAAGTCTAAAATCACCATATAAAGCGATCAGAACTATCAAAACTCCTTTCTAGAGTCATATATGCAAAAGTCAAATTTCAACGATTTCACTCTGATACATCCCTGGATCCAATCCAACCATCTCAGCAAGTCATATAACAACAATTAAATAAGGAAGAAGGAAAAAAATATGGGAACATTGCTAAAATGCTCAAAACGACCGGCTAGGTTGTTACAAGAGTTATGGATTTAAAAATAGTGATGGTTAACTGAGATCAAAAAGGAAAAGAGGTAGAAGAACATGTGATCTAAGATTCAAAGGCTCACTATCTTTTGGATGTTTGATATATTGATGTGGGGAAGAGAGAAGCATTGGGCTCAGATCTTTGCGAGAAGATCAAATTTCTACTGGTTCAATAGGTTCTAAACCAAGAAGATGTTAAAACTCAATCGTATTGAAGGAACATTTCCATGCGTCCACTAGAACTTTGAGGTCTTCACATGGTTGATCGAATCGGTCATAGCTAGAGCTCTGAGATATCTAATGATCTCAAATATGTGACGATACAAGAAGAAGTAAAGAGATGATTAGAGATGGGAGGTGATAAGGGAAAAGAGAAGATAAGAGTGTTAACAATGGTGGAACATCGGTAGAAGCTATGGTTTAGTAGATAACAAGGACAAACTAGTTTAGAGAAGATGAGGGCATCAATATCTAATGAAATAAGGGTATTAGGGTAAGAACCCATAGTTAAAGGGAGGTCCATGGGATGAGGGAATGAGAGTCGTTGATATATGTTGATCAACGACTAGGGTTTGAAATGGAACGAAATAGGTTAAAAGAGTCTTTTGTTGGCCATTAAATCAAAATGAACAGATGGTCTTAATAATCTGGATGTGTTTAATAAAATGGACAGAGGAAATAATTTTGGTTGTTTGATGAAAGAGAGAACAACAGTTGGGATTTTGTGTTCCTTCTATGAGGGGAACGAGTGGGTGTGTGGCAAGTGTGGTTGGTGCGTATAGGTAGCACGAAATGCTGAGATGGAAAGGAAGGTGTTATGACCCAAAATCCCACCAATGTCGTAATGGAACCTAACCTCAACCTGCTGGGTAAGCCAAACTGTATAAGTTACTACTACAATAAGACTTCATCAATTTTGTTATAAATAAGACTAAAATTTAATTTAATACAACTACCTCAAGCACTGATAGTAAGTCATGAGCCATTACAGTTTAGATTTACAAAGTTGGTGAAATGAATAAAGACAACATTTATTTGAAAGTTACATAAATAGAAATAAAATCCTAAGCTAACAAGAACAAAAAGGTAGAATGCATCTGGTACGCTGGTACATCTCCAATGCAAAGTTCTATCTTCATATCTACTCAACTCAAAAAATCTACATGCAAGGTGCAAAAATGTAGTGTATGTACAACTGATGTCACTCACACTATAAGTACCTTGAATAACCTTAGAGAAGTAGTTACGATATTTTTAAATCAAAAGATACTCACTAGTAGAATAAAATATGCAATATATCAAAGACTGGTAACAAGAAGTATAGCAAAAAAACAATAACTATAATCTCATAAGAACAAGTGAAAACAATTTAATACAAGTAAAGGTTTAGCTTCAACAACAAGTCATCAAATAAAACCGCACACATATGACACCTCGTGCACACATTGTCAATCACCCTCACACGACAAGAATTTTGTCCCACAACCCTTTCAACCTTTCACTCTTTTGGTACTTGCAGTTCATGATCCTAAATATTTTTAACCTCCAAGGTAACTTAAATAACTTACTTTATATACTTTTAAAGATTACCTCATTTTCAATCTTACTTCAATTGCCATACGATGTATTTTTACGTATGAAACATGGGTTGTAACATCATTCCTCCTTTGGAACATTCGTCCTCAAATGTTGACTGATGTGCTTACCAGTCTCATAACCTACACCTCTTATGAATACTTTAATACTATCTTTTCTATCTAGGCAATTGTTCTATGAATAAATCCGAAGGTTAGGGCATTCCCCCCTTAGGCCTCTTTCTCACACCACGATCTATGGTCGGAAATCTTCCAATCTCATAACTGTTGCTAGGTTCTGTCATGCAGCTTGTACGACTCTATTCTTGTACGTGCACCTATGTGACTCTTCTCCTTTTATTCCTCCAGTGTTTAGCTAATCTCTAGGCCTCACTTTGTGAACGTATACAAAACTATGAAAAGTTCTCCCTTGGCATCTATGGGTGTACTGAAGTTCTTCGTTTGGTACTTTTTCAAACTTACGACTTTATTGCATCTAGGTAGGTCATACTATATTATAACACTTACTTTTTAAGTTTATTTTTACCGTAGTCTGCTACCCAACTCTAGGTTACTCTCTCGTTGCTTATCCTATATATATAAGTTTAAGTCCTTTAATTCTCCCCTTTCACTGTTCATCTAAAAAATGATAGTTTATTCTCATATCATATTTTGGAAATTTTATCCATTTATTGTTGATTCGCCTTAATGTTGATCTATAATCTACCGCTGATAACTTGAAACCTCTTACGTAATACATTGTAAAAAGGGCTCACATCTCATCGGAGAGCATTTTAAGTTATTTGCTTGATCCATCTAGGGACGATACTATACTATAATAACAATATTTCATCGCATCTAAACGTGATTCACCTTATAGGGGTATTCTAATCCCGTGCAATTCATGAAATCCCTTCTCTTTGAATCGTTACTCAATTGAAGTCCTAAACGTCATCTTCTATCATTTATCACAGTTACACTCTTATTCTATTACTGGGGAAGCATTGTCATGCCCCGACCTCGAGGAGCGTAACCGGCGCTCAACCAAGATAACCTGGTCAAGCAAGCCTACAAGATTCTTCCTCCCTAAACTTACCCATAAGCAAAGTGAAGGTGCATTCCCATTAATTAGACAATAAGCTGATCATGTGAACAACACAATCTCAGTACCATTAGTTACTTCATTATTAATTTCAAAAAATACATTACACATTCATATTGTTGAGTGGAACAAGTGATACAATTACCATAATTCTAGTTTGACTTTCCCAACACCAATGTACAACCCACACTATATCTACGGAGCCTCTAACGGATACAAAAGACAACTATGACTGTGCTGGCAACAAGGCCCCGACTATACTTCAAAACATAATACACAAGGAACAAAAAATACACGACCCCCAAATGATGTGGGGCTCACAAAGTCAGCTGGGAAGAGGGCGTACTGCTTTCACTGATTAATGCTGCCTGCTGTAGAATCACCTGCATCAATTAATGATGCAGCACCCCTAGGAAAAGGGACGTTAGTAAATATGGAATAGTACTAGTATGTAAGACTAAACACCCTCTCAATAGAATGACTAACAATACAAGGAGAAACAATCATATGATCAAAATGAAAGCTTCAAATAATACCAAAGCATCAAGTTAGGAGCAAGATAAGTTTTCAAGTAACTTTCAATATTTTAGGTTTGGAGCTCTTTAGTACCGATATACCACCGTCTTTTTAGCATAGAGTCCGATCGGTTAGGCCGTCTCACCAATGGCATCCAATCACAATCGCAATCGCCACCATGTGTGCGGCATGGCATCCGATCTCGATCTGATCGGCTAGGCCGTCTCACTACAATGCCTTGTGGATCGACATCACTCTCTGCTAGCAATCATCTCATCCAAATTAAGGGGAAATAATCTCAACACGTCAATCTCATCCTATTTAAGGGGAATATCCTCAACATATTAGTATGAGAATTTACCCCTCAATCACTCCTACGCTGGCACGTGTAGTTCGGGGTTAGGTTATTTCAACCTACCCTTCCTGGGTGACTAACGATACTCCAAAAATGTTTATTACATAAAGGATGTCCAGCTCATTTCATAATCCTTTACACATCTATTTATTTCATTGGCACTAGTGGCCACAAATGTAATATCATTCTTGGCACGTTGGTCATATTCCATATTTTATGATCACCCCTTCCACTTTCAAACATCATCATGGATTATCAATAACAAGGAATTTCTAATCAGGACTTTAAGTGTACATATGAGCAAGTAAGAGTCTTAAGCACATTGATTCTTGTTCCACCATTTGGAATACTAACTTTCATTTGAAACATGACTTTAATTCATAACATTTTAATACACAACCCATTCTTTGAACACATTCCCGAAGGATAACATAATATGATAACAACATTCAGAACACATTTTGAACCTATATCTTTCGACACAAAATTTATTCGGAATAATTAAATTTATAGTGAATAACTCGGAACATAAAAAATAAGAACTTGGCCCATCATACTTGAGACTTATGAGAACATCATGGGATTACATTATAAGAGAGATGTTTAGCCAATATACCTTGCTTTGAGCATTCCTTAAATTACTATAATGTTCCGAAAATCCAAAAAACTTTGATCTATTTAGAGACATAATAAAATTCAACCATAATTAGGAAGATATTCATGGTTTCAGGTCATTTAAGAATTTTATCAAGCACTAGGTGTGCATTATGATTTCAAGGTTCTCCTATGCTGGATTCCTTCATCCTACAACCTAATGATTAACCATTTGAGCTCAACAACCTCCTCACAAATCTTGTTTGTACATGCATGTATATATAACACTCACATACCCAAGAATCACACTCCCCATTATCTATCATGTTGGTTCATGCATGAATTTTCCAAGACTTGAGCAAGGAATTGAAGTGGAAGGTGTTAGAGCTCCCATTTCTATCTCTAGTTCCTCCCCTCTCTCTTAAAATATAAGATTTTCCCTTCAAAAATGGTCCCTCAAGTATATTTATTTAAACAAGGTTAGATTATAAAAGTAGGAAAAATTGAGCCTCCAAACTCAACTCTGCAGTCGCAAAGTTGACCGCGGAACATGTATGCGGTCCGCATAAGGGACCACGAAATCTCCCTCCAAAATTAGGTTGCTCGGGTCAAGTCTGTCGCAGGTCTGTGGTCCGCAGACCAATTATACGATTGCATCATACATCTCAAAGGTCCCTTTCCTAATTTCTTCATGCTAAATCTGCAACGATTTTTTCGGCCCGCGCAATGATTATGCAGCTGCATACTTGACAGCAAAATGATCTTCAAAAACTTGCTCAAGTTTTGTTGCACTATGTGGCCGATCTGTGATCCACGAAGTTACTCTGCGGTCGCATAGTGGACCACATAAATGACATGTTCTACAAAATTATTCTTCCAACTCCCTAGCACACTGTACAGCCGAAAAAGATCGTACCTCAAACACATTAGCCTAACTCGGTACCACGAAACCTTAGTTCTTGTAAAATTTTACGTGGCCTTACATCCTCCCCCACTTAAGACCTTTCATCTTTGAATAAGGGTAAAAAATCCATGATCAACATACAATGTGACTTAACTCTTAATTCACACACCCGCAGTTCTGAATTTTGACTAACTCCCCAAATGTCAAGAAATTTTGGCAGAGTTTCCCCTAAAGTTGGGCCTATCCACCTGTTAGAGAATCTTATGATCCAATACTAACAACATATACATAATCCAATGACGTAACATAACATGAAAACAACACCAACCGTGGCCTCACAAGGAATATATTACTTAAAAGGAACACCCCTAACATCAACTGTACAAGTGATACCTACTTCATAGAAAGTAAGCTCTTCACATTTTCAATGAACACTACGTAAATACATAGTTATTCAAACAAATGAGGGTACTTCTTCTTCATCTATTCCTCGGCCTCCCATGTGGCCTCTTCAACCTGTTTGTTTTGACATAGCACTTTCACGGAGGCAATCTCTTTATTTCTTAATACATGACCCCGGGATGAAGTGGGGCTCACCGAGTTTGCTAGGAAGATGATGCACCACTAACTACGATCAACACTATCTGATATGGAACCACCTGCATCCATTTAAAGATGCTACATTCCCGGCAAAAGGAACATTAATAGAATGAGCAATAATACAAGAGGGAAACAGTCATAAGTTCAATAGAGCTTCAAACAACACTAAAACACCAGGTAAGGATCACGTAAGTTCTCAATCCAATTTCCATCTTATTAGGTTAGGGAATCTTTAGTGCTGATATGCCACAATCCGCAATACCATCGCGTTCTTATACAGAGTCTGATCTCGACCCGATCAGCTAGGTCATCTCATTTGAGACATCAACCATATCCATAATTTCAATTTCCATTTCCAGCACAATTAACACCATGTGTACGGCAAGGCATCCGATCACGGCCTGATCGGCTAGGCCATCACACTCGAGACATCATCCTTTTAATCAGTCATCTCACTTCATGTTTATTTCCTATCTTTTCAATGCATTGGCATGAATGTCCTCATTTATAAAGTCATTCATGCCACTTGGCTGAATTTCACAATTCAAGTTTCCTTTTTTACATTCAACATTATTATCACATCAACAACACTAAGGCCTGTCATTTAAGACATTAGGACATATATGAGTAATTTGGGAATCCTAAGCACACAAAGATTTTCATACACATTGGCATAACAACCATTATTCGAATATGACTTGAAGTCCTAACATTTTAACACATATTCCATATTTTGAACATATCCTCGGTTGATAAGATAACATGATGGAGTGTTAAGGCATTTGGATTACATATTGAGCATATATCTTACAGCACAAACATATTTGAAAATAGCAAACTCTATAATGATGGGGGGGGGCTTACACCAATTACGTGAACACTGTGGGATTCCGATCTAATTAGAAGGGTTTTAGCCATACATACCCCAATTTAGCTCTCCTACACTCTAAAATATTCCGGGAATCTTAGCAATACCAATATAATTTAGAAATATAACAAATTGAACTAAAATTAGGGAAATGATAATGGTTCTAGCTCATTGAGTATTTTATCAACCACCAAGTGTGCATTAAGGTTTTAAGGACTTTTTTATGAAAGACTTCACCATCCCACACCCCATTCATTGCTATCTTTATCCCACAACCTCCCTACATACTTTGATAATACATGCATGCAATCTATCCACCCCCACACCAGACAATTGTCTTTGTACTTATCCATTTTTTACTAAATTTTCAAAAGTAAAAGCTAGGGTATAGATTCTTACGTTCAATATGAGGACCTCAAGGATTGAGCAAGAATTGTTGGATATTAGTGTGAGGTTATTATCTCTCTCTAAGAACCCTCTCCCTCACTATAGAAATATCAGGAATGAGCTCAAAATGGTCTATGGTATGTGTTTTAATGGAATAGGGTCGGGTTTAAAAATTAGAGAAAGGAGCCCCAACATAGATCTACGGTCTCATATACGACCGCATATTGCTTCTACTATTTTTAACCCATAAGCCCTTTTCAGTACCATGATGTTCTGGGTTTCTCGGTAAAATTTTATGGGGCCTTACAACTGATCAATCCCACCTGCTGTGGACCCACCTACATCTATTAAAGATGCAGTGCCCTCGACAAAAAGGACGTTAGTACATATGGAATAGTACTAGTATGTAAGACTAAACACTATCTCAATAGAACGAGTAACACTACAAGGAGAAACAATCATATGGTCAAAATGAAAGCTTCAAATAATACCAAAGCATCAGGTTAGGAGCAAGATAAGTTTTTAAGTAACTTTTAATATTTTAGGTTGGGAGACCTTTAGTACCTATATACCACCATGTTTTTAATACGGAGTCCAATCACAGCCCGATCAGCTAGGCAGTCTCACTAAAGACATCCAATCACAATCACAATTACCACCATGTGCCCGACATGGTGTCCGATCTCGACCCAATCGGCTAGGTCGTCTCACCACAATGTTGTGTGGATCGACATCACACTCCCCTAGCAATCTTCTCATCTCAATTAAGGGGAAATAATCTCAACACATCAATCTCATCCCTTTAAAGGGGAATATCCTTACTCTGGTCTACCTAAAACCTTGTCGTTCTATCATGCTTTATCTTGACACCTACATGTATCTATTCATACTACTCGCAACCTTCATTTTACTTGCTAGCACTATAGATTTACTTATGTTATTCTAGAACCTCAATCAAAACATCATGTTGTCTCGAACTCTTCTTTACTCTCTTAAATAGGTCTCTCGGTACCTGGAAACCATATGCTGGAAGATATGCTTCTAATGACACCACTATCATTTCTAGATACTGAAACATGGCACTTCAAGCCCTTTATCTGATGTTGGACTATTAACAACCTTATTTACTTGAGTATCACGTACCTTCTTCACTTTTACCTTACATACCTTTAAATCTCGCATCGTATATTATGTTGCTTTCATAATCTCCATTCCACATAGGTGGAATTCACATCACACCTTAAAGCTCCACTATAATACTTCCACATTTGGTTCATACACAATCCACTAGAAGATTCATACTGACTTCTTAGTACTCAGCTCAATGGAACGATCTGTAAACAAAAGAAGGGTAACATTTCCTAAATGCCATACCAAACACAGAAAACTACATCACTTAGCTGGTGTTGTATGTCTGCGCCAATTCATCACTGCCTCTATCTTCTGACCATCTGCTTTGATGACCTCTGATGATACTATATGCCAGAGAAATTCTATCAAGCTCAACAAGAATTTGCACATCGAGAATTTGGCATACAGCTTCTAGTCCCAAGGGATAGCAACACTATGCATAAATGCTCTACATATTCTGATTCAGATTTGGAATATACTAGAATATCATCAATAAACACTATCACAAGCAGGTCCAGATAAGGCCTAAGCATGCGGTTCATAAGATCCATAAACACCGTTGGGGCATTAGTCAACCCGAACGACATCACTAGAAACTCGTAATGGCTATAGTTGGTTCCAAATGATGTCTTAGGTATGTCACACTTTCCGACTCTAACCTGATGGTAGCCTGATCTCAAGTCTATCTTGGAGAAGCACTTGGCACCCTGAAGCTGGTTGAACAAGTCATCTGGAAAGGGGATATTTCTGGGTCTAAGTAAACCCTTATCTAATAAATAATGCAACTACTCTTTATGTTCATTTAATTTTGTTGGTTCCATCCTATAAGGAGGTATAAATATTGGTTGCGTACCCGACACTATATTTATGGGAAAGTCAATTTCCAGCTCTAGAAGAAGACCTGGAAGCTCATATGGAAATACGCCAGGGAACTCATTAACTACTAGAACTGATTGAAGAGACGGTGTTCCCTTCTCTATGTATCAAACATGAATTATATGATATAAGAATCACTTGGTGATCATCTTCCTTGTCTTAAGGTACGAAATAAATCTACTTTTTGGTGATACAGAAACACCTTTCCACTCTACAGCTGACCCTTCTAAAAATTGAAATGGACCGCCTTTGCTCTATAGTCAACACTAGCATAGCAAGAAGACAACCAACCCATATCAAGTATAACATCAACGCTAACCATTTATAGCTCAATCAATACAGATATTGTACTACGACCGCCAAACAAAAAAGTGCAACCTCTAAAACATGCATAGCTACTACTGAATAACCAACTAGGGTGGCTACCTCAAAAGGTGTTATGGATTCTTGTTACATCTCGTATTTTCATACATTAAAGTTTCGTCTTCAGTTAATCGACGTATACTCGGGGATGAGATTTTCTTGAGGTCGTATTTATGCTATTTATAACAAGCGATAAGTAAGTGTCGTGAAGGATAAAGGGTAAACGAATCAAAGAAAATGAGTTTCATTGAAGGTTGTCGATTTGGCATAAAATATAATTTGAGCCATAATACCACGTATTTATGAACTAGTGCTATACAAGGTACCCCATGACCACGATAGTAGGGTATGTAAAAGTATATTAAAAGTGAGTAGTATATTAAGTAATTTTAGATAATTCTTAATTATGTGGAAAATTGGTATATTATTGGGTAACGGGATATTACCTAATTAACTAATGAGTTATGGATAAAGATTAAAAACCTCCCCCACCCCACGTGGTAGCAAGCCACTACCAAACCATATGACTCTTAGTTATTATGGGTTAGGCTGTAATCAATTTAACATAGGGCCATTTAATTCAAAGATAGATATGTATCTTTCAACAATTTAAAGAATAACAAAGATTCTAATTATGGTGCAATCTGAAACTATGTCTCTTTCAACAATTTAAAGAATAACGAAGACTCTAAATGAAATAGAGATTTCAACAAGTAAGGTACGGTTCTTCAATAATTCAAGCAGATATTTCATAGAATGTTAATTTACATGAGATTTTGAAATATTAATGGAGTACGGTGTAATCTTTATCAAGAGCATTGACTCAGGTATGTTAAGGTTATCTCTTCTTTCCTCTTGGCATAAACCATATGATACAAACAAAACGAGCAAATGCATAATTTACATAAATGACTCTATTGATAGGAGTATTAGAGGTGCCTATGTTCATGAATTCCCTTTATCTTATTATTACATCTTCTGTTCATGGGTCTCTGAAAGATACGTAGTTGATAAAGTTTATCCGAAAAGTATATTGATCTTATTGTTATATTTTATGCATTTCATTCATTTATACATGTACATTGACCCATGACCAGATGAGATTATATACATATATATATATATATATACACACACACACACACACATATGTACTTATATGTATATGAGATATGGGAAAAGGTTACAGCATTTTATATGCACCATCACCTGATTAGTTGGTATATGTTGATGATTTTGCCCACAGTGGCCGAGATGATATGATAAGATGCCCTTAGAGTCTTAATGATGTTATGTGCACCTATACCTATGCATGACACAACATTTACACGCACGTGCATGATTTTATAATTGTTTCAAGATTTGCAAAGTTATTTAGACTTAGAGGCAGAATTCCTTATTCCATGTTTCATCTATGTCTCTTATGTACTGATTTTCACACCTTACGTACTCAGTACATTATTCGTACTAACGTCCTATTTCCTGGGGCCTATGTTTCATGCCCACAGGTGTAGGTAGGCAAGCTGATGGTCCCCCTTCTTAGGATCCTTGATCAACGAGAGTTGGCGTGATCCACTTGATCTAGAGCTTCTTTTGATTTTGGTACAATATGTTTGTATACATATATGGGTATGATGTGGCCCAGTCCCGTCCTTCTACCATTGTATTTTCTTTTAGAGGTCTGTAGAAAGATATGTATAGTTGGATAGTATGTGGCCTTGTCGGCTTCCAGTTTTGGGTATATAGTTGTCTATAGCAGCATTGCCAGCTCGCCCACTGTATTCCGCATGTATATGTACATATGTCTTTTGGATAGGTTTTCCTCACGTATGCTATTCATGTTTATATCTTAAATACATGCTTAAGGATGTTCGATATGTACGATTCGGACACCCGTCGTAGCCCATCGGTTTAGGTTGTGACAAAAGTGGTATTAGAGTAGTTTACTCATAGGGTAGTATTTACCGAGAAAATGGTAATAACAATTAAATTTTTTAATGGAACTCTAAAAATACATGATCTATTTTTATTCTAGTATGTTAAGCAGTTGATGTTGTATCAGAATTTTAGAAACGAAATAAAAGAAAGGGGTGAAGTGATAGCCAAACCGGTGGGCCAATTATCGGGGCCTCGATTCCTGAGTTCGACTACGAGCTAACGAGGGGGGGCGATATATGGCTAGCAGTATAATATGATTGAAAAAGGCTCTTTATGGTCAATGATAAGCAATAAATGATGAACGACTAAGAAGATAAGAAATAAGAGCTATAATATCAAGAGAATGTGTTAGAGAGTGAAATAGAGAGTTCTTGTATATTTTCATGTGGGGTAGCCCTTTCAAAGTAATAGGGATCCCCTTTATATAGGAGGGGAAACCCTTTATAGTACAAAAAACATTAATTACAAGGATACGTAGACGTGACAACTAGATGACACCCTGACTCGGGTCATGAAGTAACTCTCTAGGCTTCATCAGTCCTAGCCACGTGCCTTTGGGAACTCCCCGTTTCTTCCATGGTCGTGGTTGTCGTTATCACAATATCGAGTGTCAACGAACCTCGAGGGTGGAGTCTCGATCATAGCCTTGTAGCCTCGAGACATCCAGACGGTCTACTGCGGTGCTTTGATAATGAGAAATTGGACCCTCAGATTTCACTGTATACAGATAGTCCCCACGTTTCTTGGAGAGGAGTGATAAGAAACAATTTTGATACCCAACTCTTCAGACTTCCAACAGTGACGTAATGCTGACGATATCATACTTACGATGTAAGTCTCCCCGATAACCGGTACATCCCATGGACTTGTCTTTTCAGCATCATTCAATGTGGTGTTGAATCCCATTCTTCAAGGTGACCGTATCACCGTTGATCCAGTTCCTAATGGCGTATTTATTGCCCCTATTGATACGTCTTTCGAAGGCATTAATGGCATTGTAGGCCACACTATTATCCCCTATAAATGGGGCCTTTCCATGCTAACTTTTTATTCAAGTGTTTCTCAACATCTTTTTGTTCCTTTCTTCTCATCCTCATTATCCTTCTTCTATTGCTACCTGCCATGTCTGGGATTTTTGACCTTAAGATCTTATGACGGTGTTCTTACCAGTCGTGCCATCGCCCTATACTTAGGCTTTGCTGTGCCGAGCGAGATTACATTGCCTCGTTGTTGTTATTGTTATTGTTACGGCTATCACTATTATCGTCATTAGACCGAGGTAATGAGAAGAATGGGGTTGGCCTGTTCCGACTTGGGGGAATATTTGGACTCTACACCTCTGCTCGGAAAAGTGTTCGGACTACACATCGCTGCTCACTCTCTTACCCTGGCCTAGTGCTGCACTTCATCCCTCGGGTCTTTTTCCAAGGGATAAAATGCCGCACCGGCCATTAAGCTCACACGGAATGATGTCCCAGAAGGTGGAACCATAACGGACGTGCGAGTAGGGTCGAGGCCCGCCTAATCTTCATCCTTTGGAATCAGCGGGCTATGTCTCTTTTTTCTGCTTCTTCTGCATCAACTTCCTTTTCTTTGCCTCCCGCTTTCCTCTTCTTCATCTTCGCCCTTGAAGACACTGCTCAGTGGGATTGAGCTGGGAACCAAGAAGAGGTGGCGGCCGAAGGTATCACCGTCAAGGATATATGCTCGAGGGGGCGAAGCTCGGAAATGCTAATATCATAGATTAATCTTCGAGAGTAGATTAGGTCCCAGGCTTTCACTACATGTGTACCCTCTTGCTTCTTTGTTTTTATGTAAGAACTCCTTGTGGGATTTTGTAATCATATGTAAGGACCCCCGTGGGCTTTGTAATTGAATATTTCATGAATACAAAGATATTTTCTCCAATTTGTCTTCGATTCTTGCTATATTCTTTTATATTTATGGAGATTCTGAATGCATGGCTCCGTTTGCTGTTGCTAATATCAAGCCCGGGTGTGAGCATTCTTTCTGGCCTTCGATTAATTAATATGGCCTTGTGCGGAACCCTTTGCAATCCCTTGGATCGAACCTGGATCGGGCCAATAAATTAGGGTCGCCGGGACCTTGACTCCAAGTGGAATGAAAGTGATGTTTTGGGCTTTGAAACCATGATTTATTACTTAAACTCGTTGGTAACCTTTGAGAAGAAATTTGCTTAGAGGCCTGTGAACAAGGACTGCCTTTGATCTCTCGAGGGCAGTCCCAGAGCGGAGGTTTGTTCAAATTCGGGCCACCTGGAAACTCGCTATGGCTTAGTGTAAATAGCCTTAGGGCGCTGTAGATAGATCACGAAAGAGGGTTTGTCCGATTGCGGATGGTACCTCGGTGCCAAGCCCATGCAAGTGGGGTTTAAATGCTTATTTCCTTGGAGCTTGATTCCCTTTTGACAAAAACCCCCAAGGTCGAGTATCACCTCTGGTCTTGTTATGATATTGTTGGCTTCCTGGAGAATAAATTTCCCTTTGATGGAGATCCTTGAGGTCGGGTACCACCTCAGAACTGGAGAAGGTTTTAGTGGCTAGTGTTCTTAACTGGCTTTGAAGCAGGTGCGACGTCGTTGTTTTATCCATATATAAATAGGGTTGTGCTCGATTTCTGCTTAGAGTATCAGGTTACCTTGGTGCAGGTCCATCCATCGTTTTGGCGAACGGTGTTGATGGTGAGATTTTTTGCGGAGATGGCGGGGCTTGAATTTTTGCTCAGTCATCTTATTAGGCTGTACCATCCCTTTCACCATCGAGGTTTGTTAACCTTGCAATGTCGATCGACCACACCCTTCATTGTTAATGATAGGGAGGACGGAGATCGGGGATGGATGAGTAATTTTGTCCGAGTGTGGGCCACTGACATTATCCCCGAGGAGCTTATGTCATTCCCTAAGGAATGACATTATACTGGTAAGTGGTGCATATCGTGTGTTATCAGTTCTGTCTATGGCGAATGCCTGGTTTCGTAACGTGCCTTCTTTACTTTTCCCGTAGCGATTTTATGGGCACCGGGCGATGTTCCCAATTTTACGGACTAGGTCCGAAAGTTGGCGATCCACTCGACCTTTGATGAGCGCAAGTGGTGAGCTTTGTCTTGAGGTAGATGGGAAGCCAAATACCATGGTGAGTGTTGTTCTATTCCTCTCTTTCCCTTCTTTTATGTGGAGAAGCATACCCCCCTTTACGTGCATTAATCTTACTGTTGTAGGCATTGGAGAGCCTTTCGAGGTGAGGTCGTTCTCCTTTCCGTTGATAGCATTTTGGGAGATACTAGAAAGTCGGGATTGCATACACCAAGCGACCGTGCTTCGATCGGAGTAGGCTCTTTCAGGGCCGAAGGTTCTGGATTGGCACGTATGCGTTCGGCCTTCGAGGAAGCCCAGCGGCTTCACTTTGCGGTGAGTTTCGTAATAGGTTTTTCGAGCTTTGCACCTTCCCTTCCTTATTGAGTTTTATTTTGGAGGCATTGGACAAGATTATGTCCAGGATGCTTTGTTGTAAAGCCACGCTATGGAAAGCTCCGGATGAGGAGAGATCCCTGAGGCTCCTTTGTGATGAAAAGGAAGTTGAGTTGGTACACTTGCAGTATGAGGTGGGGCGGAGCCTGAATTACGAGAACCACCTGAAGGAGCAGGTTGTTTTCTTTCCTGGGTGAGTGTCCATTCCACCTCCTGGATCCCGGGGCTAATACTTAGTTTATTTCAGTTGCAGAAAAAGATGGAGGCCCTAGGGCACCTTAAAGATGAAGTTGGCCAAGACAGGCGTGAGCATGATGAGTTGAAAGCTCGGGCGAAGGCTCAGATTTTAGAGGGAAAGGATGCTCTGGCCAAAGTTCTTGTTTTCGAATCTCAACTCCGTATAGCTCATGACAATGCTTTGGTTTAGACAGAAATGATTACAAAGCTTGCGTCCGAGCTTTCGAAAGTCAAGGCTGAGATCGTTGATGCCCGGGCAGAAGCCGTAATGAGCCAGACTAAGGCTGACCAGGAGATGGTGATCTACTCAAAGGATGCTGCCGATGCTCAAGCCAAGTTGAGAAAGGTCCTCGACCGTGAAAGGAGGATTGGAGAATATGCTCGTTGCAACTCTCGAAGAAAGACCCTTGAGGAGATCAATGCTAGATGTTTTTCCCTCTCGGAGGAATTGGCCCTAGCAAGGGCGGACAAGCGTGATGCTCGGTTGCTTTTGCCCGACGCCGAAGAAAGCAAAGTTGAGGCCAACAGGCCATAGCCCCGAACCCGCGGGGGGGGGGGGGGGGGTGTGGTACACAGATTTTTCCATCTGTATGTAGCATTTTCGAAGCTTGTCTATTGACGGAGATTGCGTTTCTTCCATGTATATGAAATAAACCCTTGCGGCTTTACTCCTTTTGTATCTTTTTTCATCTTGATTTTGACCAGGCGAGCTGGTTTTTGCCTTGGTAGGAACCCTCAGAGTAGTGATGTGGCCCTAGGGCTCATTGGACTGCACCGTAGGCTCATATGTGCTTTCTCTCTTTGGCATAGTTAGGCTACCTATTTTGGGCTCAGTCCCCGAGTTGGACATCGGCTCGAGCTTGTTTGACCTTCGAACGACCGAATTTTAGGCTTGCGATAATGGCTTTTATGCTTTCGGTCGATGCAACCTTTTAGTATACGTGGGCTAGTGACAATGACTCTTATGCCTTGGGACAATGCGACCTTTAAATATAAGCTGGAGACAATGTCTCTAACGCTTTGGGTCGAACCAACCTTTTAATGTATGCTGGCGACAGTGGCCCTTACGCCCTAGGCCGATGTGGACTTTCAATGTAAGATGGCGACGATAGCTCTCATGCTTTGAGTCGAATCGACCTTTTAATATAAGCCGGCGACAATGGCTCTTACGCTTTTCCCTTAGGCATGTATAGTTAACTATTTTGGGTCCAGTCTCTAAATTGGCTTAAAACTCGAGTTCATTTTAACCCTCAAGTTTTAAAATTTTAAGCTAGCGACAATGGCTCTTACGCTTTTGGTCGATGCGACCTTTTGTGTGTGTGTGGCCCTGAGGCTCATTAGGCTGGTGACAATGGCTCTTACGCGTTTGGTCGATGTGACTTTTTATGTAGGCTTTATTTTCCTCTCGTTAAAGACTTTTGAAGTAAATTTTTCCTGACTCGTCGTCAGTTCGGGGAGAACCTCAATTTTGAGTAACTTGCGGCGATGTTCGAGCACCTCGAGAGGTTTGGCTCCGAGGCTGAGTAGATCGAAGCCTGTGATTTAGACCTAACATGGTCATAGCTTATTTACCTATGTCGAGGGTAGCCTATTTAACTGGTTCTTTTTGAAGTAGATTTAGAAAAATTTGATGGCCTGTGAGGGCTGGCGACAAAGGTTCTTACGCCTTGTAGCGACGGTCGAGCGTCCCCGAGTCGCGTTAGTTCGGCTGGTACAATTGTGTGATCGGAGTCACTTATGTTTGGTTGGAGCCTTTGAGTCCCGAGTGAAGTAGTTTCGACATCTATATTAAGGGTATGCCTTTTTAGGGGTCTTACAAGTTTGATATATAGCCGAAACCTTTCGATCGGGTCTATCCTTTAGTGAGGTCTTACAAGTTTTACATGCCGTTAAGGTCTTACAGTTTTTCATGCCGTGATGTCTTACAGGTTTTACATGCCATTGAGGTCTTATAGTCTTACATGTCGTTGAGGTCTTACAGTCTTACATACCGTTGAGGTCTTACAATTTTTCATGCTGTTGAAGTTTTATAGGTTTGATTGCTGCCTTATGTAGGTGTTACGAGACCGAGTCTGCCCCCTCGAGGTCTTATGGCCTCAGGTTTTGATGAGTCAATGGAGATGGCGCTTGATGGCATTCCCTGAGTCATTGAGAGTGTCTTAACTCGGGAGCAATTTTTTGCAAACTTTGCATTGCCTCATCGAGGGCTTACGATTTTGGAGATCCTGACCCTGAGGCCGTGAGTTTTTCTTTTGAGATTTTGACGCCAGTCCCCGAGTATTCGAGGTACTTTTGGCATTGAAGATGTTTCTCAATTTTTGCGTTGCCTTATTCGAGGGCTTATGATTTTGGAGTCCCGACCCGGAGGACATTTAGGTGTTGAATTGTTGATGTCAGTCCCCAATTGTTCGGGACGTTTTCGGTGGAGGAGTTGTTTTTGCGAAGGCACTGAGCTTCTTTTGGAGCGTAAGATTCTTCGATAAGAAATATTCTTAAATTATTTTGTACAAGTGTACACGTTTTCGCCGTCGGGGGCCCGACTATACCGACATGGTTCGCTCGACCGTTTGGCCCGGTATATCATTTTCTTATAGGGGCCCGATTCGGCATCTCTTGGATTTTTTGAGCAGATGACCTTTGGGGGAATGCCTCTTAGTGTTCGAGGTTGATTGCAAAAGAAGCCTCAGACACTTTTTAAATCTCCCTTAGGCAGCATGCAGATGTTGCCTCGTTAAAAACCTTGTTGGTAAAATCCTTTTTGGGACAAAAACTCGGTCGAAGGAAAAGAGTGCAATGGATGCTTTAAAACCTTAAGGTCTTCGAGTTGGGTTAGCGTTCTGACCACTTTGATCGGGAGCCTGCATAAGGGTTAGTCTGAAATACAAAATGAAAAGGGAGATGGTTGTACCTTAATGTGATACGCACCGACAATGTTTTGAGGATCTATATATTCCAATCACTCTAGATGAGGATACAGTTCGGTCCATTATTTCGTTTAATCAGGCTTGATCGAGGGTGTGGCTCGATTACCCTTTGGCACTTTTGCGAGCGGAGGGCGCGCGCCAGTGCCACATCGTGCACCGCGAACATTTCCCTTACCGCATGTTGTTCCCTGTAGATGGTTTTAATTCTACCCTTTGTTGGGAATTTCATTATTTGGTAGAGAGTGGATGGTACTGCTCTCCTTCGATGACATGGAATTTAGCCTTTGGGGTCCCGCCGACCACGGTGACTAGGAGTGTGATTTCTCCTTTGTTATTTGACTTGCCATGTTGAATCCGTTGAGGACCCGAGTGGCAGGCACGATTTGGTCAAGCAGTCCGAGATGCTCTATCACCCTCGACCTGATAATGTTGGCCGAGCTACCTGGATCCACGAGTACACATTTTATTTGAAAAGAATTTACAAGAAAAGAAACTACCAGTGCGCCATTGTGAGATGGAGATAAGGTCTTGGTGTCCTCTTTGCTGAAAGTGAGCGTGTCCTCGGGAATATATCCCCGGGTCCGCTTTTCTCTGGTGATGGATATTTTTGTCCTTCTCATTATGGGTTCCTGCGGGGCATCGATGCCTCCCAAGATCATGTGGATGACATGTTGTGGCTCTTTTGCTTCGTTATTCTTGGTTGCCTCTCTTTCCCATAACTGATTTTTAGCTCGATCTCTAAGGAATTCTCGGAGATGACCTTTGTTAAGTAGTCGAGCTACCTATTCTCGGAGCTGGTGGCAATCCTTGGTCCTATGGTCGTGCCTGTTGTGAAACTCGCACACTAAGTTGTGATTCCTTTGTGAAGGATCCGATTGTAAAGACCTGGTCCATATGGCGTGTCTGATTTTACTGATGGAGAACACGATGTCTGATACATCGACAATGAAGTTGTATTCTGACAATTGAGTTGCCCCCGTTTTCCCTGCATTCCTATCAAATCTGGTTCGGTTGGTGAGTCCTCGAGGGTCCTGTTCTAGGTCTATCCTTCGATCATTGCGTGGTGGGTTGCGCCTCGGGGCATTCCTCCTATCTTCATCGTATGGCTGGTATCTTTCTTTGTTTGGTTTTGGCTCCTTTTCCAAGAGCCTGCTTGGGTATACTGAGCCCGAGGGGACTCCCAACTGGTCATCCCCGACCCTGATTTTTGACTGGTACCAGATGTGGATGTCCGACCAGGCCACAGCTGGATACTCAATCAAATTATATTTCAATAGATTTGAAGCCACCGAGCTTCGTTCATTTAGGCCTTGAGTGAAATCCTATACGCCCAGTCATCGGAGACTGGCAGTAGCTCCATCTGTTCCCTTTGAAAGCGAGATACGAATTCTTGCAACATCTCGTTCTCCCTTTGCTTAATCTTGAAAACATCGGATTTCCTCATTGCTACTTTGATGGCACCGGCATGTTCCTTTATGAAGGAGTCTGCCAGTGTGGGGAATGAGTCTATGGAGTTAGGAGCTAAGTTATGATACCACATCATGGCCCCCTTTGAGAGTGTTTCCCCAAACTATTTTAACCAGGTGGACTCAATTTCGTCGTCCTTTATGTCGTTGCCTTTTATCGTAAAGGTGTAGGCAGTAACGTGCTCATTGGGATCTGAGGTCCCATTGTATTTTGGGAGTTCTGGCATTCTGAAATTCATTGGAATGGGTTTTAGGGCCGCTTCTTCGGGGAACAGCCTTTGTATAAACTTCTTCGAATCCACACCTTTCAGGACCGGCGGTGCGCCTGGAATCTGGTCGACCCTGGAGTTGTAGATCTCGACCTTCCTATCATCGGCATCTATCATCTTGCCGCCCCACTCAATCCTCCTTGTGAGGTCCTAGAGCATTTTTATGATGGCGAGATCGGTTACCGACCCATTATTGCTTGATCTCTCTTGTACCTGCTTAGCTGCGGGAGCTATCCCTAGTGCCACCGTGCTGTGAGTTTTTTGTCGACTTTGCAGCTGAGCAATAGCTAGCTGCTGTGCCTGCAACATTTCAAAAATAACGTGAAGGCTAACCTCACGTTCTTCCCTGGTCGGGGTTTTCTGAGCTTCTTGTTGATCTCCTTGACGCATGCTCATGTCGGTATGCGAGCTTATATCGATCTGTTGGGCGTGGCGCAAGACCGCGTCCACAATGATTGGTCCTGGCGCATTCCCAAGGTTTTGTGGTGGCACACCAACAACCATAACATCCACACCGTTCTCCCCATGGTCCTCGAGATTATTGTTTTCGCCTCCATTCACTGAGTGTGACATATTGACTTGAAATCGAAGATCTTGGACAAGAAAAGTGTGAAAGATAACTTGTGTTGAGTGACGAAACCAACAAGAAAATAATCACTATTAATTTTAGCCCCACGGTGGGTGCCAAACTATTTACCGAGAAAATGGTAATAAAAATTAAATTTGTTGATGGGACTCTAAAAATATGTGATCTATTTTTATGCTAGTTTGTTAAGTAGTTGATGTTGTATGAGAAGATTAGAAAAAAATAAAAAAGAAAGGGGTGAAGTGATAGCCAAATCGGTGGGCCAATTATCGGGGCCTGGAGGTCGATTCCTGAGTTCGACTGCGCGCTATCGAGGGGGGTCAAAATATGACTAACAATTATAATAAGATTAACGTAGGCTCTTTATGGTCAATGATAAGCAATAAATTATGAATGCCTAAGACGATAAGAAATAAGGGCTATAATATCAAGAGAATATGTTAGAGAGTGAAATAGAGAGTTCTTGTATATTTTTGTGTGTGGTAGCTGAAGTGACCAAACCTTACAAAGTAATAGGGATCCCATTTATATAGGAGGGGAATCCCTTTGTTTTATAGCAAGCATTAATTACAACGGTACGGAGACGTGACAACTAGATGACACCCTGACTCGGGTCTTGAAGTAGCTCTCTAGGCTTCATCAGTCCTAGCCACCTGCCTTGGGAACTCACCATTTTTTCCATGGCTGTGGTTGTCGTTATCACAATATCGAGTGTCGACAAACCTTGAGGGAGGAGTCTCGATCGTAGCCTTGTAGCCTCAGGACTTCGAGACGTTCTTCAGCGGTGCTTTGATAATGAGAAATTGGGCCCTCTGATTTCACCGTATACAGGTTGTCTATAGATCGTGTCTAGTAGAGTACTATTTATGGGTGTGTTGTGCACCATACTTATAGGCGAGAGGATACAGGACATATAGAATGTTATACTCTCTTTTTATCTTAGATCGTGCGATATAAGAATTCATGTTCCGAACAATATGTTACGTTTTCAGCGATGCATTCGAAGACTACAACCACCCAAAAAGGAATGTCCGTGGCTGGTGCGACTACTAGTCGAGCTCCATAAGTTACCAAGGCTCAGGGAGAGTCTCATAGTGAGATTCCATCTCAGACTTCACATACCTCGCCCCTTGCAGAAGAGCTCTGAGGGGCACCAGCTCCAACGCCCGACCCTGTAAGTTCAACCCCTCAGCTAGATACACCGGGTTAGGAGATGAGAGATGCGATTCAACTATTAACTCGATTAGTAGCCGCGCAGGCTCGACGTTAGGAAGTAGGTATTTGTCATGCAGATAGGTCCGTCTGTGCAAGGGTTAGTGATTTCATTAATTTCATCCTCTAGTATTCATTGGGGCATATCCAAACGAAGACCCTCAGGTATTTATCGATAGAATGCAGAGGACTTTGAGGGTAATAAAGGCCACTGCAACTGAGTCACTTGAGCTAGCTTCCTATAGACTTCAAGATGTTGCAGTTAATTGGTATGAGTCTTGGGAGTTGTCCAGAGGTGAGGATGCCCCTCTAGCAGTATGGCAGGAGTTTACAAAAGCTTTTCTTCGACATTATCTGCCACCAAAGCTTAGGCGGGCCAAAATTAATAGGTTCTTGACCCTTCGGCAGGGTAACATGAGTGTTCGGATGTACAGTCTTCATTTTGATTCGTTGGCTAGGTATGCTCCCAATATTGTATCTAAGATGGAGGATCGGGTTCACCGGTTCCTGATGGGGTTAGATTCGCACTTTCTTAACAATTGTATGTTGGTCTCACTTCAGCCATACATGGATATTTCTCATATTCAGGCATACGCTCAGGGTGTAGTGGAGCGTAAGCAGCAATAGAGGGTGGATCGTGAGCATGATAGGGCCTAGAATAAGATAGCGAGATCTTTGGGTCCTTCTGGTAAGTTTCGAGGATGTCAGAGACAACAGTACCTGAGATATCCAGCCCAGCCATCGGCTAGCACACCCCCTCACTTTGGCGGTAAGAGATTTGATAGTTCCACACATTCAGGTCCAGGTCAGAATTCCAGGGTCTCATGTTTCCAGTATAGGGTGAGTCAAGTCAAATGAGGCCACCCTTGCCACGATGTGCTCACTGTGGTAAACATCATGCCGGGTAGTACCGTATGGGATTGGGTGTTTGTTATGCTTGTGGTTATTCGGACCACGTTATGAGGGATTGTCCAAAGAGAGGTGTACAAGCATAGCTCAACTAGCGGGATCTGTAGCTAGTTCGTCATCATCAGTAGGCCCCCTATGCAAGGTTCACAAGCACCAATGAGTCGTGGTAGATGCAGAGGCAAAACATCTAGCTCGATCGATTCTCAAAATTGCATTTATACATTGGCAGGATGACATGATCAGGAGTCATCGCTTGATTTTTTTACAGGTGTATTATCAGTCTCCTTATATGACGTATATGCACTAATTGACTATATACGGAGAAATCGGAGGGACCAATTTCTCATTGTTAAGGCATCTCGAAAGAACACCTCAAAGGCTCAAGGCCACGGGCCGAGTACCCTCCCTCAAGGTTCGTTGACGCCCGACATAGGGACAATGTTGTCCACGTTCATGATGGGAATGGGGAGTTCCCTAGGCATATAGCTAGTACTAGCAGAGCCTGGTGCCATCTAGTTGTCTTATCCTCCTACTTTTGTAATTAATGCTTTTGTACTATGTTGAGATTCCCCTCCTATATAATAGGGGGTCCTTGACATTTTATGAACCTTCTATTTCTCCAGCTGCTCCATAAGAAATATAGAAGAACACTCTCTTTGCTCTCTCATATACTCTATTGATATTATTGCTTTCATTTATTATCTCCATATTTGTTCATCATTTATTGCCTATCATTGGCCATAAAGAGCCTCAATTGATTTTATTGTAACTGTTAGTCACATAGCAACTGCATTTGATAGCTCGTAATCAAGCTCCGGAATCAACCCCAAGGCTTTGAATCCACGAGCTCGAGGCCCCATAATTGGCCTGTCGGTTTGATTATAGCTCTCTACTTAACTTTATTTACCTCTAAGTCTCATACATCTAGCATCAACTGCTTAACAAACTAGCATAAAAAAGATCACGTAATTTTAGAGTACCATCAACATATTTAATTGTTATTACCATTTTTACGGTAAATAGTTTGGCGCCCACCGTGGGGCTAAAAATAATATTGATTATTTTCTTGCTGGTTTCGTCCTATAACGCAAGTTATCTTTCATGCTTTTTTTTGTCCAAGATTTTCGATTTCAGGTCAAGATGTCTAAGTCGATAAACTCAGGTGAAAACAACAATCTTAAGGACCACGGGGAAAACGGTGTGGTTGTTGTAGGTGTTGGTGTGCTGACACAAAACCCTGGGAATTCACCAGAGCCAGTCCCCATGGACGCAATCTCACGCGACGCCCAATAGGTCAATATAAGCTCGCATACCGATAGAAGCGTACGTCAAGGAGATCCATAAGAAGCTCAGAAAACCCCAACTAGGGAAGAACGTAAGGTTGGCCTTCGTGTTATTTTTGAAATGTTTCAGGCACAACATCTAGCTATTGCTCAGCTGCAAAGTCACCAAAAAACTCCCAGCATGGTAGCACCGGGGACAGCTTCTCTAGCCGAATAGGTGCCGGAGAGATCGAGCAATAACGGGTCGATGACCGATCCCACCATAATAAAAATGCCCGAGGACCTTACCAAAAGGATCGAATCGGGTGAGAAAATGATAGAAGCCAACAACAAGAAGGTCGAGACCTACAACTCCAGGGTCGACCAAATTTCGGGCGCACCCCCGGTCCTGAATGGTGTGGATTCAAAGAAGTTCATACAAAGGACATTTCCCGAGGAAGCGGCCCCGAAACCCATTCCAAAGAAGTTTAAAATGCTGGAACTCCCAAAATACAATGGGACCTCAGACCCCAACCAACACGTTACTGGCCACACTTGTGCAGTGAAGGGAAACGATATAAGGGATGACGAGATCGAGTACGTCTTACTAAAGTAGTTCGGGGAAACACTCTCGAAGGGGGCCATGATGTGGTATCACAACCTAGCTCCTAACTCCATAGATTCATTTTCCATGCAAGCAGACTCCTTCATAAAAGCACATGCCGGTGCAATCAAAGTAGCAACGAGGAAATTCGACGTGTTCAAAATATATCAGAGAGAGAACGAAATGCTACGAGAGTTCGTATCTCGCTTCCAAATGGAACGAATGGAGCTACTGCCATTCTCCGACGACTAGGCAATACAGGCTTTCACTCAAGGTTTGAATGAACAAAGTTCAGTGGCTTCAAAACAGTTGAAACAGAATTTAATCAAATATCCCGCGGTGCTAGTCGGACGTCCACAATCGATATCAATAAATGATCACCGCCGAAGATGACCAGCTAGGAGCCCCTTAGGGCTTAGTATAATTCAAGCAGTTTTCCGACGAAGGAACCAAAGCCAAACAAAGAAAGGTATCAGCCATACACCGAAGATAGGAGGAACTCCCCGAGGCGCAATCCACCTCGCAATGATCGAAGAATGGACATAGGAAAAGATCCTTGAGGACTCCTCAACAGAGCCAAATTCGATAGGAACACAGGGCAAATGGGGGCACCCCACTTATCAGAATACAACTTCAACGTTGATGTATCGGGCATCGTGTTCGCCATCAGTAAAATCAGAGACGCCAGGTAGCCCAGGCCTATACAATCGGATCCTTCACAAAAGAATTATAACATAGTGTGCGCGTTTCACAACACGCACGGCCATAGGACCGATTATTTCCACCAACTCCGAGAAGAGGTAGCTCGACGACTTAACAAAGGTCATCTCCGGGAACTCCTTAGCGACCGAGCCAAAAATCAGTTCGGAGAAAGAGAGGCATCCAAGAAGAACGAAGCAAATGAGCCACAACATGTCATCCACATGATCTCGGGAGGCGTCGATTCCCCGCAGGAACCCGTAATGAGAAGGACAAAAATATCTTTCACCAGAGTAAAGTGAACCCTGGGATATATTCCCAAGGATGCCCTCATATTCAGCAAAGAGGACACTGAGACCTTGTCACAATCTCACAATGACGTACTGGTAATCTCTTTCCTTGTAAATTCTTTCCAAATAAAATGTGTACTCATGGATCCAGGTAGCTCGGCCAACATTATCAGGTCGAGGGTGATAGAGAAGCTTGGACTGCTTGAACAAATCGTGCCCACCACTCGATTCCTCAATGGATTCAACTTGGCAAGTGACACAACAAAAGGACAATCACCCTCCTAGTCACCGTGGCCGGCACGACCCAAAACGCCAAATTCCATGTCATTGAAAGAGACATGAGGTACAACGCCTTATTCGGACGACCAAGGGTACACTACGTGAGAGCAGTACCATCCACTCTACACCAAATGATGAAATTCCCGACAAAGGATGGGATTAAAACCGTCTTCGGGGAACAACATGCGGCAAGGGAGATGTTCGCGGTGTACGATGTGGGACCGACATCAATACCTCCGCTTGCAAAAGAATCAAAGATCGATCAAGCCACACTTTCAATTAAACCCGATAAAACAAAGTAAAGGACTGTACCGTATTCTCGTCTCGAGTAACTAGGACGTATCGGGCCTCGAAACGCACCGGCACATCGTACACTAAGGTATAACCATATCCCTTTTCATTTAGTATTTCATACTAACCCTTATGCAGGTGCCTGACTAGAGCAGTCAAATCACTAACCCAGCTCGAAGACCTTAAGGTTTCAAAGCATCTGTTGCACTCTTTTCCTTCGACCGAGTTTTTATCCCGAAAAGGGTTTTACCAGCAAGGTTATTAACAAGGCAACATCTATATGCTACCTTAGGAAAATCCAACAAGTGTTCAAGGCTTCTTTTGCAATCAACCCCGAACACTAGGGGGCATTCCTCCGAAGGGTCATAATACACTCGGAAAAGCTAAGAAATGACAAATGGTGTCCAGTAGGAAAATGATGTACCGAGCCAAACGGTTGAACGAATCGTGTCCGTATAGCCAGACCCCCGACGACAAAAGCATGGACACTTGTACCGAATAATTGAAGAATCTTTTTTGTAAAAGCATCTTGCACTCCAAAAAATGCTCGATACCTCCGCAAAAATGACTTCTCCACCAGAAACGTCCCGAAGACTCGGGGACTAGCATCAACAATTCAATGCTCGAATGACCTCCGAGTCGGATCCCAAAAATTTTAAGCCCTCGACGAGGAAATACGATGTTTGCAAATAATGGCTCCTAAGTCAAGAAATCCTCGACGACTCGGGGACTGTCGTCAAGCGCCACCTCTATCGACTTGTCAAAACCTGAGGCCATAAGACCTCGAGCGGGCAGACTCAGTCTCGTTAGATCTATATAAGGAAGCAACTATATCTGTAAGGCCTCGACAATACGAAAAACCTATAAGATCTCAACGGCATGTAAAAATTGTAAGACCTTAACGGCATGTAAAAACTGTATGACCTCAACGGCATGTAAAAATTGTAAGACCTCAACAACATGTAAAACTTGTAAGACCTCACTAAAGGCATAGACTTTATCCCAAAGTTTCGGCTATATATCGAACTTCTAAGACCTCTAAAAAGGCATACCCTTGATATAGATGCCGAAACTACCTCATTCGGGAATCAAAGGCTCCGGCCAAACACAAGTGACTCCAGTCACGCAGCTATACCAGTCGAACAAACGCGAGTCGGGGATGCCTGACTGTCGCTACAAGGCGCAAGAGCCATTGTCGCCAGCCCATACAGGCCTTCAATTACTCCAAATCTACTTTGGAAAGAACCGGTTAAACAAACTACCCTCGGTATAGGCAAATGAGCTTCGACCATGTCGACTCCTGATCACAGGCTTCGAGATACTCATCCTCTGAGCCAAACCTCCCGAGGTGCTCGAACATCACCGCAAGTTACCCGAAAATCGAGGTTCTTCTTGAATCGAGGACAGCTCAGGCAAAAATTACTTCAAAAGCCCTTAACGAGAGGAAAAATAGAGCCTACATAAATGGTCGCATCGACCAAGTGCATAAGATCCATTGTCGCCAGCCTAATGAGCCTCAAGGCCACACACACAAAAGGTCGCATCAACCAAAAGCGTAAGAGACTCGCTAGCTTGATATCTGAAAACTTGAGGGTCAAAATGAGCTCGAGTCGTAACCCGATTTGGAGACCAGACCCAAAATAGTTAACTAAATATGCCTAAGAGAAAGGTGTAAGATCCATTATCGCCAGCCCACACTAAAAGGCCGCATCGGCCCACGGCGTAAGATCCATTGTCGCCAGCCATCACTAAAAGCCGCATCGGCCCACGGCGTAAGAGCTATTGTCACCCGCCCACATATACTAGAAGGTCGCATCGACCAAAAGCGTAAGAGCCACTGTCGGCAACCTAAATTTTGGCCATTCAAAGGCCAAATAAGCTTGAGTCGATGCCCGACTCAAGGACTGCACCCAAAGTAGATGGCCTAAATACGCCTAAGAGCGAAAGTGCGTAAGAGCCTAGGGTCTAGTCTAATAATCCCCAGGGCCATATCACGACTCTAAGGATTCCTACCAACTTGAAGACCAGTCCAGATGGCCAAATTCAAGACAATAAAAGATACAAAAGAAATAAAGCTGCAAGGTTTTCTTTCATACACATATGCGAAAAATTATAACCTCCGTCTACAAACATGCTTTAAAAATGCTACATATAGATGGCAAAATCTATGCCCCCCATGGGCTACAACCTTTCGGTCGCATCTTCACTTTCTTCGGCATTGGGCAAAAGCAACCGAGCATCACGATCATTCACCTTTGCTAGCGCCAATTCCTCCGAGAGGGCAAAGCCCCTAGCACAGATCTCTTCGAGGGTGTTTCTTCGAGATTTGCAGTAAGCATATTCTTTAACCCTCCCTTCATGGTCAAGGATCCTTCTCAGCTCAGCTTGAGCATTGGCAGCATCCTTTGAATAGATCGCCATCTCTCGGTCTGCCTTAGTCCGGCCCATCACAGCTTCTGCCCGAGCATCAATGATCTCAGCCCTGACCTTCGAAAGCTCAGACTCAAGCTTTGCAACCATGTCTGTCTGAACCAAAGCATTATCATGGGCTAAGCGAAGTTGAGCTTCAAAAGCAGGAACTTTAGCCAGAGCGTCCTTCCCCTCTAAAGCCTAAGCCTCCGCCCGAGCTCTCAGCTCATCATATTCATGCCTGGCCCGGCAAACTTCATCTCGAAGGTACTCCACGGCCTCCGTCTTTTTCTGCAACTAAAATAAACTAAGCATTATCCTTAAGAACTAGGAGGCGGGGTACACGCTCACCTAGGACAGAAAATTACCTCCTCCCTTAGACGGTTCTTGTAATTCAAGCTCTAGCCCACCTCATACTGCAAGTGTACCAGCTCGACTTTCTTTTCATCACAAAAGAGCCTAAGGGATCTCTCCTTAACCAGAGCTTCACGTAGTCTATCTTTACAATGAAGCAGCCCGAACTTAAGCTTGTCGAACGCCTGCAAAGGAAAGCCCAATAAGGAAAGAAAGACGCGAAGCTCGAAAGACCTATGCCAAAACTAACCAAAAAGTGAAGACGATGGGCATGCTCGAAGGCTGAGCACACGCTTGCCAATCTAGTTTCTTCAGTCCTTAAAGAGTTTACTCTAATCGAAGCACGGTCGCTCGGTGTACGCGAACCCGGGTTTCTAGTATCTCTCAAAGTATTATCAACGGAAAAATAGGGCAACATCAACAGAGAAATCCTTTTTCCAGAACCAGGAACCGCGCACACGACAGGCTCAAACGATGCTTCCACTCTGAAGGCCCGATCCCATCGCCCTATAAAAACATCTCTCCCTTATTGTCGTCGTTCTTTAGCCCGAGAGTTAGCAACCCTTCCACCTCTCTGGAGGAGCACAACCTCGCCTCGAACTACTCTTTAATGCCTACAACAACAAACTTAATACGCATGAAGGGCAAATGCCTCTCCAAATGAAGGAAGGGAGGGGAAAGTATAACACAACACTCACCATGATGTTTCGCTTCCCATCTGTCCCGAGACATGGCTCGCCACTTGCGTTTGTCTCAAGTTGAGTAGGTCACCAACTTTTGGACCAAATCCGACAAATCAGGAAAGCTGCCCGTCGCCCATGAAATCGCTGCAGTAAATAAAAGAAGGCACGGTTACGAAACCAGGCTTTCGTCATTAAAAGAACTGAGAAAGCATGAGATGCACCACTTACGAGTATAGTTCCATTCCTCAGGGAATGACATGAGCTCCACGGGGATAATGTCAGCGGTTCGCACCCAGATGAAACAACTCATCCACCCCCGGTATACATCTTCCTCATCATCAACAACAAAGGGCGTGGTCGATCATCAACGAAAAGTCATCAAACCTCGATTGTGAAAGGGCCATTACAGCCTGATAATATGACTAAGAGTAAAGTCAAGCCTTGCCTTCTCCATGAAAAATCTCATCATCAGCACTATTCACAAAAATGACGGATGTATCTGTGCCAAGGTAATGCGATACTCTAGGCAGAAGTCGAGCACAACCCTATCAAGGGGGCCCACTGTGAAAGGGTATGTGTACACATTCAAGAATCCATCGGCATGATCCATGATGCCCTCACCCGGGGGAAGTATATGTGGTACTACATGTTCCCCCCATCCACAGTCTTTTCTCACTAACCCAAGATTTTCTTCTCATATCAACAAAGCAACCTTCAAGGCATACTCTCGTTGGTCCTGAATGTCGGAGGCAGAGCTCTCCCCTCCCTATCAGACAAACCCAGACATAGCAGACATAACTATGATGAAATTAGAAAACTAAATGGGGAATATGTGCAAGTATGTTAGTGCTAGAGTAACGAAAGGATAGCGCAAAAAAAGAAGGGTAACTGCTTAAAGTGGTGGGATCCCCTAAAAAGCAAAAAACGTCCATATATATAGATGGAAAAAATGGCGACGATCTACTTGCCTCAAAACCGGCTGAAAGCACTATCGCCAGTCCCGAGGTGGTACTCGACCTCAAGGACCTCCATCAAGAGAAGGCTAGGCTCCAGGAAGTTGATGGCGCCTTTGCCAACATCAAGGTGGTACCTGACCTCGAGGATCTCCATTAAAAAGAAGTTAGGATCTGAAAGGCCAACAATATCATCGCTAGTCCCGAGGTGGTACCTGACCTTGACGACCCCCATTAAACAAAAGTTAGGCTTTAAGGAGCCAACGATAACATCGCTGGTCCCGAGGTGGTACCCGACCTCAAGGAACTCCATCAGGACAAGGCTAGGCTTCAAGAAGCCGATGACGCCTTCACCAACACCGAGGTGGTACCCGACCTCAAGGATATCCATCAAAAGGAAGTTAGGCTCTGAAAGGCCAGCAACATAATTGCCAGTCCTGAGGTAGTACACGACCTCGAAGACCCCCATCAAATAGAAGTTATGCTTTAAGGAGCCAACGACAATATTGCCAGTCCCGAGGTGGTACCCGAACTCGAGGACCTCCATCAAAGGGAAGGTTAGGCTCTAGGAAGCCAATGACATCATTACAAGACCCGAGGTGGCACCCGACCTCGGGGGTTTATTATCAAAAGGGAGTCAGGCTGGAAGGAAATAAGCATTTAAACACCACCGTTTGGGCTTGGCCCTGGGGTACTGTCAAAGATCAGACAAACCCTCTTTCAAGATCTATCTATAGCGCTTTAAGGCTATTTACACTAAGCCCAAAGCGAGTTTCCAGGTGGTCGAAATTTGAATGAACCTCTGCTCGGGGACTACCCTTGAGAGATCAAAGGCAGTCCCTGTCCACAGGCCTCCAAACAAAATTCTTCTTAAAGTTTACCACGGAGTTTATGTAATAAATCATGGTGTCAAGGTCCTGGCAACCCGAGTTCATCGGACCGATCCATGTTCAATCCAAGGGATCGCAAAAGGTTCCGCGCGAGGTCATATTAATCAACCGATGGCCAGAAAGAATACTCATCCCCGGGTTTGATATTGGCAAGAGCAGATAGAGTCATGAATTCAGAGTCTCCACAAACATAAAAGAATATAGCAAGCATCAAAGACAAAATTGAGGAAACATCTTCATATTCATAAAAGTTCAATTACAAAAGCCCACGAGGGGTCCTTACACGTGATTACAAAAGCCCATGAGGGGTTCTTACATAGAAAAAAAGACAATTCTTGCAAGCACAATCCCCTCAGGAGTTTTATCTCGATCCCCAAGAATGGAATCTTCAAAAGGGGAGACGACAAAGTGGAAAGCGATGGAGAAGTGCAAAGTGACGCGGAAAAGGCAGGAAGGAACGAAGAAGTGGTTGGGTGAAAAATCTGGCTAGTATAGATTTCGCCAGGCTATTATTGTAAAGCCACTTCTCGAGACATTCCCTTGGTGCGGAATGGAACAGTTAGTAGATAGTACCACCTCACTGCATGGAAAGCAAAGGGAGTGAGGTGCCGCACCAGGTAATCAGGGAAGGTGAGCAGTGTTTTATAGTCCGTGACCCTCTTGAGAAGTGGTGTATAGTACAAATATTTCCTTGGGTCGAAAGAAATCATCCCTCTACTTTGTCGTCAGGAGCCAACGACGGCAACAACAACAAAACAACGTAATCTTGCCCGACCAGAAATGGTCCAGTAGATAGGCCACAACATGACTAATAGAAGTGCCGCCATACAATCTTGAGGCCGTGGGCCTCAAACATGGCGAACGACAAAGAAAAAAAAGTGAAAAGGGAGGAACGGATAAATACGGGAAGATACTTAGATGAAAGGGTGATCCCAGGAGGCCCCCATTTATATAAAGGGAGGCAGCGTAACCAAAAGCACCATTATCGCCCTCGAAAAATGTAATGGCAAGCGCATTTAATACATCCCTAGGAGCTGAATCGGCAACGACATTGTGGCTTTGGAGAATGAGAAACCGCAATGCGTTGAATGATCATGGAGAAGCGAAACTACAGAACATTTTGGTAATCATTGAGGCTTGAATCATCATCATGATATCATCATGGGAAGCCCGAGGAGTCGGATGTCAAAATCGTTTCTTGTAGCTCCCCTCTAAGAAATGGGGGGACTATTTGTATACGGCAAAATTAGAGGGACCAATTTCTCATTGTTAAGGCATCTCAGAAGATCACCTCAAAGGCTCGAGACCATGGGCCGAGTACCCTTCCTCGAGGTCTGTCGATGCCCGACATAGGACAATGTTGGTCGCGGTCATGATGGGAGTGGGGAGTTCCCTAGGCATGCACCTAGTATTGGCAGAGCCTAGTGCCATATAGTTGTCCCATCCCCCTATTTTTGTAATTAATGCTTTTGTACTATGTTGGGATTCCCCTCCTATATAAAGGGTGTCCTTGAAATTTTGTAAACCTCCTGTTTCTTCAGCTTCTCCATAGGAAATATAGAAGAACACTCTCTTTGCTCTCTCATATACTCTCTTGATATTATTTCTTTCATTTATTATCTCCATATTTGTTCATCATTATTGCCTATCAGTGGCCATAAAGAGCCTCTATTGATTTTATTGTAACTGTTAGTCACATAGAAACTGTTTTCGTTGGCTCGTAATCGAGCTCTGGAATCGACCCCGAGGCCTTGAATCCACGAGCTCGAGGCCCCGATAATTGTCCTATCAGTTCGATTATAGCTCTCTTCTTAACTTTATTTGCTTCTAAGTCTTGTATATATTGCATCAACTACTTAACTATCGCAACCCAAATCCCGGTCGTGATGGCGCCCAGCACACTACTAGGCAAGCCCCGACCATTATTCAACACTTAACCCAATTTATCAAAAATAGCGGAAAGAAATATCAATTAAGCAAGATTAAATTACTGAAGATTTTAACAAAATACACAATATAATCTCATTAGGACCCGGTGTCACGAATTTGAGCCTCTAGAATACAGAATATCATCCTAATACACGGTATATCCAAAGTCCGATAATGCGGAAATAAAGAGATAGGATAGGAGGTAGAAGATCAATGGCTGCGAACGCCATGCAGCTACCTCGATACTCCCAGAGGCTGGATCTGCTGATCAACTGGATCTACTGAGCCTGAGACTACCCTGGATCTGCACACAAGGTGCAGGGAGTAAAGTGAGTACTCCGACCCAGTGAGTAATAAAAGTAACTACAGTCCGAAGATAAGAAAATCCAGTAAATACACAAAGTAAGCTACAATCCGAATATACAGCAACATATGGAACTGAGCAGCTAAACACCAGTATAAATACAAATACATGAATGCAATGCAATGCATATGATGGTACATTCCAGTACCCACTGCGGCGTGCAGCCCGAGCCATCCATATTTATTTATCGTCGACGGCGCTCACTGGGGGTGTGTACAGACTCCGGAGGGGCTCCTACAGCCCAAGCGCAATATCTTGGTCAGTCATTGTTACCTGACCGGTCAGCCATTGTTACCTGACCAATTTATATCATACAGTGCCATTGTTACCACTGTTCAAGTATATCATCCAGTGTCATTGTTACCACTGTTTCAAGTATATCACACAGTGTCATTGTTACCACTGTTTCAAGTATATCACACAGTGTCATTGTTACCACTGTTTCAAGTATATCACACAGTGTCATTGTTACCACTGTTTCAAGTCACTTTATAATCAGTCCAGAAAATAATATAATAAGCCCCTTGGGCATTTACAAAACAGAAGTTCCCAGCCCGGAATACATTTAAAAATATCATTTAAGTTTTCAACACTTAGAATTATGGCTGAGTTTGCAAAACAACATTTAAAACCTTGGACTGAAATTAAATGATATGCAAATCATGCTAAGCAGTAATATCAATCCTCGAAGGATTTTACAAATCGGCACAAGGGCCCAAACATGGCATCAAGCCCAGTAATATCAATGAAGTATGTGTATCAATCACCAGTATAGTATAAACATCACAAGGGATGGACCAAGTCACAATTCCCAATAGTATCCGACCCCGCACTCGCCATGGAGTGCGTGTCACGCCTCAATATAGTGTTACGATGTGAAAGTCCGGGGTTTCAAACCCTCAGAACAACATTTACATCTATTACTCACCTCAAGATGGCCAAAAGTCTACTCCGCGATGCCCTTTCCTTTCGAATCGACCTCCTCGCGCGTCGAATCTTGCCAAAACCACAAGGAATATATTACAATAGGCTAAGGGAATATAACCCAATCGAAAAGACTCGAAAAAATATCGAAAATCACGAAATTTGCAAAACCCGAGACCCGGGCCCACTTCTCGAAAAATTACGAAAGTCACATCACCGGATTCCTCGTCTCGCCACGAGTCCGTACATATAAAATTTACCAAAATCGGAGTTCATTTGACCCCTCAAATCACCAAATCTTATTTTCAAATCCCTAGGCCTAAATCCTCAATTTTTCTACAATTTTCATGCTCAAATCCATATATAATTGATGTACTTAACTCAAAATAGGTGGGGATAACTTACCTTCACATTGATGATGAAAATCCCCTCTCGAAGCTCCCCAAAAATCGTCCATACTTTGAAGAAATAAAGAAATGTGAGCTAAATCCGTGTGTAAAAGAATCTGCATGTGCTTCGTCAAGTTGTACATTGCACTTGTGCTATACAAGTTGTACATCCTATTAAAATTGTTCCTTATCGGACACCTTCTGTTTAAACACCCATAACGTCTTGTATATATATCCAAATGACAAACGGTTTGAAGATTTAGAAACTAGACTCAAGGATCTTTAATTTGATAGGTTGTACACCATATAACTCTTTATATATCCCGAGATATGAGCTTCTAAAGTGCATCGTAAATTCTGCTGAAATTGCTCCAGCAGCCCTTTTCGATCCATCGTAACTTTCTAAGATGATATCCAAATCGCAAATGGTTTAACTTTCCAAAAACTAGAATGTATGGGCTACAACTTTCATGTTTTGCACTTTTTCTGATTTCTTATAGATTACAAGATATGAGCTTCCAAACTGGACTACTCGCACCTAAGTTTTCTGGGCACAGCAGAATTTTCTGCAATTTTCTGCAATTTTTCCTAAGTCCGAAATCACTCCGAGACACCTCCGAAACACTCCCGAACCCTCAGGGCTCCAAACCAAATATGAACACTGACTCTAATACATCACACGAACTTACTCGAGCGATCAAATCGCCAAAATAACATTAAAATCAATGATTTGAGCCTTAAATCCAAGAACTCTTTCAAATTTCATAAACTTTCAAATTTTCCAATTTAAGGTCGAAACCCGTCAAACAACGTCCATTTATAACCGAACTTTACAGGAAGCGCTTAACCAACATATATGACCTGTACCAGGTGTCAGAACCAAAATACGAGCCCGATACCATTACTTTCTGATCAAATTTCATTTTCATTTTCCTTAAACATTTTCAGAAAATAATTTCACGAAAAAATTCATTTCTCGGTCCTGGGATCTCGGAATTCGATTCCGGAAACACGTTCAACTCCCATGTTTTTCTATGGACCTTTCGCGACCGAAAAATCACGGGTCCGGGTCCGTTTACCAAAAATGTTGACCAAAGTCAACTTTAACAATATTAAATATCAAAAATTTTCAAATTTTTCCCATAATTCATATATTTCAACACAAAGATATTCCGGACACATTCCTAAGTCCCAAATAACCTAACGAAGCTATCCAAACCATAAAATTTGCATTTTGAATCCGATATCAAAATTTTCACTTCCGGCCAAATTTTCTCAAAAACCTTCAATTTTCCATCTTTAGCCGAACGCCTCCAAAATGACCTACGGACCTCCGAATTCACTTTCGATCGCGCTCCCAAATCCAGAATCACCATACGGAGCTACTCCCAGTCTCAGAATCCCAAACGGACAGCAATAACACTGAAATGCATTTTAAACCAAACTGATGCAATTTCTTCTAAGATGCTATCTTCCACAAAAGGCGCCAAAACGCTCCCGGGTTAACCAAAACCCGATCCGGGCATACGCCCAAGTCCGAAATCATCATACGAACCTGCTGGAACCTTAGGATCCCAATTCCGAGGTCGTTTACTCAAAATTCCAATCCTAGTTCATTTCTTCAATTTTAAGCTTTCAAACTGAGAATTTCCATTTAGATTTGACTCCAAACTTCCTGAATTTTAATTCTGGCCATACACACAAGTCAATATACCTGAGATGAAGCCGCTCATGGCCTCAAACTGCTGAATGATGCGCCGGAGCTCAAAACGAACGGTCGGGTCGTTACAATCTCCCCCACTTAAACATACGTTCGTCCTCGAACGTGCTGAGAACTACACTGAAGTAGTCTGAAATCACTTGTTTAACACATCATGCACCTTCCCATGCTACCACTACTCCGTTGAGCACATTAGCTCGATAATTCTGTAGATATACTTATTTATTCAAGCAAATAAGCCATTAGGCCCAATTCCAACATCCTGAATTTCCCTGCCAAGCCTGTTTCCATCATACGACCACCATATCAATCTCCACACGCTGTACCCAAACATGACTGCATAACTTTGCTGAATTCACACTTTGCATCACTTTACTCATAGAACCACAATAACATTCTTTAAACACCGATACGACTGAAGAGATGTGCCGAAATTCACAACCAACTGCTGAATCAACAATTCATTGGATCTACACTCCTGACAAGTTCCATTACCTTGTCCCAAACCAAAGAATGATCTTTGCTCTATAATATACTTCATATAATCAGTTTGCACTGACCCCAAATCTAGTAACCTCGTCTCACCCAGTACGAACTGCTCAGGCAATAAGCCACCTCAGACATAATCAAAAATCCCACAAGACGCCACAATGTGCCAGTATGCTATCAATTCGAACGCGATACAAAAGGAAGGCGAACTCTAGAAGGAACTACTCAACTCGCACACTAACATAGACTTCCTCAGAAAACAGGGAAACAGAACACACAAAAGCAAATATGGGCACTGAACTGAACATCACACTGTTGCGGCGTGCAACCCGATCCAAACAACATACCCATGGCGGTGTGCCACCCGATCCACATATAGAACTCACATAAGGAGATATACGTCGAGCTGAATAGCTCATCACATCAAAATACCGAATATCGGTCATAAACACACTAAGGTGCATAATATCATTCCCAAGGAAACATATAGCGCTATAGGCTACAAACTCAAGCACAACTGAGGTGCGATACATGATCTAAGTCTCATCCTGCTCATATAACATCACCGCTGAGCGGAACCTCAACACATAAGGAATTTACCAAGCCGTCTCACAACTCATACGGTGCAATATATCTTTACATGAATTAACTGACCACGAAATAAGACCACGACTATCCTTTCATAAAGAGCGCATTGATGAAATAAACACAACTGGCCTGACGTAAGGCTCACTTCCACATTTAAATCTATCCACCAACCTCAAGTCGATCCTGATCGTGCCAAGCTAGGCCAATAATCTTTCACATGTCCATATCCCAATAAACAGAGTGCCTTCTAGGCATAAATTCTCAAATGGATGATATTACCAAAATCCTCATACTTGGTTTAAATTTCTAATTAATCAAGTGACTACATGTCACACTTATACAATATTCCTGTGGGACAAGCTCCCACCATCTTCCGAAATAATTAACGGGTCTGCACATCCAAACCACCGGCTGCACTAACGCTGAAAAGCGATCAAGAATCCCTAACCAGGATGCAAAGCCTTTCTCACAGAACACCGACCTCAGGTGATACTGACGTCAATACCCATCTTACTCAAAACACTGAAACTCATATACTGCTCATCCGAGATCGTGACATCACAGTCATTGACCAAACTGCAACCTTGGTCCTTACTTCAAATTCCATACCACTCACTGCACCTCACGTGCCAATATACGATAGACGCGATTTCCATCACAACTCTGGAACCGCCGATAGGCTAATACTTCATCACATAAGACTTTCCATTTAACTCACTTCAGGAGAACTATAGCAGCATACAGGCGAATCCTCATAATCGTCGAATATGCCAATCTCTAAGTAGTTGTCCAAGCCACCATAACACTTTCTGGGATCCGCCTACTCATAATAGGCCCTAACAAAAGAATGCTTCAGAATAACATCAATCACTGCGGCCGACAAGCCTCACATGCATAACTCGATCACGCTGAACGAACCGATCACTGACACCAGTATACCAACTCAACTATGGCTAATCAATCTACTTCCTTCCAATTTATCCTTGATTGCCTTAGAAATAATAATATCTCCCTTTAACACCTAACTTATTTCAACCAAACTCACCCCGAGTGACCTTAAATCACGAGACCATGCTGTCTCAAATACCATGACCATTTCATGTCTCTCAAATGCTACACCGCAAGTCAAAACATCATAGAACATTCTGTGCCTTTCTTCATAAGCTGCTTCAAAAGCTTGACTCTTAACCGTACTTATAGACTCAAAATCATTAGGCACCACACTTTACCTCTTGAATTAACTAGGACCGCTATTGAGAGCCACCCAGCTCTGACTTGGCCCCGAATGCAACCAACTCTACTGAATTTTATAACATATGAATACCCTCTCGATAAAGCACCTAGAGGGATCACTTCCCTCGAAGCCTGCACCTATACGAGGCATAAATCATGAATCTTCCCTCAAGTCTGAACATGAGCCAATAAGGCTAACCATAGCATGCATCCAACAATTCATTTATTCAAATTACCACTCATGGTCCTTTTCCGTAGCTTTAATAACCCACCAATACGCCAATAACCAGAATTCATGTAGGTAATAAACTGTGCAATCAGCTAATCAACAACAAGCTCCCCAACTTGGCTCGAAGCCATAGATCACAACACATATACTCTATTGATGTCGTAATATCATGGTGAGATTAAACTCACTCCATCATAAGCTCGTGGAAACACGAATCATCTGGAATTTTAACTCTTCTGCAATTCTTGCATTTACTCACACAACAGTTAAGCCCACTCTCTAGGTGACCAATTTTTTATTTTTATTTTTTTTAAGTCCTAAATTTTTCAAAAATTTCGGCAGAGCCTCCTTTGTAATTGGTCCTATCCACCTGCCAGAGAATCACCAAAACCATCCTAACAACACATCCACAACTTGACAAAGCATCACAATGCATATCAATTACATAAATCTAAATTGATACATGGACATGCGTTGCACCTATTTGAATCATAACACATAGAAAATACCCTTCAACCCTCCATTATTGGGCTATTCAACCAAGTAGGAACATATTCTTCCTTTAATATTTTCGACCTTCAAGGTGGTCTCCTTGACTCAACGATTTCGTCATAATACATTTACGGAAGCGATCTCAGCTCCCAGACTTATCTAACTAGGAGACACAAAAAATATTCTTCACGCGCCCATAACTCGGGCTACTCAACAAATCACAATAAGAAACGAATCACTTAACAGTTCATCTACTATCTAGTAGGCTTCTTCGCCACTACCAAGTCGTACAAATACACCTCGCAACACTAACATACTCATCACGTGGATATCCAACCGCCATTCCGACTAACAAGGACAATAATGAACATATGAGTTCAAAACACTTGCTCACAAAATCAGCACTTCGGTGCTCAAGCCATTGGCAAAGATTTGGCCTCAAGTCCTCCAGACTGGTCTAACTTCAAACTCACAGAGATTACACCTCACCCCTCGATCGGGGAATCAAAAGCCATCGAGACACATCTGATACTGAGCGCCCGTTGGTGCATACGATCACGCGGAACGAATTTCAAAAGTTTCTTTTCAAGCTGAATCAAGGACGCACGATAAGAATTCAAGAATGTGAAGTTTTCCTAAAGGTTCGGCAGCCTCTCGAGGATAAGTACAGACGTCTTCGTACCGATCCGCGAGACTCTACTAAACTGGCTCATGACTCGCGAGACCAAGTAACCTAGGCTCTGATACCAACTTGTTGCGACCTAAATCCCGGTCGTGATGGCGCCCAACACACTACTAGGCAAGCCCGACCATTATTCAACACTTAACCCAATTTATCAAAAATAGCGGAAAGAAATATCAATTAAGCAAGATTAAAGTACTGAAGATTTTAACAAAATACACAATATAATCTCACTAGGACCCGGTGTCACGAATCTGAGCCTCTAGAATACAGAATATCATCCTAATACACGGTATATCCAAAGTCCGATAATGCGGAAATAAAGAGATAGGATAGGAGGGAGAAGATCAATGGCTGCGAACGCCGTGCAGCTACCTCGATACTCCCAGAGGCTGGATCTGCTGATCAACTGGATCTACTGAGCCTGAGACTGCCCTGGATCTGCACACAAGGTGCAGGGAGTAAAGTGAGTACTCCGACCCAGTGAGTAATAAAAGTAACTACAGTCCGAAGATAAGAAAATCCAGTAAATACACAAAGTAAGCTACAATCCGAATATACAGCAACATATGGAACTGAGCAGCTAAACACCAGTATAAATACAAATACATGAATGCAATGCAATGCATATGATGGTACATTCCAGTACCCACTGCGGCGTGCAGCCCGAGCCATCCATATTTATTTATCGTCGACGGCGCTCACTGGGGGTGTGTACAGACTCCGGAGGGGCTCCTACAGCCCAAGCGCAATATCTTGGTCAGTCATTGTTACCTGACCGGTCAGCCATTGTTACCTGACCAATTTATATCATACAGTGCCATTGTTACCACTGTTCAAGTATATCATCCAGTGTCATTGTTACCACTATTTCAAGTATATCACACAGTGTCATTGTTACCACTATTTCAAGTATATCACACGGTGTCATTGTTACCACTGTTTCAAGTCACTTTATAATCAGTCCAGAAAATAATATAATAAGCCCCTTGGGCATTTAAAAAACAGAAGTTCCCAGCCCGGAATACATTTAAAAATATCATTTAAGTTTTCAACACTTAGAATTATGGATGAGTTTGCAAAACAACATTTAAAACCTTGGGCTGAAATTAAATGATATGAAAATCATGCTAAGCAGTAATATCAATCCTCGAAGGATTTTACAAATCGGCACAAGGCCCCCAAACATGGCATCAAGCCCAGTAATATCAATGAAGTATGTGTATCAATCACCAGTATAGTATAAACATTACACGGGATGGACCAAGTCACAATCCCCAATAGTATCCGACCCCGCACTCGCCATGGAGTGTATGTCACGCCTCAATATAGCGTTACGATGTGAAAGTCCGGGGTTTCAAACCCTCAGAACAACATTTACATCTATTACTCACCTCAAGATGGCCAAAAGTCTACTCCGCGATGCCCTTTCCTTTCGAATCGACCTCCTCGCGCGTCGAATCTTGCCAAAACCACAAGGAATATATTACAATAGGCTAAGGGAATATAACCCAATCGAAAAGACTCGAAAAATATCGAAAATCACGAAATTTGCAAAACCCGAGCACCGGGCCCACTTCTCGAAAAATTACGAAAGTCACATCACCGGATTCCTCGTCTCGCCACGAGTCCGTACATATAAAATTTACCAAAATCGGAGTTCATTTGACCCCTCAAATCACCAAATCTTATTTTCAAATCCCTAGGCCTAAATCCTCAATTTTTCTACAATTTTCATGCTCAAATCCATACATAATTGATGTACTTAACTCAAAATAGGTGGGGATAACTTACCTTCACATTGATGATGAAAATCCCCTCTTGAAGCTCCCCAAAAATCGTCCATACTTTGAAGAAATGAAGAAAAGTGAGCTAAATCCGTGTATAAAAGAATCTGCCTGTGCTTCGTCGAGTTGTACCTTGCACTTGTGCTATACAAGTTGTACATCCTATTAAAATTGTTCCTTGTCGGACACCTTCTGTTTAAACACCCATAACGTCTTGTATAAATATCCAAATGACAAACGGTTTGAAGATTTAGAAACTAGACTCAAAGATCTTTAATTTGATAGGTTGTACACCATATAACTCTTTATAAATCCCGAGATATGAGCTTCTAAAGTGCATCATAAATTCTGCCGAAATTGCTCCAGCAGCCCTTTTTGATCCATCGTAACTTTCTGAGATGATATCCAAATGGTGAATGGTTTAACTTTTCGAAAACTCGAATGTATGGGCTATAACTTGCGTGTTTTGCACTTTTTCTGATTTCTTATAGATTACAAGATATAAGCTTCCAAACTGGACTACTCGCACCTAAAATTTTCTGGGCACAGCAGAATTTTCTGCAATTTTTCCTAAGTCCGAAATAACTCCGAGACACCTCCGAAACACCCCCGAGCCCTTGAGGCTCCAAACCAAATATGAACACTGACTCTAAAACATCACACGAACATACTCGAGCGATCAAATTGCCAAAATAACATCATAATCGAGCGATCAAATTTCCAATTTAAGGTCGAAACCCGTCAAACAACGCTCGTTTGTAACCAAACTTTACAGGAAGCGCTTAACCAACATATATGACCTGTACCGGGCGTAGGAACCAAAATACGAGCCCGATACCATTACTTTCTGATCAAATTTTATTTTCATTTTCCTTAAACATTTTCAGAAAACAATCTCACGAAAAAATTCATTTCTCGGGCCTGGGACATCGGAATTCGATTCCGGAAACACGTTCAACTCCCGTATTTTTCTATGGACCTTTCGAGACCGAAAAATTACGAGTCCGGGTCCGTTTACGAAAAATGTTGACCAAAGCCAACTTTAACAATATTAAATATCAAAAAATTTCAAATTTTTCCCATAATTCATAAATTTCAACACAAAGATATTCCGGACACACTCCTAAGTCCCAAATAACCTAACGAATCTATCCTAACCATAAAATTCGCATTTCGAATCCGATATCAAAATTTCCACTTCCGGCCAAATTTTCTCAAAAACCTTCAATTTTCCATCTTTAGCCGAACGACTCCAAAATGACCTACGGACCTCTGAATTAACTTCCGATCGCGCTCCCAAATCTACAATCACTATACGCAGCTACTCCCAGTCTCGGAATCCCGAACGGACATCAATAACACTGAAATGCATTTTAAACCAAAGTGATGCAATTTCTTCTAAAATGCTATCTTCCACAATAGGCGCCAAAACGCTCCCGGGTTATCCAAAACCCGATCCGGGCATACGCCCAAGTCCGAAATCATCATATGAACCTGCTGGAACCTTCGAATCCCAATTCCAAGGTCATTTACTCAAAATTCCAATCCTAGTTCGTTTCTTCAATTTTAAGCTTTCAAAATGAGAATTTCCATTTAGATTTGACTCCAAACTTCCTGAATTTTAATTTTGACCATACACACAAGTCAATATACCTGAGATGAAGCCGCTCATGGCCTCAAACTGTTGAATAATGCGCCGGAGCTCAAAATGACCGGTCGGGTCGTTACATTAACAAACTAGCATAACAATAGATCACGTATTTTTAGAGTCCCATCAACAAATTTAATTGGTATTACCATTTTCATGGTAAACATTGACCCATGTTCCACCTTATCATATGTTACTCCGTTGGTTGCTAGTAAGTTTGGGATAAAACCTCAGTTGGTTAAACCTCTTGAGGTGTCTACACTTGTTTGGGACTCAGTGATAGCTAAGAGAGTATATAAGGGTTGTATAATAGTATTTCATAGTCGATCTATCGTAGCAGACCTAATTGAGTTAGATATTGTAGAATTTGATGTTATAATGGGTATGGATTGGTTGGCTTTTCGTCATGCCAACGTTGATTCTAGATAAAAGATAGTCCGATGTCAATTGCCAGTGGAGCCTGTTTTGGAATGGAAATGTAATACGATATCGCCGAGAGGTAGATTTATTTCCTATCTCAATGCAAGGAAGATGATCAGAAAGGGCTATATTTATCACTTAATAAGGGTTCAGGATGTGGAAGTAGAGTCACAAACCATTCAGTCCATCTTTGTAGTTAATGAGTTTCCCGATGTTTTTCCCGATGAGTTTCTAGGTCTTCAGCCAGAGCGAGAAATAGAGTTTGTTGTTGACCTACTACCAGATACTCATCCAATATCTATTCCTCCCTATAGAATGGCCCCTGCAGAGTTGAAAGAGTTGAAGGAGCAACTAAAGGACTTGCTTGAAAAGGCTTCATCAGACCTAGTACATCACCGTGGAGAGCACCTGTGTTATTTATGAGGAAGAAAGATGGTTCCTTACGGATGTGTATTGATTATAGACAGTTGAATAAGGTGATGATCAAGAATAAGTACCCACTCCCTTGACTTGATGATTTATTTGATCAGTTGTAAGGTTCCAAGTATTTTTCAGAGATAGACTTGAGGTCCATGTACCATCAGGTAAGGTTTAAGGAGGAAGATATTTCAAAGACAACATTCAGGACCAAATAAGTGCACTTTGAGTTTCATGTTACGTCATTTGGTTTGACCAATGCCCCAGCAATATTCATGGATTTGATGAACCGTGTGTTTAGTCCCTTTTTAGATCTATTCATAATTGTATTTATCGATGATATAATAGTGTATTCTCGTTCAGAGGCTGAGCATGCAGATTATTTGCGTACTGTGCTCAAAGTTATACAAAAAGGGAAGTTGTATGCAAAATTCTCTAAATGTGAATTCTGGTTGAACTCTGTAGCTTTACTTGGGTATATCATTTCAGGTGAAGGTATCTGGGTGGAAACACAAAAGATTGAGGCAGTAAAAATGTGGACTAGACCCACAACACCGACGGAGGTTCGTAGCTTTCTCGGTTAGGCAGGTTATTACAAAAGATTTGTAGAGGGATTTTCTTCCCTATCAGCACCTTTGACAAAGTTGACTCAGAAGGGAGCAAAGTTTCAATGGACTGATTCTTGCCAACGGAGTTTCTAGACATTGAAGGACAAATTAAATTCAGCAACGGTTCTAACGCTCCCAGAAAGGACCGACAATTATGTTATTTATTGTGACGCTTCAGGTGTCGGATTGGGTTGTGTGCTGATGCAGCATGGTAACATTGTAGCTTATGCTTCTAGACAACTAAGAAAGCACAAGAAGAATTACCCGACCTACAATTTAGAGTTAGCTGCAATGATTCATGCACTAAAAATGTTGAGGCACTACTTGTATGGCATTCATGTTGATATCTATATGGATCATAAGAGCCTCCTGTATATTTTAATGCAAAAGTAATTGAATTTACATCAAAGGAGATGGTTGGAGCCACTTAAAGATTATGACGTTGATATTTTATACCATTTGGGAAAGGAAAACGTGTTAGTCGATGCCCTCAGCCGTAGATCTATGGGTATCTTGTCATATTTACAGCTGGAAAAGGAGGGGAATAACCCATGAATTCACAAGCTAGCTATTCTTAGAGTTCGGTTACTGGACTCAAATGATATTGGAATTACTATTCAGGCTCTTTAGTAACTGAAGTAAAGGAACGCCAGTACGAGGATCCTTTGTTAGCTCATTATAGGGATACCACCCCTCAGAAGGAGAAGACACCATTTGAAATTACGGAAGATGGGATCCTTAGATATCAAGGATGATTGTGTGTCTGTAATGTTGCAGGGCCACGTCGGCAGGTTATGGGATAAACTCACTATTCTTGTTAGTGTATCCATATAGGAGCGACAAAGATGTATTATGATATCATGGGAGTAGATTGGTGGGACAGAATGAAAAAGGATATAGCAGAGTTTGTTTCTCAGTGTCCTAACTTTTAGCAGGTTAAGATTGAGCATCAAAAACCCAGTAGATCATTGCAGGCTATGTAGATTCCAACTTAGAAGTGGGAAGTAATCAATATGGAGGAGATGGACTCCATTAATCATACTTTGTAAATATATCATTAAAAACTTCCATTTCATTTCCATTAGCAACTTCCTTCATAATTTTCAAAATATTACAAGTTTTATACATCTTTGCCAAATATCAATATTTCTAATTCAATTCCCCATTATCAAACTCCACCCACAACCTATCTACGGAGCCTCTAAATATAACTGAAGAGTAACATGGAAATGCCGGCAACAAGGCTCCGGCTATACCTTAAAATACAAAGTACATGATAAACAACGGTACCGGACCCCGAAATGAAGTGGGGCTCACCAAGTCAGCTGAAAGGAAGATGCGTCACTAGCTGCGACCAACAGTGCCTACTATGGAACCACCTACATCCATTTAAAGATGTAGAGCCCCCGACAAAAGGGACGTTAGTGCCGTCGAATAGCACTAGTATGTATAAACAAACACCGTTTTTTTAGAAAGAAAAACTATACAAGAACAAAGAAATCATAAGGATTCAACAAAAGCTTTAAACAGTCACCACGTCATCAAATAAAAAGAATCACATAGCTTTCACATAATTTCCATAGCTTTAGGTTGGGACAATTCGTACTGTTGCACCATCATTCACAATATCACTGCCTTCTTGCGCGGAGTCCGATCACAACCCGGTCGGCTAGGTTACCTCATTTGAGACATGTATCTTAGTCATAATTTCATTCTCACTTTCCGGTTTCAAAATCAGCCAATACCACCATATGTGCGGCATGGCGTCCGATCACGGCTCGATCGGCTAGGCTGTCTTACCAAGACATTTTTCCTTTTCAATATATCATCTCATTTCAATCTTTACTTCACATATATTAGTTCATCGGCACTTGAGGCCATAATTATCATATCATACTTGGCACTAGGCCATATTTCATAATTCGAGCTCTTTTCCCCTACATTTCACATCAATATCAATTTTAGCAACAAGCCATTCAATCGAAGATGTCAAGTACACACGAGAGGAATCATGAATCATGGGCATATACAATATTTCAAAAATCATACACCTCATGTTCATTAGCAATGGAACTTTAAACACAAAGGATTCTTCTAAAAAGGAGTGGACACACCAAACCACAATAGAAACACATCAAAGTCATAAACAAGCAATTACACCAATTATTCTTGAATTACTCTTTTTCAATCACGACAATATACAATTTCAACATCGGAGCATGTAACAACTCGGATCACATTGGATGTACTTATAATGCAAAACATTATCTCGAATAGCCACTTATGGGCATAAATTATGTATAAAGCCTTTAGGACACTTTTATTATTGAAGTCATTTAGGAAAAGTATAGTCAAAGCTCATTTCATAATCAGTTTCATATTTTCTCATGTCATAGGCATCACCAGGCACAACTATAACTCAAGTTCTCGGCACGTTAGCCACACTCTATTTCCCAATCCATTTAATTTATTTCAAACATCTTTATACATAGAGGATTTCACATAGTTTGGCATAACAATCTCAATTTAAACTTGACATGAATTCTAGGCATTTTAGCACATAGTTCACATTCTTCACATATCCTCAATTTACCAAAAATAGCATATTGAACATATTGAGATATACCTTTCAAATATATTATTGCAACACCAATTCATTTGAAATAACAAGTACTACATCAATCAAATTTCGGACTTACAATATTTGCATGGACACCATGGGAGCTCAATTTTTAAGAAGAGAGGGTTCTAGCCATACATACCCTGTTTAAGCTTTCCTTAAGTAACTACAATGTTCTGGAAATTTCTAGCAATCCCATTCTCTTTAGATGAAGATCTTGTGATTGGTTTCCTTGATTCTTGAAGATTGATAAAAGATTGAATGGTTAGAATGTTAGGCTCCCTCATTCTCTCTCTAAAATTCACTTATCTCTCTCTAAAATCATCAGAATATCGCCCCAAATGAAGCCTCAAAGCCTATATACTAAAATGGGATCGGGTCATGAAAATAGGAAAATTAACCCTCCGAACTCGGGTTTGCGGTAGCATAATGGACCGCACAATTGGTATGCGGGTCGCATAATGCACCGCAAAACTGGTGTCCAAAACTGGGCTACACTGGTCCATTTTGCGACCATTTTTTCGGTCGCAGATCAATTATGCAGACCGTATAATGGTTTTGCAATTGCAGAATCTGCCACGGGATCGCATTTTGCCAGCCTTTGGTAATTTGATCATAACTTTGTGTAGGAATGTCCATAGGACGAACAGTTTGAAGCGTTAGAAACTAGGCTGTAAGTCCTTTCATTTGATAGGTTATTCATTACACACACACAAACACACACACACACACACACACACACACATATATATATATATATATATATATATATGCACGTTGAAAGTGTGGACTTGTGCAAACTCATTTAGAATTTTAGCCCATTATGAAATTTTCCAATTTGACGTAGACTTAGGACTTTCCTTGAACCCCAAATTACTTATTATATGACTTATACACTTATTTAAAAAATCAAATTGATGTCCATCATGTTAATAGTACGTAAAATATTATAATTAGCCTACCTAGCACCACGAAATCTTAAATTACTTAGCAAAATTTTTCGGGGCCTTACATTCTCCCCCGCTTAGGATCATTCGTCCTAGAATGAGGAGTAGAGTCTACCCCATACACTTAACATAATATATCTCTTTTCTCCCCTACCTCAAGTCCCTAAATTTTGACTAACTCCCAAATTTTTCAAAAATTTCGGCAGCATTTCCTTTGTAACTAGGCCTATCCGCCTACCAGAGAACCACTAAAACTATCCTAACAACACATCCACAACTCGACAAAGCACCACAACGTATATATCCGTAACACTAATCTCAGCATTACAAGCGCTACATTATCATAATGATACCTGAACATGGACCGAACGTTTTTAAATCATAACACCTATAAGGTACCTTCCAAATCAAAACCAATTGTTATACAATCAAGCAAAAATATTTCCTTTCCACAACTTTTTCGGCCTTCAAGGTGGCCGCCTAGAGTTACAGGCTTTGCCATAACACATTCACGGAAACAATATCCACCCCCAAACTTACCTAACAATGATGACAAATAGATGCCCTTCATAAGCCAACTATCTATTACCTCCACCTTCAGTAATTACCACCGAAATGATACACAAAGGATCTCCAACTACCTTCTTAGACATAGACATGTGAAAACACAAAATATATAGGGAACAACTATGGGGAAACTTCATACTCCTAGTGCGGCCTAATGTGAAATACACTTATGAAACCTTCATTACAACTCACATAACATCTTTAGAGGAAATATTGAGAATAACCTGTTCACCCTCCTAAATTATAAATCTCTACGCGAACACCCACACTAAACCTTTGATGACCTTCAACAATTACACACGATGTGCTATCCTGAACTGGACATAAAAATTACCTATCGAATATATGTGATCACACGGGGATACTCCCTCTATAACATGTTTGAACCTTCAATACGCAATAGATTTAATGCAATAAGGAACAACCGGGTTCAAGATTGGGCTAGAATTATCCAGGAATTCATTAATTTGTTGAGTAGAGTACTTCATGAGGTTATATGCTAAGAGACACAAAGATTACTACTAACAATACTGACATGGTTAATCAGTGTGACGACATCAATTATTAGACAATGGAGGCATACGGGTAACTAGTACATTGGCAATAGGAATCGTTAAGGAGGAATATTTAAGTACGTGACCCAGTCGTCTCCTGGAGTGTAGGGAAAATCAGTTTATCAAGAATGAGAATGATCTGTCACCTTAAATGCGATATGGGTTTCAAAATACATGAAGTTGAATTACACTCATAACATTAACTAACACAAGGAATATATGCCATAAGCTCATGAGGATGAAAAGAAGTTGAACACTTATGAGATTAACATATTTCAAACAGCTTAATCCTTCCTGATAATTGATCCTATATGAGAGAACTAAAGATACGACAACTTGTATTCCAAATCAATATGCCCATGATATGTGCAAAAATCTAAAAGCATCTAATCTCAACCTTTCACAAGCGAAACCACATAGCTAGGACATCTTAATATTGAGATGAAATCATATATTGGTTAGAGGGGTTGTAATGGTTAACATGATGCTACGGGGATAAAGGCAAATAAAACTCCTATCCATCTAGGGAGGTGGAATACCAAGGGTAGCAAAACTCCCCGCACATGACAATGACATAGTCCATGATTCTAGACTCAAGTGTGTAAAGATAACCGAACCCAATGAGACAGTATAAAATAAACCTGAAAGGTTTGCAGATGTTCATGATGAGTTCTCCATGGATTTTGACTTGATAAGTACCCAGATGCTAATGAAAGATAGGAAACCATGAGAAGTAGGCGTTGTGCTATGATAAACCCCAAAGAAGCATTTGGTCTTGACAGAGAGCCTATTAAGGGTTCTTATGGGAAAGGAAGTGTTACAGTGACACATAGAAGGACACATTCTCTCATAGTTATTGAACATGTCTTGGGAAACTAGCACAGTGAATTCACTAACTAAGGAACACAATTAACGCATGTTGTGGAGGTATAATCTCACGCCTCGATCCTGGGGGCGAGACCGGGCCCTAGTGCCTCATCTATCCTTGCGTACTACTTGCAAGTAAGAAACTCTGAACATGTAATGTCATACTTTGGCTATGGGCCACATTACAAGATAATATGTGATGCAAAATATAAAAATAAATGGAGACTAACACTGACTAATGTCAACATAAAACTAGGCCGGTAAGACCATCATAATTACTACAACTGACAGGACAACAAAATATACGTACAGGGCCTACAAGCCCAACATACCGCACTAAACGATAAGATATGTCTACAAGCCTCTACTGATAGATGTAATGTGATCGGACCAGGGCCTCGACCTACCCATAACCTATCTACATATATACACAAGATATACACCACACTACTAGACCCAGCAACTTGGAAAGAAGGGGAGCTTACCGATAAAGCTAAACTCGGGCAACACCTACTAAGGAGGTCTAGTCGTCTGTCTGTACGAACCTGCACGCATGAAATGCAATGCCCCTAGAATGGGACGTCAGTACGAAATAATGCACCGAGTATGTAAGGCAATATACTGAAAGATTGAAACAGAACTAATGATATAATAACTGAAAGCAACTGGGGATCGAAGATAATCTGAAGATATGCTCATCAGCTGATACTGACTTAACTCTCTCAATATAGTGAGTAAAATAGTTGTCTGGCTCTATTAGGCTCGGTATATATATATATCTACTCTGTCGTAGTAGGCTCGCTCATAAGCACTCGGCCATACTAGGTTCTGTATCTTGACCAACTGGGCTTTCTCATAGGTGCTCGGCCATTGCAGGCTCGGTATATAACTTACCATCTGATCAGAGGTTGCCCAATAGAGGTCGGCCCATCGATTATAGCTCGATGGTAATGAAAATACTTTTGATACTGTATATATGTAAACTCTCTACTCTTTTGACCAGAAAAAGGAAATACAACTGAATATGCAGTCCCGATAAGAAGAATATGGTAACTTACAAAACTAGGAAAATATATGTAATTTGCAAGACTAGAAAAATATACGCAAATTCCGGGATACGAATTTTTCTCTATGACTCGTTATCAAACTTGTGCAATTACGATATCATGCTAATATGAAGGAAAAGCTTAGCCTTAACATAACTGTTCCTGGAACTATTTGAACGAAATGAAGCCTCTCCTTCCGTGAAATATGAACGAAATTCTGACTGAATCCTTTGAAATTGAACGAAATTGTGGTGGCTCTTTTTTGAAATTTCTATCGAAATTTGTTTATCTAAGGGGTTGAATTGTTTGGACAGGATTGCTTCAAATGAAGCTTGAGTTGTTGAAATGAAATGTTTCTGATTTCCACGTTCTTGGATTTAAATACCAAGGCAGATTGTGATTCTTTTTGAAGTCTTTACAAGACTTCCTATTAAATGTTATAGATAAGATTTATAAATCTTATCAAGTCTTAAGTATGACTTGGTTATCATATTTTAGCCATTTGTCAAAGTAACTACTTAGTCACTTTTAAGCTTTGCGGCTTCTTGCTACATTGGGGGGTTAGTATAATAATTTTTTTATCTACTTATTAGTTAACTAGGTAATGTCATGTTGTCCGGTAATTAGACAATTACCCGCATAATTTAAAAATTACCACAAATTAGTTAAAATACTATTTATTTTAAAAAACTTTATATATTATACTACCGTGATCATATGGTATCTTGCATGGTACTAGTTCATAATTATCAGGTATTATTGCTCGACCCTTTTTTATTCCAAATTGACCACTTTCAACGAAACTTGTTCTCTTTAATCCGTGTACCCCTTTATCCTTCATAACACTTATTTATTTCTTGTTATAAATAGCGCAAGTACGTTAATGTCAAGATGATCTTATCCCTGAGTCCACGTCGGTTAACTGAAAATGAAATTTTAACTTATGAAAAACGTGAGATGTAACATCCTTCCCCCTTAGAAACATTCGTCCTCAAATGTCTATTCTTAGATACTTTGGGAACATTTTTGCCGGAGTCTCTTCCGTACATCTGACTGAAACCAACATGTATGCAGCAAGAAAACTTACTACTTGCCACACATGGCCACTGTCTAAAAATAGCAACACTTGGCTCCACACAACTGTCGATTATAAATTTTGAGAGTTAAAAAATGAGAGTTTACCTGATGACCTACTAGCCTGAGAGTTTATACACTCGAGTCATATCTTCAATTTGAAATAGGTGGGGGTATTTAGACTTCATTTATTCCTCTACTTCCCACGTCATCTCTTCTACCTTCTTGCTTCTCTATAAAACCTTCACAGATGCTATCTCCTTATTTCATAGCTTGCAGATTTGTCGATCTATGATGGCAACCAGAATTTCCTCATATGACAAGTCCTCTATAATCTGTACATCATTTGTGGGCACCACTTGGGGTAGGATTGCCAATGCACTTTCGTAACATAGATACGTGAAAAACCGGATGAACATACTCCAATTCTGAGGGCAATTCTAAGGCATAAGCTACTTGGCCCAGTCTCCGAGTGATCCTATAAGGCCCAATTTATCGTGGGCTAAGCTTGCCTTTATTCCCAAATCTCATTACACCTTTCATAGGTGACACCTTTAAGAATAGTCAGTCATTAACCCCAAACTCTAAATCTCTTCACCGCATGTCAGAATATGACTTCTGATGACTCTGAGCTGTCAACAGTCACTCCCGGATAAGCTTTACTTTTTCTATGGCCTACTGAACCAGGTTTGGCTCATGTAACCCAAATTCTCCAACATCAAACCACCCTATAGGAGATCTACACATGCGCCCATACAAAGACTCGTATGGATCCATCTAGATACTAGAGTGATAACTTTTATTATATGTAAACTCGATAAGAGTATATGTTCATCCCAACTTCTTTTAAAATCTAGCACACATGCTCGTAACTTATCCTCAAGCGTCCAAATCGTGCGTTCGGCCTGTCCATCAGTTTGTGGATGAAAAGTTGTGCTGAGATTCACTTGAGTCCCTAGACCTTTCTGAAATGACCTCCAAAAATGTGCTGTAAACTGGGCCCTACGGTCAGATATAATAGATACAGGTACTTCATGTAGTCGCACTATCTCCTTAATATATAATTTTGCATAATCCTCTACTGTATATGTAGATCTGACCGGTCGGAAATGAACTGATTTCATGAGCCTATTGACTATCACCCATATGGAATCGAACTTACATTGAGAACGAGGTAAACCCGTGATAAAGTCCATGTTTAACACCTCCAATTTCCATGTCGGGATCTCTATAGTCTACATTAGCCCTTCAGGCTTCTGGTGCTCTATCTTCATCTGCTGGCAACTAGGGCATTGAGCGATATACTCAGCAATGTTCCTCTTCATATCATTCCACCAATACACCTCCTTAATGTAATGATACATCTTCGTCGACCCAAGGTGAATGGAGTACCATGAATAATGTGCCTCTGACATAATCCTATCTCGTAGCCCTGATACATCAGGAACACACAAGCGACCCCTGTATTTGAGAACCCCATCTCCTTCGAGTTCTAACAATGACTTCTTCTATTGGGGAACCCGCTCTATCAATTCGACTAACTCTTGGTCCTCGTACTGCCTCTCCTTTACTTCAGCTATAAGAGATGATTTTGCAGTATTTTAGAGTAAACTCCTCCATTACCAGAGTCAACTAACTGATCCCCCAAACAAGCCAATTGATGAATCTCTCTAGTTAATTGTCTTTTTTCGGCCTCTACATGTGCTAAGCTACCCATAGATCGGCGACTTACGGCATCTGCTGTAACATTAGCTTTCCAATGTTAGACCTCGGATAGTAGAGAATGTTAACATCGTAATCTTTCAATAACTCAAGCCATTGCCTCCGTCGCAAATTCAACTCTTTTTTCTTGAAGATATATTGCAGGCTTTTATGATCTGTGAACACATCAACGTGAACACCATATAAATAATGCCTCCATATCTTAAGTGCATGGACAACCACAACTAATTTGAGGTCGTGGGTCGAATAATTCCGCTCGTTCTTTTTTAACTATCGTGAAGCATACACGATTACTTTCCCATGTTTCATCAGGACACATCCTAACCTCACACCTGAGGCATCACAATACATGGCATAACCATATTGACCTTTTGGAAGTGCTAGAACTGGCGCTGAGGTCAACCTGTTCTTAAGCTCTTGGAAACTCTGCTCACAGGCATCTGTCCACTGAAACTTAGTCGCTTTCTGCGTCAGCTTTGTGAATGGTGCTGAAAGAAAAGAAAAACTCTCTACAAAATTCAGGTAATATCCTGCTAAGCCTAGAAAGCTACGAATCTCTATCGGAGTGGTAGGTCTAGGCAAGGATTTCACAGCCTCAATCTTCTGAGTGTCTACCTTTATACCTACGTCGGATACAGTATGCCCCAGGAATGCTACGAACTTTAGCAAGAACTCACACTTAGAAAACATAGCATATAATTTATTATCATGGATGGTTTGGAGTATTGCTCGCAGGTGATCCACATGCTCATTCTCTTAATGTGAATAAACTAAAATATCATCAATAAAGACTATCACGAATAGATTCAAACATGGCCGGAATATCCTATTCATCAAGTCCATAAATATGGCAGGTGCATTCGTCAACCCCGAAGGGCATGTCAAGGAACTCAAAGTGGCCATATTGGAACCTAAAGGTTGTCTTGGGAATATCTTTCTCTCGAACTCTGACCTGGTGGTACCCTGACCACAAATCTATTTTTGAAAAGCATCTAGCTCCCTGTAACTGATCAAAACAAGTCGTCTATCCTTGGAAGTGGATATTTATTTTTAATAGTTAACGTGCGATGCAAAATATAAAACTATATGGAGACTACCACTGACTAATGTCAACATAAAGATGGGCCGGAAAGGCCATCATAATTACTTGCTCGTCGCGGTTTGGACCCTTTGGATGGATCTGTGCATTAAAAAGTTAAGGAAAATGTTTTTCAGAAGGGTGCATTTTTGCGGCCCATTATGTGACCGCATAACAGCAGTGCGGGCCGCATATCTTCCGCAGAGTGAGACAATATGTTAGCTAATTTTTAGGTCAACTATGCGGCCAATTATTCTATCGCATAATCAACATGTGGGCCACATAATCATAGCATAATATCCTTGGAATATTTGCGAAAAGAAGTTCTGCGGTGCATTGTGCAATCGTAGAACAGGTATGCGGACCGCATTCTTGTTGCATACCCGGCAATTTGTTTATGTTTTGGGAGCCATTTCACGGTCCCTTTTGCGGGCCGCATGTCAATTGTGCAATCGCATATGCGATCGCAGATCTGTTCCAGGGCCCCAAATTTAAAATTTTCTTACCCGACCCCATGTCGATATATTATACATTACCCTTCATTTTAGGCCTATTTTTTGATGTTTTTAGAGAGAAAGAGAGAGTCCTACAGGGAGAAGGGGTTCTTCATCAACATTTCTCCTAAGATCTTGCTTAAACCTTGAAGATTTGTCAAGAAAGGCATCTAGGTCTTCTTCCTAAAACATAAGGTTCTATAACCCAAGCTCTTAATTACTTAATATATCTAGGATAGACCATTAGATGGGTAATACATTAGGATAGGAGTGGATATCTTGCATACATGAGTTCTTAAAGTATTTGGTGAGGTTTTGAGCTAAGGATAGGATGAGGGATGGCAGGATCTTCACAAATAGTTTTAAAAGCATAACGCCCACTTAGTGTTTGAAAATATGGTCAGATGAGCTAGAACTATGATCACCTCTCTAATTTGTGGTCCGGTTTGTCATGTTGCTAATAGATTGACGTTGGTAAGAGTCTCAGAGTATAGTAGGACTTAAGGAAAGCTCAATCGAGGAATGTAGGTTAAACTTTCTCTCTCGAAAGTGAATTCCATATTGTTTTGAAAGTTTAAGTGTGGTTTGTCTACCAAAATGGTATAGCCTTGAGTCACATTTTAAATGAAGGTTAGTGTACTAATTGGGTGAGAAGAATTCGATCTGTTTAATGCTCCTAGTTGCTCTTATGTGTACTAAATGTCTTGATTGAATGTATCTATTTGTTGATAAACTGTAAAGTTGTTTGGAAATGAATCGAATGAGAAAATGTGAAACAAATTATGAACTAAGCCTCGACTCAACTCTTATGAACTAACTTCAAAAATAGAATGGCCTAAAGGCCTTGTACCTGAACTATGCCCATAAGTGGTTGTTTTAGATAATGCTTTGCCTTATAAATACATTCAGTGGAATGCTAGTCCTTACACATTCCGATGTTGAAATTGTTCATTTGTCATGATGGAAAAAGGGGTAATTCAAGGATAATTGAGGTGATTGCTTGCTTATAACTTCAATGTTATTTCAATTGTTGGTTGGCATGTTCCCCTTTGGGAATCCTTTGTATTTGATGATTTTATTACCATTGACTCGAAAATATATGATTCCCGGAATATTCGGTGTATTGGTATTGGCTGGTGATCCTTGGAAATAAAGGAGATGGAAAAATGTGGAAAACCAAATGCGGCCTTCGTGTCATGAAAAAGTTGAATCTTGTGAAAGTCCCAAAGGGCCAAAGAAATACTATTATCGAGAGAGATTGAGGTCATTAATAAAAACTATAAAATGTGAAAGTTATTGAGGTAAGCATGGTGGTGTTTATGCCATATTTGTATACTTGTATTATACTACAATTGTGTGCAATATCAAATCAAATCAAAAATATTTTTGGGAGTATCATTAGCAAAACCGAGGGAGAGTTGATCATAAGGCTCACACCCGAAACTACACGTGCCGGTGTAGGGATGGATCATGGTTATTCCCCTTAATTGGGATGAACTTGATAACATTTGTAAATTGCTAACGCTAACCCACATGGCATATGTGGGAAGGTAGCCTAGCCGATCGGGCCGTGATCGGACGCCATGCCGCACACATGGTGGTATTGTGCTGGGAATCAAAAACTCAAAATTGTGATTATGGTACATATCTCCAAAGGGACGACCTAGCCGATCGGGTCGTGATCGGAATCTAAGCTAACAAAGACGGTGGTATAACTCATATCGGTGCTAATGATCTCCCAACAAAAAATTACATATATTATTTTTGTAAACTGGAAGACTTACATGTTTCAAATTGGATGCTAGTATATTGTTGATTTTGACTTACTATTTTGTGATTTCTTTGCTTGTATGGTTATTCTATTCTGAAAGAGGACATTTAACCTTACATACTAGTGTTATTCGACGATGCTAACTTCCCTTTTTTCGGGGGCACTATATCGTTTAATGATACAGATGGTTCCACAGCGGGCGACATCGACCAGTGATAGCGGTACTCTCTTCCCAGCAGTCTTGGTGATCCCCACTCCATCCCGGGGTCATGTCGTATATCTTTTGTTTGTTTTCTCATCACGTTTTGAGGTATAGCTGGAGCCTTATTGCCGACATTTCCCTATTACTCTTCTATTTTATTTAAAGGCTCCGTAGACTATTTGTGGGTGATGGTTGATGTTGGGAGTCTAGAATAGAAATGTTGTTATTTGATAAGCACGTTTTCCATTAAACTTGTAAACTTGTAATATTTTGAAAACTATGAATGAAGTCATTAACGGAAATGAAATGAAAGTTTCTAATGAAAGATTGCTTAGTGCTTTGATTAAATGGGATAGCATTCCCTATTTATTCATGAACTAGTTTGGGTAGAATGAAACCTAACAAGCTTGCTCAGTCGGGTTTACTTGGTTGAGCACCGGTCACGTTCCACAGTTTTGGGGCATGACACCTATCTACATATATACACAAGATATACAACACACTACTAGACCCGACAACTCTGAAAGAAGGGAGCTTACCGATAAAGCTGAACTCGGGCAACACCTACTGAGGAGGTCTACCCGTTTGTCTGTTTGAACCTGCACGCATGAAGTACAGCACCCCCACAAAAGGACGTCAACACGAAATAATGTACCGAGTATGTAAAGCAATATACTGAAAGCTTGAAACAGAACTGATGATATAATAACTCAAAGCAACTGGGGATCAAAGATAATCTGAAGATATGCTCATCAGCTGATACTGACTCAACTCTCTCAATATAGTGAGTAAAATAGTTGTCCGGCCCTATAAGGCTTGGTATACATATATATCTGCTCTGCCGTAATACGTTCGCTCATTAGAGCTTGGCCATACTAGGATCTGTATCTCAAACAACTGGGCTCGCTCATAGGCGCTCGGCCACAACAGACTATGTATATAACTTACCATCTGATTAGAGGTTTCCCAATAGAGGCCTGCCCATCGATTATAGCTCGATGGTAATGAAAATACTTTCAATACTGTATATATATGTAAACGCTCTGTTCTTTTGACCGGAAGAAGGAAATATTCAACTGAATATGCAGTCCTGATAAGAATATGGTAACTTACAAAACTTGGAAAATATATGTAATTTGCGAAACTAGCAAAATATACTCAAATTCTAGAATACGAATTTTTTTCTATGACTCGTTAACAAACTTGTGTAATTACGATATCATGCTAAAATGAAGGAAAAACTTAGCCTTAACATACCTGTTCCTGGAATTATTTGAACGGAATAAAGCTTCTGCTTCAGTTAAATATGAACAAAATTCTGACTGAATCCTTTGAAATTGAACGAAATTATGGTGGCTTCTTTTTGAAATTTCTATCAAAATTTGTTTATCTAAGGGGTTGAATTGTTTGGACAGAATTGCTTCAAATGAAGCTTGAGTTGTTGAAATGAAATTTTTCTGCTTTCCACGTTCTTGGCTTTAAATGTCAAGGCAGATTGTGATTCCTTTTGAAGTCTTTACAAGACTTCCTATTAAATGCTATAGATAAGATTTATAAATCTTATTAAGTCTTAAGTATGACTTGGTTATCATATTTTAGCCATTTGGAAAAGTGACTACTTAGTTATTTTTAGGCTTTGTGGCTTCTTGCCACGTTGGGGGGTTAGTTTAATAATTTTTTTTCCACTTATTAGTTAACTGGGTAATGTCGTGTTATCCGATAATTAATCAATTACCCACATAATTTAAAAATTACCACAAATTACTTAAAATTCTATTTATTTTTAAAATAATTTATATATTATACTACCGTGGTCATATGGTATCTTGCATGGTACTAGTTCATAATTATCGGGTATTAATGCTCGACCCGTTTTTATTCCAAATTGACTACTTTCAATGAAACTCATTCTCTTTAATCTGTGTACCACTTTATCCTTAATAACACTTATTTATTGACCAAGTGGACATGAAAGTTATACTAAGATGGAGACACTAGATCTTCCTATGACGGAGATGTGTGGATCTCAATTTTCAGAGAGACTTTATGCACACAGTGACCATTTCGATTGACATACACTCATATGATAGGTGTTGATGTATGCTCTTATGTTACTTGACAATGAGAAGGTTTTTTGATAATACTCGAAAGAGATTAGAGTGACTATTCAAACCATAGAAGCCATAAACACCATTGAGTAAAAGAGTGACTCGAGAAGAATCACAACATTGGGATGCTTTACATGGAACTTGACACCACATAGGTAAACTTTACGCCGGTGTATGCATAGGCACAAATGAGCAGATGTTGTTCATTTTAATAAAAAGATCCTGTAAGATATTTATCATGTATAGTCCCTTGTTTAGAATTTAGGAAAGCAAGTGGGAAGTATTTATCCTAGAGTTATAGCTCCATTCAAGGATATAATTATAGAACTTAATTCCACAAGAGGATGTAAATAAGAGAATTTGTAATAGAGTGGATTCACGAATAATGCGTCTCCTTTAAGGAGTGGTACACACAAGTTTTTGTGATTCACATCTTATTAAGACCATGTTTATGAGAACTCCTCAATATGGATGTACATATACAATGAGTAGAAATTTTAATTTGACTTACTTGGTGACTTTAGGTTAATAGGGCAATATCTTAATCGATGCCTCTCGACTCCACATCCCTAACGTACGTTGGTAACATACTAATATACTACATGATCTGGTGGCATAGTGACATTAATATGAACAAGGGTATTCCCTTTGGCAACAAGTTCTACCAATCCCTCCATGGCTCGATACATTCTCCTAACAAACTCTTGGGCAATCTCCCTCAGATTCGATGGTGGGGTCATTCCCTCCTTATTGCTTCAAACTCATGGATTATGGTATCAGGATTACTTATCTTGGGAATAAGACATAGTGAGGAAATTAGCTCCCTATCTTGAGCTCTATTGATAAGAAGGACTCTACTAGACACGGATCCGAGACATCCTAGGACACTTTAAAACATTAGGCTCTGATACCAAGTTTATCACATCCCAAAAATCGAGGAGCGCGATCGGCGCTAAACCGAGTAAACCCGACTGAGCAAGCCTGTTAGGTTTCATTCTACCCAAACTAATTCATGAATAAAGAGGAGATGAACTCCATTAATCCTAATTTGTAAATATATCATTAACGACTTCCATTTCATTTCCATTACTAACTTCGTTCATAATTTTCAAAATATTACAAGTTTTATACATTTTTGCCATATATCGATATTTCTAAATCAATTCCCCATTATCAAACTCCACCCACAACCTGTATACGGAGCCTCTAAATATAAATGAAGAGTAATATGAAAATGCCAACAACAAGGCTCCGACAATACCTCAAAATATAAAGTACATGATAAATAACGGTACAGGACCCCGAAATGAAGTAGGGCTCTCCAAGTCAGCTGAAAGGAAGATGCGTCACTAACTGCGACCAACATTGCCTGCTATGGAACCACCTACATACATTTAAAGATGTAGCGCCCCCGACAAAAGGGACATTAGTGTCATCGAATAGCAGTAGTATGTATAACTAAACACCATCTCATTAGAAAGAACCACAATACAAGAACAAAGAAATCATAGGGTTTCAACAAATGCTTTAAACAATCACCACATCATCAAATAAAAGGAATCACAAAGCTTTTACATAATTTCCATAGCTTTAGGTTGGGAAATTTCATACTGTTGCACCATCATTCATAATACCACCGCCTTCTTGAGCGGAGTCCGATCATGAACCGGTCGGCTAGGTTGCCTCATTTGAGACATGTACCTCAGTCACAATTTCATTCTCACTTTCCGGTTTCAATATCAGCATAATACCACCATGTGTGCGGCATGGCGTCCGATCACGGCCCGAACGGCTACCAAGACCTTTTTCCTTTTTCATATATCATCTCATTTCAATCTTTACTTTACATATATCAATTCATTGGCACTTAGGGACACAATTATCAAATTATACTTGGCACTAGGCCACATTTCATAATTTGAGCTCTTTTCCCCTACTTTTGACATCAATATCAATTTCAGCAACAAGCCATTCAATGCAAGATGTCAAGTACATACGAGACAAATCATGAATCATGGGCATATACAATATTTCAGAAATCATACACCTCAAGTTCATTAGCAATGGAACTTTAAACACAAATGATTCTTCTAAAAAGGAGGGGACACACCAAACCACAAACAAAACGCACATCAAAGTCATAAACAAGCAATTACACCAATTATTCATGAATTACGCTTTTCCAATCACGACAATATACAATTTCAACATCGGAGCATATAACAACTCGGATCTCATGGATGTACTTATAAGGCAAAACTTTAACTCGAACAGCCACTTATGGGCATAAATTGTGTACAAAGTCTTTAGGACACTTTGTTATTGAAGTCATTTATGGAAAGTAGAGTCAAGGCTCATTTCATAATCTGTTTCATATATTCTCATGTCATAGGAATCACCAGGCACAACTATAGCTCAAGTTCTCGGCACGTTGGCAACACTCTATTTCCCAATTCATTTGATTTATTTCAAACATCTTTAGAAATAGAGGATTTCACATAGTTTGGCATAACAATCTCAATTTAAACTTGACTTGAGATCTAGGCATTTTAGCACATAGTTCACACTCTTCACATATCCTCAATTTACCAAGAATAGCATATTGAACACATTGAGATATACCTTTCGTATACAGTCTTGCAACACCAATTCCTTTGAAATAACAAGTACTACATCAATCAAATTTCAGACTTACAATATTTGCATGGACACCATGGTAGATCAATTTCTAAGAAGAGGGGGTTTTAGTCATACATACCTTGTTTTAGATTTCCTTAAGTTACTACAACATTCCAAAAATTTCTAGCAATCCCAATCTCTTTAGATGAAGATCTTGTGTTTGCTTTCCTTGATTCTTGAAGATTGATGAAAGATTGAATGGTTAGAATGTTAGGCTCCCTCCTTCTCTCTCTAAAATTCTCTTAACTCTCTCTAAAATCATCAGAATAACGCCCCAAATGAAGCCCTAAAGCCTATATACTAAAATGTGGTCGGGTAATGAAAATAGGAAAATTAACTCTCTGAACTCGGGTTTGCGGTCGCATAAGGGATCGAACAATTGGTATGCGGGTCGCTTGAGGCACCGCAAAATAGGTGCCCAAAACTGGGCTACACTGGTCCATTTTGCGTTCATAGAATCTGCCACGGGATCGCATTTTGCCATCCTTTGGTAATTTGATCATAACGTTGTGTAGGAATTTCCAAACGATGAACGGTTTGAAGCGTTAGAAACCAGACTCAAAGACCTTTTATTTGTAGGTTGTTCATCACATAAAACCTTATATATATTTATATATGCTCGTTCAAAGTGTGAACTTGTGCAAACTCATTTGGAATTTTAGCCCATTATGAAAATTTTCAATTTGACTTAGACTTAGGACTTTCCTTGGTCCCCAAATTACTTATTATATGACTTATACACTTATTTACCAAATTCAATTGATGTCCATCATGTTAATAGCACATAAAATATTATAATTAGCCTACCTGGCACCACGAAATCCTATTTTACTTAGCAAAACTTTCTGGGGCCTTACAGATATCCTCACTTATTTCCTCTTCTAGAGGAGAGTCCAACTGAGACATTACAACCTTAAGGTACGTGTATGAATTCTTGTGTTAGTTATTGTGATTGGTCGCGTGAGGCCATTGTCGTTATTTATGATTATGGTCCTATGTGGCATTGAATTATTGAGTTTCTATAGGATAATTCAGTAGTAGTATTATTACAAAGGTGACTCTACCAAAGTTTATATAGATCTAGGGGAGTTAAACATTCGAGGACGAATGTTTCTAAGAGAGAAAGATGTTACATCTCATGTTTTTACATGTTAAAGTTTCATCCTCAATTAATCGACGTAGACTCGGGGATGAGATTATCTTGAGGTTAACGTATTTATGCTATTTATAAAAATCGATAAGTAAGTACTGTGAAGGATAAAGGGTAAACGAATTAAAGAAAAAGAGTTTCATTGAAGGTTGTCGAATTGGGATAAAATACAATCCGAGCCATAATACCCGATATTTATGGACTAGTGCTATATGATGATAGATTATAGATGTGTATTTTAGTCGCTTATTACACTCTAATTTACTGCACTTTAAATGAGTTTGAGCTTTAATCGCTAGTGTTTTGCAGTAAATATGTGTTTTATGCCTTGTAGGAGTGATTCCGATCTATGTAGGTGTTATGGAATGAATTCAAGTGATTTGGAGCTTTGAAGTCTGAGTAAAAGCCCAAGACATTAAGCCAGGATCGTGTTCAGAGGTCGTGTACCAAATTCGAATGTTAAAAGAGGACGAAATAAGTTCACTCTGAGAAAATTACATTGCGCGTCAAGGCGCGGCGCAGCAGTGTAAAATGTTGCTTGATGTGAAAAGTTGAGGTTGCTGATAAACTCCATTAGCGTGGCTCATAGCGCGGCGCATGGTGCGGCGCGAATGTACAAAATTTAGAAAGCCAGAGTCTTATTTCGTGTAGGAGAAGGTGTTTTCGTCTAGGCTCAACCCTACTTGGTATATATACAGGGAAAAACATTATTTAAAGATCGAACAGACTTTTGATAGATCTTAGACCTAAGGAGACGTGGAGGAACATAAACCACGCATGGAGGAGGCTTCTAACTAGTTTTTCTTCTCTTCTCTTTTTTTAGTTTCATAGCTTATTAGTTCTAGAGTTTTGGGTGCTACATGAACGTTGTAGTTTGAAGCTTAGATTGTTCTTATTATTTTATCATATTGGTTTATTTATTCAATCTTGCGCTTAATTATTTAATTGCTTGATCACTAATTGAATACTATCTACGAATCTAGGATTAAACTCGGGAGAGAAAATTCTAGATTGCATCTAAGATTGAGTAGAGCAAGATCTTAACTCTGGGGGGGGATTTGCGATTAGGATAGGAATATACCTAATCGCCTTTCTTGGTTACTATACAGGAATTATTAATGCGTTCTTGTTAATTCTAATTCCATTGGAATATAGGCGTTAGATTAGCTTGAATAGGCGAGTTGTACTTCGGGAGAAGGCTACGAGCAATATTAACCCTGTCAACCAATAAACCAGATAAATAATTTAGATGATTTAAGTGGAAAACTCAACGGGATTGTTAGCTAACCCATAACTCTAGAATATCACCCACATTGAATTCGTCGTTAAGCTTGTCATTGTTTTCCTTGATCTCTTAATTTGTAACTTTAGATTAATTTTAGTAAAATATTCATACTTTAGGATTTGCTTGAATAGATTAATTGTTTGGTTTAATTTAGTTGATAGTTAATCCCAAGTCCCTGTGGGTACAATATCTGGACTTACAATCCTCTATTACTTGTTGACCATGTATACTTGTGTGTGCGTTTGGGAGCAACAAATTTTTGGCGCCATTGCTGGGGACTTAGAAATTAACTAGACTACTACATTAGAGTTTTACTCTTTGTCTATTCATGATTTTTTTAAATTTTTTATCTTAGGTTAATATTTACTATCTTTGTTAACATGGCATCTTGGAATGATAATTGGTCAAATATTGGTTATTCTTATTATGGTGATCCTTGTCCATATTGTGGAGGACCTCACTGGTGGGAAAATTGTCAGAATGTTCCCAGGAGCGAGTTGTATGTACAATCTCAATCCTTTGAGTGGAATATTTGTAATATCTGTCGTGGTCAAGATGGCCATTGGGATGGCTATCCTAATTCTTATTATCCTTCTCAGAGCTCTTATTATAATGTTTCTAATAATGTGTATTAGTTTGATAGGGGCAATGAAGTAAATGATATGGAATATGATGCATATTTTAGGAATATTCTTAGGCAAGTAGCAGAGCAACGTGATGAACTCAGAAAATATATGAAAAGAATGAGGGCAACAATCACAAGAATGAAGTTCAATATGGAAGAATTGAATGAAGAGAGCGAGTACCAGCAAGAGGACAATTTTGAAAAAGAGGAGATTTTGAGTCAAACTTGGCTGGTGGAACAAGCTGAAAGATTGGAAATATATGAGTCTCAACGTGAAAAAATTGCATATGGGATACAAGACCTAATAGAAGGAAGAGCTGAACTAGGACAAGAGATCGAAAAATTTGGCACAACTATTCACGACTTGGGAGCTCAATTGATTGCAAAGGTTGATGCGTCTAACGCCCAACAAAATAGTTCTGAGTTGTGTGAAACTGAAAAGGAGCTTATACGCCAAAATCGAGGAGCTAAAATTGGAGAGTCAATCATTCGACCGTACTTTTATTAATGATGTCCATGTTGCGAAAAGCACTCTAGAGTAATGTGAGGAAGTAGATAATATTTTATTTAAAGACTCTAATGTGTGTACATATGAGGATGTAAATAGTGATACAATTATAGAGTTAGGGCGTATTGGTCCTCGTTCCATACATTTTTCAACATTGTGTTTGGATGATGACATAGAAATCGAGTCATTTGAGCCTTTGGAGGAGACAATGTACGAGGACCTGGGTGCATATATTCTGAAATTTATGATGCCGAGGAGACAAAACGACATCCCTCACTTAAAAGCTAAGAAGTGAAAGATGCGATATTATTTACTTGGTTCCTTTATTTTCATACCACCGCCTCAGGAACGTGACAGAAAAATTGATGCAAAATTGGGGGCACAATTCATATCCTCAAAGTGGAAGCACAAGTGGTGAAGTGATGGCGTCGTGCCGTGACGTTAAATCAAGCGCTTGTTGGGAGGCAACCCAATTCTATTTTTTTTCTTTTCTTTTTCTTTTATTTATTTTTTCTTTTATTGTGTTGATTTTTTTTAGTATTAGTTTTGTGTTTTGTAGGAGTAGAAGCAGGAGGCAAAGCCAATAGGCATGTGCAAAAGAGTGCAGGTGGTTGAAACTAAGTGTGAGGTACCCACACAAAGGATCATACGTGGGAGAAGTTTGAGTATCCCGTGAGCTGCTAATTCTTTGGCCTTTGGCTTACCAGGGAGTCTCTTTTACCCTATTTTTATTTATAGTGTGCATTGAGGACATTGCACAATTTTAAATGTGGCGTGAGGAGATTGTTTGGGTGATTTTCTGTGTTATTTTAGCTTAATTGTAGTAGGAGTTTTGTCAAAAAAAAAATTTGGACTTTTCCCGACGATGGATTTCCTAAACAGTTTTCTTGAGGGATTTAAATCTAAAGAAAAAGGACAAAAAGATTTTCTTTGTAGGCTGTGTAGCAATTCCCCCTTGGTTTTTCTTTGTGACGCGGTTCTTTTCCAAGAGTTTTGTTTGAACCGGGTGTAGGTAGTTTTATTTTTTTAGGAGAGAAGCCATTGTGTTATGATTAAAATTGAAGCAATATCTTTTAACTTTGTCATGCTTTGAGAATAGTGAGTACTTTTGTTGTGACGCTTAAGCTCAGTTTTTGACTCTTATATAAGCACCTTAAATTGTACGATCTTAACTTTGCTTAACTTCTTTGACTAGAGTGTCTTGATGAGTCCAATACTGAGTGAGTTATGTGCCATGTGTGTGTAAAGTTTTGTATTATTCTGTGCATTGCATTTGATGTCTAGAACTTGCCCCGTGTATTTGCAAAGAGAAATAGTAGCTTTGTTCAATCTTGGAAGTGATATAGGCGTTTATTTGTTGAGCCATATAAATATATTACCGGCCTAATTGTTATGTATCATAGTTAACCCCGTTGAGCCTGTAATCCTGTTTTTTGGCAACCACATTACAAGTTTTATCCATTTGTTGAATGAACCATGTATTTGAACCTTTTCACCTCTCATGAGAACTTGAATTGTTATGAACTTTGTAAAAGTTAAAGTGTTGGGTGGTTGGTTTGGCTTTTGAGTGGAACTAATGAAATAAGGAGAAATGTGCACTGTTTTGAAAAAGTAAGAGCCACATGAATTGGAAAAAAAAATTAGTTGTATTGTTGTGAAAAATAATTCTAGATGGTGGTGGCTAGTGATATACTTGTTCTTAAAGAAGTGGGGAGTTAATATATGTTGATGTGAAGGTGGAGTTATGGTTTGACATAAGTGTGGGGTTTTCAATGGTAAAGTGTATGTATTAAAGTGCTTAGGGAGGTGTAGTCACTTTTATATCCAAATGTATCCTACCTGTTTCGCAGCCTACATTACAACCAAATAAAGTCCTACTTGATCCTAGACTGAATGAGCTCGATTAGTAGAGTAGTACACTACGGGCAAGCCTATGGTGCATCGTTTGTGGCATATGAATGTTATTTCTGAGCGTGAGTGAATTCTTTCTATCTTGAGTTCCTAATTATTCTTAAATTTTAGTATGTGGAACTACTCTCTTTTGTTGTGTGAGGGCACTTGATTCATGAAGGAAAGGTAATATCATTGACCTCTATGTTAGAGTAAGTGAGTGAGTTGTGAATAATGCGTGGTACTTGTAAGTCAAATCTTGAGGTTAAGATGTTATGCTCTTGTGCTTAGTCTATTTTAAATATTCTCGGTGTGATGAGTTAGGAGAATTGTTTAAAAGGTCGTGTCTATATAAAGTGTAGTTTGATTGCTCGAGGACGAGCAATGGTTTAAGTGTGGGGTATTGATGATAGGCTATAGATGTGTATTTTAGTCTCTTATTACACTCTAATTTACTGCACTTTAGTTGAGTTTGAGCTTTAATCGCTAGTGTTTTGCACTAAATATGTTTTTTATGCCTTGTGGGAGTGATTCCGACCTATGTAGGTGTTATGGAATGAATTCAAGTGATTTGGAGCTTTGAAGTCTGAGTAAAAGCCCAAGACATTAAGTCGGGATCGTGTTCGGAGGTCGTGTACCAAATCCGAATGTTAAAAGAGGACGAAATAAGTTCACTCTGAGAAAATTACAATGCTGCGCCGCATGGGACGCTGCAAGGTGCGGCACAGTAGTGTAAAATGTTGCTTGATGTGAAAAGTTGAGGCTGCTGATAAACTCCATTAGCGCGGTGCATGGCGCAGCGCATGGTGCGGCGCGGCTGTACAAAATTTACAAAGCCAGAGTCCTATTTCGTGCAGGAGAAATGTTTTCGTTTGGGCTCAACACTACTTGGTATATATACATGGAAAAACGTTTTTTTGGAGATCGAACAGACTTTTGATAGATCTTAGACCTAAGGAGACGTGGAGGAACATACACCACGCATGGAGGAGGCTTCTAACTAGTTTTTCTTCTCTTCTCTTCTTTTAGTTTCATAGTTTATTAGTCCTAGAGTTTTAGGTGCTACATGAACGTTGTAGTTTGAAGCTTAGATTGTTCTTATTATTTTATCATATTGGTTTATTTATTCAATCTTGTGCTTAATTATTTAATTGCTTGATCACCAATTAAATACTATCTACGAATCTAGGATTAAACTCGGGAGAGAAAATTCTAGATTGCATATAAGATTGAATAGAGCAAGATCTTAACTCTGAGGGAGGGCAGATTTGCGGTTAGGATAGAAATATACCCAATCGCCTTGCTTGGTTACTATACAGGAATTATTAATGCGCTCTTGTTAATTCTAATTCCATAGGAATATAGGCGTTAGGTTAGCATGAATAGGCGAGTTGTACTTCGGGAGAAGGCTACGAGCAATATTAACCCTGTCAACCAATAAACCAGATAAATTATTTAGATGATTTAAGTGGAAAACTCAACGGGATTGTTAGCTAACCCATAACTCTAGAATATTCACCCACATTGAATTCGTCGTTAAGCTTGTCGTTGTTTTCTTTGATCTCTTAATTTGTTACTTTAGATTATTTTTAGTAAAATATTCATACTTTAAGATTTGCTTGAATAGATTAATTGTTTGGTTTAATTTAGTCGATAGTTAATCACAAGTCCCTGTGGGTACGATATCTGGACTTACAATCCTCTATTACTTGTCGACCATGTATACTTGCGTGTGCGTTTCGGAGCAACACTATACAAGGTACCCCGTGACCACGATAGTATGGTAAGTAAAGTGTATTAAAAGTGAGTAGAATATTAAGTAATTTGAGATAATTCTTAATTATGAAGAAAATCGTTTAATTATTGGGTAACAGGATATTACCTAATTAAATAATGAGTTATGGATAAAGATTAAAAACCTCCCCAGCCCACGTGGTAGCAAGCCACTACCAAACCATATGACTCTTACTCACTATGGGTTAGGTGGCAATCATTTCAACATAGGTCCGTTTAATTCAAAGATAGATATGTACCTTGCAACAATTTAAAGAATATAAAAGATTCTAATTCTGGTGCAATCTGAAACTACGTCTTTTTCAACAATTTAAAGAATAACGAAGACTCTAATTCAAACAAAGATTTCAACAAGTAAGGTACAGATCTTCTATAATTCAAGCAGAGATTTCATAGCTTCTTAATTAATTTGAGATTTTGTAATATTAAGGGAGTACAGTGTAATCTTTCTCAAGAGAATCGACTCAAGTATGTTAAGGCTATCCCTTCTTTATTTTTGGCATAATTCATACGATACAAACGAAATGAGCAAATGCACAATTTTCATAAATAACTCTATTCATAGGAGTACTAGATGTACCTATGCTCTTGAATTCCCATATATCTTATTATTACATCTTTTGTTCACGGGTCTTAGAAATATACATAGTTCATATAGTTTATCCGAAAAGTATATTGATTTTATTAACATATTTTTATGCATTTATTCATTTATACATCTACATTGACCCATGACTAGATGGCGTTATATACGCGTATATATATGTATATGGGATATGGGAAAGGTTACGGTGTTATAGACACACCATCACCTGATCAGTTGGTATATGTTGATGATTTTGCCCACAGTGGCTGAGATGATATGATGAGATGCCCTCAGAAGCTTGATGATGTTATGTACATCTATACCTATATATGATATGACATTTACACGCATGTGCATGACATTATAACTTTTTCAGGATTTGCAAAGTAATTCAGACTTACAGGCAGAATTTCTTATTCCATGTTTCATCTATATCTCTTATGTACTGATTTTCACACCTTGCATACTCAGTACGTTATTTGTACTGACTCCCCATTTCTCGGCGCCTGTATTTCATGCCCGCGGGTGCAGGTAGGCAAGCTGACGGTTCCCATTCTTAGGATCCTTTGTCAATGAGAGTTGGCGTGCTCCACTTGATCCGAAGCTGCTTTTGATTTTGGTACGATATGCTTGTATACATATATGGGTATGATGTGGCCCAGTCCCATCCTTCTACCATTGTATTTTCTATTAGAGGTCTGTAGACAGTTATGTATAGTTGAATAGTATGCGGCCTTGTCGGCTTCCAGTTTTGGATATATAGTTGTCTATAGCAGCCTTGCCGGCTCGTCCACTATATTCCGCATGTATATGTACATATGTCTTTTGGATAGGTTTCCCTCACGGATATTATTCATGTTTATATGTTAAATGCATGCTTAAGGATGTTCCACATGTAGGATTCGGGCACCCGTCGCGGCCCATTGGTTTGAGTCGTGACACTTTTGGTTTTATCCCAAACATAGCAGCAACAAAGTGAGTAAGATATGATAGTGTAGAACCAGGATCTATCAACACATACAGATTATGATAATTCACTGATAAAGTACCTCTAACGACGTCTGATGAAGCCTCCCGGTCCTAGAAACCAACCAGAGCTTAGGTGCGGTTATGGGGACCGCTTGTATTAGGAGCTCCATTTCGACTTCTACCACGGCCTGCTGGTGTATGAGGAACTTTACCTTGTGGGCGTGCTGGTGCTGAAGAAGCTGGAATTTATCTCGCTGGTTGAGCTACACCACTGCCACCCCAAGTCGGTCAATCTCTCATAAAATGGACTAACTCGCCAAAAATATATTATGCATCTACACCTAACTAGCATCGGCCCAAATGGAATCTCCAAAAATCAGAACACCTAGGGTAAACTCAACCACCCTAACTAGAAACATCTCGATATTGGGATCATGACCATGGCTGACTAGATCTAGACTGTGGAGGTCGATAAAATCTTGGCACCTGAAATCTTAAAGGAGTACTAGCTACTGGTTGCCTGTCACTATGATGTCTACTAGCACCTCAAGCTTCTATCTCTGTCAGCCCTCAACTTCTGCTTCCTTTCCTCAAGTGCTAAGGAGAATGCTTGAATATGTGCAATGTCCACACCCGACTGTATAGATACAATCATACACTCATTTACTAAGTGAGTGTTACACCCCATATTTTTGTAAGTGAAAGTATTCCATAAATAAATTGATGAAAGCTCGGAAATGAGATATTACATCCCGCATTTTTGTACGTTAAAATTTCGTCGTAAGTTAATCAACGTAAGTTCGGAAATGAGATTATTTTGGGATTATAAGTATTATGATATTTCAAACAAGTGATGAGTACATTCGTGAAGTTGAGAGGGTAAGAAAATTGAAGAAAATGAATTTCATCAATGTCTGACTTTTTGGGATAAAATACGGCCCGAGCTAAAATATCCGGTATTTATGTACTAGTACCATACAAGGTAACATGTGGCCATAATAGTATGATGTATAAAGTATATTAAAAGTGAGTAGTATTTAAGTAATTTGAAATAATTCTTAATTATGTGGTAATTGATTAATTATTGGGTAATGAGAGATTGCCTAGTTAATTAAGAAATTATTGGGTAATTAACTAAAGAATTGGACAAGATTTAAGCCTCCCTCCCCCAAACGTGGCAAGCATCCTATCCCCATTCAATAACTAATAATAAGGGTTGAAAGGTGTGCCACTTTAAGAAAGAAGTGTGACACCAAGCTTGAAAGGTGGGCCTACCTAAGAGTTAAGGATAATATTCCTAATTTAAATAACTTCCTAAACTCTTAAGAATGTTTCTGCCAATAACATAACAACTTTACATTTCAAATAACTTTCTAAACGCTCAAGAAAGTTTCTGCCAAGAACATAGTAACTTTACAATTCAAATAACTTTCAAATTTCTTAAGAGAGTTTCAGCAACATTATTGAAGAAAGAATTTTAGCCAAGATTATGTTGCATAGCAACGTTATTTGATTCGAACATTTCATCCGGATTTTTTTCCCTACTCCGATCTTGTCGTCACGTATTTTGTCGCAATTAGCGTGTGTTAGAGGGTTTGTCAAGAAAAATCGACCCAGATATATTAAAGCTATCCCTTATTTCTTTTGGCATGACCCATACGACACAAACGAAACGAGCAAATTTACAATTTCCATATATGACTCTATTCATAGAAATATTAGAGATGCTTATGTTCTGGATTCCCCATGTGTCATATTATTCTATTATCTGTTCATGGGTCTAAAAAATACGTAAGTTGATAAACTTTACGTCATGATATTAATCGGAGGCATAATGGTCTTATGATGTACCGAGAAATTTTATTAACGTATTTCATATGCATTTCAAGCATTTATACATACATATTAACCCATGACCAGATGTCGTTATATATACACACACATACACACACACACATACACACACACACACACACACACATATATATATGTATATATATGTATATGAGATATGAGAAAAGTTATGGCATTATATATGCACCACCATCTGATCGATTGGTATATGTTGATGATTTTACCCACAGTGATCGAGATGATATGATGGGATACCCCCAGATGCTTGATGATGTTATGAACACATGTACCTATGCACGACATGATATTAGTACTGTCACGACTCAAAAACCGACCCGATCGTGATGACGCCTATTGTGAAACTAGGCCAGCCGACACAACCCCCGAATCAACCATTTTTCAATAAAAGTTATTTTTATACCATTTATTAATCAATAATCTCATGATGTAAGTCTAAATGAATAGTGCGAAATAAATAAACAAGCCCGATATTGGGATATCACTAGTCATGAGCATCTACTACAACTGTCTAACAACATCAAAGCCAATATGGTCAGAAAAGAATTATAGGAATACATTAAGGAAGAATAAGGAGGGAGAAAAAGTAGGGCTCCGATCGCCAGGCAGCTACCTTGCTAACTTCGGCGAATGTGCCACCAAGCTCAGAAATACATGTATCTGCACACAAGGTGCAGGAAGTAATGTGAGTACGCCAACTCAGTAAGTAATAAAAGTAAAGGAAGATTCAGAAGTAGGAAATCACGTAAACCACGTCATAGCACCATAGCGGGTACCGCATGTTTCCAAAACAAGATACAAATCAAATCATTTCGTTAAATTTTCAACTTCAGTAAACATCCTTTAGAAAATATCTTTCCACCCTTTTCAATAGAGGTTTAATGAGATATAAATATAAGTGATAAAAATCATAATCGGCCCCTCGGCCAAAACATAATTCGTATATAGCCCCTCGGGCAAACAGAGATTCATAACCATCTCATAACTTAAAAATCTCAGTGGAAGTAACAAAGCCAAATTAGTGACTAAATTTCGAACACCTTGTAAAACTTCAGTTTAAAGGTAAGTTGTTTTAAAACGTCTGTTTAACATTTTCAATAGAGGCTCTGCCTAAAGATTAGTGAAAACAGTAATTAAATCAACATAATCAATAGAAACGCACTTTAAGGAGGAGTGAAACCAATAAGTTCATAAACAGGCCCCTCGGGAAAAACATCACTCGTATACATGTATATATATATATATATAGAGAGAGAGAGAGCCCCCCGGGCAAGCCTCTCAGTCACTCATGACTCAACTCATATCAGTCAGCACTCAAGCTCAATAGGTACCATATAATAACCGCCGCGGCGTGCAGCCCGATCGATATATCGTTGTGGCATGCAGCCCGATCCATATATCGCTACGGCGTGCAGACCGATCCATATATATATATATATATATATATATATATATATATATATATATATATTGCCGCGGTGTGCAGCCTGATCCATAAAAATATAATCTTCACAACCAGGCCCTCGGCCTCTCTCAGTCATTAACCGCACAATCAGACCCTCGGTCTATCTTAGTCATCAACCTCACAATCAGACCTTCGGTCTATCTCAGCCATCAATCTCACAAGTCATTCGACTATCAGTAAAATAGGGCATTCAAATGAAATATCATTTATAGTGTAAAAATTGAGTAAATAAGGTTGAGTTAGGAAATTACTAAAATACAGCATGACTGAGTACAATTATTAAGTCAAAACAGTGAGGAAAAGTAGTAAGAGTCCCATAAGGGTCCAAAATAGTTGGGACGAGGCCAAAACATGGCATTCCGCCCAATACATAGTAATACTTTTCAAAACATGATGATATCAAACAGTTTTTAATCAAATACGTGACTTATCAGTCATATAGGAGGGACCAAGTAGCAATCCCCAATTGTGCACGACTCCATGCTCGTCATCTAGCGTGTGCGTCACCTCAAAGTAGCACAATGATGTGAAATCCGGGGTTTCATACCCTCAGGATAGCATTTACAATAATTACTTATCTCCATTCGATCCAAACTCTAGCCCGCGATGCCTTTCCCTCTTGACTCCGCCTCTGAATGCTCTAAATCTAGCCAAAAATAGATTCATATCATCAAAATATACTAATGGAACAAAGCCCATTCGAAAATATCCAATTTATAGCAAAAATCCCGATATTGGCCAAACCCGGCCCTCGGGCCCATGTCTTCGAATACGATAAAAATCAAACCAATAGAATCCTTACACTTTCATGAGTTCGTACATACCAAGAACATCAAAACCGGACCTCAAATGGCCCCTCAAATCCTCAATTTACACTTTCCAATTTCAAGCACTAATTCCCCAATTTTTGGCTTTAAATTCAACAAATTTCGCGTTTAAACAAGTAAGAATCAACATAGGATAGAGTATTGAGTTCAAAAATCTTACCTCCAAGTGTTTTCCTTTGATTCCCTCTTCAATTCTTCTCAAAAATCTCCAAAATCGCTCAAAAATGGTGAAAGTTAGACCCAAAATCACGGACAATGACTATTTAAAAATTCTGCCCAGGCCAAAATTCATTTCGTTAAATTTTCAACTTCAGTAAACATCCTTTAGAAAATATCTTTCCACCCTTTTCAATATAGGTTTAATGAGATATAAATATAAGTGATAAAAATCATAATCGGCCCCTCGGCCAAAACATAATTCGTATATAGCACCTCGGGCAAACAGAGATTCATAACCATCTCATAACTTAAAAATCTCAGTAGAAGTAACAAAGCCAAATTAGTGACTAAATTTCGAACACCTTGTAAAACTCCAGTTTAAAGGTAAGTTGTTTTAAAACATCTATTTAACATTTTCAATAGAGGCTCTGCCTAAAGATTAGTGAAAGCAGTAATTAAATCAACATATTCAATAGAAACACACTTTAAGGAGGAGTGAAACCAATAAGTTCATAAACAGGCCCCTCGGGAAAAACGTCACTCATATACATTTATATATATATATATATATATATATAGCCCCCCGGGCAAGCCTCTCAGTCACTCATGACTCTACTCGTATCAGTCAGCGCTCACACTCAGCACTCACGCTCAATAGGTACCATATAATAACTGCTGCGGCGTGCAGCCCGATCGATATATCGTTGTGGCATGCAGCCCGATCCATATATATAGTCGACTGTGCTCACTAGGGGTGTACATATTCCAGAGGGGCTCCTATAGCCTAAGCGCTATATCGATGCGGCGTGCAGCCCGATCCATATATCGCTACGGCGTGCAGATCGATCCATATATATATATTGTCGCGGCGTGCGGCCCAATCCATAAAAATATAATCCTCACAACTAGACCCTCAGCCTCTCTCAGTCATTAACCGCACAATCAGACCCTCGGTCTATCTGAGTCATCAACCTCACAATCAGACCTTCGGTCTATCTCAGCCATCAATCTCACAAGTCATTCGACTATCAGTAAAATAGGGCATTCAAATGAAATATCATTTATAGTGTAAAAATTGAGTAAATAAGGCTGAGTTAGGAAATTACTAAAATACAGCATGTTTGAGTACAATTATTAAGTCAAAACAGTGAGGAAAAGTAGTAAGAGTCCCATAAGGGTCCAAAATAGTTGGGACGAGGCCAAAACATGGCATTCCGCCCAATACATAGTAATACTTTTCAAAACATGATGATATCAAATAGTTTTTAATCAAATACGTGACTTATCAGTCATATAGGAGGAACCAAGTAGCAATCCCCAATTGTGCATGACTCCATGCTCGTCATCTAGCGTGTGCGTCACCTCAAAGTAGCACAACGATGTGAAATCCGGGGTTTCATACCCTCAGGATAGCATTTACAATAATTACTTATCTCGATTCGGTCCAAACTCTAGCCCGCAATGCCTTTCCCTCTCGACTCGGCCTCTGAATGCTCTAAATCTAGCCAAAAACAGATTCATATCATCAAAATATACTAAGGGAACAAAGCCCATTCGAAAATATCCAATTTATAGCAAAAATCCCGATATTGGCCAAACCCGGCCCTCAGGCCCATGTATTGGAATACGATAAAAATCAAACCAATAGAATCCTTACACTATCACGAGTTTGTACATACCAAGAACATCAAAATCGGACCTCAAATGACCCCTCAAATCCTCAATTTACAATTTCCAATTTCAAGCACTAATTCCGCAATTTTTGGCTTTAAATTCAACAAATTTCGCGTTTAAACAAGTAAGAATCAACATAGGATAGAGTATTGAGTTTAATAATCTTACCTCCAAGTGTTTTCCTTTGATTCCCTCTTCAATTCTTATCAAAAAGCTCCAAAATCGCTCACCTATCAACCGAAAAATGCCAAAATCCCAATTTTACCAATTCAAGCCAAAACCTTCAACGGTCCTCCAAAATACATTCCGATCACGCTCCTATGTCTCAAATCACCTAATAGAGCTATCCAAATCATAAAATTTCCAATCCGAGATCATGTACTAACTAGTCAAAACTTGGTCAAACCTTTCAAATTTTAAGTTTCAAATTGAAAATTGTTCTTCAATATTCATTCCGATTATCCTAAAAACCAAAATCGACGATTTACATAAGTCATAATACATCACACAGTGCTTATCATGCCCAGGAACTGGAGAGCGCAGTGCAAAAGCTCAAAACGATCGGTCGGGTCATTACATTCCCCCCCCCCCACTTAAACATATGTTCGTCCTTGAACTTTCCCAGAGTTGTTCCGAAAACCATCAAATCACTGTGAAAACTTACCATTCACATACCCGGGGGTGATCCCATGTCACCCTATCTCATATAGGTCTGACAACACAATGTGACTGATATTTCACAATCTAACCTAGCCCATAAACCTTAGAACCACATTTCCAATTCTGAAATCATCCACAAGATCAAAATCTCACATCTATACTCTAAATAAGCCCGAACAAGCTGTAACAACCATACCTACAGCCTCATATGCAATTACATGATTTACCACATAACTCAAACACTCGTAGCGATAACTTCAAATCACAGCAGTTGCGCAAAACAACCGGATATCGATAATAAGCCTCTTATCAAATAAAGCCTCATTCCAACACTTCCGTATACTACAAATGACGAATGAAATGCGTAGAAAGTCGTAACCATTCCTCAGATCAACCATTCATGAAACTCCCTCTCCTTTGACAAGGACCACAACAAATTTCTGAGTAGAACACCGATATTATCCCTCCAACACATTGAAACTGAATCCATTTGTATTCATTATAGATCCTAGTGATCTCATCTAATCCAACACAACTACTCTGGTGATATGACACATCAATACAATCTAAAGCCACAGCTCGTGCGACCCGCGCACCAATAAGCAACAATCCGAACATACTCAAATCATGAAATGACTCAAATGAGAGAGTTGTTCTGCAAGCTTACCAGTAGCCCCACAACACAATTCTAAGGACCTATCACATACTGTAGAACTAGAACACACAAATCTAACCCAAAGGATCATACCTCAACATATCTTTGCTGCAATGCACGATCCTATTCAAACACTGATCCACATGAATCGCCTCACGTCACTATGCTCAAAATAAACAACCACGTGTAATTTGGTGCCTAGCACCCAAAAGTGAATCACCATAACCATGGAGAAGAAAATGACGCAATGCCATATCAGTCTGAAAGAACATACCCAATGCGTAACAAATTATGCAACGGCCAATTACCCGTCTTGCTCAAATTCTACTATAAAGCTCAAATTGAATCGCACCATATGTGCATATAACTAACAAATCACAACTCCTCGTAACACAGAAGAGAAACTCATAGATCGTTCTAGAACAGGGATATGCTCAACAACAATAGAATGACACATCTCTCAACAATAACTGTTCGGAGTCAACAATTCCAACCCAATGCAGAACATACAAACATGTTGGGCCTACCAATGAACCCCACATCAACTCTGGTCACCCACAACAGATAAATAACCCTCCGAAGGTTCACAATGACTCAGTCATAACATATACTACGATCTGACTAGCTTACCCACATCTTCACAGTCCACAACCGTGAAATAACATGTTTATGAGAACTCTCAGTCTCCAAATACATACAGCATGCGAATAACCATATCTGATCCCAACTCCACCATCCGAATATACAACACATCTCTAGTACCCAATCATCCCACAAGAGGTACTCTCATAGTTTTTCTGTGCCACCAAGCAAACTCAAATGTCAGCAGTCGATCCAACAAGAGAGTGCCGCAATACTAATGAAGTATCATCAACTCAATCACATCGACTTTCTGAAATGCATACTCTCATCAAGCCATATCAGTCAGTGATCTCATTTATCTAATCATCTGAAGCTGCCTGTGCTGCCTAAGAATTTTATGACCTTCCTTTTAGACTAAACTGTAACCTTACACATGAAAATCTCAATCCTACACAACATATCACGTATACCATACCATCCTAGGATAACCATGAGAACTTTATAGTCCTTCCGAGCCATAAGCAACTTTGTACTCAATTAGCTAAGAACTTTCCATTGATCCCATCAAGAAGAAAATCACTACGGATCCCATGCTCTTCACGCTCGTAGAAAATACGCATCTCTAACCGTGGTAGAAACCATCAAGAACTCTCCGAGTCCCCTTTGCACAAAACTAAACCTGTCAGGACTGAATCCTTTTAGCTCAACCAAGCTACACAGGACACTAACACCCAAGAGCATTACCGTGAAACACTTGTAGAAACTAATTACCTCATAAGCACCCAAAGAACTAGTCATATCCTTACCATGCCGATCCGGCCTACTACCAAGCTATCCCATCTATCCAAGTTTCCTTCTGATTTACCTTCATCTTGATACTTCTTCTTGCCATAACACCACAATTCCTCAACCTAGACTCACCACACGATACCCAAGCATAAAACCACACCGTCTAAGGCTCATAAGCCACCGAATAATCTCTCGAATGTCCCCAAACGCCCCATATTCAAAATACCTACCCTGAAGTGAATCCCTGCGAACCCAAATCCATTACCTTCACCTTCCTGATACTAATATATAGAATCCCCTACTAATATAGAAATACCACGAGTCTTCACACCCTTCAATGCAAACCTCAGTTTCTAGCCAATTATACAACTCGGAATCTCCAATTATTACATGTAAAATCTTGAACCCATTAGAACCATTCTCGAGAGTCACCCACTCTACTCAAACCGCAATTAGACCGATCAAACGGAACGACGACCTGTGCTCTATTAGCACTCTGACACCACAGAATGTAACCTCACCTTAATGTAACCAAGCAACTTCCTGTTCTATGCACTGTACACCCATTACTAGTAATAACTCAAGACATTCCGTAATTCCCATACACCTATAAAGCATAATATAACCTTTGTCAAAATTTTCCTTTACTCGAGCCATCCTCGGTCTCAATCTTCGGAAGCCATAACAGATTCACCCATACGCCTCAAGCTGGAATTAACTTACCACATAACCATGCAATCAACTAATCAATAGTAGACTCCCCAACTTGGCTCAAATCCACAAATCAAAATGCATAATAGCTAATAATGTATTGTTTACCGTGAAAATGGTAGTAACAATTAAATTTATAAATGGAATTCTAAAAATACATGATCTATTTGAGCTAGTTGTTTAGAGCAGTTGATGCTAAGAATATGAAGTTTAACGATAAAATGCAAGCTAAAATGAGGCAATAGTCAAACCGAGGGGCCTGTTGCCCGAATGTAGGATTGGTCGATGGGGGACCTCGGGGTCGGTGTTCGGGTCGAGCTCGAGCAATCGGGGGCAATTGAGAATGGGATAACAATTAAGATATGATTAAATAAAGCTCTTTATGCCCAATACCAAGCGATAAAATGAAGAACAAATGAGAAAGCGATAAATATTAAAGTGGCCTCGGGCCAGTGAGAATGAGCAAGTTAGAATGAAGAGAGAGAGAAAGAGAGATATTATTGCACTTGTGGAGAAATGGAGCAACATCCGTCCTTTACAAAGTGGCATGGATTCCCCTTATATAGGATAGGGGATACCATATAGTACAGAGTGCATTGAAAGTAAAAATACGGGGATGGGACAGCTAGGCATGGTACTAATGTTTACTGATTCTAGCTGCTTGCCTCGGGAATCCCCCGCCCTCGGCACCTTTGTTGGGTCGCGGACAAATTCCTTATCCTCAGAATATTTGCTGGGTCACAGACGAACCTCGAGGGAGGGAGCCCGATTGTAATCCTGCAAACTCGAGATGCTGATATGTCTTCCCGAATATACCTTAATGGCGAGAAATAGCCCCCCTTGATTTTACCGCATACAGATAGTCTCCGCATTTCCTAGAGTGAAGTAATAGGAAATGATATTAAACCGTCATCTCGAGGTCATCATTATCGTGACATCAACCGTCTAAGAGCATTAAATGCCATGCCCCAAAGAACCATGCAAGGTTGCCGTCGGATACGGTAATTGAGAAACCCACGAACTGCTATAGGCTCATCCTTATGCTTCCCCAACGATTCCTATAAATGTACCGGTTGCTAGACACTTCCCATTTTCACCTCACTTACAATCCCGAGAGTCAAAATTTTGTATGTGACACTCTTTCTTCTTTTCACAGAAGGGTTTTTACCATTTGACATGGCTAGAACTTCAAGGATGGTTCCCTGACGGAACAACATTTCATCTTCGTCTCGATCACCTAAGGAAGAAACCAGATCGATCCCCACTTTGGAATAATGTACCCTACCCGATCTCGACACATCGAAGGATTTTGACATCGAGACTCCCTCGACAACACCAGGCCGGTGTGAGCACGTGTCCCGATATATTAGCGTCGTGACCGATGTTAGCAAGGTGAGGGAGTGAGGGATGACTGCCAATGGAGCAACGCAGTAGATGTGGAGATTCCCGGTCCCAACAATAATATTACTGACTTTAAGGTTGGCTTCCTTTATGTATACACTTACCCTTTCTCCCTAGGCCCTGATAAATCCATCGAATCTCCTCCCTTGGAAATCGACCCGGTTATTCTTGACTTCTGCGATCGATACCAGGTGACACTTGGTCATATTTACCCTTCTTTTTGGAGGATAGTGTTGATGCTTAGACATTTCACTGAAGGGGTTGAAGGTGAGGTTTTTACCCTTAATCATCTGGTCAAAATATATCGCCCTCGACTATATCGAGGCTTAATCAAGCTCCGCCATCAGTCCAAAAAATCTTTTTTCATTAGCGTTTATGAGGCGAAGGACCGAGGATGTATGGGCAAGTTTATACAGGTGAGGAAATCGGATATCATCCCGGCCCAGAGGATGCCCTTTCTGGAGTGGTGGAACGGTCGGCGTAAGCGATTTTCCCTTTAGCCGCTTTTCGACTACTCTTTCGTTTGTCATAATAATCTTTTTGTGCTTTCTGCAGCCGCTGCTTGGCACCCAGAGGTGGTCCTAGATTTGTCGGGTGGGATCAGGAGGTTGAGCAAGAAATTCCCATACCGTGTTTGGTCATGGACCGTCCTGGCTAAGAAGCGTTGGGTGGCCAAGAATCATGGTAAGGTTCCTTTGCCGACTATGCTTCGTATTTTGTGATTCCTTTTGAGCCTTTAGCGAAAGAGTATCATGGTTATTGTGCTGGTGCAGGTCTTGGAGAGAATATGCAGATGAGGCCGCCCCCTGATGGTTAAGTAGAGGCCTTGGATCCTGGCACAAACAAGAAGAGGAAAAGCAAGGCAGTCATTGCCCGTCCTGTGGCAAAGAAAACTAGACCACCCGAGCGCCGATACACTGATGGAACTATTGCTCTAACCCCAAGGTTGAATCCTGATATCGAAGGGGAGGACGATAATGGAAGTCCGTTAAGGAGGAGAACAAGGTCCAGTGCGAGAGACTTGTAGGCGCCGCGGTCAGAGATTGCTGAGTCTAGAATAGTTGGCTCCGGCCAGGCTCGTGAGTCGGGGGTCCTTGAAGAGGACGTGGATGCAACTTCAAATCGCACAGCCAGATTTGGTGTAGCTTCTTCTAGGAGGATCGTTGGCATTGATCCCGAGGGATCGAAGCTCGGGGCCTTCCAGGAACATGGGTTGCCACTTGGAGAAATTGGCAAACCGAACGACTTCATTTCGAATTTTCCGGTTTCATAAGGGGAAATAAGGGATGCCCAAGGGATGATCGGCGCCACAGCTGGGACTCATCCCAAAGGGGGAGATATTATTGCTAACATTTTTGATGGCGTAATCGACAAAGCTAATCTCGATATTTCTGGCGCCATTAAAGCGGGGAGAAGTCCATGCAACAGGTGGTAGTCATTCCTCACGTATTTCTTTCGTTCTCAAGCATTATTCGTCGTCTTCCTAACTTTTGCTTTGTGTTGTAGAGTAAAGATATGTATGACCATGCCATCCTTCGGCTCCACGGGGAACTTTTTTGTCACGAAAAGGAGCGTAAGAAAATTGCTTCGAAGCTTCAAGATTCGGAGACTCGCTCTGCCCGGGGAGATAAAGAGCTGGGATAACTTCTGGTCGCTTTGGAGATGGCGCTCTGGGAGAAGGCCAGTCTTGCTAATCAGTTATTTTTCCTTGCTCACACCCGATCTTTTACCCCATATTCACATACATTTTGGATTCATATATTTATTGACTTGCCCTTCTCTCGAAGGTTGAGTAGAGTGGCTGGCAGATTAGTTAGTTGAAAGTGGAGATCTCCAGGTTGAGAGAGTGAAACGAGATAGTGGCCGAGGAGTTGGTGACATCCCGTGATCTTCTCACGGACACTCGCATGGAGATTGTTGCTTTGGCCGCGGTTAACTCTGAGGCCGAACGAGATGTTGCCACTTATCAGGGGGGATGCATCCACAACACATACAATGGTTCGTGACATATCCATAGTAGCTGAGCAGAAATTAATCCGAGCTATCGAGCATGCCAAAGCGGAGGCAAAGAGAGAGACCCTGGAAGAACTCGGCGCCAGGGGCTTCGACCTGTCAACTTACCTCGAGGAGGCCTGTGTAGTGGAGGAAAGATTGGCGCTCTTGATTGTTCCTGATAAGGGTGAAGATGATAGCGATGAGGAGTAGTCTCCGAGTACTTATTGTATGTCTTCCTTTTTGCTTTGTATGCTGCTTTGCTCTGGGAAATGGATACTATAAAGATATTTTTTTCTTTTTTTCAATGTATAAAAGGAGCTTACATTTTATCATCCTTTCTCCTTCCTTTTTTGCTTTTGCGTTCAAGCATCAACACTTCGGGGACCTTTCTTAGGACAAACCGGGGCCCTAGGACTAGCCACATCCCGAGGTTGAATCGACAGTCCTCCCGAACCGATATCTATGATGTCAGGGATCTCCCGAAGTCCTGCAGTTTTATGAGCCATGTGCGAGCCGGAGTGATTCTGCTAGTACACTCCCCTAGGAGAGGGTGATGTTAATGCAGCCAAAATTAATTGGTCGTCTTGTGCAAGCTAGCAGTTGTCTATTTGTCTCTATATATATTTGTTCATCTGCCTCTTAAGCGGCAATTTTGCAATTCTTGATAAGCCTATCTCATCTACAAAGCCTGGCGCTTTGTGCTAGTCCTTCCGCTTTCCTGCTTAAGGAAATTTTTTCCTGGATCCTCATCTTCTTTCCCCTATTCTGCCATATTCATGGACGCTGCTTCGATGCCTAATCCTCGGATGCAGGGGAGTCCTTCTTGTGCTCCACCTTTGGTCGGTATCAGCGGCTCACCTCTGGTGTCGGGAGAGCAAGGCTCGGGGTGCCCTGCCTTGAACGGGGTTGTCACACCGGGGAGCCCTCCCAATATTCCTAGCCATTGAGAGCATGTGTCGAGGATTATTTCGTTGGTGAGGGAGGAAAACATCGAGAAGATTAGAAAAGAATGCGGATGGGGGGGGAGGCATAATTTTGCAAGCACCTTTACCCGATGAGAGTGTCATGACATATGTTGAGGGATTCTTGAGTGTGAATATTCACGTTCTTGCACCGGGTTCCCCGGACCAGGTCATACTTGATTTCTGTAAAAGATATAAAGTAACGTTAGCACAGGTTCATCCCTTTCTTTGAAGAATAGTGCAGTCGATGAGATATTTTGCTGACAAGGCTGGGATAGAATTCACCCTCAGCCACCTCTTGAGGTTGGGCCGGCCATCGCGCTATCGGGGCCTGATTGCTCTTCAGCGTAGATCCGCCCGAGCTCCTATAATCGGCAGTGAGGAGGATGAGGACCGTGGATGGATGAATCGGTTCGGTCGAATCCGGACGACCGATGTTATCTTTGAGAGTTTTTGTTGTTTCCTAAGAAATGGAACTTCACGCATAAGTGCTCTATTTAGACTAACTTTATCTCAACATGAGTTTGGCCCCGTAACGATATCTTTTTGTTCTTTGTATATAGCAACTCATTGGTTGCCCGACGAGGTCCCCGATTAAGCCGAATGGCCTCGTAAGCTGGCAGCTTGCTCGATTTATGATAGACGCCGGTGGTGATATTTATCAAAAGAGAGATGGGAGGCGAAGCATCATGGTAGGTGCCTGGTGTTCTGCTCCCCCTAAGAGATGGCTTCCTTCTTCCCTGCTCATATGATTTATCTTCTGTAGGTGTCAGAAATCCTTTCAAAGCAAGGTTGAGTTCCCCGAGGGAGGAGGAGAGATTGCTAGCCCCGAGGTCAAGGAGCGACGGTAAAAGGAAAGATGCTCCGGTGTGCAAGAAGGCTTGTAGTAAGGCGACTTATTCGCAGCGGTTAAGGGAAAGCAATTCGGTCAACCGGCAACCTTCCGGGATTGGTGCATCGTCGAACGTTGTTTTGGCCTTCGACGAGGCTCAACACTCTGCTGTAAAGATGTTCTGGCCCTGCGCTCTCCTTTTTTTTATTTATCTGGCTTTTTTTGTTAGGCTTTTGATACACTCAAAGTCGAACTGCTTCGTTGAGAGGCTCCGTTGCGCGAAGCTCGAGATAGGGAGAAATCCCTCAATCTTCTTTATGCGGCAAAGGAAAGAGAGCTCGTCTCTTTACGGCGTGAGGTGGACCGAAGCCGAGCCCAGGAGCCCCTCTTGGAGAAACAGGTACCCTGCATTTCGCGCTGGCCTGGATTCTTATTTTGTCTTGCCGCCTTGATGTTTTGCTATTTCAGTTGAAGGATAAGGCGGATGAGCTAGAATAACTCTGGGGCAAGGTTGGCAAAGCCAATCGCAAATTTACCGAGCAGCAGGCGCACGTTAACACTCATTATATGGCCAAAGAGAGGGCTCAGGCCGGGGCCTCCGCTCTTGAGGCGCAAATTCAGACTGCCCGTGCGAATGATTCAGCTCGAGCGAAGATGATCGCAAGACTCTCATCCCAGCTTTCGATGGAGAAAACCGAGGTAGTGAATGTTCGGGCCGAGGTTGTGATGAATAATACAAGGGTAGGATAGAAAATAACAGCTTATTCAAAAAGCACTGCCGCTGCTAAAGCTGAGCTGAAGAAGATCCTCGATCGTGCAAATAATAGCAAGGCGTATGTGAGGTGCAGATCCCCGAGGGAAATCCTCGAGGAGATTCACGCCAGGGGCTTTGATCTCTCGGAGGAGATCGAGCAAGCCAAAGAGAGGAGTACGATGCCAAGTTCCTACTGTTTGATGCTGAGGGCGATGAGGAGGAGACCACCGGGCCATAGCTACCGGAAAAAAGGGGAATATCTATTCCATGCCTTCTTTGTTGTGTATATAGCTTTCATTATATGTCGCAGGTAGAGATTGCACTCCATCATCAATATGTAAAAATAATAGGGGGAACCCCGCAATTTGTATCTTTTGCATTTCTACTTGTAGTTTCAATTAGGTCGATTCGACTATGGAGTGCCCTTGGGCTTGTGTGCTTTATCTGTCATCAGGTTCAGACTCCGAGTCGGGATTCGACTCGAGCTTAATTTACCCTCGAGTTTTTCGTTTGTATAAGCTGGAGATGGTGGCTATTCCGCCTTGGGTCAGAGCGACCTTCTATATATGTGGTACTTAGGCATGTGTAGTTAACTATTTTGGATCCGGTCTCCCAATCAGGTTACGACTTGAGCTCATTTTAATCCTCAAGTTATCAATTTTCAAGTTGGCGATAGTGGCTCTTACGATGTTTTAGTCGTTCAGACCTTTTAGTTTGCGGTCCGGAGGCTCGTTTTGGCTGTTGACAATAACTATTAAGCTTTTGCCTGTGGGATTTTCATAGGCTTTGTTTTCTGCTCATTACGGTCTTTTGAAATAATTTTGCCTAACCCGTCGTCAGTTTTGGGAGAATCTCGATTTCAAGTTATTATCGGCGATGTTCGAGAACCTCGGAAGGTTCAGAGCTCGTAGGCTGAGTAGGTTGAAGCCTTGTGATTTGGAGATGACGTGGTTGAAGCTCGTTTGCCTGTGGAGGGAAACCTATTTTTAATAGGTTTTTTCCGAAGTATATTCGAAGTAGTGGCCTGCGATTTTGTGTAGCAACGGTCAGGCGTCCCTGCGTCTCGTTAATATGGCTGTATAAGCCGTATTGACCATAGTAATATGCATTTGGCCGGAGCCCTTTTTGATCCCGAGTGATAGTTTAGGCATCTACACTGGGGGTATGCCCTTTCGAGATTCTTACAAATGCAACATATAGCCTAAACTTCGGGATTCTAAATTTTTATGCCTGTTGAGGTCTTATAGTTTGTCATGCCTGTTGAGGTCTTACAGTTTTATCATGTCTGTTGATGGCTTATTTAGGGGAACGCCTTACGGGAGTAGCCTCCGAATGGTTTATAGATCAAGACACGTCTCGCTGGTATATTTGGGAAGACATGGCACAGGCCTTTGTCAAACAGTTCCAATACAACATTGACATTGCCCCAGACCGCAATTCCCTTTCAAACCTGAAGAAGAAACCAACTGAAAGTTTCAGGGAATATGCCATTAAATGGAGAGAGCAAGCGGCCAGAGTTAAGCCACCCATGGATGAGCACGAGTTAATCACTGTCTTCTTTCAGGCTCAAGAGCCAGATTACTTTCAAAACATGATACTCGTAGTTGGCAAATCCTTCTCGGAAGCAATCAAAATGGGGGAAATGATCGAGAATTTTCTTAAGAAAGGCAAAATTATAAGTCAAGCAATTCTCAAAGCCACAACTCAGGTTGTCCAGATTGAATCAGATAATTTTAGTGGCACAAATGATATGGATAAAAAAATTATGATGACATCAGGGTCGAGAAGATGTCCGAGGAGAATGTCTCAAAGGTATGGCCAGCCTCGTCTGTTTTCCGATAACTCCCTTGAGCATTACTATCCACCTTAGAATCCATAGTATTCTGTTGCTCCACCTCAGTATATTGCCCAGCCACCAAAACACCCCAGAAGGCGAGCATGAGCATCACAAAATCTCCACCAACCTCCACAAAATTTTCAGGTGCCCTATAACCCACATCCAGCCCATAGGTATAAAGGAGAACAAAAGTTGAAAGATAATTTTACACAAATAGGAGAGTCTTATGCAAGCTTATTGGAATGATAAAGCATCACAACATGATTGCACCCATTTCTCCAAATCATGTGGGCCCACGTGCAAGAAGCTTTGACCCTTCTAAAAGGTGGGAATATCATTCCAATGCCCAGGGGCACAATGTTAAAAGCTGTCGAGATTTGAAAAGAGAAATAGAAAGGATGATCCAAGAAAACCTGATTGTGATCCAAGACAGTGACACCCAGAGTATCGCGCAGAGACTTTACCTGTACATGATGATGCACATTAAGGGGTGATGCATAGTGACATGAAGTATGAGAATCCTCTCGGGAACTTGTCGACTGAAATTAGAGAAGGCCATGGTTATTCTGATGAGAAAATTGGTGGCTAAATATCAAGCTTAGCATTCTCTCCTCACTAGGAAGGAATCTTGGTAGTTTGTTTTGATGTTTTTTCTACTATCGGGGTTATTTCAGGGTTGCGATCCAGATTCTATTTATTTTATTGAGTCAAAACGTTCTATCCATTTAGTCTGTTCATGTGAGTCTTTTTTGCATATTTTGTTGCTATTTTCAGTCGCCGAGTTGTTTTAGGGTTGTAACTCGGATATTAGGGTGTTTGTCACGTTCTCGAACCCTTTCATATTTTACTCAATAAAATACAGTTTGTCCTTTCATGTCATTCTATTCCTAGTTATTTTCTCGCTAGTTCTAATGGCATGACATGGATACGGAAATTTTGGCCAGATCATAGAAACTAATTTAATCTGGAATTGGATAACTGAAAAAATAATATTTTTGAGAATGAATAAAGAGTTGAAGTACTTTGGAACTAAGGTCTAATAAAATTCACCTTCAAATCATTATGAAGATCGAGGTTGAGGATGTTTAATCAGTTAAAGTTTGTTTGAAAGTTTGACATTAAGGGGTGGAAAATGTATTGTGGACATGAAACACCAAGAAGACAGGCATGTTCATCAATGATGAGATCGTGACAGGATACTATGTTTGGCGTTCCCGAGGCTGGGAGGCCCTCTTTCTGCTATCCAAACACTTTATATCCTTCGCTACCCCTTTTGAGCCTGTGTTATTTTCTTTAACTACCCTCTTTTGGAATCAAGTTTAGAGTCAAGAGTCAAAAAAAATATATATACAAAAAAAAGAAAAAGAAAAGGAAAAAAAGAGAGAAAGAGAGAGAGTCTATATCCCAAGAGTACAAACTGGGGCAATTCTTAGGAAGTTCAAGTGAAAAAAATGAAGAAGAAAAGAACTGGCAAAGGTCCATGCCCCCCAAAAAAATAGAAGTTGCGGAAACTTGTTTCGAAAACAAAAAAAGAAGAAAAAAACAGAAATAATGATGAAAATTATAGTTAGGTCAGATGTTTGAACTACGTTCGACCTGATTCCTTAAAAAGGATACGTAGGTAGCCTCACGGTTCGGTCCAACCAAATAAGAATTAAGAAAAGAAAAAAAATTCCAAAAATAAATACCCAGTATCTGAAACTGGGGTAAAGATTTTATTTTACTTTTGAAAGTGTCGATTCCAAGAGTTGTAAGTCTACACCCCCCCCCCCTTTATTTTGAGTCTACGTTAAGCCTTCATGTCGACCCTTTTTTCCAACCCTATCCAAATCCGTCCAAATAAAGACCTCCCAATATGCCTTCAAGAATGGCAAGAGAAGCATGCAATGAGCAACGGCTGTCATGCGACATAGAACACTGTCAAGTTGCTCACACAAGAAAGTAAAAGAAAAAAAATCAGGAAAATGAGAGAGTCTTACTAGTGAAAACCTTCACGGGCACTGTAAGGCAACAGTAAACAGAGATGAATAAATGAGAGAGACTTGTTGGTGAAAACCCATCGGGCACTACTTGTCGAAAGTGAGTCGTGAAGCCAATGCGAAGAATAGGCATAAACATGCCCCGACTTCAAAGGTCATAAGAATGACAAAATGGAATATTGGATTAGTTTGTTAGATCGGTCGTTAAGTCCAAAATGCATGTCATGATCATTAAGGCTAGTTATTGAAAAAAAAATTAAAAAAAGAAAAAAAGAACTCTTCCTTCTGTCCTTCCGACAGGGGCATTTCTTGTTAATACTTGTTTCTTTGCATCATTGTATCCTTCATTCCTAGTCGGTCCTTGTCAAAACAAGCAAGAAAAGATTTCAAAATCTGCTACCAGCTTTTCAATTGCATAAAGCAAATTTGGCGAGCACTAAGCTGTTTCTGTCAATATACCTTGAGAATTCATACAAAGGCTTCCCCAAAAAGACTCTTCTCAGCCTACTTGGCGCAAGAAAGATAACGGGTGATTCTCTTTGACAGACAAATTGCTCAAAAAATAGAAAGTCATTCAAGATATCGGAAAGGGTCACCTAGGCAAAGATCTCCAGTTGAGATAAGGCTGATTGAGCCGCAAGTACAAATGATACTAGGTGTGAAACAATTAGGGTTGATGTAGAGTAAAAGTCTCTTGAAGCCGACTCAAGCCGATTGAGTAGAAGCCAAGCTGCCCAAGACTCAAGGCCACAAACCGACCACCATTTTCAAAATTGACTAATTTTTCTTTGTATGAAACAGGAACAAAGCGGTGCAAGGAAAGTGATTCAAAAAGAGAAAAAAAATGAAAAAAGAAAAAAAGAGAAGAAAAAGAAAAGACGAGAAGAGCCGACAAAGGAAAGTTTCTCAAATCTTTCCTCTTATTTGTCTTGCTATTGTGCATAAAATCTTACTACTGATCTTCACATTGTTCCTCCTAGGATAAAAGTCCTAGTCTGATGGATTTTCCTCCCAATATAAATCTTAGTCAGAAGAATCTTTCTCCTAAGATAGAAAACCTAGTCTAATAAATTTTCTCCTAGGATATAAATCTTAGTCTGATGAATCTTTCTCCCGAGATAACAAAAAAGGAAACCTAGTCTGATGAACTTTCTCCTAGGATCAAAATCTTAGTCTGATGATTTTTTACCTAAGATAGAAAACCTAGTCTGATGAATTTTCTCCTAGGATAAAAATCTTAGTCTGATAAATATTTCTCCTAAGATAGAGGACCTAGTCAAAAACTTTCTCCTTGGATCGAAATCTTAGTCTGATGAATTTTTCTCCTAAGATAGGAGACCTAGTCTGATGAACTTTCTCCTAGGATACAAAATCTTAGTCTGATGAATCTTTCTCCTAAGATATGAAAACCTAGTATGATGAACTTTCTTCTAGGATAAACTTCTTAGTCGGATGAATCTTTCTCCTAAGATACCAAAAAAAAAGAAGAAGAAGAAGAAAAGGGACCTAGTCTGATGAACTTTCTCCTAGGATCACAATCATAGTCTGATGAATCCTTCTCCTAAGATAGAAAACCTAGTCTGATTAATTTTTTCCTAGGATAATAATTTAAGAAAAAGGGAAGTCTGAATTTGAAAAAAAAGAAAGAAGTCTGGATTTGAAAAAAAAGAGGGTCAATTTTTAGTTTTCTTGAAATCAGGGGTCCCTCCTGGAGAATAGGTTCAGTTATTATTTTAGTCAAGCTTAGTTTATAGTTTTCCGCAAGCTCAATCACTTTGAGGAGACGCACATCCTAGTTGAGTCATAATTTTACTCTCATCATTGCATCCTCCAGCAACAGCTTAGGTGATTTATAGTCTTGCTAATAACTCACAAATCTTCCTAGTGCAAACTGGAGCAGAAAAATTTCTTTTGTTTTGTCTATTTTGTTGTAGAATTAGTCGCCCACCTGGAGAACAAGGGAAAATAGTTCAAGTTTCGAGGAAAAGCAGTTGTAAGTTTCAAAGGAAGATAGTTCAAGTTTCAGCAATCAGGCGCCCACCTGGAGAACAAGGCAATACAATTTGAGTTTCAATGGAAAGCAGTTCAAGTCTCAAAGGAAAATAGTTCAAGTTAGAAGTAGCAGAAGCTCGCAGCAAGAAGGCGAGTCAACAGACGAGATGATCAATGGAAGTAATCCTAGTCCAAAATAAAAAACAAAAAAATAAATAATAAGAAAAGAAAAAAGGGAAAAAGGGAGTGAAGCTAAAATGAAGAAGCTAAAACAAGAGGCGGATTGCTCAAGACATGACTGAGGTAATAAGCATTGCATGTCCGATCTTGATCCAAAAGCTAAAGAAGAACGAGCTAGCACCTGCAGCTAACAAGCGCCGAGGTTCAAATCTAAAGTCTGCATGAACAACCATTCAAGACTCAAGATCAAGTTTCAGAAGACTTATAGATAGGAATCTTGTAACTCGTAGTTGACAGTCTTAGCTAGTCTTTTTCATGTTTTGATTTTTGATGTAATAACAGGACCTCGGACCGGAACCTTGGCGGAATGGCACCTCGACTGGCTCTCCACCTCGGCATACTCTATCATCTCACTCACTTCTGAACTACACGTGACCTGATTCCTCTATAGCCAAGGATATGTAGGCATCTCAGATACCAGGGCTCGGTCACGTTCTCCTTTCTTTTGGTCTCCTTAAATAAGGGTCGGGTTAAAAAACCTACCTAGTCATTGTTTGTCTGAAAACTCTTCGCGTTTCCAGTCAAAGAGGGGCAGTTGTAGACATGTGATTTTTGACCCTCCCCAAGATTTTTTATATTTTAGCACGTAAATATTTAATGTAGGCCTAATATCACTATTTCAACTAATTTTTACTCTTTTACTTTATTTTATTACAAGAAAACAAAAATTACAAAAAATAGTTTCATTAATGTGTTGTAGTCATTTTTAATCTTGAAAAATACCAAAAAATAGTTTTTTTTAACGGACAGTCTCATTTTAACTGTTATTTTACTTAAGTAGGACTAATTAATAAATGAGATCGTATTTTAATCTCGTTCGCGAGGAAAGAATAAAACTTGGACTCGAGCAACCCATTTTTAGGCCTAATTTAGGATCTAGCCCATAATTCCTAGGCCCATACCCCTAATCTAATCCCTACCCCTATATAATAGTACCTAATCCCTAAATTGAGGGGGACCCAAAAAATATTGTCCGCCGTTTTCCCAAAAAATTAGAACCCCATCCCAAATGATCTTCTTCATCTGGTGAGTCAAGAAACGAATACAAGAAAAAGGAGACATGGAGACTTGAACAATCAGCCAATATACACTTGAAAAGAGCCGAAAAAGACAATGAAAAATAGGCCTAATACCTAGGGAAAATCTGAAAACAGACCCGCCACAGAACAAAAACGACCCCCTTCCCCATCGGATTCATCTTCTCCTTCACTTGGAGGAACGAAGACCTGAACTAGCTTCAGCCGCCGTCGAATCAGCCCCAAACTCATAGGGTTAACGAGCTCTAGTAGCGGCAAACAAAACTAAATGACACACAAAAACAACACACCCTAAGCAGCCATACACGCACATACACAGTCACGCCTCTCTTTTTTCACTTTCCGGCGAGTTTCGAGGCTTCCATGTCGAGGTTCCAATTCATTAGTTTCGTTGTTTCCGCTCGCCTATCATGGCTTTTGTATGTTTCTTAGATCTTCATTGATTCCTGTTGATGTAAAATAGATCTAGATTTTAATTTTTGATGGATTTATAATCACGATTTCAACTTTATTGTTGGTCTGTTGATGTGTTAGAAATTTTGTACATTTTGGTTGTGTGTTTTGCAGTGTTTTTTTTGTGAATTATTATTGCACTTTATTTTGATAATTTTTAATTTTAGTTTTGTTTAATACTTTTATTTGTATCTATTAAGTATTGAGTTATTATTTATTACTACAATGACTGCATGAGTTGTAAGATCCAAGTGAAGGTTAATTATTTTGCTGAATTTTCCTTTTGACGATGCCAGTAAGCTATTTGTATTCGTCTTCTTAAAAAAATGGTTTTACAATCACTTAATTAAGTAGATCCAAATTGGCTCAAGTGTTCGATCACTTTTCAGTTAATTTTCCAAAGAAATGTGTAATTTACTCGTTATTTTGAGGACTCGTTTACACTGTCAATTTGTGATTCTACGTTATTTGGGTAGCATGTCTTAGTTTTCCTTTAAATTGTTTTAATTAGTATTACTTCGATTGTGATGCATGTAGTCTTGGGTTCTTGATCAAATGCTTTTAATTGGGTAGATGAAACAATAAGAGTTGTTTCTTTCTTGGCAAGGAATTATAATGGGCCATAAGGTGGGTCTTGAACCATAAGGAATCTGGCCAAGTAATAGATCATGTTAGCTAGCCTATTCACTCCCCATCATAAATTTGGCATCACAATAATCTCAAAGATTAGGAAAATAATCAAGTGCGCTAGTTACTTTAGGCGCAATTAATAATAAAAGATTGTGACTATGGGTACGGTTCCCGTGACATAGTCATGATACCTAATTCTCAAATTCGGGTTTGCATTTATGTGACCCAAATCCAAATCTCAACAACGTTAGATAAAATATGTCGTGGACCGCGGGTGCATTTATGTGATGTGGTTCAAGACGTGTTTTAGATGATGTTGAATCTTCCTAAAATTAAGTATCATTTAGATCAACGGTCCCCTTTTCCCTTACCATTTTTAAACCCAAATGACCCCCTAACCTAATTCATTTCCTACCAACCCGCTGCTCTTGAATCCCCTTTCCTCTTCGGTTCTCTCTGAAACCCAAAGATAACCCTAGCCGTCGCCACCCAAACCAACCCTAATCACCTTCGATCTTCACTCAATCCATAGACTACCATGGGACTTTGAGACGTGTACTTGCCTCCTACGCCTCCTAGTGGCTTCTTTTGTGATTTCGTGGAAAGATCTCGAAGAGATCTAGACCATACCTTGCTCAACTTCTATCCATGGTCTTTTTTCGGCCATCCAGAGCCGTTCGAGTCAGATCCATGGATTTTTCGGCTAGATCGGTAACTTTTCGAAGTCTTTTTATTTTTTTTCTAGGTTCTCCGAAACCCTAACTTTAAAGATTTTTTGATTTTCTTTCCGATCTGTCTTAGATCTGTGTATGTTATGAACCTTTTGGTGTTTTCCTCAAAGGTCTCTCCGATTTTTCAAAGTGACTCTTCGTCTTCAAAAATTAAGGTTTTCTTAATCTCTTTTAAAAGACTTCTCCTCTGATTTTCAGTATTGTCATATGATTTTACTAGGTTTAAACGGTTTGTTTATGTTTTCTTCTATCTGGTTCATCGTGTTGAAAACCCTAAGTATTTTTCTTTTGTCCAGGGTTCTGGAACTGTCTTTGTTTATTTTGTATGTATACCTATTTCGATTTGGGTTCTTTTTTGTTAGATCCCTTTTCTTTGTTTGTCTTGAATGATTCTGAGTTCTTACCTCTTTTTAACCCAACTTTGTTAAAACCCTAATTTCTTAAAGTTTTTCTTCACTTATTACTACAATTTTAAAGTCTTTCTTTACTTGTTCCTAACCTTCTTTACCTGTTAATTTGGTTTTCCACTCTAGTTCTATGTGTTAGCCATGAATACTTGACTCGTTGATTACGATGTTTCGAGTGGGTTCTTTTACCACTGAGCCCTTAGCTTACTCTTGTTGCTGCTGTATGTTTGTGTTCATCTAGTTTGCTTCTTTCATCAATATGGTTGACCTTGCATGTCTGATACTCCTGTTCATTCTTCCATATTTATATGTCGAAGTATAAAATCATAACTCCCTCTGGATCGATGTTTATTTCCGTAAGTTACGATTGATTGCAATGGTTTTCTTTTAAACCCCTTATTTTACTCGTTTGTTTGAGTTATTGATTCCCTTCCTTTATTTGCTATGTTGTTTCACCCCTGCTGAATCCATTCCCCAAATTATGTATATTCTGTACCTAGACTCAATTGTATGCTTTATACTTTTACTATCCCTTATATGGTCAAAAATCAATCTTTCTCAAATTGATTTTCTTTCTTTAATTTTCCCGGTTAGTATCCGTTTGAGAACTAACTCCTTGATTAAAGGGAAGTACTTGTACTAATAGGATTCTAATGGTGATTACTTACATAATTGTGCAAAACCTTTACTTGTTATTTTATTTTCTACTGATTTTCAAAGCTATAAATACTCTACCCTCTCTTCTCTAAACAGACAAACAACTAGTTCAAAACGCACACATACACACTCAAACTCTCTTTCTTTCTCTACTACTTGTGCTACTGCTTTGTCTAGCCGGCTGAAGCCAAGGCTAGACTGTGGAACTCTGATTGGTTTACTTTTTTCTGCACTCTGCTTCTTCGACTGGTATGTTCCTAGTTTAAATCCTGACACTCAGCTCTATGTATTCCTTTGTTTGACAATCCCTGTACCTTTCTGCACTGACTTAATGGTTCATGCTGTTAAATTTTACTTTTGTTTACTACTTTACTCAGCATGCTTAAAATTCTGCCTCCTTTGTTCAAGTGTGATTAGCATGTTTACTTGTTCCTTTTTATGTCCCTCAACTAGCATGTCTCCTAATGTACTTTATTCAGGACTAATTATGTGTTTTTGATTTGGGTTCTCTATGTCCCCAACCCCTAATTCGTGTTTGTAACTACTGAAGTTGTACTGCTCTTTGGACTTGTTCTGGTATGTGTTGTTGTTGCTCCTATCCCCTGCCCCTTTCAAAACTGTCTTCCCTAAGCAACACTTATGTTGTTGTTGCAAATTTATTTCAAACCAATCATTTTCCAAACTATTTTTTAAAATAAACTCCTTTTCAAACAAGTGTTCTACACTTCCACTATACTCTTAGATCATTAGGTTCTGCCCCTTTTGTGTGAGCCTTGCTTTGGGACCCTTGAGCTCCCTCTGAACCTAGAAACATAAGAGCTGGCCCTTCCACACTACACTCACTCTGTTTTGGTTATGCAATCTGGGTGTGGGCACTGCCCGGGATCCCTTGAGGTCCTTAGGGAACTCTGACACACCCAGATATGAGAAAGTCTATGGAACAATCTCAGCATTTGAGGTGGTTTATTACATAACTCAAAGAGGAAGTCAGAATCAGACTTCCTATAGTTGTAACTTCTTATTTTGCATTTCTCATGTAATTCAATCACATTGTCTGTAATAATCTGTAAACAAGTATTGGGGTTGCTAATGAAAAGGGATAGGGTAAATATGCATGTTAAGGATAGAAAACATGTAATTAGGTTTATGTTCCTAATTGCACAATAGAAACCATTTTTAGGGTTCATGCATGCATTAGAAATCATGCTCTTAGGTCGTATAATTATTGTTTCAGCATGTGCACCTTTACAACATCATGTTTTAAAATTTTCTAATAATTAGTACTTTATTATTATTTGCATTCCTGCCATGTGCACTTAGAAATCCTGCTCGTAGGAAATTCTGCATTCCTGCCCCTACGCATTTAGAAATCCTGCTCTTAGGAAATTCTGTAATCTTGCCATACGCTTTTAGAAATCCTGCTCTAGGAATTCTGCATTTTAGATATCACATTTTAGGGTCTTATTTGCACTTACACTTAGTGTAAATTGCTGATTATAAAAGAGATAAAAAAGCCTCACACTTGATTATCCCATTTAAAATAACTGGTAATAATCTCTACAACTAGAACAACATGCTCTTAGGGTAAAATAAGCTCCGAACCGTCTTTTAATAATTCTGAATAACTGTTGCATCTCGTTTTGCGCCTAGGCAAGCTTTAGGTAATAACTTAAACTAGAACTGCCTTTGTTTAACTATCAACTGTTAAAATCAGTAGGCAAACCTGAGTCAGACTTCTTTTCTGAGTTATGTATTGAATCTGGTTCTGATGTTACCACTTAAACTCCCTACTTTAGGATTTTTAAATTCAGACCTTAATTGTGTATAAGTCGTGCTATCTATGTGCATTATTTCTGGAGGTATAACTGAGTTGTCTGCTTGTTTTATGTGTTTTCCCCTTTTAAATACAGTTCTACTTGTTTTGTATGTTGCCTTAGCATTTTTTCTTTAAACCTGAGGGTCTGCCTAGAAATTCCTTATAGGATAGGAGTCCTAAATTCCTCCGGGACTGATAGGAAGGGACAAGTAACAGCATGCAATAAGAGTCGAGACCAATTTTCGCTCGAATTACCTTCACGGGGGTGGGAATGAGTAGATATGCATATGATGACCGGTGCGCTAATACCACGTGTAGCCCCTCTTTTGAGGAGTGTCATACCGGGTATTGCATTGATGTGATCCATATTACAAACAAACCTAGGACGCCCCATTTACATTCATACGCACGCTTAGATCGTAACTCTTTTTAAAGCCTTGCTTTTATTAATCGTTTTCAAACACTTGTGTATCTAAATCCCTTATTATTTGATCCCTACTAGTTTATTTGCTAATTGCACAAATTCACAAAAGTTGTTTGGCCGGGAACCACACTAGTGGATCCTAAGGGGTGCCTAACACCTTCCCCTTAGGATAATTTCAAGTCCTTACCCTATCTCTTGTTATCAAACATAATTGTTGATGAACTTTATGGGTACCCTAACGCACCATAAAATCATTAGGTGGTGACTCTTCAAAAAATGCAAACCCCGTTCCTAAAAGGAATGAGTTGTCCCATCCCCAAATATCATGAAACCGATTTCCGCGGAATAAAAAATGGGGGCGCGACAACATGGCGACTCTGCTGTGGATTTTTTAGACGTTTATCATATCAGATTGTTCTTGTGAATTTATACCTCACTATGTACAACTACCTGCTTAATTTCTTTAAGCGTTCCATTTCTTTTTCAAAAGCAAAACTGACATATCTTTCTTATTTCCTCCCTTTAACTACTGCTTTAAATTATAAAATTGTTGTATTTATCGCTTTCTTAACATGCAAATACAAGTCAACATGCTTTTAATTATTGCATAATCATGCTCAACATCATATTCCACTCGTTCCAAACAAATACTATAGCAACGCTTGATGAGTGGTTGCGCTCTTCCCACGTCATTACCCCCTAAATTAGGAAAGGCATATTTGCGGTAAAACTAGTCGATAAATGGTGCATTCGATGGTTCTGTGCATTCCCCATTGAGTTGTCCGCTCAAGGGTACCAGTCTAAAACCCCATAGAAACCTTACTATGTTTAAATTGTGCATGTATCATAGTCAAACCTAGCTGGATCAGTTATATTGTCCACATAATGATCCTTTAAGATAGCCTTGTCCAAAAGTCCACTAGGTTTCCCTAAACCCAAACGAACATCATCACGTTTTGTGCATTTATTTGGAGAACTAAATGCTTCATGCTAATTGTTGATATTAATAGTCGAGTCTAGTGGGGGTAAGGGCCTAACCTTGTGTACATTGCAGAAAAATGAGGCACGAGGTCTCCAGTTTCAGTATGATTAGCACGCTCCCACTCTTTCTAGACTGGTGGAGGAGCCTTCCGTCAAATGACCAAATCAATAAGTGGAAAGAGAGGGCCGACAAAGCTAACGAAAAATTGGAATATCTAGAATACAGTCTGCTAGAATTGAAAGGGAAAGTGAGGAAGAGAGTCACCGATTGCCAGAACACTGAGGGAAACGAAGGAGAACACCTGGCAAAGGCATTTTTACTGGTGAACCTACGCGAACTGGAGGATTTAATCAACGAGAAATTCAATCTGAGGAAGGTCCTTTTGGGACTAAGTAGATAGGAGTTTATCCTTTTCTCTTTATCAATGTAATAAGGCCAATGGCCATAAGTGACTTTTACTTCTTGCTTATTTAGTGTCATTTTGGGATTCGTCTATTTTTATCAATAAAATGAGGCATTTAGCACTATAAGTTCTCCAAATCCTCATATCCCAAGAACACCATTTCATGGCCTACGAATCCCTTATCGTACGCTTCATGGCCCAGGACATCATGGTCTAAGGACGTCATCCTCACCGTCCAAAGACAACATTCATGGTCCAACGGGAATTTGCATCATGTTTAAATTTACGCACAATATATACTTGTACTGCTTATTTGCAGGTAAGCCAGCGAGCAATGGCCATCCCGGAAAGAGCGATCCTGCTCCAGTTCCCTCAGCCATATCAAACCTAACCATTCCCATAAATCATCCACTCATCCAGCCCTAGATGTTGCGTCCGGTCTTGAAATCGCCTCATCGGCGAATCCTGAATTACATATGGCCAGGTTTCTGTAAAACCAGGGATATGTAGGCATCTCAGAAGCTAGGATGCGGCCTAAACCTCTTCCAACCATTTCGTTCAGTCAAAATTGGCCATCATTTCTTTACCCGTAAACTCTTTCATTCTTTCCGGGTAAAGAGGGGCAGCTGTTGATACCCAATTTTTCCCTATATATTTTCAATATGCAAAATACCTTCAAAATAGCATATGTATGTATATATAAGCATGTCTAAGGGTTTTATTATTTTCCATATTTTTAAAGGTTTAAATTGATTTATTTTTCTCCCTTTTTACCCATAGAATCTTCAATAATTATTTTCAAAATTATTATTTTGATAATTCATCTATTGGATTTCTATATTAATGCCAACATATGGCTAATGCAATTTTTACATATTTTTACAATTTTATTTAGTATTTTTGAAGCTAAATTGCACATAATTGCAATATTAGCCCTTTTAAGGTTTAATTGTATTTTATACACATAAAATAGGATCCTATGTTTTTAAATTGTTAATTAGGTATTATAAATCACTTTAGTACTTTCAATTTATTTTTCATAAACTATTTACTATTTTTATAAATAAAAAAGGGATAATTGGCTATTTAAATAACAACCCTTTTGTATTTCAACTATAACCAAATCAAGCCCCAATTTCTAGCCCATTATTTTTAATTAAAATCGGGTCCCAACCCAATTGAAAATCCACCGGACCAAGCCCAAACCTGGATCCCCACCTACCCCACTCCATCTTAACCGTTGATCATTCAGATCAACGGTCCCCTTTTCCCTTACTATTTTAAAACCCAAATGACCCCCTAACCTAATTCATTTCCTACCAACCTGCCGCCTTTTAATCCCCTTTCCTCTCCAGTTCTCTGTGAAACCTGAAGCTAACCCTAGCTGCCGCCACCCAAACCAACCCTAATCCCATTCGATCTTCACTCAATCCATGGACCCACATGGTTGTTTGAGATGTGTACTTGTCTCCTACGCCTCCTGGTGGGCACTTTTGTGATTTCTTGGAAATATCTCAAAGAGATCTAGCCCATACCTTACTCAACTTCTACCATGGTCTTTTTCCGTCCATCCATGGCCATTCGAGTCAGATCCATGGCTTTTCCAGCTAGATCAGTAACTTTTCAAAGTCTTCTCATTTTTTTAGGTTCTCCGAAACCCTAACTTTAAAGATTTTTTGATTTTCTTTCAGATTTATCTTAGATCCGTGTATGTTATGAACCTTTTGGTGTTTTCCTCAAAGGTTTCTCCGATTTTTCAAAGTGACTCTTACCCTTCAAAAATTAATGTTTTCTTAATCTCTTTTAAAAGACTTTTCCTCTAATTTTCAGTATTGTCATATGATTTTACTAGGTTTAAACGGTATGTTTATGTTTTCTTCTATCTGGTTCATCGTGTTGAAAACGCTAAGTATTTTTGGTTTGTCCGGGGTTCTGGAACTGTCTTTGTTTATTTTGTATGTATACCTGTTTCGATTTGGGTTCTTTATGGTTAGATCCCTTTTCTTTGTTTGTCTTGAATGATTCCGAGTTCTTACCGCTTTTTGACCCAACTTTGTTAAAAACCTAATTTCTTAAAGTTTTTCTTCACTTATTACTATGAGTTTAAAGGCTTTCTTTACTTTTTTCTGACCTTCTTTACCTATTAGTTTGGTTTTCCGCTCTAGTTCTATGTGTTAGCCATGACAACTTGACTTGTTGATTACCATGTTTCGAGTGGGTTCTTTTACTACTGAGCCCTTAGCCTACTCATGTTGCTGCTATATGTTTGTATTCATCTACTTTGCTTCTTTCGTCAATATGGTTGACCTTGCATGTCTGATACTCCTGTTCTTTTTTTTGCCTATTTATATGTCGAAGTATAGAATCATAACTCCCTCTTGATCGATCTTGATTTTATTAAGTTACGGTTGATTGAAAAGGTTTTCTTACAAACCCCTAATTTTACTCGTTTGTTTGAGTTGATTGATTCCCTTCCTTTATTTGCTGTGATGTTTCACCCCTTCTAAATACTTTCCCCAAATTAAGTATATTCTGTACCTAGACTCAATTGTATACTCTATATTTTTACTATCCCTTATATGGTCAAAAATCAATGTTTCTCAAATTAATTTTCTTTCCTTAATTATCCCTGTTAGTATCCATTTGAGCAGTAACTCCTTGATTAAAGGGAAGTACTTGTACTAATTGGATTGGATTCTAATGGTAATTACTTCTATAATTGTGCAAAACCTTTACTTGTTACTTTATTTTGTACTCATTTTCAAAGATATAAATACTCTACCCTCTATTCATTCTTTGCTACTTGTGCTACTGCTTTGTCTAGCTGGCCGAAAGCCAAGGCTAGACTGTGGAACTCTGATTGCTTTACTTTTTTTTGTACTTTGCTTCTTCAACTGGTATGTTCCTAGTTTAAACCTGAAACTCAACTATATGTGTTCCTTTGTTTGACAATCCCTGTACCTTTATGCACTGACTTAATGGCTCATATTGTTAAATTGTACTTTTGTTTACTGCTTTACTCGGCATGCTTAAAATTCTGCCTTCCTTTGTTTAAGTGTGATTAACATGTCTCCTAATGTACTTGATTCATGAGTAATTATGTGTTTCTGATTTGGGTTCTCTATGTCCCCAACCCCTACTTCCTGTTTGTAACTACTGAAGTTGTACTGCTCTTTGGACTTGCTCTGATATATGTTGTTGTTGCTCCTATCCCCTGCCCCTTTATAAACTATCTTCCCTAAGCAACACTTTTGTTACTGTTGCACTATACTCTTAGATCATTAGGTTCTGCCCCTTTCTAAAACAAACTCCTTTTCAAACATGTGTTCTACACTTCCACTATACTCTTAGATCATTAGGTTCTGCCCCTTTTGTGTGAGCCTTGCTTTGGGACCCTTGAGCTCCCTCTGAACCTAGACACATAAGAGCTGGCCCTTCCACAATACACTCACTCTATTTTGGTTATGCAATCTGGGTGTGAGCACTGCCCGGGATCCCATGAGGTCCTTAGGGAACTCTGACACACCCAGATATAAGAAAGGTTATGGAACAATATCGGCATTTGAGGTGGTTTATTACATAACTTGGAGAGTAAGTCAGAATCAGGCTTCCTATAGATGTAACTTCTTATTTTGCATTTCTCATGTAATTCAACCACATGGTCTGCAATAATTTGTAAACAAGTATTGGGGTGGCTAGTGAAAAGGGATAGGGTAAATATGCATGTTAAGGGTAGAAAACATATTATTAGGTTTATGTTCCTAATTATGCAATAGAAACCATGCTTAGGGTTCATGCATACACTAGAAATCATGCTCCTACGTCTCATGATTATTGTTTTAGCATGTGCACATTTACAACATCATGTTTTAAAATCTGCTAATAATTAGTACTTTATTATTATCTGCATTCTTGCCATGTGCACTTAGAAATCCTACTCTTAGGAAATACTGCATTCCTGCCCATATGCATTTAAAAATCCTGCTCTTTGGAAATTCTTTAATCTTGCCATACGTATTTAGAAATTATGCTCTAGGAATTTTGCATTTTAGATATCATGTTTTAGGATCTTATTTTCACTTACACTTAGTGTAAATTGCCGATTATAAAAGAGGTAAAACAGCTTCACACTTTATTATCCCATTTAAAATAACTTGTAATAATCTCTGCAACTAGAGCAACATGGTCTTAGGGTAAAATAAGCTCCAAACCATCTTTTAGAAATTCTGAATAACTGCTGCATCTCGCTTTGCGCCTAGGCACGCCTTAGGTAATAACTTAAACTGGAACTGCCTTTGTATAATTATCAACTATTAAAATCAGTAGGCAAACCTAATTCAGACTTCTTTTCTGAGTTATGTAATGAATCTGGTTCTGATGTTACCATTTAAACACCCTGCTTTAGGATTTTTAAATTCAGACCTTAACTGTATATAAGTCGTGCTGTCTGTGTGCATTATTTGTTGAGGTATAACTGAGCATTCTGCTTATTTTATGTGTTTTCCCCTTTTAAATGTAGTTCTACTTGTTTTGTGCGCCTTAGCATTTTGACATTAAACCTCAGGGTCTGCCTAGAACCTCCTTAGAGGATATGTGCCCTAAATTCCTCTAAGACTGATAGGAAGGGACGGGTAACAACATGCAATAAGAGTCGAGACCAATCTTCGCTCTAATTACCTTCACGGGGTGGGAAAGGGTAGATATGGATATGATGACCAGTGCGCTAATATAACATGTAGCCCCTCTTTTGAGGAGTGTCATACCGGGTATTGCAATGATGTGATCCATATTACAAACAAACCTAGGACACCTCATTTGCTTTCATAAGCACATTTAGATCGTAACTCCTTTTAAAGCATTGCTTTTATTAATCATTTTCAAACACTTGTTTATCTAAATCCTCTATTATTTGAGCCCTACTTGTTTATTTGCTAATTTCATGAAATCACAAAAATTGTGTAGCCGGGAACCATACTAGTGGATCCTGAGGGGTGCCTAACACCTTTCCGTTAGGATAATTTCAAGCCCTTACCCTATCTCTGGTTATCAAACGTAATTGTAGATGAACCTTATGGGTGCCCTAACACACCTTAAAATCGTTAGGTGGAGACTCTTCAAAAAATGCAAACCCCGTTCCCAAAAGGAATGAGTTGTCCCATACCCAAATGTCATGAACCCGATTTCCATGGAAGGAAAAACGGGGGCGCGATAGATATAGCCGGAGCCTTGTTGCCGGCATTTCCATATTACTCTTTAGTTGTATTTAGATGCTCCATGGACAGGTTGTGGGTGGTGTTTGATAATGGGGAATTGAGTTAGAAATCTTGATATTTGGCAAAGATTTATAAAACTTGTAATATTTTGATAATTATGAATTAAGCTGCTAATGGAAATAAAATGGAAGTTGTTAATGAAATACTTACAAAGTATGATTAATGGAGTCTATCTCCTCTTTATTCATGAATTAGTTTGGGTAGAAATAAACCTAACAGTCTTGCTCAGTCGGGTTTACTTGATTGAGCACCGATCGCGCTCCTCGATTTTTGGGGCGTGACATTGCCGCTAGGGGGATACCGTGCTAGTGGAGATTCCTACTTGGGAGGAAGATATTACGGCTCACAAAGCCAGCTTTCTGAGTGTGTACACCTATCCATTCACCTTGGCGCCATCCTTGACCCCGATCGACCCCGTGATTCTCGACTTCTGTCGACATTACCAGGTAACTCTGGGCCAAATTCATCCTTTGTTCTAGCGCATTGTTTATATGATAAGGCATTACTCAAACATGATAGAGGAGATGCCCTTCACCCTCAACCATCTGATTCAGATGTATAGCCCCCGTCTCCTCCGAGGGGGCTTAATCAAGCTTCGCTGTCGAGCCCCGAGGTCCCTTTTTGCTTGCGTCGAGGAGCTTGGGAATGAAGGATGGATAAGCCGATTCGTCCGAGTGAGGACTTTTCAACTTGATTCTAGTGGAAAAGTTGTCGTTCCCTAAGAAGTGGAATGCTGGGCGTAAGTAAACGTGTTGTCGGGTCTTCCTTCGCTTCTTTATGGCAATATTTCTTCAAGTATCTAGCTCTATTCTTCTTGATTGTTTAGCCGTAGCAACCTACCCTGGTGCATTTTCAGACCTCTAGGGATGGGTTAGCCACTTATACTCAATTTGACCATATGCCGAACGAGCGTGGCGAGATTTATCCCGAGCTCGGTGGGAAGCCAAAGATCATTGTAAGCTTTGAACCTTGTTGCATCTGCATACTTTGACGCGAACTACTATTAGTAGCGTTCTTCATTCTTTGTGTTTAACTTCTGTATTTGTGTAGGTATGGGGGAAATCCCTTTGATGAAGAAGGCACCACCCGTTGAAGGGGACGTCCTAGTGTCTGGCGAGAAGAAGAGACGGTAGGGGGGTTTGCTGGTCGGGCCTCCGGAGTTCAAGATGGTTAAGGCAGAAGAATCCAAGGTTGACCTGGTAGCTCTGACCTCGGAGATGGCGGGAAAACCTCAAGCTGAAGGAGAGGGGGAAGGCAGCTACCCAACGGCCCCCGAGGAGCGTATAGACTCTGCCGATCTTCGGCACGTGGGGAGGGAGGCTTCCGAGCCAGAGCCTGATACCGCTGTGGCCAACCTTTGCGATAGGGAGGCAACGGATGGAGTATCGAGCACTACCCCCAAGTCGGCTGGTGGCCAAAATTCTCCCCGAGTTAAGGCACCTTTGGTGGGCAGTTTGGAGGGGCCCGACTCTGGGATCCAGAGTGAACAAGGGGCGGAGGCCTCGACTGGTCCTATTAGCTTTGTGATCATTGTTGATTCCCCTCAGGGAGTGATCCTACCACCGCATGGAGTGCAAGATGCCCCGTGTGAAAAGCCTTCTAGAGCAGGTGCACTAGTCAAAGGCAGAGATTCGCTCAGGAGATTGCCGACCATTCTCTATGGAGGTCCTGAGGTTGATGCTTCATTCGTTTTCGGTGAGATGGGCAAACTTTGTAAGAGGGTAATTTTTGTCTAACCTTGTCTGCCGCTCTGGGCTGCTCCGATCATTATTTTTCTAACTTGCCCCTTTTTGTGGCTTCAGGCTAAAACGCTTTACAGCCAGGCTCTCGCTTAGTACCACGATGAGGTGAACCGTCGTGAGTGTGAGAAAGCTTATCTTACTAAGAAGGTTACTCATCCCCCATTTACTATTATTTGAATCTTTGTGAGATTCTATTGCTTTTAATATCCCGGACCTGATTTTTGCAGTTTGAGAAGGAAAATGTTGTGCTGAGAGGGGAGCTTCGGGCCAGGGATGCTAAAATTTCCGAGCTCAGTCTGTACATAAATGAAATCACTTCCGAGAGGGACACCCTCAAGGGGAAGGTAACCTTAGTCGAGCGTAAGCTCCAGTATGCGAAGGAGGATAGTGACAAGTACAGAGGTCTCCATTTAGAAATGGTGGCAGCACTGTCTCGGATCAAAGCCGAAGTTGAGGCGTTTGTATCCTCGCACAGGGAGGGAGCTATTGTCGCAAATGATTGCGTTGAGAGGGTGTCTGAGGGGGCTAGCTCGAATTTACCTCGAGATGTGGATCGTTCCTTGCCAGTTCCCCGAAAGCAGACCATTGGAGGTGTGTTGGATGGCAGCTCGGGTGGTGCTAAGAATTAGGGTGGATCCTTGGGGAGAAAAGATGCCCGTTGAGAAGGGGTTGTCTGGGGATTCGTAGTTATTAGGGTGCAATCCTTGGGAAGCCATTGAGAATGTAGTCTCGGCAATAGATTAGGATCCTGTTTATTTTCCTATCAATTCCCTGTTTGCATATAGTACTTTCATATTGGCATATGTATAAAGTAAACCCTGTGACTTTGTTTCTTCCATTCCCCTTTTTTGTTCGGAATTCAATCGGGTGTTCCTATTTTTAGAGTTGGCAAGAATCTTTAGATTCGTAATACGGCCCTGGGGCTCGTTAGGCAGACTCGGGAGCTTTTATGCGCCTGGTCGATGCGACCTTTAATATAAGCTGGCGTTAGAGCTTTTAAGATTCTCTCAACTATTTTGGTTTATTCCCCGAGTCGGGCTTCACATCGAGCTCATTCAACCCTCAAGCTTTTGTGTTTGCATGTGCGAGCGACAATGGTTCTCGCATTTTAACTATTTTGGGTTCAGCCTCCGAGTTGGATTTTGACTTGAGCGGAATTGACCCTCAAGTTTGTATTTGCATGGGCTGGTGACGACGACTCTTACGCATTGCCCTTAGGCATGTACAGTTAACTATTTTGGGTCCGGTCTCCAAAAAGGTCTACGACTGGAGCTCATTTTGACCCTCAAACTTTCAAAATATTTAGCTGGTTACAATGGCTCTTACGCTTTTGGTCGTTGCAACCTTCAATGTGTGGCCCTGAGGCTTGTTAGGCTTTGTTTTCCTCCCGTTAAGACCTGTTTGAAATAATTTTGCCTGACCCGTCATCGGTTCGAGAAGAACCTCGATTTCAAGTCGTTTGCGGCGATGTTCGAGCACCTCAGAAGGTTTAGCTCGTAGGCTAAGTATCTCGAAACCCTGTGATTTGAAGCTGACGTGGTCGAAGCTCATTTTCCTATTGAGGGTAGCCTGTTTAACCAGTTCTTTTCTATGTAGATTCGAAGTAATGGCCTGTGATTTTATAGTGACGGTCGGGCATCCCCGAGTTGCGTTAATTCGGCTGGTACATCCATATGATCATAGTCATTTGTGTTTGGTCGGAGCCATTTCTAATCCCGAGTGTGGTAGTTTAGGCATCTATATCGAGGGTATGCCCTTTCGAGAGTCTTACAAATGCGACATATAGCCTAAACTTTGGGATTAATTTTATGCCTATAGTAAGGTCTTAAAAAATTTCATGCCTTTTGATGTCTTACAATATTTTCATGCCTGTTGAGGTCTTACAGTTTTTCATGCCTTTTGAGGTCTTACTATATTTTCATGCCTGTTGAGGTCTTACAATTTTTTATGTCGTTGAGATTTTACAGGATTTTCATGCCTGTTGAGGTCTTACAGTTTTCTATGCCTGTCGAGGTCTTACAGTTTTTCCATGCCGTTGAGGTCTTACAATTGTAGTTGAAGATACTCGATGCGAGTTTTTATTTGAGATCGGGTCTGCCCGCTTGGGGTCTTATGGCCTTGGTTTTTTTAATGAATGGCGATTAGTGACAGTATCCGAGTCATCGAGTTTGCTTAGGCTCGAATGCCGTTATGCGTTAGCTCGGAGTTACTTCATTGAGGGCTTATGGATATGGATCTCTGACCTTGAGGCCATATGGGTGCCAAATTATTGATGCTAGTCTCCGAGTATTTCAGAGCGTTCTCGGCAGAGAGGTCCTCGCTGTGAAAATGTTGAATTTTCTTTGGAGTACGAAATGCTTTGGTGAAAGACATTATTTGATTGTTTGGCATGAGTACATGTTGTTTGGTTGCCATTAGCCTAGTTTGTGCAGACATAGCTCTTTTGACCGTTTGGCCCGGTACATTGTTTCTTGTTGGAACGTAGTTAGTCGTTCCCTGGTTCCTCTGAGTGGATGACCATTCAATGGGGTGCCCTCCATTATTCGGGATTGATTGCAAAAGAAAGCCTTGTAAGCTTGTTGGGTCCTCCTTAGGTAGCGCGTGGACGTTGCCTCGTTAAGAACCTTGCCGATGAAACCTTATTCGGGAAAAAAGCTCGGTAAAAGGAAAAGAGTGCAATGTTTGCTCGAGGATTTTTATAGAATTTTTCGATCGGGTACCCTAGGAGTAATACCGTTTTAGCATCGATATATTCTAGTTGCTCGGAAGCTATTCTCCCTCCATGGTGCCAAGCTTATAGGTTCCCTTGCCGACTATTCCGAGGACATGGTACGGTCCTTCCCAGCTCTAGCCCAGCTTTCCTTCATTAGGGTTTCGGGTGTTAAGTGTAACCTTTCTTAGGACTAAGTCTACGATCCCGAAATGCCGGAGATTTGTTCATCTATTATAGTATCTTTCAATTCACTGCTTCTGGGCGGCCATACGGATCAGCGAGGCTTCCCGATTTTCGTCGAGTAGTTCGAGGGCCGTTGTCATGGCCTTGTTGTTTGAGACCTCATTAATGTACTGAAATATAGCGCTCGGCTCCATGACTTCCACTGGTATCAAAGCCTAGGCGTCGTATACTAGAGAGAAAGGTGTATCCCCGGTGCTTGATTTTGAAGTTGTTCGATATTCCCATAGCACCTCGGGCAACGTTTCTCTCCATTTTCCCTTGACGCTCCCCAGTTTCTTCTTTAAGTTCTGAATGATAGTTTTATTCGTGGATTCGGCCTGGCCGTTTTCACATGGATGGTAAGGCGTCGGCAGGACTCTCTTGATTTTGTTGTCTTCAAGGAACTGTGTTACCTTGCCCCTGATGAACTGCCTTCCATAGTCGCACTTTCTTTCGGATGGGATTCCGAATCGGCATATGATGTGATCCCATATGAAATTAATGACTTCCTTTTCTCTTGTTTTTATGAAGGCCTATACTTCCATCCATTTTGAAAAGTAGTCAGCCATAAATAAAATTAATTTGGCCTTACCTGGTGCCGTCAGCAAAGGGCCGACGATGTCCATCCCTCGTTTCATGAATGGCCATAGCGATCAAACGGAATGCAGTTGCTCGCAAGGTCAGTGGATCATAGGAGAGAATCTCTGGCATTTGTCGCACTTTTGGACGAATTCTCTCGTGTCTTTTTCCATGTTGTCCCAATATTAGCCTGCTCTAATGACTTTCCTAATCAAGAATTCGGTGCCGGAATAATTTTCACAGGTACCCTCGTGGATCTCTCGAAGCACGTAATCTGTGTCACCTAGCCCTAAGCATATCTCCAGGGGGCCATCGAAAGTTCTCCTGTACAGAGCTCATTTTCGTTGAGTGAGAACCGGGCTACTTTGGTTCGCAGGGCCCTCGATTTTTTTGGATATGCGGGCGACTTCCCGTCTCTTAAATAATCAACATATTTATTTCTACAATCCCATGTTATAATGGTGGAATTAATCTCTGCTTGACCTTCCTCGACCACTGATTTAATCAATTGGACAACAGCTCCAAGGAGTAGTCCTCTACTTCGGCGGAAGATCCCAGATTTGTGAGGGCATCGACCTTACTATTCTGTTCTCGAGGCACATGGACCAAGGTTCATTCTTTGAAGCAACGTAATGCGATTTGGATTTTGTCCAAGTACCTCTACATCCTGTCATCTCGAGCTTTGTAGCTCTCATTCACCTGGCTTACTACGAGGAGAGAATCGCATTTTGCCTCAACGGTCTGGGCTCCCAAGCTTTTGCCCAATTCTAAACCTGCAATCATAGCCTCGTACTAGGCTTCGTTGTTAGTCAATTTTGTAGTTTTTATGGATTGTCTTATTACGCCGCCAACGGGTGGCTTTAGGACTATATAGAGCTCGGATCCTCTTATGTTTGTGGCGCCGTCATGAACAGGGTCCATACCCCAGAGGATGTGCCCGATTTTAATAAAAGTTCTCTCTCTACCTCAAGTATGAGGGATGGACAGAAATCGGCCACAAAGTCCGCCAGAATTTTGGACTTGATGGCCATTCAAGGTTGAAACTCGATATCATACCCTCCGAGTTTGATGGCCCATTTGGCCAATCAGCCTGATAGCTTGGGTTTATGCAGTATGCTCTGGAGGGGGTACGTTGGCAGAACGTAGATACGATGACATTGAAAATAGGGCTTCAGCTTACGCGAGGCGCTTATCAGTGCGAGAGCCAATTTTCTAGATAGGGATACCGGGTTTCGGCGTCCTCCAGGGTTCGACTTACATAATAAATAAGAAATTGTGTACCTTCCTCCTCTCGAACAAATACGCTGCTTACCGCTATTGCAGACACGACCAGGTATAGGTATATTGTTTCATCCTCCTTTGGTATGTACAACAAAGGTGGGATGGTCAGGTATCATTTTAGTTCTTCTAGGGCGTGTTGGAATTTTGAAGTCCATTCGAAGTTACTCTTTCTTTTGAGTAAAGAGAAAAAATAATGGCTATTGTCTGATAACCTTGATATGAATCTGCTCAGGGCTACTATTCGCCCTGTTAGCTGTTGGACGACCTTTACATTGTTCACCATCGTGATTTCTTCGATGGCCTTTATTTTGTCAGGATTGATCTTGATCCCCCTGTTTGAAACCATGAAGCCCAGGAATTTGCCCGAACCCACTCTGAAGGTGCACTTCTCGGGGTTGAGATTCATGTTGTAGCTTCTGAAGATGTCAAAAGTTTCCTACAAACGTGTCAAATAGTCCTCTGTATGCAGGGACTTAACTAACATATCATCAATATATACCTCCATTGATTTACCTACTTGATGCTCAAACATTTTATTAACTAGGCGTTGGTACGTTGCCTTTACATTTTTTAGCCCGAAGGGCATTACGTTGTAGCAGTAGGTACCATACTTTGTGATGAACGAGGTTTTTCCCTATCCTCGGGGTCCATCTGGATTTGATTATACCCTGAGTAGGCATCGATAAAAGTGAGGGTCTCGTGGCCGGCCTAGAATCGATCAGACGATCGATATTAGGCAATGGGAAGGAATCTTTGGGGTCCACCTTATTCAAATCTTTATATTCTACGCACATTCTTAGCTTGTTTCCCTTTTTAGGCACTACTACTACGTTGGCCAGCCATTCGGGGTACTTTACCTCTCTAATAGATCCGATTTTAAGAAGTTTCGTTACCTCTTCTTTGATGAAGGCATGTTTTGCCTTGGACTACGGTCCTCTCTTCTGCTTCACGGGTTTAAATTTAGGATCGACGCTCAGCGTGTGGGAGGTTATTTCCGGCGGAATTCTTGTCATATCTATGTGGGACTAAGCGAAACAGTCGATATTGTTACTAAGAAATTGAATGAACTCTGTCTTGAGTTCGGGGGTCAACCCCGTTCCCTGGTATACCTTACGATCCGGGAGGTGCTCGATTGAAATGGTCTTCTCCATCTCTTCGACTATCGATTTAGTCGCGTCCAATTCTTCAGGGGCGACGAAGGTTCGAGGAGCAAAGAAATCTTGCTCGTCGTCCTCGGGGGCCTGTGTATTCCTAGCCTCATCTGAGATCCAGCGTGTGGGGATGGACGCCTTATGGTGCACTGCGAACATTTCTTTCGCTGCCCGCTATTCTGCGTGTATGGTCGTGATGTCGTCCTTCGTGGGAAACTTTATCACCTGGTGTAAGGTTGACGGTACTGCCCTCATGATGTGTATCCAAGGCTTGCCGAGTAATGTATTGTACCTCATATCGCCGTCAATGACTTGGAACTCGGCGTTCTGAATCATGCCGGACGTGTTGATCGGGAGGGTGATCTCTCCTTTTTTTACTTCGCCAGTCATGTTGAAGTCGTGGAGGGCTCGAGGGATAGGGGTTACTCGATTGAGCAGCCCCAGTTGTTCTACTACCTCTGATCTAATTATGTTGACCGAGCTGCCTGGATCTACGAACACGCACTTTATCCTGGTATTGTTTAAAAGAAATGAGTTCACCAGCACGTCGTTGTGTGCTTCTATCATGGCCTCGAGGTCCTCCACGCTGAACATGAGGGTGTCTTTGGGCACGCGGTTTTGGGTCGGTCCCTCTTCCGTGTTGGACGTTCTCGTCCATTTGAACAAGGTCCTTGGGGAATGTCAGGTTATCCAATAATCATGTAAACGTCATGTCGGAGAGCCTACCCTTCCGCCCAGGTCGAGTTTGTGGTGTAATGACATCTAGGGTAGCCATGTCCTTCTCTTTGCTGTTTTCGAGGTTCTGGTTTCCCATTATATTCGCCGAGCCAGACATTTTGTTTTGAAATCAGAGATCTTGGACAAGAAAAAGTGTGAAAGATAACCTGCGTTATGTAGTGAAACAAACAAGCAAATAATCACTATTATTTTTAGCCCCACGGTAGGCCCAAACTGTTTACCGCAAAAATGGTAATAACAATTAAAGTTGTTTATGGAATTCTAAAAATACGTGATCTATTTTTATGCTAGTTTGTTAAGCAGATGATGTAATGCATGTGAGACTTAGAAGCGAAATAAGAGTTAAGGATAGGGCGATATTCAAATCATTGGGCCATTTATCGAGGCCTCGAGCTTGTCGATTCGGGGCCTCGAGGTCTATATCGGAGCTCGGTAGGGAGCTACCGAGGGGGGTCGGAATACGACTAACAGTTATAATAGAATTAGCCCAAGTTGTTTCACTACCCCTGACCCGATTACGTTGGCTGAGCTGCCTGGATCCACGAGCGCACGTTTAACTTGAACATTGTTCAAAATAAATGAGATTACCAGCACGTCATTATGTGGTTGTGTCAAAGTCGCGAGGTTTTGTTCACTGAACACGAGGGTGTCTTCAGCCACGCAGTCTCGGATCGACCTATCTATTGCAGCGGATATTTTTGGCTGCTTGATCATGGGCACTTAGGGAATGTCAACCCCTCCAATAATCGTATGAACGACGTGCCGAGGGACCTATTTTTGTGCCCAAGTTGTAACAGCCACATCATTCTCTCCCCGGTTCTCCAGGTAGTTATTTTCATCTCTATTTACTAAGTTAGGCATTTCAACCTAAAATTTGAAGATCTTGGACAAGAACAGGTGTGAAAGATATCTTGCATTATGCGACAAAACCAGCAAGAAAATGATCACTATTATTTTTAGCCCCACGGTGGGCGCCAAACTATTTACCATGAAAATGGTAATAACAATTAAATTTGTTGATTGGACTCTAAAAATACGTGATTTATTTTTGTGCTGGTTATTAGAGAAGTGGATGTTAGATATGTGAAGATAAAGGTGAAATGTGAGCTAAAACAATGTTACAATCGAACCGATGAGTTAGCTGTCCAGGCCTCGGGCTTAACCGATAAAGGGCCTCGAGGTCGATGCCTGGGCTCGGGATTGATCTATCGAGGGTACCCGAGAAGGGACTAATAGTTAGAATATAATTAAAGGAGGCTCTTTATGCCGATACCAAATAATAAATGAAGAATAAGTATGAAAGTAATAAATGAAAGAGGTAGTCTCGAGCGAGTAAGTTAGAGAGAAAATAGAGAGAGAGAGAGAGAGAGAGAGAGAGTTGTAATTGATCTTCTGTAGAATAGTAAGCGGAGCGACTCCAACAGCTGATGGATAACTGGTGATGTCCAAATCCACCACTAAAAAGTAAATGGAAATGGTCACATTCAATATAATTTACCCAACTATGAGTCGGGGACGAATCCCACAGAGAACAATATGTAGGCAATTAGAAATGTAAGAGAATTATCACTTGTTATGTAATGCCAAACACTAAGAAGGGTGATTGTGAAAATATACTAAATCCGAAAATGTAAACTAACCTAGAAAGCAAGTAAAATGATCAATGGCTACAAGTATGATTACACGGGGAATTACACTGAAGTAACGATACAATGTATTTCATGATTTAACAAATATGAGCGAGTTTATGTCAATTAACCTCGAGTAATATTTCTATATTAGCTTCTTCCGAAGACTAACAAGACTTCCTAATTGAATTATCCCTAAGAATATTAAGATATTAACCACACTCGAATATGGCTACAAGTAGCTCAATCCTATCCCTAGGTTGAATCTAAAAAATTAGGGTTAAAGCCTCAAGTTCTTGTTAATTAATCTTACCCAACCCCAAATAATCTTTTCCAAAATTAATTCAAAGTTAATGGGAGAGTCCTAGGGTTAGCTAATCCCTTTGGAAACATTAAAGAACAAGAATAATTAAAGAAACAATAACTCACTTGATAAAAGATAAAAATCGTTCATTACATAAGCACAACAAGATATTTAATCCACACTTTAAACATGAATATTTCTATAAAAAAGATTCAAGTGTTGAAATAAATACTACACACATAGATATTCAATATAAAGAAAGGAAATGAAGAGATGAACATAAATGGGTAAGAAATTCTCAAACAAAAACTTCAAATCTTCAAGACCAAAGTGTGTGTGCAAGAGCCCTATCTTCCAAAATTGTTCTCTCTAGTCCAAAGACTGAAAATTAAGCTAAAAATATTTTACAAATGAGCTGATTTGTGTATCAAACGGTTTGGGGTCAAAATCATGAAAATCTAAAACTACCCAAAGCTGAAGCGCCATCTTCGCATTTGCGATCAACACTTTGCATTTGCGAAGGTTGACTGTCTGGTTTGACTTCGCATTTGCGAAGTCTTCTTCGCATGTGCAAACATAGCTTGACTGGCTTGACTTCACATTTATGAAGGCTTTTCTCACATTTGCAACGACTGCTTTGTTCGCATTTCCCAGGTCTAGGTCGCAATAGCGACATCTGAGGTCATTTTCCAGATTTTCTTCTTTGCGACTTCTTTTTGACTTGTTTTCACTTTGTTTCTTCAAGATCACGTCTAAATAACATAGGAACTGTAATATAGAAGTAAACGACATTAAACACAAGATTTATCACTCAAACATAGCAAAAATTTAAGCTTAAAGATATGGTAATTTGGAAAAATACTAACTTATAAAACCCCCAAACTTAAACTATTGCTTGTCCTCAAGCAATAAAAGCGACAAAATCTCCTCCAAGTATTTAACTCAATAGTGCATCAATATAATGACAAGTCAAAAAGGTCTACTGTAAGCACAAACACATGATTCCGATTGCTACCAATAATTAACCCAAAGCATATGAATTACCAAACACTTCTCATGAATTTCATTACGATTCAAGTGCTCAAACATTATGCAAATAAAAGTAGCAATCAAGTCATGGCACTAAAGCTTCAAAATTTATCTCTTTATCACAATTAACTTCCTTGTTCATTCCTTCCAATTAAAAATGCGATTAAATTCACAACTCAAATCTCATGTGCCCTCACACTTAAGAGAAAATCCCACACTGATAAATTTCAATTCAAAACATAAATGGGATATAAAATGGAAAGAATTTACTCTCTCTCATAAAGATGTTCAAATGCACACAAGTAGTACCATAGGCTTGCCCTTAATGTATTTCTCCACTAATATAGACTAACTTGGTTCAAAATCTATTAGGACTTAAAGGGTTGTAGTTTAGGCTTTTGGTTAAGGTAGGGCACAATTTGGTTAGAGTGACTCCAAACCTCCCAAAGCACTGCAAGTTTTCAACAATCAAAGTACGCTTCTTTCAAGAAATTTTCCACCCTTCTTTCATTTTTTTTATTTCATCACCTATTCTTCCATTTATTCACAATTCCTTATTCTTCTTTCTCTTTTTTATTTGTCTTTTTTATTTCAAATATTACTCTTTTTCTCTTCTTTTTTTTTGTTTTTTTATATCACCTTTCACCTTTTAAGCAACTTCCAAATGACAACTTTTCCAACTTTCACCCCAAACTTAGGCTTTTAGCCTATGTTCTTACTTCAAAGTACTTAGGGAGGTAGGGTGCCAAAAAAATCAATACAGAATGATTGCTTGTAACATGGTTGCCAAAGAAAAAGCTTAAAGGTTCAAAAGGGGTTGACTAGGGAAAATATACAAGGGTAGGAAATTTAGGGTACAATAGTGGTCCAAGGAATGCCTAACAACATTTTTCAACCCAAGTTAGTCTAGGATTTCGCCTTGAAGCACATACCGGGAAAGTTCTAGACTACTGCAAAAGACCTTCACAATAAGTCTCGCCACACATGGCACATGAATACTCAAGGGGAATACAAATCAAAAATCCAATTGAAACCAATGAATCTCAAGGAAGTCACATATATCCTAAGAAGCTATTAAGTGAATCAAAGAGCCAAAAATTGAGTCTAAATGTCATGACAATGATCTTTACTGCAATCATTTTTCTTTTTCAGAAATCAAAATTCATATGCTGAGATTTAAGTCATGTTGGTAGCAAGCAAGCCACAAATGACCAATGGGCACAAACACCAACTCAAACTACTTATTCTTCCTAAATTAACATAAACTATATCTAAACTACAAAACTAATTCCCTTAAGAATGTTTCCTAGCTATCCATCATCAGGAAAAGTCGACAAAAATTTACTAACAGTTATCCAGTTCAAGTAGAAAATTGGCATCCTCGAAAAAAGAACCATGGTACAAAGAAAATGAAGGATATCGCCACAAAAAAAACATACTATACAAAAAAATTAAGAAGCTAATAAACATCAAGCCAATAAAACATAGTATATAAAAAAACAAAAATTCAAGAAGCTAGTAAAAATACTAATATAACACATCACATGAAAACACAATAACATCGCATGAAAATAAAAAAAAATACCAGTCTACCATATCCACAGTTATCCACAATTATACAAGATCAATAGTTATACAAGAAACCACCCCAACTAAAGATGTTGCAATGTCCCCAATGCAACTAAACACAATATAGTAAAATAGTGGAAAGTGCTCCCTGAATACTGCATCAAGCGTTGTCCTCGCTGTCGGACTCAGTCACATCCTCCTCTCCTTCTTCTTCCTCGAACTAATGAACTAGAGTATCATCATCATCTTCTGGCTTGGTCGATGGCACTCGATCGTGAGGTTTTAGGACTTTCCACAGCCCCTTCATACCCTTCCACATGCGGATGAAGAATTTATCTCTTTTCTTCTCCCTTTTCTTCATCCTGGTGTGTGCCTTTGCCAGATTGTCATGATAGGTGCTTAAAGTACCGTATGCCACGACTAAATCAGTATATGCCTTCTCCTGCTGCTTAAGGTGATCCCCCTACTTCTTCTGGTCATCAAGATACTTTTGAAATTCTTTCTTTGAAATTAATACAGAGGGTCCCTCAGATGTTCCCGAGGTCCCAATGGAAGGCCAGCTACTAGGTCGTGAATTACCCGCATTTCCTTGGCAAGCACAACAAATGGTCCTCCTTAAGAAGATGATGGCTAGCTACCCTGATCGGTCTGAGAAGAATATCCCAATTTTCTTTTTTTTTTCTCTTGACGACACCTACCTCTCCTCTTTTCTTCAATGGTTGAATAGGATTTTTCGGATCAATCTAGTTGTCTTCGGATCCTCCTCAACTCCAGCAAGTTGGCACAACTCAATGATGAGAGATGAGAACATCAATGATTGACCCCCAAGAGTCAGATACTCCTTCAGTTCACTAATGCAAATTTCACCAACATTGAGCCGAATACCGTCAAGAATGGAGGATATCATCATTTGAGCTCTGGTCACTGATACATTCCATAAATTCCCTGCAGTGGAGATGCGACTACAGATGACGGCCAGCCATATTTTTGCATCGGCAGTGAATTATTTGGATGTGATCCCTCTCTTCTCAGTTGCTCATGGATCATCTACACCGGTGCATAATTGGAAATCAACCACTCGCCTGAGGCACAATATTTTGCATGAAATGGGGCCATGTCATGGTCATGTTGATGATAGACTTAGTTCACAGTTTTAGCTCCGAAATGCACAATTTTTTCGCAAATCCGCATCTTTGGCTTCTTTAACCAGATTGCTGGGAGATTTGCATAAAATTCCCTTACCCATTGCTTATTGGCTCTACAAGGTCGAGGATCAAAGCAGCTCCATCCCATGTCCACAAGCCTCTAATGGAACTCGGGAAGACGTTCTGGGACATTATGCAGTGCTATACGCCTTTCCGGTAGCACTTAATATGAAATCAGCCCAGCATAGTACCATTCCTGGTATTCCAATGACAAGAACCGTTGTTGGTCATAATTCTCCTCTTCTCACAAAGGGGTTTTTATTTGGTGATTCATCGGAGTTAGAGCTCACTTTTAGCTTACGGTACCTGTAAACAAGGGATTGGAGCGAAAACATGGTATGACTATGAAAAACATTCCAAAAATGATTCAAATATGGTCAAGAAATGATTGGACAATTGAAACCCAACCTTAGAAAAAATTTCAAGATTTCAAAAATGGAACTCCCTGCTCTCTGATGTTGTAATTGTGACATATTCTTCGCAATTGGGAAGCCAGCAAAGCCCGCAATTGAGGACAATTCATCGAAAATGTGAAGGAAACAGGAAACCCAAGAGATTGAAATTGTGAAGGTGGCTAGAGTTAATAGTTTTCGCAATTGCGACCACCTCTTCGCAAATGCGAAGCTCGCAAATGCGAAGTGGCCATCGCAATTGCAATCTCGTCGTCCCCAGCCAATCCTCTCTCAGAGAACAGTCCCAAGACCCAAAATACTTGAACAAAAGCACACTTTTAGATAACCCAATCCATTTTAAAACACAAAATCATGCAGTGGACTTCATAGACAACCATAAATTGAAACAATATCAATGATTCGGCCAAGAATCTCATTCGGGCCTTTCACCGATCACAAAGGAAGCTCACAAAACCACTCCTAATTTAACAAGGCCATGGGTACTCAGACTTCCCCATTTTTACTTTAAAGAATTAGACTCACACTCTCAACCAATCTCACCCAGAAATCAATGATTTGAGCAATTTTTTTGAACAATTTCTGACCGAAGAAGGACACATTTGAAACCTAGGTTTTGAGAGCCCCATATTTTTTTCAACTTTTGTTCAAAATGGGGACAGTTACCCATATAAGGCTCCTGAAGTCGCACTTGCGACACTTACTTCGTAATTGCCAACATTAGAATTTCAACAATGTTCATAAATGCGACACATTCGTCAATTTTGTGAAGGTTCCCAGTTCGCAAATGCGAACCTTTTTTGCAAATGTGAACACTGCTTCTGCAATTTCAGTAGCCACTGGTTTTGACTTACCGGACCACTTCGATCTGCTCAAATCAACTCCAAAAATTCTAAAATGTAAATGGACACGGTCGCATGTAATATAATTTACCCAACTATGAGTCGGGGTCAAATCCCACAGTGAACAATATGTAGGCGATTAGAAAATTTAAGAGAATTATCACTTGTTATGCAATGCCAAACACTAAAAAGGGTGATTGTGAATATTTATAGCTAAATGCGAAAATGTAAACTAACATAGAAAGTATGAGGCCCCGAGAAAAATTTCCACCCTAAACCCAAAAGCTCGTAGTGGCAATTAGGATCATGTGTTAAAGATGCGTAAAAAGTACACCCGGTCTTTCATGTGTCCATGTTGAGGAAGGTAGTGGGAGATCCGTCCACTATTGTGCCAGTTGAAACTATGGAGGTAAATGAAGAACTGTCATATGAAGAAGTTCCAGTTGCCATTCATGATAGGCAGGTTCGAAAATTGAGAAATAAGGAAATTGCATCCGTGAAAGTATTATGGCGGAACCAGCAAGTTGAGGAAGCCACTTGGGAAGCCGAGGATGAAATGAAAAGGAAGTATCCACATTTGTTTGAAGTCATGTAATAGCTTTTATGTATTTAACTCCATTTAACTCTTATCTTTAGACTTGATCTATGTAAAACTGTCCCCTTTTTGGTATAATGTTGCCTATACGGCCATGGTTGATGATTGCACAAGTTATGTTACATTTATGAAATATGGTTATGCTGTTAGGATATGTTCTGGGGCTCTCTGACAGGTGGATAAGGCCTAGATACAAAGGAAACTCTGGCGAAATTTTTCAGAAATTCAGGAAGTTGACCAAATTTGGAGACTAATAGTATGTAAGCAGTAGGTTGCATAGAGATCGCTAATAAGCGAACCTTGATCCTCATTCGAGGACGAATGATCTTAAGTGGGGGAGGATGTGAGGCTCCGTGAAAAATTTCCACCCTAAACCCAAAAGCTCGTAGTGGCAATAAGAATCATGTGTTAGAGATGCGTAAAATTTAAGCTCATCGTGGTTCAGACCTTTTTGGACTGATCTATGCTATAAAAAGTCAAGAAATAATGTTTTCAAGAAAATGCGATTCTGCGGTCGAGAATGCAGTCGCATATCAGGTATGCGAACCGCATAATCACCGCAAAGTGAGTCAGTTTATTGGTCAAATTTGAGGTTAAATATGTGCGGTCCATTATGCGATCGCATAACCGATATGCGGACCGCATAGTCATCACATAATTTCCTTGGAATTTTGTAAGGAGCAATTTTGCGGTGCATTATGCGCCTGCAGAACGGGTATGTGGACCACATTTCTTCCGCATACCCAGACAGAATGTTCAGATTTTGGGAACACTTTTGCGGTCCATTATGCGAGCCGCATTCCACTTTGCGATTGCAAATGCGATCGCAGACCTGACTCGGGGCTCCAATTTTCTAAATTTTAAACCCGACCCCTTATCAATATATTCAGTGTTATAGCTCATTTTGAGCATATTTCCTGATGCTTTTAGAGAGAGAGAGAGAGAGAGGGTCCTAGAGAGGGAGGTGCTTCCCATCAAATTACTCCATGAAACCTTGCCAAATCTTTAAAGATAATCAAGTGAGGGAACCTAAATCTTCATCCCAAGAGGTAAGATTTCATTACCTCAGCTCTTGTTCCTATACTTAGGAATAAGGGATCACTAGTGAAGTAATTCATGGGTATAAGAATGAATTTCTTGCATGCATATCACACCATAGAATATTGAGAGGTAGTGAACTAAAAAGAAAGCAAGAGGGGTATAAAATGATATAAGTTTCTCTCAAAAGGGCCTATGATCACAATGCACCTTTAGTGTTTGATAGTATGCTCAAAACAAGCTAGAATCTCAATATCGTCTCTAATTCTCGGTTTAATTTGTAATTCTTACACAATAGATCGAAGTGCTAAAAGTTCCAGAATTTGGTAAGGAATAAGGAAAGCTTTATTGAGGTATGTATGGCTAAAATCCCATCTTTTAGAAATTAAGCTTCATCGTTGGTTGTGTGAGTACGGTAAGATTAAATTGAATTGTTGTATTGATTGCTATTTCACTTGACATGGTGTTGCAACCTTATATGTGTGGAGACTGTGTCTCAAATTGATCAACGTGCTATTCTTGATAATTTGAAAAGGTGCAAGGACTATGAATCATGTATCGAAATGCTTAGACCTTATATTGAAATTGAAGTGCGTTGTTGTGCCATTTACATGAAGTCTCATCTACACCTATAGCCTTATTTGCTCTTGTGTGCCATACTCTCTTGAATTACAAACCTGATGTTGAAAATGGGAACAATGTGAAACGTGAATTGTGGAATGTGAAAATTGTGGTCCTAAGTGTCGGTAAACTAATACATCTGTAACCAAAGATTGGAGTGTGATGAATAATGGAAAATGGTAATGCCTCGGTAAGGAGGCCTAGACGATCGGGCCGTGATCGGATGCCATGATATATACACATGGCGGTTATGCATTGATGATTGAAACTGGAAAGTGTGAATAGAATATTGGTAATGTCTCCAGGAGACGGCCTAGCCGATCGGGTCGAGATCGGACTCCGCTTAAGATAGCGGTGGCAATATGAACGATGTGGAACAGTATGAAATTCCCAACTAAAGGCTATGGAAAAGTGATGTGAAGGTTGTGTAATTCTTTCATGTTGATAATGTTGTGATCATTTAAAGCTTTGGAGTGATACCTGTGATTTCCTTATTTGTGTATGAAAGTTCTTTCTAATTTGATGGTGTTTAGTTATACATACTAGTACCTTTTGTGTGCAAGCATTCTAGCTTCCAAACTTGTTCTCTCTAGTCCAAAGTATGAAAATTAAGCCAAAGATATTGCACAAATGAGCTGGTTTGTGTATTAAACGGTTTGGGGTCAAAATCAGGAAATTCCAGAACTACCCAAAGCATAAGCGCGATCTTCGTATTTGCGAACAAAATTTCGCAATTGCGAACTTTGACTATCCCGTTGACCTTTGCATTTGCGATCAAGACTTCGTATTTGCGAAGGTTGGCTGCCTGGTTTGACTTTGCATTTGCATATTTTATCACTCAAATATAGCAAAAATCTAAACTTAAAGACATGATAAGTTGGTAAAATACCAACTTATCAATAACCCACTATTGTGGCTCAAGCATTGATGTCACGCCCCAAGTTTGGGGAGCGTAACCGACGATCAACCAAGAGATCTTGTTCAAGCAAGCCTACTTGATACCTTCTACCCGACCTTACCCATAAATAAATTGAGAGTGCATACCATCTTTAGACAATGAGAGGATTTCATGAACAACATCAATTTCATTACCATTAGTTACTTCATTTATAATTCCCGAAAATACATTACATATTCGTAGTTTAGAAATTGAAACATGCGATACAAGTACAACATTGCTTGTTTGACTTACCCAAATAACAATTCAACCCACACTATCTCTATGGAGCCTCTAACGGATACAAATAAGTAATATCATGGTGCTGGCAACAAGTCCCCGGCTATAACTCAAAACACTATACATAAGGAATAAAAGATACAAGACCCCAATATGGAGTGGGGATCACTAAGTCAGCTGAGAAGAGGGTGGAAGAAACATAGCATCAATAAGAGCCTCAAACAATATTAAAGCATCCGTTCAAGAGAAAGATACTTTTTCAATAGAATATCAATATATTTAAGTTGGGAGATCTTTAGTACAGATACACCACCATGCTATTAGCATAGACTCTGATCTCGGCCCGATCAACTAAGCAGTCTCCCCCCAAAACATCCATTCATAACAACACCATATGCGCTACATGGAGTCCGATCCAAGCCTGATCGGCTAAGCCATCTCACCACAATGTCGTGTGGGTCGACATCACATTCTGCTACCAACTATCTCATCATAATTAAGGGGAATAAACTCAACAAATCAATCTCATCCCAATTAGGGGAATAATCTCAACACATCAATCATGCAGATTTACCCCTCAATAACTCCTACACCGGCATGTAAAGTATCGGGGTTAGGTCGTTTAAACCTACCCTTCCTCGGTTACTAAACGATACCCCTGAAACATTTATTATATAATGAAGTTACAGCTCGTTTCATAGCCTTTCACACTTTCTTTCACTATAGTGGCACCATCGGCCACATGTGTAATTTTCATTCTTCGCACGATGGCCATGTTTTATATTTCATACTCACTTTTTCACTTTCAAGCATCGTCAAAGATTATACACAATAAGGAAATTTGTAATCAAGACTTTAAACATGTATATGAACAATAGAAGTCTAATACACATCGAGTTTTCCTTCCAAGAAAAAGGCATATTAAATCTTGCATTTGAACCATGATTTGAGGTTACAGCACTATGATACATAAACCAGACTTGAATACATTCCCAAAGGAGAACATAATATGAGAGAAGAAAATGAAACACATTTTAAGCATATAATGGTCGACACCATGCTTATTTGGAATAACTGAATACACTCGGAATGGCTAGGAAAACGAGAATTAGGAACTTGAGCCAATCATACATTAATCTTACGAGAACATCATGGAATTCGACTCTACAAGAGGAGTTTAGCCAACATACATCGCTAGAGATTTACTTAGGTTACTACAACATTCAAATACTCCTAGCGATTTCAATCTATAGGAAAATGATAAAAATTAAATCATAATTAGAAGGATTGTCATGATATAAGTCCCATGGGAATTTCGTCAAACACCTATTATGCAAAATGGACTATAAGTCTCTACAATGATAATCCCTTCCTCCCTCAACCATTTTTAAGAAGAATCTACCCAAAGTAGTTCAACAATACCACATTCTACCTCATATTGGAAAATGCATGTCCTATCTCCAACTCCACAACTAACTTAAACCCATAACAATTGCACGAAGGTTTTAAGACACGGTCTTACCTGGATAGTTGATGGTCTAGTGAGTGATTCCCTTTAATTTTAAGATTAGGGAGAGGATTGATAATCAAAGCGCTAGGGAATTCCTCCTCTCTCTCTAAATCACTCCCATCTCTCTTGAATAATCATTTAAAGCACCCAAAATAACCCCAAAGTCATTTTATAAGAAATAGGGTAGGGTTAAAAAAATAGAAAATGGACCCTCCAAACTCAACTCCGCAGTCGCAGAGTGGATCATATAACATGTATGTAGTCCACGAAGTGGACCGCAAAAAAGGTCCCAAAAACTAGGTTGTTCGGGTTAGGTCTATAGTAGGTATGCAACCCGTAGACCAATTATGCGGTCGCATAACGAATCATAAAAGTCTCCCTCCAGAATTTTTCTTTCTTAATTGGGACGAATGTGTGGCCCACGCACATATGGACCGTAAAATTACCTCCAAAAATTGGCTTTGTTTATGTTGCACTCTGCATTTCAAGTAATTTTGGCAGAGTTTCCCCTGTTTTTGGGTCGATACACTTGCCACATAATCCTAGAAACAAATCCTAACAACATATATATAATCCAATGACATAACATAGCATGGAAACATCACCAATCGTGACCTTATAAATATTATATTACTAGAAAGGAGCATCTTTAGCATAAACTGTACAATTGGAATAGAATTTATGGAAAGCAAGCTATTGACGGTAATCGTGGTAGGGCTAACAGTTATGAGGCGATTAAAGATGGCTCTTTATGTCCAATGATAAGCAATAAATGAAGAACAAGTATGAAGATAATAAATGAAAGCAATAATATCAAGAGAGTATGAGAGAGCAAAGAGTATGTTCCTCTATATTTCTTATGGAGCGGCTAGAACAACAGAGAGTTACAAAGTGCCAAGGATCCCCCTTATATAGGAAGGGAAACCTAAACATGGTACAAAATACATTAATGATAAAGAAAATAGGATGGGACATCTGGCTAACTTCATAATGCAGGCTTAGACTAGCTTCAGACTAGCCTGACAGATTTTGCCGGCCCCGACTATACTCTTTGGAAACTCACCATGACCGTTGGGTTTATGGCCAACGTTATCCCTAGGTCGAGTGCTGATAGACCTCGAGGGAGGATACTCGGTCCGTGGTCTCGAGCCTTCGAGGTGATCTTCTGAAATTCCTTATTAGCGAGAAATTGGTTCCTTCGATTTTGCCATATACAGATAGTCCCCGCATTTCTTAGAAAAGAGCAACAAGAAATGAATTTGACATCCGAATCTTCGGACTTCCCATGATGATGTCATACTGATGATGCAAGCCCCCATGATCACTAAAACGTTTCGTCGTTTTGCTTCACCAGGATCATTCAACATATTACGGTTTCTCATTTTCCAAAGTCATAATGTCATCGTCGATTCAGCTCCCAGAGATGCATTTAATGCACCTATCGTTACATTTTTCGAGGGCGATAATGGCGATGTCGGTTACGTTGCCCCCTTTCTATAAATAGGGCCTCCTAGGGTCAGCCTTTTACCCAAGTATCTTCCCGTACCTATCCATCCTTCCTTCCTCGCTATCTTTATTCAATGTCGTTCACTATATTTGAGGCACATGGCCTCAAGATTGTATGGCGGTACTTCTATCAGGCATGTCGCAGCCTATCTCCCGACCCTTCTCTAGTCGAGTGAGATTATGTTGTTTTGTTGTTATTGTTATTATTGTTGCCATCGTCGTTGGCTCGGGATGACGAAGCAGATGGCCTATTTCCTCTGACCCGAGGAAATATTTGGGTTATACACCGCTGCTCAAGAGGGGGATCGGACCATACACCGCTGCTCACCTCCCCTGGTTATATAGTACGGTGCCTCGCCCCCTTCATTTTCCATGGAGTGAGTTGGTACTATCTACTAACTATTGCATCCTGTACCGGGGCAACATCTCAAAAAGTGGCTTTAGAATAATAGCCTGGCAAAATCCATACTAGCCAGGTTTTTTACCCAGCCACTTCTTCGTTGCTTCCTACCTCTTCCGCGACACTTTGCTCTTCTCCATCGCTTTCCTCTTCATCGTCTCCCCTTTTGAATATGCCATTCAGGTGAATCGAGATAAGACTCCCGAGGGGGTTGTGTTTGGAAGATATTGTCTTTGAGGACGTGTGCCTGAGGAGACGATGCCCGAAAATGTTGCTATTGAGGATGCACCTTTGATAATAGGCTAGGATCCTAGGCTTTTATTATATGTAAACCTTCTTGCTTATTTATTTTTGTGTATGAACCCCTCGTGCGCTTTTGTAATCATATGTAAGGATCCCTCGTGGGCTTTTGTAACTGAATGTTTCATGAACACAAAGATATTTTCTCCAATTTGTCTTCGATGCTTGCTATATTCTTTTATGTTTGTGGAGACTCTGAATGCATGGCTCCGTCTACTATTGCCAATACCAAACCCGGGTGCAAGCATTATTTCTATCCCTTGGACGATTAATATGAACTTGCACGAAACCTTTTGCGATCCCTTGGATCAAACCTGAATTGGGCCGATGGACTCGGGTCGCCGGGACCTAGACTTCGAGTAGAATGAAAGTAATGTTTTGGGCCTTGGAATCATGGTTTGTTAGTTAAACTCTGTGGTAACCTTTGAGAAGAAATTTGCGCGGAGGCCCGTGGACAGGGGATGCCTTTGATCTTTCGAGGGCAGTCCCCGAGTGGAGGTTCGTTCAAATTCGGACCACCTGGAAACTTGCTTTGGGCTTAGCGTAAATAGCCTTAGGGTGCTGTAAATAGATTTTGAAAGAGGGTTTGTCCGATCTCAGATGGTACCCTAAGGCCAAGCCCATACGGGTGGGGTTTAAATGCTTATTTCCTTGGATCCTGAAACCCCAGAGGACTAGTACTACCTCGGGTCTTGTAATGATATCACTGGCTTAATGGAGCCTAACCTTTTTCTGATGGAGGTCCTCGAGGTCAGGTACCTCATCGGGACTGGAGAAGGTGTTATTGGCTTCTTGGAGCCTAACATTATTCTTACTGAGGTCCTCTAGGTGGGATACTACGGGACTGGAGAAGATGTTATTGGCTTCTTGGAGCCTAACCTTATTCTGGTTGAGGTCCTCGAGGTCGGGTACCACATCAAGACTGGAGAAGGTGTGATTGGCTTCTTGGATCCTAACCTTATTCTACCGGAGGTCCTCGAGCTTGGGTACCACCTTGGGACTGGAGAAGATGTTATTCGCTTCTTAAAGCCTAACCTTATTCAAACGGTGGTCCTCGAGGTTGGGTACCACCTCGGGACTGGAGAAGGTGTTATTGTCTTCTTGGATCCTATCCTTATTCTGGTGGAGGTCCTCGAGGTTGGGTACCACTTCAGTACTGGAGAAGGTGTTATTGGCTTCCTGGAGCCTTAACTCATTCTGACGGAGGTCCTCGAGGTCTGGTACCACCTCGGGACTGGAGAATGTGTCATTGGCTTCTTTGAGCCTAACCTTATTATGACGGAGGTCCTCGAGATCGAGTACCATCTTGGGACTAGAGAAGGTGTTATTGGCTTCTTGGAACCTAACCTTATTCTGACGGAGAAGTCATCTATCCTTGGCAGTGGGTATTTATTCTTGATTGTGACTTTGTAGAGCTGCCGATAATCAGTACACCTTCTCAATGACCCATCTTTCTTCCTAACAAAGAGAACCAGTGCACCTCAAGGCGACACACTCGGTTAGATAAAATCATTCTCTTGAAAATCCTTCAACTGTTCCTTTAGTTCCTTCAATTTTGCATCATTCTATAAGGTGGAAGATATAGGTTGTGTGTCTGGCAACACATCGATCCCAAAATCAATATCCCTAACTGATAGGATCCCATGGAGCTCATTAGGAAAGACCATAGAAAATTCATTCACAACTGGCACGGACTCAAGTGTAGGTGCCTCAGTATCGGTGTCCATCACCCGGACCAAATAGTAAATACACCCCTTGTTGATCATCTTAGTAGCCTTAAGGTAAGAAATAAACCTACCTTTCAGCACCACACCATTCCCCATCTATTCAATGACTAGCTCTTTTGGAAATTCAAACCTAGCAGTTCTGGTTTGGCAATCAAGCTTGGTAAAACATGAATAAAACCAGTCAATCCATATTATCACATCAAAATCAACCATTCCCAATTCAATGAGATCGGCCATGGTGTCTCGACCATGCACCGTGATAACACAATTCCTATAATCCCATGCGGCCACAATAGAGTAACCAACTAGAATAGATACACAGAACGACTCATGGAGTTGTTCCTGTTCTACCCCCAATTCCATAGAAACATAGGGAGTGACATCTGACAAAGTGGAACCGTGATAACTAAAAGCATATACATCATGAGATTGGATAGTCAATATACCTGTGATAACTTCTGCAGAAGCCTCTGAGATCTAGCGACCCCTCATAGCATCGAACCAGCTAGGTCCTCTTGAACTCTCTATAACACCTGTAGCTGCACCACGCCCTGCGAGTGCCGGAGTACCTCGAGCTGGAAGAGGTGCTGCGGATGTAGTAGCTGCAGAACTGGCTGACTGTGTCATGCCCCTGCCTCACTTTGGCAGGATGAATGGCAATCCCTCTAAATGTGACCCCTGATATTGCACCTGTAGCATATGAGTGTTGATACCCAATATTTTCCTGTATATTTTTAATATGCAAAATACTTTAAAAATAACATGTATATGCATATATAAGTATGTACAAAGGTTTTCTTATTTTTCCTTAGTTTTTAAGAATTTTTTTAAACCAATTTATACCCTATTTTATCAAGAAAACCCGATAATTATTCCCAAAATTATCTTTTTGGTAATTCATTTATTGGATTCTCATATTTGTGCTAAAATATAGCTAACATAATTTTTGCGTATTTTTACAAATTTATTTTGCATTTTAAAGCTAAATTGCATATAATTACAATATTGGCCTCTTTTAAAATATAAATCGTATTTATGTTTATAAAATTAACTCCAGTATTTTTCATTTGATAATAATGTATTATTAATCATTTTAGTGCTTTTAATTTATGTGCAGAAATCATTTTACTATTTTTTATAAAGAAAATAAGGGAAAATGGCTATTTAAATATTAGCCCATTTGCATTTTAATTTTAGCCAGATTTGGCACCCCAATTAAACCCAACCTAATGACCTAATTACCCAACCCAAATACTAAATCTACTCGACCCACAACCCATTTTAATAACCCGCCCGGGTCCCCTTTTTAATCCTAGCCGTTGATCACTTAGATCAACGACTCATATTCACCCCTTCTATTTTTAACCTGACCTAGCCCCTAAACCCTATGTCATTTGCTTCGGTAGCCGCCATTGAATCCTCTCTTCTCTCAATTCTCTCTCAAAGCTTCTCGAACCCTAGCCACCTCCCTCCACTTCTACCCTAAAATCACCGTAATCCATGGCTTCCAAGGCCATTGAAGTCATATACCGGCCTCCTATAACTCCTACACTCCTGGTTACTGAAGTTTCAAGGCCTAACCATGAAAAGCGGGTCCAGACGTTGTTCGATTCGAGTTCCATGGCAGTCTCCGACCTTGCTCCGGCCAGCCATGGTTGTTCGAGCCTGATATTGACTTCTCTTGCTTAGATCGATGTTTTCCAAGCCTTTCTCACTCTTTGGGTTTCTTCTGAAACCCTAACTTTTGAGATTCTTCTGATACTTTTAGATTCGTTGTAGATCTGTGCTTACCCTAAACTTGCAAACATTTTCTCAAAAGTTTCTTTCAAAAACTCTGCTTTCAAAACCTTCATCTTTTTCGATTTAGGGTTTTTCTGATCTTTAACATGTTCTACTGTGTTTCTCATGAGTTTCTTCTACTGGTTTCCTTATGTGTCCCTTCTACTATATTTCTTATGTGGTTCTTCTACTATATTTCTTATGAGTTTTTTCTACCATGTCTGTTTATGTGTTCTTCTACTGTGTTTATTATGTTGTTCTTTTACTAGGTTTCTCATGAGTTTCTTCTACTGGAAAATGCATGCTAAGAGTCTTAGTTCCCTTTTGGGATTTCTGAACATATTTCGTTAGTATTTCTGCCCGATTTCCTTATTTTCGTCTCTATACTCGGTTAATGGTAAAAACCCTAGAATTTGGGGGTTCATCCGAGTTTTAAGGCTATTTGCTACGTGATTTGTTGGTTCCTCATCTCTGAACTTGTTTGGTTTCAAAACCCTAAACTCTTTGGACCTATTTGGGTTTCTGAAGTTGCTTCATCTGTTTCTCGACTAAGTTTCGAAATCTCTGCTTTAACTTCTGTGCTTTATGTGATTTCGATTTCCTGTTCTCATTGGAACTGGATTACAGTTTTCAGAAAATCTTTCTACTTGACCCTTTTGCATGCTTCTGATACTCTCCCCTTTTCTATTACTAAGACGGTGAATTTGATATATGTGACTGTCGTGTGATTATTCTCTTTTCCATGAGTTCAGCCTTGCATGCCTAATGTTATGCACTCCTTTATATGCTAAATTTCCCTCTCAAAATAACTTTGATTGTGGACTGATTTCAAATCTCTTTGTGCAATTCTGATTGTACTCTTGTAATTGATTCTTTCTAACTTCCCTGTTTCTTGGATTTATTTGAATAATTTCCTTCGAACCTTCGACCCCTACCTTTTCTACATAAGTCGATTTGATCCCTTTACCTTGATTACATTGGTATGGGATTCTTACAGGCTTTTCATTGATTAGAGTCTGATGAACCTAGCCTCTATTACCTACTCCGTACTTGTACTATGTTGGAAATATTTCCTTATTGGTCATAGTCAGCCCTATATGATTTCTTCCCTTATTTAGCACTTGCATGCTACCGTTTGATTTAATTCCTTAATTAAAGGAAGTTTTTGATACTTGTTTGATTTTAATTGACACATATTTCCTTAATTATTTCTGAACTATAATCCTTACCTTATTTTTTGCCTGTTTTCACACTATAAATAACTGAATCTTTCATTGACACAAGGACACCAACACTCGTAGCTTTTTCTGAACTCACACTTACACTCAAAAGTATTCTCTCTTGTTACTTGTATAGTGGCCTGTGTGCAAGTCCTACCGCCTACTTTTTCTCTATTTGCTTCTTTAAACTGGTATGTTCTGATTAAGATTTTCAGCAATCACAACAATGTGTTTATTTACTACCTTTACTTGCATGTCTGCCTACTACTTAGGTGTAGTTCAATGCACTTACTCTAGCATGCTGAAATTTCTTTCGGCCTGTTCTACTATGAATCCCAAACCCCTACCCCTATGTGTTCATGCTATAGTTCGAGGCATGGCAATACTGCAAATTATTGTCCATGAATGAAACTTGATCCCCTGGGATCCTAGCCTCTAATAGTGTGTGTTCTGACAGGCTTATATGTATGCTAGCATCCTTCATTGCTGGGCATGCCTAAAGCCTGCCCTTGCCTAAGCAATAGGCTCTTTACAATCTCCCTATTCCCCCTGAACCCCTTTTTGTGTACTTATTTGTAGTTGCTTCCCTCTCCTTTCCCCCTTTTAGAATTATGTTCTTCACTTACACACTTTCTTAGTCCTTAAGTTCTGCCCCCCCCTTGTCAGCCTTGCCTTGGGACCCTTTTGAGCTCCCTCGGAACTTGGACACTTGAGGGCTGGACCTTCCACACTGCCCTTGTCCCCATTCTGATAATACATTTGGGTGTGAGCATTGCCCGGAGTCCCATTGAGGCTCTTAGGGAACTTTGACACACTCAAATGGGAGAAAGGCTTTGGATAAATGGTCTCTTGAGCTGGTCTATCTCATAACTCAGAGAGGAAGTCAAAAATCAGGCTTCCTCTGGTTGTATTTTTTTTGTTTCTGATGTATTTTTATTTATTTTGGGTGGTAATAATTTCTAATAAACACTTAGGGATGGTTAGTGAAAAAAGGTGGGTAACTATGTATGCAAAGGGTAGAAATCATGACTATAGGATTACTCTATTCCTGCATATCCAACTTTCATATAGAAACCATGTCTATAGGTGTTCTAAATTCTGCATATTCAAAATGCATATAGAAATCATGCCTATAGGTCCATTCTGAATTCTGCTTACTCAACTTCATATAGAAATCATGCCTATAGGATTGTCAATTCTGCCTATTCAATTACATCTAGATACCATGCTCATATGTCTTAAACAAATTCTGTAAGCTAGATACCATGTTTCTAGGTTTAAAACCAGTCTTATGCATTTAGATACTATGTCTATAAGGCTTTTGCATTTTTACACCATGTCTACAAGGTTTAAAATCAGCAACGCATAGAAAGCATGCCTATAGGAATTCCTAATCGAATCCGATCCACTTCACTTAAGCATAAATCTAAAATTAGTAATAATGGGTACTGTCAGTTGTAGAGCTTTTAATCAATTCGCTTAAATCTTGCCTCTCTTTTAATAATCTGATTCTATCATTTAGCAAGTTTAACGAGTATGCATTCAAATAGTTCATTTCGAGCCTTACCGTTTCATTGTTTTTTTGAATCCAGTAGATGTCATGCCTATAGGATCCTTGTCTAACACTTAGGCAGGCCTTAGAGTATAATTATAAACTAAATCTGCTTTTGTTAGTTGTTACAACTAGCAGACAGGCCTGATTCAGACTTCTTATCGAAGTTATGTAATAAACTAAAACTGCCTCACCAACCGCCCTTCTTCGTATATAATACTTATAATCAGACCTAAACAGTGTGTGTAAGTCATGTTGATTATGTATTTCTTTGTTTAAGGAGGTATATCTGAGCCTCTGCTTGTTATGTGCTTTCCCCCAATTTTCAATACGTGTGTTGTATGTCGCTTTAGGGTTTTTACCTTTGTAACTACAAATAAGCCTAATATCCCTCCCTTTTAGGATTAGTAGTCCTAAATGCCTCCGGTACTGATAGAATTGGGACGGGTAATAGCATGCAATAAGTAAACGAGACTAATACACGCTATAAATACCTTAATGAGGTGGGAAGGGTAGATATGGATATGATGACCGGTGCGCTAATACCATGTGTAATCCCTCTTTTGTGGAGTGATTACCGGGTATTGCATTGATGTGATCCATATTTTTAATAAACCTAGGACCCCCTCCCTTTATTCTTATTTCCTTAGCATTTTTTACTCCTTATTTTCTAAAATCAGCTTTCTTAAGTGCTCTTCCAAATTTTGTTTATTTTCAAACATTTATATGTGAAATCCCCTCTTATTTGAACCTTATTTGTCAATAAGTTATTTGAACCCAAATTCACAATAATAGTTTGGCTGGGAACCACACTAGTGGATTCTGAGGGGCGCCTAACACCTTCCCCTTGGAATAATTTCAAGCCCTTACCCAATCTCTGGTTGTTCAAATAAAATTATTTTGGTGTCCTAATGCACCCTAATCATTAGATGGCGACTCTTCAAATGCAAACTCAATTCCCAAAAGGAATAAGTTGTCCTCCCAAATGTCATAACCCGATTTCGCGAGAAAAAAAGGGCGCGACAATGGGTAGGTCCATGTAGCGGGCCCCTAAGTGCATCTTCCCACACCTAGTGCATGGAGGCCTCCACTGCTGATGGAATCTCCCACCAGGCTCATACTGCTGGTAGGATACCATGTTGCCCTTACTAGGCCTGAAGTGGATCCACTGCTGCTGACCGAGCCCTGATACCGGTGCACTGACTGAAGACTGAGCAAAGGACTAGGATGGCCCGAATGACCCTCCCCTAAATGCTGACCTTCCACCACTAACACCGCTGGAAGAACCACCAATGTTGCCTACGGACCAAGCCTTATTGCTACCTTTTTGATCCATTCTATTCTTTATTTTTTGGGTTTTTGTGGCTTGAGCAAATTCCACCATCTTCCCATAGTTCATATAAGTGTTTAGGACAACTGTAGCAGCCTCATTAATAACTAAAGGACTGAGGCCCTGCACATATTAGCGCACTCTCATCTCCATAGTTGGCAACATGTAAATGGCATACTTGGACAAGCGCAAAAACTCCATATGGTAATCTCACACACTTGTCCTAACTTGTATCAGGCTCTCAAACTCGGCGGTGTGGGCTGCCCTAGTCTTAACAGGGAAGAAATGATCAATGAAGGCATCCGCAAACTTATTCCACTTTGCCAGAGGACTCCCCTCCTCGCGGGACTCCGCCCATAGTTCAAACCAAGAATATGCTACCTCCTTTCCTATCGCCAACTATACTGCTTCCTTATTATTGGCATGCATAACACGAAGATTCTTATGCATCTCATCTATAATGCCCTGGGGGTTCTCCTCGGGATAATTACCCATGAAAACTAGAGGATCCAACTGAAGAAACATGTTCACCCCGGAATTTGCAGAATCCCCTTGCTAGCTGGAAGAAGTAGGTTCAACATTCGATCTCTGGGCCTGGGAAACCACTATCTTAGCCAACATCTATATGGCTCCCTTAAGGTCCCTATCAGAAACACTAGGACAGGAAGCAGAGGCTGGAGGTGGAACCAGAGTATCAGTTGGAGGTGGAATAGTTGCATCCTCAGTAGGAGTAGGGATTGGTGCAGTCTGAGCAGGAGTATTAGAATCAGGCAGTGTTATGGACAGGTATATGACTGCCACTCCTAAGGTGGCATTGGCTTTGTGGCCAATTCTTGCTTTCTTATTAGGCGTCATATATTGAAAATTAGAACAATGCATGAGTTAAAGGAGGAACAGTCTTACAATTATATCTATTGCACGATCTAGAACATCAAAGAAGGGTGACATTCCTAAATTCCCTAGTATCCTCGTAATTATAGATGTGTTCGACAACACACCGATAAGAAGGACTCTACTAGACACGGCTACGAGACATCTTAGGACACTTTAAAACCTTAGGCTCTGATAGCAAGTGTTACACCCCATGTTTTCCTACATGAAAGTATACTATAAGTAAATTAATGAAAGCTCGGAAATGATATTCCCGCATTTTCGTACGATAAAGTTTCATCGTAAGTTAATTGACATAAGTTCGGCAATGAGATTATTGTGAGATTATAAGTATTATGCTATTTTAAACAAATGATGAGTAAATTCGTGAAAATGAGAGGGTAAGAAAATCGAAGAAAAAGAATTTCGTCAAAATTTGGCATTTTGGGATAAAATACCGTCCGAGCTATAATACCCAATATTTATGGACTAGTGTCATACAAGGTACCACATGGACATGATAGAAAGGTGTATAAGGTGTGTTAAAAGTGAGTAGTATTTTAAGTAGCTGGAGAAAATTCCTAATTATGCGGGTAATTGGTTAATTACCGGGTAACAGGACATTACCTAATTACCTAATAAGTGGATAAGTATTAAAATTACCCACCCCACTCCCATGTGGCAGCAAGCCCATTTCTTGGACAATGACTCATTAGTCGTTCTTTACATGTGTCACATAAGGATTTTGGGTGGCAAAACTTATTCTTTAAGTAGGTACATGCGATCTCCAGGTATGTTAAGGCTAGTCCTTCTTTCTTTTGGCATGGTCCAAGATTATACTGAAGAAACGAGCAAAAACACAGTTTCTATAAATTACTCTATTCATAGATATAGTAGGGGTGTCTATATTCTCAATTCCCCATGAGAATTATCATTATCTTCTGTTCATGGGTCTCAAAATAATATGCGGTTGGAAAAGTTTATCTGGAAGGGATATCGAGATTATTATATATTTTTCATGCATTTCACTCATTTATACATGTGCATTGACCCATGACCAGACGACGTTATACACGTGTATATATGTAAATATATGTATATGGGATATGAGAAAAGGTTACGGCGTTATATATGCACCACCACCTGATCAACTGGTATATGTTAATGATATTGGCCACAGTGGCTGAAATATGATTCGAACGGTGTTATATACGCGTATAATGTATGTATATATATGTATATGAGAAAGGTTATGGCATTATATACGCACCACCACCTGATCGGCTAGTATACGATGATGATTTTGCCTATAGTGGCCAATATGATATGATGGAATGCCCTCAGAGGCTGATGATGTTATGAGAATGTACCTATGAACGACATAACATGCATACACATATGCATGATGCTAAAAGTATTTTATGATTTACAGAGTTATTCATACTTACAGGTTGAGTCAAGTACTCTATATTTCTTCCATATCTGTTATGTACATATTTATGTGCCTTACATACAAGGTATTTTTTTCGTACTGACATCCCTTTTGCCTGGGGACGCTGTTTTTCATGCCCGCAGGTCCCAATAGACAGGTCGAGAGCCCTCCAAGTAGGCTATCAGCTCAGCGGAAGATGTTGGTGCGCTCCATTTTCTTCGGAGTTGCTTGTTTGGCTGGTATGATTTAGACGTGTATTGTTTGGTATGGCGGGACTCTGTCCCAACCTTAATGACATTTATGTACTTTTAGAGGCTTATCGACATATGTCGTGTACGTGAAAGATTGTACGGCCTTGTTGGCCTTTGTCTTGAGTTATAAATAATTATGTTGACCTATTAGGCCCGTATGTCACGTATATATGATAATGTAATAAGAAAGATACGTTACATTGGTACTCGGTTGAGTAAGTACCGGGTGCCCGTCGCAGCCCATCGGTTTGGGTCATGACAAAAAGTGATATCAGAGCAGTTCTTTCCTAGGGATGTCTACAAGCCGTGTCTAGTAGAGTCTTGTTTATGGGTGTGTAGTGCACCACACTTATAAGCAGGAGGCTATAGGGCATTTAAGATAGTCACTCTTTCTTCTTAATCTAGATCGTGTTGTAGAGCTCAGTCATAGGAATTCAAATTCCTAAATCATATTCGTAATAAGACGATACCTATATCCGGAAAGAAGGTTGGAAAGAGATATTGTTTTGGAAGAGTTGAGTCAGAGGAACTCCATTTTTGCATCATTCTTAGGATGAATAAATATGAGGTATTTGGCAAATCTGTGTATAATAAGATGTGTAAGTTTCTTGATAAAGATTCCAAAGACAAGAATGCATATCCACTCTTACGGTAAAAAGAAACAAGAGAATCAGAAGGTAGATACAAGTTTTAGCAAGTAAAAGAAGCAAGGTGATGAAGGGTATGAGGCGCCCAGTTAATGAAGGGTAACAACGTTTATAACTGAGGCAGAGGAACATATGATTTTTGAGTTATATTCAATAGTAACAGAGGTATATACAATTGGTCGCACCCATTCCAGATATGCCATGTGGGGGTTAATAGAAGTAGTATAAGAAGATAGGATGGATGAATTGTTTGTGTCAATTGACATTTCCGAAAGATATTGCAAATGTGCTAATAGATCTCCTTGTGAGACACCCAGATGGTACACTTTAAAATAGTGTAGGCAGATATGAGTACTACAAAGACATGCACTATAAGCCTTGAAGGGATACATATTACCTTAGTATGGCTCAGGTCCCTAGTAAAGTGAGAACGTTAAGTAACTTGAAGAACCAATGGATGGAGCAAAGGGAAGTTAAAGGCAAAAGAATGTCTTATTCCAATTTTCAGAATAAAGTGATTGATAGAAATGTTAGCAAGAAAATAAAAAAAGAGTTAATAAAGCATTGTGAGTAAGATGTGATACATGAATGACAATGGTAGATCAAAAGAAAAAAATGACAATATTAAAGAGTTTATAGTCAAGTGAATGGAAATACAAGAGGTGACAAGCCTTGAGACAACAAAAGAGTATAGGCCATAAAGTCATATCGTTACTTTAAGAATTAAGTTCGTAACTCTAACACGACTACCAGAAGGAAAAGTTAGACCCCATAATAATAGAAATTAGTGAGGAAATTTTGTTATCCTTGGTACATAAGGATTACCGCAAGGCGAGTAAGGGTCAAAGATGGTGTAAGAGGACGCCAAAGATAAAAAGGTAAAACATCTATAGGCAGGTCGTCGTAGCTCCAACTCTTAGTACACCCCTAAAGATGGGAATATGGAATGGTGTGGTATTAAGTCAAAATTAAGTGGATATAGTAACTATGGAATGATAAAGGAAGAATGCGATCAGAATGAGAAAGGGGTGAGCTTGTACTTATTCAAATGTTAAAAATATGCTATGATTCTAGAACATTATGTAAGCATTCCACCAAGAAAAGGAAATAAGGGTTCTTGACCGAGATGTTTTTGATAAATAAGGAGCCAGTGCGAGACGTAAGTCAAAACAAAGGAAATAATTGAAAAAAGATTACAAGGAATATTGATATGAATATGGGCCAACGAGTAGTTAGTAATTGGTCAGGAAGATCCAAGTTATGGCTAAGTAGTAGGTTATAGATGAGTCATCATATCGTGTAAGATAAACATAGTAGAACCCAACATGGAGAATTCAGCCTCAATGAATATCATTATAATACTTGAGATATATTCAAATAAGAGTCGGGATAGTTAAAGGTACTGTATGAGTGTTACAGTGATAAAAGAAAGTGCCACTGGGAAAGCAACCAAAATATCATTTCAGAAGCAACCATACAAGCACAGGGGCATGGAAGTAAGCATCTACGGATGATTATAGGCAAGTAAGGACATCAAAAAGGTCTGTAATAAGCCCATAGATTTACGTGAGTCAAGGGTTCTCCCTAAGTACAACAACGAAAGACTAGCTGAAGAAATAAGGAAAAAGGCTTCAACCTAAGCACAACGACCTAAAAAGGAAATAGTCGTGTAACAACAGTCTCACAACAACGTTGTAAGCACTCTAAAGGAATGTGGCACCTACCATGGCTAATGAACGGTAAGTAAAGATAAAAGTAATATTCGAGATCATATGAGTTGCACAAAAACTCTGGCATGTGTGGGAACTAAGATAAGCTAAGTATGGACACAACAAGGGGGCAGAAAGACCAGGAAAAGTAATAGCATACAGTGAAAGAAAGCTAAAATGGAACGAAAGAAATTATTAGATCAATGATCCAGAGTTGGTTACGTTATGAACACACTTAAGGATTCGAAGATTTATACATGCAGCATATACAACCATAGAAGATTCTGGTATACGTTAAAAGAAAGAATTAAGCTAGGTCATAAATGAAGGATTAGATTATTAAAGGACTATATCATGCATATTTCTCAGCGCCCATGAAAGGCTAAATAGGATAACTAATACCATGAACCACAGATCGGGAGATATAAGGAATCCGATTATTGGACCTAGAGGTACAAGTATTATAATAGAGCTTCAAGTTGTGAACGTGAATTATACGTATATGGAAGGGAGGTCATGAAAGAGATAAAAGATGTGATGTGAGATTTTAAGGTAAGTAAGCTAAAGGTGAACAACGTACTAGATACTAAGGTGATGAAGATCGTGAATAGTCCATGCTTCGGACAAAAGGCTAAAAGCACTAGGATTCAATATCCAAGAATGATAGCAAAGTTGTCAATGGCATACCCTCCAGCCTATGGTTTCTAAGTATAGAGAGATCTAGTCAAGAGAGCAAAGAAGTGTTAGAGACGATATGATGTATCGCTTGATGTTCTAGAATAACATAAGGAAATCTATGGTGCAAGCAAGATGAAGGAAGGTTGCGAACAAGTATAAATATATATGTGTGGATCGCAAGCTTAATATATATATATATATATATGGATCGCAAGCTAAAGTATGGTAGAGCGACAAGATTTTAGGAAGGCAAGAGTAAGGACAAGAAAGGACAAGTGAGAAGGTGATGAAATGGATAAGTCCTCAGGATTAAGCCTATGAAAACAAGAAGATATGATAGTTTCTCTAAGTTATACAAAGCTTAGTATAGCCTGAATGAACTCAAAGGGTCAAAGACAAATGGCGTTTAGAAGAGATGGAATGCTGCCCTAGTAATAGAATAAGGGTTTAATTGTCGTACATAAAGGATGTCATTCGGACCTTCGATTGAGTAACGATTTGAAGAGGATTTCACGAATTGTACGGAATTAAAATACTCATGCAAGGTGAATCACATTGGGATGCTATTAAATATGATTATTGAAGTACAGTATCTCCCCCAAGTGGATCAGGAAAACCACTTCAAATATTCCTCGATGCAACATATGCCCTAGTGGCAATGTATTACGTAAGAAGTTTCAAGTTATCGATGGAAGATTATAGATAAACATTGAAGTGAATAGACAATGGATGCATAAAAGTTACAAAGTACGAGATGAGATTAGACAGTCATTCTTAAGATGAACAGTAATGAGGAAGTATTAAAGGACTTAGACTTATACATATATGATTAGTAGCGAAAGAGTAACCTGGAGTTTGGTCTTCGACCTCAGTAACTAAAAATCGAAGTAAGAGTCATGATATAGTATGACCCAGCTAGATTCAGTAAAGTCATACGGGTGGATAAACGGATCTATGAAATAAGATATATCAATATTCGTAAGTTCAACAAAGTATCGAGCAAAAAACTTCAAGTATAACAATAGATGCCCAAAGGGATATCTCGTCAAGCTCTATATATATTTACAAAGTGAGGTCTAATTATCGGCTAAAAGCTGAGGGAAAAAGAGAGAAGAGTTGCATAGGCGCACTTACAAAGTCAGAGTCATACAGGCTGCATGACAGGAGGTAGCAATAGTTACGAGATTGAAAAGATTTCTACCTTAAGTCGTGATATTAGAAAGAAAACTTAAAGGGAGAATACCCTAGACTTTGGAATTATTCACAGAACGGTTGCCTAGATGGCCAGGAAATTACTAAAGTATTCGAAACACATAAGTTATGAAAATGATAAGTGCATCAGTCAACATTCGAGGACGAATGTCCCAAAGGGGGGAATGATGTTACACCCCATGTTTTCCTACATGAAAGTATACTTTAAATAAATTAATGGATGCTCGGAAATGAGATGTTACGTCTCGCATTTTTGTACGCTAAAGTTTCATCGTAAGTTAAATGACATAATTCAGGAATGAGATTATTGTGAGATTATAAGTATTACGCTATTTTAAACAAATGATGAGTAAATTCGTGAAAGTGAGAGGGTAAGCAAATCGAAGAAAAAGAATTTCGTCGAAATTTGGCATTTTGGGATAAAATACCGTCCGAGCTATAATACTCGATATTTATGGACTAGTGTCATACAAGGTACAACATGGCCATGATAGTAAGGTGTATAAGGTGTGTTAAAAGTGAGTACTATTTTAAGTAGTTGGAGATAATTCCAAATTATGCGGGTAATTGGTTAGTTACTGGGTAACGGGATGTTACCTAATTACCTAATAAGTGGATGAGGATTAAAATTACCCACCCCACTCTCACGTGATAGCAAGCCTATTTTTTGGAGAATGACTCATTAGTCATTCTTTACAGGTGTCACATAAGGAATTTGTGTGGCAAAATTTATTCTTTAAGTAGGTGTGTTTCCTAAAGTATAGAGAGTCCAAGAAAACGTTAGCTCCACATTTAAGATGGAACAGTACTCTTTTCTGAAATGATAATTCCTAAATTCAACAAGTCTATGCCTAAGAATATGGCTATGTCCAACAGATTCTTCACTCGACCATGTAAGAACATCTAGCAAATTCCTAAAGGATCCGTCCATTTGGATCTACATACTTATGCATAAAAATACCTAAAGCCAAAATGTTAAAAACTTTAGACTCAATATCAACCATGGATGTTATCATAGCTCGGCAGAGGCGCCTTTAAGCCTTGAAGATTGAGCACTGTTTGGGCTCCAACAAGGTAACAAATAACAATGGCTCTTTTTTTTGCTTTTAGCCTTTGGTAATACTAAAGGTTACGGGTGCATATACATATAAGGTACATAGGATGTCCAGGTATGTTAAGGCTATTCCTTATTTCTTTTGTCATGGTCCAAAATTATACTGAAGAAACGAGCAAATACATAGTTTTTATAAATTACTCTATTCATAGAAATAGTAGGGTGTCTATATTCTTGAATCCCCATGAGAATGTTTATGGGTCTCAGAATAATACGCAGTTGGAAAAGTTTATCCGGAAGGGATATCGAGATTATTATGTATTTTTCATGCATTTCACTCATTTATACATGTGCATTGACCCATGACTAGACAACATTATATACGCGTATATATGTAAATATATGTATATGGGATATGGGAAAAGGTTACGGCGTTATATACGCACCACCACCTGATCAGCTGGTATATATTGATGATGTTGCCCACAGTGGCTAAAATATTATTCGAACGACATTATATACGCGTATGTATGTATGTATGTATGTATGTATATTTATATAGGATATGGGAAAGGTTATGACGTTATATACGCACCACCACCTGATCAGCTGGTATACGATGATGATTTTGCCCATAGTGGCCGATATGATATGATATGATGGGATGCCCTCAGAGGCTGATGATGTCATGAGACATGTACCTATGCATGACATGACATTCATATGCATATGCATAACTGTCGCGCCCCCTTTTTCTCGCGAAATTGGATTTATGACATTGACAACTCTTTTAACGGTTATTAAAAGAGAAGAGTCGCCACCTAATGATTAAAGTGCATTAGGACACTAAGAAGAGTTTGATTTAGAAATCCAGAGATCGGGTAAGGGCTTGAAATTATCCCGAAGGGAAGGTGTTAGGCACCTCTCAAGATCCACTAGTGTGGTTCTCAGCCATATTATAATTGTGATCTTATGTGTAAATAACAAGTAGGCAAGTAAAAAGTTTCAAATATGAAGGGGTTTTCACATAATGGTTGCAAATAGATTAAAGTTTAAAGAAATAAAAGAAAGCTGAATTTTTTGAGAGGATAGTTTGGGAGATTCTGAAAGTAATAAAATAAACAAGTAAAGGGAAGGGGGTCCTAGGTTTACAAATAATATGGATCACCCCACACAACATCACTCCTCAAAGAGGGGCTACACAAGATGTTATCGCGTGGTCATCATATCCATATCTACCCTTTCCCACCCCGTTGAGGTATTAAAGCGTGGAATAGTCTCGTTTACTTATTGCATGCTATTACCCGTCCCAACCCTCTCAGTCCCGGAGGTACTTGGGACTACTATTCCTAAAAGGGAAGGGGTATGAGGTTTCATAGTTTTAAAAGGACTAAATTCTAAGGCAACAATCAAAACATATATGTAGCAAGTATTGGGAAAGCACATAAACAGATAGCAATGCTCAAATAGACCTCCTTAAATCAAAGAAAAACATAGAGTTTAGCATGTCTTGCATGTAATGATTAAGGTCTAATCAAACTTAATAAGTTAAAGCAGGCTGATTTATCACATATTTTCAGATAAGAAGTCCGAATTTGGCCTACCCGCTGGTTGTAATTAACAAAACCTAGTTCAGTTTACAGGTTTACCTTATGGTTTGCCTAAGTGTTAGACGAAACCTATAGACATGATATCTACAGGTTTAAACATTTTTACAGACGTAGCGAGAGTGCAGAAATCCTATGGTCATGATATCTAAATGTTGTTAGTTATTTAAATCCTATAGACCGGTTTGTCTAGTGACGGATGCATATGCAAGATTTGAATTTCAAGATAACTACGAGCATGGTATCTATGTGAGAGATGCAGAACTTTCTTATAGACATGGTATCTATATAATGCAGGAATTCTTATAGCCATGGTGTCTATATGCAAGTGTAGAATTTTGTAAGTAAACCTATGAGCAGGATATCTACGTGGATGTAGAAATTAACAATCCTATAGGCATGTTATCTAAAGATGAGAATGCATAAATAGGCATGGTATCTGCAGAAATTAATAAGCCTATAGGCATGATATCTACCCCTTTTGCATACAGTCATTCCCGTCCCCTTTCACTAGCCACTCCCAATAGTTATTACAAATTATTACAGCCCAGATGAATAAGAAAAGCAAAATTACATCAGAAATTAACAGTACAACCAAGGGGAGCCTAATTCGGACTCCATGTCTGAAATATGTGATGAACCAACTCAAAAGATCAGGATCCAAAGCCTTTCTCTCATTTGGATGTGTCAGAGTTCCCTAAGAGCCTCAAATGGACTCTGGGCAGTGCTCACACCCAAATGTGCAGGATTAAGTCATAGTGTAGTGTGGAAGGGCTAGCCCTCAGGTGTCCAAGTTCAGAGGGAACTCAAGGTCCCAAGGCAAGGCTACAGGAAGGAGGGGGGCAGAACTTAGAAGCTAAGAGTGAGTGTAAGTGTAGAGTTTGAAACAGGGGAAAGGGGAAGTGGTACAGAAGCAAGGACAGGCCAGTGGGCATACCTAGCAATGAGAAGTGCTGGCACACCCTACAAGCCTGTTAAAACACATTGTTTTGGGAGTCAAGATCCCCTAAGGGATCAATTCCAAACATGAACAATAACTTGCATATCGCCATATCCTGAACAACAACTCAAAGCACATAGAAGGAAACAGGGGTGAAGGGATTCACAACAGAAACAAGTAAAAAGAAATTAACATGCCAGTTAAACATTTAACTCCACATAGCTAGTAAAATAGACATGGATGTAAAGGCTATAAATTAACACATTGGGATGATACTGAAGCTAAAACTAGAACATACCAGTCTTAAAGAAACAAGTAAGAAGAAAGCAGTATTCTTGTAAAGCCAAATTGCAAACAGGCAGTCAGAATACGATGAGTTTATAAGAGAATTGAGATTGTGGGTGGGAAGTCTGAAGTGTAAAAGTGTTGAGTTGAGAGTGTGTGGTGAGAAAGGGGTCATGCCCTTTAATAGTATAGAAGGCAAGCAGAAATAAGGCAAGAGAATAGTTTGAAAATCGATTGTCAATCAATTACGCATGTTTTCCCTTTAATTAAGGGATTCAGATTACAAACAGGTATAAACCCATTAAGGAAAGAAATTAATCAAACACTTTGTGCAAAGTAGTATAATAGGGGCAAGTACATAAAGGTCTATTTAAGGACAACATCTTGACAATACAGGTTTGTGCAAATAAGGCAAGGGAATCAATTAACAGCCAAGAAATCAGAAGTCCAAATTTGTCGGAATGAACCCAGTCAGAAAAGGTGAAGAAAGGTTTTACTTAAGGAAAATTAGCAACAATCAATTAGTCCTATTAAAAAGGGATTCTGAACCAATCACAAATTGGTAAACCTTTTTGAAAAAAGACTTATCACATATAAAAAGTTTATAGACACGTTAAGTATGAAAGAAAATTGTCATGCCAATCAGTAGAAGAGTCTAATATAGAAGAATTTAAAAACTTGGAATCGTATGCAAACAAAGAAGTTCAAACTTAGTTCATAGACTCAGAGATTAGTCTAAAAGAGTCAAGGGTTCTCAAACAGAACCCTAGTTCAATCACATGACCAAACCTCGGCAGAACCCCAAATTCTAGGGTTTCCACCTCGAGTCAAATACAGAGATGAGGAAGTAAGTAATTAAAACAGGATCAGAGATTTCTTTCAGAAACTGATGAGAAAACAAGCAACTTCAGTAGAAAGTTCAAAGCAAACAGAGTGAAGAAATTCGAAGCATAGTAGAGGAAAAATTGCTTAAACGGGTCTTTTAGAAGAAAATTAAAACAAGGTTCAGTAGAAGGCAAACAAAGAGACTTAAGAACTTAGTAGAGAAAATACAGTAGAAGAACACAAGAACACCCGAAAAGTATAGTAAAAGAACATATAGGAAAATACAGTGAGACAAACATGTGAGAACATGGTATAGAAATATAGTAGGAAAATGAAAGACAGAAAGCACAGAAGAAAATGTGTGGTAAAAAGGAAGCATATGAGCACAGTAGAGACGAATACACACACTGAAAAGGAAAAGAAAAAGTCAGAGAAATATTTTAAGCATTTCAGAAAACCCTAAATCGAAAAAGAAGCGATTTTGAAAGTAATTTTTGAAACAAAGTTGGGGAAATCATTTGAAAGCTCAAATAGAGAATAGATACATAACAGATCTGAAAATATCGGAGAAAACCTAGAAGAGTTAGGGTTTCAGAAGAGCCCTAGAAATGAGAAAGGCTTGGAAAAGGTCTGATCTGAGTCGGAGAAGTCAGAACCACGCTCAAAACACCATGGTACACCGGAGCAAGGCCGAAGATGGATGTGAAACCATGAATTAGTAGTGGTTTGGGCAAAAACCTTCGAGGTCAGGGCTACCGAATCTTCAAGTATCAAGCGTATAAGAGCAAGGAGAGGTGAGTATAGGGCTCCCATGGCCTGAGAAGCCATGGGTTCCGGTGGGTATCCAGGTTGAAGACGGTGAGAGGTGGCTAGGGTTAGGGAATGTTCGAGAGAATTTGGGAGATGAGAGGGGTTTCAGAGGCGGCGGTTGGTGAGAAATGGGATAGGGTTGGTGCAGGTTGTTGAATTAAAAAGGAAAGAGGGAATTCTGGCCGTTGATCAAAATGATCAACGGCCTGGATCAAAAGGGGAAGCCGAGCGGGTAAATTAAACGGGTTAGGGGCGGGTAATTTTAGGAATTGGGCTGGTCCGTTTGAATTGGAATTTGGGTTTAATTGGGGCTGATTTTAGGCTAAAATTGAAATAGTTAGGGCTAAGTTTTAAATAGCCACTTTTTCCCTTTTTATTTTATAAAAAATAGTAAAATTATTTCTGAAATAAATTGAAGGTACTGAATTAATTAATAATATATAAATATTAAATTAAAAATACTGGAATCAATTTCATAATTATAAAATGCTATTAAATCTTAAAGTAGGCTAAAATTGTAATTATATGCAATTTAGCTTTTAAAAATTTGACCGAACGAAATGTTTTGAAGAATTTGACGGTGCTCTGGTTCCTGAGCTACCTACATATCCCTGATCTTATAGGAACCAGGCCATATGTAGTTCAGGATCCGTAGGCGGAATATGCCGATGAAGGTTTTCCCAAGGACGAACGCGTTACTCAGGTTGGGATGGGTGGTTAAAGTCTAATAGGGCTGCGGGAACTGGAGCGAGATCGCTCCTGCTGAGACGATCGTGGTTTGCCGATTTATCTGCAAATAATCAATACAAGTGTATATTGTGCGTAAATTTAAACATGATGCAAGTTCCCGTTAGACCATGAATGCTATCTTTGGAGGGTTAGGATGACGTCCTTGGATCATGATGTCCTGGGCCATGAAGCGTATAATAGAGGATTCGCGGGCCATGAAATGATGCTCTAGGGCTATGAGGATGATGCCTCCGAACCATGATGCCTTTGAATAATGGTATGCAAAAGATTAAAAGGGATATTCGGGCCATGGCATAGTGTTCTCGGGCTATGCAAATGGTGCCTCTGAATAATGATGCCCTCGGATAATTTGGCGATCTTTCAGCCCATGAGATGATGTAAATGAAGTGGTGATCTTTCAGCCGATGCAAGGTATAAATGAAGTGGCGATCCTTCAGCCGATGCAAGGTATAAATGAAGTGGCGATCTTTCAGCCGATGTAAGGTATAAATGAAGTGGCAATCTTTCAGCCATGCAAGATGTAAATGAAGTGGCGATATTTCACCCATGCAAGATATAAATGAAGTGGCGATCTTTTAGCCGATGCAAGGTATAAATGAAGTGGCAATCTTTCAGCCGATGCAAGGTATAAATGAAGTGGCGATCTTTCAGCCATGCAAGATGTAAATGAAGTGGCAATCTTTCATCCATGCAAGATGTAAATAAATTGGCGATTTTTCAGCCAATGCAAGGTATAAATGAAGTGGCGATCTTTCAGCCAATGCAAGATGTAAATAAAAGGTGACGACATTTCAGCCAATGCAGGTGGAGACAGAGCTTAACCTCGAAAGGTAGAATGGTAGCCTTATGCAATGCAGAGAATGCATATGGAGACAGAGCTTAGTCCAGAAGGAAGAATGGTAGCCTTATGCAATGAAGGAATGCAGATGGAGACAGAGCTCAGTCTCAGAAGGTAGAATGGTAGCCTTATGCAATGCAAAGAATGTAGATGGAGACATAGCTTAGTCTTGGAAGGCTGTATGGTAGCATTATGCAATGCAGAGAATGCAAATAGAGACAGAGCTTAGTCTCGGAAGGCAGAATGGTAGCCTTATGCAATGCAGGAAATAAAAGGCAAATAGTAATAAAAGTTCCTTAGCTAATATTGTGGCAGCTGGGGATGTTGTGTGTGGATGGTAACTATGAATAGGTGTGGCGGTCCTAAGAGTTGTATTTCTGGAAAGTATGAGTGTATAAATATATTCGATGACTTTGCGACTTGGGTGCCTACATTCAAAGAAAAATTGTCAGTTTTGTAAAAAGGGGGGAAGGTTAGTTCGTCTCCCCGCTGGCTTTGCTTGACCTGCTTGTCTCCGTTTTGGTGATACTATGTGTATCCTTGGGGTAGCGTTGTTGAACAAAGCAATTTTGATAATAGACATGCATGATTTAGTAAAAGCATAATATAAATGCGTAATTAAGAATAGTTTTCCTTAGATGAACCAACGACTGCGACGTGGTTCAAATCATTGCAACTTCTCTTGCTACGGAATTTTGAGGGTCCTTCTCAAAATTCTGCCCCAGTTTCCAATAGCGGAGGGAAATGAAAATTTTATTGAATTGTGACCAAACCCATAGGGCTGCCTATGTATCCACTCTTAAACGGGAATCAGGTCAGGTGTAATTCAAATTACATCATACAAGGAAATCATAAAGATTACATATAGTATCGCTTGACTACGCCTGAATTGATCGGCTTTGGCCATACCTCTCCGTCCATTTCTGTGAGTATGAGGGCTCCTCCTGTTAGAACCCGCTGAACCATGTACGGACCCTGCCAGTTGGGAGAGAACTTCCCTTTTTGCTTCATCTTGATGTGGAAAGATTTTCTTTAACACCAGCTGCCCCGGTGTGAACTGTCTCGACATGACTCTTTTGTTGAAGGCTCTGGACATTCTATTCTGATAGAGCTGACCGTGGCAAATTGCATTCATTCTTTTTCCGTCTATAAGAGATAGCTGTTGGTAATGACTTTTCACCCATTCTGCATTGTCGAGTTCAGCTTCATGTATGATCCTTAGGGAATGAATTTATACCTCAGCGGGAATAACAACCTCTGTACCATAGACCAGCATATAGGGGGTTGCCCCGATCGATGTGCGGACTGTGGTGCGATATCCGAATAAAGCAAATGACAGTTTTTCGTGCCACTGCTTATGCTTCTCTATCATTTTCCTTAGTATCTTCTTGGTATTCTTGTTGGTAGTCTCTACGGCTCCGTTCATCTGAGGTCTGTAAGTTGTAGAATTCTTGTGTTTGATCTTGAAGGTTTCACACATGGACTTCATTAAATCACTATTGAGGTTGGAGCCATTACAGTAATTATTGACTATGGAATTCCGAACCGACACATGATACGGTTGCGGACGAAATCCATCACGATATTTTTAGTCACTGCCTTGCAATATGTTGCTTCAACCCATTTGGTGAAATAATCAATTGCTACTAGGATAAACCTGTGCTCGTTTGATGCGGCGAGTTCGATTGGTCCGATAACATCCATTCCCTAGGCGGCGAACAACCATGACGAGCTCTTTGCATTAAACTTATTTGAAGGCACATTTATCATGTCTGCGTGTATTTGGCAGCGGTGGCACCTTCGAACATACTGGATGCAGTCTGTTTCCATAGTCATCCAAAAGTAACCAGCTCGGAGTATTTTCTTTGCTAAGAATGTGGATCGCAGGTCCCTGCATGAATTTCCTCTAATAGCTTGGATGCTTCATTTGCGTCGAGACACCTTAATAATCCTAAATCAGGAGTCCTCCTGTACAGGATTACCCCGCTGTGAAAGAAATTGTTGGATAACCTACGAAGCATGCGCTTTTGAATAGCGTTTGCGAGCTCTAGGTATTCCCTTTTTGCCAAGTATTCCTTGATATCATGAAACCAAGGATTTCTGTTTGCTTCTTCTTCGACATAAGCACAGTAAGCTGGCTGATCATGGATCTTTACCGGAATGGGATCAATAAAGTTCTTATCTGGATGTTGTATCATGGATGATAGGGTAGCCAATGCATCGGTAAATCCATTCTGAACCCTGGGAACATGCTGGAATTCTGTCTTTGTGAACCTCTTTCTCAACTCCTGCACATGATGTAGATAAGGGAGTATCTTGGAGTTCTTGGTCGCCCATTCTTCTCAGACCTAATGTATAAGCAAGTCTGATTCCCCAATTACTAGCAACTCATGGATGTTCATGTCAATGGCCATCTTGAGCCCTAAGATGCAGGCTTCGTACTCGGCCATGTTGTTGGTGCACGGGAACCTGAGCTTGGTAGATACCAGAATGCTGACCAGTTTCTGATACTAGGACTGCTCTTATGATTTGCTGCTCCATCGAAAAACATTCTCCAACCGTCATAGGATTCTGCAATGTCTTCTCCTATGAATGATACCTCTTCGTCAGGAAAATATGTTTTCAGGGGTTCGTATTCTCCGTCTACGGGATTTTCAGCAAGGTGATCTGCTAGTGCCTGTACCTTGATTGCCTTCTGAGTTACGTAGACAATGTCAAATTCACTCAACAGGATGTGCCACTTAACTAGCTTTCGAGTGGGCATGGGATTCTGAAAGATGTACTTCAAGGGATCCATTCTTGATATGATATATGTAGTATAGGCATAGAAGTAGTGCCTCAACTTCTGAGCTACCCAAGTCAAAGCATAACAAGTGCGCTCTAATAGAGAATACCAAGCCTCGTAAGGGGTGAACTTCTTACTGAGGTAATAGATGGCCTGCTCCTTCCTCCCTGTCTCATCAAGCTGCCTAGAACACAACCGAATGCTCCATCCAATACTGCAAGGTAGAGTAATAGAGGTCTACCCGGCTCAGGTGGAACTAAGACTAGGGGTGTCGATAGGTACTCCTTGATTCTGTTGAAAGCTTTTTGGCAATCATCAATCGATGTGGTAGTGGCATCCTTCTTTAACATCTTAAAGATCAGCTCACAGATGATCGTAGATTGTGCTATGAACCGGCTGATGTAGTTAAGTCTTCCCAGGAAACTCATTACGTCCTTCTTGTTTTTTGGCGGTGGCAGTTCTTGAATAGCTTTGACCTTAGGTGGATCCAGTTTTATCCCTCGGTGACTCACAATGAACCCAAGTATTTTTCTGGCAGGAACCCCAAATGCATATTTTGCGGGATTCAGTTTTAGGTTGTATCTTCTCAGTTTGTTGAAGAACTTCCTCAAATCTTCCATGTGGTTAGTGGCTTTCTTAGACTTTATGATGACATCATCTACATACACCTCAATCTCCTTGTGTATCATATCATAGAAGATAGTAGTCATGGCCCTCATGTAGGTGGCCCCTGCATTCTTTAACCCGAATGGCATCATCTTGTAGCAGTACATCCCCTACAGCGTAATGAAAGTTGTTTTCTCAGCATCTTCTTCATCCATCCATATCTGATGGTACCTAGCGAAGCAATCTACAAATGACTGCAGCTCATGCTTGGCGCAATTGTCAATCAGGATGTGTATGTTCGGTAAGGGGAAGTCGTCCTTTGGACTGGCCCGGTTGAGATCCCGGTTGTCAACACAGACTCTAACCTTCCCATCTTTCTTCGGTACTGGCACAATGTTGGTTAACCATGTCGGATATTCTACTACCCTGAGAACCTTAGCTTTGACATGCTTAGTGACTTCTTCCTTGATTTTCAAGCTCATGCCAGGCTTGAACTTTCTGAGCTTTTGCTTTATCGGCGGATATGTTAGATCGGTTGGCAGCTTGTGGGCCACAATAGATGTGCTCAAACCAGTCATGTCATCATATGACCGGGCAAATATATCCTCATATTCCTTCAGAAATTCTGTATATTCTTCCTTTCTGACGGTGACAAATGAACGCTGATCAGAGTTTCTTTGATATTTTCTACATCTCCCAGGTTAACAATCTCGGTCTTGTCCAAGTTGGACTTAGGTCTGTTCTCAAAAATTTCAACCTCTTTAACAATCTCTTCTTGTATATCATCTTCCTCTGAATCTATGTCCGTTTGTTGCGTTGTCTCGTTGCATGTCACAGCCATTGGTTCATCAAGATAGGTAATAGTAATGCTGTATAAGTAAAGTAATGAGAGAAAATAATAAGAGTAAGATTTGTAAGGAAACCGAAATGCTTTGATAAATTTCATAACTATTTTAAACATTGGAAGATCTTATTGTGAAAATTCAAAAATGCGAAAGGAAAATCAACTAGTAAAAATAAAAGATAGTGCATGATGCTTTGTCCAACCTTGCTACCCCGAGGCTTTTCGGGCTTTGGTAGTTCTGATGGTCTAATTGTTGAGGCATGCTCCTTGGCTTACGACCTGTATGGAAGGACCTTCCTCCCCCTCTTCCTCGAAAATGACACAACAATCCATGTCATCATCTTTTAAGAACAAATTTCTTACTGCTGCCAGTGCTTCCTATTCTTCTGACCCATAGATAACATCGGCCGGCTGGAAAGTCTGCTCCAAATGTGGTAATGGCTGCTCCAGCGGGTAGTATGGACCGCGCCATGGTGGCGACCAATTGTTGAATTCCTCCCAAGTATACTCATATCCCAGACCAAAAGTGGTGCCATGTTTCTTCAGTTTGATCGGCTTGGCGATTCCTTGGAGGTTCTTGCCAAGCCCCTTGCCATGTTCATATCCGTTCCAATTCAATATGCTTTGAATTTTATTGTCCCACCATTTGTCTTTGTCAACAGCGTTGACTCGCTAGATGTGGTGATAGGTTTTCCCGCCTATCTTTCTCCTTCCTCCAATCACTAGGATGGTTTGGCGACTGTATATGGGATTGCTACCATAGTCGTGAATGATCACCTCTTGGTGGCTCCACTCAAATTTCACCACCTGATGCAGTGTTGATGCTACGACCCTAGTGGTATGAATCTACGGCCGTCCCAATAGCAAGTTGTATGACGCCGGCACATCTATAACCTAAAAATCTATGTCGAACCAAGTAGGCCCCATTTGCAAACACAGGATGATCTCCCCAGCGGTGGATCTTTGGGAACCGTCGAAAGCTTTGACGTTGATGGCCCCATCCTTGATCTCATGCAGACCATTTCGCAATGTTCTGAGTGTTAGCAACAGACAAATATTGAGGTTGGACCCTCCATCAATCAGGACCTTAGTGATAAAATAATCTTCGCATTGTACGGTGATGTGCAATGGTTTGTTGTGACTCAACCCTTCTGGTGGCAGCTAATCTTCATGAAAAGTGATCTTGTGACTTTCCAATACCTGCCCTACTATGTTTGCCATTTATCCTTCAGTGATGTTTCTTGGTATATATGCCTCACTCAGCACCTTCAACAAGGCACTCTTATATACGTCGGAACTTTGCAGCAAAGCTATGATAGAAATCTATGCTGGTGTTTTGTTCAGTTGATCAATGACTGAGTATTCCTTGGCTTGTATCTTTTTCCAGAGATCGTCGGGACCGGTTTCAGTGATGGTCAGCCGACCAGAGACCTGCTTACTCGACTCAGCTAAAGTATAAACCCTATCGGTTCTTGTCATACCCTGTGCTGCAACGGCTTCCCCGAACTTGACCTTCCCTTTTCTTCTCACCTCGGCTGTGTAATTCCAAGGTATGGCATTTGTATGGAACGGTGTTATGGCCGACATTGCTACTATAAGGGGCACCTTTACTCTGAATGGAGCATGTATTTTGGAGGGTAAAACCGCAACTTCAAACGGTACGGGTGCTTTTGCTGGAGACTCAAACTCGACCTCAATTGGTGTTGGTGTCTTTGTAGGAGGTGGTGCTTCAAACTCAAGTGGTACAGACATGTTTACCTCGACATCCCCAGAAGACTGAGTCTAGACTACAATCGGATTAAGGGTGACTATTGGCTTTTTTGGTCCGTCATCTTCTGTGATTAAACCGATCGATCCTTTGGAATCCCAATCATCCTCTATTTCAATCATGTGAACACCTCCACCCTTATGGTCCGGCAGAGGGTTGTTGCGGACATTCGAAGTAGGCTCCTTTTCCACAATGATCTTGTTATCAATCAAAGTCTGGATCTTGTCTTTTAGAGAGCGGCATTCATCAATGGTATGCCCTTTCATTCTTGAATGGTATGTGTAAGCACTTGATTTTTGCTTCACGGACAACCGCTCCAAAAGAAAATAAAAAAAATAGTGACAAATGACTTCGCTGTACAATTTTTCGAGTTTTCCGCGACATGTGTTGTTAGTCATTTGTGGGTCTGTCCATTTTGCATTTAATCATTATCAAACAAAATACAAAAAATATGTATGCATTTCTAGGTTGTAATTTAACCATTTAAAAGTTTTTATATATATATGTGTGTGAATAATTGTGTTAAGTATTGATTAATGGGTATTTCAAATTCATTTTTAATTTAGTTGTATTTCAAAAATTAGAAAACAAAATAAAAAAAAAGAAAGTGCAAGAAATCGGATTGGGCCTATGATATTTCAAAATTTTGAAAGCCCAAAACCAGTCCAAGTCAGCCAACCCAAGACCCATCCGCAGGTCATCGAAACGACGTCGTCCAATACCAATACTACGTCGTTTCAAGGACGGCTCATCTCAGCCGTTCCAACCAATCCAATCCAACGGCCCATGCTCCCTGTCAGTAACTCGTTTCCAAACCCGACCCAAGAACCAGTCCGAACCAACCCCCAACCGAGGCCAAACGGTGTCGTTCCGTTCTAAGTAAAAGATCCTAGCCATCAATCTCGATGCATCCAACGGCCAGGATCTAATTACTCTTTACGTATATAAACTTGACCCTTCACCCCCACGCCCCCTATCCGAACCCCACCTTTCCTCATCTTCTTCACCAAGCCTTGACACCCCCCCCCCGAAACCCTAGCAGCTGCCCTAATTTCCCATTCACCAGAACCCGGCGGAACGAAAAGAACAGAAAAACTTAATTTAAATGAGCTGACAAGTAGGGTACTAAATTGGGATTAAACTAATGCCAATGGGGAACAAGACACAAGAGTATGGGGTTTAAAATGAATACTTAAATGAACTCATACTCTTGAACAAAAGGAATAAGCCAGGCGTGGGGAACAAATGGCTGGCATCAAAAAGATGCTTAGGCATGGGGTTTAAAGGGTATGGGCAGTCTGCAAAGGGCAGGATCCAGGCAGCTTGACTGCACTGGTTGTTTGGCTTATAAATAGGCTATTTCAGAACTTAAAAAAGAGGAGGAGGAGAAAGGCTGGAAATTTTAGTCTTGAGAGAGGTCTTGTGAGTTGAAGAAAACTGAAAAAATATAAGGAAATTTCCAGAAACACTGTAACCAAACACTGTCTGAAAACTACAGAAGAATTCATATTGGTCAAGCTGTCTTGGCCAAGTTCTGTTGTTTGCCCTGATTGAGCTGCTTGTGATTGTTGAACTGCTGGTGTTGCTGCATCGAATACTCTGTTATTTCTGTTGTTTCACTACTCTTTTCTGGGATTACTTGTTTGGTGCTCGACCATCTGTTGGTTTTCTTTGTTCTGGAAACTGTTGCTGGTTGTCTGTGGACTGTGGAAAACACTTGTGGTTGTTGGTTTGTTGCTGTGTTGTTGCTGTGTATCTGCTGTTGCTGTGTTTGTTGCATACTGCCCAGCTGATCATTCCTTTCTTCTTTTGTCCTCTATACCAGGTACACAACCAATACACTGTCAAATGTAATTGGAAAATTGAGCATGAATACAAAAAGAAAAGACCTGAAGTTGACTTTCATACATAGATTGTTACATTAGATATCATGTACTGTATAATAATTTTCATTCCTGTGTTGACAATAGAAGTAGCCTGTATGCCCAGTGTATATCAATATAGATTAGCTGAATGATAGTTTATATATGTATGCTGATAGGTGAAAATATTCCCAATGAAATAGGTTGTATCTTAGACTTAGTTTTACTTTGTAGTATGTCCTTTAATGTAGGCCAAGCATGAAAATCGTACTCTATTAGTTAAGTTCTTTCCTTTCTGATAAACTGCTTCATATAACTGGTAAACCATGTTTTAAGACAAAGAACACGGAGACTGCAATCTCAACCTCACGAAGGTCGAGCCCGGGTCGAAACAGACCAAGCAGGCCTGCATCGAACAAACAATGGCCCAGGTCTGGTCCATCACGCATGGGCTGGATTTGGGCCCTTAATTTTTTCTCGGCCGACTGCGTACGTGGCCGTGCTTCTGATTTTGTGCAAGCACTCGGAATTCTGTATAGATAACTTGCAAGCATGTGATTAACTGGGGCTATCTACTGTTTTCAATTAGTAGAGACAAACGCAACAAGAAACGTAGTTGCTATAGGATATCCTTTTAAAATAAGGACGAGATGAGCCTCGACAAAAATAAAGAAAAACACACAAATTGCGGGGCCCTTGTTAAATATATATATGTTGAAGCATTCAGTCCCTAAGGTGGGTCGTTTAGCAAATCTCACGACCCTCCCGGAATAATAACGCTATAGCCTCTTTAAGCGCATATTTAATAATTTTACCTTCTTAAATTCGGGTGTGCATTTATGTGACCCAAATCCAAATCTCGACGGATTCGAAATGTGTTTCTAATCACGGGTACATTGATTGTGACGTGGTTCGAGATGCATGTCCATGACGTCGCAAATTCCTTTTAAAAATAGAACGAGACGAGCCTCGACAAACAAAATGTACAAAGCTGCGGGGCCCTCTAGATGCATGTATATATTAAAGTATTTAGAATTCGGGATATGCCGTTTAACGAATTTTTACGACTTTCCCCAAAATAACAAGACGCTAGTTGCTTTAGGCGCGCCTTTAACAATTTATTTTCCTTAATTCGGGTGCACATTTATGTGACCCAAATCCAAATCTCAACCGAGTCGAGATATATCGATAACCACGGGTACATTGATGTAACGTGGTTCGAGATATGTTTTCACGACGTTGCAATTCTCGTAAAAATAATAATAATGACAAAAGCGGTTAAAAGATAAAATTTGCACATGGTTCATAATTGTATTTAAAATCAGATAAATAAGCCGAATATAACAGTTGAGCGACCGTGCTAGAACCACGGAACTCGGGAATGCCTAACACCTTCTCCCGGGTTAACAGAAATTCCTTATCCGGATTTCTGGTACGCAGACTGTAATATAGAGTCATTATTTTCCTCGATTCGGGATTAAAATTGGTGACTTGGGACACCCTAAATCTCCCAAGTGGCGACTCTGAAATAAATAAACCAATCCCGTTTCGATTGTCCTTTAATTGGAAAAACTCCCCTGCGCCCTCGCGGGTGCGGAAAAAGGAGGTGTGACAGCTCTGGCGACTCTGCTGGGGACTAAAGTTACCCAGAACCACTGGTTCAGGGTTCAAGAATTCGAGATTAAAATAACTGTTATAGCTGGCTTTATTTTTATCTGATTTTTACATGCTTAGTGTGCTAAATGATGCTTTTACCGCTTTAATATTATCTGAATTGTGTATATAAAACTGTTGCGAAACCCTTTTTCTTTCTTAGTCTTCTAAATTTATGGTGTACACGTGCGCGTGACCCACCTTTCTGTTAAAGTCATACCAAATAAGACGAAGTTGGGACAAGTAACTAGGCCGGGTAGACTTTCGTGCTCCCGGTATGTTGCCCCCACTTCGGCTCAAACTGTCCGTTTGGATAAGCCAGGTTTAGAACAATATGCCTCAGGTTTTTACCTAGAATAACTCAGCCATGTACCAGATCTCTAGTAGGAACGTCTATTTGCATCATGTACATCCGACCTTGGAGACTCAACACAGGGGTTGGGTCTGTCTAGGACAGGTGAACCCGAAATAAAAAGACCGTCCTGATGCATCCTATTTGCTACCTGTGCATTCATTTGCCTCGAACATGCTTGTTGACCGGCTTAAATGAAATCATGGTGAGAACTGAGGAATAAAGTGGGTTGTGTTTTTTTTAAAAAAAAATAAAAAAATATATATATATAGTTTCAAATCTTGAAATAAAGGTATTTAATCTTGAAAATAGTTTGAAAAATTCCCAAAATAGTTCTAAATCTTGAAAATAGTTTTAACTGAAAATGATTAGAGTATATTTTCAAAATGAGTCTTGACTTTATTAAATTAAATTTCAGATACAAAATGAGCACCACACAAAACCCCTCATCCACAAATACAGAAGAGTTTCTATTCCAGCTTCAAATGTGGTGGTGTGAATTAGGCGAAGATGGTCAAAAGTGGGTCATCAAGCATTTGGGAAATCTCCCGGATATTATGAAAGTTAAACCCCGTGATGATCTGATTGCGGCATTAGTAACTTTTTGGGACCCTGTTCACAAAGTCTTTCGTTTCTCTGACTTCGAGCTCACTCCTACATTAGAGGAGATAGCTGGATATGTTGGTTTTGACGGAAGTTTAAGGAATCAAAGCTTGATATTCACAAAGGCTCCCTCGGTACATCGATTCTTCGGTCTTCTGAACATCAGCAGTCAAATCAGGAAAAGCAATGTCATCAATGGATGTTGTTCTTTCAACTTTTTGTATTCAAGGTTCGGAAAGTCAGATGGGTTCGAAATTCATGAGAAAGGCCTTACTAACAAGCAAGACAAAGACGCATGGCAGGTTCACCGTCGCTTCGCCTTCATGGTGGCTTTTCTAGGAATCATGGTCTTCCCAAACAAAGAGCGAACAATCGATATTCGCACCGCAAAGGTTGTGCAAATCCTCACCACCAAAGAAAACCACACCCTTGTCCCCATCATTCTCTCAGACATTTATCAGGCTTTAACTTTATGTAAAGCAAGAGCGAAAGTCTTCGAAGGATGCAAAATTTTGTTGCAAATGTGGGTGATGGAACATCTCCAACAACAGCCCAAGATCATACAGTATGGGCCAAGCAACGATAATTGCATCAAGGGTTATGAGGAAAGAGTAAAAAATTATCAGGTTCCAGAAGGGACAGAAGCATGGGTATCTCATCTAAGGGCTTTAACGGCAAATCAAATTGAATGGACTTTGGGATGGCTCCCGATGAGGGAAGTGATACACATGTCAACCTCAAATAGTTATCTTCTACTATTGGGATTGAGAAGCATCCAGCCGTATGCGCCATTAAGAGTCCTAAGACAACTAGGGAGATATCAAGTAGTTCCTGATGATGAAGATTTGAGTACGCAAGAAATCGAATTGCACCCAGAAGCCACTATTCCTGAGGCTCTGCTCCAGCAGATGTGGAATGGATGTCGATACTTGAAAAGTGATACTCAAAGTCCCAGACACATCAAAGGGTGAGATAAATCCTGGATATGCAAGGTGGTTCGAGAAACGATCTCGCGTGGATGATGTACCAGAACCTGAGCTAAGAAGGCCAACCAAAAGACCCCATATTCAAAGCTTTAATGATAAAATCCAAGAGCGATTGATCTGGGGAGAAAAAGAAAAGGGGTACAAAGCAACTATCCATGCCCTAAAGGAAAATCTGAGGAACCTCAGTCTGGAGAAAGATTTGCAAGCACAAGAAGCTGAAGGCGAGAAGAAAAGTCTAGCCTGTGAGAATGAAAGTCTTCATGCTCGGTTTCTGAGAATGAAAAAGGCTTTTGAAACGCCAATGAGGAATTGGAAGGATCAAAAAACCATCGCCAATCTTTTTGAAAGAATGCAAGATTATGATTCCATTCTTGATGCAAATGAAATAGCGTTGAGCAAAGCAAAAGAAAGGATCCAACAATTAAACGAAGAAGCCAGATCTGATAAGGAACGCCAAAATAGGCAATCCGAGAAAGACATGGCACAATTCAAGAAGGAAAAAGACCATTGGATACGATCAGAAGACCAACTTCGTGCACAACTAGAAGAGGCAAGAAGGTACAGAGAGCATCAACAAGCAGACATTAACAAAGAAAGAGCGCAGGCGAGACTAGAGCAGGCCAGACTCCGAGCTGTACTAGAGTCAGCCATAGATTGTGAAGACCGTATTAGAGATATAGCCACCACTCGCCAGCAGTAATTGCAGAATCAAGGCCAACATCTCCAAGATTTCAGAGCACAGATCCACGACCTAGCGGTCTATACCTCTCAAAGTTATGTAAACTGCCAAGGAATGGATTATGAAAGGTTTACAGAGCATGCACCCACTTTTGCCCGTCATATAGCAGTGGAGTTGGAAAGGATGTATCGTACGTTGGGAGGTCATCCATGTCAAGCCCCGCCTTGAGCAAAAGATCTAATAATTTACAACACAAGTGGAAAGTGGGGCACGTTGTGAGATGTTAAGAATTGTATCTTTTTATTTTGATTTAAATGTGTGTATTTCAAGACATTTTCGTACAAAGTTTTCAAGTGTAATGTTTGTTCATCTTTTTATAAATGAAAATGTTAGCCTCATGGCAGAACTACGCCTGGTCTGATTCGCGGGGGGACGTGATACGTAGGCAATCCCCATAAGATTCGACCGCTTTAATAAATAAAGAAAAGAAAAAAACAAAAATAACAATAAAAGGACAAATTAGCAAGCCGGGATGACGCATGTTGTTCGAAGCAAAGCATGTAGAAACGGTTAACTGCTTAGGAGCATGGCATCCTTTATGTGTTATGATCAAATCTGTTAAACTCTAACGCTAACAAAGTTTGTTGTTGTCTGATCCAGACAAGTTAGTTGTTAAAGAACTCTGGCAACACACTCCTATCAAACCAGATCCAAAGGACCGATAGCAACAAGCATGACTACTTCAGAGAATAGTAATGAGGAAGAGAGGCCGATGAGCCAGTTGTTAAAAGAAGCGATGGAAAAGATTGAAAGGATGGGACTAGAGATGAATGCAATGCAGCTAGCCATAGCCAAAACACAAAAGAGCCCTGAAACACTGGGACACATGCCAGAATACCCTCACTCCGGCCCTTCCACAAGCCGCCCAAATCCCCTTTATCATCAAGAAAGAAGCCCTCATGATTCCCAAGCTCCACCACCCCATCAACCTCTCCCAACACCCAATATTCCCATTTTTGTGGGACCAACATCAGCCCCTTTGCAAAGAACGACCAGTGAGCCATTGTTTCAGGCTCACGATACACAATACTATCCCCCCGAGCCTACGTTTCACGCTCCCGAGCTACAGGCTTACAATCCACACTTGGAAGTGCCGGCAGAGATTGAGAACCCGGTCAAGGCCCCTGAACAGGATGAGGTATTGAGAAAGTTCAAAAGCCTGGAGCAGTTCTTCAGGAACCTGCACGGTTTGGGCAACCAGGTCAGCGTAGCATACAAAGATCTGTGCCCTTTCCCAGACGTCCAACTCCCGGCTGGGTTCAAGATGCCTAAGTTTGATTTATATGAAGGGCACGGTGATCCCATGGCACATTTGCGGGGATTCTGTAGCAAAATGAGAGGGGCAGGCGGCAAGGATGAGCTGTTGATAGCTTATTTCGGCCAAAGTCTGAGCGGATCTGCACTAGAATGGTATACCAGGCAGGATTCCAGCAGGTGGTACACGTGGGATGATCTGGCGCAGGCTTTTGCAGGTCATTTCCAGTACAATCTCGAGATAGTCCCTGACCGTCTCACATTATTGAGAACTGGGAAGAAACCCGGGGAAAGCTTTCGCGAGTTCGGATTCCGTTGGAGAGAACAAGCAGCTAGAGTCGATCCTCCCATGAGAGAGGGAGAGATGGTGGACTATTTCTTACAAACATTGGATCCAACCTACTTTGGCCACTTGGTGACAACAGTTGGAAAATCTTTCAACGAGGTGGTCAAGATAGGGGTCATGATAGAAGAAGGTCTGAGGTCTGACAAAATCTTGAACTATTCGGCACTCAAGGCCACAACCCAGGCTATTCAAAGCGGCATGGGAGGTGCGCTGAGAAGAAAGAAAGAAGAGGTTGCCACGATCGAGGCAGGCAGTTGGTCCAGGGCTGGCCGGCCACACTACAACCAACCCAGTCCTCACAGGTCAAACTACCCATACAACCCACCACAAAATTTCTATCCACCTCGAGAACCACATTGTTCCGTACACCAGGCCCAAGCATACACTCAGCCTCCGGTTCGCCCGCAATGGCGTGCGCCGGCTCCCCAAAACATATATGCACCACCACAAAACACCTACCCTCCACCGAGGGCGTATAGAAACCCTTCAGGGGCAGGCTTTCGGGGAAATCCAGATGCTAGGAATGACAGGTTGCGGAAACAGAGAACTTTCACGGAGTTGGGAGAAACCTACACCGCTTTGTTCCACAAGCTGAGGCAATTGGGTTTGGTTAGTCCTGTCCAGACTCGAGAACCAAATCCCCCACCTCAGAATTTGGATCGATCAATAAGTTGTGAATACTGCTCAGGGATGCTCGGGCATGACACCGAGAAGTGTTGGAAATTGAGGCATGTCATACATGATCTTATTGACACCAATAAGATCGAGGTCCAGACACCGGAGGCTCCTAACATCAACCAGAACCCACTACCAGCGCACCACGAGACTCACATGATTGAGTTGGTATATGAGGGAGGAGAGTTGAGAAAACCCTCACAAACAGTGATGATGATCCAGGCCGCCCCGAAAGAAGTCTCAACCAGTGGAGGAACGAGGGTACAGTCGCAGGGAGATGGCGTCAAGCCAGTAGTGATATTGGGAAAGAGCCCGTCCGCCATAACAAGCAAACCCAAGCCAAACAAGTTGGTAATATCAGGGATTCCGCCCACACCTGCAGTCGTGTTGAAAGGAGTATGTAGAGAACCGGTCACCATAAAGCCTGTAGTCCAGCTGACGATGATTGATAGCAAGGCTGTGCCTTGGAAATATGAAAAGGCGGTGGTGATGTATAAAGGAAAACAGGTGGAAGAAGTTAGTTGTGAAGCGCAAGGGCTGACTCGATCAGGTCGATGTTTTGCTCCGGTGGAGCTAAGAAGAACCGACCCAGTTGCAACCAAGAAACCTGTGTCCGAAGAAGAGGCTGAGGAGTTCTTAAGGAAGATGAAAGTGCAGGACTACTCCGTGGTCGAACAGCTGAGAAAAACACTGGCCCAGTTCTCGTTGCTGTCATTACTGATCCATTCTGAGGAGCATCGACGGGCTTTGATGAAGATATTGAACGAAGCTCATGTACCCAATGAGATTTCTTTAAACCACCTGGAAACCATTGCCAACAAAATTTTCGAGGTGAACAGGGTGACATTCTCAGATGATGACTTGCCGATGGAAGGTACGGAGCATAATAAAGCTCTATACCTAGCTGTCAAATGTGAAGACTCGGTGGTAACTCGAGTATTGGTGGATAACGGCTCAAGTGCCAATATTTGTCCACTATCTACCCTGATCCAGTTAAAAATCGACCACGGAAGGATCCACAAGAACAGTATCTGTGTCTGAGGGTTTGACGGAAATGGAACAGCCACTGTGGGGGATGTTGTACTTGAACTGACTATTGGTCCAGTCCTGTTTACCATGGAATTCCAGGTGTTAGACGCCACAGTATCTTATAACCTGCTGTTGGGACTACCATGGATTCATGCAGCCAAAGCGGTGCCCTCCACCCTACATCAGATGGTGAAGTTCGAGTGGGAGAGACAAGAAGTCGTGTTACACGGCGAGGATACAACATGCACCACGGGCGGAGCCATTGTACCTTTCATAGAGACCGCTGATGACAAAGGTCCTTGGGTCTACCAGATTTTCGATACAGGGTCGGCCGACAAAAATTTTGAAGGAGAAATCATCCCGCACCCTAGGGTAGCTGCCGCGACAATCATGATGGTCTCAGAAATGCTGGGTAATGGATTCGTGCCGGGAAAGGGCCTAGGAGTCAAGCTTCAGCGGATTGTCCAACCTATCACCTTGCCTAAAAATCTGGAAACTTTCGGATTGGGGTTCAAACCAACCGCAGCAGATAGGAAGCAAGCGCGAGAAATGAAGAAAAGGGTTTGGTTTCTGCCTAAGCCGGTGCCACGTCTCTCAAGGTCTTTTGTCAAAGCAAGTGACAAGGGGTTGCCAGTCCCGAAGATCCTAGGACCGTTGATTGGTATGGATAGGGACCTGAATCAGAGTTTTGAGAGGCTATTTGCTGATGTCAGTGTGGTAGAAGCTGGAGAAGGTTCCAGCAGAACAGAGATACAGTTTGTGGGGCCTGAGGCCAAGACCAACAATTGGACAGTTACTCCTCTTCCTGTCCGAGGGGAGTCTTGGTAGTAGGCTTTGATTTATGTTTTGTGTGTTTTGTTTTGTCCGGATTATTTCAGGGTGTAATCCAAATTTTACTTTTGTTTTGTAAAAGTGTGAACCCTTTTATCCCGCAAATTTAATAAAATTCTCTCCTTTTGCCTATTTTAATTTTGTTTTGTTCTTTTCCTTTCTGAACAGTTCTCTTTTTACTGATTCTAATGACATGGCATGCACAGCGGATCTTCGACCTAGTCTAATAAATCAATCTGAATCTGACTCAATAATGCAAGAGGTCGTTTGTGAGGATGAATCTGAATGTGATGAAGGTGAAGCCTTCGAAGAGATAAACCGAGAACTATGCCAATTTGAAGAAAAACCCAAGCCTAACCTAAATGACACTGAGGCTGTAAATCTAGGAGACGCTGATAACGTCCAAGAAACCAAAATCAGCATCCACATTGAGCCGAAGGTCAGGGAAGAATTGATCAAAACCCTCATGGAATTCAAGGATGTTTTTGCATGGTCATATGACGATATGCCTGGATTAAGCACCAATTTAGTGGTTCACAAATTGCCCACTGACCCGGCATACCCTCCGGTCAAGCAAAAACTAAGGAAATTTAAAACAGAAATGAGTGTAAAGATCAAAGAAGAGGTGATTAAGCAGTTGCAGGCGAAGGTCATTCGGGTCACTCGATATCCCGAGTGGTTGGCCAATGTGGTACCAGTCCCAAAGAAGGATGGAAAAATCAGGGTGTGCGTCGACTACTGCAACCTCAACAAAGCAAGTCCCAAGGACAATTTTCCGTTACCCAACATTCATATCCTGATCGATAATTGCGCAGGGCGCGAGATCGGATCCTTTGTGGATTGCTATGCGGGTTATCATCAGATCCTAATGGACGAGGAGGATGCGGAAAAGACAGCGTTTATTACTCCATGGGGAACCTACTGCTATCGGGTAATGCCGTTCAGATTGAATAACACCGGGGCAACGTACATGCGAGCAATGACTGCTGTATTTCATGACATGATACACAAAGAAATCGAGGTGTACGTCGATGTTGTGATCATAAAATCTTGGCGTCAGGAGGACCATGTAGCAGACCTAAGGAGATTTTTCCAAAGACTCTGAAGGTTTGATATCAAGCTTAACCCGGCCAAATGCGCGTTCGGGGTTCCATTAGGAAAGCTGCTAGGATTCATCGTCAGTCGACGGGGGATTGAGTTAGACCCATCCAAAATTGAATCCATCCGAGATTTGCCACCGCCAAGGAACAAAACAGAGGTAATGAGTTTGTTGGGTAGACTCAATTACATCAGCAGGTTCATCGCTCAACTCACAGCAACTTGTGAGCCCATATTCCGGCTGCTGAGAAAGGATGCTGCGGTAGGTTGGACGACAGAGTGTCAGGAGGCCTTCGACCAAATCAAAGGGTATCTGTCTAATCCACCCGTATTGGTCCCGCCTAAGCCTGGGAAGCCCTTAATTCTTTACCTGACGGTCTTGGAAAATTCATTTGGTTGTGTACTGGGGCAACATGATGACACAGGAAGGAAGGAGCAGGCCATCTACTATCTTAGCAAGAAATTCATAGTACATGAGGTCAAGTACACTCAACTCGAGAAAACATGTTGCGCCCTAACTTGGGTAGCTCAGAAGTTGAAGCATTACTTGTCCTCATATACTACTTATCTCATATCCCGTTTGGACCCATTGAAGTATATCTTTCAGAAACCTATGCCCACGGGAAGGTTAGCAAAATGGCAAATTCTGCTCACAGAGTTCGATATCGTCTATGTGACGAGGACAGCCATGAAAGCCCTGGCGCTAGCCAACCATTTGGTAGAGAATCCCGTTGATGAAAAGTACGAGCCCTTAAGAACGTACTTTCCCGACGAGGAGGTAATGCATACGAATTAGATGGAATTAACTGAGGAACCGGGTTGGAAGCTTTTCTTCGATGGAGCTGCAAACGCGAAAGGGGTTGGAATAGGAGCAGTACTCATTTCTGAAACAGGATGCCATTATCCTGTTACGGCTCAACTACGCTTCTATTGCACCAATAATATGGCCGAGTATGAAGCTTGCATTTTGGGTCTGCGCTTAGCTGCGGACATGGATGTCCAAGACGTCTTGGTCTTGGGAGACTCGGACCTCTTGGTACATCAAATTCAGGGTGAATGGGAAACACGAGATCTAAAGCTCATACCATACCGACAATGCTTGCATGATCTGAGCAAGCGATTTCGATCGGTGAAGTTCAAACATATCCCGAGAGTTCACAATGAGGTTGCGGATGCCTTGGCCACCTTAGCATCAATGCTGCACCACCCTGACAAAATGTATGTTGATCCTCTGCACATCCAGGTCCATGATCAGCACGCTTATTGCAACGCCGTAGAAGAGGAACCAGATGGCGAACCCTGGTTTCATGATATCAAGGAATACCTCAGAAGGGGGATATATCCAGAACAGGCCACTGGAGACCAAAAAAGAGCCCTTCGGCGTTTGTCGAATGGTTTCTTCCTCAGCGGAGGAGTATTGTACAAAAGAACCCCGGATTTGGGATTGTTGAGATGCATAGATGCCAGTCAAGCAACGACGGTTATGGCAGAGGTACATGCTGGAGTTTGTGGGCCACACATGAGCGGATATGTATTGGCAAGAAAGATCCTTCGAACAGGGTGTTATTGGCTCACCATGGAACACGACTGTATCACTTTCGTGAGGAAATGCCATCAGTGCCAGATACATGGAGATTTGATTCATTCTCCGCCAACAGAGTTACATACGATGTCAGCACCCTGGCCGTTTGTGGCATGGGGCATGGATGTCATTGGGCCCATCGAGCCGGCAGCATCCAACGGTCATAGGTTCATTCTAGTGACCATTGATTACTTCACCAAATGGGTTGAGGCTAAAACCTTCAAGTCGGTAACCAAAAAGGCAGTGGTGGACTTTGTTCACTCCCATATCATCTGCAGATTTGGAATCCCAAAAGTGATCATCACGGATAACGGTGCGAATCTTAACAGCAGCCTGATGAGAGAGGTATGCCAACAATTCAAGATTACCCACCGCAATTCCACCCCATATCGTCCCAAGGCGAATGGAGCGGTCGAAGCAGCCAATAAGAACATCAAGAAGATACTGCGAAAGATGGTGGAAGGATCCAGACAATGGCACGAGAGGTTACCCTTTGCTTTGTTGGGTTACCGCACTACCGTCCGGACTTCCATAGGTACAACTCCTTATTTGTTGGTGTACGGAACTGAAGCTGTAATACCAGCAGAAGTTGAAATTCCGTCCCTCCGGATTATCGCTGAAGCCGAGATTGATGATGATGAATGGGTCAAAGCTCGATTAGAACAGTTGAGCTTGATAGATGAGAAAAGATTGGCAGCAGTGTGCCATGGTCAGCTATACCAGAAGAGAATGGCGAGAACATATAATAAGAAGGTGCGCCCCAGGAAGTTTGAAGTAGGGCAGCAGGTATTGAAGAAGATCTTCCCACATCAGGTCGAGGCAAAAGGCAAATTCGCCCCAAATTGGCAAGGGCCTTATATCGTGACCAGAGTATTGTCCAACGGTGCTTTGTGTTTGACAGATATCGAGGGGAGATGTGTCGACATGGCTATCAATTCTGATGCAGTCAAGAGATATTATGCGTAATTTCTTTAATTATGGCAATTATTGGTTCGTTTGTTTGTATTTGGCATTTATTGGATAATGAGATGACGGAGGCAATTCTTTCTTCTATCCAAACACTTTTAACCCTTGCTTCCCCTTTTGAGCCTTAAGTTATTCTTTCATACCCCTCTTTTGGAATCACTAATGGAAAAGACAAAAAAAAAAGAAAAAAAAAAGAAGAAAAGAAAAAAGAGAGAAAAAGAAAAGAAAAAAAAGAAAAAAGAAAAAAGAAGATAAAATCATAAGAAATACAAAACCGTGGGAACTACGTTTGACATGATTCCTCAAAGAGGATACGTAGGCGCCTCATGGCTCGGTCATAGTGTGCATCATAGTGTATATAGGATGCATAATGTACATAGGGTGCATAAGAGGCACAGTGTGCGTAACGCACATAGCTCAACATAAGTGTAAAAAAATAAAATTCCCCAAGCAAGAAAACTGGGACAGAGGTTATGTTTAAGTTCCAACAAAGGTTTGATTCCAAAAGTTGTAGCAGATCACCCATCAAATTATTTCATTTTTTTGATAGCCTTTCTTTAGCCCCACACCAAAACCAACATCGACGTCCAAAAGACCTCCCGATCAATATCCGAGAGATGCCAAGTCAGGCAAATAAAGACGAGAATAATACACCGATCCCCAGCAAAGAAGAGATCATAAGACTGGGAATGAATTGGTGGTCAAAGGAATCTCCAGAAGAGAGGGTCGTATCGACAACACCCCGATTCCTCAATGAAGAAATGAAATGAGAGAGTCTTATCGGTGAAAACCTTCACAGGCACCGAAAGGCGACGCAAGATGAGAGATATAAAATGAGAGAGTCTTATCGGTGAAAACCTTCACAGGCACCATAAGGCGCCGGGAGATGAGAGAAAAGAGAGAGTCTCATTAGTGAAAACCCCTCGAAGGGCACTATGAGGCGACAAGACAGATCAACAAAAAAAAACCACATTCGCAAGGAAATGGGCACTCATTTATCATCCCCAGCAAGTCAGACCATCGGTCAAATCGATTGATATAACTAGACTGGGTCGGGAATCTATGGTGCACGTCATGATCACGGGGACCAGTCATGTCCTCCAGATAAGTTTTTCTGAGTTTCTTCTCCCACCAAATATTGGTTCAGAAAGATTTTCTCCTTTTTCTATCTTTTATTTCTCTTCCTAAAATTTGTCTTGAAAAGGATTTTTCAAAGATTACTACCAGAGACCGAAGGGGAATTCATCCAATGCAGGATAACACAAACAGTCTTAAAGGCCGGCCCCAGGCAATGCAATGATCGTGCCTTGCAGTTTCGGAGGAAGTAAGCTCCTAAAGGGAGTGGTTTCGTGGGTAGAAGCAGACTCCCACAGCATGGACTTAAAGAGAAAGAAGGAAGGGGGATAAATTGAAAACCAGCCCCCAGCAGGCCAGAAACCCCCAGCAAGCAAGTTTGTCCACCCAACCAATTATGGGGACATAGAGCAAGAAAAAGGGGAAGAGAGGAAAAATCATCCGCCGGAAGGACACCTCCTCCCACCACTATTGAAACTAACTAACTCCTTTTGTTGGCTGCAGGGAAACAAAGGATTAATGTTGGCAGCAACACGCAACGCCAGGGAAATCAACAAAAACCGGGGCAGAAAATTTTCCGCCGATTGTCAAAAAATTTTCTCGGAAGAACGGGGAAACAATTTCAAATACATTTAAGTTCTAGGTCGCCCACCAGTATAATGCGGGAATACATTTTAGTTCTAGGTCGCCCACCAGTAAAATGCGGGAATACTTTTAAGTTCTAGGTCGCCCACCGGTATAATGCGGGAATACTTTTAAGTTCTAGGTCGCCCACTAGTATAATGCGGGAATACATTTAAGTTCTAGGTCGCCCGCCAGTATAATGCGGGAATACATTTTAGTTCTAGGTCGCCCACCAGTATAATGCGGGAATACATTTAAGTTATGGGTCGCCCACCAGTATAATGCGGGAATACATTTAAGTTCTAGGTCGCCCACCAGTATAATGCGGGAATACATTTAAGTTCTAGGTCGCCCACCAGTATAATGCGGGAATACATTTAAGTTCTAGGTCGCCCACCAGTATAATGCGGGAATACATTTAAGTTCTAGGTCGCCCACCAGTATAATGCGGGAATACATTTAAGTTCTAGGTCGCCCACCAGTATAATGCGGGAATACATTTATGTTCTAGGTCGCCCACCAGTATAATGCGGGAATACTTTTAAGTTCTAGGTCGCCCACCAGTATAATGCGGGAATACATTTAAGTTCTAGGTCGCCCACCAGTGTAATGCGGGAATACATTTAAGTTCTAGGTCGCCCACCAGTATAATGCGGGAATACATTTAAGTTCTAGGTCGCCCACCAGTATAATGCGGGAATACATTTAAGTTCTAGGTCGCCCACCAGTATAATGCGGAAATACATTTAAGTTCTAGGTCGCCCACCAGTATAATGCGGGAATACTTTTAAGTTCTAGGTCGCCCACCAGTATAATGCGGGAATACATTTAAGTTCTAGGTCGCCCACCAGTATAATGCGGGAATACATTTAAGTTCTAGGTCGCCTACCAGTATAATGCGGGAATACATTTAAGTTCTAGGTCGCCCACCAGTATAATGCGGGAATACATTTAAGTTCTAGGTCGCCCACCAGTATAATGCAGGAATGCATTTAAGTTCTAGGTCACCCACCAGTATAATGCGGGAATACATTTAAGTTCTAGGTCGCCCACCAGTATAATGCGGGAATACATTTAAGTTCTAGGTTGCCCACCAGTATAATGCGGGAATACATTTAAGTTCTAGGTCGCCCACCAGTATAATGCGGGAATACATTTAAGTTCTAGGTCGCCCACCAGTATAATGCGGGAATACATTTGAGTTCTAGGTCGCCCACCAGTATAATGCAGGAATACATTTAAGTTCTAGGTCGCCCACCAGTATAATGCGGGAATACATTTAAGTTCTAGGTCGCCCACCAGTATAATGCGAGAATACATTTAAGTTCTAGGTCGTCCACCTGTATAATGGGGGAATACATTTATGTTCTAGTTCGCCCACCAGTATAATGCGGGAATACATTTAAGTTCTAGGTCGCCCACCAGTTAAATGCGGGAACACATTTAAGTTCTAGGTCGCCCACCAGTAAAATGCGGGAATACTTTTAAGTTCTAGGTCACCCACCAGTATAATGCGAGAATACATTTAAGTTCTAGGTCGCCCACCAGTATAATGCGGGAATACATTTAAGTTCTAGGTCGCCCACCAGTATAATGCGGGAATACATTTCAGCTCTAAATTTTGGAATTAGTAACCCCACCTGAAGGCGGAAGGTTACAACAGAGACCCCCAAGCAGGAAACAAAAATCCCCAGCACCAAGAAGCAGAAGGCTGCAAAGGCAAGCGCGCGACTCAAAAAGAAGAAAGAATGTGCCTCAAAAGAAGTAGTTCGGGAGCATTATAGCAGGCCCAATATAACAATTTTGATGTAGAAAGCCAAACCACTGAAGAAACCATTGAAAGGCTTAAAGAAAGGGGGCCATGTCCCCAGCAGATCAAGCGCGGTGATGAAAACTGGCATTCAGAAAATGCGAAGGACCAGTATCATCCCCCAAGTCCACAAAATAAAGGCATCAGAGGAAAGCGTTGGCCGACAAGAAAGCAAGGCAACAAGAACAAGTCGAGGATAGATGAGATCTCATGATCCATAGTCTAGCTTAGCTTCTTGTTTTTCCTTTCAGAACAATGTAACAAGGAGATCAGTGAGCGGTAGCATCCTACAGCAGCATGCAACAGCGCACAACAGCAGCAAGCACTACAATCACACGGTAGTCCCAGCTACCAAAGTTTCCCGAACTACATTGACCTGATTCCTGTTCAGCCCAGGATATGTAGGAAACCTTTGAAGCAAAGGTTCGGTCAAATCTTTTTCAAAAATGCTTCACACGGAGTACTCGGACGAGCAAAAATCGCCCGATTTATCTTTGCGCAAAAACCCTTCGTGTCTTCGTGCAAAGAGGGGCAGCTGTAAGCACGTGATTTTTGCTTCACAGACAACCGCTCCAAAAGAAAATAAAAAAAATAGTGACAAATGACTTCGCTATACAATTTTTCGAGTTTTCCGCGACATGTGTTGTTAGTCATTTGTGGGTCTATCCATTTTGCATTTAATCATTATCAAACAAAATACAAAAAATATGTATGCATTTCTAGGTTGTAATTTAACCATTTAAAAGTTTATATATATATATGTGTGTGAATAATTGTGTTAAGTATTGATTAATGGGTATTTCAAATTCATTTTTAATTTAGTTGTATTTCAAAAATTAGAAAACAAAAAAAAAAGTGCAAGAAATCGGATTGGGCCTATGATATTTCAAAATTTTGAAAGCCCAAAACCAGTCCAAGTCAACCAACCCAAGACCCATCCGCAGGTCATCGAAACGACGTCGTCCAATACCAAGACTACGTCGTTTCAAGGACGGCTCATCTCAGCCGTTCCAACCAATCCAATCCAACGGCCCAGGCTCCCTGTCAGTAACCCGTTTCCAAACCCGACCCAAGAACCAGTCCGAACCAACCCCCAACCGAGGCCAAACGGTGTCGTTCCGTTCTAAGTAAAAAATCCTGGCCATCAATCTCGATGCATCCAACGGCCAGGATCTAATTACTCTTTACGTATATAAACTTGACCATTCACCCCACGCCCCTTTTTGTCAAGGTATAGGAAAGTTTTGACGTGTGGGAGGTGATTGATAGTAGGATGGCTGAGCATTGTAGGCTTGGTAGACATGTATGGGTTGGGAATATCTGGGTGAAGTAGGTTGATATGTAGGAGGTGGGGGTGATTGGGTAAATAGGTGATGGAGCTTGGTAAGGGTGTGATGGTGCTTGGTAATTCTGGGTAGGCTGATACGTGAGTGGACGTATCGGATAGGCTTGGTATTTGATAGGGGATTTGGCTCTTTGTGCAACCATTACGGAACCTATGTCCCCTTTCTTGGACGTACCACTAGACTGTAAAGCCTTATTGGTAGCTTGCAAAGCTTCAAAGTTCGTAACCATACAACTTTTGATGCCTTCCTCGATCCTTTCCCCTAGCTTGATGATGTCGGAATATTTCTGGCTCTCAATTAACATCAGCCTTTCATAGTACTGCGAGTCTTGAGCTCGGACGAAAAACTTGTTCATTTGTTCTTCTTCTAAAGCATGTCTAACCTTAGCAGCTTCTGATCTCTAGCGAGTGGCATACTAGCGGAATGTTTCCGTGGGCTTCTTCTTTAAGTTCTGAATATAGAACACATCTGGTGCATTTTATGTGATGAACCTAAATTTGTCCATGAAGTCAGATGCTATACTCACCCAATTCAACCATTTCTTCGGTTCTTGGATAATGTACCAAGACAGACCATCTCCTTTCAGACTTCTCATGAAACGTTTCATTCAAATCCTTTCGTCTTTCCCTACTCCGACCAGCTTGTCGCAGTATGTTCTCAGGTGAACCTCAGATCTCCTGTACCATCAAAAATCTCGAACTTAGGAGGTTTGTACCCCTCGGGCAGTTCGACATCTGGTTGTATGCAAAGGTCTTCATAGTTCAACCCTTCGATCCCCTTACTTCCTTCGAAACCCTGAATTCGACTAGTCAACTTCTTGAGTTCTACAGCCAGGTTCCTGATGAGTGAGTCTTTGTCATCAGACTCAGGTGTAATTGAAATGGGTTGAGTGGAGTGTAGTATAGTCTCCACATAGATGGGGGTGTTATGAGTGTGGAAATGGTCATTTGTGTAGTTCAAAGGTTCTGGGATGAGCAATAGAGTATTGTTGGAAGTATGGCAGGTGTTGTAGTGATGGTGAGGAGCGGGATGGATTTGTGGTTTCGGGATGCTTTGTGGAGGTGTGGGGTTCTGAGCGTTAGGAAAATTGACATCTGGAGTGGTGAGGGAAAATGATAAGCTCGCCAAGTTTTGGACCTGATCAAGTTCCTCCTGAAATTTCAACAGTTTTTGCTCGAATTGGGACGTACTTTCTTTGGAGACCTGAGTACCCTGAGTGATTTCTACCCGTTCAACTGAGTTTTCCTTTCTGATGTTGCTCAAATCATCCATCTTTCCCTTGTTCCTGCTTCTGACAGGACTAGGAGGAGGAGTGGGTGGAGGGCCCTTTGATCTTGTGGAGTAGGTTAATGATGCCAGAGAGCACAAACAAACCTTTGGGGAGGGGAATAAATAAAACAAAAGTAAAAACAAAAAAGGTAACAAGTCAGTGTGGAATATAAGAAAGTGTTGCGATATTTAAACACATAGTGCAAGAATGTAAATTGCGTCTTAATTTGGGAACCTTGTTGTGCCCGAGGTAGGCCTAGCGACAAATTGATTTGGAGAACTTAGAATGCTAAATGCCTCATTTTATTGATAAAAAGTAAACAAATACCAAAACGACGCTAAATAACAAGGAATAAAATGTCACTAGTGGCTATTGGCCTTATTACATTTCATAAAATAAAAGAAAACTCCTATCTATTTGGTCCCAGAAGGACCTTCCCTAGACTCGGCATCTCTGGCTCCATCGAACAGCTTCACCAGCTCGTGAAGTCCCAGCAGCAGGTAGGCTCTGGCTAGGTGTCCACCCTCGTTTCCTTCAGCATTCTAGCAGTCCTCGATCCTCTTGAGAAACTTCCTTTCCAGCTCCACCAAACCTCGTTCTAGGTATCCTAATCACTTGTTGGCACTAACAACAATGTTTTTCCACTCTTCATTCAGTTTTTGGTAGGCTTCTTGAATCTCATGGTGCTCACTTTCACATTCCCGAATCCTCTTGCGCAGTTGGTTGTATTTGACCTCTGCTTCAGCCCTTTAATCGATGATTCTGTGACCTCGAACAAACCCGGGTTGGCCCAAACCATTGTGATTATCCTCTAGCCAGCCTGAATAGTATGGGGTGCAGCCAGCACGGTATCTGTCTGGTTCGATAGTATCTCTTCCCATGATGATCTTGCAATGCCACATATGCTGAGATTTGCATTTATAAGGACTTTCATCATCTTGGAAGTCAGCCCAGAAGTGACTCATCTTGTCGACCCTTGGTATAACCTGCTTTCTACCAGCCTGTCTCATAACTCAGAAAGGGACATAAGGGTAGGTTCCTCTCAAACAGATCAGTATCAGAAATGGTGCATCCCTGGATCGGTCTATGAACTCTTTAGTATGGAACCACTCCAACATCCATTATATTTGATCCTCAGTTAGATTTTCAAACAGCTCCACCCACCACTTGGTATCTTCTGGGTGAGCAAACATGTTGGGCATGTAGTTCATTCGCCTTGGTTGATTGAAGGCTATATGATCGTCCCAGTCTCTACGCTGAATCTATTGCAGATATTCGCCCCTTTGAAAATGCCCTATGAGCCAGAGCTGGAGTAGAAAGTTGCAGCCCTCGAAGTGTGGGGCTCCTTGTTGACATTTTTCAAAGGCTTGGTATATCTCTGCGATGATCATGGGCACTATGCTAAATGGTTGTTCACCAATTCCCTCCATCAAAGTTTTGGTAACCATGGCTAGCCTAGTGTGGATCCTTGCTTTTTTCATTGGAAACACTGTCATCCCCAAGAAGCAGAACATGTAGACAAAGACCCTTCGGTGAATATGCCCCAATGATGTAAGGGCGAACTCATCCGAATATGTACGGTATGATTTGTTGTGACCGTACCTCTCGTACAAATAATCAAAGGGAATGTAGGACTCCTTCAAACATGTCAAGTCTGGATTCTTCTTTAGACCCATCATCTTGAGAAATATTCTCTGGCATTAACAAACCCGGAGTCTCCCCTGGTATACCAGCCAGTCCTCCTATTTCTTCTAGCAAAGGTGCCATTTCAATATCCCCGAAGCGGAACACAGACCTATCACCATCCCAGTATAGAGTAGCCACTTCTATGATTTTGTTGTTGGGTTGGATTTCCAAATGAGAAGGTAGATTTCCTAGGTATTTCCGGACAAGAGTTTGATCACTGGAATGAAGATCTTCCCACCAGTTTAACAACTTTGGGTGGATGTTGGTGACCATACCGAATCTGGGGACTTCGTGCCTCATATTTCTGCAAGACAAAAATGTTAGGCCCTTACCCCCACCAGACTCGACTATTAAATATCAATAATTGGCATAAAAATATTTAGTTCTACAAATAAATGCACAAAACGTGGTAGTGACCGTTTGGGTTTCAAGGAACCCCAGTGGACTTTGGATAAGGCTATCCTAAAGAGTCGTTATGCGGACAACATAACCGACTCGGCTATGTTTGACCATGATACATGCACAGTTAAACAGAGTAAATGTTTCTTTGGGCTATTAGACTAGTACCCTTGAGCGGACAACTCAAGAGGGAAAGGCACGGAATTGATCGACTGGTTTTACCGCAGATACGCCTTTGCCGGATTTGAAGGGTGATAATATCGGAAGAGCGCAACCACTCATTATAAGCGTTGCTATGGTATTTGTTTGGCACGAGTGGAATATGATGTTAAAAACATGCTTATGCAATAGTTAAATAAGTTGTCACGTATTTGCACGTTCATAAAGTAATAATTACGGCACGAGTGGAATATGATGTTGAAAACATGCTTATGCAATAAACAAGTTGTCACGTATTTGCACGTTCATAAAGTAATAATTACAATAATTCCTCAGAATTTACAATAGTATTAAAGGAAAGCGGTAAAGGAAAGCGTTAAAAGAAAAGAAAGAAAGAAAGAGCCAAGTCAGTTTCATAGTAGAAGAAAGAATTAAATGTGTAAAGGCATTAAAAGAAGATACGTAAAGAAATGTAAGGTCACAAATAGCATGAAATGGTAAAAGCCTACAGTTTCCCCAGCAGAATCGCCATGCTGTCGCGCCCCGTTTTCTCGCGAAAGCGGGCTTCGACATATGACAACTCTTTTAAATGAGTATTAAAAGAGAAGAGTCACCACCTAACGATTTTAAGGTGCGTTAGGGCACCTATTTGCAAATAACTCTGTTTGACTAGTCAACGTCATCAAAGATCGGGTAAGGGCTCAAATTACCTCAAAGAGAAGGTGTTAGGCACTCTTCGAAGTCCACAACTATAAGTCCCGACCGAATCTTAAACTATGTGGGATTATTAATAGGTTAAGCAATGTGATTGAACATGCAAATAATTAATTAGTATGTTAAGCGAAAGTGTTGAAAAAAATAAAGGACGAAGAGAAAGAAAAGAGTTTGGGCAACAAAATAGCATTTAGCATGAAAAGGATAACTTGGACAGAAACGCATTTATAACAAAGAAAGTGACTACGATGTTCTTTTATAAATAAAGTAGTGAAGTAGTTTTATAATATATATTCGATTTTTTTATTTAAATACTCAACTGAGAAAAAGTAAATTAGTCCGAAGCATAATATAATAAACTAGTTAAAAGTATGGTAATATAATAAGCCAGAGCTTGCGACCAAAAATTGGATCAGAATAATTAAAATAAAAAAAGAAAAAAAGATTGTCAAAGTGGTATGTCGATGCATGAATGAACTACTGTTTTGAAACCCAAATGCTGAAATAATTTCAAACTTATTGTTTCAGTTATATCCATAATTCACATTAAAGACACATAATTCATGATTACACCGAATAAAGACATACATGGTGTTCATACAAAGAATCCTTCAGGTAGTAAAAGTATAACAATCAAATAGAGAAACCTTATAACCAAAATAAGAATAATGACCTTTTGAAGTAATCTAAAGAAAATCTTACTCATTTGTAGAATACCAGCTCGTAAAACCTTTTGCTCATCGCCAATAAAATATTGTTTCACTGTATATTTACAAATCTCATGTTCGTTAAAGAAGAGAGGTATGAAACGGGATGAACTTGTCCTTCTCCACGACAAAATTGCTTCCGGTGAATTCCATGGTAATCGCGGCTCAAAAAAAATAAAAATGGTTAGTAAAAATGCGCGCCACCTTAGAGGCATGGCTTTGTGACAGTTGTTAATCACGTGCCGTTGAACTTAATGGCGACTTTAATATGAGGTTAAAAATTAATATATAAGCACGTAAAGCAAGTAGTTTGACTAGCCGGTCAAGAAAAAGGATAACACATAATACGTTATACATTACTTTTATGCAATTAAATAAATACATAGCCAAATAAAGTGTGCTGACGTTTAGTAAATATTGTAGCACGTAGTAAGACAAGATTTCACCATAAGAAAAGACTTAACTAAATCGTTTTAACAAAAAAAAAAAAAAAAATCGGCTTAGTCATTTTTTTATAAAAAAGTAAATTTTTTATTTATTTATTTTTAGTTTATGGACTCGACCTCAAAGTCCTTAACCTCCCACAAGTCATTAATTGACATTGGAGTAGATCCACACGCAGAACAAATATACCAACTGGATTATGCTAGTTAAATATCAAAATTCATTTGACAAATCAAAACCCTAAAAGGAAATACCAACTCTTAGCAGTAGGTTATTAAGTTAAACAAAATGCATAAGTCAGTACAAAGCCCCACAACTCGTTTAGTCATTAGCTTCTCCTTACAAGTCTATTTCAATATATCCCTCCATATAATGTATAACAGTTCTAAAAGATATTAATAATGATTGGATTGGACTCTAGGAAGTAGTAATAAATATTATAATCGGAAGAGAGGAATCATATAATAATGAAAATAGGACTATTGCACTCACAAGAGTTATTTTGAGTTCTATTACCATATCACTAAAGAATATTTCCAGTAGGTCACAACTTTAATGGTAAAAATTATAGCAAGAGGCATAAGCATCAACATTTGAGTGTCATTATCAGTCTATGCATGTCTTGAACCAAATTGAAACCATAGTTGAAAGCAGAAATAAAAAAAATAATGTAATTTTAATACACGATCCAATACATGTCCCAGATGCATATTTCACTACAAAGCAAAAATCATATTCATAATAACATGAAGTTACGAACCTACACCAAAACTCCGAAAATCGGTAAACATCAAATCGAGCAGAGATGAAAATTAAATATTCGACTGCAAATCAAGATAAAGTATTAAAAATGCGCAAAGTTAAGCGATAACCTTTGTCGACTAGATCAGCAGAAACTGAAAATTGAAATACTTTTCTTTAATTTCGAAGAATTCCGGGTTGCTTGTTTCTAATCATGAAACCAACCTCGGCGTCACAACACGAACTCGTGAGCGATGATTCTTTTGTGAGGATGATGAGTGCCGAAGGTGGTGCATTTGAAACGTAAAAGTGCAAGTATCCATGGTTGAAGGGACAGTAAGATTTTGGCAGTACTAGTGATAATGGCATGCGAAAGAGAGGTGAGAGTGGAGAAAGGCGGCCTGGGACTCTAAGGGTAGGGTATCTCTCATCTTTTTGGTTATGTCCGTATGTATTTCTCTCCTCACCTTAGGGTATCACTTGTCCCTATAAAAATTGAGAAAGAGGAATATAAATAGATGGGGGAGGGAAAAGAGTCGTTGGTAGGGGATGTGAGCAAAGGAAAAAACTACTAGATCATCGAAAGAGTAATATTTTCCCAAAAGAAGGAAAGATTTTTTTTTTCAATCATGGCGATATGGGTGAGGATTTTGTGAAATTTAGAAGATTCACACTCGACATTGGAGTGCCCTTTTGGTTGGATTGGTGGGCTAAATGAAATAGATACTATTTTAATTAAAATGCCAGAATAACAATAATAGAAAAAATTTAATTAATAAATAATGACTAGACAAATAAAAATGCATGAATTGAGAAATGAATACCAGATTAAATATTATTCTGTATAACCATCTCAATGTGCTTAAAACAATATTCTAAATATCTAAAATTGGTAAATTAAATTGACAAATTATGTGGTGCAAATTAAAATATATGGGGTAACATAGCAAAATAAGCTAATAATACTTGTAATCGTATTTAAAAAATGCTATAAATATTATTATGACTCTTAAATAAAATAGTAGCTCATTAGAATAATATGGAGTAAGGATGGACAAAATTGAGTGTCAACAATGACGCTAAAAGTATTTTATAATTTACAGAGTTATTCAGACTTACAGGTTGAGTCAAGTACACTATATTTCTTCCATATCTGTTATGTACATATTTATGCGCCTTACATACAAGGTACATTTTTCGTACTGACGTCCCTTTTGCCTGGGGACGCTGCGTTTCATGCCCGTAGGTCCCAATAGACAGGTCGGGAGCCCTCCAAGTAGGCTATCAGCTCAGCGGAAGATGTTGGTGCGCTCCATTTGCTTCGGAGTTGCTTGTTTGGCTGGTATGATTTAAACGTGTATTGTTTGGTATTGCGGGACTCTGTACTAACCTTTATGACATTTACGTACTCTTAGAGACTTGTAGACATATATCGTGTACGTGAAAGATTGTACAGCCTTGTCGCCCTATGTCTTGAGTTATTAATAATTATGTTGGCCTATTAGGCCCATATGTCACGTGTATATGATAATGTAGTAAGAAAGATATGTTATGTTGGTACTCGGTTGAGTAAAGTACCAGGTGTCTGTCGCGGCCCATCGGTTTGGGTCGTGACACCAAGCTTGTCATGCCCTGACCTTTGGGAGCGCGACCGACGCTCAACCAAGATATCCCAGTCAAGCAAGCCTACTTGATGCCTTCCAAGTTAGACAATGAGGGAATTTCATGAACAACACCAATTTCACTACCATTATTTACTTCATTTATAATTTCCAACAGTACAATACACATTCATAGTTTAGAAGTGGAAACATGTGATACAAGTACAACATTTCAAGTTTGACTTACCCAAATCAAAATACAAATCACACTATGTCTACAGAGCCTCTAATGGATACAAAAGAGTAATGTGATGGTTCCAGCAACAAGGCCCCGACTATACCTCAAAACATTATGCATAAGGAACAAGAGATAAAAGACCCCTATATGAAATGGGGCTTACCAAGTCAGCTGAGAAGAGAGTGTATCGCTATCACTGATCGATGCCGCCTGCTATGGAACAACCTGCATCTATTAAAGATGCAGCGCCCCCGGCAAAAGAGACGTTGGTACACATGGAATAGTACTAGTATGTAAGACTAGACACCCTCTCAATGAATCGAGTAACAGTACAAGGAGGAAGAAATATAGCATTAATAAGAGCCTCAAACAATATTAAAGCATCCGTTCAAGAGAAAGATAATTTTTCAATGGAATATCAATATATTTGAGTTGGGAGATCTTTAGTACCGATACACCACCGTTCTTTTGGCACAGAGTCCAATCTCATCCAGATCCGCTAAGCCATCTCTCCCCAAACCTTCCAATGACAACACCATCATGTGCGCTACATGGTACCCGATCTTGGCCCGATCGACTAAGCCATCCACCACAATGTCGTGTGGGTCGATATCACATTCTTCTACTAATCATCTCCCAGTTACGGGGAATAATCTCAACAAATAAATCTCATCCCAATTAGGGTAATAATCTTAACACATCAATCATGGGGATTTACCCACCAATAACTCCTACACCGGCATGTGTAGTATCAGGGTTAGGTCATTTAAACATATCCTTCCTCGGTTACTAAACGATACTCCCGAAATATTTATTATATAATGAAGTTACAACTCGTTTCATAACCTTTTACACTTCCGTTCACTACATTGGCTCCATGGACCACAAGTGTAATTTTCATTCTTGGCATGATGGCCATGTTTTATATTTCATAGTCACTTCTTTAACTTTCAAGCATCATCATGGATTATCAACAATGAGGGCAATTGTAATCAATACTTTAAACATGTATATGAGCAATGGAAGTTTTAAACACATCGACTTTTCCTTCCAAGAATAAGGCATAATAAATCTTGCATTTGAACCATGAATTGAAGTTATAGCATTATGATACATAAACCATACTTGAATATATTCCTCGAAGGAGAGCATAATATGAGTGAAGCAAATGAAACACATTTTGAGCATATATTTATCGACACAATGCTTTTTTGGAGTATTTGAATATACTCGGAATGGCTCGGAACATGGGTATAAGGAACTTGAGCCAATCATACTTGAATCATACAAGAACATCATGGAATTCAACTCTACAATAGAAGTTTAGCCAACATACCTCGCTTGATCTTTACTTAGGTTACTACAACGTCAAAATACCCATATCAATTTCAATCTATAGGAAAATGATAAAAATCGAATCTTAATTAGAAGGATTCTCATGATATATATCTCTTGGGAATTTTGTCAATCACCTACTATGCAAAATCGACTATAAGGCTCTACAATGGTAATCCCTTCCTCCCTCAACAAATTTCAACAAGAATTTACCCGAAATAGTTCAACAATCCCGCATACTACCTCCTATTGGCACATGCATGGCCTATCTCCAACTCGACAACTTACTTGAACCCATAACAATTGCATGAAGGTTTAAGGACAAGGTCCTACCTGGATATTTGATGCTCTAATGAGTGATTCCCTTGAATCTTCAAGATTGGGGAAAGGATTGTTGATCAAAGCACTTGGGGATTCCTCCGATCTCTCTAAAGCACTCCCCTCTCTCTAAAATATCCATTACACTAGCCAAAAAACCCCACAGTCGTTTTATAAGAAATGGGATCGGATTACAAAAATATAAAATTGACCCTTCGAACTAAACTTTGTGGTCACATAGTGGTTCGTAGAACCGGTATGCGATACGCAAAGTGGACTGCAAAAATGGTCCCAAAAGCTCTATTTGGGTTAGGTTTGCGGTAGGTATGTGGCCCACATACCATTTATGTGGTTACATAACGCGCCACAAAAGTCTCCCTCCAAAATTTTTCATGTTGAATCTATGACGGATGTACGGCCTGCGAAATGATTATGTGGTCGTATAGTGGATTGCAAAATAACCTCCAAAAATTTGCTTTACTTTTGTTGCCCTTTACAGTGGATCTGCGGTCCGCATAGTAGTTTTGTGGGCACATAACGAACCGTAAAATTGTCATGTTCTGCAAAAAGTATTTCATCCAACTCCCCAACTTATTGCACAACCCAAAAAAGTCCGTACTGCGGCGAGACTACCTGGGCACCACAAAACCCCAAATTTTAGGTAAAATTTTACGTGGCCTTACAATTGATCTACCGGTACATGTGTGGCATGAAACACAACGTCCTAGAATGGACGGGAAAACGATATGTACAAAGTATGTTGGGGTGGAAAGCATATTTAAAGCATACTAAAGTATGACTATAAGTTGTGAATCTGAATATAAGCTAAAATCTAAACATGAATCTGAACAAGCAACTGATCTGAAACAAAACCAAAGTTTAAGCTGAAATTGTGTTGAAATTGAAACACTATTTGAACTGGTACCTATCTGGCGTTATGTGCTATATCCCCCTAATCAGGTAATGGTACATCTGAACTAGCCTTAGGTAAAGTCATGCAATGTAAACTATAGCTATATATGTGTATACAACATGGTTGACTGCTGTTATGGGCTATATCCCCCCAACAGGTTAATATATAATCAATAGGCCCGACTAGTGTTATGGCTTATCTCCCATCAGCATATAATCAATAGGCCTCACTGCCATTATGGGATATATCCCCCAACATAATCAATGTAGCATGTATGAGGCATAACACATGTGGCAGTATCATATGCACTCAAGAAATCCTGAAGGAAACCATAACGGAATCACGAACGTAATCTGACGCCCATCATCTATAAGTTGGATGGAGGAGCCTATCCCTATTTTAGGGAGAAACTGAGTATGTGCAGGGGATACTAAGGCTATTTAAATCAGTAGGATCCCTCTAGAAACAATTTAGAATAAAGGAAATCAGAATTTGTCAAGCTCTTTGAATTTCCAAAACTTTCGATAAAGTTTTCCCTAAAACTGGATGATCCCAAAAAAAAACAGAAAGCACCACAATATCCACGAGAATGTATACCTAGCCAAAATTATAACATCAAATTAAAGGAGATCCAGTTATCTGCAATAGTGTCAAACGATCGACAAATGGAAGTATGAATGTAATGTCGGTTCATACTGGCTAACTTGTGATATGAAAGTCTAAATATGATTTAGGAATAATACACGCATAAAACATGATAATTAAGCTTATGTAATCTTAAATGAAGCTACTAGGATCATATGGGGTTTAGGTGTACATAAAAACATCAAAGGAACGGAACAAATAGAAGTCCGGATGGCATAGGCCAAATGGACGATTCGCCTTTTTTTGTTGTGTTTTAAAGTTCCAACCCAACGCTATTTTCTTCCATAATTCACATATGGAATTTAATAATATACAATGATACAATACATGCTGAAATTTCCCTTGAACAACTCTTAAAGGATCAATAAGAAAGGCTAGAGCATAGAGAAACCAAACCATGCCGAAAACGAAACGAAAACTCTACATACCTCTTTTGTTCTTGCTTCCAAACCTTGTACCCTTTGATAAACACCCTCCCTTATGTTTTTATAGCTAAAATACAGAGGCGAAAAGCTTTATTATCCACAAATATCTTTCCAAAACTTGAGTTATAAGGAGAATGGAGCATGACAAAGTCTTGCCTATGTCGTAAGGATCGCATTAATATGTTCGCTTCTTGCTTTTTTGCTGTAGATGATGAACTTGATTAAAAATCCGAAGGATATGTTTAGGAGGTCTAGAGACGAGTATAGTTGCTTGGTGATGGACTGATATGAGTCTAGTTGCTTGGAGACGAAGGCCACAACTTTATATAGCAAGATAATTCTCAACCGACCTTGTGGGTGCCAAACGGAGCTATTTGCGCAGTCCCACGAAAATATGAATATCTCTCTACTCAAATATGAATATCTCTCTACTCAAATATGAATATCTCTCTACTCAAATATCTTATCGAAAAACGATTTAATGTATTGCAAACTAGACTCATATATATTTGACTTGGTGGCTGGATCACCCCTAACTCTAAGTGTATTGGTGGAAAAATTTAGTGAAATCAAACCTAAATTTCAATACAATTTATGAAGGTAACTTGTGACGACTTTCGTCGACTTTTGTTCCACAATTCATTTAAAGCATTTTCTTCAATACATGTAATCTAGCTTTCCTAAGAACCAATACTTCATTGATCTTTTTAAATTAGTTATTTCTCGTGAATGTAGTCCATAATGTATCTTTAGTTCTATAGTTCCACCATAGCTTTGCAAATAGGGCTTTAGACACATCATAAAGCGATCTGAATCCAGTACCACCCTCATCTTTAGGAAAACATGAAGAATCCCATGAAGCCCATTATTTTGCCCATGAATTTCCTTGATTACTCCAGTAGAACCTAGCAAACATCTTGTGTAGCTCAGCAACTACATATACATGTGGATTCACATCAAACAATAAGTGAATAGGCATGCTTTCTAGTACTTGTGAGATTAAAACTGTCCTTCCCCATATGGATAATAATTTACCCTTCCAGGATTGAAGTCTTTGTTGCACTTTGAAAATTATATCTTTATAGAACCCTTTCTGCCTTCTACTATAGGATATTGGATAACCCAATTAAGTGAATGTCATGACCCAAACCGATGGGCCGCGACGGGTGCCCGAGTCCTACCTGTCAAACACCCCTAAGCATGCGTATAAGATATAAATCTAAATAACATCTGCTGAATTACGAGAATAATGTACATGAAGAAAATCTGCCAAAAAGGCATACATACATATACGTGTAACATACATAGGGCGAACCGACAAGGCTGCTATAGACAATTATACATCTCAAAACTGGAAGCCGGCAAGGCCACATACTATTTAACTAGACATACTGTCTCCAGACCTCTAATAGAAATATAACTGTACAAAGAAGGGACTAAGCCACGTCATAAACATACATATATACAAATGTATCGTACCAAAATCAAAAGCAGCTCTAGATCAAGTGGAGCATGCCAACTCTCGCTGATCAGGAATCTTAAGAAGGGGGATCGTCAGCTTGCCTACCTGCACCCGCGGGCATGAAACACAGGCCTCGTGAAATAGGGCGTCAGTACAAAAAATATATTGAGTATGTAAGGCATGAAATTAGTATGTAAAAGACATAGATGAGACATGGAATAAAGAAACACATCTTTAAATCTAAATAACATTGTAAATTCTGAAACATTTATAATGTCATGCACGTATGTATAAATGATGTGTCATACATAGGTATGGGTGTACCCAATATCGTCAAGCCACTGAGGACATCCCATCATATCGTCTCGGCCACTGTGGGCAACATCATAAACATATCCCAGCTGATCGGGTGGTGGTGCGTATATAACGCCGTAACCTTTACCTATATCCCATATACATATATTTACATATATAAGCGTATAACGCCATCTGGTCATTGGTCAATACACATGTATAAATGGGTGAAATGCATGAAAAAATACGTAACAATCTCAATATTCCTTCCGGATAAACTTTTTCAACTGCATATTATTCTGAGACCCATGAACACAAGATAATAATAATTCTCATGGGAAATCAAGAATATAGACACACCTAGTATTGTATGAATAGAGTAATTTATGAAAATTATGTGTTATGCTCGCTTTTTCTGTATAATTTGGACCATGCCAAAAGAAGGGATGGCCTTAACAAACCTGGAGTAGGGAAAACTCCATATAATATTCTGTTGGAAACCTTCATGGATTGAACTTAGAAACCCAAAAATTGAATTAAGCTTCAGCGTTTTGAAATTGATGAACGAAATCTTACTTTTGATTCTTTGTAATTTTTGAATGAAATAGCTTCCGATCCTATGAAGCTTTATGGAACGACATTTAGCTTCTGCTCCTCACGTTTCTTTGAACTAAGACTATAATATCAATGATGATTTATGGGATGTTTTGATACTAAAATTGTTATATCACATTTTTTTGAACTAAGTCTTATCTTGGTTATATTAAGTTTTATTTTAGTTCTTAGGTAGACACCTACACATATATTACTATGAGTCATCTTTCTTGATTAGTGGCCTTGTGCCACGTTTCTTTTGGGGTATAATTAATTAAGTTTTATCCACTTATTAGTTAACCGGATAATGTTCTGTTACCCGGTAATTAATCAATTACTAATTTAAAACTTACCACAAATTACTTAAAATTCTACTTATTTTTAATATACTTCATATATACTTTATTATACTACCATGGTTATATGGTACCTTTCATTGTACTAGTTTATAATTATTGGGTATTATCGCTCGACCCGTATTTTATTCCAAATTAGGCACTTTCAACGAAACTCGTTTTCTTTAATTTGTCTACCCATTTATCCTTCATAACACTTATTTATTGCTTGTTATAAATAGAGTAAGTACGTTAACGTCAAGATGATCTCATCCCCGAGTCTACTTCAATTAACTGTAGACGAAGCTTTTAACGTACGAAAATGCGAGATGTAACATGCTTCCCCCTTAGAAACATTCGTCCTCGAGTGTTCAACTCCCCGAGACCTATATAACTTTGGAAGGGTCACCTTTCTAACAACACTACTACCAACTCTCCCCGTAGAAGTTTAGTAATCCAATGCCACACAAGACCATAATTATCAATAACGACAATCGCCTCGCACGACCAACGATAATAACCAATAAAAGAATTTGTACACGTACCTTATGGTTATGATGTCTCAGTCGAAACCTTCTTTGGAGGAGGAAATAAGAAGGGATATCTAGACTTCATGTCTTCCTCGGCCTCCCAAGTCAATTCTTCCACATTGTTGTTCCTCCAAAGTACTTTCACTGAGGCTACCTCCTTATTCTGTACCTTGTGGATTTGTCGGTCTAAGATGGCAACCGGAATTTCCTCTTATGACAAGTCCTCTGTAATTTGTACATCATCCGTGGGCACCACTCAGCTAGGATCGCTAATGTACTTCTATAACATAGATACGTGAAAAACTGGATGGACAGACTCCAACTCCGAGGACAATTCTAACTCATAAGCTACTTGGCCCACTCTCGAAATGATCCTATAAGGCCCAATATACCGTGGGCTATGTTTACATTTCTTGCCAAACATCATCACACCCTTCATAGGTGACACCTTTAAGAATACCCAGTCATCAACCCCAAACACTAAATCTCGTCGCCGCATGTCAGAATATGACTTCTGATGACTTTGAGCTATCAATAGTCGATCCCGAATAAGCTTTGCTTTTTTCTATGGCTTGCTGAACTAGGCCGGGCCCATGTAATCTAGATTCTCCAACATCGAACCACCCTATAGGCGACCTATACTTTCGTCTATAAAGAGCTTCGTATGTAGCCATCTAAATACTAGAATGGTAACTATTATTATATGCGAACTCAATAAGCGATAGATGATTATCACAGCTACCTTTGAAGTCTATACACAAGCTCGTAACATATCCTCTAGTATCTGAATAGTACGCTCAACTTGTCCGCCTATTTAGTGATGAAATGTTGTACTAAGACTTACTTGAGTCCCCAATCCTTTTTGGAAAGACCTCTAGAAGTTAGTTGTAAATTGAGCTCATCTATCCAAGATAATAGATACAGGGACACCATGCAATCGTACTATCTCCTTAATATAAAGCCTTGCATAATCCTCTGAGGATTATTTAGTTCTAACAGGCAGAGAATAGGCTGACTTAGTAAGCCTATCAACAATCACCCATATCTAATCGAACTTATGCTGGGTACGAGGTAAGCCTACGATAAATCCATATTGATTACTTCCCATTTCCAAGTCGGAATCTCCATAGCTTGCAATAACCCACCGGGTTTCTGATGCTCGATATTAACTTGTTGACAGTTAGGACACTGAGAAATAAACTCCGCTATATCCTTTTTCATTCCGTCCCACCAATACACTTCCTTGATATCATGATACATCTTTGTCTCTCCTGGATGGATAGAATAGCGAGAATAGTGAGTTCCTCCCATAACTTGCTAATGTAGCCCTACAATATTAGGAACACATAATCGTCCTCGATATCTGAGGACTCCATCTTCTATTATTTCAAACAGTGTCTTTTCCTTCAGAAAGGTGGTATCCCTATAATGAACTAACACAGGATCCTTGTACTGGCATTCTTTTACTTCAGTTACTAAAGAGGATGTTGCCGTATCTTGAATGGTAATCCCAATATAACCTGACCAGTAATCAAACTCCAAGACTAGCTAGTTGATGAACCTTATGGGCTATTCCCCTCTTTTCTAGCTGTAATTACAACAGGCTGCCCATAGATCTACAGTTGAAGGCGTCAGCTACTACGTTCGCCTTCCCTGGATGGTATAAAATATCAACGTCATAGTCTTTAAGTAGCTCCAACCATCTCCTTTGACGTAGATTCAATTCCTTTTGATTGAAGATATACTGGAGGCTCTTATGATCCGTATAGATATCAACATGAATTCCATACAAGTAGTTCCACACCTTTAGTGCATTAATCACCGCAACTAACTCTAAATCGTGGGTTGGGTAGTTCTTCTCATGCTTTCTTAGTTGTCTAGAAGCATAAGCCACAACCTTACCATGCTGCATCAACACATAACCAAATCCAATGCCTGAAGTGTTGCAATAGATAACATAACTATCGGTCCCTTCTAGGAGTGTTAGAACCGGTACTGAAGTTAATCTGTCCTTTGATGCTTGGACACTCCGTTCACAAGCATCAGCCCATTGAAACTTTTCTCCTTTCTAAGTTAACTTTATCAAACGTGTTGAAGGGGAAGAAAATCCCTCTACAATTCTTTTATAATAGCCTGCCAAACCAAGGAAGCTATGAACCTCCGTCGGTGTTGTGGGTTTAGGCCAAGTCTTCACTGCCTCAATCTTTTGCATATCCACCCGGACTCCTTCACCCGAAATGATATGCCTAGGGATAGCTACAAAGTTCAACTAGAATTCACATTTAGAAAATTTTGCATACAACTTCTCTTTTTGTAGAACTCTGAGCACAGTACAGAGATGCTCAGCCTCTAAATGACAACACACCAATATATTATCGATAAATACAATTACAAACAAATCTAAAAAGGGCATGAACACACGGTTCATCAAATCCATGAATACTGTTGGGGCATTGGTCAAACTAAACGACATGACACAAAACTCAAAGTGCCCGTATCTGGTTCTAAATGTAGTCTTCAGAATATATTACTCCTTAACCCTTACCTGATGGTACCCGGACCTCAAGTCCATTTTTGAAAAACACTTGGCACTTTGTAACTAATCAAATAAATAATCAATTCTCGGGAGCGGGTACTTATTCTTGATCGTCACCATATTCAGCTGCCTATAATCAATACACATCCGTAAGGAACCATCTTTCTTCTTCACAAATAACACAGGTACTCCCCATGGTAATGTTCTAGCTCTGATAAAGCCTTTTTCAAGCAAGTCCTATGGTTGTTCTTTCAACTCTTTCAGCTCTGCGAGGGCCATTCTATAGGGAGGAATAGATATTGGGTGAGTATCTGGTAGTAGGTCAATAGCAAACTCAATTTCTCGGTCTGACGGGAGACCCGGAAGTTCATCTGGAAAAACATCGGGAAACGCATTAACTACTGGGATGGACTGAATGGTTGGTGACTCTACTTCCATATCCTGAACTCGAACTAAGTGATAAATGCAACCCTTATTGATTATCTTCCTTGCCTTGAGATAGAAAATAAATCTACTTTTCGCCAATGCCGTGTTACCTTTCCACTCCCAAAACAGGCTCCCCTAGAAATTGAAATCGGACAATCTTTGATCTACAATAAACGTTGGCATGACAAGAAGCCAACCAATCCATACCTATTATAACATCAAATTCTACCATATCTAACTCGATTAAGTCTGCTATGGTAGATCGACCATGAATTACTATTATACAACCCCTGTATACTTGCTTAGCTATCACCCAGTCCCCAACTGGTGTAGACACCTCAAAAGGTTTAACCAATTCAGGTTTTATATCAAACTTACTAGCAACCAATGGAGTAAGTATGATAATGTGGAACCTGGATCAATCAGTGCATATACATCGTATGAGAAGACTGATAATATACCTGTAACAACATCAGGCAATGATTCTTGGTCCTATCGTCCTGCCAATGCATAAATGCGATTCTGAGGACTGCTCGAGCTAGATGCTCCACCTCTGCCTCTACCACGACTCATTGGTGCTTGTGGATCTTGCCCAGGGGGCGTACTGATGATGACAAACTAGATACATATCTCGATGGCTAAGCTATGGTTGCATCACTTCTCGTCGAACAATCCTACATAACGTGGCCTAGATAACCACAAGTATAACAAATACCTAATCCCATACGGCATTGCCCGGTATGCTGCTTACCACATTGGGCACATTGTGGCAAGGGCGGCCTCATCTGATTTGACTCATCACCCTTCTACTAAGAACCTGAGGCCCTGAAATTCTAACCAGACCCTGAATATGAGGAACAATCTAATATCATACCTTCAAATTGAAGCACGCTAGCCGATGGCTGGGCTAGATAATTCGGGCACTGCTGCCTCTGACCACCTCGAAACTAACCAAAATGACCCGAAGACCTCGCTCTCTTATTCCGGGCCCTATCATGCTCAAGATTGGCCCTCTATTTTTGTTTACGCTCATCTACACCCTGAGCGTATGCCTGAATATGAGAAATATCCATGTCTGACTGATGTGAGACCTACATACAATCGTTAAGCAAGTAAGGCTCTAATCTCATCACGAACCGGTGAACCTAATCCTCCATCTTAGATACAATAGTGGGTGCATACCTAGCCAACGAATCAAACTGAAGACTGTACTCCCAAACACATATGTTACCCTACCGAAGGGTGAAGAACCTATCAACTCTAGCCCGTCTAAGCTCTGGTGGTATATAATGACAAAGAAAAGCTTATATAAACTCCTGCCATACAGCTAGAGGGGCATCCTCACCTCTGGACAATTCCCAAGACTCTTACCAATTAACTGCAACATCTCAGAGTCTATAGGAAGCTAGATCAACTGACTCATTATTAATGGCCTTCATTGCTCGTATCAACCTATGCACTCTATCAATAAGTACCTGAGGGTCCTCGTTAAGATCTGCCCCAGTGAATACCGGGGGGTCTAAATTAATGAAGTCACGAACCCTCGCACTGATGGACTTATCTGTATAACCAATACTTATTTCCTGATGTCGAGCCTGGGCGACTACTAATCGGGTTAATAGCTGAATAACATCTATCATCTCTTGACCCGGTAGATTAGGTTGAGGTGCTGAATGTACAAGGGCAGGCACTAGAGCTAGTGGGCGGGGTATGTGAAGTCTGAGATGGAACCTCACCATGAGACTCTCCCTAGCCCTAGTAACTCATAGTGCTCAACTAGTAGTCTCACCAGCCACGGACTTTCCCTTCTATGCAGTCGTACCCTTTGGAGGCATCGCTAAAAATATAACATATCGTTAGGAACATGAATTCTAGTATCACACGATCTGAGATAAAAAGAGAGGCTAACATCCTATATGTTATGTAGCCTCCTGTCTATAAGTGTGGTGCACAACACACCCATAAATAACACTCTACTAGACACGGTTTGTAGACAACCCTAGGATAGAACTTTTCTGATACCACTTTTGTCGTGACCCAAACCGATGGGCTGTGACGGGTGCCCAGGTCCTACCTGTCAAACACCCCTAAGCATGCATCTATGATATAAATCTGAATAACATCTGCTGAATTATGAGAATAATGTACGTGAAGGAAATTTTCCCAAAAGGAATACATACATATACGTGTAACATACGTAGGGCGAACCGACAAGGCTGCTATAAACAACTATACATCTCAAAACTGGAAGCCGGCAAAGCCACATACTATTCAACTAGACATAATGTCTACAGACCTCTAATAGAAATATAATTGTACAAAGACTGGACTGAGCCACGTCATACCCATATATATACACAAACATATCGTACCAAAATCAAAAGCAGCTCCGGATTAAATGCAGCATGCCACCTCTCGCTGATCAGGAATCTTAAGAAGGGGGATCATCAGCTTGCCTAACTGCACCTGCGGGCATGAAACGCAGGCCCCGTGAAATAGGGCGTCAGTAAAAAATATGTACTGAGTAAGTAAGGCATGAAATTAGTACGTAAAGACATAGATGAGACATGGAATTAAGAAACACATCTTTAAATCTGAATAACTTTGTATATTCGGAAACATTTATAATGTCATGCACGTGTGTATAAATGTCGTGTCATGCATAGGTATGGGTGTACATAATATCGACAAGCCACTGAGGGCATCCCATCATATCGTCTCAACTACTATGGGCAACATCATCAACATATACCAGCTGATCCGGTGGTGGTGCATATATAACACCGTAACCTTTTTTCATATCCCATATACATATATTTACATATATACGCGTATATAATCCCATCTAGTCATGGGTCACTGCTCATGTATAAATGGGTAAAATGCATAAAAATACGTAATAATCTCAATATTCTTTCCAGATAATCTTTTTCAACTGCATATTATTCTGAGACCCATGAACAGAAGATAATAATAATTCTCATGGGGAATCAAGAATATAGACACCCTTAGTATTTCTATGAATCAAGTAATTTATGAAAAATGTGCGTTTGCTCATTTTTTCTGTATAATTTGGACCATGCCAAAAGAAAGAAAGAATGGCCTTAACATACATGGAGTAGAGAAAACTTCGTATAATACTCCATTGGAAACTTTCGTGGATTGAACTTAGAACCCCAAAAATCGAATTAAGCTTCTGCGTTTTAAATTGATGAACAAAATCTTGCTTTTGATACTTTGTAATTTTTGAATGAAATTGCTTCCGATCCTATGAAGCTTTTTTATTTGGAACGACATTTAGCTTCTGCTCCTCACATTTCTTTGAACTAAGATTGTTATATCAATGATGATTCATAGGATGTTTTGATGCTAAAATTGTTATATCACGTTTCTTTGAACTAAGTCTTATCTTGGTTATATTATGTTTTATTTTAGTTCTTAGGTAGACACCTACACATATATTACTATGAGTCATCTTTCTTGATTAGTGGCCTTGTGCCACATTTCTTTTGGGTAAAATTAATTAAGTTTTATCCATTTATTAGTTAATTGAGTAGTGTTCTGTTACCCGGTAATTAATAAAGTACCCGCATAATTTAAAAATTACCACAAATTATTTAAAATTTTACTTATTTTTTAATATACTTCATATATACTTTATTATACTACCGTGGTCATATGGTACCTTGCATGGTACTAGTTCATAATTATCGGGTATTAACGCTCAACCCGTATTTTATTCCAAACTGGCCACTTTCAACGAAACTCGTTTTCTTTAATTCATGTACCCCTTAATCCTTCATAACACTTATTTATCGCTTGTTATAAATAGCGTAAGTACGTTAACGTCAAGATCATCTCAACCCCGAGTCTACGTCAATTAACTGAAAACGAAGCTTTTAACGTACGATAACGCAAGATGTAATAGTGAATTGGAAGGAGTGCCTTTGAAATTTAGTGATAAGATGCACGGTATTGAATTCATCTACATGAGCCTTTTGATATAATGCCAAAGATATACATACTTGCCAAGGAATGCCAAAGATATACATACTTGCCAAGATAATAGTAGAAGGATATTATAATAGATACTATACACCTATGATGGATACAGGAGCAGAAGCTAACATGTGTAGATATAATTGTTTACCAGAAAGTAAATGGGAAAAGCTAAAAACCCCTATAGTAGTAACAGGATTCAATAATGAGGGAAGTATGATAACATACAAAGCAAGGAATATAAAAATACAAATATGGGATAAAATACTGACCATAGAAGAAATATATAGTTATGAATTCACAAATAAAGATATATTATTAGGAATGCCATTTTTAGATAAATTATACCCACATATAATAACAAAAACACATTGGTGGTTTACTACCCCGTGTAAACAAAAATTAGGAGCAAAAAGAGTAAATAATAAAGTAAGAAAAACAACACCCTGGATTAAAGGAAGTGAAAAGATTACCCAAAAATTAGAAAATGTAATACAAAGCAACCATAATATAGAAATAATCATTTTCTCAATAAATAAAATAAAATTACTACAAGATAAATTAGAATTACTATATAATGATAATCCACTCCGAGGATGGGAAAAACATAAAACAAAAATAAAGATTGAACTAATAGATGAAAATAGCATTTAAAATACAATTTTAATGATTTAATAGAATTTAAAATGCATATAAAGGAATTATTAGACAATAAGTACATACAAGAAAGTAATAGTAAACATACTAGCCCGACATTTATAGTAAATAAGCATAGTGAGCAAAAACGAGGAAAAAGTCGTATGGTTATAGATTATAGAAACTCAAAAACAAAAACATATAATTATCCGATACCAAATAAAATACTAAAAATCAGACAAATACAAGGATATAACTATTTTAGTAAGTTTGACTGTAAATCGGGATTTTACCATTTAAAACTAGAAGATGAATCTAAAAAGTTAACAACATTCACAGTACCACAAGGATTTTACGAATGGAACGTATTACCTTTTGGATATAAAAATGCACCAGGTAGGTATCAACATTTTATGGATAATTACTTCAACCAATTAGAAAATTGTATAATATATATAGATGATATATTGCTATATTCTAGAACAGAGAACGAACATATAAAACTACTAGAAAAATTCATACACATTGTAGAAATATCAGGAATAAGTTTAAGTAAAAAGAAAGCAGAAGTAATGAAAAATCAAATAGAATTTTTAGGTATACAAATAGACAAAAACGGAATAAAAATGCAAACCCATATAGTACAAAAAATAATTAACTTAGATGAAACACTTGATACAAAAAAGAAGTTACAATCATTTTTAGGATTGGTTAACCAAGTAAGAGAATATATTCCTAAATTAGCAGAAAACTTAAAACCATTACAGAAAAAATTAAAAAAGGATATAGAATATCATTTTGACGAAAAAGATAAAATACATATACAGAAGATAAAAAATATGTGTAAAAAATTACCAAAACTATATTTTCCAGATGAAAAGAAACAGTTTACATATATTGTAGAAACTGATTCTAGTGATCACAGCTACGGAGGAGTTCTAAAATATAAATATGATAATGAAAAAATTGAACACCATTGTAGATATTATTCCGGATCATACACGGAACCACAATTAAAATGGGAGATAAATAGGAAAGAACTATTTGGATTATATAAATGTTTGTTAGCATTTGAGCCATATATTGTTTATAACAAATTTATAGTAAGAACAGATAATACACAAGTAAAATGGTGGATAACACGGAAAGTACAGGATTCAGTAACTACAAAGGAAATAAGGAGACTTGTATTGAATATACAAAATTTTACATTTACAATTGAAGTAATACGAACTGACAAGAATGTTATTGCAGACTACCTATCAAGACAAAGGTACCCAAACAGATGATCATAACTTATTGTTAATTGCCTATCTTCTAATTTATATGGTTTGACTTTTTCTAACCATTTTATTCCTAGTGTAATGTTTTTATCGCCTTGATATATTTTAAAATTTATTAATATTGGTATTCCTCCAATAATTAATTCTTTTTCAGTTGTTTCTTCGTTTTTTCTTAACGCTTTTGGTAGTTCTGAATTTTGCTGTTCTATTGTTACTATCTCTTGTTCTGGTATTAATTCTCTTATAACATAATTCTCTTCCTGTCCTGTATTTATTAGTATTAAATATTTTCTTTGGTCCATTATTCCTGTTATATAATAATGGTGTGGGTTTATTTCTTCTATTTTTTGTTCTATTAATTTTTGTGGAGTGGTATAATTTATTCTTCTTGATGTACTTCTTGATGTACTTATTCTTGATGACGTTTCTGGCATTTCATTATTTATTCGTTTTGATGTGCTTAATCTTTCTTTTACTATTTCTAAATCTTCATCCATGTCCATTTCCGTATAACTGTAATCATTGTTGTCTATAACTGATACTATTCTTTCGAATGGATTTTCTATTTTTATTTTATTTATTTTATTTTTAGCTGTTATCTTATGTTTTGTTGTTAAGACATATAGATTTTTACATCTTGCTGTGAATATTTTACTTCCTGGTGCTAATTCTATTCCAGACATTTTCCAGTATAGTACTAATGATTTATCTATATTTTTATCATCTACTGCTACTGAATAGTTAGCACTTATTATAAATTTAAATTTTTGGTATATTAAGTTACCTCTTACGTCACTTATTATACTCTTTTCTATAGGTTGTACAATCCTATCATCTGCCAAGTATATTTCTATAGGGGTATCTATTCCTTCCCTAAAACATGCTTTTATTAGGATCTCCGTTCCTCCTAAGTGTACATATTTTATTGGATTTTTTGCTTTTATATCTTGTATTTCTTTATTTAGTAGTCTTTTATTTAAAATTGGTATTTGTGCTTTACCTTTGATGTATTTACAATCTATTATATGTTCTCTTTGGCTTACTACATAGTATTCTTCTTTCTGTCTTTTAAACCAATTCTTTATTGTTGGTACTTCTAATATTTTGTCTATGCTTAGATCCAATTCTTTTCCTTTTATTTGTTCAAATACATTAGCGTCAAATATTATTTTTTGTTCTGAAGATTGTTCATCTTGGTGTTCTTCTTGTTGTATAATTTGTATATCTTTTTCAGTCATAATTTTCTTCATCTGATTCTTCTATATCCTTGTTTATTTCCTTTTCATTTTCAGAGAACTCGTTTTCTGATATCTCATATATGCTATCTTCACTGCTTAATTCATAATCTACATATTCTACTTGTGTATATTTATCATTATCTATCAATATTTCGGTAATTTGTTTCTTCTTTGGGTTTTTTGGTAATTTACAATCTTTGGCTAAGTGTCCTAGCTTTCCACAATTATAGCAAGTACATTCTGTTAGTTTTTTCTTTTTCCTATATGGTTTTTTATGTTTATAATTTTTTACATAATATCTTCCTCTTGGTTTCCTATATTTATATTTTGAATATTTTGATTTAAATTTCTTTTTCTTTCCTTCTTTTTTGTAATATTTATCTGTGCAGCCAAATTGGGGTGCTATTCTACTTTTGCAACATGCCAAATTTTTTACTAATATTTTTTCCATTTTCATGTTTTCTTTATATTTTTCACATAATTCTATAAACCAGTTTTGTAGAAATTTTATCCTTGCTCCTAATGTATCTGCTAGTCCTGCTTCGTTCCAATTTTTTATTATTTTTGAGCTAAAGGGTTCTGGTAATTTTGTAAAATATAATTTTCTTATCTCTTTACTTTCATCCGGACTATATGTTCCTTTATAATAATAGTCTCTAAATGCACAAGTATATTCATCTATATAACACATATTACATATTGCTAATTTTGTCATTAAATTCCTATTTGTAATTTTTTCTTTATTTTGTTCTTCTACTTCTGTTGTCATACTACTAAATTCATTTCTTATTGCTATTTCATATTTATTTAATATATCTGTAACTGTTGTTGTAGTTGTACCGTCAAGTTTTTTATTACTCCTTAATGTGTCTAAGCTTTCACTTGATAAATTTTGTAACCATAATTTTACAGTTCCTATTAATGTTCTTTCTATATATCCTGGTGTTTCCGCTATTGTTATTTTATTATCTATTAGTTGTTTTGAGATATATCCTATCCATAATTGTATTGTTTTATTTATATCTGCTACACAATCTAGATCTAAAAAATTATATTGTTCAGTTATCTGTCTTGGTGCCCATTTCTTATTTAACCTTTTATCCCATAATGTTTTGTTTCTATCATATGCATCATAACTTACTCTGTAATAGGTTGGGTTTAATTGTTTTGGATTTTTTACTCCTGATGTGCTTGGTTTATCCTCGTTCATATCTCCTGTATTTATTTCTGGGTTTATTTTTATCTTTTCTGTTTTTTCTATAAGTTCTGTGTATGTTTCACTTGTTTCTGAATAGTTTTCTCCTAGTTCTGTGTCTTTATCACTTTGGTCATTTATTTCGTTTATACTTATTTTTGATGGACTCTCCTGTACTTCTTCTAACTGTAATTTGAACTTTTCTATCTCATTTGTTAGTTTTAGTTCTTGTTCTTCTTCTTTACGTTTTTCCTTTTCTTTTAGTTTATTTGCATACATCTGTTTTAGCATCTCTAATTCTTTTTCTAATTCTGTTATTTTAGTGTTTTTTACTTCCTCTATCTGTTGTATTTTTTCTTTAGCTTGCTGTTGTATTTCTTTAATCTCTCGTTTTCTATCTATTTCTTCGTTTCCTTTTGTTATTCTAACCATGGCGGTTAAACTATCCTCTAGTTTTACAGTTTTTTTTTCTAACATTAAGTTTAGGTTATTTCTTATTTTTTTATATCTTCTTCCTAAGTTGGGATGGTTTGCCTCTCATCCTTATATCAGTCATTATTTCTTGTGTTAAGAGAATGTTTTACACAATACTCATACCCTTTACAAAGCCATCTTGATTAGGAGATACAAGAGTAGGCAATAAATCAAGTATCCTTTCATCAATCACCCTTGATATGATCTTGTTTGAGAAATTACTCAAACTTATTGGCCTCGTGTCTGAGCAGGTTTCCACATTTTTCTTCTCGGGCAAAAATTATCAGAGATTATCTTTGGTACATGAATGATTATATCAAAGGTTGTTGGTGTCCTCTACTCAGTAAATTAAGCTCCTTAGAGAACATCTTTGGTACATGATTAATTATATGAAAGATTGTTGGTGTCCTCTCTTCAGTGAATTGAGCTTGAAGAATTCAACAGCCTTAACCATCTCATCATGTGAATCAATCCAATTGCCATTGTTGTCCAATATTCTAGATACATGCAACTTCTTCATTTTGCCTCTAACATGAGTATGGAAGAATTTGGTATTTCTGTCACTATCCTTGAACGACTACAAACCAGCCTTTTGCCTCCAGAATTCTTCTTCTAGATGGTAATATCTAGTTATATCTGCCTTCACCTTATGCAATTTGGCTCTATTTTGAGCTGTTGGATGAAGCTCAAAGTCAATTATATGCCCCTTTATAATATCTTTTAGAGTTGCAATCTGTTTAAATATGTCCTCAAATGTGTCTTTTCTCCAAGCTGCCAATACCTTCTTCATATTCTTCATTTTGTTTTGCAACAATATGAAAGGATTTTCCATACTATAAGTGCGCCAATGCTCCTTGATAGCTCTTAGGAAAGTATCATGTTTTGTCAAAAAATTAATGAACTTTAATGGCTTCTTAACTTGGATCGTGTTAGCATTACAAGATAATACTAGAGGAGCATGGTCAGAACCATACTACTTGATCAAGTGTTCAACCTCCAAATCTCGAAACATATCCTGAAACTATTGATTAGGCAAATACCTGTCAAGTCTTTTGAATATATAGTCCATATCCAACCTCCCATTCCTCCAAGTGTATAGACTCCCTTTAAATCTAAGATCATATAATGCAAAAATGTCTATACATTGAGCAAAATCTACTACTTTCCTCAGATAAACAGGAAGGCTGCCATATTTCTCCTCTTAAGATAGAATAGCATTGATATCACCACAAACTAGACAAGGTGACTCTATGTCTGAAGCAAGGTAGTCCATAGAATCCCATAGTTCAATTCTCTCCACAACATCTAATTTGGTATATATAAGTGACACTATCAATTCTTTTCCAAGATTTTTGTGAAATGAGGTTAAAGTCATTTGTTGTTCCATATCCGTGATAATCTCCACATCAATATCTTCATCAATAAACGCCCATATCTTGCCATTCATATTTGCATAGCCATCACGTCTTCCTAGATTTCTTCTATATTCCTATAGCTTGTTAAAATATTTACAAGGCTCCATCAAACAAATCAAATAAAATTTGTACTTTTTTGTGAAGGTTAAGCAACCTAGTGAATGCTTTTTGAGTGTTAATTGATCTTACATTCCAAATTAGAGCATTATCCATAAAATTATTTGGTTATAGAGATCCCACTTCTCTTTGGTTGTACGCTTACTGGTACTGTCTTTTCCTTTTGTTTCTGATGAGCGCAAAACACACACTTAAATATGCTCGATAGTCAAATATAGTATAATATAATATCGTATCCACACAGATTGGAGTTAAACAACATTCTCGTACCTTCTAGCTTCATTGCTATCCAAGATGGTCAACAATTGAGGTTTATATGATTAATAACTACAATGAACTAAGAATCTAAAGCTATTCACTAATGACTATCGACACAAGGAATAAGCAAAGAAGATTATCAGTTGAAGAAAATAGGTTTTGATGGGATATGTGCAAGATAATTGTTCAGGATCTAACTCTAGATAATTCACTTCTAATGTTCAAGTGAGTCTCTCAAATTCACTCAATTATTAGTTCAAACGTTTAGTAGAAATTCCTCTCTCGATTAAGTCTCAACCTCACGAGATGAACCAATTTAAGCTCGGTAAAGATATGCAACAGTGCATAGTGGATTGGTCTATAGGAAAACTTCTTTCGATTATTCTCCTAACTAGATTTAATCAATAATTCAACTAATCTCTTTCGATTACTTAGAAGAATTAATGAACTCAACCAACAATATAATGCAAATATATCACAAGTTATGCCTCTCTCGATTATATGAACAAGTGAATATATATGCAACAATTAAATCATCCAAAATAATTCAATACATAAAAATAGAGTTATAATCCACAAACAAATATCAATACACCAAATCAATAAAACCCTAAAGGAAAATACTCCATAGATATGGAGCTATTCATCATAAATATAATTAAAATACAGGAAAACATAAATTCGATCAAAACTCGGGTCTTGAGTGAGGAAGTAATGCTGAAATCCTTATGCTCGTGTTCTTCCAACTCCTCCTTAGCCTCGTTGGGTCTAAAAAAATCAAAAGTCCAGAAAATAACATTTTTCCATGTATTTATATCAAGTAGGGTCGGGCCCAAACGAATTGACCTTTTCCTAGCCAAAATAGGACATTTACTCTTAAAATTATATAGGCGCGCCGCATAGGGAGATGCGCCATGCGGGCCATTAGTGGACATCTTCAAAGAGCTCAACAATTGAGAAGCATCAGAAATTGGGCAGCTTCGGTGCCCCACACACCGTGGCAGTGAGGTTTTCTCAGATTACGGATCAAACTTCAATTTTTGAAGTCTGAACTTGGTCCTTGACCCCCGAACACGATCCTGGTTTAATCCCTTGGGCTTTTACTTAGACTTTAAAGCTCCAAATAGCTCAAATTAGCTCGACAACATCTACATAACTCGGAATCAGCCGTACAAGGCATAAAACACATAATAAGTGCAAACAATATCAATTAAAACTCAAAACAAGTAAAGTACAGTACAGTAGAGTGCAATAAGAGACTAAAATACGTAATTATATCCTACCATCAACAACCCACACTCAAACCATTGCTCGTCGTCGAGCAAAAACTACACTTCACATAGAACACGACCTTTTCAACAACTCTCATAACTCATCACACCATAAATATTTAAACAGATTAAGCACAATATTGTTACATCTTAGCCTCAATATTTGACTCAAAAGCACCATGCATTCTTTATAACCCACTCACTTACTCTAACACAGGGGTCAAGCATTACCTTTCCTTCGTGAATCAAGTGCTCTCACACAACAATAGAGAGCAGTTCCACACAAAATAAAATTAAGAACAATTAGGAGCTTGTTTACTATGAAAATGGTAACAACAATTAAATTTATAAATAGGATTCTAAAAATATGTGATTTATTTTTATGCTAGTTGTTAGAGCAGATGATGCTAAGAATATGAAGTTTCACGATGAAATCCGAGCTAAAACGAATCAATAATTAAACCGAAAAGCTTACTTTCCGGGCTTCAGACCAGTCAATGGAGGACCTCGGGGTCGATATCTGGGCTTGATCTCAAGCTACTGGGGGTAGTCGGGAATGGGATAATAGTTAAGATAATCAAGGCTCCATATGCCCAATACCAAACAATAAAGGAAGAACAAGTAAGAAGGTGAAAAATTTTAAAGTGGCCTCGAGCCAGTGAGAATGAGCAAGTTAGAAAGAAGAGAGAGAGAGATATTATTGCACTTGAGTAGAATAGTTGGAGCAACATCAGCCCTCTACAAAGTGGCATGGATTCCCCTTGTATAGGAGAGGGGATACAATATAGTACTGAGTGCATTAAATGCAAAGATACGGGGATGAGACGGCTAGGCACAGTGCTAGTGTTTGTTGATTCTAACTGCTCGCCTTGGCGATCCCCCGTCCTTGGAACCTTTGTTGGGTCGCAAACAAATTACACAACCTCGAAATCTTTGTTGAGCCGCAGACGAATCTCAAAGGAAGGAGCTCGATCGTAATCCTGCATCCTCGAGGTGTTGATATCACACCTCGAATGCACCTTAGCGGCAAGAAATAAACCCCTCTAATTTCACCACATATAGATAGTCTCTGCATTTCCTAGACTGAAGTAATAGGAAATGATATTGAATCGTTGTCTCGAGGTCATCATTGTTGTAACGTTAACCATCTAAGAGCATTAAATGCCATGCCCCAAAGAACCGTGCAAGGCTGCCGTCAAATGCAGTAATCGAGAAAACCCACGAACTACCATTGGCTCGTCCTTTCTACTTCCCCAGCGATTCCTATAAATGCATTGGTTGCTAGATATTTCCCATTTTCACCCCACTTAAAAGGCCACGAGTTAGATTTTTGTATTTGACACTCTTTCGTCTTTTCATAGAAGGATTTTTACCATTAACATGGCTAGGACTTCTAGGACGGGTCCCCGATGGAGTGATATTGCATCATCGTCCCGATGACCTAAGGAAGAAACCAGATTGATCCCCACTTTGGAACAATGTACCCCACATGATCTCAACACATCAAGGGATTTCGATGTCGATACTACCTTATCTATGCTGGGCCGGTGTGAGCAAGTGTCCCGATATATTAGCATTTTGACCGATATTTGCAAAGTGAGGGAGGACTGTTGATGGAGCAAGGCAGTGCAGGTGGAGATTCCCGGTCCCAATGATAATATCACTGACTTTAAGGCTGGCTTCCTTTATGTATACACTTACCCATTCACCCTGGGCCCTGATAAATCCATTGAGTCTCTGCCCTAGAGATCAACCCGGTTATTCTTGACTTCTGCGACCGATACCAGGTGGTACTTGGTCAGATTGACCCTTCTTTTTGGAGGATAGTGTTGATGCTTAGACATTTCACCGAGGGAGTTGAAAGGGAGGTTTTTACCCTTAATCATCTGATCAGAATGTACAGCCCTCGACTGTATCGAGGCTTAATCAAGCTCCGCCATCGGTCTAAGAATTCTTTTTGCACGAGCGTCGATGAGGGAAAGGACTGAGGATAGATGAGTAGTTTTATCCTAGTGAGGACCTAGGATATCATCCCAGCCAAGAGGATGCCCTTTCCAGAGAGGTGGAACGCCCGACATAAGCGATTTTCCCTTTAGCCACTTTTCGACTACTCTTTCGTTTGACATACTAATCTCTTTGTGCTTTTTGTAGCCGCTACTTGTCATCCGGAGGTGGTCCCAGTTTTGTTGAGATGGATCGGGCAATTGAGCAAGAAATTCCCGTACCGCATTGAGGTTTCTTTACCGCCTATGCTTTGTATTTTGTGTTTCCTTCTGAGCCCTTAGCGAACGTGTATTGCGGTTATTGTGCTGGCACAGGTCTTGGCGAGAATATGCAGATGAGGCCACCCCCTGATGGTGAAGCATGGGATTTGGAGCCTGGCACAAGCAAGAAAAGGAAAAGTATGTCAGCCATTGTCCGTCATGCGGCAAAGAAAACAAGGTCACTCGAGCGCCGAGCCACTATCGGGACTGCTGCCCTAACCTTAGGGTCGAATCCTAATACTGAAGGAGAGGACGATGACTGAAGTCCGTTAAGGAGGAGAACAAGTTCAAGTGCGAGAGATTTGCAAGAACCCCAGGCGGAGGTTGCTAAGTCCGGAACACCTAGCTCTGGCCAGGCTCATGGGCCGGGGGTCCTTGAAGAGGACGTTGATAAATCTTTGAATCGTGCAACCGGATTTGATGCAGCTTTTGCTAGGGGGACCATGTGTGTCGATCCTAAGGGATCGGAGCTCGGGGCCTTCCAGGAATACGGGATTCCACTTGGAGAAATCGGCAAACTGAACGACTTCATTTCGAACTTTCCGATTTCATCAGGGGAACTGCGAGATGCCCACAGGATGATCGGTGCCACACCTAGGACTTCTCCTAGGGGGGAGAATTTATTGCCAACATTTTCGATGGCGTTATCGACAGAGCTGATCTCGATATTCCTGGCATCGTTAAAGTGGCGGAGAAGTCCATGCAGCAGGTGATAGTCATTCCCTGCACATTTCTTTCGTCCTCAGGCGTCATTCATCGTATTTCTAACTTTTTTGTTGTGCCACAGTGTAAGGAGATGTGCGACCATGCCATCCTTCCGCTTCGCGGGGAGTTTTCTTATCATGAAAAGGAGCATAAGAAAGTTATTTTGAAGCTGCAGGATTCGGAGGCCTGCTGTGCCTAGGGAGATAAAGAGCTGACAAAGCTTCGGACCGCTTTGGAGACGGCGCTCCGGGAGAAGGCCAATCTTGTTGTTCAGATATTTTGATCATAGCCAACCTTTTACCTCGTATTCACATACGTTCTGTTTTCGTATATTCATTGACTTGCCTTTCTCCCGTAGGTCGAGCAGAGTGGCTCGCATATTAATCAGTTGAATGCGGAGATCTCCAGGGTGAGAGAGCAAAACAAAATAGTGGCCGGGAAATTGGTGACATCCTGGGATCTTCTCACGGATACTCGTAGGGAGATTGTTGCTTTGGTCGCGGGTAAGTCTGAGGCGGAACGAGATCCTGCTACTTATCAGGAAGATGCGTCCACAACGCATATAATGGCTCGTGACATATCCATGGCAGCTGAGCAGAAACTAATCCGAGCTATCGAGCATTCCAAAGCGGAGGTGAAGAGAGAGACCTTAGAGGAACTCAGGTCCATAGGCATCAACTTGTTAGCTGATCTTAAGGAGGTCTATGCAGTGGAGGAAAGATTAGCACTTTTGATTGCCCCCGATAAGGTCAAAGACAATACTGACTTGGAGTAGCTCCGAGTCCCCCCCCCCTTTTGTATGCCTTCCCTTTTGCTTTGTATGCCGCCCCATGGGAAATGGACAGTGTAAAGATGTTTTTTCTTTTTGTCAATGTATAAAAGGAGCTTTCATTCTAACAACCATTCTCCTTGCCTTTTTTCTTTTGCGTTCCGGCATCGGCCCTTCAGGGCCTTCTATCTAGATAAACCGGGGCCCTAAAACTGGCCATGTCCCGCGGTTGAGTCAGCAGCTCCTCTCGAACCAATGTTTGTGGCGTCGAGGGTCTCCCAATGTCCTGCAGATTTCTGAGACATGGGGGAGCCGGGGTGATTCCGCCAGTACACTCCCCTAGGAGAGGGTGACGTTAACACGACCAGAATTAATTGGCCCTCTTGGGTAAGCGGGCAGTTGTCTCTTTGCCTCTATATATTTACTCATTCATCTCTTAATGGTGATTTTGTAGTTCTTGATAAGCCTATCTCCTCTACAGAGCCTGGCGCTTTGTGCTAGTCCTTCCATTTCCCTGTTTCAGTGAATTTTTGCCTGAATCCTCATCTTCTCTCCCCTATTTTGCGGTATTCATGGCCGCTGCTTCGATGCCTGGTCATCGATCGGAGGGGAGTCTTTCTTGTGCTCCATATTTGGACGGCATCAAGAGTTCGCCTCCAATGTCAAGAGAGCGAGGCTCAGGGTACCCTTCCTCGAGAAGGGCTGTCATATCGGGGAAACCTCCTATTGTTCTGGGCCATCAAGAGCATGTGTGGAGGATTATTTCATCGATGGGGAGGAAAACCTTGAGATGATCAAAGAAGAATGCGGATGGGGAGAAGGCGCGATTTTGCAAGTACCTTCCCCGAGGAGAATGTCATGACATATGTTGACAAATTCTTGAGTGTGTATATTCATGTTCTTACGTCGGGTTCCCCAGACTGGGTCGTGCTTGATTTTTGTTGAAGAATCAAGTAACGTTGGCATAGGTTCATTCCTTTCTTTGAAGAATAGTGCAGTCGATGAGATTTTTTGCTGAAAAGGCCGGGATAGAATTTACCCTCAGCCACCTCGTGAGGTTGTACCGGCCATTGTGCTATCAGGGCCTTATTGCTCTTCAGCGTAGATCCACCCGAGCTCCTATAATCGGTAGCTAGGGGGATGAGGACCGTGGATGGATGAATTGGTTCATTCAAATATGAACGACCGACGTTATCCCTGAAGAATTTTTGCCGTTTCCTGAGAAATGGAACTTCGCACATAAATGCTTTGTTTGAACTGCCTTTATCTCAACATGAGGTTGGCTCCGTAATGATATCCTTCTATTCTTTGTTCATAGCAACTCATTGGTCGCCAGGCGAGGTCCCTGATTTAGCCGAGTGGTCTCGTAAGTTGGCATCTTACTTGATTTATGATAGGCGCCGGTGGCGAGATCTATCAAAAAAGAGATGGGAGGCGAAGCATCATGGTAGGTTCCTGGCGTTCTACCCCCTAAGAGATGGCTTCTTTCTTGCTGGCTCATCTGATTTATCTGCTGCAGGTGCCAGGAGTGCTTTCGTGGCAAGGTCCAGTCCTCCGGGGGAGGAGGAGAGGTTGCTGGCCTCGGGGTCAAGGAGTGCCAATAAAAAGAAAGATGCCTCGGGGTGCGAGAAGGCTTGTAGTGAGGTGACTTCTTCGCAGCGGTTAAGGGGGAGCAATTCAGTCGATTGACAACCTTCCGAGAGTGGTACACTATCGGACATTGCTTCGGCATTCGGCGAGGCTTAGTGTTTTTGCCTTATGGTGAGTTTCGACTGCTGTGAGAATGTGATGGCCCTGCGCTCCCCTTTTTTTTTTATTTGGCTTCCTTTCTCAGGCCTTTGACAGGCTTAAAGCCGAACTGCTTCGTTGCGAGGCTCTGTTGCGGGAGGCTCGGGATAGGGAGAAATCCCTCAAGATTCTTTGTGCACCAAAGGAAAACGAGCTTGTATCTTTACGGCATGAGGTGGAACAGAGCCGAGCCCGAGAGGCCCTTTTGGAGAAATAGGTACCCTGCATTTCATGTTGGCCTGCATTCCCTTTTTGTCTTGTCGCCATGATGTTTTACTATTTCAGTTGAAGGATAAGGCGGATGAGTTGGAACAACTCTGGGGTGAGGTTGGCGAAGCCAAACGCGAATTCACTGAGCTGTAGGTGCATATGAATGCCCATTTTGTGGACAAAGAGAGGGCTCAGACTGGGACTTCCGCTCTTGAGGCTCAAATCCAGACCGCCCATGTGAATAATTCAGCTCGGGTGAAGATGATCACAAGAGTCTTATCCGAGCTTTCGAGGACGAAAACCGAGGTGTTGAATTTCCAGGCTGAGATTGTGATGAACAATACCAGGGCGGGACAGATGGCAGCTTATTCAAGAAGCGCTGCTGCTACTAAAGTTGAGCTTAAGAGGACCCTTGATCGTGCAAACAATAACAGGGAGTATGTGAGGTGCAGATCCTAGAGGGAAATCCTCGAGGAGATTCATGCGAGGGGTTTTACTCTCTCGGGGGAGATCGAGCAAGCCAAAGTAGAGGACTATGATGCCAAGTTCCTTCTATCCAGTGCAGAGGATGATGAAAAGGAGACCACCGGGCCATAGTTGCAGAAAAGGGGGAACGTCTATTCCCTGCCTCCTTCGTTGTGTATATAGATTTCATTATATGTCGTAGGTTGAGAATGCACTCCATCGTCAATACGTTAAACTAAGATGGGGAACCCCGCAATTTGTATCTTCTGTATTTTCGCTCGTTGGGGTTTCAATTGAGTCGATTCGACCTTGGATTGGCAAAAACCTCTGAACCTGCAATGTATCCCCGATATTTAATAGGACGGGGATAGCGGCTTTCATTTTTTGCCCTTAGGCTTGCGTGCTTTAACCGTCTTCGAGTTCAGTCTCCGAGTTGGGATTCAACTCGAGTTTAATTTGCCCTCAAGTTTTATGTTTTCATGGGCTGACGATAGTAGCTCTTACGCCTTGGGTCAAAGCGACCATCTATATGTGTGGCCCTTAGGAATGTGTGGTTAACTATTTTGGATCCGGTCTCCGAATCAGGTTACTATTCGAGCTCATTTTAATCCTCATGTTTTCTATTTTTAAGCTGGCGACAATGGCTCTTACATTGTTTGGTCGTTAAGACCTTTTAGTGTGTGGCCTGGAGGCTCATTTGGCTGGAGACAATGGCTCTTATGCTTTTGCTTGTGGGATTTTTGTAGGCTTTATTTCCGCTTGTTAAGGTCTTTTTGAAATGATTTTGCCTGACCCATCGTCAGTTCTGGAAGAACCTCAATTTCAAGTCATTAGCGGAGATATTCGAGCACCTCGGAAGGTACTTAGCTCGTAGGGTAAGTATCTCGAAGGCTTTTGATTTGGAGCTGACATGGTCGAAGCTCATTTGCCTATTGATGGAAGCCTGTTTTAACCGGTTCTTTCTGAAGTATATTCGAAGTAGTGGCCTGCGATTTTGTTTAGCGATGATCGGGCATCCCTGAGTCGCGTTAATTTTGCTAGATCAGCCATTTTGAATGTAGTCATATGCATTTGGCCAGAGCTTATTTTCGATCCCGAGTGATAGTTTAGGCATCTACACCGAGGGTATGCTCTTTCGGGATTCTTACAAATGCAATGTATAGCCTAAACTTCAGGATTTTGAGTTTCATGCCTATTGAGGTCTTACAGTTTGTCATGCCTGTTGAGGTCTTATAGTTTTTCATGCCTATTGAGGTCTTACAGTTTGTGTTACTATGTAGAATAGATCTAGTTGTACCGAGTCAGCCCGCTCGGGGTCTTATGGCCTCGGGTTTTCCAGTGTAAGGCGATTGGCGATAGTCTCTGAGTCATCGAGTTTGCTTAGGCTCGAAGGCCATTATTTGTGAGCTCGAAGTTATCTTTCTGTGGCTTTATGAGCCCAGAGTTCTGACCCTCGGGCCGTGCGGGTGCCAAATTGTTGACACTAAATCTCCGAGTATTTTGGGATGCATTCGGTGGAGGGGCCCTTGTTGCGAGCATGTTGAAATCCCCTTTTCCGGAATACGAGATGCCAAAATATATTCTTTATTGCTTGGCATAAATACATGGTATTTTGTTATTGCGAGCTCGACCTGCACGGGCGCGGCTCCTTGGACGGTTCGGTCCGGTGCATCATTTCCTATTAGGGCTCCGTTCGTCATTTCTTGGAGTGGGATGGTTGTAAAGAATGTCCCGTGGGCTCGCTGAATCCTCCTTGGGAAGTGCGTGGATGTTGCCTCATTAAAAAGTCCTGATGGTAAAAACCCGTTTCGAGATAAAAACCGATCAAAGGAAAAGAGCGCAATAGACGCTTTGAAGCCTCAGGATCTTTGAGTCGGAGTGTCTTCCTGATTACTTTGGCCGTGGACCTGCACAAGAGTTATCATGAAGTAGAAGATGGAAAGAGGGATGGGCGATTATACCTTGGTGGAGACAACGCTTCTTGAGTTCTGGCGCTTTATTCGGCGGTTGCCAAGTGGTACTTCATTTGAATGCGTCTGGGGTGACCATAAAAAAATCATGTGGATGACATGCAGGGGCTCATATGCTTTGTTCCTTTTGGCTATTTCTCCTTCTCGCGATTGATTTTTAGCCTGGTTGTTGAGAAATTCCCGAAGGTGCACGTTATCGAGCAATCGGGCCACTTCCTCTCGGAGCTGCCTGCAATCTTCAGTTCGGTGCCCGTGTGAGTTTTGTAACTCGCAAATAAAATTGTAGTTCATGTGGGAAGGATCCGAATGTACCGGTCTGGCCATCTGGCATCTCTGATTTTGCTAATGGTGAACACGATGTCTGACATATCGATGTTGAAGCTATACTCTAATAGGCAGGGTGCCCCGGTTGGCCCTGTGTACCCGCCGAATCCACCCCTATTGAGGGGTCCCTGAGGGTTCTGTCCTTGGTTTACCAATCAGCCGTTACGGGGTAGATTGCGCTTTGGAACGTTTCTTTGATCATCGGGGTATGGCTGGTAACTTTCTTTATTCGATCTTGACTCCTTCACCAAGAGCCTGCTCGGGTATACTGAGCCCGAAAGGGCTCCCCACTGGTCGTCCTCGACCCTGATCTTTGACTGGTATCGGTTGTGGACGTCCGACTAGGTTATAGTAGGATACTCGATCAGATTCGCTTTCAGCCGCCTTGATGCCACCGAGCTTCGTTCGTTCAGGCCTTGAGTGAAGGCCTACACTGCCTAGTCATTGGAGACCGGGGGGAGCTCCATTCGTTCTATCTGAAAACGAGACACGAATTTTCGCAGTATTTCGTTCTCCCTTTTCTTAATCTTGAATATGCTGGACTGCCTTGTTGCTACCTTGATGGCGCCGGCGTGCGCCCTTACGAAAGAGTCCGCCACCATGGCTAGCAAATCCATGGATTTGGGAGCCAGGTTGTGGTACCACATCATGGCCCCCTTCGAGAGCATTTCTCCAAATTTATTCATCCGGACTGACTCGATCTCATTGTTCTTTATGTCATTGCCCTTCACCGCACACGTGTAGGCAGTGACGTGTTTGTTGGGATCCGAGGTCCCATTGTATTTTGGGAGTTATGGCATTCTAAACTTCTTTGGGATGGGCTTTGGGGCCGCTTCCTTTGGGAACGGCCTCTTTATGAACTTGTTCGAATCCAAGCCCTTGAGGATTGGGGTGCACCTGGGATTTGATCTTCCATAGAGTTGTAGGTCTCGACCTTTTTATCGTTGGCTGCAATCATTTTCTCACCCGATTCGATCCTTCTGGTGAGGTCCTCAATCATCTTTAGTATGGCGCTGCTATGCTGGGAGTCTTTGGATGGCTTTGCAACTGAGCAATGGCCAATTGTTGTGCCTGTAACATCTCAAAAGTAACATGAAGACTAACTTTCTGTTCTTCCTGAGCTGGGATTTTTTGGGCTTCCTATCGGTCGCTGTGCCATAGGCTCCTGTCGGTGTGGGAAGTTTCGTCGACTTGTTGTGCGTCCTATGAATCCATGTCCGCTAGAATCAGTCCGGGTGCGTTATCAAAATTCTGTGGTGGCGCTCCAGCGGTTGGGACAGACACACCATTTTACTCGTGGTTTTTGAGGTTGTCGCTCTCGATTCTGTTTACCGAGCCAGACATTTTGACCTGAAATCAAGAGATCTTGGACAAGAAAAAGTGTGAAAGTTAACTTGCGTTTGTGCAATGAAACCAGCAAGAAAATAATCATTATTATTTTTAGCTCCATGGTGGGTGCCAAACTGTTTATCGTGAAAATGGTAAAAACAATTAGTTTATAAATGGGATTCTAAAATACATGATCTATTTTTATGCTAGTTGTTAGAGCAGATGATGCTAAGAATATGATGTTTAACGATGAAATCCGAGCTAAAACAAAGTAATAATTAAACCTAAAGGCTTACGGTCCGAGCTTCGGACCGGTCAATGGAGGACCTCAGGGTCGATATCTGGGCTCGATATCGAGCTATCGGGGGTAGTCGGGAATACGATAACAATTAAGATATGATTAATCAAGGCTCCTTATGGCCAATACCAAACAATAAAGGAAGAAAGAGTAAGAAGGCGACAAATGCTAAAGTGCCCTCGAGCCAGTGAGGACGAGCAAGTTAGAAAGAAGAGAGAGAGAGAGAGAGATATTATTGCACTTGAGTAGAATAGTTGGAGCAACATCAGCCCTCTACATAGTGGCATATATTTCCCTTATATGGGGGAGGGGAAACAATATAGTATAGAGTGCATTAAATGCAAAGATACGGGGATGGGACGACTAGGCGCGGTGATAGTGTTTGTTGATTCTAGCTGCTCGCCTCGGGGATCTCACATCCTTGGAACCTTTGTTGGATCATGAACAAATTCCCCAACCTCGAAATTTTTGCTGGGCCGCGAACGAATCTCGAAGGAAGGAGCTCGATCGCAATCCTGCAGCCTCGAGGTGCTGATATGACTCCCCGAATGCACCTTAGCGGCGAGAAATAGACCCCTCTGATTTCACCACATACAGAACTCAAGATAGAAAGAATTCACTCACTCTCACAAACAACATTCATATGCCATAAAAGACATACCACAAGCTTGCCCGTAGTGTACTACTCTACTAATCAAGCACATGTAGTCAAGGATCAAGTAGGAGTTTATTTGGTTGTAATGTAGGCTGCGGGATGGGTAGAATACACTTGGATATAAGAGTGACTTCATCTCCCTAAGCACTTCAATACATAAAATTATCCATTAAAAACCACAGACTTGTCTCAAACCATAACTCCACCTTCATATAAATATACATCAAAGCCCTACTTCTTTAAGCACAATTATATCAAGAGTTACCACTTTCAAGGGATATTTTTCACAATCATACAATTATTTGTTCTCTTTTTCAATTCAAGTGGCTCATACTTTTTCAAAACAGTGCACCTTTATCCATATATCATTAGTTCCACTCAAAAGCCAATCCAACGCCCTACACTCTCACTTTTACAAAGTTCATAATAAATTCAAGTGATTGCGTGAGGTAAAAGGTTCAAATAGATGGTCAATTCAAACACAAGGGTAAGGCTTGTAATGTGATTCCCAAAGAAATAAGATTACAGGATCAACTGAGTTAACTAAGATACATAACAATTAGGTGGGTGAAAGCATATAACTGGCTCTACAAAGAAATGCCTGTATCACTTCCAAGACTGAATAAAACTAGTATTTCGTTTTGCAAACACACGTGTCAAGTTCTAGACATCAAATGTAATATAATGAATAATACAAAACCTCACACACACATGGCGCATAACTCACAGGATCGAACTATCAAGACACTCTAGTCAAACTAGTTAAGCATTGTTAAGATATAAAAATTAAGGTCCTTATACAAGAGTCAAAAACTGAGTCTAAGCGTCACAACCAAAGCACTCACTATTCTCAAGGTATACCAAAATCAAGAGATATTTCTTCAACTCAAAACATATCACAAGGTTTCCTACTTCCTAACTGAAAAAAATATTAACTACTCCCGGTTCAAACAAACCCTTGGAAAAGAACCTCGGCCCAAAGAAAAATCAAGGGGGAATTATAATACTACCTAACAAAAGAAAATCTTTTTGGTCTTCCTTCGACTTTAATTCCTCAAGAAACCTGCCGACGATATCCATCGTCGGGACAAAACAAAATTTTTAAAATTATTACAATTTTTAATTTTTTTCTTCTGTATCTAACTACTAAATCTAAGCAAAAAGAAACACATATACATACAAATATCCCCCACCACACACTTTAAGTTGTTGCATGTCCCCATGACACACATTAAAAACAATAAGTGATACGCTCAAATTACACTTTAATTAAATAGTGTAAGGCGTCGGTGTAAAATACAGTAACCCAACAAGGTTGGGGTCGAATCCCACAGGGAATAGGCATGAAGGGTTAGTCGAGTGGTGTGATACTTGACTTAGGCCATAATTCTATTCCGTTAACGTAACAAGAGAATTATATGATTGTGAATTGAAAAGATAACTAATTGTAACTTTGAGAATGTAAACGATTTGACTAAGGAAACCAAGATTGCGTCCCCATTAATGGAATGTAATGGTATCGGTGTTAATATGATATATTTCTAATGGAAGGTCCTTTGATATGCAAATGATTTCTAAATGACTACCCAATACTTTCCAATAGTTGAGTAGTATTTTCCCTTTATGATTTTTCCAAATATAAAAGAGTTGCAAATTAAGAACAATCAATTTATGCCAAGTAGAACCCACTTATTCCTAAGCGATTCTATTAAACAAAATTTAACGTCTTGAGTTCTTGATATTCAATTCTACCAAACTCTAACTCACTTTTCCAAATAAAGAAATAGTAAAATGGAATAGATTAATCTTTGCAACCACCAACCATAATAAAGAACAAGAATTGAATAAATATCAACCAACCATTATATACATATATATATATATATATCCCTGTCACGACCCCGGTTCGCCCTCCATGAACCATCATGACGACACCTAGTCCTCTACGATTAGGTAAGCCTAAATTGCGGAAGATAACAAAAGTGCGGAATAAAAATAAATTAAAGCAGACTGAAGAGTGATAAAATAGTGTATAAAAGTACCGCTCGACATACACAATATTTAACTATCAACCAAGTTATACTTCCAAGACCCGGAAACCCATGAATCACAAGCTAAGGATCACGAACAATACTCTAACTCTAGAATATCTAACAAGGAAAAGAAATATAGAAGGGCAAATGTTTAAAAGCAAGAATAGAAATGGACTCCTCAGTCTGCGGACGCGACAGATGTACCTCGAAGTCGATGGAGCAGTCGCCTCACCTCGCCTCAAGGGTGATAGGACTAAGTCGCATTACGTGGATCTGCACATGAAAAACATGTGCAGAAGGGGCATGAGTACACTACAGCGGTACTCAGTAAATGCCAAGCCTAACCTCGGTCGGGTAGTGACGATGAAGGTCAGGGCCCTACTGAGGTTAAATAAAATATAAAGTATAGCAGTGTAGAACAAGATAGTATAATTAAGTGCAACAATAAGAAATAACGTAGAATTGAAAGAGCAACAACAACTAGAACAGAGGCAAAATAATCACGAAAAGGAAATACAACTCAACACAGAGATAACAATTGGGGTACCTTCCAGGATACCATCTTGTAGTCCCAATTACATCTATCCAGTGGATCTCTCGGGATATCGTCCCTTAGTCTATCATATATATCCGAAGGATCTCCTGTGATCTCGTCCGTATTCCAACTATCAGTGCGTGGGGATCTACCGAAATCCTGATCCGTTGTCTCAAATATAAATACCCAGTACTGGGGGAATCTACCGGGTGCAGCCCCATAGTTCCATATAACTATGCAGGGGGGATCTACAAGAATCCCACATCCGTAGTCCCAAATAAATAGATAAAGGGGATCTACCGGAATCCCACATCGGTAGTCCCAAATAAATAGACAAGGGGGTTATACCAGAATCCCACATCCGTAGTACCAATGTAAATACACAACAGCAATAAGAAAATATTCAGAAATGGCAAATTTCATCTAAGGCAACAAGTAATTCTAGCCTAGCATGCTGCACAGAATTCAGGTAAGGCAGATTGAGCAAATAAAGCAATTAAATCACTTAGACATGGTTTCCTAAGCTAACAACATGCTTAATAGTGCGTGTAAGAAAAATAGGAAAAGAAACATACAAGTAATTACTTAATGAAAATCGAATTTCCAACATTAGCACAAGTACGCACTCGTCACCTCACGTACAAGACATTTCAATTACCAAATATACCAAATCCTAAGGGGAAAGGTCCCCCACACAAGGTTAAGCAAGCCACTTACCTCGAACCGGCTCAATAATCAATCTGAAACTATGCTCTTGCCACGAGTACTCGACTCCAAAATGGCCCAAATCTATTCAATTCAATTTCATACCATAAATAACACTTCAAGTATCTGATTCAACTAAGAATTTCTAAGCTACTACACAAAATTAGGTAAAATGACTAAAATGCCCCTGGGGTCCACATCTCGGAATTGGGTAAAATTTATATTTTCAAAATTCTCACACTCTCCCGAGTTCATGCATACCAAAATTATCCAAATCTGAGGTTAAATTCCCAATCAAAAGTCAAATTCTAGGTCTAAGAACTTTCTTCCAACTTTTCCTCAATTTTCATCTCCAATCCGAAATTAAATGATGAAACTAACTATAGATTGATGGAGTATAACTAGAAAGAGTTAAAGAATTGTTACCCAATGATCTCCTCTTCAATTTCCACTCAAAATCGCCCTCTCCCGAGCTCAAAATCGAATTTCTAACTTTTGAAACTAAACATTAGAAATTTCATATTTCTGCCCAGTTGTTTCCGCATATGCGGTCCCGCATTTGCGTAACAATGGTCGCATTTGTGACTTTTCACTTAAGGCCCAGCTTTTCGCATCTGCGACTATCCTTTTGTAGATGTGGGGCCGCTTCTGCGGTGAAGACCCCGCTTCTGCGGTCCCTGCTGCCATTCCTCCTTTTCTGCTACTACGGTAGATTCGCCGCTTTTACGGCTCCGCACCTGCAGTTCCATACTCGCAGGTGCGGTTATGACAGAAGAACAGCTGAAGCTACAACTCCAAAGTCCCAATATCCTTTCGTCAACCATCCAAAATCATCCTGAGGCCCCCGGGACCTCATCCAAACCTACCAATATATCCCATAACTTCATTCAAACTTGTTCCAACCTTCAAAACGCTCAAAACAATATCGAAACACCTATTTTTCATCGGATTCAATCCTAAGAAAAAACTCTAAAAATACGCTTTCGATCAAAAAGTCTATCAAACCTCGTCTGAATGACCTAAAATTTTGCAAACACGTCACATTCAACACTGAGGAGATACTCCAACTTCCAAAATTCCATTATGACCCTCGAATCAAAATCTCACTATCGAACCGGAAACTTCAAAATTCAGCATTTCGGCATTTCCAGCCTAAATTAGCTACGGACCTCCAAAACACAATCTGAACATGCCCCTAAGCCTGAAATCACCCAACGGAGCTAACTGAACCACCAGATTTCCATTCCGAGACCGTCTTCATACTGTTCCAACTACAATCAACTTTCCAACACTTAAGCTCTCATTTAGGGACTAAGTATCCCAAAACTCTCCGAAACTCAAAACTGAACATCTCGGTAAATCAAAATAGCTGAAATAAACTAGGGGAAAACAGTTAATGGGGGATCGGGGCATAAATTCCTAAAACTACCGGCCGGGTCGTCACATCCTCCTACACTTAAATATTCGTTCATCCTCGAACGAGCATAGAGACATACCTGAAGTAGTGAAAAGATGAGGGTAACGGCTGCGCATATCCCGCTCGGTCTCCCAGGTCGCCTCCTCAATCGGCTGACCCCGCCATTGAACCTTTACCGATGCAATGTTCTTTGACCTCAGCTTTCTAACCTACCTATCCAATATTGCCACTGGCTCCTCAATATAATATAAATCCATGTCCAACTGGACTGAACTAAAATCCAACACGTGTGACGGGTCACCGTGATACCTGCAGAGCATCGAAACATGCAATACCAGATGAACTCCTACCAAGCTAGGAGGTAAGGCAAGCTCATAAGCAACCTCCCCAACACGCCTCAATATCTCAAAAGGGCCAATAAACCTCGGACTCAACTTCCCTTTCTTCCCAAATCTCATAACGCCCTTCATAGGCGAAACCCGAAGTACAACCCGCTCTCCAACCATATAGAAAACGTCACGAACCTTCCGATCCGCATAACTCTTTTTTCTTGACTGGGCTGTACGGAGTCTATATTGAATCACCTTGACCTTCTCCAAAGCATCCTGAACCAAGTCTGTGCCCAATAGTCTAGCCTCACCCGGCTCAAACAAATCCACCGGGGATGTCACGCCCCAAAAACTGAGGAGCGCAACCGGCGCTCAACTGAGTAAACCCGACTGAGTAAGCCTGTTAGGTTTCATTCTACTTAAACTAATTCATGAATAAATAGAATATGGACTCCATTAATCATACTTTGTAAGTATTTCATTAACAACTTCCATTTTATTTCCATTAGCAGCTTAATTCATAATTATCAAAATATTACAAGTTTTATAAATCTTTGCCAAATATGAAGATTTTCTAGCACAATTCCCCATTATCAAACACCACCCACAACCTGTCTATGGAGCCTCTAAATACAACTGAAGAGTAATATGGAAATTTCGACAACAAGGCTCCGGCTATACCTCAAAATACAAAGTACATGATATATAATTGATACAGGACCCCAAAATGAAGTGGGGCTCACCATGTCAGCTGAAAAGAAGATGTGTTACTAGCTGCGACCACCACTGCCATCTATGGAACCACCTACATCCATTTAAAGATGTAACCCCCGGCAAAAGGGACATTAGTACCATCGAATAACACTAGTATGTATACAAAAACACCATCTCATTAGAAAGAACAACCATAAAAGAACAAAGAAATCAAAAGGATTCAACAAAAGCTTTAAAAAATCACCACATCATCAAATGAAAGGAATCACATAGCTTTCACATAATTTCCATAGCTTTAGTTTGGGCCATTTAATACTGTTCATCATCATTCACAATACCACGACTTTCTTGAGCGGAGTCCGATCACGACCCGATCGGCTAGGTTGCCTTATTTGAGACACGTACTTCAATCAAAATCTCATTCTTACTTTCCAGAATTCAATATCAGCACAATACCACCATGTGTGCGGCATGACGTCCGATCACGACCCGATCGGCTAGGCCGCCTTACCAAAGCATTGTTCCATTCTCATTAATCATCTCATTTCAATCTTTATTTCACATATATCAATTCATAGGCACTTAGGGCCACAATTATCACATCATACTTGGCATTAGGCCACATTTCATAACTCACATTCCACATCACTTTCACTTTCAACATCAAACATGCAATTTAAGATAATGGGCAAATACAAGAGCAATTCAAGTTGTAAGCATAGAGAGGAATTCTCATGATTCGGCATAATAATCACAAACTTGAGAATTCCGCATAATAATCACAAACTTGACTTGAAATCTAGGCAATTTAGCATATAATTCACATTCTTCACATATCCTCAATTTACCAAAAATAGCACATTGAACACATTGAGACACACCTTTCACGTATATTCTTGCACCGCAAAATCCTTAAAAATAACAAATACTACATAAATCAAATTCCGGACTTACAACATATGCAGGGACACCATGGGAGCTCATTTTTTAAGAAGAGAGGTTTTTAGCCATACATACCTTGTTTAAGCTTTTCTTAAGTTTCTACAATCCACCAACACCTCTAGCAATAACAATCTATAAGGAGAAAACGAAATCAATTAATAATTTAGAAGGATTTCCCATGGTATAACTCTCTTAGGAATTTCATCAAACACCTAATCATGTGAAATCGACTACAAGGTTCTACAATGGAAATTTCTTCTTCCCTCATCCAATTTCATCATGACTACCCAAAATAGTTCATTAATCCCACTTACTATAGCTTAGTGTCACATGCATGGACTATTTCTAATCCCACAACATAATTTTGAACTCATAATCTCATATATGAAATATTAGAAGTGGGACTTACCCGGAAGATAGTGAGCTAGAGATTAGCATGCTTGATTCTTGAGGGTTTGTGCAAGATTGATGATTAGGAGGCTAGGTTTTCTCTTTATCTCTCTAAAATGCTCCCACCTCTCTCTAGATTTAGTGTAAAATGGTCCCAAATGAAGCCCAAAAGCTTATTTATCAAAGTGGGTTCGGACATGAAAATTTCCAAAAATGACCCCCGAAGTCAAATATGTGGTGCAATTATATATGCTTTAGCATAATCGAAATGTGGGCAGCATTCTTGCAGCACAATCATTATACAATAGCATAATCAACATGCGACAGCATAACATTTTGCCTGACACTGCTTCATTATGCGACGCATATGCGGTCCACATAGTAGTTTTGCGATCGCAAAATTGGTCGTAAATCAAAACTTTGGTAATTTGATCATAACATTGTGTAGTAATGTCCAAATGACGAACGGTTTGATGCGTTAGAAACTAGACTCGAAGACCTTTCATTTCATAGGTTGTTCACCATATAAAACCTTATATATATTTATATATTCTCGTCCAAAGTGTGGACTTGTGCGAACCCATTTGGAATTTTAGCCTAGTATGAAATTTTCCAATTTTCCAATTTTGCCGAACTTTCGGCAGACTCTCCTTTGTGACTAGGCCTATCCACCTGCCAGAGAATCACCAAAACCATCCTAACAACACATCCACAATGAGACAAAGCACCACAATATATATATCAACAATACTAATCTCACCATGACAAGCACTACATTATTATAATGGTACTTGGACATGAACTACACATTTCTAAATCATAATACCTAGAAGGTACCTTTCAAGTCAAAACCAATTGCTATACAATCAAGAGAAAATACCTATCAAATATATGTGATCACACGGGGATGCTTCCTATTTGACATGTTTGAACCTTCAATACCCACTAGATTTAATACAATGAAGAGCAATGGAATTTAAGATCAGGCTGGAATTATACATGAATCCATTAATGTACTGAGCAGAGTATTTCATGAGGTTATATGCTAATAGACACGAATATTACTACTAATAATACTGACATGGTTAATTCTTTTGACGACATTAATTATTAGACAAATGAGGCATATGGGTAACTAGTACATTGGCAATAAGAATCATTAAAGAGGAATATTTAAGTACGTGTCAGCCGTCTCCTGGAGTGTAGGGAAAGTCAGTTTATCAGGAAGGAGAATACTCTGGCACCTTGAATGCGATATGGGTTTCAAAGTACATGAAGTTGAATTACACTCCTATCGTTAACTGATATGAGGAATCTATGCCACAAGCCTATGAGGATGAAAAAAGTGGAACACTTATGGGATTATCATGTTTCAAACAGCTTAACCCTTCCTGATAATTGATCCTCTATGAGAGAAATAAAGATATGACAACTTGTGTTCCAAATCAATATGCTCATGATATGTGCAAAAATCTAAAGGCATCTAATCTCAACCTTTCACGAGTGAAACCACATTGCTAGGACATCTTAATATTGGGACGAAATCATGTATTAGTTAGAGAGGTTTTAATGGTTAACATGATGCTCTGGGGAGAAAGATAAATAACACTCCTATCCACACATGAAGGTGGAATACCAAGGGTAGCAAAATTCCCTGCACATGACAATGACATCGTCAATAATCCTAGAAGCCGAGTGAGCTGAAGGCCACGTAACCCATACAATCCAACCCATTTAAGAATTTTGAAAAAGGAACACACTTTGGTTGGAAATCATGGCAATATAAGCCTTAATTTAAGGGAAATAATTACTTTTGGAACCCATGAGTCAAGCCCACGTAGCCCTAGAAAATCATTACCAATGGCGAGAAAGTACTTAAAACCATTACGAGTTGGTGTAGAATAAGGCCTCAAAGTGTCCACATAATAAGTTTGAAAAAATAAGACATCTTAATGTATTTATCAGGGAAAAGTAACCTGGGTTATCTACTCACAGGGACAAGCAAAACAAGTAAATGGTTGTTAGAAGAACATCTACAAGGAATACCAGCAATATTTATTTATTCTAACAAACGGAATATGTACCCATCCTTGATGCTATAAGTCTTCCTCTTTGATACCATAAAACATAAATGAATTTTACAATGAGAGTTATCAGATTAAATAGATAGTAGGGCAGCAAAACTAATGAGTACCATTTGGAACCAACAAGCTTAAACTGAGTTGAAGACATTAGAAGTCTATAGTAAAGGGGAATTTACCCACTTCTAGTGTCTTTTTTTTGAAAAGGGGGTTTGTATAGTACATAAAAGTGAGGTTAATTGAATCGAATCATATAGTTGGATAGCTAGTCGAGAAAATGAGATAAGATCGTATTGAAAAATATGGAGAAACGACACATAATGCAAGGTAAATGAAAAGAAAGTGAGAGAGCCTATGGAAGTATCCTTTTCATTGCAACCACTAGGAAGGGTTGTAATATAATGGCTTACGAGAAGCTACATTTTTGAAAGATCTTTGTAAGTAGTCACATGATGTATAGCTCCAGAATTGAAAAATCCAATTAAGTTTAGCAACTCTACTTCACAATGAAGCACTACAACACACTTTTACACAACTAGCTATTACCAGCCACATTAGGAGATGTTATAAGACTTGGATGAGAGAAAGGCTTTGATATATGAATGTGTTACTAGGTGTATTGCTCCTTGGTAAACCCAAAACCAAAAGGCGAGAGTTAGACTAATAAGCAGATCGTTGGACTAGCATATGTGTAGATTATCTATTATCGAAAGAAGATCATTCAATCTCAGCAATTGCGGCATGCAATCAACCCTTGATGAACTTGAAGTGAGGTGGGAACCCAATGAGATAGTATAAGATAATCATGGAAGGTTTGTAGGTCTTCATAATGAGTTCTCCATGGATTTTGACTTGAGAAATACCTAGATGCTAATAAAAGACAGAAAAACATGAGAAATAATCGTTGTGCATTGATAACCCCCAAAGGCACGCTTGGTCTTGACGGAGAGCCTAGTAAGGGTCCATATGAGAAAGGAAGTGTTACTATGACACATAGAAGGATATGTTCTCTCATGGTTATCGAACTAGTATTGGGAAACTAGCACAATGAATTCACTAACTAAGGAACACAATTAACACATGTTGTGGAGGTGTAAAGACAAAATAAACATTTGTTATGAGCTGGACATGCTTCTGCTATATTAACTCCCAACTGTAACACACGACCAAGCCACAGGCAATCACAATATTAGGAACAAAGTGAGCTACTTACTGCGGGATGTCCCAAGTTGACACGAAAGTTGTATTAAGATGGTGACACAAGATATTCCTATGAAGGGGATGTGAGGATCTCAATTTTCAGAGAGACTTTATGCACACGGTGACCATTTTGATTGACATGAACTCATGTGATAGGTGTTAAGGTATGCTCTTATGTTACTAGACAGTGAGAAGCTCTCATGATAATACTCGAAAAAGAGTAGAGTGACGGTTCAGACCATAGAAGCCATATACACTAGTGAGTAAAAGAGTGACTCGAGAAGGATCGCAACACTGGAATTCTTTACATGGAACTTGACACCACATAGTTAAACTTTACGACGGAGCATGCATAGGCACAAATGAACAGATATTGTCCATTTAAATAAAAAGATCTTGTAAGAAATTTATCAGGTATAGTCCCTTGTTGAAAATTTAGGAAAGTAAGTGAAAAGTGTTAATCCTAGAGTTATACCTCAATTAAAGGATATAATTATAGAACTTAATTCCACAAAAGTGTGTAAATAAGAGAATTAGTGATAGAGTGGATTCACGAATAATATGTCTTGTTCACAGAGTAGGCACATGCAATGTTTTGTCACTCAACATCTTATTACGACCATGTTCATGAGAACTCTTCAATATGGGTGCACATATACAAAAAGGAAATTGTGCGGTGTTCATAATGATGTAGCAAGGAATGACTTACTTGGTAACTTTATATTGGTGGGGCAATGCATTAACTGATGCACCCTGACTCCACACCTGTAACATACATTCGTAATATACTGATATACTACATGATCTGGTGGTGTAGTGACATTAATAGGAACAAGGGTACTCCCCTTAGCAACAAGTTCTACCAATCCCTCCATGGCTCGATACATTCTTCTAACAAACTCTTGGGCAATCTCGCTCAGATTCAATGGTGGGGTCATTCCCTCCTTACTGCTTCAAACTCGTGGATTATGGTTTCAAGACTACTCATCTTGAGAGTAAGACATAGCGAGGAAATTAGCTCCATATCTTGGGTTCTACTACACGATCTGGAGTATCAAAGAAGGATAAAATACCTAAATGTCCAAATAGCCTCCAACTTATAGATGCGGTCGACAACACACCGATAAGAAGGACTCTACTAGACACGACTCCGAGACATCCTAGGACATTTTAAAACCTTAGGTTCTGATACCAAGTTTGTCACGCCCTAAAAATGAGGAGCGCGACCGACGCTCAACCGAGTAAACCCGACTGAACAAACGTCTTAGATTTCATTCTACCCAAACTAATTAATGAATAAATATGAGATGGACTCCATTAATCATACTTTGTAAGTATTTCATTAACAACTTCAATTTTATTTCCATTAGCAACTTAATTCATAATTATCAAAATATTACAAGTTTTATAAATCTTTGCCAAATATCAAGATTTCTAACTCAATTCCCCTTTATCAAACACCACCCACAACTTGTCTACGGAGCCTCTAAATACAACTGAAGAGTAATATGGAAATGCTGGCAACAAGGCTCTGGCTATACCTCAAAATACAAAGTACACGATATACAATTGATATAGGACCCCGAAATGAAGTGGGGCTCACCATGTTAGCTGAAAGGAAGATGCGTCACTAGCTGCGACCACCACTGCCTGATATGGAACCAGCTTTATCCATTTAAAGACGTAGCGCCCCCAACAAAAGGCACATTAGTTCCATCGAATAGCACTAGTATGTATAACTAAACACCATCTCATTATAAAGAACAACCATACAAGAACAAAGAAATCATAAAGTTTCAGCAAAAGCTTTAAACAATCACCACATCATCAAATAAAAGGAATCACATAGCTTTCACATAATTTCCATAGCTTTAATTTGGGCCATTTAATATTGTTCATCATCATTCACAATACCACCGCTTTCTTGAGCGGAATCCGATCACGACCCGATCGGCTAGATTTCCTCATTTGAGACATGTACCTCAATCACAATCTCATTCTCACTTTCCATAATTCAATATCAGCACAATACCACCATGCGTGCGGCATGGCGTCCGATCACGGCCCAATCGGCTAGGCCGCCTTACCAAGGCGTTGTTTCTTTCTCATTAATCATCTCATTTCAATTTTTATTTCACATATATCAATTCATAGGAACTTAGGGCCATAATTATCACATCATACTTGGCATTAGGCCACATTTCATAACTCACATTCCACATCACTTTCACTTTCAACATCAAACATGCAATTTAAGATAATGGGCACATACAAGAGCAATTCAAGTTGTAAGCACAAAGAGGAATTCTTATGATTCGACATAATAATCATAATTTAAACTTGACTTGAAATCTAGGAAATTTAGCATATAGTTCACATTCTTCACATATCCCTGATTTACCAAGAATAGCATATTGAACACATTGAGACACACCTTTCACATATATTCTTTCTTGCACCACCAAATCCTTTGAAATAACAAATATTACGAAAATCAAATTCCGAACTTACAACATATTTGGGGACACCATAGGATCTCATTTTCTAAGAAGAGGGGGTTTTAGCCATACATACTTTGTTTAAGCTTTTCTTAAGTTTCTACAATCCACCAACACCTCTAGCAATAACAATTTATAAGGAGAAAGCGAAATCAATTAATAATTTAGAAGGATTTCCCATGGTATAACTATATTAGGAATTTCATCAAACACCTAATCATGTGAAATAGACTACAAGGTTCTACAATGGAAATTCCTTCTTCCCTCATCCAATTTCATCAAGAACTACCCAAAATAGTTCATTAATCCCACATACTATAGCTTAGTATCACATGCATGGCCTATTTCTAACCCCACAATATATTTTTGAACTCATAATCTCATATATGAAATATTAGAAGTAGCACTTACCCAGAAGATAGTGAGCTACAGATTAGCATGCTTGATTCTTGAGGGTTTGTGCAAGATTGATGATTAGGAGGCTAGGTTCCCTCTTTCTCTCTATAAAATACTCTCACCTCTCTCTAGATTTAGTGTAAAATGGTCCCAAATGAAGCCCCAAAGCCTATTTATCAAAGTGGGTTCGGATATGAAAATTTCCAAAAATGACCTCCGAAGTCAAATATGTGGTGCAATTATATATGCTATAGCATAATCGAAATGTGGGTAGCATTCTTGTAGCATAATCATTATGCGATAGCATAATCAACATCATAATCGATTATGCTACAGCATAATCAACATGCAACAACATAATGTTTTGCCCGACACTACTTCATTATGCGACGCATATGAGGTCCGCATAGTCGTTTTGCGATCGCAAAATTTGTCGCAAATCCAGACTTTGGTAATTTGATCATAACTTTGTGTAAAAATGTCTAATGACAAACGGTTTGAAGCGTTAGAAATTAGATTCGAATACCTTTCATTTGATAGGTTGTTCACCACATAAAACCTTATATATATTTAGATATTCTCATCCAAAGTGTGGACTTGTGCGAACTCATTAGGAATTTTATCCTAGTATGAAAGTTTCCAATTTTACTTAGACTTGGGCCTCCCATTAAACCCCACATTACACATTATAAGGCTTATACACTTATTTACCAAATCCAATTGATTCCCATCATGTTAATAGTACATAATATATTATAATTAGCGTACCTAGTACCACAAAATCCAAAATTACTTGGCAAAATCTTCGGGGCCTTACAGGGGATCTACACCGCCTACCATATAAAGCCTCATACGGTGCCTTCTGAATGTTGGACTGATAGCTGTTATTGTAAGCAAACTCCACCAATGGCAAGAACGGATCCCAAGACCCTCAAAACTCAATCACACACGCACAGAGCATATCCTCAAGAATCTGAATGGTGCGCTCGGACTATCCGTCCGTATGAGGGTGAAATGTTGTGCTCAACTCTACTCGAGTACCCAATTCATGTTGAACGGCCCTCCAGAACCGTGATGTTAACTGAGTTCCTCTATCTGAAATGATGGACACTGGAATACCATGCAGACGAACAATCTTTCAGATATATATCTCCGTCAACCGCTCCAAAGAATACGTAGTACACATAGGAATGAAATGAGCGGACTTGGTCAGCCGATCCACAATCACCCGTGGGAGCCCAAATATAAAATCCATGGTGATCCGGTCCCACTTCCACTCCAGAATCTCTATCTACTGAAGCAACCCACCCGGTCTATGGTGCTCATACATCACCTGCTGATAGTTGAGGCACCGAGCTACAAATCCAACTATATCCTTCTTTATCCGCCTCCACCAGTAGTGCTGCCTCAAATCCTGATACATCTTCATGGCACCCGGATAGATGGAATATCGCAAACTATGGGCCTCATCAAGAATCAACTCTCGAAGCCCATCGACATTGGGTATACAAATCCGACCCTGCATCCTCAACACCCCATCATCACCAATAGTCACATCTCCGGCATCACCGTGCTGAACCTTGTCCTTGAGGACAATCAAATGAGGGTAATCATACTGACGCTCCCTGATACGATCAAATAAGTAAAACCGTGAAACCACGCAAGGTAGAACCCGACTGGGCTCCAAAAGATCCAATCACACAAATTGGCTTGCTAAGGCATGAACATCCATCGCTATGGGCCTCTCCGATGCTAGTAAATAAGCCAAACTCTCTGCCCGATGATTCAAAGCATCAACCACCACATTAGCCTTGCCCGGGTGATACAAAATAGTGATGCCATAGTCATTTAGCAACTCTAACCACCTCCTCTAGCGCAAATTTAGATACTTTTGCTTGAAAAGGTGCTGTAAGCTCCGATGGTCAGTATAAATCTCATAGGGAAACCCGTAAAAATAATGGCGCAAAATCTTCAGGGCGTGAACAATGACAGCTAACTCAAGGTCGGTATAAGACCCCAAACCTGTAGGCCGTATCAAAATTGGGGTTGTGGTCAAAGCTGTCTTAAGATTCAGAAAGCTCACCTCACACACCTCCATCTACTGGAACAGAGCACCTTTCTGAGTCAGTCTGGTCATAGGGGCTGCAATCGATGAAAACCCTTCAACAAAACGGCGGTAGTAACCCGCCAAGCCAAGGAAACTACAAATCTCTGTAGCTGAGGATTGTTTGGACCAACTCTCACGGCTTTTATTTGCTTTGGATCCACCTGAATGACCTCACTCGATACCACATGGCCTAAGAATTACACTGAATCCAACCAAAACTCACATTTCGAGAACTTAGCATATAACTTCTTCTCTCTCAGAGTCTGAAGCACAGTCCTCAGGTGCTACTCATGATCTTCCCGGCTCCGGGAATACACTAGAATATCATCAATAAAAACAATGACAAACGAGTCAAGATATGGCCGGAACACACTATGCATCAAATGCATAAAGGTTGCTGGGGCATTGGTCAGCCCAAATGACATAACAAGGAACTCGTAATGACCATATCGAGTCCTAAAAGTAGTCTTCGGGATATCTGGCTCTCGAATCTTAAACTGATGGTAACCTGAGCGCAAATCAATCTTAGAAAACACCCGTGCACTCTGAAGCTGGTCAAGCAGATCATCAATACGAGGCAAATGATAATGGTTCTTCACTGTAACCTTGTTAAACTGGCAATAATCAGTACACTACGCATAGAACCATCCTTTTTCTTCACAAACAAGACAGAAGCACCCCAAGGTGATACACTAGGCCGAATAAAACCCTTGTCAAGCAATTCCAGTACTAGATCTTTCAACTTCTTCAACTCAAGAGGATCCACATGATACGGAGGAACAGAAATGGGCTGAGTGCCCGGCAAAAGATCAATGCCAAAATTAATATCTCTATCAGACGGCATGCCTAGAAGGTTAGCCGGAAACACATCGGGAAATTTCCGTACTATTGAAACTAAATCAACTGAAGAGGTATCAATACTGACATCTATCACATAAGCTAAATATGCGTCATACCCCTTCTCAACCATACGTTGAGCTTTAAGAAAAAAATAACTCTACTGGGAGTGTGATCTAAACTACACCTCCACTCAACACGCGGTACACCTGGCATACCCAGTGTTACGGTTTTGGCGTTTCAATCAATAATAGCATAATGGAGCGACAATTAGTCCATACCCAAGATAATGTCAAAATCTACCATGCTGAGTAACAATAGATCGGCTTTGGTCTCAAAACCACTAAGAGCAACCAAACATGACCGATAAACGCGATTCACAATAAAAATATCTCCCACAAGAGTAGAAACATAAACAGGGGAACTCCAAGAATCTCGAGATACACCCAAATGCGGAGCAAAATAAGAAGAAATATAAGAGTAAGTGGAGCTTGGATCGAATAGAACCGATGCATCTCTGTGACAAACCAATATAATACATGTGATGACAAAATCGGAGGCAACAACCTCAGTACGGGCAGGAAGGGCATAGTATCTGGCCTAGCCTCCCCGTTTAGGGCGACCTCTACCTCCCCGACCTCTACCTCTAGCTCACTGAGTAGGTGGGGTAGCAAATGGAGCTATAATCATAGCTTGAGTACTTTGTAGGACACACTGTGGCTGGGAAGTCTGTGGAGGTGCACCCCTCACCATATGGCGTGTGTCACCACACTCAAAAAAAGCTCTAGGAGGACGTGGTGGTTGTGACTGGCTCAGGCCAGCTTCGCTGAACTGACCCTTAAAAGCACCTTGCGTAGGAGGTGCGTTAGATACTGGTGTTGCATAATAAGGCTCCTGAGGTCTAGGAGGAGCTGGAATGCCACTGACTGCTAGAAGAGCTGGCTGAATAGGGCGATTCATATAACCCCTACCAAAATGACCTCCTTTTTCTCTCTCTCCCTAGCATGCATACCCTCAATCGTCCTAGCAATGCTCGCCACCTGCTGATAAGAAATATCCATCTCAACCTCATGATCCAAGCTAGACCTGATGTTGGGAATAAGGCCCTCAATAAACCGGTGAACCCTCTCGCGAATAGTAGAAACCAAGGATGGTGCATGCCTTGCCAAACTGGTGTAATGAACAGCATACTCTAAGACAGTCATAGTACCCTGGTGCAAATGCTCAAACTCTGTACGCTATGCGTCTCTAAGGAACATACTCTCTCAGGAACATATCTGAAAATTGAGTCCAAGTAGGCAAAGAAGCCTCATCCGAACTGTCTAACTCATAGGTGCGCCACTACTCATAGGCGGCTCCTCGAAGCTAGAATATAGTGAAGGAAACCTCGCTCGATCCTGATATACCCATGGTACAGAGAACGCGGTAACTCTCATCTAGAAATCCCAGAGCATCCTCTGATGCTAGACCGCTGAATACAGGAGGCTTGTACCTCTTGAACCTCTCAAACCTCAGCTGCTCCTCCTCGGAAGCCACTGCCCTGCCCTCGGGATGAACTGGCACTGCAGGTGGTATAAGAATAATCTCAGGGACCTGCTCAGCATGCACTCATAGCTCAGGAGTACAGGCGGTGGGAGTTTGTTCTCCTCCCACAGCCTGAGATGTAGCTGCAGTAAGGGGAAGCAATCCTGATGTAAGGCCCCGGAAAAATTTTCCATGTAATTTGAGATTTCGTCGTCCCAAGGTAGGCTAATTATTTCATTTTGTGTGTAAATGAGGATTCATGATATAATGGGTATCAATTGGATATGTTAATAAGCATACAATTAATATTAGATGTCAATTGGGGTCTAAAGAGAGGCCTAAGTCTAAGCCAAGTTAGAAAAGTTTCATATTAGACGAAATCTATAAATGAGTGCACATAAGACCTCACTTTGAATGATCATATCTCCATTCATATAAGGAGTTGTATGATTCAAAACCTATTAAATTAAAGCCCTATAAGTCTAGTTTCCAACTCAACAAACCGTTTGTCATTTGGAGGTGTATACAGAAAGTTATGACCATTTTACTAGGCAGGTGTCTCTAGCACGAACATTAGCGCGAAGTCGTGCATTATGCTGAGTATTCTGCCTCCCGTGCACGAACATAGTGCGAGCTCGCATGCCTGGAAGGTTTTAAATATCCTAAAGACCGGAAATAAGATATTTGAGTCATTTCTCAAGCTTAGGGCTTCCTCTACACCCCCAACTCGACCAAGGCATCCAATTGCACACCTAAGGTGAGTTTTTAAGTGTGTTTTCATGGTGATTTCACTTCTCAATCACTAGTTACAACATGATTTTGATTGGGTTTCATAGGGTTTCTTCAAAATCTCAAGAACACCCCAAATTTGTCTTTCAAGATTTGGTCTACAAGAGGTAATCCTACACCTTAGACTTACATATATGGAGTTATTATGGAAATATGAGTATGGATTAAGTATTGTAACTCATGGGATGGGGATTGGAAGTCATAGGTGCCTAACCTAGGTTGTGTTGGTATTGTAGAGATTGTGAGGTGGGTTATTGGGGTATGATTCTTGGGGTAATAGTATTATGTATACATGCATGTACAAATTAGGTTTGTGGGAAGATTGATGAATATAAATAAGTAAAGATTGGGTTGGGGAAAGAAGAAAAGATTGTAAAAGGAATTTAAAATCAAGATGCTCAACTAGTGTCTGATAAAATGCTCAAATGAGCTGAAACCATGAATACCTTCCTAATTTGTGTTAATTTAGTTATGTCTCAAGTATTGGGATTGCTAGAATTTCCGAAACGTCGTAGTAACTTAAGGAAAGCTCAAACGAGGTATGTATGGATAACTTTGACCTTTGTAAAGTCACTTTGTTTGGTGTACGAATATTTGGTATGTGATATCTACGTGGATTATTTGTGGAATTCTTGTGATTGGTATGATTTGATTGTTCGTAGATAAGTCTCCTGATATAATGGTGTACGTAATTGGCATTAAACCAAATGTGTGATTGTGAATGTGTTATATGGTAAGAGTTGAGAAACAAATGATAGAAGGAAATAGTAAATGATGCAGTTAGAACAACTATGGTAATAACATATATGGCTTGTATTGGCAATTATTGCGGTGACATAAAATGCATATGAGTTGTTGAATATGATGGAAATAGTATTGATGGCTATAAAATTCTTTGAGAATTGTTGTTGTTGTTCTTTGTGAATTGTTATTGTGTTATTTGTGAATTGTGATTGTTTGGTGGGATCGAGTTGCGCGCCGCAACACGAATTAATAAGGTGTGGGTTGTGGTGATAAGGGTGGCCGAGGTAATAAGGGTGGACAAGGTAATAAGGGAGGAAAAGTGATCAAAATCACTATTGAAATGAAAATATGAGAAAGTTGTGAAATCATTGATGTGAAAATGTTGAAGGAGAAATGGAGAGATTGTAACTTGTTTGGCTTGATGGTTTTCTTTCATGTGTATTTGATTGTTGGTTCCATGACTACTTGTTACTTGTGTATGGTTTGGGTTTATTTAGGGCAAGTTTGTTCATACATACCAGTACAATTTAAATGTGCTGACGTCCTTTTTGCCGGGGCACTACATTCGTGTTATGATTGTAGGTGGATCCATAGTAGGTACTCCACTCCACCAACCGTATCTCCCCTTCACTTTCCACCAGAAGCATTAGTGAGCCATTTTCCTCCCGGGGCCTTGCGTGGCTCATGCCGCTTTTTATTTCGTAGTCTTGTTTTGGTTTTTGGTGCAAGGTATAGCCGGAGCCTTGTTACCGGCAAGTATTGTATCACTCTTTTATATCCCTAGAGGCTCCGTAGACAGGAAATGTGGGTTATGTACTTATGTATTTTGGGCAGTATAACTTGTAAACCATGCTAAGTAACTATGTATGCTATGTAAATCTCGTAAGAATGTGTTTAAATGTATAAATGGCTATTTTACTTGGTTAATGGGAAATGGAAATGCAGGGTAACACGTGGAATAGGAAAGGCACCCAGGTCCGCTTGGCTAGGGCTGCCCGGTCAAGCGCCGGCCGCACCCCTCGGTTTTGGGGCGTGACAAACTTGGTATCAGAGCCTAAGGTTTTAAAGTGTCCTAGGATGTCTCGGAGCCGTGTCTAGTAGAGTCCTTATTATCGGTGTGTTGTTTACCACATCTATAAGTTGGAGGCTATTCAGACATTTAGGAATTTCACCCTTCTTTGATACTCCAATCGTGCGATAGAGCTCAAGTTAGGGAGCTGAATTCCTCTCTAAGTCTTTTTCTCAATATTGGTAACCTTGATACCATAATCCGCGAATTAGAAGCATGTAAGGAGGGATTGATCCCACCATTGAGTCCGAGTGGATTGCCCAAGGACTTGTAGGAGAATGTATTGAGTTGTGGATGGATTGGTAAAACATATCGCTAAGAGGGGAGTGTCCTTGTCCCTATTGATGTCTTTTCACCATCAGATCATATAGTATATCAGTATGTTACCTACGTACGTTAGGGATGTGGAGTCGATGGGTATCGATTAAGCTATTGCCCTATCAACCTAACAACATTAAGGGAGTCAAATGAAAATTTCTACTCATTGTATACGTACATCCATATTGAAGAGTTCTCATAAACATGGTCTTAACAAGTTGTTGAATAACAAAATATTGCGTGTATCGACTCTTTGAACGAGACGCACTATTCATAAATCCACTCTATTATGAATTCTCTTATTTACATTCTTGTGGAATTAAGTTCTATAATTATGCCCTTGAATTGAGTTATAACTCTAAGATTGATACTTCCCACTTGCTTTTCCTAAATTCTCACCAAGGGACTATATCCGATGAATTTCTTACAGAATCTTTTATTTAAATGGACAAAATCTACTCGTTTGTGCCTATACTTGCACCGTCGTAAAGTTTACCTATGTGGTGTCAAGTTCCATGCAAAGCGTCCCAGCATTGCGATCCTGCTCGTGTCACTCTTTTACTCAGTTGTGTATATGGCTTGTATGGTTTGAACATTCAATCTACTCTCTTGCGAATATCATCGTGAAAGCTTCTCACTGCCTAGTAACATAAGAGCATACCTTAACACCTCATATGAGTGCATGTCAATCGAAATGGTCACCGTGTGCATAAAGTCTCTTTGAAATTTGAGATCCACATATCCACGTCATAGGAAGATCATGTGTCGCCATAACGTTCGTGTCCACTTGGGACGTGCTGCAGTAAGTAGCTCACTTTGTCCTAGTATTATGGTTTCTCATGGCATGGTCGTATATTGCAGTTGGGGGTTAATATAGCAGAAGCATGTCCATCTTATAACAAATGTTTACCTTTTTCTTACACCTCCATAACATGTGTTCATTGTGTTCTTTAGTTAGTGAATTCATTGTGCCAGTTTCCCCCCACTTGTTCGATAACCATGAGAGAACATATCCTTCTATGAGTCATTGTAACACTTTCTGTCTCGTAAGGACCCTTACTAGGCTCTCCGTCAAGACCAAGCACACCCTTGGGGGTTATTATAGCACAACGCCTATTTCTCATATTTTTCTGTATTTCATTAGCATCTGGGTAGTTCTCAAGTTAAAATCCATGAAGAACTCATTATGAACATCTGCAAACCCTCCATGATTATTCTATACTATCTCATTGGGATCTCATATCACTTCAAGTTCATCAAAGGTTGATAGCATGCCGCAATTACTGAAATTGAATGATCTCTTTCCGATAATGGATTATCTACACTTGTGCTAGTCCAACGATCTGCTTATCAGTCTAACTCCCACCTTTAGGTTTTGGGTTGACAAAGGAGAAATACACCTAGTAACACATTCATATGTCAAAGCCTTTCTCTCTGTTAAGTCTTATAGCATCTCCCAAAGTGGTTTGCAATAGCTGGTTGTGTGGAAGTGTGATGTAGTACTTCATTATGAAGTAGATTTGCTAAACATAATTGGATTTTAGAATTCTAAAGTTATACATCACGTGACTTCATACAGAGATCTTCTTTTAAAAATGTAGCTTCTCGTAATCGCTTTATATTACCACCATTCCTAGTGGTTACAATGTAAAAGGACTTCCATAAGGCTCTTTCACTTTCTTTTCATTTTTCTTGCATCATGTGTTGTTTACCCATAACCTTCAATGCGATATTATCTCAATGTCTTGACTAGTCATCCAACTATACGATTCGATTAAATTTACCTCTTTTTTTTTACACTCTACCAATACCCGTTTCTAAAAGGACACTGAAAGTAGGTAAATGCCCCTTTATTATGGACTTCTAATATCTTTGACTTAGTTTAAGCTTGTTGGTTCCAAATGGTGCTCATTATTTTTGCTAGACTAATATCTATTTCATCTGATAACTCTCATTGTAAAATTCATTTATGTTTCATGGCATCAAATAGGAAGTCTGGTAGCATTAAGGAATGGGACATATTCCTTTAGTTGGAATAAGTAATTATTGTTGGTATTCTTTGTAGGTGTTCTTATAACAACCATTTACCTGCTCTGCTTATCCATGTGACTAGATAACCCAGGTTACTTCTCCTCGATAAATGCATTAAGACGTCTCATTCATTCTAACTTATCCATGTGGGCACTTTGAGGCCTTGTTTCATACCAACTCGTAATGGTTTTAAGTACTTTATTGCCATTGTTGACGATTTTCTAGGACTACGAGGGCTTGTCTCATGGATTTCAAAAAAAAAAGTAAGTAATGATTTTCCTTAAAGTTCGATATTTAATTGCCATAATTTCAAACCAAAGTATATACCTTTTTCCAAAGTCTTAAATGGGTCGGATTGGATGGGTTACGTGGTTTTCTTCTCACTCGGCCTCTAGAATAATTGACTATATCATTGTCATGAGAGGGGAGTTTTGCTACCCTTGGTATTACACCTCCTTGGGTGAATAAGAGTGTCATTTGTCTTTCTCCCCGGGGCATCATGTTTACCATTAGAATGCCTCTAACCAGTACATGATTTCATCCCAACATTTAGATGTCCGAGCTATGTGGTTTTACTCGTGAAAGGGGGGTGAGATTATATGCCCTCAGATTTTTGCACATATCATGAGCATATTGATTTGGAAGACAAGTTGCCGTATCTTTAGTTCTATCATATAGGATCAACTATCAGGATGGGTTAAGCTATTTGAAATATGATAATCTCATAAGTGTTAAACTTCATTTTCATCCTCATGGGCTTACGGCATAGATTCTTTGTGTCAGCTAGCGTCAGGAGTGTAATTCCACTTCATGTATTTTGAATCCCATATCGCATTCAAGGTACCAGAGCATGAATTGATTTTCCCTTTACCCTAGGAAACGACTGGGTCATGTACTTGAATATTCTTCCTTAATGATTCCTATTGCCAATGTATTACTTACCCCTATGCCTCATTTGTGTAATAATTGACGTCGTCACAGTAATTAACCATGTCAGCATTATTAGCCGTAACTTTCGTTTCCCTTAGCATATAACCTCAAAAAAAATACTCTACTCAACGCATTAATGGATTCCTCAATAGCTCCAGCCTAATCTTTAACTCTATTGTTCCTCATTGTATTAGGTCCATTAGGTATTGCAAGATCAGACAAGTCAAATAGGAAGCTTCGCAATGTGATCACATATATATTTGATAGGTATTTTTATGGTCAGTTTATAATAGCACATCTTAGAGTAACTGTTGAAGGTCATCATGGGTTTAGTGTGAGTGTTCGCCTAAAGATTTAGAGTTTCGAGGGTGAGCAGGATATTCTCAATATTTTCCTCTGAAGATGTTATGTGAGTTGATAATAAAGATTTCATAAGTGTATTCCACATTAGGCTGCACTAGGAGTATGAATTGTGCCCGTAGTTGTATATATCTTGTGGATTCATATGTCTGTGTCTAAGAAGGTAGGTGGGGATCATTGTGTATCATTCCGATGGAAATTATTGAAGGTGAAGTTAGTGGATGGTTAGCTTATGCGAAATATCTACTTGTTATCCTTGTTAAGTAAGTTTTGGGGTCGAAATTACTCCCGTGAATGTGTTCTGGCGAAGTCTGTAGATATGACAGGCCATTGAGGGCCGAGAGTGTTGTGGGAATAAAATATTTTCTCTTGATTTCATAGAAGTTGGTTTTGATTTGAAAGGTACCTTCTAGGTGATATGATTTAAAAATGTGCAGTCCATGCGCATGTATTATCGTGATAAATTAGTATTTGTAATGCTGAGGTTCTTGTCATTGATATATACATTATGGTGCTTTGTCGAGCTATGGATAAGTTTTTAGGATGGTTTTGGGTGATTCTCTGACAGGTGGATAGGCCTAGTTACAAAGGGAACTCTGCCAAAATTTTCGAAAATTTAAGGAGTTAGCCAAATTCGGGGCTGTTGATATTTCATAATGTGAAAAAGTAGAAGTTACATAAGGATGACTAATGAGTGAACTTTAATCCTCATTCGAGGACGAATGATCCTAAGGGGGGAGAATGTAAGGCCCCGGAAATTTTTTCCAAGTAATTTGAGATTTCTTCGTGCCAAGGTAGGCTAATTATTTCATTTTGTGTGCAAATGAGGATTCATGATATAATGGGTATCAATTGGATATGTTAATAAGCATATAATTTATATTAGAGGTGAATTGGGGTCTAAGGAGAGACCTAAGTCTAAGCCAAGTTAGAAAAGTTTCATATTAGACGAAATCTGTAAATGAGTGCGCACAAGACCTCACTTTGAACGATCATATCTCCAGTTCTATAAGGAGTTGTGTTATGAATAACCTATGAAATTAAAGCCCTTTGAGTCTAGTTTCCAAAGCAATAAACCGTTTGTTATTTGGAGGTGTATACGGAATGTTATGACCATTGTACTTGGGAGGTGTCTCTAGCTCGAACATTATCGCGAAGTCGCGCATTATGCTGAGTATTCTACCTCCCGCGCACGAACATAGCACGAGCTCGCGCACTTGGAAGGTTTTTAAATATCCTAAATACCGGAAATAAGATATTTGAGTCATTTCTCAAGCTTAGGGCTTCCTCTACACCCATAACTCGACCAAGGCATCCAATTGCACACCTAAGGTGAGTTTTTAAGTGTGTTTTCATGGTGATTTCACTTCTCAATCACTAGTTACAACATGATTTTGATTGGATTTCATAGGGTTTCTTCAAAATCTCAAGAACACCCCAAATTTGTCTTTCAAGATTTGGTCTACAAGAGGTAATCCTACACCTTAGACTTACATATATGGAGTTATTATGGAAATATGAGTATGGATTAAGTATTGTAACTCATGGGATGGGGATTGGAAGTCATAGGTGCCTAACCTAGGTTGTGTTGGTATTGTAGAGATTGTGAGGTGGGTTATTGTGGTATAATTCTTGGGGTAATAGTATTATCTATACATGCATGTACAAATTAGGTTTGTGGGAAGATTGATGAATATAAATAAGTAAAGATTGGGTTGGGGAAAGAAGAAAATATTGTAAAAGGAATTTAAAATCAAGATGCTCAACTAGTGTTTGATAAAATGCTCAAATGAGCTGAAACCATGAATACCTTCCTAATTTGTGTTAATTTTGTTATATCTCAAGTAGATTGGGATTGCTAGAATTTCCGAAACGTCGTAGTAACTTAAGGAAAGCTCAAACGAGGTATGTATGGCTAACTTTGACCTTTGTAAAGTCACTTTGTTTGGTGTACGAATATTTGATATGTGATATCTACATGGATTATTTGTGGAATTCTTGTGATTGGTATGATTTGATTGTTCGTGGTTAAGTCTCCCGATATAATGGTGTACGTAATTGGCATTAAACCAAATGTGTGATTGTGAATGTGTTATGTGGTAAGAGTTGAGAAACAAATGATGGAAGGAAATCGTAAATGATGCAGTTGGAACAACTGTGGTAATAACATATATGGCTTGTATTGGCAATTATCGCGGTGACATAAAATGCATATGAGTTGTTGAATATGATGGAAATAGTATTGATGGCTATAGAAATTCTTTGAGAATTGTTGTTGTTGTTCTTTGTGAATTGTTGTTGTTGTTGTTGTTGTTGTTGTTGTTGTTGTATTGTTTATGAATTGTGATTTTTCGGTGGGATCGGGTTGCGCACCGCAACACGAATTAATAAGGTGTGGGTTGTGGTGATAAGGGTGGCCAAGGTAATAAGGGTGGCCGAGGTAATAAGGGTGGAAAAGTGATCGAAATCACTATTGAAATGAAAATATGAGAAAGTTGTGAAAATCATTGATGTGAAAATGTTGAAGGGGAAATGGAAAGATTGTAACTTGTTTTGCTTGATGGTTTTCTTTCATGTGTATTTGATTGTTGGTTTCATGACTACTTGTTACTTGTGTATGGTTTGAGTTTACTTAGGGCAAGTTTGTTCATACATTCTAGTACAATTCAAATGTGTTGACGTCCCTTTTGCCGAGGGCGCTACATTCGTATTATGATTGTAGGTGGATCCATAGGAGGTACTCCAGTCCACCGACCGTAGCTCCCCTTCACTTTCCGCCAGAAGCATTGGTGAGCCCTTTTCCTCCTGGGGCCTTGCGTGGCTCATGCCACTTTTTATTTCGGAGTCTTGTTTTGGTTTTTGGTTCAAGGTATAGCCGGAGCCTTGTTACCGGCAAGTATTGTATCACTCTTTTGTATCCCTAGAGGCTCCGCAGACAGGAAATATGGGTTATGTACTTATGTATTTTGGGCAGTATAACTTGTAAACCACGCTAAGTAACTATGTATGCTATGTAAATCTCGTAAGAATGTGTTCAAATGTATAAATGGCTATTTTACTTGGTTAATGGAAAATGGAAACGCGGGGTAACACGTGGAATAGGAAAGGCACCCAGGTCCGCTTGGCTGGGGCTACCCGGTCGATTAAATAGAATGAAGACTGATAAAACAGTGTTTAAATGTACCGCTCGACATACATAATATTTAACTCACAACCAATACATAGTTCCAAGATCCGAAACCCATGAATCACAAGTTAAGGATCACTACACAGTACTCTAACTCCAGAATATCTAACGGGGAAAAGAAATACAGAAGGGCAAATGTTTAAAAGCTAGAATAGAAAGGGACTCCTCGATCTGCGGACGCTGCAGATGTACCTTGAAGTTGCTGGATTAGTGACCTCTCATCAAGGGTGATAGGACTGAGTCGCAGTACCTAGATCTGGCATGGAAAACATGTGCAGAAGGGGCATAGGTACACCATAGCGGTACTCAGTAAGTGCCAAGCCTAACATCGGTCGTGTAGTGACGAGGAAGGCTAGGGCCCTACTGAGGTTAAATAAAATACAAAGTATAATAGTGTAGAACAAGACAGTATAATTAAGTGCAACAGTAAGAAATAACGTAGAATAGAAAGAGCAACAACAACTAGAACAGATGCAAAATAATCATTGAAAAGAAATACAACTCAACACAGAGATAACAACCGGGGTAACTTCTCAGGATACCGTCTTGTAGTCCCAATTACATCTATCCAGTGGATCTCCCGGGAGAGCGTCCCGCATTCCATCATATATATCCGAAGGATCTTCTAGGATCTCGTCCCGTAGTCCAACTATCAGTGCATGGAGATCTACCGGAATCCTGATCCTTAGTCACAAATATAAATACCGAGTACTGAGGGAATCTTCCGGGTGCAGTCCCGTAGTTCCATATAACTGTGGAGGGGGATCTACCGTAATCCCACATCCGTAGTCCAAATAAACAGAAAAAGGGGGATCTACCGGAATCCCACATCAGTAGTCCCAAATGAACAATCAAGGAGGTTCTACCGAAATCCCACATCCGTAGTCCCAAATAAATAGGCAAGGGGGTTCTACCGAAATTCCACATCCGTAGTCCCAATGTAAATACACAGCAGCAACAAGAAAATATTTAGAAATGGAAAATTTCATATTAAGGCAATAAGTAATTCTAGTCTAGCATGCATAGAATTCAGGTAAGGCAGTTTGAGAAAATAAAGCAATTAAATCACTTAGACATGCTTTCCTAAGCTAACAACAGGCTTAAAAGTGCTAGTAAGAAAAAGAGAAAGATGCATACTAGTAATTACTTAATGAAAACCAGATTCCCAACAATTAGCACAAGTACGCACTCGTCACCTCACGTACAAGGCATTTCAATTACCAAATATTCCAAATCCTAAGGGGAAAGGTCCCCCCCACAAGATTAGGCAAGTCACTTACCCCGAACCAGCTCAATAACCAATCCAAAACCACGCTCTAGCCACGAGTACTCGACTCCAAATGGCCCAAATTAATTCAATTCAATTTCATAACGTAAATAACACTTCAACTAATTGATTCTACAAAGAAATTCTAAGCTACTATGCGAAATTAGGTAAAATGACCAAAACACCTCTCAGGCCCACGTCTTGGAATCGGGTAAAATTTATATTTTCAGAATCCTCACACTCTCTCGAGTTCATGCATACAAAAATTATCCAAATCTAAGGTCAAATTCCTAATCAAAAGTTGAATTCATCTAAGAACTTTCTTCCAACTTTTCCCCAATTTTCATCTCCAATCGGAAATTAAATGATGAAACTAACTATAGATTGATGGAGTATAACTATAAAAGGGTTAAAGAATCGTTACCCAATGATCTCCTCTTAAATTTCCTCTAAAAATTGCCCTCTCCCGAGCTCCAAATCGAATTTCCATCTTTTGAAACTAAACCCTCGAAATTTCATATTTCTGCCAAATTGTTTCTGCATCTGCAGTCATGCATTTGCGGAAAAATGGTCGCATTTGCGAATTTTCACTTAACGCATAGCTTTTCGCATCTGCGGCTATCCTTTCTCAGATGTGGAGCTACTTCTACGGTGAAGACCCCGCTTCTGTGGTCCCTACTGTCTTTCCTCCTTTTTCGTTTCTGCGATAGATCCATCGCTTCTGCGGCTCCGTACCTGCGGTCCCACACTTGCAGGTGAGGTTATGATAGAAGAACAGCTGAAGCTGCAACACCAAAGTCCCAAAATCCTTCCGTCAACCATCCGAAATCATCCCGAGGCCCTCGGGTCCTCAACCAAACCTACCAACATATCCCATAACTGCATTCAAACTTGTTCCAACCTTCGTAACACTCAAAAAAATATCGAAACACCTATTTTTCATCGGATTCAAGCCTAAGAATTCAAAAAACACTAAAAATACGCTTTCTATCAAAAAGTCTAACAAACCTAATTTGAATGACCTCAAATCTTTCACACACATCACATTCAACACTGTAGAGCTACTCTAACTTCCGGAACTCAATTCCGACCCTTGGTCGCAGACCAGTTATGCGGACCGCATATTGAACATTCCATTGCATCCTTGCTGAGTTCCAGATCTAGCTTCCATCACATAACAGTTATGCGGGCCACATACATGTTATGCGATCGCATATCCAGCCACATATCATGATGAGGTCTGTCTTCTTCTTGAGTTATGCGACCATTATGCGACTCGCATAGGTGTTATGCCACCGCATAATGGATTGCATATTTGCTTCTTCAGTTGGCTTAAAAGACAATTTCAATTTGCGACCAGCAGGGTAATATGTGGTCCGCATGTGAGTTATGCGACCACACACTTGTAGCATATCCGTCTTCTTGTGACTTTTTGACTTCTTTTTCATATTTTCGGGTATTCAAGCTCATGCACTACAAAACAACCAAAGTTTATCAGAATTAACTACATTAAATGACAAGTTAAAATCTAATTAATTGGTATCAATTGTGCCGAAATTCCACGGCACATCAATAAGGTAGGAAACTTCCATGAATATCTAGTTGGGGTCTGAGTCGAAGTTGGGCTCCATGCCTTGCGCTCGAACTAATGCACACATCCATGTAGATATATTCTTCTCGGCCTTCTTGGGGTACACCCCACACTTATGTTTCTCGCTTACCTCACCCTTCTCTTTCAAGTTCTTCACTTTGCACTCATCACTTGTGGATGGTTTCTCCTTTCTTACCCCAGTTGGTACATTCATCTCAAAAGTCACAGTCTCCTCACCCACTCTAAGCATGAGTTTTCTCTCGTGTATATCTAATATTGCTCTGCCTGTTTCTAAGAATTGTCTTCCCAGGATGAGGGGGACCTACTTTTTCTCCTCCATCTTCACCACTATAAAATTTATCGGAAATAAGAACTTATCTACCAGAACCAAAACATCTTCCACTGTCCCCTCATGTAGTAGAGTCGTTTGGTCTGCCAGCTGCAAAGATATTGGTGCTGACCTTATCTCTCCAATCTCATTCTACGGTTTCCTGTAAATAGACAAGGGCATTAAGTTAATTGAGGCATCAGGATCACACAAAGACTTATCAAAATTAATAGTGCCTAAAGATCAAGGTATAGTAAAAGTCCTTGGATCTCCACACTTTTGTGGGAATTTATTTGTCAAGATTGCGCTGCAATGCTCTATGAACTTTATCACTAAGGTCTCTTCTATGTTCCTCTTCATTGTCACGATCTCCTTCAAGAGTTTGGCATAAGAAGACATTTTTGAGAGCACCTCTGCGAATGGCAAAATTTACATTAACCTATTTCAGCATATCTAGAAATCTCTTAAATTCTTGTCCAGCTTTTCTCTATATAGCTTCTAGTGGAAAGGTAAAGCAGGCATGTGCTTGCTCTCTTCATGTTCCTCTCTTCTTAAATTCTCTTCATTCTTCTTTTCCTAGCTCCACTCTTGCCTTTCTTCTTCTTATCAACATAAATTTTCAGCTGCTCCCCACTTCCTTCTTCAGGTTCCACATCTTTTTGGACTGGGGTAGGATCTTTCAACACTTGCCCACTTCTCAATGTTATGACATACACTATTTCTTCCAGATTTCTTTCAGTATTAGCAAGTAGAGTTCCTAGGAGTCTCTCAGATAATATTGTTGCAATCTTCACCACTTGTTTCTCTATATTTCGAATTGTTGTCCCTTGTACTTCAAATCTTTGATCCGTTTTTACAATAAAGGACTTCATGAGATCTTTTAGACCATGCTAATTGGGATGTATGACTGAAGCTACTACGTCTACTGATTCATAAAACCAGGAGCTCCTTATACTTGAAATCTAGGGTTGTTTTGTTGCTAAGCATTTACAGTACCCCCAGGTGAACTCCATGAAAAATCGGGGGTGCTTCTGACCGATTGAATTAAAGTTATAATTCCCCACATCATTAACATCCTCAGTTAAGGCTTGACACTCATGAGTAGGGTGTCCTCTTCCACATATATCACAAGCTGTATGAGGTTCACTTTATATTGTAGTTAAGGCTAGCTTCAGTATTTCTTTAGCCATAGCATCAAGTTGTACCTACACAGATGTATTAGCATCAACTTGGCGAATACCAGAGGGCCAGTGATTAGCATCTTCAAATAACTCATAAAGAATTGTAACTCTCTCCCTAGAGTCTTTTTCATCAACGGGCCTCCAACTATAGTGCTCAATCTTCTACGCGAGGACGGTGTCAATCCATCCCAGGAGATATGGATGGATCTCCTTAAACCTCTCCCATACTTCAAAAATAGCTTTTCGTATCTTTTTAGCAGAAGTAATGGATTTCTTTTCTAAGCCTACTTGTTTTAGCTGAGGAGAAATATTTATCAAGAAAATTTCTGGTCATCTCCTCCCATGTTCTAATCGATCCCTGGGGCAAGCTTCAAAGCAACTATTTTACATCATATTTAAGTGAAAAGGGGAATGCCCTTAAGTACAATGCATCTTGTGACACCCCATTGTATTGAAAGGTGTTCATGATCTCCTCGAAGTCCAGCAGAAGTGTGTGGATTTTCGTTATTATTTCCTCTGAAGACACAACAATTCTGAATAGTGTGAATCAACTCTTGCTTCAACTCGAAGTTGTTAGCTACAATGGGATATGGTCTAACATTTGATAGGCCTTGATTGTAGACCGGTCTAGCATAATCGCCAAGTGGTCTCCCAGGACTGGGAGTTATATTTTTGAACTGATCTGCAGCTAAGGGTTGATTTTAATCAATTTTCCGACCTCTCTCTTCTTCATAAATAATCTAAGCATCTCTAATAGCTGCTTCCTAAGCAACTCGTGCAACTTTTTCGCATTGTTGGGATGCCTCTCTTGTAGCCAAATCTATTGTATCATCATTGACTCCCGCCATAGTTTCTCTGGTTGAGGATTTCCCAACCTTTTCTAACTTCTCAGTGAGATTTCTTTCCTTCCTCAGTTGTCGCAATTGTTTTTATATCTCAGGCTCGTATGGTTGCACCTCTTTCGCAGAAGCTCGGGTCATGCACCAATCTATACATGTAGCCTACGCATAGTCAAATAACACCAACTATAAAAAGAGAAAAATAAAATAAAAAGAGATACAATTCCTCAATTAGCACTACAAACTATTTCAAACACTATTGATTATCAATCCCCGACAAAGTCGCCAAAATTTGACTAGCACAAACCACACACACAAATATGCTCGCTAGTCAAATATAGTATAATATAATATCTCATCCACAGGGATTGAAGTTAAACAATATTCTCGTAGTTTCTCACTTTATTGCTATCCAAGATGGTCAATAGTTGAGGTTTATATGATTAATAACTACAATTAACTAAGAACCTAATGCTACTGACTAATGTCTATCAACACAAGGAATAAGTAAAGAAGATTATCAGTGGGAGGAAACAGGGTTTTGATATGATAGGTGCAAGATAATTTTTCGAGATATAACTCTAGATAATTCACTTCTAATGTTCAAGTGAGTCTCTCGAATTCAGTCAATTATTAGTTCAACCATTTAGTAGAAACTCCTCTCTCGATCAAGTTTCAACCTCACGAGATGAACCAATTTAACCTCGGTGAGGATATGCCAGAATGCATAGTAGATTGGTCTTTAGTAAAATCTCTTTCGATTATTCTCCTAAATAGGTTTAATCAATGATTCAACTAGCCCCTTTTGATTACATAGAAGAATTAATTAACTCAACTAATAATATAATGCAAAAATATCACAAGTTATGCCTCTATCGATTACATGAGCAAGTGAATATAAATGCCATAATTATATCATCCAAAACGATTCAATACATAAAACTAGAGTTACAATCCACAAATAATTATCAATACACCAAATTCATCAAACCCTAAAGGAAACAACTCCGTAGATTTGGAGCAATACAAAACAAATATAATTAAAATATATGAAAGCATAAATTCGATCCAAACTCGGGCCTTGAGTGAGGAAGGAATGATGAAATCCTTATGTTCGTATTCTTTCAACTCTTCCTTGGCCTTTTTAGGTCTAAAAAATATCAAAAGTGCAGAAAATAATGGTTTCCCATGCATTTATAGAAAGTAGAGTTGGGCCCAAACGAAATCACCTTTTCCTAGCTGAAATAGGACATTTACTGTTTAAAAATTACACAGGCGCGCTGCATGGGGCGACGCGCCATGTGGGTCATTAGGGGACATATTTAGAGAGCTCAACAATTGACAGGTAACAGAAACGGGCATCCACGGCACACCACACACCGCATAGAGTATGGATCAAAATTCAATTTTTCATGTCCACACTTGGTCCTCAACCCCCGAACACAATTCCGGCATAATCCCTTAGGGTTTTACTAAGTTTCAAAGATCCAAATAGATCAAATTAGCTCCACAACATCTACATAACTCAGAATCTATCCTACAAGTCATAAAACACATAATAAGTGCAAAACACTACCAACTAAAGCTTAAAACAAGTAAAGTGCAGTGAATTAGAGTGCAATAAGCGACTAAAACACATAATTATAGCCTACCATCAGTTTCCTTGCATGTTTCCGAGTTGATTTATTAGTGTCAAGACTCCTTGGTGAGATATCTCCATCCCTAGTTACCTACTAAATATTGGTAGCCGTTGATTCTTCTTCAATATCCTCACTTATGTCTTCTTGTTCACCATTGTCATCACCTACCACATGAATTGCCAAAGGATTTGGTTCATGGTTCTTAGCTACCATTCCCAGATCCCTTTGACCCCTGTTGTTAATGAGAAGGCCCTTTGGCCAATATGCTGCTGGTAACACTAAAAGTTTTCCTAGCTAAAATTCTAGGATCATTAACTGCATGAGCAAAAAAGTTGAATGGCATTATTACTCTGCCTAGTTTCAAGTGTACCTGCCTTAACAGCTAGTTAAGTTTGATCATGAGCCTTTCCTGTAGCTTCCTTGAACCCTCCAACACTCAATAGCCTGATTCTCATTGCCTCTTGTATCGCCTTGAACTTAAGATTGTAAGCATCACCCAAATTAGGGTTCACTTTAGCATGCAACTCAGAAGTTACTGTTTCATTGCCCCTTGATATCCTAATTTCAGTTGTTTGATGAGATTTCCTCCCTGCATGGTCTATTACCTTGGCGTGAATATCCCTAATTTGAACATCACCTGAAAGCTCCATCGGATCACCTCCACATTTAGCTAATAACTGGACAATACCACTAGGATTTACTGTTCCATTGGCTTGTTTTTTTTTTTTTTTTTTTTTTGCTGAAGCCTCCCCTACTTATCCACCCATAGAAATAGCCTCTTCATGTGATCCTTTACTTGCTCCAAGTGATAAACAACTGCAACCCTAATTTGTGAACCCTTAGGGGTTACTATAGCATTAAGGCTCATATAGTTTGCCTTTTTCTCATCCTTGTTACCTCTTTCCTCCTTGCTCCTAGGACTATATTTGATAGTTGTAATATTCTCCAACATCCCTACTTCATCACTCCATAAATCTCTATCAGCACATACTTAATTGTTTATACCATTGTCTATGGAATCATCATGTGTTTGCGATAGAATGTCCTGTGAGGAATGATTAGTAGTGGCATTAAGTTCCCTCAGCTCCTCCTTACTTGTCCCAAATATCCTATTAAATTATTCAATTGTTGACTCCTTTTTATTTGCCTCATCAATCCAAGCCTATGTAGTGGTCGGCCTTTCTACCAGAATGCCTTCTTGGTCGAAGAGCCCCTTTTTTTACTAGTAAGGACGCAAGAAGCAAAAAACACTTGCACGAAGGACGTTTTCTTCTCTTCCCTCTCCTCTCCAAAGGCCTTGCTGGGATTAGAAACTTCTTTATTCGAAAATTGAATCCCAGCCTTCTTAGGAGTTGATTTTCTAGTAGCTTTCCCAATTGCACTAGGAGTTGCATATGCGGCCTCCATTACCTCAATCTGCTCCTTGCGTAAAACATTCTCTATAGATTCTTTCTTTATTTGTTTGTGTATATCAATACTACCCTCCTCAAGTAATGCAAACATGTTACTAGTTTGCAATACTTTTGACAACTATTTCTCAGTAGCACCATTGTTGTCAGATTTCTCCTTTCCTTTTGACTCCTTGTTCTCATGATTTATCTCAACAATAGCATTCCCCGCATTATCAATAATATAGCCTCTACTGTCTCTTTTATACTTGTGCTTCCTCCTTTTCATCCACTCATTTTTGGTAGTATTTGGTACAGGTTTTCCTAGAACTTTACCACTTGTTAAAACTTTAGTCAAAGCTGGAGTTGTCCCCATAAACATTCCTTGTATAACATTAGCCCCTTCCTTACATTGTTCACCACCATCTTAATCAAACGGTCTATGCAAATCTTGATGAAAAATCCAACATTCGTTCTCATTTTGCCCTTGCTTCTTACATGTTCCACAATATTTGGGCATGTAATCATATTTAATTTTTACCCATTTTGATTCCCCAGGACAAATTTCATCCTACTCTTCAACAATCGTAATTCTTGGGGCAATGTAGCTTGTAGATTCACTTTTACTTTCACCTTGGCACAATTAGGTCGTGTGCCATTTTGAGTGGCCAAATCAACATGTAAACGCCTACAAACTTCATTAGCTAGAGAGAACACAAACTCCTTTCCAAAAATATTAGGAAGCAAGTCTAAGAACGATATGCACGCAATGGCTATATGTTTCTCTTCTTCTGGCTTCCACCATGGGTTTCATTTTGTGCATCGCACCTGCGACAAGTCACCGTGTGCCTTCAAGTAAAAGGCAGGCTTGGATAACCGGTGAATATAGTCTTCAATCAACGACAGTTTAATAGGAACATGTATGTCTTCATACAATCCAATCTAACATGGCCCTTTCAATGGGAATTACCTTCCTCAACTCTTGAATCACAGGCTTTCCATACGAGAGCTTGCCCAATACTTCTAACTGTAATCCCTATTGAGCAATGGACTGCTGAACTTCAATATTCTTTCATCAAATAATAAGTTCTCCATGTACATACTTCACAAGTTTTAGGTTTACGTGGGTAACTTGCATGAGAGCATTTAATACTTGAGGTTTTAGGAGATTTACGTAGTTTGAGATTATAGCAGGGTTTATGGATGTTGGGAGGGGATGTGTGGTGTCAAGAGATGACTGACTGGCCTTTGTAGTAGGCTGGCCATTGGCTGGCATAGCCATGAAATAACAACGATCAGAGTATCCACAGGTCTCCCAAAATCGCCAGATTTAGGTCAAGCCTTTCTCTCGCATCATTTCATGGTCAAACTTCAATTCCTTAGCTTAACTAGTTTTTCAAATAATGATCAAACAACACACCCGAGCATCTCAGGATGCCATCTAATTATACCAACAAGTACAAATATATTATCCAAACTTATCCAAAGCATTAAAACACCCATGGGAACATCACAACAAAGAATTGAAGCTCAAACTAAATAAAATTTCTCTTGAGTTGTTAAAGCTTTCTTTCAGACGAGTGTCCGAATTACAATTAAACACTTTGGATTACATTCAAACGTTGCACACAAGTTGAATTCAACTCCTATCCAAAGTATCGAAATACTAATTGGAGTCCAATAATATCAAAGCCAACTTTTGATCAAACTTATGAACTCTTAAGTTTTTCAAATTGCCAACTTTCAAAAATAGTGTCAAATTTTTTTAGGAACCTCGGAAACAAAATCCGAACACACGTACAAGTCCAAAATAATCTTACAAACCTATCAGAACAAACCAAACTCGATTCCGATTCTATTTACTCAAAAGTCAAACCTTGGTCAACTCTTCAAACATAAAGCTTCTAAAATAAGAATCATTCCTCCAAATCAATACCAAACCACTTGAAAATCGAAACCAACCATACTCAAAAGTCATAATACATAATATGAAGCTACTCAAAGTCTCAAAACACCGAATGGAATGCTAAAGCTCAAAAGGACAGTCGGGTTGTTATAGATTGATTTCTAAGTCGTGTGTTATTCTGATTCTCAGAAAATCGCACCTAGAAGGAAGACTAAGAATAGCCAAAGGGCCAATGCCACTCAAAAGGTGGCAGCAAATGTGGTGCCCAATATATATGGTGTCCAAATAGTGGTCGGAGGTTGTCCTATAGCTAATGTACATCCCGCCTTAAGTACTCATGTTGAGGTAGCACCCAAAGATGATCAAGTTCTTTCTCTAACTCTTTCAACAACCACCACTCAAGATCCATCTCTAGTCTTCTCTCCCTTGCAGAGTGCTCTGAATGATGACTATAGGGGAGCTATCTAGTTGCTTACCCACATTGTGGCTTCTCAAGCATATCGACTTAATTGCAAGCCCTCTACAGCTACTCAACATAAGGATTCAGCAGATTCTAGAGTGGAAAAGTTCCTTAAGCTATCTCCTCTAAAGTTCTTGAGTACCCAGACCGATGAAAATCCCCAAAAGTTTGTCCATGAGACGCAAATGGCCCTTCGTCTCATGCATGCTACTGAAATTGAGGCCGTTGAGATACCGTCTTATAGATTTAAAATCGTCGCCTTTTTTTGCTATGAAATATGGAAAGAGTCTAATGGAGGAATTCACCGAGGCATCCATTGATACCTTCTTGCCCATTGAGATGTGGGAAGAGCGTGCCATGGAGTTTGCGCATTCGGAACAAGGCACGATAAGCATGCGGGACTATTATTTCAAGTTCACCAAGCTCTCCATGTATGATCCATATGTATTTCCTAATATACGGTATTGAGTTTGTCATTTTGTGCAAGGCCTTGAGCCCCAAGTCATCAATAAAACTTCTATAACCGACTTGAACTCCAATATGAATTTGCAAGATGGTGGATATTGCAAAGAACATTGAGACTTGCAAATAGTAGAGCGAGTTAGAGAGAGAAAAAAAATAAGAAATCCCGATCTGTAGGTAACTATAGGAGTTCCTTTAGTGGTGGTTGAAAAGGATTGTATATAAAGGTGTCGACTGGACCTGCTCACTCAGTTTACAGTCTTCACTGAAAGTTCCATTACCTAGGCCCAACTAGAACTATCAAACTGCCCTAAACAAAATTAGAGCTTTAGGGAATTTATCCACAGGTTTAATGTAACATAAGCTAGTTATCTTCTCATGACCACCTTGTGATCGACGTGGAAAGGGACACCTGGAAGAGTGTCGTTTCGGTACATGCAAATTTTATTGTTGGGGACACTAGGGCCACCAGAAGAAGAATTGTCCATTATATCGACAGAGTTTTATGGGGGTGTAGCTCAGCCAACCAACTTAGTGGCAACTAATTCTGCCACACCTCCACTAGCTTGTGGCACTTAGGCACCTACCGGGTAGGGCGCAACTAGAGGTGGTGCACATGGTTTAGGAGTACCTGGTTGTTTCCATGCAATGATAGGTCATCAGAGTTCTAAGTCATCCCCAGAATTTGTCATAGGGGAAGTGTCATGATGTGCAAACTCTTGTAGATCCAGGTTCCATAATATTTTACGTCACCCATTATGTTACTATGAGTCTTGGGATAGAACCGAAACAAATCCGTGAGCCGTTCTCGATATCTACTCTGGTTAATGACTCTATACAGGCCATGCGGGTTTATGGGGATTGAAAGGTTAGAGTGCATGACCGAGACACAACCCTCGACCTTGTAGAGTTAGTAATGATAGATTTTGAGGTCATTGCGGTAATCGATTAGCTCTACTCATGTTATACCTAATTGGATTTTGCTATTTGAAGTAGTATGAAATAGGTCAACCTCTTCTATTGAGTCACATTAAGATGCATAATCAAAACAAACTGATATATGTGTGTGTGTATATATATATACACATATATATATATACACACACACATATATATATATATATGTATGTATATATATATGTATATATATGTGTGTGTATATATGTGTGTGTTTTAAATAAATTAATATTATCGATGGAATCTTATAGGCAAAAAAACTTTTAAATCTCATAATTTACAATCAATTCATTCAACATTTCCTTTTCGGTGGACAATTAATTGCAATAGAAATGTAGACAATTAGGTGAAATCAATCCATGAAATAATCGGATCTATGGACAATATCATTGTGGTATAGGTTGTAATGTTAGAGGAATCATTACCGCAATTCATATAGAGGGAAGTTATAAGCATTTATACCGTAAAATGGGTTTTCAACAAAATAAAAAAGAAATATATGGTAGAATTGTAATCATAGAATGCAAGACAGGATTGTTAGGTGCATATTTTCCAAATGAGCGAGTTATTGGATTGAAGTGAAATGATGTAATGCCAAGGATAGGTTTATTTCCTACCTTATTGCAAAACATATTATTCCAAATGGATGCATGTACCACTTAGTTCGGGCGATCGATACCGGTGCTAAAGCACCTACACTTCAGTTAGTGCCAGTTCTGAATGAATTTCCAGAAGTCTTCCTTGAAGAGCTTCTCAAACTCCCAGCTAACAAGTTGAATTACATTGGGATTAATAATTTGGCGAATGCGCAACCTATACATATAGAGGGTGACCCGAAAGAGATGGATCCTTATCCAAATACTATATGGACAACTCATGTGTTGCATGTGAGCACGTGATTTTTGTTTCGCACGACAATCGCTCCAAAAGGAAGTAAAAAATAATAATTCGCCCTGCTGTACAAATTTTGGATTTCTGTGCGGCACCTTGTTAATTTATTTGTGACTTCGGCCCATTTTTATTTATTTACTTTATTAAAACAAAATTCAAAAATAAAAATATATGTGTCCTGCATAATTCGAACCGTAATCCGGTCGTTAAATAGAAAATCATAAACGGGCATCTTTGTCCGTGATTTTGTTTTGTTTGATTTTACTTGTTTTGAAATATTTTAGTATATAATTGTGTTGAGTGTGTATTTAATTTTTTGATTTTTTTAGTTTTGTTTTTAAATAAATAAGGAAAAGAAATAAAAAATAAAAAATAAAAAGAAAAAAAAAAGAAAAGAAAGGGTCCCTTTATTCTTCCGGATTTGGGCCAATTTTAACAAAATTGGCCCAAACGAACAGCCCAAGACCCAGGCCTGCCCGGTCCAGACCACCTGATACCCAGGGTGTCCAAACGACGTCGTTTGAGTCGTGCCTGATCTGGGCCGTTGATCTCAAATTGATCAACGGCCAAGATCAATTCCCCATAACCCACCAATAAACCCGACCCGTCTCACCCGGACCGACCCCAACCCTCAACCCTCAAAACGACACCGTTTCATTTAAGACCATCAGATCCAAACCGTAGATCTAGATTGATCTAACGGTTGAGATCAACCCACCCACTAACTATATAAGCCTAGATCCTTACCCTGCCCCCTAGCCAACACCCCCGCCTTCGTCTTCACCAAACCCATCCCCTTCAAACCCTAGCCGCCCCTGCACACCTTCACCAGAAACCCGGCGGCCTGAACGCCGGTGACCTCCACCTGAACACCATAGAACCCCCATGCCATCCTGAACCTAAATCTACCAACCACACACTTCGAATCACCCCCAGGTCCTCGAATCTTCATTTGAAGATTCGAGTCAAAACTCGATCTAACCCAACCAACCCCAGTTTCATACCAGACACTTCCTGGACCCTCCTCGTGACCAAACCATACTTGGTTTGGTCCGAATCTAACCAGGGAAACACGAATCCCAGATCAAAGTTTTTGAACTTTAGTTTTCCCTGTGCATGTTCCGTGTTTTGTTCAAAACGAAGAGATTAAGGTCTAATGGACCTTAATCGAGGTGTTTCTCATCCGAGAAGCACTTCGTTTAAAAGTCCATTCAACCTTAAAGAAGGTCTGTTCAAACACCAGTGGATTCTTCTGATTTGTTCCTTAAAAAGATTTGAGGTGAGTCTTGTTTTCTTTTCTTTATTTTTGTTTTATTTCGTGTGATTTGTTTTTTTTTTTAAAAAAGGGTTCTGCTCATATTTGTTTTGATTTTTGTTTGTCCACTTTGCTTAAACCTCTGTGTTTGTCTAAATCCCCCCTTCTTATTCTGATAAGGCATGTGTATTGGTTGTGTTTCAAGTTTGTACTAACTAGCTAACTCCTCAAGTGCATCTCTGCTTAGTCAGTATAATTCAAACTATGTATCGATACTGTTAAATGTCGGATTTTTGGTTACGATTGTGTATGTCAATGCTAATATAGTCGAGTCGACATATGTCGTCAATTAGTTTCAACTGTCTGAACAAAGTAAATCGATTTGCTTCTGATGAACATTTGCCTTGAGTCAATTAAGAACCAGCTTTGTTTACTTATAGATTGTTTGAATTGATCAGTTAATGTAAAAAGGATTCTTTATGTTTAAATTCTGAATTGGAAGGCAGGTGCACTCGTGCACAGCATGTGCATTGGTGCACCTCATGTGCCTTGTGCATAGCCTGTTTTTTTGCATAAGAAGGCTTTTAAGTTTTAAACAATTTGACAGCATATGCTGTCAGATATATTCTACTGCCCATACCTTGCTTTAAGTTTAAAAAATGTTAAACCTTTTAAAAGTAAGTCTGCCAGAGAATGTTTGTTGGGGTTTAATACTTGATTAGCTAAAGTTGGAATTGAAATGGAAGGCACATGGGAGGGGTACTGGGATATTCTGAAAACAGGCTGTTTAAAAAGAGATAGTTTTGAGGCCTATAAAAGGAGGAGGACCTGGGAGAGAAAAGGATATATACAGAATTAGAGGGAGAGACAGAATTTTAAAAAAAAAAAGAAAGAGAGAGTTGGAATACACACTGCTAGGGACATACAGACAGAACACACAGAGAGAGGGAGAGATACTAAGAGGGAATATCTGAGAGTTCAAATTTTTTGGAAACAGAAAACTAAAAAAGAATTTTTGTCTGATAACTCAGACAAACAAAACCAGAAGTTGCTTCCTTTCCCTTTGTTTCTAACTTCACTAAATCTGGACCTGTTCTGTGCAACATTGATTTTCTCACAACTGAATCTGCTTGTTTGTTGTTTGTTCTACTCGAAAGTTTGGTTTAGTTGGGGTTTATCTCATTCCAATTGTTTTGAGAGTTGTGGTTGCTACTCTACTGTTTCTTGTTGCTGTTGCTATACTGCCCTGCTGCTACTGTTGGTGCTGTTATTGCTGCTGCATTTACTCATTGTTACTCTACTGATTGCCCTTTTCTTCAATTGCAAATATTCCCAGGTACACAACCTTTGAACCATGTATTGTTGAAAGTTTGAAGTTGAAGAAATGAACATCAGTTTATGTTATAGCATTGGGGTAAAAAGATAGTTCGAATGTTAGTTGGGCCTGTGTTTTTTACTGCAAACTGTAAATATTCTGTATAAACTAGCTTCCATTCTGTTTAAGATGAACTGTTAGATAGCATGGCTCAACGGTAATGACAGTATGACATAGACAGCATGTTTGATTTAGTATACATTCAGTTCAGTATAACACTTGCTTGGTTTAGTTATGACTCTATAATATAGAGTCATGGTAAGCACTTGTACGTATTTTGCCTAGACCACTGAATCGACAAATATGTGGTACTAGGTCCGGGATAAATATATCCCAAACAAACTCTCATGCGGTCGCATTAAGAGTTTGGCTATGAAGGTCAGCTTTCCTGTCAGATTATGTGCTCCAATATAAGTTCGATGTCGGGTCTCGGTATAGATTTCTTGTTTCGAAATAATGTGATGAATGTTGAGGGAAGCTAGTAGTCGTTTTGAGGTCAATTAATCGTAATTTTCCTAATAAAACAGCTAATTTCGTTTATCAAATTCAAATAGGTTAGAGTTAAAAAACAGAACTTGGAGGTCGTTAAATATAACTCAGTATATGTTGTTAGTTTGCTTGCAATCTCACCTAGAAAATTAATAAGCGCGTTTACTCGATGAAGACAAAGTATGAGGTGACTCTCACCTCATAAATATTCAATCGGGTAATCAAACAAACTTAAGTTTGGCAAGCATAATAAAGATTCAGTCCGTATTTGTTCAAATAAGTAAGTTCGGTATCATCTTTCTTTTAAAGATAAACATAGTAGAAATGTAGCCACTGTAGGGTACCCTTCTAAAATAATGAGACGAGCCTCGCCGAATAAAAATGCAAATTGCGGGGCCCTCAATAATTGATCATGATAAATACTTAGAATTTGGGACGGACTGTTTAGTGAATTCCACTGCCCTCCCCAAAGATAATAACGCGTTTAGATTCTTTAGGCGCGATTTTAAGTAAATTACATTCTTAAAATCAGGTGCACATTGATGTGACCCAAATTCAAGTCTCAACGGAGTCAAAATGTGTTAACAACTACGGGTGCATTGATTGTGACGTGGTTCGAGATGCATTTTCACGACGTTGTAATTCTGTAAAATAAATGATAATAATAAAAGCGGTTAAAACTTAATAAAAGCACATAAGTCACAACATGTATTTAAATCAGATACTTAGCCATTATAACAATTTAAGCGACCGTGCTAGAACCACGGGATTCGAGGGTGCCTAACACCTTCCCTCGGGTCAACAGAATTCCTTACTTAGAATTTCTGGTTCGCAGACTTCATTTGGAAAAGTCGAAAATCTCCTCGATTTGGGATTCAAGATAAACCGGTGACTTGGGACACCAAAAGCCAAACCTTTCCCAAGTGGCGACTCTGAATTAAATAAATAATCTCATCTCGAATATTGTCAGTTAAATTGAAAAAACTCCACCCGCGCATTTAACCCTTCGGGGACGGGGCGCGCAAAAAGGAGGTGTGACACTGCACAAAAAACTCACCTTCCATAATCATAATACTGCAAGAACATCTCACATGCCTAATAACTCATCCACACGAACAACTCACGTGCTAGAAATTCAGTCCGTCAGATAGAAGGCATATACAAGAATAAATGTATAGAATAAGGGATATCAAATCACATACTCATGGACTGAAGAAGATAGCATGCTATGGTGTATTTATGTACGAGTGTACAACTAGACTATGAATCAGTTGAAGGATCTTGTAGTTGTTCATTCGTTGAATGAAGTACATTCTTATGTCTTGTTGACGAGTTTAGACTCGAAAAGATTAAGTGATTTCATAGTGGTTCTGACCCGGATAGGGTCATAGAGAGATGCCAGTTTGAGGCTAAGTAGGTGGGCTATCTCTTACGAAATAGTCTAAGTTTGTGGGACCCTTATAATGTTTTTGTGAAAAATTTCCTTTCTACCCAGTGAGTTAATGTGCCGCAATTTGAGTGTGAGTCACTTGAGGAAGTTCAAATGACTATCAAAAGGATGAATATGTGCATGGAAGATGAATTGAGGTGTTTTATGACTAGTGATGCATGAGCTTAAGAAACATTCCGTTGAATAATAGTGCGAGATCATGATGATTATAAAGGAAGAGTGATATGGATATCATATAATGTGTACTATGACTTCGAGCTAAGTGGGGGAGTGTCACGTCCCAAAATACCAATCAGTGGTGATGGCGTATAATACAACGACTAAACAAGCCGAAACTTAATAATAAAGATCCAAAACAACATAAATTATATAAATAGCTTAAGTCTGAAACCTCAATGTAACAAAATACTGCAAATACAAGGTAAACCCCCCAAAAACTATAAATACGGAGTCATGAGCTATACAAGGAATACAAGTATAAAAACTAAATAACAATACTATTTTAACTAAAACAACAGTACATGAGAAAAGACAAGTCAAAACTGCAGCCATGGATGCAACTCTACATCGCCTCTCGATGCCCAGTCCAACAAGCAAATATATTGTTAATAAATGGTACCCACACCCTGATCTACACAATTAAGTGCAGAGTGTAGTATGAGTACAACTGACTCAATGTACTCAATAAGTATCATGACTAACCTCGACGAGGTAAAATAAGCAAGAATTATTAATGGTACTAGATATAACCTATATAGTTTCAGCATTTTTAGCAAGTCGAACAATAATGATATCAAGTCATAAGGCGCATGAAGAAGCATTTGTGTGTATGTGTATAGTTACTCAAATACTCTGCTCAATCAATGTTCAGCATATAAAGATACTATGTAGTTAAATCATGCAATTAACATTGAAAGTTGTAAGTAAAGACGAAATGCAAAATCCAAACAAGACACTGGCCAAATTTTCTCAACCTTTCCATATCTGCACCCAACCACTTATTAGTTTTCCTTAATATCTGCATGTACACCATAAAAAGAGAAATATGAGAGGGTGACCCAAAGGGGATGGATCTATATCCACACACTAGCACGACCAATTCAACATGCTACCAGCCCGACGTGGTCACAGGCTCAATATCATAATCCTCCTAGCATGGTCGAAGGCATAACAACACGATCTGCCCAGTGTGGTCAGGCATAACAACACAATCTGCCCGGCATGGTCATAGGTATAATAATGCAATATGCATGGCTTGGTCACAAGCATAACAACACAATTTGCCCGGCGCGGTCACAGGCTTAACAACACAATCCGCCCGGCGTGGTCACAAGCATAACAACACAATCCTCTAGGCGTGGTCACATGCACCAGTTCAAATCATATCACACAGAAGCAAAATTGTATACGGTGAAATCGGAGAGCCCGATTTCTCGACATCGAGGCACCTCAGAAGACCATCTCAATGTCTCGAGGCTACAAGGTCATGATCGAGTCTCCTCCTTTAGGGTTCGTCGAGTCCCGACCACGGGATAACATTTTCCTCGGCCACGGTAGAAACGGGGAGTTCCCAAGGCATGCGGCTAGGACTAACAGAGCTACCCTAGCCCTTAATCAGGATGTCTTCTAGCTGTGCCATCTCCACTTCTTCGTCATTAATGTATTTTGTTCTATGTTAGAATTTCCCTCCTATATAAAGGGGATCCTTGCCACTTTGTAACCACGGTTGCTTCAATTACTCCACACGAAATATACAAGATCATTTTATTTGCTCTCTAATACATTCTCTCGATATCATTGCTTTCATTTATTATCTTCATATTTATTCATCATTTATTGCTTACAATTAGCCATAAAGAGCCTCCTTTAATTTTGTTATAATTGTTAGCCATATTCTGATCCCCCCTCGACAACTCCTTACCGAGCTCCAGAACCGATCTTGAGGCCCCAAATCGAGAATCTCGAGGACCCGATAACTAGCCCAACAGTTTGATTGTTGCCCTATCCTTAACTCTCATTTCGTTTCAAAGTCTGACATACATAGCATCAACTGCGTAAAAAACTAGCATAAATATAGATCACATATTTTTAGAATCCCATCAACAAATTTAATTTGTATTACCATTTTTACGGTAAACAGTTTGGCATCCACCGTGGGGCTAAAAATAATAGTGATTATTTTCTTTCTAGTTTTGTCACACAACGCAAGTTATCTTTCGCGCTTTTTCTTGTCCAAGATCTTCGATTTCAGGTCAGAATGTCTAACTCGGTGAATGGAGGTGAAAACAACAATCTTGAGGACTACGGAGAAAATGGTGTGGATGCTCCAGGTATTGGTGTGCCACCACAAGACCCTGTGAACGCATCAGAACCAACCCCCGTGGACGCGGCCTCATGCGAGGCCCAACGGGATGATATAAGCTCGAATATTGACAGGAGCGTGTGCCAAGAAGATCCGCAAGAAGCTCGCAAAACCCCAACTAGGGAAGAACGTAAGGTTAGCCTTCATGTTATTTTTGAAATATTGCAGGCACACCAGCTAGCTATTGCTCAGCTGTAAAGTCACCAGAAGACTCCAAGCACAGTAGCACTAGGGACAGCTCCCCTAGCCGAAGAGGTACGGGAGAGATTGAGCAATAACGGGTCTATAACCGACCCCACCATCGTAAAAATTCTCGACGAGCTCACCAAAAGGATCGAATCGGGTGAGAAAATGATAGAAGCCAATGACAAGAATGTTGAGACCTACAACTCCAGGGTCGACCAAATTCTTGGCGCACCCCCAGTCCTGAAAGGCGTGGATTCAAAGAAGTTCATACAAAGGCCGTTCCCCTAGAAATCAGCCCCAAAACTTATTTTAAAGAAGTTTAGAATGCCAGAACTCCCAAAGTATAATGGGACCTCAGACCCAAACGAGCACGTTACCGCTTAAACCTATGCAGTAAAGAGCACGTTCCCAGCCGGCGGTTCCTTTCAGCGAATATGATGTGTGCGAGATCGGTTCTTCTGAGGCCTTAGGGGCAGGACCAACAGGAGTGTGTTCCGACTTCGAAGAAGTCTATCGACTTCACTTTCGGTGAGTTTTATGTACAGTTTCCTTGTATCCAGGGTCATCCTTCCTCTATTGAATCTACCTCGTGCAGGCCTATGATGGGCTCAGGTCTAAGCTATTCCGTCAAGGGGTCAAGCTTCAGAAAATTCTAGGTGAGGGCAAATCTCTCGGGCTCCTCAGCGAGCAAAAGGAAGTTGAGCTGCAATGTTGGCGATATGAGGCATACCGGAGCTCAAATTATGAGAGCTATTTGACGGAGTAGGTAACTTCCTGTAGTGCATGCTTCGCCCCGTTCTAATCTTAAGGCTAATTCCCTTTTGCCGTATAAGTTGCAGAAAAAGTCGGAGGCCTTGGAGTACCTCAAGGGCGACGTCAATCGCGTCAGAGTTTCTTGCGAGGAGCTAAGGGCTCAGGTGCAGGCTCGAGCTTTAGAGGAGATGAGCACCTCGGCTAAGGTCGCTGCCTTCTAGCCTCAACTCAGCTTGACTAATGACAACGCCAAATTCAGGCGGACATGGTTGGAAGACTTGAATCCGATCTCTCAAATGTCAGAGCTAAGATAATCGATGCCCGGGAAGAAGCGACATTAAACCGAACTAGGGCTGATTGTGATATGGCGATTCATGTGAAAGATGTTGCCGATGCCCAAACTGAACTGAAGCGAGCCCTCTACTGGGAGAAGAGCATCAAAGAATACGTTCGCTGTAGGTTTCGGAGAAAGATAATTGAGGAGGTCGGTGCAAGGGGCTTCGTTCTCTCGAAGGAACTGGCTCGAGCAAGGGAAGACAAGCGTGCCGCTGGTTACTTCTTGTTGACGTTGCAGAGGGCGAATTTGACAATCTGTAGCTCTTTGGTGCAGAGTGTATATCTTGCCGTTTGTTGCTTTGTCTCTGATATACGTAGGGCATGCCTGTAGATGGATAATGCACCCTTTTCTTGCGTGTAATATATAAGAAATAATTTGAAGCTTTATTTCTTCTCACTCTTTTTCTTTGTTGTTGCTTCTGACCGGTCAGGTCGGTTTTCGTGTTTGGCGAGGTCCTCATAGATCCGGAATGGATAGGACAGACCCAGTGGTCCCTTAGTGCGATCCTTGACGTGAGCAGGTGTTGGGGCCTCTGTGCCTAGCCTGGCCGCTTATGCTTAGACCCCGAGTTGCATGGTGGCTCGCGCTTCAATCGACCCTCAGTCTCTTTCTTGCCTTCGTGGGTGAATGATGATGTCTTTTGTGCTTTTGGGTCGAAGTGACCTTATGGGCGCTTGGTTCGGAGGTTTACTCAACTGGCGATAGTGACATTCATGTCGTGCCCTTAGGCATATTGTAGCTTTTGGATCCAGTCTCTGAGTCACATTGCGATTCGAGCTGTAATCGACCCGTATATTTCCTTGAGTTTTTGGTTGGCCACAGTAGTGTTCATGTCGCGCCCTTAGGCATGTCATAGGTTTTGGGTCCAGTCTCCGAGTCATGTTGCGGTTCGAGCTGTAATCGACCCGTAAGTTTCCTTGATTCCCTAGCCGGTGATAGTGGCATTTATGCCATGCCCTTATGCATATTGCAGCTTTTGGGTCCAGTCTCTGAGTCGCGTTGCGATTCGAGCTGTAATCGACCCGTATATTTCCTTGAGTTTTTGGTTGGCCATAGAGGTGTTCATGTCGCACCCTTAGGCATGTCATAGCTTCTGGGTCCACTCTCCGAGTCATGTTGCGGTTCGAGCTATAATCGACCCGTAAATTTCCTTGATTCCCTGGCCGGTGATAGTGGAATTTATGTTGTGCCCTTAGGCATATTGCAGCTTTTGGGTCCAGTCTCGGAGTCGCATTGCGATTCGAGCTATAATCAACCCATAAATTTTCATGATTCTCTAGCGGGCGTTAGCGTCATTTATGTCGTTTGGTCGTCTGAAATCTTTTATTATGTGGCCCAGAGGCTTTGGTAGTTAATTATTTTGGATTCGGTCTCCAAATCGGGTTATGATTCGAGCTCATTTTAATCCTCAAGTTGTCAAGATTTTTTAGCTGGCGACAATGGCCCTTATGCTGTTTGGTCGTACAAATCTTTCAATATGAGGCCCGTAGGCTTGCTTAGCTAGCGACAATGGCTCTTACGTTGTTTTTCCCCATTGAGGGGCACCCCCCGGAAGGCCATCCGCTTAAAAAAACCAAGGAACACCAAATGGGGTCACAACAGGAAAATGATGTACTAGGCCAAACTGTCGAACGAACCATGTCTACATAGTCAGACCCCCGACAGTAGAAACATGTACACTTGTACCAAGAAATTGAAGAATATCTTTTATCAAAGCATCTGACACTCCATAAGAAGCTCGACATCCTCTGAAAAAATGATTTCTCCTCCAAAAACGTCCCAAAACACTCGGGGACTGGCGTTAACAATTCAACACCTGAATGATCTCCAGGTCGGGACTCCAAGCTCATAAGCCCTCAATGAGGCAACATGAAAATCACGAAACATCTCCAATCCCTAATGTACCCCGAGTACTTGGGGATTAGCGTCAAAATCTCAAAAAATGTACGACCTTAGGGTCGGGATCTTCAAAATGGTAAGCCTTCGATGAGGCAATACATAGTTTGCAAATAATGGTTCCCGAGTCAAGAAACCCTTGATGACTCTGGGACTGTCGTCATGCGTCACCTCCATCGACTTGTCAAAACTTGAGGCCATAAGACCCCAAGTGGGCAGACTCGGTCTTGTAAGACCTACATAAGGCAGCAACTATATCTGTAAGACCTCAAGCAAGGCATGAACCATACTTGTACAAAGTGACTATATCTGTAAGACCTCAAGAAAGGCATGAACAATACTTGTACCAAGTATCCAAAACTGTAAGACCTCAACGGCATGTAAAAACTGTAGGCTTCAATGGCATGTAAAATTTGTAAGACCTCACTAAAGGCATAGACCCGATCTCAAAGTTTAGGATAAATATCGAACTTCTAAGACCCCTAAAAAGGCATACCCTATATATATATATATGCTGAAACTACCTCATTCGAGACTCAAAGGCTCCGATCGAACACAAATGGCTCCAGTCATATGGCTGTACCAACCGAACTAACGCGACTCGGTTATGCCCGACCGTCGCTACAAGGTGTAAGAGCCATTTTCGCCAGCCCATATAGGCCTTCAATTATTCCGAATCTACTTCGGAAAGAACTGGTTAATTAAGATACCCTCTATACAGGAAAAAGAGCTTCGACCACGTCAGCTCCTAAACATCGTCTTCGAGATACTCAGCCTCCGAGCCAAACCTCCTGAGGTGCTCGATAATCGCTATATAACGAATCACAATCGAGGTTTTTTATTAAGCCGTTGAAGAGTCGGGAAAACACTATCTATCCTTATCGAGGGAAAAATAAAGCCCACACAAATTGTCGACCAAGGCGTAAGAGCCATTGTCGCCAGCTTAATGAGCCTCAGGGCCATACACATAAAAGGTCGCACCGACCAAAAGTGTAAGAGCCACTGTCGCCAACTTTAAATCTGAAAACTTGAGGGTAAAATTGAGCTCGAGTCGTAACCCGATTCGGACGTTGGACTCAAAACAGTTAAGCAAATATGCCTAAGGGCAAACGTAAAAACACCATTATCGCCAGCCTAATGAGCCACAAGGTCATACACACAAAAGGTCGCATCAACCAAAAGCGTAAGAGCCATCGTCGCCAGCCCATATAAAAGGTCACATCGACCAAGCGAATAAGAGCATACAGGACAGCCTAACGAGCCCCAGGGATGTATCACAAATCTAAGGATTCCTACCAACTCAAATGTCGACTGATCTGGCCAAAATCTCGGTAAAGAGGAACCTAGAAGGTACGAAAATTGTGAGGTTTCCCCCTTATACATACATGTAACAAAATACAAGCTTCATTTACAATGTACTATGAAAACACTATATGCAAAGACAAATAAAGAAAATAGACGTACCCCTTGGGGACTGCAGCCCGACGGCCCCGTCCTCGCCATCTTCGGCATCAGACAGAAGGAACTTGGCATTGTACATGGTAAAATTAGAAGACTTAATTTCTCGCCGACAAGACATTTCCGGAGCATGCCCCGGGACCCCGAGGACAGGTGGTCGCAACCGAATCCTTGACCCTGGGACTTGTCGAAGCCTGATTCGGAGAAGACGAAGAACGAAGCCAGGACAGGGGGGAATCCTTCTAGTCACATGGCTACATTTGACTAGCCCGACCTTTCTAGAGTCTATGCTAAAGCATCATATCAAGCCATCCCATCACCGTACTTTGTAACTGACCCCCACATACTTGTAGCCGAGTCTCCCCTCCTATATAAAGAGGACTCGCACCACCTTGTAGAGGGATGATGTTGCCCCATTTCTTCACAAGTGCAATAATATCTCTCTCTCTCTCTCTCTTTTCTTCCAAGTGGTTCATCCTCGCAGGCCCGAGACCTCATTCGTATTTGTTATTTTCTTACTTGTTCTTCACCGTATCATTTAGTATTTTCTTTAATGTTGCAGGCACGATAGTTGGCTATCACTCAACTGCAAAGCCACCCAGGGACCCACAATGCAATAGCGACGTAGACACCCCCGTACGATGAGCTAGTACCAGAGAGATCAAGTAACGACGGTTCGGCGACCAACCCTGCCGTAGTGAGGATGCTTGGGCACCTCTTCAAAAGGATCGAATTAGGTTCGTGGAAGCTCTTACAGCATCCGCCTGCCGAGGAAATAGTCCCTGAACTCGCTTCACAGAAACCCGCAACGCTTGAACTCCCTAGGTGCGATAGGACCTTGGATCCTTATGGGCGCACCACCGCTTGCGCGTGCTCGTTCAGAGGAAGCAATACCCGAGACGATGGGTTCGAGCCCATCTTATTGAGAAAGTTTGAAGAAACTTTTTCAAGAAGAATCGTGATGCAACGCCATTGCCTGGCACCTGACCTTACAGATTTGCTTACTATACTAGCATGGTCCTCCTTGGAAGCGCGTGCCAGTGCCACCAAAGTAGTATCAAGAAGGCCTGATGCACCTGAAGCTGAACGAAAAAGAAACAAAATACCGCGGGAAGCCGCACCCTATCCCCTAATAAAACAAATGATATCACTCCCGATCTCGGATGACTGGCCAACACAGGCCCTCGCCTGAAGCCTTAGCAAACCATGTCGAAGACAAATGATATTGCTCCTGGTTGGATACCCGCAATCGGCACCAATCCCGAATCGAGGCCATGGACAACCCTCCCGGAACCCCCTCAGGTTCGGTATATCCAAGCAGACCCCCGACAAAGGAGCTGATACAAAGCAGATGGAGGTATCATCCATGCACGGTGAATGGAGGGAACGACTTGAGAAGCAACTTACCTCACAACAGCAGGGGGATGGCTCAAGGACACCACCTTTGAGGAACCTCCAAAAGAACCAGATTCAACAAGGCACAGCTGGTAGGGAAAACCCGCGCATCCGAGTGAGATTTCAACATTGTTGTACCGAACATCGTGATCACCATAAGTGAATATGGAAACGCTAGGCGGCTCAGACCTGTTTGACCAAGACTCCTCCAAGAGAACTATGGCCCGACACAAGAACCACAGGGCGCGGGATCGCCAGCCCAAAAGAACAACAATCGTGCTATTCAATAGAGGTCGCCACCAAGTATCATCGAGTAGTCAGGCTCGAATCCAACTCTAAGGGAGGAAGGATATCGGGAAAAATGAAGCCGATAAGCCACAGCGTATGGCCACGATAGTAGAGGGGCGGCGGAACCCTTCAAAGGTCCGTAAAATACATAGAGAAAGCACTCATCGCCAGGAAAAGGCGAGTCCGGGGAATATACCCGAAAGATACCCTTGCATCCAGGGAAAGGGACGCCGAGACTTCGCCTCGGCCTCGTATTCACGCGTTGGTAACCCCCTCCCTAATTTAACCTATTCCAAGTAAAGTATGTGTTCATGAATACATGTGTTTCGACAAACTACACCGACAATGTCAGGCCAAAACCAATAAGGCCGTTTGGACTAACGAACCAAATCACTCCCACACCTCAAATCCTTGATGGGTTCGAAACGCCAATCACCACAACAATCAGGAAGGTCGCTCCCTCTACACAGCTCGCTTGAGCTCGGACTGGAACACCGAGTCCGTAAAGTGCGAATGTTTTTACTCGGATGACAATGGGCGCACCGCCCAGAGGCGATTTCGACCCCACTCCGCCAAAAGGGTGAAACTCCCCGACAAAGGTGGGACTGAGGCATTCGACAAAAAGCTACACGTGATGAGAGGAAATCCCTCACCATGTAACCCGTCGTCGGCATCGATGACTCCGCCCTCGAAGTGATCAGAGGGTAAGTAGAACTGCATCTTCAACCGAGCCTGGTTTAATGCAGTAGAAGGCCGCATTAGGGCTGACGCCTCAAAATGGAAGGAACATACCTGACCTCAAAAATGTCACCTAACATACCCCGCAGTAGGGAAGAACTACTCCGCTCCTTTGTTGCTTCTTTCCTTTTACTAACCTGTTACACCCTATGTTTTCATATGTTAGAGTATCCGTAAGTCAATTGATGTAAGCTCAGAAATGAGATCAACTTTGAAAGTACGTAAAGTAAGTTAATCCTTTTATAATGGAGGTTACAAATCTTTATGATCATGAATAACGAGTACCAAAAATGTTGGAAAGCTTAGGCGCTAAATGAATTAAAGAAAATAAGTTTCGTCGAATGTCGACAAGTTTGGAATGTTATAACCTATACTTTTGGGGTGAGACAAGGGTGATTAACATGATGATGAGGTTATGTTATGAGTTAGTTTAGTCGTATGATAGTCGTGTGTTATGTTTTTAAGTCAAGCAAGTTGTGGAACAAAAGTTGGAAAAGGTCATCACAAGTTACATTCAAAAATGAGTTGAAACTTAGGTTAAATGTAGCTGAGCTTTTCTCCCAACATAATTTGAATCAAGGGATGATATACATATGTAATTTAATATCTATGAGTCTATTTTTCAACTCATTAAACCATTTATTAATATGATCTCATAGTATAGAGATATTCGCATTTTCGCGAGACCGCGCAGCTAGTAGGTGACAAGTAGGTGCATCACCTACTTGCCAAAAAGAGAGGCCTCAACTAAGTCGGTCAAGAGGGGACTTTTAAGGGATTATAAACTAAGTTATTTCACCTATATTTCATACCAAGAAAACCTAATTGAACCCCTGCAACTCCTCCCCAAAAATCCCACACAAACCCTAGGGTATTCCGGGTGTTACGACGCGATTCTAGTGCTGAAAAGTCCGGACAGCTTTCTAGTTTCTCTTTCTCCTTCTTGTAGCTGTACTGAGGAACTTATTCTTGATGAAAAAGGACCAGGTTTCGTGGATTATACTCAGTACAATGTAATTTTATGCTTCTCCTTTCATTATCTATGCGTTTGCGAGTTGTAACTCGATCGTAAAGAATAGACCTAGCTAGTTTCGAATGAATGGTGTGTTGTTTGTTCTTGTGTAATGGTTGACTGGTTGTAAACTTATTTTTAAGTTGAATTCATAGTTGGTTTATTGTATAAGAGGTATAATGATGTACTTTTGGTTGTATTTCCCAATTTGAAAGAAAAGACAAGTCGAAACGTGTTTAAGTAAACTGAAAATTATTTTTGAGTTGATGAACTTGTGGGAATATTTTTGGGCTTTTTCGTGTTGGTATTGGGTTGTCTCTTTTACTACTATTTTTATGGAGTGAGATGAGGAAGGTTTTGGAGAAACACCATGTAATGGCAAGGTTGTTTGTTGGTCGTTTGTCGTAACATTTTCGGGTTGGTTGACACTATTATGGTTGTCGTGTTGTGTATGAAGTGATAGGGGTATGTTGGGCTGTTTGTGATTGTCTTGACTAGTGTGAAGTCATATATATAGGGGAGGTTCTGTCCATTTCATTGTAAAATAGGTTGTGGTCGATACATAATAGTTACGACGCTTAAACGATAACGAGAGTGTCATTTCTCTTATTGTAGACTAAGGAGACGTGAAATTGCATAGCTTGAGGTTGGGAAGAATATACAAGGTATGTTAAGGCACTTACTTCTTTCTTTTGGCATGATCTAAAGTGACATGAACATAAACGGTACGCTAATTCATAACGGGTATACTCCTAGAAACTAAGGTTGTCCATGTTGTTCTTTCCTTATAAAGTCATTCTGAACAAGTCTGTATGATCCTTAAATCCCACTAAGGCTCATATTGATGGTAGGGATGTCCATAATGTTAATCGAAGGTGCAATGACCTTACATCATTCTGAAAGGGTTAGAACGTAATTCCACGAGTCAAGCATGCATTATATATATGTATCTATTTTACTCTACCAAGCCGCGCTATAGTCGGCCGGGTATGGCACCTATTGTGCAACCACTAATCAGTTAGGTTTACCGAGCTCCACGTGGTCGGGTACAATTCTACCGAACCTTATGATGGTCGGGTACGCTTTTACCGAGTCCTCTTTGAGGCCGGGTACGATATGATGATGATGATGCCCACATATGCGAATGTTTTAAAAAGTTTATGTATATATATGTATTATGCATTTCATATCAGTAACCCCCAGAGGCACTCAAATGTTACAGGTTTTATCTCCTCTATATCTCTCTTTACATTACCGTTCTTGTTTAAGCTTTCCTGCCTAACATACTCGGTACTTTATTCGTACTGACGTCCTTTTTGCCTAGGGATGCTGCATTTCATGCCCGCAGGTCTCGATTGATAGGTTGACAGTCCTCCTAGTAGGCTATCAGCTCAGCGAAGGTGTTTGTGCACTCCACTTGCTCCGGAGTTGCCTATTTGGTCAGTATGCTTTGGATATGTATCGATTGGTGTGGTGGGGCCCTGTCCCGACCTTTATGATTTTATATACTCTTAGAGGCTTGTAGACAGATGTCAGGTGTATGGATAATTATATGGCCTTGTCGGCCTATGTTTCGAGTTTACTAATGGTCATGTCGGCCTTATAGGCCCGTATGTCACATATATTAGTTTGTATATCATGTTGGGTCTTCATATGTTGAGTATTCCCTTATGTTTTATTCTTGTTATCTCATGACGGGTTTTCTAGCTCATTTACTCATGATAACATGATAAGAAAGATATGTTACGTTGGTACTCGGTTGAGTAAGGCACTGGGTTCCCGTCGCGGCCCTCTGATTCGGGTCATGACAGAAGTGGTATCAGAGCAGTTATGTCCTAGGAAGTCTACAAGCCGTGTCTAGTAGAGTCTTGTTTATGGGTGTGTTGTTCACCACACTTATATGCAGGAGGCTACAGGGCATTTAGGTCTGTCACTCTTTCTTCTTACTCTAGATCGTGCAAGAGACCTCAGTTGTAAGAATTCAAACTCCTAAATTCGACTTTAGTCGTAATACAATGATACCTACATCCACAACGACAGTTGGTAAGAGATTGCATATGGGTATGGAAGAGTTGAGTCAGAGGAACTCGATTTCACATCATGCTTATGATGAGTAAATGTGAGGTCTTCAACAGATCATGTGTGTACTAAGATGTGTATGCTTCTTAATGAGGAGACTTAAGGCAAGGATATCTATTCACGAATATGGTGAAAATCTATGAGGAATTCAAAAGCTAGATACAAGTTTTAACAAGTAAAAGAAGTAAGGTGAAGAGGGGTACGAGGCACCCAAATAATGAAGATTACCAATATTTTCAAATCAGGCAGAGAAATATAAGCATTTTGGTACCTTCATCAATGACAGAGGTAAGTACAACGGGCCACACCCATCTCAGTTATATCCTATGGGAGTTAACAGATATTATTTAAGAGAAAGATGGGATATCAGGATCCAATTGGAGTTAGAGTAACCCAAAAATTGTGGATAGGTTGTTATCATTAACTAACATTTCCGAAAGATGGTGCAAATGTGGTAATAGATCTCTTTCTAAGACACCCAGATGGTGAACTCTAGAGTAGTACAATCAGATACGAATACTGGAATATTCAGAAATTTCAGAAGATAGGCAGTGGGATCCTAGAAAGGACAAATATTTACCTTAGTATGACTCTAGCCCCGAGTAAAAAAAAAGAATGTTAGGCATTGCCAAGAGCCAGTGAGATGAAGCTAGGGGAGCTTATAGGGAAAGAACTTTTTGTTGAAGTTTTCAGAATAAAGTGATCGACAAAAAAATATTATCCGAAGAATAAGAAGAAAATAAATAAAGCATCATGAGTAAGATGTGATATAGGGGTGATAACAGTAAATCAAAATATGACACGATGGCAGAGTCTATAGTCAAAGTGAAGGACAATACAAGAGGTGACAAGCCTTAAGGCAATAAAAGAGTATAAGCCATAAAGTCATATTCTTATTTCGAGAAATGAGATGGTGACTTCAACGTGATTACCAGGAGGGAAGGTTAGACCCCAGAGTAATAAAAATCAGTATGGGCTGGTGAACAAGATAAAACCGAACATGAATTAGGGACCGGAGGATTTGATAATGGTCAACATCGTGAGAATTTCAAAGATCGTGCTCCAACAATAATAGAATAGATAATAGACGAATAACCTTTAAAGGCTATTTAGGAAGTCGCTTACCTAAAGCAAACACTCTGAGCAGAGTTAATCTTAAGGGACTAAGTGTGCCAGTTACAGTAGGTGTCACCTTCGTGCATAAGAAATTTAGTTATCCCTGGTACAGAAGGTTACCATAAAGTGATTAAGGTTCATTGATAATGTGAAAAGACGCCGAATATGAAAAGGTAAAACAACTATAGGTAGATCGTCGTAGTACTAAATCTTAGTACTCCCCTGAAGGGGGAATATGGTGTGATATGGTATTAAGTCGGAGTTAAGCGGTTCAGTTAACTATGGAATGGTAAAGAAAGAATGTGGTAAAAAGGAGAAAGGGATGATGTTGCATTTATTCAGTTCCTGCAGATATGTTACGACTCCAGAACCTTATACAAGCACGACACCGGAGAGAGGCAGTAAAAGTTTCCGGCCAGGATGTTATTGATAAATAAGTGTGAATGGACACGTGATACATCAAGAGCTAGTGGCGAGAGATAAGTTAAGACAAAGGATATATCCTAAGAGGGATTATGCAGAATATATATATACATATATATATATATATATGAGAATGGACCAACGAGTAATTAGTAGTTGATTCAGGAAGAGCCCAGTTATGGCTAGACAAGAGGTCACAGATAAATCAATAGATCATGCAAGATAAATGTAGTGAATCGCAGCATAGTGAATTCAGTCTCGCAAATATGACGTCATAAACCTTGAGAAATGCTCAGATAGGAGTTGGGGTATTTAAAGGTATTGTATAAGTATTACGGGAATAATGGAGGGTGCCACTAAGGAGATAATCAAAATCTGATTTTACAAGTAATCCTACGAGCACAACGACATGGAGGTATGTAAGTAAGGATGTTTGTAGGCGAGTAAGAATATCAAAAATTCCTTCGAGTATACAGTATAACAAGATCACAACTTTACAAGATCCAAAAGGTATCCTAAGTACTACCACGAAAGACTAGCTGAGGAAATAAGGAAGAAGGTTTCCACCTGAGCATAGTAAGCTAAAGAGTAAATGATCCTGTAACAATAGTTTCACTACAATATTGTATACACTCCATAAGAAAGTGGCACCTATCATGGCTAATGAACAGAAAAAAAGGAAAAAAAACATCAAAGGTGATACTTGAGAGCATACGAGTTACAGGGAATTCCAGTGTTCGTGGGCACTATGATAAGCCAAGTATCCATGTAGCAAGTGGCAGAACGACTAGAAAAAGTAATTATTTACATTTAAAGACAGTTGAGAATGCGCAAAAGGGAATCTAAGGTGCTAGCAAGTTAAAGGAAGGTTCTGAGTAGAATAAATAAATATGTGTAGGTCGCAAGCGAAAGTATAGTAGAGTGAAATGATTTTGGGTAGATGTGAGTAAGGGTGAGAAAAGGTGAGTTAGAAGCTGATAAGAATAGGTAAGACCTCCGTATTAAGCCCATCAAACAAGAGAGTTGATGGTTTATATATGTTATAAAAGGCTCAGTATAACTTGAATGAACACAGAGAAGTCTGAGACTAGGTGTATTTGGAAGAGATGGAATGCTTCCCTGGCAATAGAATAAGGGTGTAATTGTGATATATAAGAGGATGATGCTTAGGCCTTTGATTGAGTAATGATTTAATGAGAAAGGGATTTCATTAATTGCACGGGATTAGAATACCCCCATAAAACGAATCACATTGAGATGCTATGAAATACGGTTATTGAAGTATAGTATTGTCCGTAGGTGGATTAGGAAAACCACTTCAAATATTCCCCGATGAGATGTGAGACTTGTGGCAATGTATTACGTAAGAGGTTTCAAGTTATCAGTGGTGGATTATAGATTAACATTAAGGTAAATCAATAATAGATGGATAAAGATTCCAAAGTATGAGAGGAAATTATGATGTCATTCTTTAGATGAACAGTAATAAGTATTATACATATAGGATAAGCGGCGAGAGAGTAACCTGGAGTTGGGTGGCAGACCTCGGTAATAGTAAACCGAAATAAGAGTTATTGTATAACTCTTAACAGAGTACCGAGTGAAGAACTTCAGTATACCCATAGATGCCCAGACGGACAACATATCAAGCTTTGTATATGTTTACAACGTGCTACCTAGAGATTGGATAAAAGCTGGAGAAAAAAAAGAGTCACATAGGCACACATACAAGGAAAAAGTCGTACAGGCTGCATGACAAAAAGGAGCAACAGTTACGAGATTGGAAGGGGTTCGACCACAAGTCGTGGTATGAGAAAGAGGACTAAAGGGGGAATACCCTAGACTTTGGATTTATTCAAAGAATAGTTGCCTATATGGCTAGAAAAGTATTAAAGTGTTCACAAGAGCTATGGGTTATGAAAATGATAAGTGGATCAGTCAACATTCGAGGACGAATGTTCCAAAGGGGGGAATGATGTTACACCCTATGTTTTCGTATGTTAGAGTATCCGTAAGTCAATTGATGTAATCTCAGAAATGAGATCGACTTTGAAAGTACGTAAAGTAAGCTAATCCTTTTATAATGGAGGTTACAAATCTTTATGATCATGAATAATGAGTACCAAAAATGTTGGAAAGCTTAGGTGCTAAATGAATTAAAGAAAATAAGTTTCGTCGAATGTCGACAAGTTTGGAATGTTATAAACTATACTTTTGGGGTGAGAAAAGGGTGATTAACATAATGATGAGGTTATGTTATGAGTTAGTTTAGTCTTATGATAGTCGTGTGTTATGTTTTTAAGTCAAGCAAGTTATGGAACAAAAGTTGGAAAATGTCATCACAAGTTACATTCAAAAATGAGTTGAAACTTAGGTTAAATGTAGCTGAGCTTTTCTCCCAACATACTTTGAATCAAGGGATGATCTATATATTGAATTTAATATCTATGAGTCTATTTTTCAACTCATTAAACCATTTATGAATACGATCTCAGAGTATAGAGATATTCGCATTTTCGCGAGACCGCGCAGCTAGTAGGTGACAAGTAGGTGCATCACCTACTTGCCAAAAAGAGAGGCCTCAACTAAGTCGGTCAAGAGGGGACTTTTAAGGGATTATAAACTAAGTTATTTCACCTATCTTTCAGACCAAGAAAACCTAATTTAACCCCTGCAACTCCTCCCCAAAAATCCCACACAAACCCTAGGGTATTCCGGGTGTTACGACGCGATTCTAGTGCTGAAAAGTCCGGACAGCTTGCTAGTTTCTCTTTCTCCTTCTTGTAGCTGTGTTGAGGAACTTATTTTTGATGAAAAGGGACTAGGTTTCGTGGGTTATACTCAGTACAATGTAATTTTATGCTTCTCCTTCCATTATCTATGCGTTTGCGAGTTGTAACTCGATCGTAAAGAATAGACCTAGCTAGTTTCGAAAGAATGGTATGTTGTTTGTTCTTGTGTAATGGTTGACTGGTTGTAAACTTATTTTTAAGTTGAATTCATGGCTATTTTATTGGATAAGAGGTATAAGGATGTACTTTTGGTTGTATTTCCCAATTTGAAAGAAAAGACAAGTCAAAACGTGTTTAAGTAAACTGAAAATTATTTTTGAGTTGATGAACTTGTGGGAATATTTTTGGGCTGTTTCGTGTTGTTATTGGGTTGTCTCTTTTACTACTATTTTTATGGAGTTTATATGAGGAAGGTTGTGGAGAAACACCATGTAATGGCAAGGTTGTTTTTTGGTCGTTTGTCGTAACATTTTCGGGTTGGTTGACACTATTAAGGTTGTCGTGTTGTGTATGAAGTGATAGGGGTATGTTGGGATGTTTGTGATTGTCTTGACTAGTGTGAAGTCATATATATAGGGGAGGTTCTGTGCATTTCATTGTAAAGTAGGTTGTGATCGATACATAATAGTTACGACGCTTAAACGATAACGTGAGTGTCATTTCTCTTATTGTAGACTAAGGAGCCGTGAAATTGCATAGCTTGAGGTTGGGAAGAATATACAAGGTATGTTAAGGCACTTACTTCTTTCTTTTTGCATGATCTAAAGTGACATGAACATAAACGGTACGCTAATTCATAACGGATCTACTCCTAGAAACTAAGGTTGTCCATGTTGTTCTTTCCTTATAAAGTTATTCTGAACAAGTCTGTATGATCCTTAAATCCCACTAAGGTTCATATTGATGGTAGGGATGTCCATAATGTTAATCGAAGGTGCAATGACCTTACATCACTCTGAAAGGGTTAGAACGTGATTCCATGAGTCGAGCATGCATTATATATATGTATCTATTTTACTCTACCGAGCTGCGCTATAGTCGGCCGGGTATGGCACCTATTGTGCAACCACTAATCAGTTGGGTTTACGGAGCTCCACGTGGTCGGGTACGATTCTACCGAACCTTATGATGGTCGGGTACGTTTTTACCGAGTCCTCTTTGAGGCCGGGTACGGTATGATGATGATGATGCCCGCATAGGCGAATGTTTTAAAAAGTTTATGTATATATATGTATTATGCATTTTATATCAGTGACCCCCAGAGGCACTCAGATGTTACAGGTTGTATCTCCTCTATATCTCTCTTTACATTACTGTTCTTGTTTAAGCTTTCCTGCCTAACATACTCGGTACTTTATTCGTACCGACGTCCCTTTTGCCTGGGGACACTGCATTTCATGCCCGAAGGTCTCGATTGATAGGTTGACAGTCCTCCTAGTAGGCTATCAGCTCAGCGAAGGTGTTTGTGCATTCCACTTGCTCCGGAGTTGCCTATTTGGTCAGTATGTTTTGGATATGTATCGATTGGTGTGGCGGGGCCCTGTCCTGACCTTTATGATTTTATATACTCTTATAGGCTTGTAGACAGATGTCAGGTGTATGGATAATTATATGGCCTTGTCGGCCTATGTTTCGAGTTTACTAATGGTCATGTCGGCCTTATAGGCCCGTATGTCACATATATTATTTTGTATATCATGTTGGGTCTTCATATGTTGAGTATTCCCTTATGTTTTATTCTTGTTATCTCATGACGGGGTTTCTAGCTCATTTACTCGTGATAACATGATAAGAAAGATATGTTACGTTGGTACTCGGTTGAGTAAGGCACCGGGTGCCCGTCGCGGCCCTCTGATTCGGGTCGTGACATAACCTACATGCAGGCAGTCAGCCAAGGCATTCAAAAATTCTAAACTCCACTCGGAGAACCGAGGACTCTATAAGACCCACTGAGCTCTCTCTCCTCGATCGGGTTTTCAGCCTAAAGGTCCCGCCAACGAGATTATTAGCGAAGCAACATACCCCCAATAAAGGGATTCGACAAGATCGCAGTCCTTTTTTCTACAGTCGGACGATGTGCGATAACCTCCTCTTAAGGGCACCATCCCCTCGGAAGGGCCAACAATTGGCAAGCCATGTTCCAAAAATGGAATCGTGTAAATAGATCATATAATCAGAGGAGCCTCACCCATGCGGGCCGAGCTCGCGACAATGGGACAATATGCATTTACAGCATATATTTACGCCAAGCAATAAAGAATACCCTTTCAACATTTCTTATTTCAGGAGGATGTAGACATATTCGCAGCAAATGTTTCTCCTTTAAATGAGCCCCGATATACTTGGAAACTCAGCATCAGCAATTCGACAACTTGCATGACCTCAGGGTCGAAACTCCGGGCTAATCAAGCCCCTAGAAGGCAACTCCGAGCTCACGAGAAGTTGTCTTCAAGCTCAAACAAACTCGATGACTTTGAGATTGCTGTAAATCGCCATACAACTAGAAAACCCGAAACTGTAAAACCCCTAGCGGGCAGCCCCGGCATAACCAGATCTATTCTAAAAACTGTAAGACCTCAATAGGCATGGCAAACTGTAAGACCTCAATAGGTATGGCAAACTGTAAGAACTCAACAAGCATGAAAAATCCCGAAGTTTAGGCTATACATCGCATTTGTAAGAATCCCTAAAGGGCATACCCTCGATGTAGACGCCTAAACTATCACTAGGGATCAAAAATGGCTACAACCAAACACATATGACTATGGTCAAAATGGCTGATACAGCCAAAATAACGTGACTCGGGGATGCCGACTGTCGCTAAAAAATCACAGGCCACTACTCCAAATATACTTCGGAAAGAACCGGTTAAAACAGGCTTCCCTCCACAGGCAAAAACGAGCTCCGACAACGTCGGGACCAAAACACAAGAGCGCTGATCTACTCGACCTACGAGCTATGAACCGACGACGGGTCAGGCAAAAATACTATAAAAATACCTTAATTAGCAGAATCAAAGCCTACAAAAAGCCCATGGGCAAACATAGCGTAAGAGCCATTGTCGCCAGCTAAGCAAGCCTACGGGCTCATATTGAAAGGTCTCTACAACCAAACAGCATAAGAGCCATTGTCGCCAGCTAAAAAATCTTGAAAACTTGAATATTAAAATGAGCTCGAATCGTAACCCGATTATGAGTCCGAATCCAAAATAGTTAACTATGCAAATCCTCTTAGCCACATACTAAAAGGTCTCAAACGACCAAACGGCATGACGCTAATGCCGGCTAGAGAATCATGAAAATTTATGGGTTGATTACAGCTCGAATCGCAACGCAACTCGAAGATTGGGCCAAAAAGCTGCAATATGCCTAAGGGCACGTCATAAATGCCACTATCACTGGCCAGGGAATCAAGGAAATTTACGGGTTGATTACAGCTCAAATCGCAACACGACTCGGATACTGGACCCAGAAGCTACGACGTGCCTAAGGGCGCGACATGAACACCACTGTGGCCAACCAAAAACTCAAGGAAATATACGGGTCGATTACAGCTCGAATCGCAATGCGACTCAGAGACTGGAACCAAAAGATACAATATGCCTAAGGGCACGACATGAATGTCACTATCGCCAGGCGAGTAAACCTCCGAACCAAGCGCCCATAAGGTCTCTTCAACCCAAAAGCACAAAATACATCATCATTTGCCCATGAAGGCAGGAAAGAGCCTGAGGGTCGATTGAAGTGCGAGCCACCATGCGACTCGGGGACTTAGTATAAGCAGCCAGGCTAGGCACAGAGGCCCCAGCACCTGCTCACGTCAAGGATCGCACTAAAGGGTCCCCGGGTCTGTCCTATCCATTCCGGATCTATGAGGACCTCGCCAAATACCGAAACTGGCCTGACCGATCAGAAGCAACAACAAAGAAAAAGACTGAGAAGAAATAAAGCTTCAAATTCTTTCTTATATATTACACGCACGAAAAGGGCGCATTCTGCATCTATAGGCATGCCCTACGTATATCAGAGACAAAGCAACAAACGACAAGATCTACACTATGCACCAAAGAGCTATAGATTGTCAAATTCACCCTCTGCAACGTCAACAAGAAGTAACCGAGCGGCACGTTTGTCCTCCCTTGCTCGAGCTAGTTCCTTCGAGAGAACGAAGCCCCTTGCACCGACCTCCTCAATTACCTTTCTCCGCAACCTACAACTAACGTATTCTTTGATACTCTTCTCTCGGCCGAGGGCTTGTTTCAGTTCAGCTTGGGCATCGGCAGCATCTTTCATATGAATCGCCATATCACGATCAGCCCTAGTTTGGATTAATGCCGCTTCTTCTCGGGCATCAATTATCTCAGCTCTAATATTCGAGAGATCAGATTCAAGTCTTCCAATCATGTCCGCCTGAACTTTGGCATTGTCATGAGTCAAGTTGAGTTGAGCCTCGAAGGTAGGGACCTTAGCCGAGGTACTCATCTCCTCTAAAGCTCGAGCCTGCACCTGAGCCCTTAACTCCTATCAATAAACTCTGACGCGATTGACGTTGCCCTTGAGGTACTCCAAGGCCTCCGACTTTTTCTGCAACTTATATGGCAAAAGGGAATTACCCTTAAGGTTAGAACGGGGCAAAGCACGCACTATAGGAAGTTACCTACTCCGTCAAATAGCTCTAATAATTTGAGCTCTGGTATGCCTCATATCTCCAACATTGCAACTCAACTTCCTTCTACTCGCTGAGGAGCCCGAGAGATTTGCCCTAACCCAGAATTTTCTGAAGCTTGACCCCTTGACGGAATAGCTCAGACCTGAGCCCATCACAAGGTTGCACGAGGTAGATTCAATAGAGGAAGGAGGACACCGGATACAAGGAAACTGTACATAAAACTCACCAATAGTGAAGCCGACAGACTTCTTCGAAGTCAGAACACACTCCTGTTGGTCCTGCCCCTGAGGCCTTAGAAGAACAGATCCCGGGCACATCATATTCACTAAAAGGAACCGTCGGTTAGGAATCAGGCACTCCGGGAGCAGCAGACTCGGGCGATGCCCTTTCCCTAGAAAAGTGAGCCCAAACAGTGCCACTTAAGGCTCTATCACACCGCAGGTGCCGATCTCTCTTATCGCCATCGCTACTCGGCTCGGAAGCCGATGACTCCTTCCCCTCTTCAGAAGAACATTGCCCACCCCAATGAACCACCCGATATGTAAACAGCACGAATAGAAAGGGAAGGGGTTACCTTGGGTATACAAAGGCAGGACAAAGATAGCATACGCACATACCTTAGTACCACGCTTCCTATCCGGTACGGAGTATAGCTCACCATCTATGCTCATAGAAGGATAAATAGGTCACCATCCTTCGGACCCAGCCAGGCAGGTCATCAACCTCACCCAGCATCCACGAAGTTGATGCAGCAAGGGAAACAACATTATTATTTAGTTGATTTTCGCTAGGTCTGGAATCTGAAAAAGCGCCAAAATGACTCACTCACGTGCATAATTCCACCCTTCGGGAAATGACAAAAATTCCAACGGGATGATATGGGTCGTCCGGATGCACATAAACCAAATAGCCCTGAAAATCCAATAGCCTCGATATAGATTGACGGGTCGATATTTGATCCACAGAGCATCCCCCAAAGTGGAGTCAAGACTCAAGGGGTCGTTCGTATTATCTGCATGCTCAGAGAAGCACTCTATGTCAAAAAACCCCGACCCAAAGAAGTCGGACCTCGGTAAACTTTAAAATGCCAACACTAAATGCAAGGCAAACACCTAGTCTCGTTATCCCCTCTTCTTGAAAAGAGGAGTTAACGCGGGAAGCTCCGATCATGAAAGCTCCACAAATGTCCGAGGAAGCGTTCAAATACGAGTAAAACTCCCCAGTGGAAGTCAACCATATTCATCCTAAAAGCGTTATCTACATCAAGGTCAATAGGGACAACGGGTACCCAGAGATGACCTTCATCCAGGTAACATCCCCGAAGGCCCCGGAATTCGATGCATGATCTCCAAGCAATTCGAAGGGCCTCGGTAGCCCGGAGCTATCGGAATCAATCCAAGATTAGTCCGAAATGCGATGAGGGGTTGGCGAAAGTCGTGTCGATCAGCACAAGATCAGAATGAGCGCCTATGCTCAAGTCAGATATCAGTGGTCAACAAACAAAGGAAGGCATTCAAGGGGCCTCGAAGGGCATGGGAGCATACAGAAGCAAAGCAAAGTAAGGAAGGTAGAAATCAAAAAAGTATATTCATATTCATAAAAATTTGCGTACAAGCAGCCCTCAAGGGGTCGTTACATACAATTACAAAAGCCTGGAGGAGTCTACACCTAAAGTGGAGGAACAAAAGGATTTACATGTGATGAAACCCAGACGACCGATCCGCCCTCGAGGATTCATCTCCGGTATCAGCTTCCTTGGACGCCGCACCCTCGAGCATGTGTCCTCGAGGGTGAGTCCTTCGATCTCCACCTCCCATAGTTTCCCAGCTCAATCCCCCGAGGGATCCCGCCTGGAGAAGGTGAAGAAGAGGAAAAGGAGGGGACACAGAGGAGGAAGAGAAAAGAGACATCGACCGCCGAAGCCAAAGGTTGAAGATTCGGCGGGCCCCAGCCTCAACAGCCGGTAGTGCCACTTTATCCCTTGGGAAAGGAAAAACCCTAGGGATGAAGTGTCGTACCAGGCTTGGGTAGGAGAGTGAGCAGCGGTGCATAATCCGAATGGTTGTCTACATAAAAAGGAAGCCGACTCCCGGTCCCCCATCACCTCGGGCCAGTAGCAGCAATAAGGGCTAGCATATCAATGACCACAGCAACAGCGGGACAACATGCTTATGTTTGACGAAGGGAGACCCCGACAGGGAGCCACAATTCAGTCTGAGGGAACTCCTCCAAAAAGGCCTTAAATTCATAAGCTCGTAACATGATGTTCAAGGGTGGAAGAAAATAAGAGGAAGGAAATAGCAAGTAGGCCAGTGGAAGCATAGATATAGGAGAAACAAAGCCAAGGAATCCTCCATTTATAGGGTATTACGACACATTCATCTACGCTTTGGAAGACTAACCGACGGGTGCAGTTAATGCATCTATGAAAAATTGAACCGATGGCGGTACCTGTACCTTGGGATGCAAAAATAAAGGAGTGCAATGAACGAGGTCGAAAAGCATGAGCCAGGGGTCGTATCATCGATGTGGCATCGTCGAAAGAAGCTCGAGGAGTCAAGTGTCAGAATAATTTCTCATCACTTCGTTATGGGAAACACAGAGACTATCTGCACGCGGAGATATCAGAAGACTTGATTTCTCACCGACAAGACATTTCGGGAGCATGCCCCGGGACCCCGAGGGCAGGGGGTCGCAATCGAATCCTTAACCCCTTGACAAGTCGAAGCCCGATTCAGAGAAGACGAAGAACGAAGCCAGGACACAGGGAAGCCTTCTAAGCACATGGCTACATCTGACAGGACCGACCTATCTAGAGTCTATGCTGAAGCATCTTGTCAAGCCATCCCATGACCGTACTTTGTAACTGACCCCTACATACTTGTAGCCGAGTCTCCCCTCCTATATAAAGGGGACTCGCACCACCTTGTAGAGGGCTGATGTTGCGACATTTCTCATGTGCAAAAATATCTCTCTCTCTCTTTTCTTCTAAGTGTTTCATCCTCGCAGGCCCGAGACCTCCTCCGTGTTTGTTATTTTCTTACTTGTTCTTCATTGTATCGTTTAGCATTGGCAATATAGAGCCTTGCTTAATCATACCTCTAACTGTCTCCGAGCCTGGGCAATAGGCCCTTTTGGTTTGATTACTGCCTCGTATTAGCTTGCATTTTACAATTACGCTTTGCGTTCTTAGCATTAACTGCTTTAATAACTACCTCGGGAATAGATCACGTATTTTTAGAGTCCCATTTACAAATTTAATTGTTGTTACCATATTCATGCTAAACAGGCATCATACTCCTCCGCCTTGACTTGCTCGATCTCCTCCGAAAGATCGAAACCCTTGGCGTGAACTTCCTCGAGAGTTTCCCGCCGAGATTTGCACTTCGCGTACTCTTTGTTGTGGCTCACACGACCAAGATTTCTCCTTAGCTCAGCTCTAGCAGCGGCAACACTCTTCAAATAGGCCGCCTCTCTCTGATATACCCTAGTGCAGCTCATCACGGCCTCGGCCCAGGCATTCACCACCTCAGATTTTCCTTCGAAAGCTCAGACTCGAGCCTTGCAATCATGTTCGCCCACTCAGAATCACTCGCACGAGCGGTCCGGATTTGCATCTCCAAGGTGGAAACTTTAGCCAAAACACTATCCTTGTCCACAACATGGGCATCTACATGGGCTGGCAGCTCGTCGAACTAACGTTTGATCCTGCCAACTTCACCCCAAAGTCACTCCATCTCCTCTGTTTTGCTCTCCAATAGAAATATAGAAACATTAACCTCCAAAAATGAAATAAGGAGCATACATCGACATGAAATACAAGTTACTTGTATCTTGAGGAAGCTCTCGTGGCTCCTTCTTTGATCTGCCTCACACCGTAGGGATACCAGCTCGCTTTCTTTTTTCACACAAAGAAGCTTAAGGGATTTCTCCCTATCCGAAGCTTTCCGCAACCGAGCCTCATGTCGAAGTAGCTCAGATTTGAGCATGTCAAAGGATTGCGAAAGAAAATTCAATGAGAAAGGAAGAGTGTGAAACCAAAACAGCCCTATGCCGGCTACCAAACTTGCCATAAAGCCGAGCCGCTGAGCTTCACCAAAAGCCGACCAATGTCCGATGGCTTAGTATCCCCTAAAACATCTTTGCAAGGAAAAAAAGAACGCACCACGCGCTCCTCACTCTTTGAAGCGCCATCAGCAGAAACAGGGATTGTTCTTTCGAGAACGGAAGCCTCCGAAACCGAACGATCGGTTGAATCACCTCACTTGATCCGCTGCGAAGGACTCGCCCTGCTACGAGCCTCCTCACACCCTGGAGATTCTTTTCGTTTATCATCGACCCTTGATTTCGAGGTTGGCAGTCTCTCCTCCTCCCCAGAGGACATGGTCTCATCTGGTAAAAATCTCCAATACTTGCGGCATCTAAGTTAGTATGATAAAAAGAAAAGTACCATTCTAGGGAAATAAGCCACCATACGCCTACCATGATACTCTGCCTCCAATCTCTCCTTGGAAAGGTCTGTCCACCTACGCTTATCATAGGTCGAGCAAGTGGCCAGCTTACAAGACCACTCAGCCAAATTTGGGACCTCGTTCGGTAACCAAGGAGTTGCTACAAAAAATACATACATAAAAGTGTCGTTATGGAGCCCATCTCCAGACAAAGTGATAAAAAGACAGGTATAACACTTACGTGTGAAATTTCATTTCTCAGGAAAGGGTAGAAACTCTCCAAGAATGATATCAGTCGTCCGAGCTCGAATAAATCATCTCATCCATCCTCGGTCTTTGTTCTCTCCACCATCGATGGTAGGAGACCAGGTAGATCGATGCTACAAACTAATCAAACCTCGATAACGCAGCGGCCAATATATCCTCACGAGATGACTGAGGGTAAAATCGAGCTCGTCCTTCCCTACAAAGTATCTTATCGTTTGCACTATCTTCCAAAGGGATGGGTGAACCTGCGCCAAGGTAACCTGATATCTCCGACAGAACTCAAGCATGACCCAATCGAGGGGACCCAATGTAAAACTGTGTGTATACATGCTCTAAAACCCCTCGACATAGGTCATGATGCTCTCCTCAGAGGAAGGTACTTGTAGCACCACTCCTTCTCCCCATCCACAGTCTTTTCTGATCATTTTGAGGTGCTCCCCCCCACTGATGAGATGAAACTCGATGCGTGCTCCCGATATCCTTGAACATTGGGAGGCCTGTCCAACGTAAGGTCTTTCCTTGAGACAAAGCACCTCGAGGCCCGCTCACTGGGTGCCGGCGGTGTACCACTGACCGGACCCGGAACAGAGGCAGAACTCGCCTCTCCTTGATGCGCGGACATCGACATAGCGGTCATGGACATGATGAAATAATGGGAGGGAGAGATAAATCTGGGCAAAGTTTTGAGTTGAAGTAACGGGAGTACTAGCACAAAGCATCAAGTTCTATGGGAGAAATACTTACTCAGAGTAGTAGAATCTCCATTAAGGTAGCAAGTGAATGAATATACAGGGGCAAAGCAGTGGATACTCGCCTACCCAGAAGGCCAATTAATCTTGGCCATGGTAACGTTGCTTTTTCCTTGGGATATGTACTGGCGAAACCACCCCGAGGTCCCCTTTATCGGATCGCATGAATGCTACTACCCTATGAAAGTCACAGGGTATCGAGACCTCGGGAGTTTCTTGCCATCATAAGCATCGGCTCCAAAGAAGCTATCAATCAAACTTCGATATAGGACCCGATTTCAGGGGTCCCAATTACTCAAACAATGGGCTCTAAAGGATTATTATTACAATCTGAATATTAACTCCGCACGAGTAGCAAGATATAAAGAATGGAAAGGCTTGGGGCAAAAAAACGTCTTTTTCATTGCCAAAATAGTATTTACATGGGGAGTCTTTACAAGATTCACTCCCCCGGGAGTACATGCACAAAAAGAAAAAAGGAAAAAACCAAAAGCGACACAAAGCCTACTCCTTATCGCCACTACCCTCTGAACCATCACCAGGATCCTCGTCTAGGACGATCAAAAGCATCAACTTCCTCTCTAGCTCACGGACCTCCTCAATTCCAACTGGCAGATCGATGCCTCTAACCTCGATATCCTCCAAGGTTTTCCTCCTCGCCTCTGCCCTAGCATGTTCGATGGCCTGAGACAATTTCTACTCGGCTCTTATCGATATGTCACGGGCTATTTGATTCGTCGTGGCTCCGTCCTTCAGGTAAGTAGTAACATTTCCTTCGATCTCGAACTTGGCCACAACCAGCGCAGCAATCTCCTTTCGTACATCCTTGAGAAGATCATGGGTCGATGCAAACTCCGAGGTCACTACCTCATTTTGCTTCCTCAGCCTGAGGATCTCCACATTCAGTCGCCCAATCTCTGAGTCAATTTGCTCGACATGCAATAAAAAAAGTTAACCAGTCAGTATCAAATTCTGGGAGCGAAGGAAAGGCTCATGCATAACAAAATACTCGCTCGGCAAGGGCAGCTTTTTCTTAGAGTACTCCCTCCAAAGTAGCCCGGAGTTTGCCTGACTCTTTCTCCTTCCGAGCAAACTAAGCCTCTGACTCTCGCAGTCTCGATGACAGCTTCTCAAACTCCTCCTCACAGCATGAAAGCTCCTCATTAAGACTGGAGAGAGCATGATCGTACATCTCCTTGCATTACAACAAAACAGAAGAGTTAGAAGAATGAAGGATGATGCTCGAGGCTAAAATAAATATACCTAACGTATCTATCACCTGTTGCATGAACCTCTCCATCGCTTTAACAGAGTCGGGAGCGTCAAGACAGACGTTCTCGCTAACATCGTCAAGAATATTGCCAAGTGTGCCTCCCCCCTTGAGAGGACCCGGATTTGGCGGCGTTCGCATCTTGAGCGTCCCTTAATTCCCCTAACGGGAATTGAAAGCCTGAAATGAAATCATCTATGTCACCAATGGCTCCGAGGGGCAACTCCTGCTCCTGAAAAACTCCGGGTCTCGACCCTTCAGGGTCAGCAGCAGCGGTCCCCCCAGCGGAAACCGTACCAAACCCGGTCATGGGATCCGAGGCCACTTTGACACCCTCATCGAGGTTCATCGACCTACCGGACCGACCTGAGTCGGCCGTCCTCGATTCAGCAGCCTCCGTTTGAGGCACCTACAAGGCTTCCACACTTGACCTCATCCTTCGTGCCGACCGACACTCACTATCATCATCGTCATCATCATCTTCGTCCTTAGCGACGGGACTTGCTCCGGAAGATGAAGTAGAGGTCCTAGCGACGGCTCGAGGCTCGCGTGACTTAGGTTTCTTCGCCATGGGAGGATCAATAGTCACCTTGCCTCTCCTTTTCTTGCCCTTGCGGGGCTCCGAAGTCTTTGTTTCGCCACTAGGGGGCGGCCTCATCATCATATTCTAACCAAGGCCTACACGAGCGTAGTAACCATAATTTATCAGTACAAAGGGTGTAGGAGGAACACAAATCTAAGGCATAGGTGGTAAGTAAGCTTTACCATGATTCTTGGCCACCCACAGCTTCTTAGCTAGGTCGGTCCAAGACCAATCAATATATGGGAACGTGGTGTCCAACCGTTCGATCCACCCCGGCAAATCCGAAACCACTTCGGGGTACTAAGCGGCGGCTGCAGGATACACTAAGAGGTCACTATCCCGGACAAAAGGAAAGAAAATCACAAAACATGACTAAGGAAAAAACGCTTATGTTGTGCGTTTCACTTTACCGCGAAAGGCATCCTCCCGGCCGGAATGATGTCCGAGAAATGAACCTACTCATCTACCCTCGATCCTTCCCCTAGTCGGTGCTCGAGAAAATGATATTTTGGAACGATGGTGAAGCCTGATCAAACCTCAATAAAATTGAGTGCTATACAACCTAATTAAATGGTTGAGGGTAAAGATATCCCCCACAACCCCTTCGGTGAAATGGCGGACCATCAAGACTATCCTCTAGAAAGAATGTTAAATTTGACCGAGTGTCACTTGATATTTGTCACAAAAATCAAGGATAACCAGATCTATCTCCGGGGAGATTATTCAGAGGAATCGGTAGGACCCAAAGTGAACGGGTAAGTATACACATGAAGGAAACCAGCCATGTCACTCGTTATATTTTCATCAGGGCCGGGAATCTCCTCCTTTACTACCTCGTCCCACCGACAGTCTGTCTTCACTGCCTCTACGTTGGTTACGACACTAATGTATCGGGACACATGTTCACATCGGCCCGGTGTGGATGAAGTGGTATAGATGGTAAAGTCCTTCGATATGTCAAGCTTGGAGGAAGTACATTGTTCCAAGGTAGGTATCGCTTTGGGTTTCCCTTTAGATTTCCGAGATGAAGTGGCAGCCTCGACTTTCCAAGGAACCGTCTTGGAGGTTCTAGGCATGATTATAGTGAAACATCTCTGAGAAAGCAAGAAGAAAGGATGAAAGTAGGGATGGGTATGGCTTTGCAAATCTGAAGTAGTTGGGAAAGTGAAAGTTATCCAACAGTTGCTGCCTTTATAGGAGTTGTTTAGGAAGTAGAAGGGACGAAGTGGTAGCGGTTCGTGGGCTTCTCGATAGTCGCGTCTGACGGCGACCCTTGCAAAGTTTTTTTTGGGCATGGCATTTAATGATCTGATAGGATGACATCACAACGATGACGCCCTTGGGTTGAAAGCTCATAATCGTTTCTCATCGCTCCTCTATAAGAAATGCAGGGACTATCTGTATACGGTAAAATCAGAGAGCCCGATTTCTCTACAACGAGGCACCTCAGAAGACCATCTCAATGTCTCGAGTCTACAAGGTCATGATCGAGTCTCCTTCCTTGGGGTTCGTCGAGGCCCAACCTCGGAACAACATTAGCCTCGGCCATGGTAGAAACAGGGAGTACCTAGAGCACGCGGCTAGGACTGACAGAGCTACCCTAGACCTTAATCAGGATGTCTTCTTGCTGTCCCATCTCCACTTCTTCGTCATTAATGTATTTTGTACTATGTTGGGATTCCCGTCCTATATAAAGGGGATCCATGCCACTTTGTAACCACGGTTGCTTCAATTACTTCACACGAAATATACAAGAACATTTTATTTTCTCCCTAATATATTCTCTCGATATCATTGCTTTCATTTATTGTCTTTTTAATTGTTCATCATTTATTGCTTATCATTGGCCATAAAGAGCCTCCTTTAATTTTTGTTATAATTGTTAACCATATTCTGACCCCCTCGACATCTCCCTGCCGAGCTCTGGAACTGACCTCGAGGCCCCAAATCGACAGGCTCGAGGCCCCGATAACTGGCCCAACGGTTCGATTATCGCCCTATCCTTAACTCTCATTTCGTTTAAAAGTCTCAATTATATAGCATCAACTGTTTAACAAACTAGCATAAAAATAGATCACATATTTTTAGAGTCCCATCAACAAATTTAATTGTTATTACCATTTTTATGGTAAACAAAATTATACAAGAATACATGTATATGATGAAAGAATGAATAACAGATCTCATGCCCCTGGGCTGGTATAAGTGACATGCTAAAGTGTAGGCATGTGCATAGTGTCTAACCAGCCACTTCATCATAGAAAAAATAATTATCAAGTTCATTCAGGGAATAAGCCTCTATGTAGCCTCAAACATGGCTCAAATAGTTCACAACAATACTACAAATAAGGGAAACATCATAGCTTAATTCTTAATAGTCAACTCTAGGTGTATAGTAGCCTAATCACTACCCGTGCATGAATAGATACCCTGGTGTTAACACATAGGATCAAACCCCACACATGTCCACACCCATAACACGTAGCTATCACTAATAATTCAGAGAACTAGTGACTCAACCAAGTTTAGATAAGATACTTACCTCAAGTAAACCAAATCACTCCACTAACAAGCTCTTCCCGCACGTATCAACCTCTACAAGGCTCGAATCTAGAAAAAATAACGTAATAGTACCAATAAAAACCATAGGAAGTGCTTCCAAAAGATAAAGCCAAGATCTTTAACTCAAATCAAAAAGTCAATCCAAAAATTCAACCCCGAGCTCGTACCTTAGAACCTGACAAAATTCACAAATTCTGAACACCCATATAATTACGAGTCCAATCCTACTAAAATCATTCAATTCCAACCACAAATCGACTCTCAAATCCTCAAATTTAACTCTCCAATAACATAGTTCAAAAATTCCTAACTTCTAACTTAGATTGGTGAAAAGTAAGTGTAATAATCAATGTGTATTCAATATTTATGGACAAAAGAGATTAGAAGTCACTTACATCTTCAATATAGGTGGAAATATCTCCAAAAAGTGCCCTAGTCCAAACTTTAAAATCCCAAAAATGGGATAAACAACTAAGCCCTTCAATTTTAATTACTGCCCAGCAATTTTCGCTTCTCAGCCCTCAGTGTCACATATGCGATGTCGCACCTGTGGATTCACCATCGCAGGTGTGAAATCATATTAACTTCCCGACCTAGCAAAACTCCGGTCAAAATTTCACACCTGCGGAACTACTTCAGTGGCATGCCACCCGCTCATGTGCATCCGCACTTGCGGATTGTCTATAGCATCTGCGACCAAGGCAAAACTCATCACACTTCGCATTTGCGGACCTCACATCACAGCACCGCATCCGCTTCAGCAAAAATACACATGTATCCGCTTTAGAGCATAGAAACAAGAAACACTATATGCTCACCCGATAGACTAGATGGAAATGCAAGTTTGTAAGCCACCTCTCCAATCCTCTCAAGTACCTCAAAAGGGCCAATATACCGTGGGCTCAACTTGCCCTTCTTCCCAAACCTCATCACACCCTTTATGGGCAAAACTCTAAGCAAAACCTTATCACCTACCATGTATGCAACATCACGAACATTCCTATCAGCATAGCTCTCATGCCTAGACTTAGCTGTACGAAGCCGATCCTAAATCAACTTGACTTCCTCCAAGGCATCCCGAACCAGATCAGTACCCAACAACCTAGCCTCTCCCGGCTCATACGAACCAACTAGATAATGATAGCACCTCCCATATAAAGCCTCATAAGAATCCATCTGAATACTCGATTGGTAGCTATTGTTGTAGGAAAACTATGTGAGCGGCAAAAATTTATCCCATGAACCCCCAAAATCCATGACACAAGAAAGTAAAATGTCCTCAATGATTTGAATGGTACGCTCGGACTGCCCGTTTGTCTGGGATGAAATGATCTACTCAACTCAACCCGTGTATGTAACTCACATTGCACTGATCTCCAAAACTACGATGTGAACTACCTACCCCAATTAGAAATGATGGAGATGGGCATTCCATACAAACTGACGATATCCCAAATGTAGATCTGATGTTGACGATCTCTGATGCACTCGTACAAAGAAGACGCAGAAACCATGCAAGCAAGAACCTGACTAGACTCCAAAACATCTAACCTCAGGAGTTGTTTGACCAAAGCCTAAACATCCAATGCTAGCAACCTCTCACCAAGTGGAATATATTCAAGGATACCAATACTCTTAGTATGTATACTCAAGGCATCGACCATCACATTGTCCTTCCCGAGATGATAAATATTGGTGATATCAAGTCTTTTATCAACTCTAAAAACCTACGCACCTCAAATTTAGATCCTTCTTCTTAAACAAGTATTGTAGACTTTGATGATCTGTAAATACCTCATAAGACATGCCGTATAGATAGTTCCTCCAAATCTTTACTGCGTGGATAATGGCTGCCAACTCTAGATCATGAATGGGGTAGTTCTTCTGATGGGGCTTCAATTGGAGGGAAGAATAAGCAATCACCCTATCCTCCTTAGTATACATATATTCTTTTATATGCCTTCTATGTGATGGTCTGGATTTGCAGTATTTGAGCAGTCCATGCAGGATGAGTTATTTGGCACATGAGGTGTTCGTGTAGTATTATGATTATGGAACGTGACTTGTCCGTGCCTACCATTGGCATGTGACTTACCTGTGCAGCACATGAGATATCTGTGAAGCGTGTGGATAAGGATCCATACACCTAGGGTAACCCTCTCACGTTTCTCTGTTGATGGGTTACACGTAGCTTGTGAGAAACTATTGGGTTTTTGGTTGTCATTTTTATAGGAAAATGATCATTAGTTTGACATTGCATCTCTCCTCTATTTCAAAACTCCTTGGACATATACATGATTTTACTGCATATCTTCTCTATATGCTAGCTCTGGAATATATAGATGCCTTAATGCATATCTTCTTTATATGCTACCTTACTTGATGAGATGAGACGTGGTACATATCTTCTCTATGTTAGAATACGTGTGACTGGATTTGTTTAATCATGCGTAAATTCTCTATATACAATTGTTGAAGGATTAATTGAGTAATCATTCACATCTTCTCTCTATGCACTTGCTGAAGGATTAATTGATGTTTCATGCATAACTTCTCTATGTGCAACTCTTGAAGGATTTTTCTGTTATTTCATGCATATCCTCTATATATGCACCTGTGGAAAGATTATTTGTTACGTTATGCATATCTTCTCTGTATCTAAGCTTTGATGATTTAATGATGTTAGACACATATCTTCTCTATAAGCTGAGTTGTTGAAGTGAAACATTATCTAGGCATATCTCCTCCATATGTAATTTTTGGCGGATTATTTTATATCGTTAGCATATCTTCTTACATGTTGAATTATTAAGAGACTTGTGCACATTTTCTCTATGTGCACTATTGGTGGTACTTGTATTTCGTGTTTGGACTTTGTTACTGTATCTAGGTACACGAATTTGTTATTGAGCTATATATATATATATATATATATATATATATAGGTTATATAACATATATAGTGAGTCCTAAGACCTCGTCACTACTTCACCGAGGCTAGTTAGAATACTTACTGAGTACATTTGGTCTATTGTACTCATACTACACTTCTGCACCTTACGTGCAAATCATGAAGCTGAGTTGTTGTGGATGACAAAAGCTAGCATTGAAGATATATCTCTTTCCAGATATAGTTACCACTTGTCTTTGGTAGCTTTGGATTTGTACTCTGTTCACATATATTTCAAATAGATGTTGTATTTATTTTCAAACTAGCTTTGTAAATTTATATTTTTGGATCATTACTTGTACTAAGAAACCTTGGGATATTATATAGATGTGCACGGTGAAATTGGAGGAACCAATTTCCTCGTCATTATGATGACTCGCAAACATACTTCCCAAGGCTCGAGACTGGGGTCGAGTTTCACCTTTGAGGGTTGTTGAGGCTCGGCCTCGGGGCAATGTAGACCAACGACTATATTGGAAAAGAGGGAGTTCCCAAGAGGCGCAACCATAGTCGATAAAGTCTGTCAGGTTAGACTGAGGCTAGTCTGAGCCCGCATCATGACATCAGCTAGTTGTCCATCCCCTTTCTTGTCTCTGTAATCAATGCATTTTGTATTATGATGGGATTCCCCTCCTATATAAAGGGGATCCTTGCCACTTTGTAAGGGGTTGTTGCTTCATTTACTCCACACAAAATATACAAGAACATTCTATTTGCTCTGTAACACATTCTCTTGATATTATTGGTTTCATTTATTGTACTCATATTTGTTCATCATTTATTGCTTATCATTTGCCACAAAGAGCCCCCGTTAATTTTATTATAACCGTTAGTCGCATAGAAACTGCCTTCGATAGATCGTAGTCGAGCTTGGGGATAGACCCTGAGGCCCCGAATAGATGAGCTCGAGGCCCCGATAATTGGCCTAACGGTTTGATTTTTGCCCTACCCTTAACTCTTATTTCGTTAAGTTTCATATATGCTTACCGTGAAAATGGTAACAATAATTAAAGTTGTAAATGGGACTCTAAAAATACGTGATCTATTCCTGAGCTAGTTGTCAAAGTAGTTAATGCTAAGAACGCGAAGTGTAATGGTAAAATGCGAGCTAATACGAGGCAGTAATCAAACCAATGGGGCCTGCTGCCCGAGCTCGGACATGGTCGATAGGACCTCGAGGTCGGCGTTGGTATCGATCTCAGACTATCGGGGATGGCCGAGGATGGGATAACATTTAGAGGTATGATTAAGCAAGGCTCTATATTGCCAATACTAAATGATACATTGAAGAACAAGTAAGAAAATAACAAACACGAAGGAGGTCTCGAGCCTGCGAGGATGAACCACTAAGAAAGAAAGAGAGAGAGAGAGAGAGATATTATTTCACTTCTGGAGAAATGGAGCAACATCAGGCCTTAACAAGATGGTATGGGCTCCTCTTATATAAGCGAGGGAACCCGGCATGGTACAGAGGGCATTAAATGTAATGATACGGGGATGGGATGGCTAGACAAGACACCAGGACCTATTGATTCTAGCTGCTTTCCTCTGGAGTCCCCCATCTTTGTAACCTTTGCTGTGCCGCGGACGGATCTTTCAACCTCGGAGCCACTGCGGGACCATGGATGATCCTCGAGATAAGGAGACCGATTATGATCCCACAGCCTCAAGGTGCTGTCACGACATTCCGAATATACCTCCAGGGTAGGAGATGTGTTCCCTCGATTTCACCATACATAGATAGTCTCCGCGTTTCCTAGAATGAAGTGATAGGAAACGATGTTGAATCGTCCTCTCGAGGCTATTATTGCCATGACATCAACCGTCAAAGAGCATTAAATGATATATCCCAGTGAACCGTGTAGGGCCACCGTCAAATACGGTAATCGAGAAATCCCTGAACTGTCGTAGGTTCGTCTCTTCTACTTCCCTAGCGGTTCCTATAAATGCTCCAGTTGGTAGATACTCCCCATCTTCATTTTTCCCTCAGGCTTGTATACCATAATTTCGCTATTGGGTAGCTTTATATTTTTCCTTCTCTTTACGGAAAGGTTTTACCATTTCTCATGGCCAGGACTTCTAGGACGGTCCCTCGACGGAATGATGTTACATCGTCGTCCTGATTGTCTGAGGGGAAAGCAAATCGGTTACCACTTTGGAGCAATGGACCCCTCCCGATATTGAAAAGTCGGATAATTTAGACGTAGAAACTCCCTCGTCTACACCGGGTCGATGTTAGCACGTATATCGATATGTCAGTGTCGTGACCAATGTAGACAAAATGAAGGAGGACTGCCGATGGAGTAAGGCAGTGGAGGTAGAAATTCCTGACCCCAGCGACAACATTACCGACTTCAAGGATGGCTTTCTCTACATATACACTTATCCAATCATCTTGAGTCCTGATAAATCTGTCGAATCTCCTCCTTTGGAAATCGATCCAGTTAACCTTGACTTCTGCGCTTAATATTAGGTGACCCTCGGTCAAATCTACCCATCCTTTTGGAGGATCGTGTTGATGCTCAGGCATTTTACCGAAGGGGTTACAGGTGAGGTCTTTACCCTAAGCCATCTGATCAGATTGTACTGCCCGCGACTATATCGAGGCTTAATCAAGCTTCGACGGCGGTCCAAAAAATCTTTCTTCACAAGCGTTGATGAGGGGAAGGACCGAGGATAGATGAGCAGGTTCGGTCGAGTGAGGACCTCGAATATCGTCCCGACCCGGAGGATGCCCTTTCCAAAGCGATGGAACAATCAATGTAAGTGACCTTCCCTTTAGCCACTTCTCAATTATTCTTTTGTTTGTCATGATAAACCTTTTGCGCTCTCTCCAACTATCGTTTGGCGTCTTTAGGCGGTCCTAGACTTGGTGGGATGGATCAAGCATTTGGATGCAAGGTTCTCGTATTGTCTCTGGTCATGGACCGTCATGTCCAAGAAGTACTGGGTGGCTAAGAATCACGGTGAGGCTTTGTCGCTGCTCGTGCTTTACCTTTTGTGTTTCTTTCCGAACTCTAAGCAGCGGCATGTTGCGTATATTGTGTTGGTGCAGGACTTGGGGAGAGTATGCAGATGAGGCCACCCCCAATGGTGAAGCGGAGGCCTTGGGTCCTAATATGAACAAGAAAAGGAAAGACAGGGTGGCCACTGCTTGTCTTGATGAAACCACGGCCATAACATCCGAGTCGAACCCCGATATTGAGGGGGAGGACGAGGATAGAAGTCCGTTGAGGAGGAGGATGAGGTCCAGTGTGAGGGATTTACACATGCCTCAATCGGAGGCTACTAAGTCTAGGACGGCTAGGTCCGACAAGGCTAAAGAGCTGGGGGTCCTTGAAAAGAATGTCGATGTGACATCAAATTGTGCGGCCGGATTTGATGTGGCTTCTACTAGCCGGACCGTTGGTCCCGATGGGTCAGGGTTCAGGACATTCCAAGGACATGGACTGTTATTCGGAGACATGGGCAACGCGAACAATTTTATTCAAAACTTCCCAGTCTCATCAGGAGAGATGAGGGATGCCGAGGGGATGATTGGCACCACAGTTGGCACTCCTTTCATAGGGGAAGGCTTTATTGCAAAAATTTTTGATGGCATAACTGACGGAACTGACCTCGACATTTCTAGCGCCATTAAAGAGGCGGAGAAGTCCCTGCAACAGGTGATAATTTTTCCTTGCATATTTCTTTTCGTTTTCGGGCATCATTCGTCATCTCTCTTAATTTTATCGTCGTGCTGCAGTGTAAAGAAGCATATGATCATGCCATCCTTCGGCTTTGTGACGAACTTTCTAGATGGGAAAAGGAGCGCGATAACATTGCTTCGAAATTTCAAGATTTGGAGGCTCGTGGCGCCCGGGCAGATAAAGAGTTGGGGGAGCTTCGAACTTCATTGGAGGCGGCTCTTTAGGAGAAGGCCGCTCTTGGTGACAAGGTATTCTACCTTTGCTCAAAACTGCCCCCTTTTACTCCGTATCCATACGTGTTTTATTATTCACATATTTACCGTCTCGCCTTTCCTTGTAGGTTGAGCAGAGCAGCTCGTGGATTAGTTAGTTGGAAGCGAAGGTCTCCAGCTGAAGGAGCAAAGCGAGACTATAACTGGGGAATTGGCGACATCCCGAGGCCTTCTCTCGAACACCCGCAAGGAGATTGCTACATTGGCTGCGGCTAAGTTTGAGGCCGAGCGAGATGCTGCCGCTTATCGGGAGGATACGACTACGGCGCATGCAATGGTTCGTGACATATCCCTGGCGGCTGGATAGAAACTAACACAAGTTGTCGAGCATGACAAGGCGAAGACGAAGAAAGAGTTCCTAGAAGAACTCGAGGCCATGTGATTTGAGCTATCTGCCAACTTGGAGGAGGCTCGTGCGATGGAGGGAAGGCTAGCGCTTTTGATTGTCCCCGATGGTGGTCAAGATGATAGTGGCGAGTAGTAGTCTACGAGCCACCCTTTTTTTGTATGCCTTCTTTTTTGTTTTATGTGCTCTCCCTCCCGGGAGACTAATAGTGTAAAAAGGCGTTTTTCCTTTTTGTTAATGTGAGAAAGGAGCTTTTATTCTGCTAGTCCTTATTGTTGCTTTCCCTTCATATGTAGTTGGACTCATAACGATGTTTTTTTGTCCTTTGTTTATAGCAACCCATTGGTTGCCCGGGGAGGTCCCTGATTTAGTTGAATGGTCTCGTAGGCACCAATTTGGGGGGGGTTGTTTGAGTTCATCTTAGTTTTCATAGGATCTTTTTTATGTAGTTGTGGAACCTTGAAATTTCTTTTATATTTTCAAGTGTGTATTCTAAGTATTTAATATCTTTAGTTTTTTGATATTCTTCTATATTTTTTTCTAATATTATTTTTGACATATTTATATGTTTTAGAATTTCTAACCAGTACTTAAAATATTTGTAACTATCAATTTTTGATTTGTTCATATTAATACTGAGATGTATACCTGTTGATACATATATCCATGGTTTCTATATTTCTCAGTGTTATTTCTTTTCTGTGTTGATAACTTTCAAGTTTATCTTCATAAAATTCAATTTCATTTTCTATAGTTAATAAAGCTTTATTACGTAATTTATTATATCTAATAATATCTTTGCAGGTTTTAATATTGTATTTAACACAATCTATTTTTCTATTTATGTTACTGAGGTTTTTAAGAAGTTTCCATTTCTGGGTATTATAGAATCTTATATAATGAAAAGTGTTATGTTTCATTTATAAAAAGATTTTATTAACTTGATATGTGATCATTAGTCTGAATATAAATCTAGTTCATATAGATCTAATATATCTATTTCATGTGATACAATTAGTTCTGTAAATGCTTGTTCCATTACATATATTATTTCAAAAGTAACTAAAATATCGTAAATTTTTCTTTTAACATCATTATTAAGTCTCTTAAAGATATATAACATAAGTATTTTGTAGTCAATATTTTCTTCTAATAAATACGTGTGGTTGTTCATTTAGATTTATTATTTATCCTTATCATGTGTTTACTAAACATATTCCCTCTAACCTCTTTGTTTATCATAGAGTTTATCATATTTTAATAAGTTATACTGAACAATCTTTTCTGGTCACTACCATGTTTTTCATGCTTCAATCATTTACCCTAACAGCGCCTCAACTCTGTGTACTCCCCTAAACGGCTTCCTTGCCTACTGGTTTCCACTTTAGGATGGCATAGTCTGGGCTTAACTACTCTCAGCATTATTAGACAGGCAAACTTTCTCAAGATGTTCTTTATAACAGTACTATAACATGATAAACAATTATGATATTCAAGAGATTATAAGGAATATAAGAGTTTAGTTAAACATGATTATAAATAAACTTACCTGGTTTTGTAACTCGTTTGAATGCTCCATAGCTGTTTTAGATACTTGTAAATAACTCAGATATTTCTTACAAGAGAGAAGATAAGAGAGAATATTAGAGAGAGAAGGTAAGGGTGAGGATGTCTGAGGATGTCCTCCTTCCTCAGATTTACATTCTATATAAAGAAAATTAAAACGACTCTTACTGTTTACAAATGACTCCTACTATTCATGAACGACCTTTACTGTTCATGATTATGACATATACTATTTACTTTATGACTCTTACTATTCATGAACGACCTTTACTGTTCATGATTATGACATATACTATTTACTTTATGACTCTTACTATTCATGAACGACCTTTACTGTTCATGAATGCGACTAGTACTATTTACTTTACATTATATGTTTCCAGTAGCTGTCTTCTTCTTTTGTCTTCTTGTTGATACCTTCATTCTAGTTGGACTTCTGGTACATAGTTATCATCTCCGTTGCACTTTGAACATATGTGGTCTGGATATTTGTGTCCTACTAGTTTGCAGTATCTTGTTAATAACTCGTTTGAAATAAATTCTTTTTTCAATGCTCTGGTAGTTGGTTGCATTTCTGGCTTTAATAATGATAAAATCCATTTCTGGACTTCATCCATATCTCCTTGGCGTAGTTCCTTCGAGTTGGCATATATCATCAATTGGTCTCTGGAATAGTAGCTCCAGATAGCATTTCCTTGTAGATAATTGTTAGCTAGTTCTTGAATAATAGTTGCTATACCAATTATTCTTTTATTAGCATAGAAACTTGGTATCTCCATTTTCTGTATCTCCGGTTGTTTCTCTATCTCTTCCGGTATTATCATATCTCGTGTTAGTCCTATTTTTATCACCTGTATTATGGGTTTTATTTCATCATATAGTATTTCCGCTGGTGCTGTATAGAATTTGATGAAGAATAGGTTGCCTTTTGTAATTCTCTTGAAGGTGACAAATGCTTTGTATAGCTCTGGTATTCCAATTATTTCTTCTCCGTCATGGGTATATACTGTGCTGAGTAGTCCGTAGTTGTAACATGTTTTTACTAGGTTTGCTTTTGTTTTTGGCTGGGCTATAAGCCTATTATATCCCTGTAGTTTTTGGGTTACATAATCTTGTGTTGGATCTGTAGTAGTTGTTGATCTAGGGTTTAGGTTCAGAAATGTCTGGATTTTATATATATTCTCAATATATGTTTGAGTAATATGGTTATATACCTTTTTGTTGTGGTGTAGGCTATTAGCATAGGTTGAAGTTTGTGGGGCTATAACTATTGCTTCTCTTGGCTTTTTTGATGTAAATGGCTTATCAAATACGGTATTTAGGTTTACATTGATATGTGGCTTTTTGCTAACTTGTTTGCTTGTACCTGCAGCTGTATATAAAGCAACTGTGTTATGGGTTTTTTGGAGTTTCCCAACGTCTCCTTCTACCTCTGGAAGTTTAGAGTCTTCCGATTGACTTAGCTCCGCATTTTTATAGTCATGCTGCTGACTTTCTAGCTGTTGTAATCTTTTTCCCATACTCTCCATCTGTAAGGATAGAGTAGTAAGGATTGTAAATATGTCTTTTGATTCTTGGCTTTCATCTGTTTGGGTACCTTTGTCTTGATAGGTAGTCTGCAATAACATTCTTGTCAGTCCGTATTACTTCAATTGTAAATGTAAAATTTTGTATATTTAATACAAGTCTCCTTATTTCCTTTGTAGTTACTGAATCCTGTACTTTCCGAGTTATCCACCATTTTACTTGTGTATTATCTGTTCTTACTATAAATTTGTTATAAACAATATATGGCTCAAATGCTAACAAACATTTATATAATCCAAATAGTTCTTTCCTATTTATTTCCCATTTTAATTGTGGTTCCGTGTATGATCCGGAATAATATCTACAATGGTGTTCAATTTTTTCATTATCATATTTATATTTTAGAACTCCTCCGTAGCTGTGATCACTAGAATCAGTTTCTACAATATATGTAAATTGTTTCTTTTCATCTGGAAAATATAGTTTTGGTAATTTTTTACACATATTTTTTATCTTCTGTATATGTATTTTATCTTTTTCGTCAAAATGATATTCTATGTCCTTTTTTAATTTTTTCTGTAATGGTTTTAAGTTTTCTGCTAATTTAGGAATATATTCTCTTACTTGGTTAACCAATCCTAAAAATGATTGTAACTTCTTTTTTGTATCAAGTGTTTCATTCAAGTTAATTATTTTTTGTACTACATGGGTTTGCATTTTTATTCCGTTTTTATCTATTTGTATACCTAAAAATTCTATTTGATTTTTCATTACTTCTGCTTTCTTTTTACTTAAACTTATTCCTGATATTTCTACAATGTGTATGAATTTTTCTAGTAGTTTTATATGTTCGTTCTCTGTTCTAGAATATAGCAATATATCATCTATATATATTATACAATTTTCTAATTGGTTGAAGTAATTATCCATAAAATGTTGATACCTACCTGGTGCATTTTTATATCCAAAAGGTAATACGTTCCATTCGTAAAATCCTTGTGGTACTGTGAATGCTGTTAACTTTTTAGATTCATCTTCTAGTTTTAAATGGTAAAATCCTGATTTACAGTCAAATTTACTAAAATAGTTATATCCTTGTATTTGTCTAATTTTCAGTATTTTATTTGGTATCGGATAATTATATGTTTTTGTTTTTGCATTTAAGTTTCTATAATCTATAACCATACGGCTTTTTCCTCTTTTTTGTTCACTATGCTTATTTACTATAAATGTTGGGCTAGTATGTTTACTATTACTTTCTTGTATGTAGTTATTATCTAATAATTCTTTTATATGCATTTTAAATTCTGTTAAATCATTAAAATTGTATTTTAAAGGTTTTTGTGTTATTATGCTATTTTCATCTATTAGTTCAATCTTTATTTTTGTTTGATGTTTTTCCCATCCTTGGAGTGGATTATCATTATATAGTAATTCTAGTTTATCTTGTAGTGGTTTTATCTTATTTATTGAGAAAATGATTATCTCTATATTATGGTTACTTTGTATTACATTTTCTAATTTTTGGGTAATCTTTTCACTTCCTTTAATCCAGGGTGTTGTTTTTCTTACTTTATTATTTACTCTTTTTGCTCCTAATTTTTGTTTACACGGGGTAGTAAACCACCAATGTGTTTTTGTTATAATATGTGGGTATAATTTATCTAAAAATGGCATTCCTAATAATATATCTTTATTTGTGAATTCGTAACTATATATTTCTTCTATGGTTAATATTTTATCCCATATTTGTATTTTTATATTTCTTGCTTTATATGTTATCATACTTCCTTCATTATTAAATCCTGTTACTACTATGGGGGTTTTTAGCTTTTCCCATTTACTTTCTGGTAAACAATTATGTCTACACATATTAGCTTCTGCTCCTGTATCCACCATAGGTGTATAATATCTATTATAATATCCTTCTACTATTATTTTGGAAAGTATGTATATCTTTGGCATTATATCAAAGTTCTTTTTATTATTATTTTCTTATTTTCATAACTTATTGTTAATTGCCTATCTTCTAATTTATATGGTTTGACTTTTTCTAACCATTTTATCCCTAGTGTAATATTTTTATCTCCTTGATATATTTTAAAATTTATTAATATTGGTATTCCTCCAATAATTAATTCCTTTTCAGTTGTTTCTTCGTTTTTTCTTAACGCTTTTGGTAGTTCTGAATTTTGTTGTTCTATTGTTACTATCTCTTGTTCTGGTATTAGTTCTCTTATAACATAATTCTCTTCCTGCCCTGTATTTATTAGTATTAAATATTTTCTTTGGTCCATTATTCCTGTTATATAATAATGATGTGGGTTTATTTCTTCTATTTTTTGTTCTATTAATTTTTGTGGAGTGGTATAATTTATTCTTTTTGATGTACTTCTTGATGTACTTCTTGATGATGTTTCTGGCATTTCATTATTTATTCGTTTTGATGTGCTTAATCTTTCTTTTACTATTTCTAAATCTTCATCCATGTCTATTTCTGTATAACTGTAATCATTGTTGTCTATAACTGATACTATTCTTTCGAATGGATTTTCTATTTTTATTTTATTTATTTTATTTTTAGCTGTTATCTTATGTTTTGTTGTTAAGACATATAGATTTTTACATCTTGCTGTGAATATTTTACTTCCTGGTGCTAATTCTATTCCAGACATTTTCCAGTATAATACTAATGATTTATCTATATTTTTATCATCTACTGCTACTGAATAGTTAGCACTTACTATAAATTTAAATTTTTGGTATATTAAGTTACCTCTTACAGCACTTATTATACTCTTTTCTATAGGTTGTACAATCCTATCATCTGCCAAGTATATTTCTATAGGGGTATCTATTCCTTCCCTAAAACATGCTTTTATTAGGATCTCCGTTCCTCCTAAGTGTACATATTTTATTGGATTTTTTGCTTTTATATCTTGTATTTCTTTATTTAGTAGTCTTTTATTTAAAATTGGTATTTGTGCTTTACCTTTGATGTATTTACAATCTATTATATGTTCTCTTTGGCTTACTACATAGTATTCTTCTTTTTGTCTTTTAAACCAATTCTTTATTGTTGGTACTTCTAATATTTTGTCTATACTTAGATCCAATTCTTTTCCTTTTATTTGTTCAAATATATTAGCGTCAAATATTATTTTTTGTTCTGAAGATTGTTCATCTTGGTGTTCTTCTTGTTGTATAATTTGTATATCTTTTTCAGTCATAATTTTCTTCATCTGACTCTTCTATATCCTTGTTTATTTCATTTTCAGAGAACTCGTTTTCTGATATCTCATATATGCTGTCTTCACTGCTTAATTCATAATCTACATATTCTACTTGTGTATATTTATCATTATCTATCAATATTTCGGTAATTTGTTTCTTCTTTGGGTTTTTTGGTAATTTACAATCTTTGGCTAAGTGTCCTAGCTTTCCACAATTATAGCAAGTACATTCTGTTAGTTTTTTCTTTTTCCTATATGGTTTTTTATGTTTATAATTTTTTACATAATATCTTCTTCTTGGTTTCCTATATTTATACTTTGAATATTTTGATTTAAATTTCTTTTTCTTTCCTTCTTTTTTGTAATATTTATCTGTGCAGCCAAATTGGGGTGCTATTCTACTTTTGCAACATGCCAAATTTTTTACTAATATTTTTTCCATTTTCATGTTTTCTTTATATTTTTCACATAATTCTATAAACCAGTTTTGTAGAAATTTTATCCTTACTCCTAATGTATCTGCTAGTCCTGCTTCGTTCCAACTTTTTATTATTTTTGAGCTAAAGGGTTCTGGTAATTTTGTAAAATATAATTTTCTTATCTCTTTACTTTCATCTGGACTATATGTTCCTTTATAATAATAGTCTCTAAATGCACAAGTATATTCATCTATATAACACATATTACATATTGCTAATTTTGTCATTAAATTTCTATTTGTAATTTTTTCTTTATTTTGTTCTTCTACTTCTGTTGTCATACTACTAAATTCATTTCTTATTGCTATTTCATATTTATTTAATATATCTGTAACTGTTGTTGTAGTTGTACCGTCAAGTTTTTTATTACTCCTTAATGTGTCTAAGCTTTCACTTGATAAATTTTGTAACCATAATTTTACAGTTCCTATTAATGTTCTTTCTATATATCCTGGTGTTTCCGTTATTGTTATTTTATTATCTATTAGTTGTTTTGAGATATATCCCATCCATAATTGTATTGTTTTATTTATATCTGCTACACATTAAGGAGATGTAAAATTAATAGGAACTGTAAAATTATGGTTACAAAATTTATCAAGTGAAAGCTTAGACACATTAAGGAGTAATAAAAAACTTGACGGTACAACTACAACAACAGTTACAGATATATTAAATAAATATGAAATAGCAATAAGAAATGAATTTAGTAGTATGACAACAGAAGTAGAAGAACAAAATAAAGAAAAAATTACAAATAGAAATTTAATGACAAAATTAGCAATATGTAATATGTGTTATATAGATGAATATACTTGTGCATTTAGAGACTATTATTATAAAGGAACATATAGTCCAGATGAAAGTAAAGAGATAAGAAAATTATATTTTACAAAATTACCAGAACCCTTTAGCTCAAAAATAATAAAAAGTTGGAACGAAGCAGGACTAGCAGATACATTAGGAGTAAGGATAAAATTTCTACAAAACTGGTTTATAGAATTATGTGAAAAATATAAAGAAAACATGAAAATGGAAAAAATATTAGTAAAAAATTTGGCATGTTGCAAAAGTAGAATAGCACCCCAATTTGGCTGCACAGATAAATATTACAAAAAAGAAGGAAAGAAAAAGAAATTTAAATCAAAATATTCAAAGTATAAATATAGGAAACCAAGAAGAAGATATTATGTAAAAAATTATAAACATAAAAAACCATATAGGAAAAAGAAAAAACTAACAGAATGTACTTGCTATAATTGTGGAAAGCTAGGACACTTAGCCAAAGATTGTAAATTACCAAAAAACCCAAAGAAGAAACAAATTACCGAAATATTGATAGATAATGATAAATATACACAAGTAGAATATGTAGATTATGAATTAAGCAGTGAAGACAGCATATATGAGATATCAGAAAACGAGTTCTCTGAAAATGAAATAAACAAGGATATAGAAGAGTCAGATGAAGAAAATTATGACTGAAAAAGATATACAAATTATACAACAAGAAGAACACCAAGATGAACAATCTTCAGAACAAAAAATAATATTTGACGCTAATATATTTGAACAAATAAAAGGAAAAGAATTGGATCTAAGTATAGACAAAATATTAGAAGTACCAACAATAAAGAATTGGTTTAAAAGACAAAAAGAAGAATACTATGTAGTAAGCCAAAGAGAACATATAATAGATTGTAAATACATCAAAGGTAAAGCACAAATACCAATTTTAAATAAAAGACTACTAAATAAAGAAATACAAGATATAAAAGCAAAAAATCCAATAAAATATGTACACTTAGGAGGAACGGAGATCCTAATAAAAGCATGTTTTAGGGAAGGAATAGATACCCCTATAGAAATATACTTGGCAGATGATAGGATTGTACAACCTATAGAAAAGAGTATAATAAGTGCTGTAAGAGGTAACTTAATATACCAAAAATTTAAATTTATAGTAAGTGCTAACTATTCAGTAGCAGTAGATGATAAAAATATAGATAAATCATTAGTATTATACTGGAAAATGTCTGGAATAGAATTAGCACCAGGAAGTAAAATATTCACAGCAAGATGTAAAAATCTATATGTCTTAACAACAAAACATAAGATAACAGCTAAAAATAAAATAAATAAAATAAAAATAGAAAATCCATTCGAAAGAATAGTATCAGTTATAGACAACAATGATTACAGTTATACAGAAATAGACATGGATGAAGATTTAGAAATAGTAAAAGAAAGATTAAGCACATCAAAACGAATAAATAATGAAATGCCAGAAACATCATCAAGAAGTACATCAAGAAGTACATCAAAAAGAATAAATTATACCACTCCACAAAAATTAATAGAACAAAAAATAGAAGAAATAAACCCACATCATTATTATATAACAGGAATAATGGACCAAAGAAAATATTTAATACTAATAAATACAGGGCAGGAAGAGAATTATGTTATAAGAGAACTAATACCAGAACAAGAGATAGTAACAATAGAACAACAAAATTCAGAACTACCAAAAGCGTTAAGAAAAAACGAAGAAACAACTGAAAAGGAATTAATTATTGGAGGAATACCAATATTAATAAATTTTAAAATATATCAAGGAGATAAAAATATTACACTAGGGATAAAATGGTTAGAAAAAGTCAAACCATATAAATTAGAAGATAGGCAATTAACAATAAGTTATGAAAATAAGAAAATAATAATAAAAAGAACTTTGATATAATGCCAAAGATATACATACTTTCCAAAATAATAGTAGAAGGATATTATAATAGATATTATACACCTATGGTGGATACAGGAGCAGAAGCTAATATGTGTAGACATAATTGTTTACCAGAAAGTAAATGGGAAAAGCTAAAAACCCCCATAGTAGTAACAGGATTTAATAATGAAGGAAGTATGATAACATATAAAGCAAGAAATATAAAAATACAAATATGGGATAAAATATTAACCATAGAAGAAATATATAGTTACGAATTCACAAATAAAGATATATTATTAGGAATGCCATTTTTAGATAAATTATACCCACATATTATAACAAAAACACATTGGTGGTTTACTACCCCGTGTAAACAAAAATTAGGAGCAAAAAGAGTAAATAATAAAGTAAGAAAAACAACACCCTGGATTAAAGGAAGTGAAAAGATTACCCAAAAATTAGAAAATGTAATACAAAGTAACCATAATATAGAGATAATCATTTTCTCAATAAATAAGATAAAACCACTACAAGATAAACTAGAATTACTATATAATGATAATCCACTCCAAGGATGGGAAAAACATCAAACAAAAATAAAGATTGAACTAATAGATGAAAATAGCATAATAACACAAAAACCTTTAAAATACAATTTTAATGATTTAACAGAATTTAAAATGCATATAAAAGAATTATTAGATAATAACTACATACAAGAAAGTAATAGTAAACATACTAGCCCAGCATTTATAGTAAATAAGCATAGTGAACAAAAAAGAGGAAAAAGCCGTATGGTTATAGATTATAGAAACTTAAATGCAAAAACAAAAACATATAATTATCCGATACCAAATAAAATACTGAAAATTAGACAAATACAAGGATATAACTATTTTAGTAAATTTGACTGTAAATCAGGATTTTACCATTTAAAACTAGAAGATGAATCTAAAAAGTTAACAGCATTCACAGTACCACAAGGATTTTACGAATGGAACGTATTACCTTTTGGATATAAAAATGCACCAGGTAGGTATCAACATTTTATGGATAATTACTTCAACCAATTAGAAAATTGTATAATATATATAGATGATATATTGCTATATTCTAGAACAGAGAACGAACATATAAAACTACTAGAAAAATTCATACACATTGTAGAAATATCAGGAATAAGTTTAAGTAAAAAGAAAGCAGAAGTAATGAAAAATCAAATAGAATTTTTAGGTATACAAATAGATAAAAACGGAATAAAAATGCAAACCCATGTAGTACAAAAAATAATTAACTTGAATGAAACACTTGATACAAAAAAGAAGTTACAATCATTTTTAGGATTGGTTAACCAAGTAAGAGAATATATTCCTAAATTAGCAGAAAACTTAAAACCATTACAGAAAAAATTAAAAAAGGACATAGAATATCATTTTGACGAAAAAGATAAAATACATATACAGAAGATAAAAAATATGTGTAAAAAATTACCAAAACTATATTTTCCAGATGAAAAGAAACAATTTACATATATTGTAGAAACTGATTCTAGTGATCACAGCTACGGAGGAGTTCTAAAATATAAATATGATAATGAAAAAATTGAACACCATTGTAGATATTATTCCGGATCATACACGGAACCACAATTAAAATGGGAAATAAATAGGAAAGAACTATTTGGATTATATAAATGTTTGTTAGCATTTGAGCCATATATTGTTTATAACAAATTTATAGTAAGAACAGATAATACACAAGTAAAATGGTGGATAACTCGGAAAGTACAGGATTCAGTAACTACAAAGGAAATAAGGAGACTTGTATTAAATATACAAAATTTTACATTTACAATTGAAGTAATACGGACTGACAAGAATGTTATTGCAGACTACCTATCAAGACAAAGGTACCCAAACAGATGAAAGCCAAGAATCAAAAGACATATTTACAATCCTTACTACTCTATCCTTACAGATGGAGAGTATGGGAAAAAGATTACAACAGCTAGAAAGTCAGCAGCATGACTATAAAAATGCGGAGCTAAGTCAATCGGAAGACTCTAAACTTCCAGAGGTAGAAGGAGACGTTGGGAAACTCCAAAAAACCCATAACACAGTTGCTTTATATACAGCTGCAGGTACAAGCAAACAAGTTAGCAAAAAGCCACATATCAATGTAAACCTAAATACCGTATTTGATAAGCCATTTACATCAAAAAAGCCAAGAGAAGCAATAGTTATAGCCCCACAAACTTCAACCTATGCTAATAGCCTACACCACAACAAAAAGGTATATAACCATATTACTCAAACATATATTGAGAATATATATAAAATCCAGACATTTCTGAACCTAAACCCTAGATCAACAACTACTACAGATCCAACACAAGATTATGTAACCCAAAAACTACAGGGATATAATAGGCTTATAGCCCAGCCAAAAACAAAAGCAAACCTAGTAAAAACATGTTACAACTACGGACTACTCAGCACAGTATATACCCATGACGGAGAAGAAATAATTGGAATACCAGAGCTATACAAAGCATTTGTCACCTTCAAGAGAATTACAAAAGGCAACCTATTCTTCATCAAATTCTATACAGCACCAGCGGAAATACTATATGATGAAATAAAACCCATAATACAGGTGATAAAAATAGGACTAACACGAGATATGATAATACCGGAAGAGATAGAGAAACAACCGGAGATACAGAAAATGGAGATACCAAGTTTCTATGCTAATAAAAGAATAATTGGTATAGCAACTATTATTCAAGAACTAGCTAACAATTATCTACAAGGAAATGCTATCTGGAGCTACTATTCCAGAGACCAATTGATGATATATGCCAACTCGAAGGAACTACGCCAAGGAGATATGGATGAAGTCCAGAAATGGATTTTATCATTATTAAAGCCAGAAATGCAACCAACTACCAGAGCATTGAAAAAAGAATTTATTTCAAACGAGTTATTAACAAGATACTGCAAACTAGTAGGACACAAATATCCAGACCACATATGTTCAAAGTGCAACGGAGATGATAACTATGTACCAGAAGTCCAACTAGAATGAAGGTATCAACAAGAAGACAAAAGAAGAAGACAACTACTGGAAACATATAATGTAAAGTAAATAGTACTAGTCGCATTCATGAACAGTAAAGGTCGTTCATGAATAGTAAGAGTCATAAAGTAAATAGTATATGTCATAATCATGAACAGTAAAGGTCGTTCATGAATAGTAAGAGTCATAAAGTAAATAGTATATGTCATAATCATGAACAGTAAAGGTCGTTCATGAATAGTAGGAGTCATTTGTAAACAGTAAGAGTCGTTTTAATTTTCTTTATATAGAATGTAAATCCGAGGAAGGAAGACATCCTCAGACATCCTCATCCTCACTCTCTCTTTTATCTTCTCTCAATAAAATATCTAATTATATACAAACTTCAGAAAGCTATGGAGCATTCAAACGAGTTACAAAACCAGGTAAGTTTATTTATAATCATGTTTAACTAAACTCTTATATTCCTTATAATCTCTTGAATATCATAATTGTTTATCATGTTATAGTACTGTTATAAAGAACATCTTGAGAAAGTTTGCCTGTCTAATAATGCTGAGAGTAGTTAAGCCCAGACTATGCCATCCTAAAGTGGAAACCAGTAGGCAAGGAAGCCGTTTAGGGGAGTACACAGAGTTGAGGCGCTGTTAGGGTAAATGATTGAAGCATGAAAAACATGGTAGTGACCAGAAAAGATTGTTCAGTATAACTTATTAAAATATGATAAACTCTATGATAAACAAAGAGGTTAGAGGGAATATGTTTAGTAAACACATGATAAGGATAAATAATAAATCTAAATGAACAACCACACGTATTTATTAGAAGAAAATATTGACTACAAAATACTTATGTTATATATCTTTAAGAGACTTAATAATGATGTTAAAAGAAAAATTTACGATATTTTAGTTACTTTTGAAATAATATATGTAATGGAACAAGCATTTACAGAACTAATTGTATCACATGAAATAGATATATTAGATCTATATGAACTAGATTTATATTCAGACTAATGATCACATATCAAGTTAATAAAATCTTTTTATAAATGAAACATAACACTTTTCATTATATAAGATTCTATAATACCCAGAAATGGAAACTTCTTAAAAACCTCAGTAACATAAATAGAAAAATAGATTGTGTTAAATACAATATTAAAACCTGCAAAGATATTATTAGATATAATAAATTACGTAATAAAGCTTTATTAACTATAGAAAATGAAATTGAATTTTATGAAGATAAACTTGAAAGTTATCAACACAGAAAAGAAATAACACTGAGAAATATAGAAACCATGGATATATGTATCAACAGGTATACATCTCAGTATTAATATGAACAAATCAAAAATTGATAGTTACAAATATTTTAAGTACTGGTTAGAAATTCTAAAACATATAAATATGTCAAAAATAATATTAGAAAAAAATATAGAAGAATATCAAAAAACTAAAGATATTAAATACTTAGAATACACACTTGAAAATATAAAAGAAATTTCAAGGTTAATTTCAGATACAATTTGGGGGTGGTTGTTTGAGTTCATCTTATTTTTCATAGGATCTTTTTTATGTAGTTGTGGAATTAAATGCTTTTTCATGATTATCTGTAGCTAGCGAAATTAACCTTGAAATTTCTTTTATATTTTCAAGTGTGTATTCTAAGTATTTAATATCTTTAGTTTTTTGATATTCTTCTATATTTTTTTCTAATATTATTTTTGACATATTTATATGTTTTAGAATTTCTAACCAGTACTTAAAATATTTGTAACTATCAATTTTTGATTTGTTCATATTAATACTGAGATGTATACCTGTTGATACATATATCCATGGTTTCTATATTTCTCAGTGTTATTTCTTTTCTGTGTTGATAACTTTCAAGTTTATCTTCATAAAATTCAATTTCATTTTCTATAGTTAATAAAGCTTTATTACGTAATTTATTATATCTAATAATATCTTTGCATGAAAACTAAGATGAACTCAAACAACCCCCCCCCCCAAATTGGTATCAGAGCTATGAAAAATAAACATTTATATTAAGAAGCAAATCATGAAAAATAACACTGACATTAATAGTACAAACCCGCAAAACAGTGAAACAATCAAAATAACTAAGAAATCGCAGAAAATTAGGAAGAAACTAAAGAAACTATATATAGAATATGAATACTTAAGTATCACAAAAATAAACAAAGCTAGGCTGTCCAAATTAATCGATATAATATCTAAAACAGAATATAAATATGTTTGTTATCTAAAGGATAAAAGATGAATAAAGAAGAATTCGCATTAGAAGAGAAAACATATGAGAATCCAGAAGGATTAAAAATAACAATAATATTTTCTAACTTAGGAAGAAGATATAAAAAAATAGGAAATAACCTAAACTTAATGTTAGAAAAAGAAACTGTAAAACTAGAGGATAGTTTAACCGCCATGGTTAGAATAACAAAAGAAAACGAAGAAATAGATAGAAAACGAGAGATTAAAGAAATACAACAGCAAGCTAAAGAAAAAATACAACAGATAGAGGAAGTAAAAAACACTAAAATAACAGAATTAGAAAAAGAATTAGAGATGCTAAAACAGATGTATGCAAATAAACTAAAAGAAAAGGAAAAACGTAAAGAAGAAGAAGAAGAACTAAAACTAACAAATGAGATAGAAAGATTCAAATTACAGTTAGAAGAAGTACATGAGAGTCCATCAAAAATAAGTATAAACGAAATAAATGACCAAAGTGATAAAGACACAGAACTAGGAGAAAACTATTCAGAAACAAGTGAAACATACACAGAACTTATAGAAAAAACAGAAAAGATAAAAATAAACCCAGAAATAAATACAGGAGATATGAACGAAGATAAACCAAGCATATCAGGAATAAAAAATCCAAAACAATTAAACCCAACCTATTACAGAGTAAGTTATGATGCATATGACAGAAACAAAACATTATGGGATAAAAGGTTAAATAAGAAATGGGCACCAAGACAGATAACTGAACAATATAATTTTTTAGATCTAGATTGTGTAGCAGATATAAATAAAACAATACAATTATGGATGGGATATATCTCAAAACAACTAATAGATAATAAAATAACAATAACGGAAACACCAGGATATATAGAAAGAACATTAATAGGAACTGTAAAATTATGGTTACAAAATTTATCAAGTGAAAGCTTAGACACATTAAGGAGTAATAAAAAACTTGACGGTACAACTACAACAACAGTTACAGATATATTAAATAAATATGAAATAGCAATAAGAAATGAATTTAGTAGTATGACAACAGAAGTAGAAGAACAAAATAAAGAAAAAATTACAAATAGAAATTTAATGACAAAATTAGCAATATGTAATATGTGTTATATAGATGAATATACTTGTGCATTTAGAGACTATTATTATAAAGGAACATATAGTCCAGATGAAAGTAAAGAGATAAGAAAATTATATTTTACAAAATTACCAGAACCCTTTAGCTCAAAAATAATAAAAAGTTGGAACGAAGCAGGACTAGCAGATACATTAGGAGTAAGGATAAAATTTCTACAAAACTGGTTTATAGAATTATGTGAAAAATATAAAGAAAACATGAAAATGGAAAAAATATTAGTAAAAAATTTGGCATGTTGCAAAAGTAGAATAGCACCCCAATTTGGCTGCACAGATAAATATTACAAAAAAGAAGGAAAGAAAAAGAAATTTAAATCAAAATATTCAAAGTATAAATATAGGAAACCAAGAAGAAGATATTATGTAAAAAATTATAAACATAAAAAACCATATAGGAAAAAGAAAAAACTAACAGAATGTACTTGCTATAATTGTGGAAAGCTAGGACACTTAGCCAAAGATTGTAAATTACCAAAAAACCCAAAGAAGAAACAAATTACCGAAATATTGATAGATAATGATAAATATACACAAGTAGAATATGTAGATTATGAATTAAGCAGTGAAGACAGCATATATGAGATATCAGAAAACGAGTTCTCTGAAAATGAAATAAACAAGGATATAGAAGAGTCAGATGAAGAAAATTATGACTGAAAAAGATATACAAATTATACAACAAGAAGAACACCAAGATGAACAATCTTCAGAACAAAAAATAATATTTGACGCTAATATATTTGAACAAATAAAAGGAAAAGAATTGGATCTAAGTATAGACAAAATATTAGAAGTACCAACAATAAAGAATTGGTTTAAAAGACAAAAAGAAGAATACTATGTAGTAAGCCAAAGAGAACATATAATAGATTGTAAATACATCAAAGGTAAAGCACAAATACCAATTTTAAATAAAAGACTACTAAATAAAGAAATACAAGATATAAAAGCAAAAAATCCAATAAAATATGTACACTTAGGAGGAACGGAGATCCTAATAAAAGCATGTTTTAGGGAAGGAATAGATACCCCTATAGAAATATACTTGGCAGATGATAGGATTGTACAACCTATAGAAAAGAGTATAATAAGTGCTGTAAGAGGTAACTTAATATACCAAAAATTTAAATTTATAGTAAGTGCTAACTATTCAGTAGCAGTAGATGATAAAAATATAGATAAATCATTAGTATTATACTGGAAAATGTCTGGAATAGAATTAGCACCAGGAAGTAAAATATTCACAGCAAGATGTAAAAATCTATATGTCTTAACAACAAAACATAAGATAACAGCTAAAAATAAAATAAATAAAATAAAAATAGAAAATCCATTCGAAAGAATAGTATCAGTTATAGACAACAATGATTACAGTTATACAGAAATAGACATGGATGAAGATTTAGAAATAGTAAAAGAAAGATTAAGCACATCAAAACGAATAAATAATGAAATGCCAGAAACATCATCAAGAAGTACATCAAGAAGTACATCAAAAAGAATAAATTATACCACTCCACAAAAATTAATAGAACAAAAAATAGAAGAAATAAACCCACATCATTATTATATAACAGGAATAATGGACCAAAGAAAATATTTAATACTAATAAATACAGGGCAGGAAGAGAATTATGTTATAAGAGAACTAATACCAGAACAAGAGATAGTAACAATAGAACAACAAAATTCAGAACTACCAAAAGCGTTAAGAAAAAACGAAGAAACAACTGAAAAAGAATTAATTATTGGAGGAATACCAATATTAATAAATTTTAAAATATATCAAGGAGATAAAAATATTACACTAGGGATAAAATGGTTAGAAAAAGTCAAACCATATAAATTAGAAGATAGGCAATTAACAATAAGTTATGAAAATAAGAAAATAATAATAAAAAGAACTTTGATATAATGCCAAAGATATACATACTTTCCAAAATAATAGTAGAAGGATATTATAATAGATATTATACACCTATGGTGGATACAGGAGCAGAAGCTAATATGTGTAGACATAATTGTTTACCAGAAAGTAAATGGGAAAAGCTAAAAACCCCCATAGTAGTAACAGGATTTAATAATGAAGGAAGTATGATAACATATAAAGCAAGAAATATAAAAATACAAATATGGGATAAAATATTAACCATAGAAGAAATATATAGTTACGAATTCACAAATAAAGATATATTATTAGGAATGCCATTTTTAGATAAATTATACCCACATATTATAACAAAAACACATTGGTGGTTTACTACCCCGTGTAAACAAAAATTAGGAGCAAAAAGAGTAAATAATAAAGTAAGAAAAACAACACCCTGGATTAAAGGAAGTGAAAAGATTACCCAAAAATTAGAAAATGTAATACAAAGTAACCATAATATAGAGATAATCATTTTCTCAATAAATAAGATAAAACCACTACAAGATAAACTAGAATTACTATATAATGATAATCCACTCCAAGGATGGGAAAAACATCAAACAAAAATAAAGATTGAACTAATAGATGAAAATAGCATAATAACACAAAAACCTTTAAAATACAATTTTAATGATTTAACAGAATTTAAAATGCATATAAAAGAATTATTAGATAATAACTACATACAAGAAAGTAATAGTAAACATACTAGCCCAGCATTTATAGTAAATAAGCATAGTGAACAAAAAAGAGGAAAAAGCCGTATGGTTATAGATTATAGAAACTTAAATGCAAAAACAAAAACATATAATTATCCGATACCAAATAAAATACTGAAAATTAGACAAATACAAGGATATAACTATTTTAGTAAATTTGACTGTAAATCAGGATTTTACCATTTAAAACTAGAAGATGAATCTAAAAAGTTAACAGCATTCACAGTACCACAAGGATTTTACGAATGGAACGTATTACCTTTTGGATATAAAAATGCACCAGGTAGGTATCAACATTTTATGGATAATTACTTCAACCAATTAGAAAATTGTATAATATATATAGATGATATATTGCTATATTCTAGAACAGAGAACGAACATATAAAACTACTAGAAAAATTCATACACATTGTAGAAATATCAGGAATAAGTTTAAGTAAAAAGAAAGCAGAAGTAATGAAAAATCAAATAGAATTTTTAGGTATACAAATAGATAAAAACGGAATAAAAATGCAAACCCATGTAGTACAAAAAATAATTAACTTGAATGAAACACTTGATACAAAAAAGAAGTTACAATCATTTTTAGGATTGGTTAACCAAGTAAGAGAATATATTCCTAAATTAGCAGAAAACTTAAAACCATTACAGAAAAAATTAAAAAAGGACATAGAATATCATTTTGACGAAAAAGATAAAATACATATACAGAAGATAAAAAATATGTGTAAAAAATTACCAAAACTATATTTTCCAGATGAAAAGAAACAATTTACATATATTGTAGAAACTGATTCTAGTGATCACAGCTACGGAGGAGTTCTAAAATATAAATATGATAATGAAAAAATTGAACACCATTGTAGATATTATTCCGGATCATACACGGAACCACAATTAAAATGGGAAATAAATAGGAAAGAACTATTTGGATTATATAAATGTTTGTTAGCATTTGAGCCATATATTGTTTATAACAAATTTATAGTAAGAACAGATAATACACAAGTAAAATGGTGGATAACTCGGAAAGTACAGGATTCAGTAACTACAAAGGAAATAAGGAGACTTGTATTAAATATACAAAATTTTACATTTACAATTGAAGTAATACGGACTGACAAGAATGTTATTGCAGACTACCTATCAAGACAAAGGTACCCAAACAGATGAAAGCCAAGAATCAAAAGACATATTTACAATCCTTACTACTCTATCCTTACAGATGGAGAGTATGGGAAAAAGATTACAACAGCTAGAAAGTCAGCAGCATGACTATAAAAATGCGGAGCTAAGTCAATCGGAAGACTCTAAACTTCCAGAGGTAGAAGGAGACGTTGGGAAACTCCAAAAAACCCATAACACAGTTGCTTTATATACAGCTGCAGGTACAAGCAAACAAGTTAGCAAAAAGCCACATATCAATGTAAACCTAAATACCGTATTTGATAAGCCATTTACATCAAAAAAGCCAAGAGAAGCAATAGTTATAGCCCCACAAACTTCAACCTATGCTAATAGCCTACACCACAACAAAAAGGTATATAACCATATTACTCAAACATATATTGAGAATATATATAAAATCCAGACATTTCTGAACCTAAACCCTAGATCAACAACTACTACAGATCCAACACAAGATTATGTAACCCAAAAACTACAGGGATATAATAGGCTTATAGCCCAGCCAAAAACAAAAGCAAACCTAGTAAAAACATGTTACAACTACGGACTACTCAGCACAGTATATACCCATGACGGAGAAGAAATAATTGGAATACCAGAGCTATACAAAGCATTTGTCACCTTCAAGAGAATTACAAAAGGCAACCTATTCTTCATCAAATTCTATACAGCACCAGCGGAAATACTATATGATGAAATAAAACCCATAATACAGGTGATAAAAATAGGACTAACACGAGATATGATAATACCGGAAGAGATAGAGAAACAACCGGAGATACAGAAAATGGAGATACCAAGTTTCTATGCTAATAAAAGAATAATTGGTATAGCAACTATTATTCAAGAACTAGCTAACAATTATCTACAAGGAAATGCTATCTGGAGCTACTATTCCAGAGACCAATTGATGATATATGCCAACTCGAAGGAACTACGCCAAGGAGATATGGATGAAGTCCAGAAATGGATTTTATCATTATTAAAGCCAGAAATGCAACCAACTACCAGAGCATTGAAAAAAGAATTTATTTCAAACGAGTTATTAACAAGATACTGCAAACTAGTAGGACACAAATATCCAGACCACATATGTTCAAAGTGCAACGGAGATGATAACTATGTACCAGAAGTCCAACTAGAATGAAGGTATCAACAAGAAGACAAAAGAAGAAGACAGCTACTGGAAACATATAATGTAAAGTAAATAGTACTAGTCGCATTCATGAACAGTAAAGGTCGTTCATGAATAGTAAGAGTCATAAAGTAAATAGTATATGTCATAATCATGAACAGTAAAGGTCGTTCATGAATAGTAAGAGTCATAAAGTAAATAGTATATGTCATAATCATGAACAGTAAAGGTCGTTCATGAATAGTAGGAGTCATTTGTAAACAGTAAGAGTCGTTTTAATTTTCTTTATATAGAATGTAAATCCGAGGAAGGAAGACATCCTCAGACATCCTCATCCTCACTCTCTCTTTTATCTTCTCTCAATAAAATATCTAATTATATACAAACTTCAGAAAGCTATGGAGCATTCAAACGAGTTACAAAACCAGGTAAGTTTATTTATAATCATGTTTAACTAAACTCTTATATTCCTTATAATCTCTTGAATATCATAATTGTTTATCATGTTATAGTACTGTTATAAAGAACATCTTGAGAAAGTTTGCCTGTCTAATAATGCTGAGAGTAGTTAAGCCCAGACTATGCCATCCTAAAGTGGAAACCAGTAGGCAAGGAAGCCGTTTAGGGGAGTACACAGAGTTGAGGCGCTGTTAGGGTAAATGATTGAAGCATGAAAAACATGGTAGTGACCAGAAAAGATTGTTCAGTATAACTTATTAAAATATGATAAACTCTATGATAAACAAAGAGGTTAGAGGGAATATGTTTAGTAAACACATGATAAGGATAAATAATAAATCTAAATGAACAACCACACGTATTTATTAGAAGAAAATATTGACTACAAAATACTTATGTTATATATCTTTAAGAGACTTAATAATGATGTTAAAAGAAAAATTTACGATATTTTAGTTACTTTTGAAATAATATATGTAATGGAACAAGCATTTACAGAACTAATTGTATCACATGAAATAGATATATTAGATCTATATGAACTAGATTTATATTCAGACTAATGATCACATATCAAGTTAATAAAATCTTTTTATAAATGAAACATAACACTTTTCATTATATAAGATTCTATAATACCCAGAAATGGAAACTTCTTAAAAACCTCAGTAACATAAATAGAAAAATAGATTGTGTTAAATACAATATTAAAACCTGCAAAGATATTATTAGATATAATAAATTACTATAGTTAATAAAGCTTTATTACGTAATTTATTATATCTAATAATATCTTTGCAGGTTTTAATATTGTATTTAACACAATCTATTTTTCTATTTATGTTACTGAGGTTTTTAAGAAGTTTCCATTTCTGGGTATTATAGAATCTTATATAATGAAAAGTGTTATGTTTCATTTATAAAAAGATTTTATTAACTTGATATGTGATCATTAGTCTGAATATAAATCTAGTTCATATAGATCTAATATATCTATTTCATGTGATACAATTAGTTCTTGTAAATGCTTGTTCCATTACATATATTATTTCAAAAGTAACTAAAATATCGTAAATTTTTCTTTTAACATCATTATTAAGTCTCTTAAAGATATATAACATAAGTATTTTGTAGTCAATATTTTCTTCTAATAAATACGTGTGGTTGTTCATTTAGATTTATTATTTATCCTTATCATGTGTTTACTAAACATATTCCCTCTAACCTCTTTGTTTATCATAGAGTTTATCATATTTTAATAAGTTATACTGAACAATCTTTTCTGGTCACTACCATGTTTTTCATGCTTCAATCATTTACCCTAACAGCGCCTCAACTCTGTGTACTCCCCTAAACGGCTTCCTTGCCTACTGGTTTCCACTTTAGGATGGCATAGTCTGGGCTTAACTACTCTCAGCATTATTAGACAGGCAAACTTTCTCAAGATGTTCTTTATAACAGTACTATAACATGATAAACAATTATGATATTCAAGAGATTATAAGGAATATAAGAGTTTAGTTAAACATGATTATAAATAAACTTACCTGGTTTTGTAACTCGTTTGAATGCTCCATAGCTTTCTGAAGTTTGTATATAATTAGATATTTTATTGAGAGAAGATAAAAGAGAGAGTGAGGATGAGGATGTCTGAGGATGTCCTCCTTCCTCAGATTTACATTCTATATAAAGAAAATTAAAACGACTCTTACTGTTTACAAATGACTCCTACTATTCATGAACGACCTTTACTGTTCATGATTATGACATATACTATTTACTTTATGACTCTTACTATTCATGAACGACCTTTACTGTTCATGATTATGACATATACTATTTACTTTATGACTCTTACTATTCATGAACGACCTTTACTGTTCATGAATGCGACTAGTACTATTTACTTTACATTATATGTTTCCAGTAGCTGTCTTCTTCTTTTGTCTTCTTGTTGATACCTTCATTCTAGTTGGACTTCTGGTACATAGTTATCATCTCCGTTGCACTTTGAACATATGTGGTCTGGATATTTGTGTCCTACTAGTTTGCAGTATCTTGTTAATAACTCGTTTGAAATAAATTCTTTTTTCAATGCTCTGGTAGTTGGTTGCATTTCTGGTTTTAATAATGATAAAATCCATTTCTGGACTTCATCCATATCTCCTTGGCGTAGTTCCTTCGAGTTGGCATATATCATCAATTGGTCTCTGGAATAGTAGCTCCAGATAGCATTTCCTTGTAGATAATTGTTAGCTAGTTCTTGAATAATAGTTGCTATACCAATTATTCTTTTATTAGCATAGAAACTTGGTATCTCCATTTTCTGTATCTCCGGTTGTTTCTCTATCTCTTCCGGTATTATCATATCTCGTGTTAGTCCTATTTTTATCACCTGTATTATGGGTTTTATTTCATCATATAGTATTTCCGCTGGTGCTGTATAGAATTTGATGAAGAATAGGTTGCCTTTTGTAATTCTCTTGAAGGTGACAAATGCTTTGTATAGCTCTGGTATTCCAATTATTTCTTCTCCGTCATGGGTATATACTGTGCTGAGTAGTCCGTAGTTGTAACATGTTTTTACTAGGTTTGCTTTTGTTTTTGGCTGGGCTATAAGCCTATTATATCCCTGTAGTTTTTGGGTTACATAATCTTGTGTTGGATCTGTAGTAGTTGTTGATCTAGGGTTTAGGTTCAGAAATGTCTGGATTTTATATATATTCTCAATATATGTTTGAGTAATATGGTTATATACCTTTTTGTTGTGGTGTAGGCTATTAGCATAGGTTGAAGTTTGTGGGGCTATAACTATTGCTTCTCTTGGCTTTTTTGATGTAAATGGCTTATCAAATACGGTATTTAGGTTTACATTGATATGTGGCTTTTTGCTAACTTGTTTGCTTGTACCTGCAGCTGTATATAAAGCAACTGTGTTATGGGTTTTTTGGAGTTTCCCAACGTCTCCTTCTACCTCTGGAAGTTTAGAGTCTTCCGATTGACTTAGCTCCGCATTTTTATAGTCATGCTGCTGACTTTCTAGCTGTTGTAATCTTTTTCCCATACTCTCCATCTGTAAGGATAGAGTAGTAAGGATTGTAAATATGTCTTTTGATTCTTGGCTTTCATCTGTTTGGGTACCTTTGTCTTGATAGGTAGTCTGCAATAACATTCTTGTCAGTCCGTATTACTTCAATTGTAAATGTAAAATTTTGTATATTTAATACAAGTCTCCTTATTTCCTTTGTAGTTACTGAATCCTGTACTTTCCGAGTTATCCACCATTTTACTTGTGTATTATCTGTTCTTACTATAAATTTGTTATAAACAATATATGGCTCAAATGCTAACAAACATTTATATAATCCAAATAGTTCTTTCCTATTTATTTCCCATTTTAATTGTGGTTCCGTGTATGATCCGGAATAATATCTACAATGGTGTTCAATTTTTTCATTATCATATTTATATTTTAGAACTCCTCCGTAGCTGTGATCACTAGAATCAGTTTCTACAATATATGTAAATTGTTTCTTTTCATCTGGAAAATATAGTTTTGGTAATTTTTTACACATATTTTTTATCTTCTGTATATGTATTTTATCTTTTTCGTCAAAATGATATTCTATGTCCTTTTTTAATTTTTTCTGTAATGGTTTTAAGTTTTCTGCTAATTTAGGAATATATTCTCTTACTTGGTTAACCAATCCTAAAAATGATTGTAACTTCTTTTTTGTATCAAGTGTTTCATTCAAGTTAATTATTTTTTGTACTACATGGGTTTGCATTTTTATTCCGTTTTTATCTATTTGTATACCTAAAAATTCTATTTGATTTTTCATTACTTCTGCTTTCTTTTTACTTAAACTTATTCCTGATATTTCTACAATGTGTATGAATTTTTCTAGTAGTTTTATATGTTCGTTCTCTGTTCTAGAATATAGCAATATATCATCTATATATATTATACAATTTTCTAATTGGTTGAAGTAATTATCCATAAAATGTTGATACCTACCTGGTGCATTTTTATATCCAAAAGGTAATACGTTCCATTCGTAAAATCCTTGTGGTACTGTGAATGCTGTTAACTTTTTAGATTCATCTTCTAGTTTTAAATGGTAAAATCCTGATTTACAGTCAAATTTACTAAAATAGTTATATCCTTGTATTTGTCTAATTTTCAGTATTTTATTTGGTATCGGATAATTATATGTTTTTGTTTTTGCATTTAAGTTTCTATAATCTATAACCATACGGCTTTTTCCTCTTTTTTGTTCACTATGCTTATTTACTATAAATGCTGGGCTAGTATGTTTACTATTACTTTCTTGTATGTAGTTATTATCTAATAATTCTTTTATATGCATTTTAAATTCTGTTAAATCATTAAAATTGTATTTTAAAGGTTTTTGTGTTATTATGCTATTTTCATCTATTAGTTCAATCTTTATTTTTGTTTGATGTTTTTCCCATCCTTGGAGTGGATTATCATTATATAGTAATTCTAGTTTATCTTGTAGTGGTTTTATCTTATTTATTGAGAAAATGATTATCTCTATATTATGGTTACTTTGTATTACATTTTCTAATTTTTGGGTAATCTTTTCACTTCCTTTAATCCAGGGTGTTGTTTTTCTTACTTTATTATTTACTCTTTTTGCTCCTAATTTTTGTTTACACGGGGTAGTAAACCACCAATGTGTTTTTGTTATAATATGTGGGTATAATTTATCTAAAAATGGCATTCCTAATAATATATCTTTATTTGTGAATTCGTAACTATATATTTCTTCTATGGTTAATATTTTATCCCATATTTGTATTTTTATATTTCTTGCTTTATATGTTATCATACTTCCTTCATTATTAAATCCTGTTACTACTATGGGGGTTTTTAGCTTTTCCCATTTACTTTCTGGTAAACAATTATGTCTACACATATTAGCTTCTGCTCCTGTATCCACCATAGGTGTATAATATCTATTATAATATCCTTCTACTATTATTTTGGAAAGTATGTATATCTTTGGCATTATATCAAAGTTCTTTTTATTATTATTTTCTTATTTTCATAACTTATTGTTAATTGCCTATCTTCTAATTTATATGGTTTGACTTTTTCTAACCATTTTATCCCTAGTGTAATATTTTTATCTCCTTGATATATTTTAAAATTTATTAATATTGGTATTCCTCCAATAATTAATTCTTTTTCAGTTGTTTCTTCGTTTTTTCTTAACGCTTTTGGTAGTTCTGAATTTTGTTGTTCTATTGTTACTATCTCTTGTTCTGGTATTAGTTCTCTTATAACATAATTCTCTTCCTGCCCTGTATTTATTAGTATTAAATATTTTCTTTGGTCCATTATTCCTGTTATATAATAATGATGTGGGTTTATTTCTTCTATTTTTTGTTCTATTAATTTTTGTGGAGTGGTATAATTTATTCTTTTTGATGTACTTCTTGATGTACTTCTTGATGATGTTTCTGGCATTTCATTATTTATTCGTTTTGATGTGCTTAATCTTTCTTTTACTATTTCTAAATCTTCATCCATGTCTATTTCTGTATAACTGTAATCATTGTTGTCTATAACTGATACTATTCTTTCGAATGGATTTTCTATTTTTATTTTATTTATTTTATTTTTAGCTGTTATCTTATGTTTTGTTGTTAAGACATATAGATTTTTACATCTTGCTGTGAATATTTTACTTCCTGGTGCTAATTCTATTCCAGACATTTTCCAGTATAATACTAATGATTTATCTATATTTTTATCATCTACTGCTACTGAATAGTTAGCACTTACTATAAATTTAAATTTTTGGTATATTAAGTTACCTCTTACAGCACTTATTATACTCTTTTCTATAGGTTGTACAATCCTATCATCTGCCAAGTATATTTCTATAGGGGTATCTATTCCTTCCCTAAAACATGCTTTTATTAGGATCTCCGTTCCTCCTAAGTGTACATATTTTATTGGATTTTTTGCTTTTATATCTTGTATTTCTTTATTTAGTAGTCTTTTATTTAAAATTGGTATTTGTGCTTTACCTTTGATGTATTTACAATCTATTATATGTTCTCTTTGGCTTACTACATAGTATTCTTCTTTTTGTCTTTTAAACCAATTCTTTATTGTTGGTACTTCTAATATTTTGTCTATACTTAGATCCAATTCTTTTCCTTTTATTTGTTCAAATATATTAGCGTCAAATATTATTTTTTGTTCTGAAGATTGTTCATCTTGGTGTTCTTCTTGTTGTATAATTTGTATATCTTTTTCAGTCATAATTTTCTTCATCTGACTCTTCTATATCCTTGTTTATTTCATTTTCAGAGAACTCGTTTTCTGATATCTCATATATGCTGTCTTCACTGCTTAATTCATAATCTACATATTCTACTTGTGTATATTTATCATTATCTATCAATATTTCGGTAATTTGTTTCTTCTTTGGGTTTTTTGGTAATTTACAATCTTTGGCTAAGTGTCCTAGCTTTCCACAATTATAGCAAGTACATTCTGTTAGTTTTTTCTTTTTCCTATATGGTTTTTTATGTTTATAATTTTTTACATAATATCTTCTTCTTGGTTTCCTATATTTATACTTTGAATATTTTGATTTAAATTTCTTTTTCTTTCCTTCTTTTTTGTAATATTTATCTGTGCAGCCAAATTGGGGTGCTATTCTACTTTTGCAACATGCCAAATTTTTTACTAATATTTTTTCCATTTTCATGTTTTCTTTATATTTTTCACATAATTCTATAAACCAGTTTTGTAGAAATTTTATCCTTACTCCTAATGTATCTGCTAGTCCTGCTTCGTTCCAACTTTTTATTATTTTTGAGCTAAAGGGTTCTGGTAATTTTGTAAAATATAATTTTCTTATCTCTTTACTTTCATCTGGACTATATGTTCCTTTATAATAATAGTCTCTAAATGCACAAGTATATTCATCTATATAACACATATTACATATTGCTAATTTTGTCATTAAATTTCTATTTGTAATTTTTTCTTTATTTTGTTCTTCTACTTCTGTTGTCATACTACTAAATTCATTTCTTATTGCTATTTCATATTTATTTAATATATCTGTAACTGTTGTTGTAGTTGTACCGTCAAGTTTTTTATTACTCCTTAATGTGTCTAAGCTTTCACTTGATAAATTTTGTAACCATAATTTTACAGTTCCTATTAATGTTCTTTCTATATATCCTGGTGTTTCCGTTATTGTTATTTTATTATCTATTAGTTGTTTTGAGATATATCCTATCCATAATTGTATTGTTTTATTTATATCTGCTACACAATCTAGATCTAAAAAATTATATTGTTCAGTTATCTGTCTTGGTGCCCATTTCTTATTTAACCTTTTATCCCATAATGTTTTGTTTCTGTCATATGCATCATAACTTACTCTGTAATAGGTTGGGTTTAATTGTTTTGGATTTTTTATTCCTGATATGCTTGGTTTATCTTCGTTCATATCTCCTGTATTTATTTCTGGGTTTATTTTTATCTTTTCTGTTTTTTCTATAAGTTCTGTGTATGTTTCACTTGTTTCTGAATAGTTTTCTCCTAGTTCTGTGTCTTTATCACTTTGGTCATTTATTTCGTTTATACTTATTTTTGATGGACTCTCCTGTACTTCTTCTAACTGTAATTTGAATCTTTCTATCTCATTTGTTAGTTTTAGTTCTTCTTCTTCTTCTTTACGTTTTTCCTTTTCTTTTAGTTTATTTGCATACATCTGTTTTAGCATCTCTAATTCTTTTTCTAATTCTGTTATTTTAGTGTTTTTTACTTCCTCTATCTGTTGTATTTTTTCTTTAGCTTGCTGTTGTATTTCTTTAATCTCTCGTTTTCTATCTATTTCTTCGTTTTCTTTTGTTATTCTAACCATGGCGGTTAAACTATCCTCTAGTTTTACAGTTTCTTTTTCTAACATTAAGTTTAGGTTATTTCCTATTTTTTTATATCTTCTTCCTAAGTTAGAAAATATTATTGTTATTTTTAATCCTTCTGGATTCTCATATGTTTTCTCTTCTAATGCGAATTCTTCTTTATTCATCTTTTATCCTTTAGATAACAAATATATTTATATTCTGTTTTAGATATTATATCGATTAATTTGGACAGCCTAGCTTTGTTTATTTTTGTGATACTTAAGTATTCATATTCTATATATAGTTTCTTTAGTTTCTTCCTAATTTTCTGCGATTTCTTAGTTATTTTGATTGTTTCACTGTTTTGCGGGTTTGTACTATTAATGTCAGTGTTATTTTTCATGATTTGTTTCTTAATATAAATGTTTATTTTTCATAGCTCTGATACCAATTTGGGGGGGTTTATGTAGTTGTGGAATTAAATGCTTTTTCATGATTATCTGTAGCTAACCTTGAAATTTCTTTTATATTTTCAAGTGTGTATTCTAAGTATTTAATATCTTTAGTTTTTTGATATTCTTCTATATTTTTTTCTAATATTATTTTTGACATATTTATATGTTTTAGAATTTCTAACCAGTACTTAAAATATTTGTAACTATCAATTTTTGATTTGTTCATATTAATACTGAGATGTATACCTGTTGATACATATATCCATGGTTTCTATATTTCTCAGTGTTATTTCTTTTCTGTGTTGATAACTTTCAAGTTTATCTTCATAAAATTCAATTTCATTTTCTATAGTTAATAAAGCTTTATTACGTAATTTATTATATCTAATAATATCTTTGAAAACTAAGATGAACTCAAACAACCCCCCAACCCCCCCCAAATTGGTATCAGAGCTATGAAAAATAAACATTTATATTAAGAAACAAATCATGAAAAATAACACTGACATTAATAGTACAAACCCGCAAAACAGTGAAACAATCAAAATAACTAAGAAATCGCAGAAAATTAGGAAGAAACTAAAGAAACTATATATAGAATATGAATACTTAAGTATCACAAAAATAAACAAAGCTAGGCTGTCCAAATTAATCGATATAATATCTAAAACAGAATATAAATATATTTGTTATCTAAAGGATAAAAGATGAATAAAGAAGAATTCGCATTAGAAGAGAAAACATATGAGAATCCAGAAGGATTAAAAATAACAATAATATTTTCTAACTTAGGAAGAAGATATAAAAAAATAGGAAATAACCTAAACTTAATGTTAGAAAAAGAAACTGTAAAACTAGAGGATAGTTTAACCGCCATGGTTAGAATAACAAAAGAAAACGAAGAAATAGATAGAAAACGAGAGATTAAAGAAATACAACAGCAAGCTAAAGAAAAAATACAACAGATAGAGGAAGTAAAAAACACTAAAATAACAGAATTAGAAAAAGAATTAGAGATGCTAAAACAGATGTATGCAAATAAACTAAAAGAAAAGGAAAAACGTAAAGAAGAAGAAGAAGAACTAAAACTAACAAATGAGATAGAAAGATTCAAATTACAGTTAGAAGAAGTACAGGAGAGTCCATCAAAAATAAGTATAAACGAAATAAATGACCAAAGTGATAAAGACACAGAACTAGGAGAAAACTATTCAGAAACAAGTGAAACATACACAGAACTTATAGAAAAAACAGAAAAGATAAAAATAAACCCAGAAATAAATACAGGAGATATGAACGAAGATAAACCAAGCATATCAGGAATAAAAAATCCAAAACAATTAAACCCAACCTATTACAGAGTAAGTTATGATGCATATGACAGAAACAAAACATTATGGGATAAAAGGTTAAATAAGAAATGGGCACCAAGACAGATAACTGAACAATATAATTTTTTAGATCTAGATTGTGTAGCAGATATAAATAAAACAATACAATTATGGATAGGATATATCTCAAAACAACTAATAGATAATAAAATAACAATAACGGAAACACCAGGATATATAGAAAGAACATTAATAGGAACTGTAAAATTATGGTTACAAAATTTATCAAGTGAAAGCTTAGACACATTAAGGAGTAATAAAAAACTTGACGGTACAACTACAACAACAGTTACAGATATATTAAATAAATATGAAATAGCAATAAGAAATGAATTTAGTAGTATGACAACAGAAGTAGAAGAACAAAATAAAGAAAAAATTACAAATAGAAATTTAATGACAAAATTAGCAATATGTAATATGTGTTATATAGATGAATATACTTGTGCATTTAGAGACTATTATTATAAAGGAACATATAGTCCAGATGAAAGTAAAGAGATAAGAAAATTATATTTTACAAAATTACCAGAACCCTTTAGCTCAAAAATAATAAAAAGTTGGAACGAAGCAGGACTAGCAGATACATTAGGAGTAAGGATAAAATTTCTACAAAACTGGTTTATAGAATTATGTGAAAAATATAAAGAAAACATGAAAATGGAAAAAATATTAGTAAAAAATTTGGCATGTTGCAAAAGTAGAATAGCACCCCAATTTGGCTGCACAGATAAATATTACAAAAAAGAAGGAAAGAAAAAGAAATTTAAATCAAAATATTCAAAGTATAAATATAGGAAACCAAGAAGAAGATATTATGTAAAAAATTATAAACATAAAAAACCATATAGGAAAAAGAAAAAACTAACAGAATGTACTTGCTATAATTGTGGAAAGCTAGGACACTTAGCCAAAGATTGTAAATTACCAAAAAACCCAAAGAAGAAACAAATTACCGAAATATTGATAGATAATGATAAATATACACAAGTAGAATATGTAGATTATGAATTAAGCAGTGAAGACAGCATATATGAGATATCAGAAAACGAGTTCTCTGAAAATGAAATAAACAAGGATATAGAAGAGTCAGATGAAGAAAATTATGACTGAAAAAGATATACAAATTATACAACAAGAAGAACACCAAGATGAACAATCTTCAGAACAAAAAATAATATTTGACGCTAATATATTTGAACAAATAAAAGGAAAAGAATTGGATCTAAGTATAGACAAAATATTAGAAGTACCAACAATAAAGAATTGGTTTAAAAGACAAAAAGAAGAATACTATGTAGTAAGCCAAAGAGAACATATAATAGATTGTAAATACATCAAAGGTAAAGCACAAATACCAATTTTAAATAAAAGACTACTAAATAAAGAAATACAAGATATAAAAGCAAAAAATCCAATAAAATATGTACACTTAGGAGGAACGGAGATCCTAATAAAAGCATGTTTTAGGGAAGGAATAGATACCCCTATAGAAATATACTTGGCAGATGATAGGATTGTACAACCTATAGAAAAGAGTATAATAAGTGCTGTAAGAGGTAACTTAATATACCAAAAATTTAAATTTATAGTAAGTGCTAACTATTCAGTAGCAGTAGATGATAAAAATATAGATAAATCATTAGTATTATACTGGAAAATGTCTGGAATAGAATTAGCACCAGGAAGTAAAATATTCACAGCAAGATGTAAAAATCTATATGTCTTAACAACAAAACATAAGATAACAGCTAAAAATAAAATAAATAAAATAAAAATAGAAAATCCATTCGAAAGAATAGTATCAGTTATAGACAACAATGATTACAGTTATACAGAAATAGACATGGATGAAGATTTAGAAATAGTAAAAGAAAGATTAAGCACATCAAAACGAATAAATAATGAAATGCCAGAAACATCATCAAGAAGTACATCAAGAAGTACATCAAAAAGAATAAATTATACCACTCCACAAAAATTAATAGAACAAAAAATAGAAGAAATAAACCCACATCATTATTATATAACAGGAATAATGGACCAAAGAAAATATTTAATACTAATAAATACAGGGCAGGAAGAGAATTATGTTATAAGAGAACTAATACCAGAACAAGAGATAGTAACAATAGAACAACAAAATTCAGAACTACCAAAAGCGTTAAGAAAAAACGAAGAAACAACTGAAAAGGAATTAATTATTGGAGGAATACCAATATTAATAAATTTTAAAATATATCAAGGAGATAAAAATATTACACTAGGGATAAAATGGTTAGAAAAAGTCAAACCATATAAATTAGAAGATAGGCAATTAACAATAAGTTATGAAAATAAGAAAATAATAATAAAAAGAACTTTGATATAATGCCAAAGATATACATACTTTCCAAAATAATAGTAGAAGGATATTATAATAGATATTATACACCTATGGTGGATACAGGAGCAGAAGCTAATATGTGTAGACATAATTGTTTACCAGAAAGTAAATGGGAAAAGCTAAAAACCCCCATAGTAGTAACAGGATTTAATAATGAAGGAAGTATGATAACATATAAAGCAAGAAATATAAAAATACAAATATGGGATAAAATATTAACCATAGAAGAAATATATAGTTACGAATTCACAAATAAAGATATATTATTAGGAATGCCATTTTTAGATAAATTATACCCACATATTATAACAAAAACACATTGGTGGTTTACTACCCCGTGTAAACAAAAATTAGGAGCAAAAAGAGTAAATAATAAAGTAAGAAAAACAACACCCTGGATTAAAGGAAGTGAAAAGATTACCCAAAAATTAGAAAATGTAATACAAAGTAACCATAATATAGAGATAATCATTTTCTCAATAAATAAGATAAAACCACTACAAGATAAACTAGAATTACTATATAATGATAATCCACTCCAAGGATGGGAAAAACATCAAACAAAAATAAAGATTGAACTAATAGATGAAAATAGCATAATAACACAAAAACCTTTAAAATACAATTTTAATGATTTAACAGAATTTAAAATGCATATAAAAGAATTATTAGATAATAACTACATACAAGAAAGTAATAGTAAACATACTAGCCCAGCATTTATAGTAAATAAGCATAGTGAACAAAAAAGAGGAAAAAGCCGTATGGTTATAGATTATAGAAACTTAAATGCAAAAACAAAAACATATAATTATCCGATACCAAATAAAATACTGAAAATTAGACAAATACAAGGATATAACTATTTTAGTAAATTTGACTGTAAATCAGGATTTTACCATTTAAAACTAGAAGATGAATCTAAAAAGTTAACAGCATTCACAGTACCACAAGGATTTTACGAATGGAACGTATTACCTTTTGGATATAAAAATGCACCAGGTAGGTATCAACATTTTATGGATAATTACTTCAACCAATTAGAAAATTGTATAATATATATAGATGATATATTGCTATATTCTAGAACAGAGAACGAACATATAAAACTACTAGAAAAATTCATACACATTGTAGAAATATCAGGAATAAGTTTAAGTAAAAAGAAAGCAGAAGTAATGAAAAATCAAATAGAATTTTTAGGTATACAAATAGATAAAAACGGAATAAAAATGCAAACCCATGTAGTACAAAAAATAATTAACTTGAATGAAACACTTGATACAAAAAAGAAGTTACAATCATTTTTAGGATTGGTTAACCAAGTAAGAGAATATATTCCTAAATTAGCAGAAAACTTAAAACCATTACAGAAAAAATTAAAAAAGGACATAGAATATCATTTTGACGAAAAAGATAAAATACATATACAGAAGATAAAAAATATGTGTAAAAAATTACCAAAACTATATTTTCCAGATGAAAAGAAACAATTTACATATATTGTAGAAACTGATTCTAGTGATCACAGCTACGGAGGAGTTCTAAAATATAAATATGATAATGAAAAAATTGAACACCATTGTAGATATTATTCCGGATCATACACGGAACCACAATTAAAATGGGAAATAAATAGGAAAGAACTATTTGGATTATATAAATGTTTGTTAGCATTTGAGCCATATATTGTTTATAACAAATTTATAGTAAGAACAGATAATACACAAGTAAAATGGTGGATAACTCGGAAAGTACAGGATTCAGTAACTACAAAGGAAATAAGGAGACTTGTATTAAATATACAAAATTTTACATTTACAATTGAAGTAATACGGACTGACAAGAATGTTATTGCAGACTACCTATCAAGACAAAGGTACCCAAACAGATGAAAGCCAAGAATCAAAAGACATATTTACAATCCTTACTACTCTATCCTTACAGATGGAGAGTATGGGAAAAAGATTACAACAGCTAGAAAGTCAGCAGCATGACTATAAAAATGCGGAGCTAAGTCAATCGGAAGACTCTAAACTTCCAGAGGTAGAAGGAGACGTTGGGAAACTCCAAAAAACCCATAACACAGTTGCTTTATATACAGCTGCAGGTACAAGCAAACAAGTTAGCAAAAAGCCACATATCAATGTAAACCTAAATACCGTATTTGATAAGCCATTTACATCAAAAAAGCCAAGAGAAGCAATAGTTATAGCCCCACAAACTTCAACCTATGCTAATAGCCTACACCACAACAAAAAGGTATATAACCATATTACTCAAACATATATTGAGAATATATATAAAATCCAGACATTTCTGAACCTAAACCCTAGATCAACAACTACTACAGATCCAACACAAGATTATGTAACCCAAAAACTACAGGGATATAATAGGCTTATAGCCCAGCCAAAAACAAAAGCAAACCTAGTAAAAACATGTTACAACTACGGACTACTCAGCACAGTATATACCCATGACGGAGAAGAAATAATTGGAATACCAGAGCTATACAAAGCATTTGTCACCTTCAAGAGAATTACAAAAGGCAACCTATTCTTCATCAAATTCTATACAGCACCAGCGGAAATACTATATGATGAAATAAAACCCATAATACAGGTGATAAAAATAGGACTAACACGAGATATGATAATACCGGAAGAGATAGAGAAACAACCGGAGATACAGAAAATGGAGATACCAAGTTTCTATGCTAATAAAAGAATAATTGGTATAGCAACTATTATTCAAGAACTAGCTAACAATTATCTACAAGGAAATGCTATCTGGAGCTACTATTCCAGAGACCAATTGATGATATATGCCAACTCGAAGGAACTACGCCAAGGAGATATGGATGAAGTCCAGAAATGGATTTTATCATTATTAAAACCAGAAATGCAACCAACTACCAGAGCATTGAAAAAAGAATTTATTTCAAACGAGTTATTAACAAGATACTGCAAACTAGTAGGACACAAATATCCAGACCACATATGTTCAAAGTGCAACGGAGATGATAACTATGTACCAGAAGTCCAACTAGAATGAAGGTATCAACAAGAAGACAAAAGAAGAAGACAGCTACTGGAAACATATAATGTAAAGTAAATAGTACTAGTCGCATTCATGAACAGTAAAGGTCGTTCATGAATAGTAAGAGTCATAAAGTAAATAGTATATGTCATAATCATGAACAGTAAAGGTCGTTCATGAATAGTAAGAGTCATAAAGTAAATAGTATATGTCATAATCATGAACAGTAAAGGTCGTTCATGAATAGTAGGAGTCATTTGTAAACAGTAAGAGTCGTTTTAATTTTCTTTATATAGAATGTAAATCTGAGGAAGGAGGACATCCTCAGACATCCTCATCCTCACTCTCTCTTTTATCTTCTCTCAATAAAATATCTAATTATATACAAACTTCAGAAAGCTATGGAGCATTCAAACGAGTTACAAAACCAGGTAAGTTTATTCATAATCATGTTTAACTAAACTCATATATTCCTTATAATCTCTTGAATATCATAATTGTTTATCATGTTATAGTACTGTTATAAAGAACATCTTGAGAAAGTTTGCCTGTCTAATAATGCTGAGAGTAGTTAAGCCCAGACTATGCCATCCTAAAGTGGAAACCAGTAGGCAAGGAAGCCGTTTAGGGGAGTACACAGAGTTGAGGCGCTGTTAGGGTAAATGATTGAAGCATGAAAAACATGGTAGTGACCAGAAAAGATTGTTCAGTATAACTTATTAAAATATGATAAACTCTATGATAAACAAAGAGGTTAGAGGGAATATGTTTAGTAAACACATGATAAGGATAAATAATAAATCTAAATGAACAACCACACGTATTTATTAGAAGAAAATATTGACTACAAAATACTTATGTTATATATCTTTAAGAGACTTAATAATGATGTTAAAAGAAAAATTTACGATATTTTAGTTACTTTTGAAATAATATATGTAATGGAACAAGCATTTACAGAACTAATTGTATCACATGAAATAGATATATTAGATCTATATGAACTAGATTTATATTCAGACTAATGATCACATATCAAGTTAATAAAATCTTTTTATAAATGAAACATAACACTTTTCATTATATAAGATTCTATAATACCCAGAAATGGAAACTTCTTAAAAACCTCAGTAACATAAATAGAAAAATAGATTGTGTTAAATACAATATTAAAACCTGCAAAGATATTATTAGATATAATAAATTACGTAATAAAGCTTTATTAACTATAGAAAATGAAATTGAATTTTATGAAGATAAACTTGAAAGTTATCAACACAGAAAAGAAATAACACTGAGAAATATAGAAACCATGGATATATGTATCAACAGGTATACATCTCAGTATTAATATGAACAAATCAAAAATTGATAGTTACAAATATTTTAAGTACTGGTTAGAAATTCTAAAACATATAAATATGTCAAAAATAATATTAGAAAAAAATATAGAAGAATATCAAAAAACTAAAGATATTAAATACTTAGAATACACACTTGAAAATATAAAAGAAATTTCAAGGTTCCACAACTACATAAAAAAGATCCTATGAAAACTAAGATGAACTCAAACAACCCCCCCCCAAAGAAAAAAAATATAGAAGAATATCAAAAAACTAAAGATATTAAATACTTAGAATACACACTTGAAAATATAAAAGAAATTTCAAGGTTCCACAACTACATAAAAAAGATCCTATGAAAACTAAGATGAACTCAAACAACCCCCCCCCAAATTACTCTAGGGTCTAACATTTCCTATTTTTAATCACGTTAGAGTCGCGAACTTATTTCCCAAAATGAGGATATGACTGTATGGCCTATACTCTTTTATTTTCTTAAGGCCCATCACCTTTTTTCTCTTTCTTCATTTGACTATAGGTTCTATAACACTCTGTCGTTGTCATCCATGTATCACATCTTACTCATAATTTTTCCTTATCTCTCTTCTCATTACTCTGCTAATATTTCTGCTTGACACTTTCTTTTGAAATCTTCAACAGGACATTCTTTTGCTTTTAGCTCCCCTTGCTTCATCCATTGGCTCTTCGGGTTGCCAAGCATTCTCGTTCTACTAGGGATGGGAGCCATACTAAAGTAATATTTATCCCTTTTAAGGCTTCTAGTGCCTATCTTTGTAGTACTCATATCTAGCTGTACTATTTTAGAGTGCACCATCTGGTGTCTCGTATCCTTCTTGATCTTGCTTCATTTTCTTGCTGAAACTTGTATTTATCTTGTGAATCTCTCATTGTCTTTTACCATAAAGATGGATATGCATTATTGCCTTAAGGCTTTTTATCAGGAATCTTACACCTTTTAGTGCACCCATAATATGCTAAAGACCTCACATTTACTTATCGTAGGCATCATACAAAAATCCAATTCCTCTGACTCAGCTCTTTCTCAACTATCTCTCTTTCCAACCTTCTTTCTGAATGCAGGTATCGTCTTATTACGAATGAAACAGAATTTCAGAGTTTGAATTCTTATAAGTGAGCTCTACCAAACGATCTAGAGTAAGAGGAAAGAGTGAAAATCCTAAATGCCCTGTGGCCTCCTGCTTATAAGTGTGGTGCACGACATACCCATAAACACAACTCTATTAGACATGGCTTGTAGATAACCCTAGGACAGAACTGCTCTGATACCACTTTTGTCACAACCCAAACCGATGGCTCGCGACTGGCACCCAGTACCTTACTCAATCTAGTACCAACATAACATATCTTTCTTATTAAATCATCATATACATGTGACATATGGGCCTAATAGGCCAATATAATCATTTATAAACTCAAAACATAGGCCGTACAATCTTTCACGTACAAGAAATATGTCTATAGGCCTCGAAGAGTACATATATGTCATAAAGGTATGGACAGAGTCCCGCCATACCAAACAATACACATCTAAATCATACTAACCAAACAAGCAACTCCGAAGTAAATGGAGTGCACCAACATCTTCTGCTGAGTTGATAGCCTACTTGGAGGGCTCTCGACCTGTCTATCAGAACCTGCATGTATGAAATGCAGTGCCCCCATAAAAGGGACGTTAGTACGAAATAATGTACCGAGTATGTAAGGTAATATACTGAAAGCTGAAACTGAACTGATAATATAGTAACTGCAAGTAGCTGGAAGTCACAAATAAACTGAAGATATGCTTACCTGTTGATACTGACTCAACTCTCTCAATATAAGAAGTAAAATAGATGTCTGGCCCTATAAGGCTCGGTATATATATAACTGCTCTGCTGTAGTAGGCTCGCTCATAGGCGCTCGGCCATACTAGGCTCTGTATCTCGACCAACTGGGCTCGCTCATAGGTGCTCGACCACTGTAGACTCGGTATATATATATAACTGCTCTGCCGTAGTAGGCTCGCTCATAGGCACTCGGCCATACTAGGCTCTGTATCTCGACCAACTAGGCTTGCTCGTAAGCGCTCGGTATATAACTTACCATCTCATCAGAGGTTGCCTAATAGAGGCCTGCCCATCGATTATAGCTCGATGGTAATGAAAATACTTTTAATATATATATATAAATTTTCTGCTCTTTTGACCGGAAGAAGGAAATACTCGACTGAATATGCATTCCCAATAATAAGAATGTGGCAACTCACAAAACTAGGAAAATTCATGTAATTTGCGAGACCAACAAAATATACGTAAATTCTGGAATATGAATTTTTCTGTATGACTCGTTATCAAATTTTTGAAATTTCGAGATCATGCAAAATGAAGGAAGAGCTTAGCCTTAACATACCTCTTTCTGGAATTATTTGAACGAATATGCTTCTGTGAAATTTACACTGGACTTCCTTGAAATTGGAATGAACTTGGCTTGGACGTTTGGCTGAAGCCCGGAACGAAATTGCTTGAAACAAAATATTCTGCTTCAAAGTGTTTGTGAATATTGAACCAAAGAATGGATTTTAAGTTGAAGGTTAACTTGTTCCACGTTTTTGAAGTGTCTTCAAGCTTCGGTTACTAAGATTTGAATTGTCCTTTTCCATTCTTAAAAGAAAGTACGTAGGTTTCATTTTCAAAAACTCATATATTATGACTTGTCTCTAACACATTTAAGTCTTTGATCCTAGATGGCCAAATAAGGAAATATGACACTTAGTCACTTCTTCCATATGTGGTCAGCTGCCACGTTTTGGATTAAATGATAATTATTAAATTTTTATCCACTTATTATTTAATTAGGTAATGTCCCTTACCCAGTCGTTAATTAGTTACCCACATAATTTAAAAACCATAAATTACTTAAAATTCTATTTATTTTTAAAATAGTTCATATATACTTTATATATTATACTACCGTGGTCATATTGTACCTTGCGTGGTACTAGTTCATAATTATCGGGTATTATCGCTCGACCCGTATTTTATTCCAAATTGACCACTTTCAATGAAACTTATTTTCTTTCATTAGTGTACCCTCTTATTTTTCATAACACTTATTTATTGCTTGATATAAATAGTGTAAGTATGTTAACGTCAAGATGATCTCATCCCCGAGTCTTACATCGGTTAACTGAAAATGAAATTTTAACGTACAATACTTCAGGGTGAAACATCATCGTAACTTTATATTGCGAAATGCGACATCACCGTAATGTTATATTGTAGAGCATAACATCGATGTAATACTGCGGGGCATAACATTATTCCCCCCTTTGGAACATTCGTCCTCGAATGTTCACTGATGCACTTATCGTTTTCATAACTTATATTTTACGAATACTTTAGAACCTATCATTTCCATCTAGGAGCATGTTCTGTGAAGAATTCCAAAGTCCAGGGCATTTCCCCCTCAGGTCTCCTTCTCATATCACAACTTGTAGTCGGAATCCTTCCAATCTCGTAACTGTTGCTACCTTCTATCATACAGCCTGTACAATTTTGACCTTGTAAGTGTGCCAATCTCAAGGCTTCATATGTAGAGCTTGATAAGATGTCCATTTGGGTATATATGAGTATACTGATGTTCTTCGCTTGGTACATTGTTGAATTCACGAATATTGCTATATCTATTCGCATAGGTCTGTTTAGCCATCCGTATGAATTTATTGCCATAACTCTTACTTTAATTTATCATTACAGAGGTCTACTACCAAACCCAACTTACTCTCATTGCTTATTCTATATGTATAAATTTATATCCTTTAATGCTCTTTCATCACTGCTCATCTTTACAATGATAGCCTGATCTCATCTTATACTTTGTGACATCGACATAATACTGCGGGGCGTAACAGGTGGGGTGGGAATTATTAATCTTTATCCACTTATTAGGTAATTAGGTAATGTTCTGTTACCCAATAATTAACCAATTACCCGCATAATTAAAAATTATCTCAACTTAATTAAAATTTTATTTCTTTTTAATATACTTTTTACATCATACTACCGTGGTCATATGGTACCTTGCATGGTACTAGTCCATAATTATTGGTTATTATCGCCAACCCGTATTTTATCCCAAATCGACCACCTTCAACGAAACTCGTTTTCTTTAATTTGTGTTCCCTTTATCCTTCATGACACTTACTTATCGCTTGTTATAAATAGCATTAGTACGTTAACCTCAAGATAATCTCATCCCCAAGACTACGTCAATTAACTGAAGACAAAATATTTAACGTACGAAAACTTGAGACGTAACAAGAAGTCTATTGCAGTTTTGTAGCCTGGTGTCCTAATTGTTAACAAGTAATGATCGAGCATCAGAAACATGATGTATTGATTCAGAATATATATATTCCGACATGTAAATGGGAGGTGATTAATATGGACTTCCTTATTGGATTACCTCACTCGTATCATAAGTTTGACTCTATCTGGGTGATAGTTGATCAACTTACAAAATGTGCCCATTTTCTTCCAGTTATGACAACTTACACGGCTGAAGATTATGCGAAGTTGTATATCAAGGATATTTTTAGGCTTCATGGTGTACTGGTATCTATTATATCAGACCGAGGAGCTCAATTTGGGGCTAACTTTTGGAGGTCTTTTAAAAAGGGTTTAGGCACACAAGTGAATCTCAGCACTGCATTCCATCCCCAAATTGAAGGACATGCTAAACTTACCATTCAGAAACTTGAAGATATGCTACGAGCATGTGTTCTAGATTTCAATGGGGAATTGGGATCACCATCTTCCACTTATAAAATTTTCGTACAATAATAACTACCATTCTAGTATTAAAATGGCTTCGTACGAGGCACTGTACGGGAAGAGATGTAGATCACCAGTTGGATGGTTTGAAACCAGTTTGATGTAGATCACCAGTTGGATGGTATGATTCACCAGGCCATTTAGAAGGTGAAAGTGATACAAGAATGATTGAGGACAGTGCAAAGCATGCAAAAATCTTATACTGATGTCCGACGCTGTGATCTAGAGTTTGAGGTTGGTGATTGGGTTTTCCTGAGGATCTCACCAATGAAGGGTGTTATGTATTTTGGGAAGAAGGGTATGCTGAGTCCTCGATATATCGGGTCGTACAGAATTCTTCGACGAATTGGATAGGTTGCTTATGAGTTAGAATTGCCACCCGATATTCCATGTATCTATGTTGATGAATAGTATTAGAGATCCTTCTAAAGTCATCCCAATCAAATATGTACAAGTTACCGAGGAACTATCAAATGAAGAAGTGACAATGGCTATATTAGATCGACAAGTTCGCAAGCTGAGAACAAAAGATGTAGCTTCCATCAAAGTATTGTGGAGGAACAAGAATATGGAAGAAATGACATGGGAAGAAGAAGGGGAGATGAAGTCTAAATACCCTTACATGTTCCAGAAGATAGCGAGCATGTCGGGGAAACACATGACGTATTAGAAGATGAAATGGCTCTATGAGGTAAGTAATAACTAGAGAATACTCTTTCTTAATACAAAATGGTGATATGCAGATAATTTACATATCCCTAATGCTTTCTATAGTCTTGTGAGGCCCTACGTTGGGTTAAAATTCTTGCAAGTTTGGCTGGTGTCCATTATTTAGGGGATATTCGGCCAGAAATTTCCGCCGGAATCCACGATGAGTTAGACTCCCCATAAACCCTTACATTCAAGGATGAATATTCCAAGAGGTGGAGGGTGATACAACCCATATTCACATGCATTAGTTCACGCCATAAGTTAGTACAACTCATTCCTTTTGGAAATTGGGTTTGAATTTGAAGAGTCTTCACCTAATGATTATGGTGCATTAGGACACCAAAGGGTTTGATTTGAACAACCACAGATAGGGTAAGGGCTTGAAATTATTCAAAGGGGAAGGTGTTAGACACCCCTCAAAATCTACTAGTGTGGTTCTCGGCCAGACAATTATTGTGAATTGAGGTGCAACTAACATATAGGCAAATAAGGGTCAAATAAGAGGGGAATTCAGATAATGGTTTGAAAGAAAACAAAGGTTGAAAGAATGATTAGAAAAGTTGATTTTAAAAGAAGGAGTTGAAATGCTAAAAGAAAAGAAATAAAGAATAAAGGGAGGGGGTCCTAGGCTTATAAAAAAAATATGGATCACCCCACACAATGTCCGGTAATCACTCCTCAATGAGGGGCTACACGTGACATTATCGTGTGGTCATCATATCCATATCTACCCTTCCCACCCCCGTTACGGTGTTTAAAGCGTGGATTGTTCTCAATTACTTATTGCATGCTATTACCCGTCATGTTCCTATTAGTCCTGGAGGCTTTTAGGACTACTAATCGTAAAAGGGAGGGATGTTGGGCTTATTTGGAGTTTCAAAGGTAAAACTCTAAGGAGACATACAAAAACACATATTGCACATTTTAGGGAAATTATTAAACAAACAAAGGCTCAGATATACCTAATTAAACAAAGAAAATGTATAATTAGTATGACTTGCACATACTGTTTAGGTCTGATTTTAAAGTATTAAAGACGAGGGGGAGGAGATTGATGGGACAATTTTAGTTTATTTCATAACTCAGGTAAGAAGTCCAAATCAGGCCTGTCTGCTGGTTGTAATAATTAACAAAAGCGGATTCAACTCTCAATTATTACTCTAAGGCTTGCCTAAGTGTTTAGACGAGGATCCTATAGATATGGTATCTACTGAATTCAGAAGGTGATATGATAGTAAAACTCGAAATTATTTTATATGCATACTTATTCAGCGGGGGACTCAGATTATTAAAAAAAATGCAGAGCGTACAACGTTAAATAAATGGGTCACAGGTTCTGTAGGTGATAGCACCTAATATTACTTATTTTACAGCTAACATTGAGTGAAGCGAACCAGATTCATTTAGAAGCTCCTATAGGCATGTTTTCCATGCATTGCTTATTTTAAACTCTTATAAACGTGGTGTCGAAATGCAGAAAACCTTGTAGACAAGGTATCTATATGAGGAAGTTTTAGAGACATGGTATCTAAATGCAGAAACTTTATTTTAAACCTTATAGCATAATTTCTATATGTAGTCGAATATGAAGAATTTAGAACAGTCCTAAGGCATGATTTCTACATGTAGTTGAATATGCAGAATTAGAACATTCCTATAGGCAAGATTTCTACCCTTGACATGCATAAAAATCCCACCCTTTTCACTAGCCAGCCCCAAGTGTTTACTACAACTTATTATAAATTAGAATGAATAAAATTACATAAAAAAAAGTACAAAGAAAAGTACAACCAGAGAAGGCCTGATTCTTGACTTCCTCTCTGAGTTATGAGATAGACCAACTCAAAGACCATTGATCCAGAGCCTTTCTCCAATTTGAGTGTGTCAGAGCTCCCTAAGAGCCTCAATGGGACTCCGAGCAGTGCTCACGCCCAAATTGTATCACCAGAATGGGGACGAGTGCACTGTGGAAGGGTCAGTCCTCAAGTGTCCAAGTTTAGAGGGAGCTCACTGGGTCCCAAGGCAAAGCTCACAACAAGGGGGGCAGAACTTAAGTCTGAGAGAGAGTGCAAGTTAAGAAACAGAGTTTTGAGGTAATAAAAGAGAGGGAAACAGCCACAAACAAGTTGATAATTCATACAAAAGGGGTGCAGGGGGTTGGGAAGTTGCAAAGAGCCTATGCTTAGGCAAGGGTGAGCTTTGGGCATGCACAACAATAGAAGATGTTGGCATGCCTATAAGCCTACCAGAACACACAATAGTAGAGAAACATAGAGATTAGGACCCGAGGGATCAAGCTTGAGTTATGGGCAGTAATATTCAGTACTGTCATGCCTCAAACAAACCATAACATCGAACACATTGGGGTGGGGGTTTAGGATTCATAATAAATTCAGAACATGCAGAAGGAAATTATAGTATACTAAAACAAGTACAGAACTGAACACCAGCAATAGAAAGACAAAAAGGTAAAAGTATTAAGTAAACACATTGTTGTGATGTTGGAATCTTAATCAGAACATACCAATTCGGAGAAGCAGAATATAGTAAAAGCAGGTAGCAGGACTTGAAAACAGGCCACAATACAAGTAGCAAGAGAGAATATTTTGAGTATGAGTGTGAGTTCAGAAGCTAAGAGTGTTCGTGTCTCCTGTTAATGAAAGAGCAAGGTATTTATAGTTTGAAAATAGGTAGAAAATAAGGCAAGAATCATAGTTTAGCAGTAATTATGGAACTATGTACCTATTAAAAATCAAATCAGTATCAAGGATTTCCTTTAATTAAGGAGTTAAACTTAAGCAGTAATGGACAGAAAACATTTAAGGAAGGAAATCAAGTAGGCATCTTGTGCAGAGTAGACTATTAGGGGTAAATACATAGGGGTTTAATTAAGGAAAGAATCTTTGAAATACTCGGTTAACCAAATAAGGTAAGAAAACAAAGTAAAGTTGCAGAATATGGAGACAATCAGCACGCAGTAAATCAAGGAGTCAGGGATTTGAAATTACTTATTTGGGGAGAATAACAAGGGTTCCCATGAATAAACGAATAAATCAAGTCAGAAATAGGAGAATTGAAAGTCTAAGGAAAGTTTTCAAATCAACCCAAGAAACAAGGAAATCAGTAAAGCGAAATAATGAAAGAGTCAATCACTTAACACATGAATCCAATCAAAAATACACAAGGAGGTTTGAAATCAGTCCAAAATTGAAGGTAATTTTAGAGGGAAATTCATCATAAAAAAGAGTGCATAATTATTAGGCATGCAAGGCTGAATTTAGGACAAAGAGAAGCGTCATGCAATCACAAAGTCAGTAAGTAGTGGACTATTGAAACATGGTAGTCACATAGGTCAATCTTAGTAAATAAGTAATAGAGAAAAGAAAGAGTATCAAATAGCATGCAAAGGGGTCAAGTGAAAAGACCTTATAGTAGAGTTTCTATGGTAGCAGGAAGTCAAAATCACATAAAGAAACAGAGGCTGAAACAAAGCATTTCGAAATTCAGTTAAGCAACAGATGAAGCAACTTCAGAAACTCGAATAGGTCCAAAGAAATTAGGGTTTGGAAACCAGTCTAGTTCAGAGCATGACTAACAAATAAATCACATAGCAAATAGTCTCCAAACTCGAATGAACCCCAAGGTTTTAGGGTTTTCAACACAATCGAGTCTAGAGATGAAAACAAATAAATCGATCAAATACTTAACGAAATAGATTCAGAAACCTCAAAAGAAACTAAGACTTTTAACATGCACACTCCAGTAGAAGAGCAACATAAAGAAACACAGTATAACATGTTTAAAATCAGAGAAAGCTTTGAAATGACTTAACAAAACCCTAAATCGGAAAAGATAAAAGGGGTTTCGAAGGTAATGTTTTGGAAAGAAACCTTGAGAAAACGTTTAGGAGATTAGAGTAAACATAGATCTAAAATGGATCCAAAATAAATCGGAGGAACCTCAAAGGTTAGGGTTTCAGAAGAAACCCAGATGGTGAGAAAGGCTTGGAAACCATCGATCTAAGCCGGAGAAGTCGAGAGTCAGACTTGAATAGCCATGGCTGGCCGGAGCAAGGTTAGTAATGAATGGAGACAGCCATAAGAACTAGGATCAACCAAGGTCTGGACCAAATCTTTCCAGGATCTAGCCTTGAAAACATGATAATCGGGCATGTGGAAGCCAAAGGATGTAGATACAGGCCTTCAATAGCCTTGGAAGCCATTGATTTAGGTGGTTTTAGGGTGGAAGCTGAGGGAGGCGGCTAGGGTTTGAGAGGAGCTTGAGAGAGAATTGGGAGAAGGGGGGAATTCAAAGGCGGCTACAGATGAAAAATGATTAGGGTTTGGGGTAGTTCGGGGTTTAAAAATGGTAAGGGAAATAGGGATCGTTGATCTGGGAGATCAACGGTTGAGATTAGAAAGGGTTGGTGGGAAACGGGTCTGGGTCGGTTTGAACGAGGTTTGGGTCAGGGTAATTGGATCTCAGATTGGGTTCAAATTGGAGGATCAAATAAGGCTAAAATTGAAATAAACGGGGTTAGCAATTAAATAGCCATATTCCCTTGTTCATTTTATCAAAATAGTGAAATAATTTCTTGAAATAAATTAAATGTAATAAAATGATTAATAATACATAAGTATCAAATTAAAAATACTGGAGTTAATTTTTTATAGACATAAACATAATTAAATCAAAGAGAGGCTAGTATTGCAATTATATGCAATTTAGCTTTAAAAATACTAAATAAATTAGTAAAAATATGCAAAAAATTATATTAGCTATATTTTAGTATAAATTTGAGAGTCCGATAAATGAGCCACTAAAAATGATAATTTTGGGAATAATTATTGGTCTTTTCTGGATAAAATAGGGCAATAAATTGATTTAAAAAAAATCTTTTAAAAATTAAGGAAAAATAATAAAACATTTGGACATACTTATATATGCATACATATGCTATTTTCAAAGTATTTTGCATATTAAAAAAAATACACAGGGAAATACTGGGTATGGACAGCTGCCCCTCTTTACCCAAGAAGGATGAAAGAATTATCGGGTAAAGATATGATTTCCAATTTTGACCGAACGAAATGTTTCGAGAAGGCTTAGGCCATGCTCTGGCTTCCGAGCTTCCTACATATCCTTGGTCTTATAGGAATCTGGCCATATGTAGTTCAAGATCCGTCGGCGGAGTATGCCGATGGAGACTTTCAAGCACGGATGTAGTATTTAAGATGGGGTGAATGGTTGAAATCTGGTGGGGATGCAGGAACTGGAGCGGGACTGCTCCTGCCGAGATGGTCGTTGCTCGCCGGTTTGCCTGCAAATAAGTAACACAAGTGTATATTGTGCGTAAATTTAAACATGATGCAAATTCCCGTCAGACCATGAATGTTTGTCTTCAGATGGTTAGGATGACGTCCTTAGACCATGATGTCCCGGGCCATGAAGCGTATAATAAAGGATTCGCAGGCCATGAAATGATGCTCTCGGGCTATGCGAATGATGCCTCCAAACCATGATGCCTTTGAATAATGATATGCAAAAGATAAAAAGGGGGCCTCAGGCCATGGCATGGTGTTGTCGGGCTATGAAAATGGTGCCTCCGAACAATGATGCCTTTGGACAATTTGGCGATCTTTCAGCCCATGAGATGCAGTAGGTGGCTATCATTTAGCCCATAAAATGCATTAGTCGGCGATTTTTCAGCCATGCAAATGAAAAGTGGCGATCTTTCAGCCATGCAAGTGTAAATAAGGTGGCGATCTTTCAGCCATGCAAGTGAAAATAAGGCGGCGATCTTTCAGCCATGCAGATGTAAGTAAGTCGACGATCTTTCAGCCATGCAAATGTAAAGGTGGCGATCTTTTAGCCATGCAAGTGTAAATAAGGGGGTGATCTTTCAGCCATGCAAATGTAGATAAGGCGGTGATCTTTCAGCCATGCAAATGTAAATAAGGTGGCGATCTTTCAGCTATGCAAATGTAGAGGTGGCGATCTTTCAGCCATGCAAATGTAAATAAGGTGGCAATCTTTCAGCCATGCAAATGTAAATAAGGTGGCGATCTTTCAGCCATGCAAATGTAGATGGAGGTAGAGCTTAACCTCGGAAGGCAGAATGGTAGCCTTATACAATGCAGAAATGAAGATGGAGGCAGAGCTTAGTCTCAAAAGGTAGAATGGTAGCCTTATGCAATGCAAAAATGCAGATGGAGACAAAGCTTAGTCTCGGAAGGCAGAATGGTAGCCTTATGCAATGCAGAAATGCAGATGGAGACAGAGCTTAGTCTTAGAAGGCACAATGGTAGCCTTATGTAATGCAGAAATGCAGATGGAGACATAGCTTAGTCTCGAAAGGCAGAATGGTAGCCTTATGCAAGAAATAAAAGGGCAAATAGTAATAGCGTTCTCTTAGCTAATAGCAGATTGCGATATTGTGACTGCTGGAGACATTGTGCCTGTTGGGGACACTGTTGTGTGTGGATAGCAACTGTGAGTAAGTGCAACAGTTCTGAGAGTTGTATTTCTGAACAATGTTTGTCTCGTGAGTGTATAGTATACTTGATGATTTTGCAACTCAAGTGCCTGTATCCAAAGAAAAATCGTGAGTTTTGTAAAGGGGAGGTTAGTTCATTTCCCCGCCTGCTTGGCTTTGATCTGGTGACACTGTATGTATCATTGGGGTAGCATTGCTAACAAACAGTTTTCAGCAATAAAGATGTATGGCTTAGTAAAAACATGACAGAATTACATAATTAAAATAGTTTTTAGATGAACCGACGACTGCGACGTGGTTCAAGACATTGCAACCTCTCTTGCTACGGAATTTTAAGGGTCCTCCTCAAAATTTTGCCCCAGTTTCCAATTGCGGGGGAAATGAAAATTTTACTGAATTGTGAACGAACACATAGGGTTGCCTACGTATCCCCTCTTAAATGGGAATCAGGTCAGGCGTAGTTCAATTACATCATATATGAAAGCATAAAGACTACACATAGTAACGCTTGACCGCATTCGAATTGATTGGCTTTTTCCAGACTTCTCCGTCCATTTCTGCTAGTATGAGGGCTCCTCCTGTTAGAACCCGATGAACCATGTACGGACCTTGCTAGTTGGGAGAGAATTTCCCCTTGGCTACATCTTGGTGTGGAAAGATTTTCTTTAACACCAGCTGCCCCGGTGTGAACTGTCTTGGCTTGACTCTTTTGTTGAAGGCTCTGGACATTCTATTCTGATAAAGTTGACCATGGCAGACTGCATTCATTCTTTTCCCATCTATAAGAGCTAGTTGCTCGTAACGACTTTTCATCCATTCTACATCGTCAAGCTCATATTCTTATATGATTCTTAATGAAGGAATTTCCACCTCAGCAGGAATGACGGCTTCTGTACCATAAACCAACATGTAGGGGGTTGCCCCAATTGATGTGCAGATTGTGGTGCAATACCCTAACAAATAAAATGATAGCTTCTCGTGCCACTGCTTATGCTTCTCTAACATTTTTCTTAGTATCTTCTTGATGTTCTTATTGACGGCTTCTATGGCTTCATTCATCTGAGGTCTGTAGGCTATAGAATTCTTATGTCTGATTTTGAAAGTTTCACACATGGCTTTCATCAAGTCACTGTTGATATTAGAACAATTATCAGTAATGATTGACTCTGGAATCCCGAACCGACAAGCAATGCGGTCGTGGACGAAGTCTGGCACGACTTTCTTAGTTACTACTCTATTAGATGCTGCTTCAACACATTTGGGGAAATAGTTGATTGCTACTAGGATAAACCTATGCCCGTTGGAAGCGTAAGGTTCGATTGGTCCAATAACGTCCATTCCCCAGACGGCGAAAGGCCATGGTGAGCTTGTTGCATTAAGCTACTTGGAGGTACCTTTATCATGCTTGCATGTATCTGGTAGCGATGGCATTTCCAGTCATACTAGATGCAGTCCATTTCCATAGTCATCCAAAAGTAACCAGCTCGGAGTATTTTCTTTTCTAAGACAAAGCCATTCATATGTGGACCATAGGTCCCATCATGAATTTCCTTTAGTAGTCTGGATGCTTCCTTTGCGTCGACACACCTTAGTAATCCCAAATCAGGAGTCCTCCTATACATGATTCCTCCTTTGTGAAAGAAATTGTTGGACAACCTCCGAAGTGTGTGTTTCTGAATAGGATTTGCAAGTTCTGGGTATTTGCCTTTTTTCCAAATATTCCTTGATATCATGAAACCAAGGTTTTCCATCTGCTTCTTCTTCAACAAGGGCACAGTAAGCTGGCTGATCATAAATCTTTACTGGAATGAGATCAATAAAGTTCTTGTCTAGATGTTGTATCATAGATGATGGGGTAGCCAATGCATCGACGAACTCATTTTGGATTCTGGGAACATGTTGGAATTCCGTCTTCGTGAACCTCTTTCTCAACTCTTGTACATGATGTAGATACGGAAGTATCTTGGAGTTCTTAGTTGCCCATTCTTCCCAGACCTGATGTATAAGTAGGTCTGAATCTCCAATCACTAGCAATTCTTGAATGTTCATGTCAATGGCCATCTTGAGCCCTAAGATGTAGGCTTCGTACTCGGCCATATTGTTGGTGCACGGGAACCTGAGTTTGGCAGACACCGGATAATGCTGACCGGTTTACAATACTAGGACTACTCCTATACCAACTTCTTTGAAATTTGTTTCTCCATCGAAGAACATTCTCCAACCGTCATAGGATTCTGTAATATCTTCTCCTATGAATGATACCTCTTCATCAGGAAAATACGTTTTCAAGGGTTCATATTCTCCGTCCACGGGTTTTTCAGCAAGGTGATCTGCTAGCGCATGTCCCTTAATTGCCGCCTGAGTTATGTAGACAATGTCGAATTCACTCAACAGGATTTTCCACTTGGCTAGCTTTCTAGTGGGCATGGGCTTCTAAAAGATGTACTTCAAGGTATCCATTCTTGATATGAGATATGTGGTATAGGCACAGAAGTAGTGCCTCAGCTTCTGGGCTACCCAAGTCAAAGCACAACAGGTGCGCTCTAATAGAGAATATCGGGTCTCGTACGGGGTGAACTTCTTACTGAGGTAATAAATGGCCTGCTCCTTCCTCCCCGTTTCATCATGCTGCCCCAAAACACAACCGAAAGCTCCATCTAATACTGCAAGGTAGAGTAATAAGGTCCTACCTAGATCAGGCGTGACAAAGACTGGTGGTGTTGATAGGTATTCCTTAATTTTGTTGAAAGCATTTTGGCAGTCGTCAGTCCATTTGGTAGCAGCGTCTTTCTTTAACATCTTAAAGATTGGCTCACATATAACTATAGATTGTGCTATGAACCGACTGATGTAATTGAGTCTCCTCAAGAAACTCATCACGTCCTTCTTGTTTTTTGGCGGTGGCAATTCTTGAATAGCTTTGACCTTTAATGGTTCTAGTTCTATCCCTCGGCGACTCACAATAAACCCAAGTAGTTTTCTGGCAGGAACCCCAAATGCACATTTTAAGGGATTCAGTTTCAGGTTGTACCTTCACAATCTATTGAAAAACTTCTTCAAATCTTCCATTTGATCAGTGGCTTTCTTGGATTTGATAATAACATCATCTACGTAGACCTCTATCTCCTTGTGTATCATATCATAGAAAATGGTAGTCATGGCCCTCATGTGGCCCCTACATTCTTTAACCCAAACGACATCATCTTGTAACTATACATTTCCCACGGCGTAATGAAAGCCGTTTTCTCAGCATCTTCTTCATCCATCCAGATCTGATGATACCTAGCAAAACAATATACAAATGATTGCAACTCATTCTTGGCACAATTGTCAATTAGGATATGTATGTTTGGCAAGGGGAAGTCGTCTTTCGGACTGGCCCGGTTGAGATCCTAGTAGTCGACACAGACTTTGAAATTTCCGTCTTTCTTTGGTACTACCACGATGTTGGCTAACCATTTCGAGTATTCTACTACCCTGAGAACCTTAGCTTTGACCTGCTTAGTGACCTCTTCCTTGATTTTCAGACTCATATCAGGCTTGAATTTTCTGAGCTTTTGCTTTACCGGCAGACATGTCGGATGAGTTGGCTGTTTGTGAGCCACAATAGACGTAGTCAGTCCAGTCCTATCATCATACGACCAGGCGAATATGTCCTCATATTACCTTAGAAATTACGTGTATTCCTTCTTTTTTTATGGTGATAAGTGGACGCTGATTCGTATTTTTTTTACGTTTTTTGCATCTCCCACGTTAACAACTTTTGTTTCATCCGGGTTGGACTTAGGTCTGTTCTCAAAATTCTCTACTTCTTTAACAATCTCATTTGGTATGTCATCTTCCTCTGAATCTATGTCTGTTTGTTGCGTTGTCTCGTTGCATGTCACAGTCATTGGTTTATCAAGATAAGTAATAGTAATGATGTATAAGTAAAGTAATGAAATAAAACGATAGTAATAAATGTTGATTCATAAGAAAAGTCAAAATGCTTTGATAAATTGCATAATAATTGTTTTGAACATTGGAGATCTTATTGCAGGAATTGAAAACATGCAAAAATAAAAATCTTTTAGTAAATCAAAACAGTGCTTGTTTTAGCCTTGCTACCCCGAGGCTCGTTGGCCCTGGTTGTTCTGATGGTCCAGTTATTGAGGTGTGCTCCTCTACTCACAGCCTGTCCGAAAGGGCCTACCTCTCCCACATCCTCGAGAACAACACAACAATCTATGTCACTGTCTTCTAAGAACAAGTTTTTCACAGTCGCCAATGCTTCATCTTCTTCTGACCAATAGATAACATCGGCCGGTTGGAAGGTCTGCTCCAAATGTTGTATTGGCTGCTCCAGCAGATAGTAAGGGCCGTGCCATGGTGGCGACCAGTTGTTGAATTCCTCCAAGGTGTACTCATATCCCACACCGAAAGTGGTGCCATGTTTCTTGAGTTTTATAGGCTTAGTGATTCCTTGGAGGTTCTTGCTGAGCCCTTTGCTAGGTCCGTACCAACTCCAATTCAGTATACTCTCAATCTTGTTATCCCGCCATTTGTCTTTGTCAACAGCATTTACCCATTCGATGTGGTGGTAAGTCTCTCCACCCAAATTCTTTCTCCCCTCGATTGATGGATTGGTCTGGCAACTATATATAGGATTGCTACCATCGCCGTGAATGATTACTTCCTGGTGATTCCATTCAAACTTTACTGCTTGATGTAGTGTTAACGCTACGACTCCGGCAGCATGAATCCATGGTCGTCCCAATAGTAGATTGTAAGATGTCGACACGTATATTACTTGGAAATCAACATCGAACCAAGTTGGCCCCATTTGTAAACACAGACTAATCTCCCCAATGGTGGATCTTTGGGAACCGTCGAAAGCTTTCACGTTGATGGCTTCATCCTTTATCTCGTGCAGTCCCTTACCCAACTTCTTGAGTGTTGCTAATGGACAAATGTTGAGACTGGAACCCTCGTCGATTAGGATCCTGGTGATGAGGTAGTTCTCATATTGCAAAGTGATGTGCAGTGCTTTGTTGTTTCCCAACCCTTCAAGCGGTAGCTCATCTTTATGAAAAGTAATTTTATGACTTTCCAATACCTGTCTGAGCATGTTGGCCATTTCCCCGCCAGTGATGTTGATTGGCACGTATTCTTCACTCAGCACATTCAACAGAGCATTCTTGTGTGCCTCGGAAAATTGTAGCAAAGCAAGTATGGAGATCTGCATCGGTGTTTTGTTCAACTGGTCGATGACCGAGTATTCCTTAGCCTGTATCTTTCTCCAAAGATTGTCTGGACCCATCTCAATGATGGGAGATTGATTGGAGGCCTGTTTGCTTGACTCAGCTAGGTGTTCCGGGGTATAGATCCTAATTGTTCTCGTTATACCCTGTGCAGCAACAGTTTCCTCGAACCTAACCTTGCCTTTCCTCCTTGCCTCAACTGTATAGTCCCATGGTATAGCCTTTGTGTGGAATGGTGTCATAGTCGACATTGCCACTGGAATTGGTGTGGCTATCTTTACTCCGAATGGAGCATGGGCCTTGGGTGGAAAAACTGCAACTTCAAATGGCGTAGGTGTATTCTCTAGAGACACAAATTTGACCTCAATTGGCGCTGGTGTCATTGAAAATGACGTTGTTTCAAACTCAAATGGCACGGACATATTTACCTTGGCATCCCTAGAGGGCTGAATCTTGACCACGATTGGATTAAGAGTAACTATTGGCTTCTTTGGGTCATCACCTTTTGCGATCAAACCGATAGATCCCTCGGGATCCCAATCATCCTCTATTTCAAACATGCGAACGCCTCTACCCTTGTGGTCTGGAAGAGGGTTATTGCGAACATTTAGAGCGGGTTCCTTTGCCACGATAAACTTGTTGTCAATCAAAGCTTGGATTTTGTCCTTCAAAGAACAACATTTTTCGATGGTGCGTCCCTTCATGACGGAATGGTATACACATAATTTGTTTGGGTTAACCCATTGAGAAGGATTCTCAGGAGTTGTAGCAGGGATGGGGGTGACATAACCAGCAGCTTTGAGTCTCTCGTACAACTGATCAATGGGTTCAGCAATGGTTGTATACTGTTTAGGAGGTCTGTGGTCAAAATTTGGTCAAGGTCTAGGGAAGTTTTGGCATGTAGGAGATGATTGATAGTGGGACGGTTGAGCATTGTAGGCTTGGTAAACACGTGCAGGTTGGGAATATTTGGGTGAAATACGCTGATATGTGGGAGATGGAGGTGATTGATAAGTGGGTGGTGGAGTTTGGTAAGAGGGTGAGGGTGCTTGGTAGTTTGGAGCAGGGTGATATGTGAGTGGAGGCATTGGATAGGTTTGGTATTTGATAGGAGATTTGGTTCTCTGTGCAACCATTACGGCCCCTACGTCCCTTTTCTTGGATGCACCATCGGACTGTAAGGCCTTATTTGTAGTTTACAAGGCCTCAAAGTTTTTAACCATACCACTTTTGATGCCCTCTTCAATTCATTCACCCAACTTGATGATGTCAAATAATTTAAGGGCTATCAATCAACATCAGCCTTTCATAATATTGCGGGTCCTAATCCCGAACGAAAAATTTGTTCATCTGTTCTTCTTCTAAGGCAGGCCTAACTTTAGTAGCTTCGGACCTCCAGCGAGTAGCTTACTCACAGAATGTTCTGTAAGTTTCTTCTTTAGATTTTGAATGTAGAACACATCCGGCGCATTCTCTATGTTGAACCTAAACCTGTCCATAATGTCGGATGCCATGCCTACCCAGTTCGACCATTTGTTCGGATCTCGGCTAATGTACCAAGACAGATCATCTCCTTTCAGACTTCTCATGAAAAGCTTCATGCGGATTTTTTCGTCCTTCCCTACTCCAACCAGCTTGTCACAATACGTTCTCAAATGGACTCTTGGATCCCTAGTACCATCAAACATTTCGAACTTCGGAGGTTTGTACTCCTCGGGCAGTTCGACATCGGGTTATATGCAAAGATCCTCATAGTTCAGCCCCTTAATTCCCTTGCTTCCTTCAACGCCTTGGATTCAGCTAGTCGATTTCATAAGTTTTTCTGCCATGTTCCTGATGAGCGAGTCTTTTTCATTAGACTCAGGTGTCCCTGAGATGGGTTGTGTGGAGTGTGGTATGGTATCCACGTAGATAGGGGTATTATGGTGGGTGTGAAAGTGGTCATTTGTGGAGTTTTAGAGTTTTGGAATGAGCAACAGGGTGTTGTTTGAGGTATGGCAGGTGTTGTAGTGGTGGTGAGGAGCGGGATGGTTTTGCTGCTTTGGGATATTTTGTGGAGGTGTAGGGTTCTGAGCATTTTGGAAATTGATATCTGGAGTGGTAAGGGAAAATGACAGATTTGCCAGATTCCGAACCTGATCAAGTTCTTCTTGGAATTTTAGCAGCTTTTGTTCGAGTTGGGATGCATTTTCTTTGGAAACCTGAGTACCGTGGCCATGAGTGACCTCCACCCATTCAATTGAGTTCTCTTTTCTGGCATTGTTCAAATCTTCCATTTTCCTTTTGTTCTTGTTTTTGACAGTACTAAGAGGAGGAGTGGGTGGAGGGCCCCTGGATCTCGTGGAATAAGATGATGTTGCCAGAGTGCACGAACTAACCTTTGGGGAGGGGAATAAAAAAACAAAAACTAAAATAAAAGGTGACAAGTTAGTGAGGATTATAAGAAAATGTTGTAATATTTAAACACATAGTGCAGAATGTAAAACGTGTCCTAATTTGGGAACCTCTTTGCGCCCGAGGTAGGCCTAGCGACAAATTGATTTGGAGAATTTAGGATGCTAAATGCCTCATTTTATTGATTAAAATAGAAGAATCCCAAATTGACACAAAATAAATAGGAAATGAAAATCACTAATGGCCATTGGCCTTATTACATTTGATAAAGCGAAAAGATAAACTCGTATCTATTTGGTCCCCGAAGGACTTTCCTCAGGTTGAATGCTCTCGTTGATCAAATCCTCCAGTTCGCGTAGGTTCATCAGTAAAAATGCCTTTGCCAGGTGTTCTTCTTCGTTTCCTTCAATATTTTGGCAGTCTTCGACCCTCTTGAGAAACTTTCTTTCTAGCTCCACTATGCCTCGCTCCAAGTATCTTAGTCGCTTATTGGCACTGACAGCCATGTATTTCCACTCCTCAATCATCTTTTGGTTGGCTTCTTCTATCTCACGGTGCTCGCTTTCACATTCCCGGATCCTCTTGAGCAGTTGATTGTATTTAACATGTGCCTCGGCTTTCTCATTTGTGATCCTATGACCCCTAGCAAACCCTGGTTGACCCAGACCATCGTGATTATCCTCCAACTAGACTGAATAGTAGGGGCGCAACCAGCGTGGTATTTGTCTAGCTTAATGGTATCTCTCCCATGATGATCTTGCAGTGCCGCATATGCTGATCTTGGCACTTATAAGGACTATCATCAGCCTAGAAGTTAGCCCGGAAATGACTCATCTTATTGACCCTGGGTATAACCTGCTTCCTACCAGCTTGCCTCATAACCCAGAGTGGGACTAAGTGTATGTTTCTCTCAGACTGATCAGTATCAGAAATAGTGCATCCCTGGACCGGGCAATGAATTCCTCGGTAGGGAACCACTCGAACATCCATTGTACTTGATCCTCTGTTAGATTTTCAAATAGCTCTACTTATCCCTTGGCGTCTTCTGGCTGGGCGAACATGTTGGGCATGTAATTCAACCGCTTCGGATGATGGAAAGTGATATGATCATCCCAGTCTCTTTGCTGGATCTCTTGTCGGTATTCACCTCTCTGAAAATGCTCCATAAGCTAGAGCTGAAGTAGCAAATTGCATCTCTCGAAGTGTTTGGCTCCTCGTTGACACTTTTACAAGGCTCGATATATTTTCGCAATGATCATGGGCACAATACTAAATGGTTTCCCACCAATGCCCTCCATCAGAGTTTTAGTTACCATAGCCAGCCTGGTATGGATCGTTGATTTCTTCATTGGAAACACTATCAACCCCAGGAAACAAAAGATGAATACAAAGACCCTTCGGTGAATATGCCCTAGTTATGTTATGGCAAATTCATCAGGATAGGCACGGTAGGACTTGCTGTGACTTACCTTTCGTACAAATAATCAAAAGGGATATAGGACTCTTTCAGACAAGTCAAATCTGGATTCTTCTTTAGACCCATCATTTTGAGGAAATTCCTGCCCTTGCAGTTTTAAGGCATTAGCAAACCCAGAGTTTCCCATGGTATACCAACCAATACTCCTATTTCTTCTGTAAAGGGGGTCATTTCAGTATCCTCGAAGCGGAACACAGACCTCTCACAATTCCATAATAGAGTAGCAGCTTCTATGATCATGTTATTGGGTTGCATTTCATGAAGGGAAGGTAGATTTCCCAGAAATTTCTGGACGAGAGTCTGATCACTTGAATGAAGATCCTCCCACCAGCTTAGCAATTTTGGGTGGATGTTGGTGACCATGCCGAATTTGGGGACTTCGTGCCTTATTTTCTGCAAAACAAATAAGGTTAGACCTTTACCTCCACCAAACTCGACTGTTTAATACCAACAATTAGCATGAAAGCATTTAGTTCTCCAAATAAATGCATAGAACGTGATAATGTCCATTTGGGTTTTAGGGAAACCCAGTGGACTTTGGACAAGTCTATCTTAAAGAGTCATTATGCGGACAACATAACTGACTCGGCTAGGTTGACCATGATGCGTAGTTTAAACAGAGTAAGGTTTCTATGGGGTTTTAGACTGGTACATTGAGCGGACAACTCAAGAGGAAAAGGCACGGAACCGACGACTACACCGTTGATCGACTGGTTTTACCGCAAATCCACCTTTTCCAGATTTAGGGGGTGATAATATCGGAAGAGCGCAACCACTCATTATAAGCGTTGCTATAGGATTTATTTTGGCACGAGTGGAATATGATGTTGAACATGATTATGAAACAATTAAAGGCATGTTTTCACGTATTTGCACATTTAAGAAAGCAGTAAATACAACAGTTTCGTAATTTAAAGCAGTAGTAAAGGAAAGCAGTAAAGGAAAGAAACAAAAAGACAAGTCAGTTGGGTAATCGAAGAGGAAATTAAATACTTAAAAGAAATAAATAAATAATAGTGCATAAATTCACAACAATAGTCTGAAATGGTAAAAGCCTAAAGATCCCTAGCAGAGTCTCCATGTTGTCTCGCCCCTTTTTACCTCGCAGAGTCCAGGTTTATGACATTAGGAAGGACAACTCATTCTTTTGTGAATTGGGTTTGAATTGTAAGAGTCGCCACCTAATGATTAGGGTGCATTAGGACACCAAAAGGTTTGATTTGAACAACCAGAAATAGGGTAAGGGCTTGAAATTATTCCAAGGGGAAAGTGTTAGGAACCCCTCAAAATTCACTAGTGTGGTTCTCAGCCAGACAATTATTGTGAATTGAGGTGCAACTAACATATAGGCAAATAAGGCTCAAATAATATGGGATTTCACATAATGGTTTGAAAGTAAACAAAGTTTGAAAGAACGATTAGAAAAGATGATTTTAAAAGAAGGAGTTGAAATGCTAAAAGAAAAGAAATAAAGAATAAAGGGAGGGGGGTCCTAGGTTTATAAAAAAAATATGGATCACCACACACAATTTCCGGTAATCACTCTTCAATATGGGGCTACACGTGATATTATCATGTGGTTATTATATCCATATCTACCACTCGATTACATATTGCATGCTATTATACATCCCGTTCCTATCAGTCCCGGAGGCATTTAAAACTACTAATCCTAAAGGGAGGGATGTTGGGCTTATTTGGAGTTTCAAAGGTAAAACTCTAAGGAAACATACAAAAACACATATTGCACATTTTTGGGAAAAGCATTAAACAAACAAAGGCTCAGATATACCTGCTTAAACAAAGAAAGCATATAATTAGCATGACTTTCACATACTGTTTAGGTCTAATTTTAAATTATTGAAGACTAGGGGGAGGAGATTGTTGGGACAGTTTTAGTTTATTTCATAACTCAGATAAGAAGTCTGAATCAGGCCTGCATGATGGTTGTAATAATTCACAGAAGCGGATTCAACTCTCAATTATTACTCTATGGCTTGCCTAAGTGTTTGGACGAGGATCCTATAGGCATGGTATCTACTGAATTTAGAAGGTGATAAGATATTAAAACTCGAAATTATTCTATATGCATACTTATTCACAGGTTCTGTAGGTGATAGCACCTAATATTACTGATTTTATAGCTAACATTGAGTGAAGCGAATTAGATTCATTTAGAAGCTCCTATAGGTATGCTTTCTATGCATTGCTTATTTTAAACTCTTATAGACGTGGTGTCGAAATGCAGAAAAGCTTGTAGACAGGGTATTTATATGCGTAAGTTTTAGAGACATGGTATCTAAATGCAGAAACTTTGTTTTAAACCTTATAGCATAATTTCTATATGTAGTCGAATATGCAGAATTTAGAACAGTCCTATAGGCATGATTTCTACATGTAGTTGAATATGCAGAATTAGAACAGTCCTATAGCCATGATTTCTACATGTAGTTGAATATGCAGAATTAGAATAGTCTTATAGGCATGATTTCTACCCTTGACATGCATAAATATCCCACCATTTTGACTAGCCAGCCCCAAGTGTTTATTACAACTTATTATAAATTAGAATGAATAAAATTACATTAAAAAAAAGTGCAAAGAAAAGTACAACCAGAGAAGGCCTGATTCTTGACTTTCTCTCTGAGTTATGAGATAGACCAACTCAAATACCATTGATCCAGTGCCTTTCTCCAATTTGAGTGTGTCAGAGTTCCCTAAGAGCCTCAATGGGACTCCGGGCAGTGCTCACACCTAAATTGTATCACCAGAATTGGGACGAGTGCAGTGTGAAAGGGCCAGCCCTCAAGTGTCCCAGTTCAGAGGGAGCTTAATGGGTCCCAAGGCAAGGCTCACAAAAAAAGGGGGACAGAACTTAAGTCTAAGAGAGAGTGCAAGTGAAGAAATAGAGTTCTGAGGGAATAAAGGAGAGGGAAACAGCCACAAACAAGTTGATAATTCATACAAAAGGGGTTCGGGGAGGGGGAGGTAGGAAATTGCAAAGAGCTTATGCTTAGTCAAGGGTGAGATTTGGGCATGCACAACAATAGAAGATGTTGGCATGCCTATAAGCCTACCAGAACACACAATGGCAGAGAAACATAGAGGTTAGGATCCTAGGGATCAAGCTTGAGTTATGGGCAGTAATATTCAGTACTGTTATGCCTCAAACAAACCATAGCATTGAACACATTGTGGTAGGGGTTTAGGATTCATAATAAATTAAGAACAGGCAGAAGGAAAATATAGTATACTAAAATAAGTAAAGAACTGCACACCAGCAATAAACAGACAAGAAGGTAAAAGTATTAAGTAAACACATTGTTGTGATGCTGGAATCTTAATCAGAACATACCAATTCGGAGAAGTAGAATATAGTAAAAGTAGGTAGAAGGACTTGAAAATAGGCCACAATACAAGTAGAAAGAGAGAATATTTTGAGTATGAATGTGAGTTCAGAAGCTAAGAGTGTTCGTGTGTCTCCGTGTTAACGAAAGAGCAAGGTATTTAGAGTTTGAAAATAGGTAGAAAATAAGGCAAGAATCATAGTTTAGCAGTAATTATGGAACTATGCACCAATTAAAAATCAAATCAGTATCAAGGATTTCCTTTAATAAAAGAGTTAAACTTAAACGGTAATGGACAGAAAACATTTAAGGAAGAAAATCAGGTAGGCATCTTGTGCAGAGTAGACAATTAGGGGTAAATACATAGGGGTTTAATTAAGGGAAGAATCTTTGAAATACTCGATTAACCAAATAAGGTAAGAAAACAAAGTAAAGTTGCAGAATATGGAGACAATCATCACATAGTAAATAAAGGAGTCGGGGATTTGAAATTACTGATTTGGGGAGACTAACAGTGGTTCCTATGAATAAACGAATAAACGAATAAACTAAGTCAGAAATACGAGAATTGAAAGTCTAAGGAAAGTTTTCAAATCAACCCAAGAAACAAGAAAATCAGTAAAGCGAAACAAGGAAAGAGTCAATCACTTAACACATGAATGCAATCAAAATTGCACAAGGAGGTTTGAAATCAGTCCAAAATTGAAGGTCATTTCAGAGGTAAATTCAGCATATAAAAGAGTGCATAAGTATTAGGTATGCAAGGCTGAATTTAGGACAAAGAGAAGCGTCATGCAATCATAAAGTCAGTAAGTAGTGGACTATCGAAACATGACAGTCATATAGGTCAATCTTAGTAACTCAGTAATAGAGAAAAGAGAGAGTATCAAATAACATGCAAAGGGGTCAAATGAAAAGACCTTATAGTAGAGTTTCAATGGTAGTCGGAAGTCAAAATCACATAAAGAAACAGAGGCTGAAACAAAAGATTTTGAAATTTAGTTAAGCAACAGATGAAGCAACTTCTGAAACTCGAATAGGTCCAAAGAAATTAGGGTTTTGAAACCAGTCAAGTTCAGAGCATGACTAACAAATAAATCACATAGCAAATAGTCTTCGAACTCGAATGAACCCCAGGGTTTTAAGGTTTTCAAAACAATCGAGTCTAGATATAAAAAGCAAATAAATCGATAAAATACTTAACGAAATAGATTCAGAAACCTCAAAAGAAACTAAGACTTTTAACATGCACACTCCAGTAGAAGAGCAACATAAAGAAATACAGTAGAACATGTTTAGAATCAGAGAAAGCTCTGAAATGACTTAACAAAACCCTAAACAAGAAAAGATAAAAGGGGTTTCGAAGGTAAAGTTTTGGAAATAAACCTTGAGAAAACGTTTAGGACTTTAGAGTAAACATAGATCTAAAATAGATCTAAAAGAAATCGGAGAAACCTCGAACGTTAGGGTTTCAGAAGAAACCTAGATGGTGAGAAAGTCTTTGAAACCATCGATCTAAGCCGGAGAAGTCGAGAGTCAGGCTCGAATAGCCATGGCTGGTCAGAGCAAGGTCAAAGATGTCCGGAGACAGCCATAAGAACTGGGATCGACCAAGGTTTGGACCAAATCTTTAAAGGATCTATCCTTGAAAACATGATAATCGGGCAAGTGGAAGCCAAAGGAGGTAGATACATGCCTTCAATGACATTGGAAGCCATTGATTTAGGTGGTTTTAGGGTGGAAGCTAAGGGAGGCGGCTAGGGTTTGAGAGGAGCTTGAGAGAGAATTGAGAGAAGGGGGGAATTCAAAGGCGGCTACAGATGAAAAATGATTAGGGTTTGTGGTAATTCAAGGTTTAAAAATGGTAAGGGAAATAGGGACCGTTGATCTGGGAGATCAACGGTTGAGATTAGAGAGGGTAGGTGGGAAACGGGTCTAGGTCGGTTTGAAAGGGGTTTGGGTCAGGGTAATTAGGTCTCATATTGGATTCAAATTGGAGGTTCAAATAAGGCTAAAATTGAAATAAACGGGGTTAGCATTTAAATAGCCATGTTCCCTTGTTCATTTTATAAAAATAGTAAAATAATTGTTGAAATAAATTAAAGGTACTAAAATAATTAATAATACATAAGTATCAAATTAAAAATACTGGAGTGAATTTTTTATAGACATAAACATAATTAAATCTAAGAGAGGCTAGTATTGCAATTATATGCAATTTAGTTTTAAAAATACTAAATAAATTTGTAAAAATATGCATAAATTTATATTACCTATATTTTAGTATAAATGTTAGAGTCCGATAAATGAGTCACTAAAAATAATAATTTTGGGAATAATTATTGGGCTTTTCTAAATAAAATAGGGCAATAAATTGATTTAAAAAAATATTTTAAAAATTAAAGAAAAATAATAAAATATTTGGACATACTTATATATACATACATATGCTATTTTGAAAGTATTTTGCATAAATACACAGGAAAAAATTGGGTATCAACAGTGGTTAACAAGTATTAGAAGTTAGACGAATCAAGGGTGTTGTAACTCATATTTTCGGGTAAAACTAAAGGTTCTTAATATTCTCAAAAGATCGTGTTTTAAGGTATTTGAATCATATAATATTCATATCATAAGTATTGAAGTCAAATGAGTAATGAAACAAAAGTCGACAAAAGTTGTCGCAACTTGCATCCCAATTTACTTGTAATTACGGGGTTATCTTCCCAGTAATTTTAGGATCTATGAGTCTAGTTTCCAATGTATTAAACTATTTGTCGATACGATCTGAGAGTAGAGAGATATTTGCGTTTTTGCGAGACTGCGCCAAGCAGCTCTCTATGGGGCCCACATAGGTAGTTGAGCCATATGGATATATATAAGATGCCTCAAACCCGTTTTAAGTCATTATATTTCAGTATATTCATACCTTAGAACCATAAAAACACATTCACAAGGTTCTTTCATGATCCAAAACCCAAACAAAGAGCAAACAACACAAATCAAGTGTCGGGAATCCCGTGGCAGTAGTAAGTTTCTTGTTCTTCTCTTTGTTGCTGATTTTTGTGTTGTTCCAGCTCATGTGGGGGTTTTTTTTAAGTGGTTTATGTTCTATAAATTACTCCCTCAAGTTTTTAATATCAACCCTAGATGATTTCAAGTCTTTTAAAGTGATTCTAGTACCGAAAAATCCAAATTAATTGCTAGTTTCGCTTCCTTGTTCTTGTGGCAGAATTGGAGAGATATTTCGTGGTCAATTCAGGTCAAGTTGGAATTGTTATTTCTGCTCAAAGGTAAGGAACCTCTTACTCTACATGTATTTAAGATTAACCAAGTTGCGGTTAAGTCGTTGAAGCTAGAAGATGTGAGATATATATCGAAAGGCTTGTTAGTATTGTTGTTGGTTGATGGACTATTTTAGAAAGTTGAATATGATTATTGTTGATGTTGTTTGGGTAGTTTGGTGATTGTTTTAACTTATGGGAAGTCAAATAAATAGAGGAGGTGCTGTCCATTTCAACGTAAAATAGTTTGTGGTCGATACATAATAGTTACGACGCTCAAACGATAATGATAGTATCATTTCTCTTGTTGTAGACTAAGGAGTCGTGACATTTTTAAAGCTTGAGGTTGGTACGTATATACAAGGTACGTGAGGCTATCCCTTTTCTTCTTTTGCATGACTCCGATTGTATATAATGTAATGAATGAGCTTCCAAAGATACTCCACTCTTAGAAGCTAGCAGTACCTACATTATTTCTCTTCTTATGGAACAATCGATGTTGATATTGCTTCTCTTATTCTTATGTTATGAATGTTATTGGTAGTATGCATTATTTCTTGATTTCTTATGGATTTTTACTCTAGTGATGATTTCAATTACTAACATGGTTGTTTGTCCTAAGTTTTTGGTTCTGTATGATTGGATTTCTGAAGTTATTCTGACAAGTTTGAGATACTATGCTAAATCTCCTGTATTTGTTTTAGCTTGTTTCATATGAGACTACTTGGGCACCTTTTTGGTTAAATGCTAAGTTGAAATTTTATTTGTGTCTAGACCTCTCAAGAAGAGTGAGGTTCAACACTTGAGGCTAATTGGTGTGGGCTTGACTTTATAGTTGAGGAACCCTCCCTGGCACGAGCACTTCTCGGGATCCAAGAGACCCTCATAAACTCTGAAGTATCAAAGGTCCACTTGGAAATCTTGTAAGTAAATATGGATCACCCTAGAACTACGAGTACTGACCTCAAGTAATCTTCTTGGATTAGCATAAACAGAATTTGGCTTTGCTACATTCATTTAGATCCTATTCTTATTTATCATAAACTTTGTCTTACATTACTTTTATTTTACACATGCTACTTAATTCTATCTTTTATTTGCATGCATCACTGGGCATGTTGAGTTCATTAAGAACTCAGTCCCAAGTTCAAAGATTTGTGTTGCCTCGTTGATCTCTATTGAAGTTTGTTGCCGCTTAGAGCTTAGCTGGGCCTGACTAATTAGTCAGCCCAATATGAGAGTCCAGTTTTCTTCCCTTCATTTGAAATGATTATTGATATTGTTATGTTATTTTCGTATATGAACTAATATCGATATTGGATGCATTTTTTTACATTGATCATCTTGGAAGACTTTAGGCAAATCAAACATAAGAAGGTAAAAAAAATTTGACAAAAAATTAATCACTTTAATAATCCTACATTTCTGGAAACTGAATGTTTTTCTAAATTATTGGTTTAGAAACTAACATCTCTTTCATTTGCATGTCCTTTCTAATGAATTTCACTTACTTTAGGAATGTATAGGATTCAAATAAACCTAAGCGAGAACGTCAAAAAGTTTTAAACAAGTCGCGCAGGAAATTTGGCATATGAGTTTCCTTAGAAAAACAAAGAGGCAATTGCACCACACATGGCCAGATCCGAATTTTACAAGAACAAAATCAAACAGCTTTGGAAAATACACAAATCTTGCCAAACAACCTTCAAATAAATAAATATGGTATACGATGTTGGATACATACATAGATACATTTTCTTGTAACAATCCCTAGTTTTGCAAACCATATTACCAACATTTTAAAATGAATATTTCCATTTTTAAAGGAGATAATTTCTTTCTCAAAACAAAAGATAAGTTTTCAACCAAGAATTAAAAAAAATCTCACTTATTGCATAGTCTCATCTAACAATTTTAATAATTAATCAACTAGGATATAGACATTTCTCTCCTCGTACCTAGCCTAAATTTAAGGAGCTACTTCAGGTAGATTTTAAGGGATGTCTAATGCCTTCCCCTTAGAATAACTAGAACCCGTACCCAAATCTCACTAGTTTAGTAGAATATTAGGATAATGCTTTTCATACACTTATAGGTACCCTAGTATACCTTTTAATATTAGGCGGCGACTCTTCTTTCATCAACTTTAGAGGAATCACAAGTATTTAGTTTTAACGTATAAGAAATAGGGTGCAACAATATGGCGACTCTGTTGGGGACTTTACACTTAGGTTCTGACCTTAGTAGACAGAGGTGATACTTAGAAAGTCGAGGATGTTTTTTTAAATTCTAGTTTATTGTGTGTTTAACCTGCTGCTATGTGTTTACTTGCCTTGTTCTATCTGCTTAATACTTTATACTTTACATGACTTCATAACCTGCAAATATATGTTCACCTTCTTTATTCTTAATATTGTCACTGATTCATGACAAATACTTATTACTGCTTTACACACTATCATCACATTTTTTTCTATCGAGTCTTGGCCATACACAATCAGACAAAAATCATGCGAGGGTGGTCTTTTCTCCCCTCCGAACCATCTTCTTCCAAACTCTCTAGTTTCAGAGAACGACATTGTCAGGCCAACTGACATATCCTCTCGCAGTTATTCAGTCTAACTCACAATTTACTAAAAACTCTACTCATAGAAAATGTAGCTCATGCTGCATATACCTTAGGCGAGTCGATCCTTGTTATTGACTCACAAGTAGGAAAGCCACCATAATGTCAACACGCCATGCACCTAACGACATACCTTATGTGGAATGACCAATAAATCTAGATGACACCAAACATTCAGAGCAAGACACTTACCCAACCTTTTTCCCCTTTTATATGGAAATCAACCACAACATCCTGAAAATTAGCAGGTCAAGTGGAGAAGAAATATCCGACAAGAGCATGGAGATGGAATCAGGACACGTCTTGGAGCACTAACCGCATTGATGAATGTCCGAGCTGATCAAGTGCTCACAGGTTGTTCTGGGACCAAGCCAAGGCAGTTTTCAAGTTTGTTGACTATGAACTCACACCAACAATCAAGGAAATTACCAGTTTCACTGAATTGTCATTCGGATGGAAGCCCATACTGCCGGTCATTATGCCAGATCAGATGTTTCTACAAGCATTGGGATTTCTTCTTCATCATTTGCTTGAACATATTCTCAATACACCCTATTTCATTATTGGAAGAACTTGGACCATGGGAAGGATAAGGAGGTGGGTTGCTCGGTTGTTGATACATTGGGGGGCTTGGAAAACCCGACCCCCGGATGCCTTGATTATTGTTCCAACCCCCATGATTGTTACCTCCCCAATTTCCTTTATTGTTTCCACTCCAATTTCCTTGATTATTTCCAACACTCCAATTTCTTTGATTGTTGTTGTTATGTCAATTCCCTTGATTGTTGCTACCACTCCAATTACCTTGGTTGTTAGAGTTCCAATTACCTTAATTGCGTTGAGGTTGCCATTGTTGTTCATTCGGGCCTTGAGAGTTGTTTTTTTGCCCTTGGTAGTTGTTCACATATTGCACCACTTCCTCTTGTTCATTGTAAGATTCATCTTGATTAAACCCACTATCTTCTTGCACATAATTCTCTATTCGGTTTGGCACTTGTGGACCCTTGGTCCTTCTTTTGTTCACCATCATGTTTACTCCCTTCATATTGACTTGCTTAGGATTTTTCACTTGTTGAAGTTGAGCCTTTGCCAATTAATGCATGGTGATAGTCAATTCGGCAATGGCTTGCCCATGGTCATGCAACTCTTTATAGAGGTGAATCACGTTCAGATCACCTTGTGGAACATTAGACCAGGATTGCCATGCCGATGATGTGTCCTCCATTTAATCCATATCTCGTGTAGTGGATCATTTGGCTCTTGCTTTAATACTAGAATCTCATCTCTAAGAGTAGCCATATTCCCTAAAGATATGAACTTGGCAATAAATTTCTCCGCCAACTCATCTCAAGTACGAATGGAATGGTTTGGCAATAGTTCCAACCAATCTAAGGCTTTCCCCATAGAGAGAAGGTAAAAAGCCTTAGCCTCAAAGCATCCTTGGAGACGTTTGTTTGTTTACTCCCCCAAAAGGTGACCATAAACCCCTTCAAGTTCTTGTATGCATTTTGGTTTGGAGCTCCGGTGAAGAAACCTCATTGCTATAGCAAAGTGAGCATCATATTGGTGATTTGAAAGTTGCCCGCCCTGATTCGGGGAGGGACTATTGCACTTGCATAACCTTCATTTAGCAACACCCAGTGTGGAGCCGCTCATGGTGGACGTGGGGGTAGAACTAGGACATTATAATATGGCGGTCGACCTCTTCTATTTGCTTGAGGTTCAAGAGGAACCTGTTCAACTTGGTCATCCTCAATGTCTACATCCCCCAAAGGCATGTTTCCGAGTTCATTGGGCGCCATAATTGTACCTACAATTGATTCACATAAATTAATAACACAGAAGGAAAAGAAGATAATCAACACACAAACCTAGATATATAGCAAACACCGTTTTAACACCCCAATAACGACGCTAAAAATTGATCACGTCAAAATGCACACCTCTAAAGAGGTATGATATGGTTGTTTGCAATAGTAAAACCCAACAAAGAGTCGGGGTCGAATCCACAGGGAGCTAATATGGGGGTTAAGAGTACATATTCGGAATGAGCAGGTGAAATATCTAGATTGTACTTCGACAAATAGATTTTTGTTTCTACTTCTAAAATTATGCTAATGATTGCAACTCAAAAGATATAAAACTAGAGATGATAGTTTTTTAGTGTTTTTCAAATATATAAAAGGCCTAGGGATGTGACCATGACCTAAGCATTTGCCTAACATTTCCGACTCAATACCTCTCAGTCAGAAAGTAGTTTTGCCCAATTTGGCTTTCTCATGACCAAATGGGTATCTACCAAAATAGTTGATAAGAGCTCATGTTAGGTTGTTACTATCTCTAGGTTGAACCCTATAATTGGGTTAATCAATCTCTTAGTTAACCCAATACCTTGTTAGCTAAGTTAAACTAGATTAGGTCCCTCTTTCTCAAGAAGAGACTAAGTCAAATAGGTATGAATCAAACATAATAAACAAGCATAAAATTAATCACCCAAAAGGTTTACACACGAGGGTTAGGTCACAACCCTATTAAAAATCTAGCTACTCATAGTGAGTGTAGAAGAAAACAAAGAAGAAAAGATAATAAAACTCATATTGAAATATTTAAATAGAGTAATCTAATGTTAAATCACCAAAAGTAAGCTAAAGTTTCTAAAGAAGCAAAGAGAAACGGCTACAATACATGAAATATTCAAAATTTGACCTAATTATTTGAAACTCTTCTATTTATACAAGGTTGATATTTCAGACAAAAATGTCCCTCAGGAGGTTTTGCGACTGCACAATTCCATGTGCGTTCCGCTGGTTTCTTCATCTTTTCAGGAGGTAGAGGTCTGTGTCAGCACAATTCTTAACTGCGGCCGCGAGGCAACATTTCTGCGGTCCGCAAATTTAGCACTGCGGCTGCAACCTAGTCTTCTGCGGTTCGCACCTTTACTTCTGCGGCCGCACAATTCTTTTATTGTCTACAATTCTGAGGGACTCGGAACTTGGGAATTTGCACACTATTTGAAGTTGATCTCAAGATCATCTTTTGTGGCCGCACAATTCCTATGCGGTTTGCGGTTTGCTAGAAAGTCCACTGGGATTTCCTTCATTATTTGCCGCCGTAGATGAAATTCTGTGATTCGTACTTTGTAAGCTTCTGTGCCTTTTATTCCCTTGTATTTGTATTACTCCTTATTGAATAAAATTTTATATCAGGAGTCCAACTTCTACCATTCCTGCAATTTTGCACATTTCATCAGTTTTGGGAACACAATTCAATGCTTTTAGACTAAAACAAAAGCTAAAAAGCGCTAATAAGTAATCAAAATGCCCACTTATTAGCGCTTAACAATAACATGAGAATAATGAATTTGATAAAACAAGGTTTAATAAAATGAACAGAGGAAACATCATGAAATATTTGAGAATATAACCATAATACCGCTACAACCACCCCTAAAATCTGGTGTCAACTAGTACATAAGCACTGTTGAGTATCAAAATACAAGGCAAAATTCTGAATACAATTGTTTGAATGGTAATAAAAGAAATAATGAAAGAGGACTTCAATGTTTATAGACGGTATTGCAGCTACCTCATAGTCTACCCAAAAACCCGATAGCAATAGAACTCTAGAGATCACCTCGCCCGAAAGTACCTAGATATGCACACAAAGTGCAGAGTGTAGTATGAGTGCTACCAACCATATGGATTCAATAAGTATCAATACTAACCTTGGGATGAAAGTAGTGACGAGCTCAGAAACAATTGTATATACTAATATCAATAACCAGTAATAGATTAGAATATAAAGAAAAACATTAGAAACATGTAGCTCAATGATATTATGTTTATCACATTTTAGAATTTAGGCATACTTCCCATTTATAGAATTTAAAACTCAACACATATAAAAAAATTATTTATAGCTAGCATGAAAAAAAGTAAATTTCTATGCCTACATGTCAAATATATATGTCAAATCAACAATAAAACGGAGGCTCCATGAAAAATAATATCACTTAGCATTGTACGGGTGCCTGGCATACCTACCCATCATCAAGCATGTATATAAGATATTGTGCCTGCGCCAGCTGCTGGTATGTCATACTCTGGAGGGGTGGATCCTTCCCAAGTGCTAATTATAATCAAATAGACCAACTAATTAGGTATGTGCACGCGTCGCCCTAACATAATAACACTTAGCTCAATATGAGAATGTCGTATGAGTTACCTCAAAATCATTAACGAATTGGCTCTATGTCCCAATGCCATTAATTGCTTAAGTCTCAGATAATATCAGTGTTCGAGAGTATAGTCTCTGTTTTGACTCATTGGCCAGATATCCACCATCCATAGTTGCTACTATGCGGGAAACGATCCATAGGTTTAGAGTAGGGTTTGCCCTAGATTGGACCGAGGCATGTGCCACCACTGTATTATAGGATAGTATGGATATCTCCCGGATTCAGGCATTTGCCCAGAATATAGAAAGGGGTAGGCGTCGGTAGCAGGGTACGTAGAGGACTGAGTCAGGGCAGCGAAAGAGGATGAGATTTTCTAGATCTCATAACAGTCTCAATGTAGTTATAGGCCCTAGTACTTCGAACAGCCACCTAGACCTCCGCCACCTCAGTTACAGGGTTATAGGTATGACCGTTATACTCAGTGAGGACCAGGTGAGAGCTCAAGTGTCAAGTTTGCAGCGACAATAAGGTTTTGGGCAGACGTGGCCATTCCCGCTGCAGTGTGCCATCTGTAGTAGATGACACTTGGGCCAATGACAAGCCAGTTTTGATGCTTTTTATACATGTGGACGTCCAGGGCATATGATGCGAGATTGCCCAAATAGAGCTTCTAGGGGTATGGCACAACCAGCAAATTCAACAATAGGATTAGCTATGTCCGTGCATCCTTTAGGGTGTGAGTCTCAGTATTCGGCTGGTAGAGGTCAAGGCAGAGGTAGAGGGTCCAGTTCAGGTGGTAACCAAAATCGTATCTACGAGCTAGCGGGTCGACAAGACCAAGTGTCCTCACTAGATGCTGTGACAGGTATGTTGACCATTTGTTCTCACGATGTTTATGCCTTGATAGACCCAGGATCTACTTTATCATGTATTACCCCATCTGTTGCGAGGAAATTTGGTATAATGCCTGAAATACTAAGTGATCCTTTTGTGGTATCTACACCGGTCGGAGAATCGATTATCGCTAGACGAGTTTACCGAGGTTGTACGGTGAAAGTTTATGGTCGTTAGACCTCAGCCGACCTAGTTAAGCTAGAGATGTTGGATTTTGATGCTATCATAGGCATGGACTGGTTGGCAGCTTGTTATGCCATAGTTGATTGTCAAGCAAAGATAGCTAGATTTTAGATAAACTTCCAGGTATAAGAAATAAACCTACCTCTGGGTGTCGTTATATTACCTACCCATTCAAGATGAACTTCCAGGTATTCCTCCAAAGCAAGAGATTAATTTCGGCATTGGTTTGCCTCCAGTAACGCAACCAATATCCATCCCTCCGTATAGAATGGCACCTGCCGAATTAAAGGAGTTGAAGGAGCAGTTAAAAGATTTGCTGGAGAAAGGTTTCATCAGGCCCAGTACTTCACCTTGGGGTGCACTGGTACTGTTTGTGAGGAAGAAAGACGGCTCGCTGAGGATGTGTATCGATTATAGGCAGCTGAACAAGGTAACTATCAAGAATAAGTATCCACTTCTAAGGATCGATGACCTGTTTGATCAATTGCAAATGGATAGATACTTTTCAAAGATAGATTTGAGGTAGGGATACCACCAAGTCAGAGTTTAGGAGAAAGATATTCCTAAGACAGCTTTCAGAACCCGATATGGCCACTTCGAGTTTCTTGTCATGTCCTTTGGGCTGACGAATGCACCTGCCATATTTATGGACATGATGAATAGCCTTTTCCGGCCATATTTAGATATGTTCGTGATAGTATTTATTGATGATATTCTAGTTTATTCACATTTAGGGGATGAGCATGTGGACGACCTGCGAGTGGTACTACAATCCCTTCGTGATAATAAATTATATGCTAAGTTTTCTAAGTGTGAGTTCTGGTTGAAGTCTGTAGCATTCTTGGGGCACATAGTATCCGATGGAGGTATAAAGTTAGACACTCACAAGATTGAGGCTGTCAAATCCTGGCCTAGACTTACCACTCCGATAGAGATTCGTAGCTTTTTAAGCTTAGCAGGATACTACCGGAGATTCTTAGAGGTTTTTCTTCTCTTTCAACACCATTAACGAAGTTGACATGGAAAGCGATTAAGTTTCAGTGGACAGAGGCCTCTGAGCAGAGTTTCCAAGAGCTTAAGAATAGGTTGACCTCAACGCTAGGTTTCGCACTTCTAGAGGGTCCATATGGTTATGCCATGTATTGTGATGCCTCGGGTGTCGGGATATGATGTGTCCTACTGCAATATGGGAAAGTAATTGCGTATGTTTCAAGGCAGTTAAGGAAGCATGAGCAGAATTATCCGACCCACAACCTCGAATTAGCTACGGTTATCCATGCACTTAAGATATGGCGGCATTATTTATATGGTGTATCATGTTGATATATTCACAGATCATAAAAGCCTGCAATATATCTTCAAGAAAAAAGAGTTGAATTTGCGACAAAGACGATGACTTGAGTTATTGAAAGATTACGATATTAACATTCTCTACTATCCAAGGAAAGCTAATGTTGTAGCAGATGCCTTAAGTCACTGTTCCATAGGTAGCTTAGCACATGTAGAGGCCGAAAAAGACAAATAACTAGCAAGATTCATCAATTGGCTTATTGGGGGTTTGGTTAGTAGACTCTAGCAATGGAGAAGTTGTACTCCAAAATACTGCAAAATCATCTCTCATAACTGAAGTAAAAGAGAGGCAGTACGAGGACCCAGAGTTGGTTGAGTTAAGAGAATGGGTTCAACAGCAGAAGAAGCCATTGTTAGAACTCAAAAGAGATGGGGTTATCAGATATAGGGGTCATTTGTGTGTTCCAGATATAGCAGGGCTACGAGTCAGGATTATGTCAGAGGCACATTATTCGTGGCACTCCATTTACCCTGGGTCGACGAAAATGTATCATGACATTAAGGAGGTGTATTGGTGGAACAATATGAAGAAGAACATTGCTGAGTATGTCACTCACTGTCCTAGTTGCCAGCAGGTGAAGATAGAGCACCAGAAGCCCGGAGGGATAATGCAAACTAGAGAGATCCCGAAATGGAAATGGGAGGCGATAAACATGGACTTTATCACGTGTTTACCTCATTCTCATCGTAAGTTCAATTCCATATGGGTGATAGTCGATAGGCTCATGAAATCAACTCATTTCCTGCCGGTTAGATCTATATATACAACAGAAGATTACGAAATTTTATATATTAAAGAGGTAGTGTGACTACACGGAGTGCCAATATCTATTATATCTGACCGTGGGGCCTAGTTTACAGCACATTTTTAGAGGTCATTTCAGAAAGGTCTAGGGACTCAGGTGAATCTCATCACGGCTTTTCCTCCACAAACTGATGGACAACCCGAGCGCACAATTCAGACGCTCGAGGATATGTTACGAGCATGTGTGCTGGATTTTAAAAGAAGTTACGATGAACATCTACCACTTATCAAGTTTGCATATAATAACAATTACCACTCCAGTATCCAGATGGCTCCATACCACGCTTTGTATGGGCGTAAGTGCAGATCTCTTATAATACCACGCTTTGTATGGGCGTAAGTGCAGATCTCTTATAGAGTGGTTTGATGTTGGAGAATCTGGGTTACATGGGCTAGACCTGGTTTAGCAGGCCATAGAAAAAGTAAAGCTTATCCGAGAGCGACTGTTGATAGCTCAGAGTCATCAAAAGTCATATTCTGACATACGACGATGAGATTTAGCTTTTGGGGTTGATGATTGGGTAATATTAAAGGTATCACCTATGAAGGGTGTGATATGGTTTGGCAAGAAATGCAAACTTAGACCACAATATATTGGGCCTTATAGGATCATTCAGAGAGTGGGCCAAGTAGCTTATGAGTTAGAATTGCCCTCGGAATTGGAGTCTGTCCATCCGATTTTTCACGTATCTATGTTACAGAAGTGCATTGGTGATCCTACACAAATAGTGCCCACAGATGATGTATATATTATAGAGGACTTGTCATATGAGGAAATCTAGTTGCATCCTAGACCGACAAATTCGCAAGCTACAAAATAAGGAGGTAGCCTCCATGAAGGTTTTATGGAGATGCAAGAACGTGGAAGAGATGACGTGGGAAGCAGAGGAAGAAATGAAGTCTAAATACCCCCACCCATTTCAAACTGGAAATATGGCTTGAGATGGGATACCTCAGCACAACCTTATTCAGGCCAGTAGGTTCTCCAATAAGCTTTTATTTTTGACTTTCTGAATTTATAATAGACAATTGTGTGAGGCCAAGTGTGGAATATATAGTATGTTTTCTGGCTGCGTGCTGGGTGGTTTTGGTTTAGTGTATTGAAGAGACTCCAGCAAAAAATTTCCCAAAGTATATAAGAGTAGACATTCGATGACGAAGGTTTCTAAGGGGGGAAGGATGTTACAACTCGCGCTTCTCATACGTTAAAGTTTCGTCTTCAGTTAATTAACGTAGACTCGGGGATGAGATTATCTTGAGGTTAGCATATTTATGCTAATTATAACATGCAATAAGTAAGTGCCATGAAGGATAAAGGGTACACGAATTAAGAAAATGAATTTCCTTGAAGGTTGTCGATTTGGGATAAACCACGGGCTGAGCGATAATCCCTGATATTTATGGACTAGTACCATACAAGGTATCATATGATTACGATAGTATGATGTATAAAGTATATTAAAAATAAGTAGAATTCTAAGTAATTTGAGACAATTCTTAATTATGCGGGTAATTGATTAATTACCGGATAGCGGGATATTACCTAATTAATAAATAAACTATGAGATGAGACAATCCCAAAACATGGCAGCTAGCAAAAGAAATGACTAAGAGTCATTCTTGATTAGGTGGCATAATGTTACTAATTCTTACAACAATACTCATTCTTACTAGGTGGCATAATATGTTAGTTACACATTTTCCAACATTTTCCATATCCAGACACTACAATAAAGAAGTGGGGGACGTTAGCTATCCTCAAAGCTTTTCAACAAGTTTCATTCAAAAAATACTTCAGTCAGATCCTAAACGCTTCATTAAGCAACATGAATTCTTGCAACCAAAAAGGATCCAACGAGAATTATTAGCAACGTAAAATTTTGCGGTTCTAAAGGAGTACAGTGCAACCTTTTCCAAGAACATCATACGGATTTTTTCTCACTCCAGGAATGTTAAGGCTATGCTCTTCCTTCATTATGGAATAATCTCATCATTACACAAGTTTGATAATGAGGCAAAAAGAAAAATTCATATCCCAGAATTTACCTATATTTTGCTAGTCTCGCAAGTTCTAATATTATCCTTATCAGGACATCATATTCAATTGAGTATTTTCTTCTTCCAGTAAAGAGAGTAGAGAGTTTATATATACGGTATTAAAGTATTTTCATTACTATCGAGATATAATCGATGGGTAGGACCTTATTGGGCAACCTCTGATCATATGGTAAGTTAGATATCGAGCTTGTTGTGGCCGAGCACCTATGAGCGAGCCCAATTGGTCGACATACAGTGGTCGAGCGCCTATGAGCGAGCCTACTACGACAGAGCAGATATATATATATATATATATATATATATATATATATATATATATATATATATATATATATATATATATATATATATATACCGAGCCTTATAGGGTCGGACAACTATTTTACTCACTATATTGAGAGAGTTGAGTCGGTATTAGCAGATGAGCATATCTTCATATTTTCTTTGACTCCCAGTTGCTTTCAGTTATTATATTATCAGTTCAGTTTCAACTTTCAGTATATTGCCTTACATACTCGGTACATTATTTCGTACAGGCATCCCTTTCTGGGGGCGCTCAATTCATGCGTTCAGGTTCAGACAGACAGACGGGTAGACCTCCTTAGTAGGTGTTGCACGAGTTTAGCTTTGCCGGTAAGCTCCTCGTCTTTCGGAGTTGTCGGGTCTAGCAGTTTGGTGTATATCTTGTGCATATATGTAGATATGTTATGGGTAGGTCGGGGCCCTATTCTGATCACAGTATATCTATCACTAGAGGCTTGTAGACATATCCTGTCAGTTAGTATAGCATGTTGACCTTGTAGTCCCTGTACATATATTTTGATGGCTTGTTAGTTGTAGTAATTATGACGGCCTTGCCGACCCAGCTTTATGTTGACATTTAGTCAGTGTTAGTCTCTATCCAGATTTATATTTCGCATCGCACATTATTTTGTAATGTGTCCCATGGCCAAAGTATTCAGAGTCTCTTTGTCGCAAGTGATACATAAGGATAGGTGAGGCACTGGGTGTTGGTCTCGCCCCAGGCTCGAGGCGTGACAAAAATGAACCAAACCCTTGAAATAGGGCACTATATAGTTTGCCCAGGCATCCCGCGATCGAGAAAAACAAATTCTCCAGCTGCCCAATCCTATTACACAAACGTGACACCTTAGTTGCGAATGCGATGAACAAATGACCATCCCTACGCGAATGCGGCATAGACCTCATAATCTTGATGCACAAATGCATACCATCCTTCTACACGAACGTGGCTCCCAGCTCGCGGTCGCGATGCATAGCTGCCCTAACTCTTCGCGAACACGAAGAACAAAACTCATCCGAAACACATTTGATGCCCCTAGGACCCTATAGAATCACACCAACCAGTCCCCAAAATAGAATACAAACTTACTCGAAGCCTCAAATCACATCGAAAAACACGAAAACCATGTATCGAACCCCAAGTCAAGCCTAATGAAACTAATGAACTTCCAACTTCTTGAACTCATGTCGAACCATACCAATCCAACTCCAAATGATTTCAACTTTTTCACACTAGTCCCAAGAGACACTGTGGAACAATTCAATTTTCTAGAACCAAAATTCGAACCCTATATCCACCAAGTCAACTATCGGTAAAACTTCTCAACCTTCCAAACTTTCAACTATTCAAATTTCACCAAAAAGCATCAAATCAACCTACAGACCTCCAAATCAACAACTGGATCCAAAATTACCATACAAAGATATTGGAACCACCAAAACACCATTCTGGAGTCGTCTACATGAAAGTAAAACTCCAGTCAACTCTCTTAACTTAAGCCTTCAACCTTGGGATAAAGTGTCCTAATTCACTCCAAAATGTACCTGAAACCAATCCAACTACCTTGACGAGTCACATAGCCACAAATGAACATAGAAGAACCAATAAATAAGGAAATGAGGCTATAATACACAAAACGACCAGCCGAATTGTTATATTCTCCCCCTCTTAAACAAACATTCGTCCTCAAATAGGTCTAGAATCATACCTAGAGTCTCGAATAGGTATGGATATCTGCTATGCTTTTTCTGCTCGGTCTTTCATGTATCCTCCTCGGCACTAAATGAAGACCTGATAGACTAGGTGGCAATGCAAGTCTATAGGCCCCCTCTCCAATCCTCTCAAGCACCTCAGAGGGGCTAATATACCGAGGGCTCAACTTGCCCTTCTTCCCGGACCTTATCACACCGTTCATGGGAGAAACATTGAGCAAAACCTTCTCACCCACCATATATCCAATATCATAAAACTTCCTAATAGGATAACTCTTCTGTCTGTACTGTGCTATATGAAGTCGTTCCTAGATCAACTTCACCTTCTCCAAGGCATAGCTGATCAAATCAGTGCCAAAAAACCTAGTCTCTCCAGGCTCAAATCAACCAACTGGAGGACGACATCACCACCCATATAAGGCCTCATAAGGGGCCATCTGGATACTTGACTTAAAGTTGTTGTTGTAGGAAAACTTTGCTAATGGATAAAATTGATACCATGAACTTCCGAAATCAATAACACATGTACGTAACATGTCCTCCAAGATCTAAATATTGTGCTAGGACCATCCGTCCATCTTAGGATGTGATGTTGTAATCAACTCTACCGGTGTGCCCAACTCTCGTTACACTACTCTCCAAAACTACGATGTGAAATGTGTGCCTCAGTCAGAAATGATGGAAATGGGAAAGCCATGAAGCAAGATAATCTCCCAGATGTAGATCTGAGCCAATCGCTCAAAAGGATATGTAGGCATCACCAGAAGAAGTGTGTGGACTTAGTCAACCTTTCTACAATAGCCTAGACTCCATAAAATTTCTTCAAGGTCCGTAGAAAGCCTACCACAAAATCCACAGTGATGCACTCCCACATCCACCTCAATATCTCCAATCTCTTAGTCAACACTCCCGTTTTTTGATGATCATACTTCACTTGTTGGAAATTCAAACACCGAGTGACATAAGCAACAATATCTTTCTTCATTTTCTGCCACCAATAGTGTCGTTTCATGTCACAGTACATTTTTGTGACACCTGGGTGTATGGAATAGCACAATCTATGAGCTTCCTCAAGGAACAAATGTCTCAACCTATTAATATTTGCAACATAAATCCAGCCTTGAAGCCGCATAACACCATCATAACCAATCACAACCTCCTTAGAACCACCCAATTGCACCATGTCCGTCAATACCAACAAGTGAGGATCATAAAACTAATGAGCCTTGATACACTCCAACAGTGATGACTGAGCTATAACAAAGGCAAGAACCCAGCAAGGCTCTCAAACCTCCAAAGCCTGAACATCTATGGCTAGTGGCCTCTCTGTTACTAGTAAATATGCTAAACTACCCATACTCTCTAACTTCCTACTCAATGCATCAGCCACCATATTCGCCTCCCCTGGATTATATAATATGGTGATATTATAGATTTTTAGCTACTCTAACCATATTCGATTCCCTAAATTAAGGTCCTTCTGCTTGAACAGGTGTTGGAGATTCTAATGATCAGCATAGAGCTCACATGGAATGTTGTACAGATAGTGCCTCCAAATCTTCAGTGCATGACCCATGGATGACAACTCTAAATCATGCATAGTGTAATTCTTCTCATGAACCTTCTACCAAGATCGATTGGCAACAATCGTACCATCCTACATTAACACTATGCCAAGCCAAATATGCGACGTATCATAATATACGGTGTAAGACCCAGAACCTCTATGCCACACCAACACTGGAGTTGTAGTCAGTGCAGTCTTGAGCTTCTGAAAGCTCTCGTCACACTCCTCATGACATCTAAAAGGAGCACCCTTCTGGGTCAATCTATTCAAAGATGCAGTAATGGATGAGAAATCCTCCACAAAACGGCAATAATAACCTGCCAAACCCAAGAAGCTCTGAATCTCTATAGCTGAAACGGTCTAGGACAACCTTGAACTGCCCTAATCTTCTTCGGATATACCTTGATCCCATCACTAGATACCACGTGCCCCAAGAACGCCACCAAATCAAGCCAAACTTGTACTTAGAAAATTTAGCATATATCTTCTTCTCCCTCAAAGTCTAGAGTACGATCCTCAGATGTTTCTCATAATCCTCCTTGTTGTGTGAGTACATTAATATATCATCAATGAATACAATGACGAAAGATTAAAGATATGCATAGAACACGTTGTTCACTAAGAAATAAAGGATGTTAGGGCATTGGTCAGACCAAATAACATCACCAGACACTCATAGTGAGCATAAACAGTCCTGAAAGCCATATTCGGAATATCTGAATACGGATCTTCAACTAATGATACCCAGACCTCAAATCAATCTTCGAAAACACACTAGTACCCTGAAGCTGATCAAATAAGTTATCAATGCGCGGTAGTGAATACATGTTCTTGACTATAACCTTGTTCAACTACATGTAACCAATACAAATCTGCGTAGTACTATCCTTCTTCTTCACAAATAGAACTAGTGCACCCCAAGGCGACACACTTGGCTTGATGAAGCCCTTATCAAGTAACTCCTGCAACTGCTCCTTCAACTCAATACGTTACATACAAAGGTGAAGAGATCGACTGACTGTCCGGTACCAAAAGTACCAAAATCAATGTCCCTATCGAGTAGCATGACCGGCAGGTCAGCTGGAAATACATCTGGGAAGTTTTTTTTACCAGAACTATCTTAACGGTAGAAGTATCAGCACTAACATCCGTCACAAAGGCAAAATATGTCAAACATCCCTTATCATCCATCCATTGAGCCTTCAAATGTAAAATCACTCTACTGGAACATAACTCGAGGAGCCTCTCCACTATAACTTTGGCATGACCGGCATCACTACTGTCACAGTCTTAGTGTGACGATCAGGGATGGCATGATATAGCAACAACTAGCCCATTCCCAGATTCACGTCAAATTTAACCATGCTAAGCAATAATAGATCTACTCTTGTCTCAAATCCCCCAATAGTCACCACACAAGACCAATATACATGGTCCACAACAATAGTATTACCCACCGACATGGATACATGAACATGCATAGCTAACGAATCACAAGGCATATCCAATTAATGAGCAAAGTATGATGACACATACTAATAAGTGGAACCATGGACAAATAATACTGAAGCGTCTATATGGCACACTGAAACAATACATGTGATCACAGCATTGGAAGCAACTACCTTTGGTCTAGCAGGAAATACATAGAAGCAAGGCTTACCACCACTTGACTAACTTCCCCCTCTGGGCCGACCTCAACCTACACGACCTCTTCCCCGAGCTGGCGGAGTGGATGGTGTTGTAACTGGTGTAGCAGTCATAGTTTGGCCTCCCTACTATACTGGACCTCTGTAATGTCAGGGACAATACTTCCTCACATGCCCCAACTCTCCACAATTGCAGCAAATCAAACTGGGAATGACTGTGGGGCTTGAATCGGACCCCAAGAGCTAAAATAGCCACTGGAAGAACTTGGTATTGATGAACCCTAAACTGATGCAGCATGGCATGAACTCCGAGTTAGAAGTCCACTCAAACAAGACTGGATTTGATGAGTGCTATAAGAACTATGGCTAGCTCAAGAACCATGAGGAACCTAACGAGCCATCTGAGAAGGCCTATAAGGACGACCTCCGTTGTGATGTGACTGACCTCCAAATGAGGTACCACTAGAACCACTTAAACCATGGGGCCTCTTGCCCTCATGATCCTCGTGTTCAAGACTGCAAACCTACTCTAAGGGCCTGGTAATCTCAACCACCTAGTCATACATAGCATTCATCTCGACCTCTCGAGCCAGATTGTAACATAGATCATAGTTGAGCCTATTAATGAACCTCTTAATCCTCTCTCTCTCTCTCTCTCTCTCTCTCTCTCTCTCTCTCTCTCTCTCTATCTCTCTCTCTTAGTCAGTGGGAACAAACCATATAGCATGACGGGCCAAATCTACAAATCTCATATCATTTTGAGTCATAGTAATAGCTCTCTAGCGTAGCCGCTCAAAATCTCTACGCAGCTCCTCTCTGCAAGTATATGGAACAAACTTCTATAAGAAGAAAACTAAGAACTCACGCCATGAGAGCGGCATTGCGCCAACTGGCCTGCTCAACTCATAAGCTTTCCACCATCTATAAGCTGCCCCTGTCAGTTGAAAAGTAGTAAATGCAACTCCACTAGTCTCCAAAATACCTTCTATGAGAGGAATTTTTTACACCGATCTAGAAAATCTTGAGCATCCTCTAGCTATTCTCCACTGAACTCTGGAGGCTTAAGTCTCCCAAACCGCTCCAACCACCTATGCTCCTCATCACTTATAGGTGGACCAACCTTAGCCTGTGCAACAGTAGCCACCTGAACTGGTAGTATCCTCGATGTCTGATGGCGTAGAGCTAGCTGCTCTGGATTACGAGCGACGGGAGTCTTGTCACCTCCCCCAGCCTGTGAGGTAGCTGGTGCAGCTAGAATCGAAACCACATGAGCTACGCTTATGCACTCAATCAAAATTTGGGCTAAGCCCTTCTGAAGGCTAGGAATAACAATGGGCACTACTGGTGCCTGAGCTGATCCTATCGGCTCAACTATATCTAGAACATGCTCCACAGCTGGAGCAACTGGTAGCTCCACATGTGCTACTTTGGTAGTAGTTCGAGCCACACTTCAGCCTTTACCGTAGCCCAAACTGGTGGTACTAGTGGCTTTCTGCCTTATCCGGTTGCACGTGTCCTCACTTTTGTGAGAGAATATAAGAGCCCAGTTTCAAACTTTCGAATAACAAATCCGCACGACAAGAATGCATGAAATAGAAGTTTTCTAACAATTCAATAACCTCTCAAATATAAGTACAGACATTTTTGTACCAATCCGCAAGACTCTACTAAACTTGCTCTTCACTCGTGAGATCAAAGCAACCTAGTACTCTAATACGAACTTGTCATGACCCAACTCCCACTGGAGCCACGATGGCGCCTAACTCTACTTGCTAGGCAAGCCAACAGTCACATCAGAACAATAAATTTGATCAAACAATGTTTAATAAATCAAACAGTGGAAACATCATGAAATATCTGAAAATATAACCATAATACTACAAAACCATCTCCAAAATCTCGTATCAACGAGTACATGAGCACTACTGAGTATCAAAATACAAGGCCAAAGTCTAAATACAACTGTTTGAATGGTAGAACACTAACAATAGAAATAATGAAAGAGGACTTCAAGGTCGGCAGATTGTATAGCAGCTGTCGCCCACCTTTTTCTCCATTTTCCATCGGAGAGGAGTTTCCGGGTTTCGACATTCATGGGGTATAATGACTCATTTACTTTTGGGAATTGTGTATTTGAAGAGTCACCACCTAATGATTTTAGGCGCATTAGGACACCCATAGAGTTCATTTACAACTAGGTTTGATAACCAGAGATTGGGTAAGGGCTTGAAATTATCCCGAGGGGAAGGTTCTAGGCACCCCTCAGGATCCGCTAGTGTGGTTCCCATCCAGATATTTCTTTTGTGAATTTGTGCAATTAGAAAGTAAACAAATAAGACTCAAGTAAGAGGGGATTTAAGTTAAACACACAAGTGTTTGAAAACAAGTATTTAAATGCAAGGTTCGAAAAAGTTATAAGCTAAACATGCTTGTAAAAATAAAGGGGGTCCTAGGTTTGTTTGTAATATGGATCACATCAATGCAATACGCGGTATGACACTCCTCAGAAGAAGGGATGCACGTGGTATTAGCGCACCGTCATCATATCTATATCAGCCCTTCTCACCCCATTAAGTTATTAAAGCGCGGATTGGTCTCGACCTCTATTGCATGCTATTACCCGTCCCATTCCTATCAGTCTTGGAGAAATTTAGGACTACTATTCCTATAAAAGGGAGGATTTTAGGCTGACTCTTAGGTTTAAAGGTAAAAGGCTAAGGCGACATACAAAACACGTAGGACTGGATTTTAAGGGGAACATATAAACAATTAGAGGCTCATATATACCTCCACAAACAATTCATATAAATAGCATGACTTAAAACATAGTTAAGGTCTGAATTAAAAAAATCCTAAAGCAGAGTTTGAGTCAAAACCTAATTCATTGTATAACTCAGAAAAGAAGTCTGAATCAGGCCTACCTGTTAGTTGTAGCAGTTGGTAATTAAACAATTGCAATTCCAGTTTTATTTAACTAATTACCTAAGGCTTGCCTAGGCATAATGGTGATGTCATATGAGCATGATGTCTATATTGATTAAGAATGCAGTAGAGTAGTGGTTAATTTTAAACATGCGATTTGGGTCCTATAGGCCTGCTTTCTGTTACGCAACGCCTTCCTGATATTCCTTGGAAGGGAAACATAAGGCTAAGCAACCGATGTTATTGCAGTTGATGTTAGCCAATGAGGTCCCCTCCGCACGCTAGACTAGATTGTTAGTGTCGTATGGGAAAACCAATGTCACGAGCAATTGCAGAAGCTGAGAGGGAATTGAGTTTTGAATGATGATGATGATTTTATTGATGAATGAAAACTGATTACAAAAGATGCGGTGTCGAGGGGGAGAGACACCAATACAGAAAATTGATTGCTTGAAAATGTTTGATTGCTTGACCCCCCTAATAATGCTTAAAAAAAATAAACCAAAGTTACATGACTTGCCCTAATAAAGCTATAGAAGCTCACTGAATAAAATAATTTAAACTAGCCTATAATTAAAATGAAAAGGACTTAGTTTATTACAATGTAGAAACAAGTCCGATGGCAGCAACTTTGTCTTGCGGGTCAGGGTCTGCGCACATGGCGTTGTTGGCGTGCGCGACACTTGTTTTGTTTGCCTGAGGCTGGGCACTGGTGCTTGGCATCAGGGTTTGTGTGCGAGGCGCTGTTGGAATGGGCCTGCAGCTGGGCACTAGTGAGGCATCAGGATCTGCACGCGCGACATTGTCAGTGCGCGCGGCGCTGTTGTCATTGGCCAGCCGTTAGGCGCTGGCGAGAGGCATCGGTGGGGTGACAGAGGCGCACGCGCGCTTGTCCCTTGGCATAGCCGAGACCACGGGGCCGACCATGGCGCTAGGCATTGTGAGGATTGCTAGACCGCCATGGGGCACAGCCAAGGGGTCATGGGGCATGTCTGGAAAGCAGCCCATGACATTCTGCCCCACATGAGTTGGCGCCATCCTCGAAGCCTTATGATGATGATGATGATTATGGTGGTTGTTTGCAAGGAGGTCTGCGCCCCTCTATTCTTTGAGCTTGATGTTGTAGCGATGCAATGATTTCATGCGGCTGATATGGAAGATTGGATGGATCTTCCACCAGGATGGAGTTTTCACCTGGTATGTGGACTTCCCAATGCGTTTTTCAATGGGCAGGGGCCTGATTTTATTTTTTTTTGTAGGCGAGGGTCATGGGTCCTCTTTGCAAACAAGTATTACTTTGGGATGCATAGCATTACTTTGTCCCCTGCTTGATATTGGGCAAAGAAAAGATTTTGTTCAGTGAACCTTTTTGCCCGCTCTTGGGCTTTGACGAGATAGCTCCGCACTATCCCCATGTTGCGCTCCCATTTTCTCGAGAAGTTGGCAGCTCGAGGAGATTTCGGCATGGTTGATGCATTCACCGTTTGTAGGAGAAGCGGTTGATGTCCGTTAACAATTTCAAATGGGCTTTTGTTTGTATGATGGCTATTTTGAGAATTGAAACACAATTGAGCAGCATCCAAGAGCTTCACCCAATACTTCTGTGATCCGGTTGCAAAGTTGTGGAGATATTCCTCCAGCATGTCATCGAACCGGTCTGTCTGGCCATCCGATGGCGGATGGATGTCTGAGTTGTGACTCAATGTTGACCCAAAGCACCTGAATAGATGGGTCCAAAAGTTTCTAGTAAAGCGTGAGTCGGGCCTACTAACAATGACTTTAGGTAGGCCCCAATGTTTGAGAATGTGCGAGAAGAAGAGTCGAGTTGTATCTTATGCTGAGATATTTTGCGGGGCCGCTAAGGTTCCATAGTTTGAAAACTGATCTATGACAACCAAGATGGATGCAAGATTACCGACTTGGGGAAATCCCGTGATGAATCTGAGGGAAACACTTTCCAATGGTCTCTGTGGGACATGTAATGGCTGCAAGGGCCCTGTCTATGATGAGTGATCCGACTTGTCCTTGTGGCATGGCTGACAAGTCTTCACATGCTGAGGAGCGTCACCAATCTTTTAAGGTCGATGACATGATGGCTGATTGCTGCTGCGAAGGGTAGCCGGAACCAGGGGTTCATGTCTGTTGACTACCTTCTCCAACTGCTTGGCTGAGATGTTTCCAGCGGCCGTCTTTGTGAGAATACATGGTATGGTGCAGGTCTTGGCCCCATTTTCTCCCAACATCAGGAGCATGTTGGCATATAGTACCAGTATGGTGTTGGTTTGCCTCATGAACTCCAAACCCACTATGATGTCTAAGTCATCTATGATTACTATGCGTAGGTCGATGCTTCATTTGTATGGGCCAAGATTCACTAGGACATTTGTAGCCGTTCCACCCAATGTCTGGGGTGGCGATTTGATGGCCTTGATGCGGCCTTTGCTCTTTTGCACAACTAGACCCAGGCACTCTACCTGAGTTGAAGTCAAGTAGTTGTGGGTAGCACCCGTGTCTATCAATGCGTGAATGGACTTGCCGTTCACTTTCAATTCGACGAACATTAGGGTCCTTGCTTTCTTAGGAGGCCCCTCGTCTATCTTTTCCTTCCCTTTCTTGGTGATTGGGCCTGAGATTTTCTTAGGAGGACATGCATTGGCCCCCGCTAAGGCATGTGGGATAGAGCCAACAATTACATTGAAGGCGCCTACCTGGTTTGATTCTGATGTGTCTGATGCTTCTGACTCATCCTCAACAGTTTGATGAGCATTGATCTTGATGTTTGGGCATTCATTTTTCCAATGTGCCCCGCCACAATGATGACATTCTGAAGGAGGCTTTCTCTCCTAATTGTTGTTGATGGATGCAGCACTATTGCTGTTGGATGGAGAAGTCTTAGTTTTTGATGCACTTCGATCTCCCCCACTTTTCCTTGGGCCACAATTGCTAGGATGGTTCTTGTTGAATCCCCCTCGGACAGGCGGCTGGGTCCTGTCATTCTTAGTTCCCAAGTGATAATCGCCAAGGCATTTTGCAGCTTGAATGGCCTTGGGCAGGGTGTCTACCCGTTGTCTCTATAGTTCCATACGGGCATGAGGTTTCAAACCTTCTATTAATGCGAAGAGCTTGTGTTTGTCCCCCATGTCGCATATGTTTAGCATGAGTGCGGAGAATTCACGCACGTACTCCCGCACTGACCTGGTGTGGCGGAGCTCCCGTAGCTTTCTCCTTGCATTGTATTCCACATTTTTGGGGAAGAACTGCAGGCGAATGGCTGCCTTTAATTCATCCCATGTCTGGAGAGTATCTTTACCGGCCTTGATGGCTTCGTATTTGACCCGCCACCAAAGTTTGGCATCGCCCTGAAGATACATGGCAGCAGTTGCTACTTTTTTGGATTCTTCCAAATGGCCCATGGCATCAAAGTATTGTTCGATGTCGAAGATGAAGTTTTCCACTTCTTTAGCATTCCGGGATCCGTCATATGGCTTTGGCGCCGGTATCTTAAGTTTTTGTGGAATGGGGGTGAGGTTTGCTGCACCTCTGATGTAGTTGTCACCTCCTCATATTAGGCTCTGTAGGGCAGCATTAACAACATTGAGCTGGCATGTCAAGTCGTCTATGGTTTACTGCATGGCAGTTTGGTTTACTACATGGCAATTAGTCTATCTGCCTCTTGTTCCCGCTGGGCTAAATCATTGGCACGCTCCTTTTGGAGGTCCTCAAATTTGCCATGAATATTGGTAGTTTCGATGGCTGCCATTTGTCGGTCATCCTCAGAGTCACGACTGATGTTTGCAACATCATTTTCCGCCTGCCGCATTTGGCGGTCCAGGTCATCTAGCCTTTGCACTAGGTTGTTGTTTTGATCAGGCACTATATCCACGATGGGTCGTAATCGGTCAACTGTCTCTTCTAGGGATGCTAGGCGCTCCCCATGATTCACCATGGTCAGAAATGGTGATGATGGAAAATGTGTTCCCTCGTCTGATGTCGAGCCTAGGCTCTAATACCAACTGTTACGCAACGCCTTCCTGATGTTCCATGGAAGGGCAACGTAAGGCTAAGCAACCGATGTCAGTGCGGTTGTTGTCTGCCAATGAGGTCCCCTCCGCACGCTAGACTAGATTGTCAATGCCGTGCGGGACAACCAATGTCACGAGCAATTGTGGAAGCTGAGAGAGAATTGAGTTTTGAATGATGATGATGATTTTATTGATGAATGAAAGCTGATTACAAAAGATGCGGTGTCAAGGGGGAGAGACACCAGAAAATGTTTGATTGCTTGATCCCCCTAATAATGCTTAAAAAAATAAACCAAAGTTACATGACTTGCCCTAATAAAGCTGTAGAAGCAGACTGATTAAAATAATGTAAACTAGCCTATAATTACAATTAAAAGGACTTAGTTTATTACAATGTAGAAACAAGTCCGATGGCAGTAACTTTGTCTTGCGGGTCAGGGTCTGCGCACGCGGTGCTTTGGCGCGTGCGACACTTGTTGTGTTTGCCTGAGGCGGGCATTGGTGCTTGGCATCAGGGTCTGTGCGCGAGGCGCTGCTGGAATGGGCCTGCAGTAGGGTGCTGGCGAGGCATTAAGATCTACGCGCGTGGCGCTGTTATCATTAGCCAGCCACTGGGCGCTGGCTATAGGCATCGGTGGGGTGACAGAGGCGCATGCGCGCTTGTCACTTGGCGCAGCCAAGACCACGGGGCCGACCATGGCGCTAGGCATTGTGAGGATTGCTAGGCCGCCATGGGGCGCAGCCAAGGGGTCATGGGGCGTGTCTGGAAAGCAGCCCATGACATTTCTAATGATATTGATTAACACGAAAAGAGTAGGTTATTTAATCTGATTCAGATAGGCACGAGTCAAACTGATTTTTAACTAAACTGGTTTTAGACCTTATAGGCATGATTTCTATTACAGCTGATTTTAAATCCTATGGGCATGGTATCTAATTATTAAAAGCTGATTTTGGTCCTATAGACATGATATCTAACATGAAGCGAAGCAGGTAGAATTTATTTGATCAAAGCGGAATTCCTATAGGCATGATTTCTATTAAAATTGATTTTAATCCTATAGGCATGATATCTAATTATTAAAACCATTTAGATCCTATAGACATGGTTTCTATTTGTGTGAAAGTAATTTAGTAAACCAAAGCAGATCCTATAGGCATGTTCTCTAACATATCATATCGAAATACACCTTATAGACATATTATCTACCCTTCTAATAGATTAAGCATGCATAATCACCCAATCCCTTTTCACTAGCCAACCCTAATATTTGTTACAAATTATTACAGACCAAATAATTGAATTACATTAAAAAAGTGAAAAATAAGAAATTACAACCATAGGAAGCCTGATTCTGACTTCCTCTCTGAGTTATGGAATAAACCACCTCAAATGCCAATGTTGTTTCAAAGCCTTTCTCATATCTGGGTGTGTCAGAGTTCCCTAAGGACCTTATGGGATCCCGGGCAATGCTCACACCCAGATTTGCATAACCAGACATAATGAGTGCAGTGTGGAAGGGGCAGCCCTTATTTGTCCAATTTCAGAGGGAGCTTAAGGATCCTAAGGCAAGGCTCACACAAGAGAGGTAGAACCTAGATTCTAAAACTATAGTGGAAGTGCAGAACATAGTTGAAAGAGATTCATTTAAAATTGGGATGAAAATAGTAAGTGGTAAGGGTGATTTGAAAACAGTTGTAATAGTAAAACTCAAACTACACAGAATTAGTAGTCATTCAAAGGGGTCCAGGGATTTTGGGGATACATTGTCTGTAAGCACATGCCCCCCAGTAGGGGTCTGGTTTGGTCATGCGCAACAATAGCTGATGCCGGTATGATTACAAACAAACCAGAGAACACAAACACATTGGAGGGGATAGGGTTTGGGATTCATAAGGCAACAAGTACACAACCAGTCACTGACAGAGTACACACATAGGGGAGCGTTAATCTAAGGGGAGAAGGGAACATATTACAACATGCTAATAATACAACTTGACTGCAGAAACACAAACAGAAGTAGGCAAGAGTGAAAGAAACTAAAGCAACTAAAGAAACATGTTGTTATTGAGGCTTTAAAAATTAACTAGCCTTGGCTTTGAGCCGGCTAGACAAAGCTATAGCAAAAGTAGTAGTAAAGAAGGAGAGAGTTTTTGAGTGTAAGTGTGTATTCTGAACTCAAATTGTTCGTCCCTTTGAAAGAAGAGGGGGTAGGGTATTTATAATTTTGAAAACGAGTGAAGAATAAGATAGTAAGTAAAGTCTTAACACAAACATGGAAATAATCACAATCAGAATCAATTAACACAAGTGATTCCCTTTAATTAAGGAATCACTACTTAACGGATACTAACAGGGTTAATTAAGGAAAGAAATCAGTTTGGGATAGATTGATTATTGCCATATAAGGGGGCAGTAAAAGTATGAAGTAAATAATTGAGACTAAGTACAAAATATGCTTAGTTTTGGGAAAGGGTTTAGCAAGATCAAAATCACAGTAAAGGAAAAGAATAAATTAATTTTAAACATATGTGTAAAAAAATTAGGGTTTATAAGGGAACCCTTTGCAATCAGTCGTGAGATTGAGGAAATCAAGATCAATCAAGAAAGAAACATGATTCTACACTTCTACATATAAATAGAATGAACAGAAGTATCAAACATGCAAGGCCAAACACATTGGCAAAAGAAACAACACAAACATACAGCATTAACAGGAATAAGCTAGGATTTAGTAGTAAAAGAGATCTACTCGAAGCACAGTAATCAACAAGGTCAAGTAGTCACAAAGAATCAAAGTGAGAAAAACATAGTAACAGGTAAGAAAGTCAGAAACAAGTAAAGACCTTCAAACTCATAGTAATAAGTGAGGAAAACACTTTTAAGAAATTAGGGCTTCACCAGTAGTCGAGTTTAAGAGATGATAAGAACTCAGAATCTGTCACGCCCCAACCTCGAGAGGCGCAACCAGCGCTCAATCGAGTGAACCCAACTGAGCAAGCCTTATCGAATACTTTCTACCCAACTCGATATGATTAAGGAAACCATGCTTTCGTTTATTTAAACAATAGGAAAGATTGCACATTCAACATTGTTAGTTCATTTTGCATCAAAACCTTAAGTCGTAGTTAAGTTCCCAAGATTCAATGCAATTTCACTTTAGAGAAACAAGAGTTAGAATTACAACATAGTTCATAGACCCATCCAACACCCGTAAATAACCCACACATACGTCTACGGAGCCTATAAGGATACAAAAGACAATGATGACAACGCCGACAACAAGGCCCCGACTATACCTCAAAAGTGGATCTCTATATCAAAGGATGTACAACATAGCCCCTTGAAGGAGAAAGGGGATCACCAAGACATTGAGAAGAAGGTACTCCGCTACACGCGTTCGGCACTATCCACAATGGAGCCACCTACATTCATTTAAAAATGTAGCGCCCCGGCAAAAGGGACGTTAGTACCATGGAATAGTACTAGTATGTATAACGAAAAACCATCTAGTTAGAAAGAACTTTCATACAAGAATAAGGAAATCACAAGTATAACTAAAACACTTTAAATGATCACAACATTATCAAATAAAACAATCATACAATCTTCACATCATTTTCCCATAGCTTTTAGTTTTGGGGCATTTCATATTGTTCATCATTGTCCACAATACCACCGCTATCTTAAGCGGAGTCTGATCTCGATCCGATCGGCTAGGTTGCCTCATTTGAGACATATACTTCAATCACAAATACAATACCACCATGTGTGCGGCATGGGGTTCAATCTCGGCCCGATCAGCTAGGTCGCCTTACCAAGGCATTTTCCTTTTCCATCAATCATCTCATTTCAATCTTTGTTTTACATATATCATTTCATAGGCACTTGGGGCCATAATTATCACATCATTTCCACTTTCAATGTTAGATTTGTAGTTTAGGATAATATGTGCACACAAGGGCAAATAAAATTGTAAGCATAGATGAGTCTTCACATAGATGGCACAATATATGCAGCTTTAATCTCACCTTAAGGTCCAAGCATCTCAATACATGATTCATATTCCTTGCACCCTTTCAAGCTATCAAGAATAGCACATTGATCATATTGAGACACATCTTTCATGCATATAAGGTCGCAACCCCAAATTCATGTGAAATAACAATCAATACAACAATTCAACTTTAATCTTAACATATTTACACAAACACCAACGGAGCTCAATTTCTAAAAGATGAGGTTTTAGGCATACATACCTCAGTAGAGCTTTCCTTAAATCCTTACAATAAATTCCGGAATTTCCTAGCAACTTCAATCTATTTTATGAAAATTACAAGTTGAACCAAGAATTAAAGGCATGAATGAGATTCCAACTCATTTAAGTAAATTATCAAGCACTAAGTGTGCATAGCGATTTTAGGACACTTTTGTGAGAGATTTTCATCATCCTATACCATAATAGTTATCTCTTTTGGTTCACAACTACCCCATACCCCATTATCTTTTATGCATGCAAGATTATCAGCCCTTATACCAATGAACCCCCTTGCTAATCACTTATTTTAATGGAAATTTTGAAATTATAGATGAGGGTACAAGGTCTTACCTCTTAGGGTGAAGACCTAGCAATTTCACTTGACAATCTTCAAGGATTTGGGGCAATGATGGAGTGGGGACTTGATAAAGATCACTCCCTCTCTTTCTAGAACTTCCTCTCTCACTCTATATGTTATGAAATAACAGGAAAATGGCCTAATGGGTGTTTTTAATGGGATGGCTCGGGTTATAAAAGTTAGAAAAAAGGAGCCCCAACACGATTTTCGATCGCATAATGGACATGCAGCCCGCAAATTTGACCGCAAAAAACGGTCCCAAAATTCGGTCAAACTGTCTGGGTATGCGACAAAGATGTGGTCCGCATACCTATTCTGCGGTCGCATAGTGCACCGCAGAACTGCCCTTCACAAAAGTTCCAAGGGGATTATGCGATGACTATGCGGCCCACATATTTATTATGTTATCGCATAATTGTCCACATAGTTGGCCTCAAATTAACTAACACACTGACTGGATATGCGGCGACTATGCAGTCCGCATACCTATTATGCGACCGCATAATGGTCGCAGAAACGCACTTTTCTGGCAAACATAATTCTTAACTTTTTAATGCCCCGATTAATCCAAAGGGTCCGAACCCTGGCGATCCTATCTTGGCAACACATGATCCTATCTTGGCATCACGAGATTCGGGTTTTTGAGTAAAAATTTCCACGGGGCCTTACATCTTCCCCCACTTAAGATCATTCGTCCTCGAATAAGGATCAAGGTTCACTTACTAGCAATCTTTATGCAACCTCAGCTTTTCACAACATGAAACATATCCACAACCCTAAATTTGGCTTACTCCCTAAATTTTCAAAAAATTGGCCAGAGTTTCCTTTGTAACTAGGCCTATCCACCTGTCAGAGAGCCCCAGAAACAGATCCTAACAGCATGTGCACATTTTACAGTCATAACATAACATCAATTTCCTTATTTCTCAACTTCCGGACTTGCCTGTCAAGAATTGCAACTGGAACTTCTTCATATGATAGTTCTTCATTAACCTCAATACTTTCAACTGGCACAATAGTAGACGGATCTCCCACTACCTTCTTTAACATAGACACATGGAAGACCGGATGTACCAATGGCATCTCGGGTGGCAGCTCGAGCTTGTATGCCACCTGACCAATCCTCTGAATAATTCTGTAGGTCCGACATACCTCAAACATAATTTCCCTTTTTTCCAAATCGCATAATACCCTTCATTGGGAAACCTTCATAAATACCCAATAATCTTCTTTGAACTCTAAATCTCTGTGGCGAACGCTCGAGTAAGACTTTTGATGACTTTGAGCAGTTTTCAACCTCTCTTTAATAATCTTGACTTTTTTCGTAGCCTGATGCACGAGGTCCGACCCTATCAATTCAGCTTATCCAACCTCGAACCAGCTAATGGGAGATCTACATCTTCTACCATACAACGACTCAAATGGTGCCATCTGGATATTAGCATGGAAGTTGTTGTTGTAAGCAAATTCTATGAGTGGCAAATGGTCATCCCAAATACCTTTGAAATCAAGAGTACAAGCACGCAACATGTCCTCAAGCGTCTGAATAATCCGCTCTGCTTGCCCGTCGGTTTGAGGTTGGAAAATTGTGCTAAGATTTACCTACGTACCCAAACCTTGCTAAAATTTCTACCAAAAGTTGGTAGTGAACTGAGCCCCTCGATCTAAAATGATTGAGACTGGAGTGCCATGCAACATGAATATTTTTTTGATATACAACTGAGTATACTAATCCGCTGTGTCGGTAGATTTAATTGGCAAGAAGTGTGTTGATTTCGTGAGTCGATCCATGATTACCCAAATTGAGTTGAACTTATGTGGAGTGCGTGGTAACCCTACCACAAAATCCATATTAATCATCTCCCATTTCCGCATTAGAATTTCTATTCTTTGGGCCAATCCACCGGGCCTTTGATGTTCAGCCTTCACTTGCTGACAGTTTGTACACTTGCCACGAATTCCGCCACATCCTTTTTCATGTTATTTCACCAATAAACTTCCTTGATGTCATGATACATTTTCGTAGAACCTGGATGCATGGAATACCTGGAAGTGTGAGCTTCTTCCATGATCCTCTCCTGAAGACCGTCAATATCCGGAACACATTGGCGGCCTTGGTACCGTAGGGTACCATCATCCATGCCAAAGGAAAAAGTTGTGGTCTTGTGTTTATGACTCCCCTCTTTCAGCTGTGCTAACAATGTATCGTTGAATTGCTTCTCTTTCGCTTCTGCCACAAGCGATGATTCAGCCATATTATGCACAATTACTCCTCCTTCATTAGAGTCCACAAGGGGAACTCCCAAACTAGCCAATTAGTGAACCTCCATGGCCAACGGCCTCTGATATGCCTCCAAATGAGCCAAGTTCCCCATAGATTTTTGACTAAGAGCATCCGCCACAACATTAGCCTTTCCCGGGTGATAGAGAATATCAATGTCATAGTCCTTGAGTAACTCTAGCCATCTTCTCTGTCTCAGATTCAACTCCTTCTGCTTGAAAATATATTGAAGGCTCTTGTGATCCGTAAATACATCCACATAGACCCCATACAAATAATTCCGCCAAATCTTTAGGGCAAACACCACTGCCACAAGCTCTAAGTCATGAGCTGGATAGTTCTTCTCATGATTCTCGAGTTGCCTAGAAGCGTAAGCTATAACCTTTCCGTATTGCATGAACACACACCCAGGACCGATCCTTGAAGCATCACAATACACCAAAAATCCCTCTATACCCTCTGGCAGGGCTAATACCAGTGCTGTAGTCAATCTTGATTTCAATTCTTGGAAACTCCTTTCACATGCATCAGACCTTTGGAATTTAACTGCTTTTTGTGTCAATTTAGTCAATGGAGAGGCAAGAGTAGAAAACCCCTCCACAAATCTCCTGTAGTACCCAGCCAAACCTAAGAAACTGTGAATCTCCGTTGGAGTGGTAGGTCTGGGTCAATTCTTTACATCTGCAATATTCTAAGGATCAACCATAATTCCTTCCCTGGAGACGACATGACCCAAGAACGCAATAGATTCAAGCGAAAATTCACATTTCGAAAATTTTGCATACAATTGATGTTGCTGAAGAGTCTGCAGAATTGCCCTGAGATGGTCAGCATGGTCCTCCCAACTTCAGGAATACACAAGAATATCGTCAATGAACACTATCACAAAGGATTCTAGAAAAGGATTGAAGAGTCGATTCATAAGATCCATGAAAGCTGTCGGGGCATTTGTTAGCCCAAAAGACATCACTAGAAATTTCAAGTGCCCATACCGAGTCCTGAAAGCTGTTTTTGGATTATCCTGCTCCCTTATCTTCAATTGATGATACCCGGACCGCAGGTCAATTTCTAAGAAACACGTAGCACCTTACAATTGATCAAACAAGTCATCTATTCTTGGTCGGGGATATTTATTTTTGATTGTGACCTTGTTGAGTTTCTGATAGTCAATACACATCCGTAGCGACCCATCTTTCTTCTTTACAAATAAGACTAGTGCGCCCCACGGTGACACACTCGGCCGGATGAAACCCTTTTCTAGCAAATCCTTTAGTTTTTCCTTTAGCTCTTTCAATTCTGCCAGTGCCATTCTATAAGGTAGAATTGATATAGGATGCGGGCTTGGCATCACATCGATCCCAAAATCGATCTCCCTGTCTGGTTGAATCCCAGGGAGTTCATCTGGAAAGACATCCTGAAATCTATTCACAACTAGTACAGACTCAAGGCTAGGTGCCTCAGCATCGATGTCCGTAACCCGAACTAAATGATAGATACACCCTTTCTTGATCATCTTCACATCCTTAAGGTAAGAAATAAGTCGACCTTTAGGCACTACATTATCTCCCTTCCATTCAACAACGGGCTCATTAGGAAATTCAAGCCTCATGGTTCTAGTATGACAATCAAGTTTGGCAAAGCATGAATAAAGCCAATCCATTCCCATTATTACATCAAAATCGACCATCCCTAATTCAATAAGATCGGTCGGGGTATTTCTACCCCGCACCGTAACAACACAACCTCTATAAACTCGAGTAGCCGTAATTGACTCACCAACCAGAGAAATATTGAAAATGGCTCATGAAGCTGATCTGGTTCTGTCCCAAATTCCATAGAAACAAAAGGTGTAACATAGGATAAGGTAGAGCCAGGGACAATAAGTGCATACATATCATAAGATTGGACAGTCAGAATACCTGTAACAACATCTGGAGAAGCCTTTGTGATCTAGCGACCACTCATAGCATAGAATCGACTGGGTCCTCCTAAAATCTGCGCACCACCCCTAGCTGCACCACGCCCTACGGGTGCTAGGGCACCTTGAGCTGGAGAAGGGACTGAAGATGTAGCAGCTACTAGACTGGATGATTGTGCTGTGCCCCTACCATATGACCCCTCGTCCCACATCCATAACATATGGGTAACTCCAAATAGCAAACTCCTGAGTGCACCTTCCCGCACCTAGGCACGGGGACCTCTGATGCTGCTGGGACCTCTCTCATGATCGACCCCGCTGATGGGATCCCCTGTTGCTCTAACCGGGCCTGAAATGGCTCTACTGCTGTTGGTTGGGCCCTGCTGGCGGTGCACTAGCTGAAGAGTGTGCAACAAACTGGGATTGTCTAATGATCCTCCCCTGAAAGGTAATCTTCCCCCACCTAATGAATCTCTCATGTTGCCCATAGATCGGGCCTTACTGTTACCCTCTCTATCCATTCTGTTATTCAGTTTACAGTTCTCTGTGGCCTGAGCAAATGCTATCATCTTTCCATAATTCAGGATCCTATCTTGGCATCACGAGATTCGGGCTTTTGAGTAGAAATTTCCACGGCGCCTTACAGAATCAGATAAGTCAAACAAGGAAAAGAGAGTCAGAAACAAAGAACTTAATCAAACAAGTTTACACTCAAACAAACAAAGATAGTTTCAAAAACCGGATAAGACCAAAAAATACCTAGGGTTTTCCATATACTGAATCAAGTAGAAGGAAAGCATAACCATGTCATTTGAACATAGTAAAAATCATGAAACAACACAAAAAATCAGAGAAGAGACCTTTTTTTAAAAATGATTTAAGAGAAAACCCTAATCGTTGAAAAATGAAGAGTCATTTTGAAAGAAAATCGAAGAACCTTCGAGAAAACACTTAAGAAGTTCGTAATAAGCATAGATCTAAGCTAGATCTGAAAGAAAATCAAAATACCTTAAAGGTTAGGGTTTCAGAGAACCCCGAAAAAGTGAGAAAGACTTTGAAAATTACCAATCTAGCCAGAAAAACCATGGATCTAACTTGAATGGTCAAAGGTGGCCGAAAAAACCTAGAGATGGCGGTTGAGCAAGGACTGGACCAGATTTCTTTGAGATCTGGCCATGAAATTACGAAAACAAACACCCAGGAGCCATAGGAGGCCGATACACCTCTCAAGCAGCCATGGGATTCCATGGATTAGGTAGGGATTGCAAGGAATTAGGGTGGAATTGGGTGGCGACGGCTAGGGTTTATGTGAGGCTGCAGAGAGAATTGAGAGGAGAGGGATTCAAGGGCGGCATTTAGTGAAAAGTGAATTAGGTTAAGGGGTCTTTTGGGTTTAATTATGGAAGGGTGAATGGTGGTCGTTGATCTGAATGATCAACGGCCTAGATTAAAAGGGTAGGTGGGGAATCTGGGTTTGGGTTGGTTGAAATTGGGTTGGGGTCGGGTTTAATTGAAATTGGGTTTGATTTGGGGTTAAATTTACGCTAAAAATTAAATAAAAATGGGCTGATATTTAAATAGCCAATTTTCCCCTTTTTAAATTATAAAAAATAGTAAATAAGTTTCTAAGAATAAATTGAAAGCACTAAAATTATTCACAGCATGTAAATAATAATTAAAAAATATAGGGCTTAATTTTATGGATATAAAACACAGTTAAATCTTAAAAAGGCAAATATTGCCACTATATGCAATTAGCTTTAAAAAATACTGAACGAAATTGAAAAATATTTAAAAATTATCCTAGCCATATTTTGGCATAAATATAAAGATGAATCATCAAAAATAATAATTTTGGACATAATTATTGGGATTTTATGGATGAAAAAGGGAAATAAATCAATTTAAAATTATGGAAAAATAATAAAACATTTAGACATGCTTATGTATGCATTTATATGATATTTTGGAGCTATTTTACATATTGAAAATATATAGGGAAAAATTGGGTTTCAACAGCTACCCCCCTTTACCCGGGAAGGATGAAAGAGTTGTCAAGTAAAGATATGATGGTCAATTTTGACCGAGCGAAATGGTTTGAAGAGGTTTAGGCTGCACCCTGGCTTCTGAGCTGCCTACATATCCCTGATTTTACAGGAATCAGGTTGTATGTAGTTTAGGATCTGTCCGCGGAGTATACCGATGGAGACTTTTCAAGAACGGACGCAATATCCAGGGCGGGGTGAGTGGACGGCTTGTGGGAATGGTTAGGTTTGATATGGCTACGGGAACTGGAGCGGGATCGCTCCTGCCAGGATGGTCGTTGCTTGTCGGTTTACCTACAATTAGGAACAATACAAGTGTACACTGTGCATAAATTTAAACATGATACAAATTCCCGTCGGACCATGAATGTTGCCTTTGGACGGTTAAGATGACGTCCTGGGCCATGAAGCGTATGGTAAAGGATTCGTAGGCCATGAAATGATGCTCTCGGGCTATGAGGATGGTGCCTTCGAACCATGATGCCTTTGAATAAGGATATGCAAAAGATTTAAAGGGATCCTCAGGCCATGGCATGGTGTTCTCGAGCTATGAAGATGGTGCCTCCGAATGATGATGCCTTCGGATGAGTTGGAGATATTTCAGCCCATGAATGATGCATTAGCACGATATGGACTAGACAGAGCTTAGTCTTGCGAATTGAAGGGCAGAGTTTAGCCCATAAGTAAAGCGAAATAAATAGTGCTTGTTATAGTGCTTAGTTTCGAACAAAATAGGAGGCAGATCTTAGCCTCGGAAGGCAAAATGATAGAATTATGCAAAGGTGAAAATGCAGATGGAGGTAGAGCTTAACCTCAGAAGGCAGAATGGTAGCCTTATGCAATGATTCAAATGCAGAGAAAGGTAGAGCTTAACCTCGGAAGGCAGAATGGTAGCCTTATGCAGAAAAGCAGATGGAGACAGTTTATAGTCTCGAAAGGTAGAATGGTAGCCCTATGCAACTACTCAAATGCAGAGAGAGGTAGAGCTTAACCTAGAAAGGCAGAATGGTAGTCTTATGCAGAAATACAGATGGAGACAGCGTTTTAGTCTCGGAAGGCAGAATGGTAGCCTTATGCAGAATGCAGATAGAGACAGTGTTTAGTCTCGGAAGGCAGAATGGTAGCCTTATGCAATGCAGATGCAGATGGAGACATCGTTTAGTCTAGGAAGGCAAAATGGTAGCCTTATGCAATGCAGATGTAGGTGGAGACGGCATTTAGTCTCGGAAGGTAGAATGGTAGCCTTATGCAATGGAGATGCAGATAGAGAGTCTTGGAAGGCATAATAGTAGCCTTATGCAAAATGAAATAACGAAAGATAGTAGAGTTTTCTTAGCTGATAGTAGATTGCGATATTGTGATTACTGAGAGCATGGTGACTGTGAAGCATTACTTGTGCGTGCTGAAAGCAAATGTTGGCAAGTGAAACGGTTCGGGGAATCGTATTTTTGAACAATGTTTGTTCCGTGGGCATAAAGTATGTTTAATGACTTTGCAATCCCAGTTCCTGCATCCAAATAAAAATCGTGAGTTTTGTAAAGGGGGAGGTTAGTTCGTATCCCTGCTAGCTTTTGCTTGACTCATCCGGTTTTGATCTGGCGATACCGTCTATATTATTGGGGTAGCATTGCTAAACAAAGCAGTTTTAGTAATAAACATGCATGATTTCGTAAAAATATGACATAAGTGTATAATTAAAATAGCTTTTTAGATGAACCGATGACTGCGGTATAGCTCGGGACATTGCAACCTCTCCAGCTACGGAATTTTGAGGGTCACCCTCAAAATTCTACCCCAGTTTGATGGGTTGATGCTTCTGACTGTTGCTCACACAACAATCAGCTGAAATTACTTTGGAATTTTGAGGGTCCTCCTCAAAATTCTGCCCCAGTTTCCAATTGTGGGGGGGGGGAATGGAAATTTTATCGAATTGTGATTGAACCCATAGGGCTGCCTACGTATCCCCTCTTAAACGGGAATCATGTCAGGCGTAGTTCAGTTATATCATATAAGGGAAGCATAAAGATTACACATAGTAGCGCTTGACTGCATCTGAATTAATCAGCTTTGGCCAGACTTCTCCGTCCATTTCTGCAAGTATGTGAGTTCCTCCTATCAGAACCCGGTGAACCATGTATGGACCCTGCCAGTTGGGAGAGAACTTTCCTTTGGCTTTATCTTGATGCGGAAAAATTTTCTTTAACACCAGCTGCCCCGGTGTGAACTGTCTTGGCTTGACTCTTTTGTTGAAGGTTCTAGAAATTCTGTTCTGATAGAGTTGACCATGGCACATTGCATTCATTCTTTTCCCGTCTATAAGGGCTAGTTGCTCATAACAACTTTTTACCCCCTCTGCGTCGTCGAGCTCAGCTTCTTGTATGTTCATTAGGGAAGGAATTTCTACCTTAGCGGGAATGATAGCCTCTGTACCATAAACCAGCATATAAGGGGTTGCCTCAGTTGATGTGCGGACTGTGGTGAGATACCTTAATAGAGCAAATGATAACTTTGTGTGCCACTGTTTGTGATTCTTTAGCATTTTTCTCAATATCTTCTTGATATTCTTGTTGGCAGCTTCTACAGCTCCATTCATTTGAAGCCTGTAGGCTGTGGAATTCTTGTGTCTGATCTTGAATGTTTCACACATAGCTTTCATAAAGTTGTTGTTGAGGTTGGAGCCATTATTAGTAATGATTGACTTTGGAATTCCGAATCGACAAACAATGCGGTCGTGGACAAAATCTACCACGACTTTCTTAGTCACTGCTCTGTAAGATGCAGTTTCTACCCACTTGGTGAAATAGTCTATGGCTACCAAGATAAACCTATGTCCATTGGAAGCGGCATGCTCGATTTGTCCAATAACATCCATCCCCCAAGCAACGAACGGCCATGGTGAGCTTGTTGCATTAAGCTCATTTTGAGGTACCTTTATCTTGTCTGCGTGTATCTAACAGTGATGGAATTTTCGGACATACTGGATGCAGTCCGTTTCCATGGTTATCCAAAGGTAACCAGCCTGGAGCATCTTTTTTACTAATACAAAACCGCTCATATGTGGACCGCAAGTTCTAGAATGAATTTCCTTTATCAGCCTGGATGTTTCCTTTGCTTCGACACATCTTAGTAACCCCAAATATAGAGTCCTCTTGTACAGGATTCCTCCGCTGTGAAAGAAGTTGTTGGACAATCTTCGAAGTGTGCGATTCTGAATAGGATTAGAAAGCTCTGGGTACTCTACTTTTGCCAAATATTCCTTGATATCATGAAACCGAGGCTTTCCATCTGCTTCCTCTGCGACATAGGCACAATAAGCTAGCTGATCATGGATCTTTACTAGAATGGGATCAATGAAATTTTTGTCTGGATGTTGTATCATAGATGACAGGGTAGCCAATGTATCGACGAACTCATTCTAGACTCTGGGAACAAGTTGGAACTCCTCTTCGTGAACCTCTTTCTCAATTTCTGTACATGATGTAGATACGGGAGTATCCTGGAGTTCTTGGTTGCCCATTTTTCTCGTACGTGATGTATAAGTAAGTCTAAATCTCCAATCACTAGTAGATCTTGAACTTTCATGTCAATGGCCATTTGAGTCCTAAGATGCAGGCTTCATACTCGGCCATATTGTTAGTGAAGGGGAACCTGAGTTTGGCAAACACCGAATAATGTTGACCGATTTTTGATACTAGGACTGCTCCTATGCCAACTCCTTTGAAATTTGCTGCTCCATCGAAAAACATTCTCCAACTGTCATATGATTCTACGATGTCTTCTCCTATGAATGATACCTCTTCATTAGGAAAATACGTTTTCAGGGGTTCGTATTCTCCATCCACGGGATTCTCAGCAAGGTGATATGCTAGGGCCTGTCCCTTGACCTCTTTCTGCGATACGTAAACAATGTCGAACTCACTTAATAGGATTTGCCACTTGGCTAGCTTGCTAGTGGGCATGGTCTTCTAAAAGATGTACTTCAAAGGGTCCATCCTTGATATGAGATATGTAGTATAGGCACAAATGTAATGTCTTAGCTTCTGAGCTACCCAGGTCAAAGCACAATAGGTGTGTTCCAATAAAGAATATCGGGGATCGTACGGGGTGAAATTCTTACTGAGATAATAAATGGTTTGTTCCTTCCTCCATGTTTCATCATGCTGTCCCAGAACGCAACCGAAAGCTCCATCTAACACTGCAAGGTAGAGTAATAAGTGTCTACCTAGCTCGGGCGGGACCAAGATTGGGAGTGTTGACAGGTACTTCTTGATTCGGTGGAAGGCCTTTTGGTAGTCATCGGTCCATTTGGTAGCGGCGTCCTTCTTCAACATCTTAAAGATTGGCTCACAAATAACTGTAGACTGTGCTATGAATCGGCTAATGTAGTTGAGCCTCCCCAAAAAGCTAATCGCATCTTTCTTGTTCTTTAGCGGTGACAATTCTTGAATGGCTTTGACTTTTGATCGATCCAGTTCTATTCCTCGGTGACTCACAATAAACTCGAGCAACTTCCCAGCAAGAACCCCAAATGCGCACTTTGCAGGGTTCAGTTTCAGATTGTACCTCCGCAGTCTATTGAAGAACTTCCTCAAATTTTCCATGTGGTTAGTGTCCTTCTTGGACTTGATGATGACATCATCTATATATACCTCAGTCTCCTTGTGTATCATATCATGGAAAATAGTAGTCATGGCCCTCATGTAGGTGGCCCCTGCATTCTTCAGGCCGAACGGCATCATCTTGTGACAGTACATTTCCCACAGCGTAATGAAAGCCATTTTCTCAGCATCTTCTTCATCCATATAGATCTGATGATAACCCGCGAAGCAATCTACAAATGACTGCAGCTCATGCTTGGCAAAATTGTCAATCAGGATGTGTATATTTGGCAAAGGAAAGTCATCTTTCAAACAGTCCCGGTTGAGATCCCGGTAGTCGACACAGACTCTTACCTTCCCATCCTTATTTGGTACTGGCACAATGTTGGCTAACCATGTCGGGTATTCTACTACCCTGAGGACCTTAGCTTTGACCTGCTTTATGACTTCTTCCTTGATTTTCAAACACATATCAGGCTTGAACTTTCTGAGCTTTTGTTTTACTGGTGGACATGTTGGATCAGTTGGCAGTTTGTGAGCCACAATAGATGTACTCAGACCAGTCATATCATCATACGACCAGGCGAATATGTCCTCATATTCCTTTAGAAATTCAGTGTATTCTTTCTTCTCTGATGGCGATAGGTGAATGTTGATTCGTGTTTCCTTGATGTTTTCTGCATCTCCCAAGTTGACAATCTCGATCTCGTCCAGGTTGGACTTAGGTCTGTTCTCAAAGTTCTCAACTTCTTTAACAATCTCGTCAGGTATGTCATCTTCCTCTGAATCAATATTCGTTTGTTGCGTTGTCTCATTGCATGTCACAGTCATTGGTTCATCAAGAAAAGTAATAGTAATGTTGTATAGGTAAAGTAATGAGAGAAAATGATAGCAATAAGTATCAATTCATAAGAAAAAATGAAAATGCTTTTGATAAGTTGAATAACTATTTTGAACATTGAAGATCTCATTGCGAGAATCGAAAATGCGAAAAGAAAATCATTTAGTAAAAACAATGAATAATGCTTGTTTTAGCCTTGCTACCTTGAGGCATGTCGGCCTTTGGTTGTCATGATGGTCCAATTCTTGAGATGTGCCCCTCTGCTTACATCATGTATGGAACGGCCTTCTTCTCCCTCCTCCTCGAGAAAAAACACAATAGTCCATGTCATTGTCTTCTAGGAACAAGTTCTTCACCGATGCACGTGCTTCTTCTTCGTCTGACCCATAAACAATGTCAGCATGTTGGAAAATATGCTCCAGACATGGTATTGGCTGCTCCAGTGGGTAGTAAGGACCACGCCATGGTGGCGACCAGTTGTTGAATTCTTCCCAGGTGTAATCATATCCTAGACCGAAACTAGTGCCATGTTTCTTGAGTTTTATGGGCTTAGAGATTCCTTGGAGGTTCTTGCTGAGCCCTTTGCCGGGTTCGTACCCGTGCCAATTCAGTATACTCTCATATTTGTTATCCCACCATTTGTCTTTGTCGATAGCATTGACCCGTTCAATGTGGTGGTAAGTCTCTCCACCTAGCTTCCTTCTTCCCTCGATCGCCGGAATGGTCTGACGACTATATATAGGGTTGCTACCGTCGCCATAAATGATCACTTCTTGGTGATTCCATTTGAATTTTATGGCCTGATGCAGTGTTGATGCTACGGCCCCAGCAGCATGAATCCATGTCCATCCCAACAACAGATTGTAAGATGTTGGCACATCTATCACCTGAAAATCGACATCGAACTATGTTGGTCCCATCTGCAAGCATAGAATAATCACACCAATGGTGGACCTATGAGAACTATCGAAGGCTTTCACATTGATTGCTCCGTCTTTTATCTTATGCAGCCCTTTACCCAGTTTCTTGAGTATTACAAGAGGACAAATGTTAAAACTACAACCTCCATCGATCAAGATTCTGGTGATGAAATAATCCTCGCATTGTACGGTGATGTGTAGTGCTTTGTTGTGCCCCAACCCTTCAGGTGGCAGCTCATCCTCATGAAAGGTGATCTTATGGCTCTCCAGCACTTTTCCTAACATGTTAGCCATTTCCCTGCCAGTGATGTTACTTGGTATGTATGCTTCACTTAGCACTTTTAACACAGCATTCTTGTGCGCCTCAGAATTCTGCAGCAAGGAGAGGATGGATATTTCTGTTGGCGTCTTGTTTAACTAGTCAATGACCGAATACTCTTTGGCATATATTTTCCTCCAAAGGTTGTATGGACCTGTCTCAATGATGGGTGGCCGTTTGGAGGCCTGCTTGCTTGACTCAGCTAGATGTTCAGGGGTATAGACTCTACCAGTTCTTATCATACCTTGTGCAACGAGAGTTTTTTATAACCTGACCTTGCCTTTCCTTCTTACCTCGGATGTGTAGTCCCAGGGTACAACATTTGTATGGAATGGTGTCATGGTTGATATCGCCACTGGGATCGACGTGGCTATCCTTACTTCGAGTGGACCATGTGCCTTGGGCGGCAAGACTACAACCTTAATTGGTGTGGGTGCATTTGCTGGAGACACGAACTCAACCTCAATTGGTACCGGTGTTTTTGCGGATGGAGCTGCTTCAAACTCAAGTGGTACAGACAAATTCACCTCAGCATCCTCAGACAGTTGGATCTGGACTATGATTGGATTGAGAGTAATTTTTTGTTTCTTTGGGTCATGACCTTCTACGATCAACCCGATTGATCCCTCGGGATCCCAGTCATCTTCTATTTCAATCATGTGGATACCTCCACCCTTATGGTCTGGTAGAGGGTTGTTGCAGATATTTGGAGCGGGTTTTTTTGCCACAATAATCTTATTGTCAATCAAAGAACGGATCTTGTCTTTCAAGGAACGGCATTCATCGATGGTGTGCCCTTTCATGCCGGAGTGGTATGCACAGGATTAGTTTGGGTTAACCCATTGAGAAGGGTTCTCAGGGTTCGCAGTAGGGATGGGGGTAACATAACCAGCAACTTTGAGTCTCTCATACAACTGATCAATAGGTTCGGTGATGGCTGTATAATGTTTTGGAGGTCTGCAATCAAAATTAGGTCGAGGTCTAGGGAAGTTTTGGCGTGCAAGAGGTGATTGATAGTGGGATGGTTGAGCATTATAGGTTTGGTAGACATGTGCGGGTTGGGAGTATCTAGGTGAAGTTGGCTGATATGTAGGAGGCGGAGGTGACTGATAAGTTGGTGGTGGAGCTTGGTATGAGGGTGAAGGTGCTTGGTAATTTGGGGTTGGCTGATATGTGCGTGGAGGTGTTGGGTAAGTTTGGTATTTGAGGGGAGATTTGGTCCTCTATGCAACCATCACGGCCCCTACGTCTATTTTCTTGGACACACCACCAGACTATAAGGCCTTATTTGCAGCTTGCAAGGCCTCGAAGTTTGTAATTATACCACTTTTGATACCCTCTTCAATTCTTTCACCTAGATAGATAATGTCGGAGAATTTGTGGTTCTCGATCATCATCAGTCGTTCATAATAGTACGGGTCTTGAGCCCGAACAAAGAATTTATTCATTCACTCCTCTTCTAAGGCAGGTCTGACCTTAGCAGCTTCGGACCTCCAACGAGTTGCATACTCGTGAAACGTCTCTATGGGCTTCTTCTTTAGATTATGTATATAGAACACATCCGGCGCATTCTCTATGTTGAACCTGAACCTGTCCATAATGTCGGATGCCATGCCTACCCAGCTTGACCACTTCTTTGGATCTTGGCTGATGTACCAGGACAACACATCTCCTTTCAAACTCCTCATGAACGGCTTCATGCGGATTCTCTCATCTTTTCCTACTCTAACCATCTTGTCGCAATATGTCTGATGGACCCTTGGATCACCCATGCCATCAAACATTTTGAACTTAGGAGGTTTGTACCCCTCGGGAAGTTCGACATCAGGTTGTATGCAAAGATCCTCATAGTTCAGCCCCTCGATTCCTTTACTTCCTTCAACGCCCTAAATCCGGCTAGTTAATTTCTTAAGTTCCTTGGCCAGGTTCCTGATAAGCAAATACTTTTCATCAGACTCAGGTGTGCTTGAGATAGGTTGGGTGGAGTGTGGCATGGTCTCCACATAGATAGGAGTGCTATTGTGGCCTGGTGTGTGGGTGGGGAAATGGTCATTTGTGGAGTTTTGAGGTTCTGGGATGAGTAGTAGAGTGTTGTTTGGGGTATGGCAGGTATTGCATTGGGTCTTCAGTGGAACAGTATGATGGTGCGGAGCGGGATGATTCTGTTGCTTTGGGATTTTTTGAGGAGGTATAGGGTTTTGAGTGTTGGAAAAGTTGATATCTGGGGTGCTGAGGGAAAATGACAGGTTTGCCAGATTTCGGACCTGATCGAGCTCTTCTTGGAATTTCAGCAACTTCTATTCCAGTTGTGACACATTCTTCTTAGGAACCTGAGTACCATGGCCATTAGTGGCCTCTACCCGTTCAGTTGGATTCTCCTTCCTGACGTTGTTCTGATCTTCCATCTTGCTTTTGTTCTTTTTTTTGACAGGACTAAGAGGAGGAGTGGGGGGAGGGCCCCTGGATCTCGTGGAATAAGATGATGATGCTAGAGTGAACAAACTAACCTTTTGGGGAGGAGAATAATAAAACAAAAACAAAGAATAAAAACAAAAAGGTAACGAAGTTAGTGAGGATCATAAAAAGTATTGTAATATTTAAATACATAGTGCGGTAATGTAAATCGTGTCCTAATTTGGGGATCTCTTTATGCCTGAGGTAGGCCTAGCGACAAATTGTTTGGAGAACTTAGAATGCTAAATACCTCATTTTATTGATAAAATATAAGACAAATCCCAAATTGACACTAAATAAATAGGAATTAAAAGTCACTAATGGCCATCAGCCTTATTACATTTATAAAGAGAAAAAGGTAAACTTCTATCTACTTGGTCCCAGAAGGACCTTCCCCAGATTCGGCATCCTTGGTTCCGCCGAACAACTTCCCCAACTCGCGCAGTCTCAACAACAGGTATGCTCTGGCTAGATTTCTGCCTTCGGTCCCTTCAGTATGTGATCACTCTCGGATGTTATGTTCTCAAGGAAATACTCCGTATCAACAAGTCTTGATAGGTAAAATTTAGTAAAAGGGCCAAACGGACAAATGGACAGTGTCATTGTAGATTACTCGAGCCCCAATGGCACAACATATACGCATGAATGATTTATGGAAAGAAGTATTTTTCCTTACTAGATGTTCCATGCCTTAATGAAATTTCTACTTTACAATTTCTACCTTACTTATGATCTATTGCAGAAGCTGGCTCAAGTGTCGATCACAACTAAAGCTCGAGCTATCTACCCTGTACTCGAGGGCTGCCATCCAAAAATCGATGTGTTCAAATTACTAAACTTCGAGACCATAAGACCTTGAAAAGGAAATCCTCGGTTTATAGGCCACGACCACCCCACTCGGGGATTGTTCAAAGTGTAATCGAGAAACAAGCCCAAAAGGCAAATCCCAAATTAAAAGCTACAGCCAAACTAACAATGTTCGAGGACGTCCGAATCCCGTAATAAAATAGGCCTTCAAATATTTTCATAAAACCAGTTAAAAAAGGGCTACCCTCGGCAAAGTTACAAAGGGTTTCGATAACGCCAACCATCAAAAACTTTAAGGGTTACCAAATTGTTCGATTCTCAAACAAACTTATGTTAAGGCATAACAAAGTAAAAGGTTTCCAATAACACTGAACCCTAATGGATACAAATTTATCTCGTGCTAAGGCATTACAAATTTTTATATGATTATACTTTTTAAGCCGAAAAGGGAAAGAGCCACTCTTTTAAGGCCATATCGGCCCGATTCAAGAGCCTAAAGGCCATTATATTGTTGAGTTCGAGAATCTACCCTCGCTCAACTAAAACCTAAGGGTTTGTTATCTACTCCGAGTTCGAGCAAGTACTCACTCGATTATAGAGACTATTCTAATCTGACTTCAACAAAAATTTTGCAAGGCAACAAAGTGAGTCTAAATTCTCACAAGAGATAAAGTATACCAAAATTGTCATAAGGCTAAAGCAAAGCATAGTTTTCATAACGAAATCGAGCATCAATCTTCTCGAGAGTCTCTCCCTGAGACTGGCATTTGGCATGCTCAGCAATGCATAATGCTCGAGCCTGAGCGACATCGAAAATTTCCTTTGCTCAAATGTGAGAAACTTCAGCATCAGCTCGATAGACGGCCATGACCGCATCCGCGACAACCTTTACATTTTTTGCTTCAAATGTGGCCTTCGTAAGTTTCGCGGTCAATCGAACCTCGAGCACCTCAATTCTCTTGGTTCGGGACGAGTTCTCATCCTTCATGCTTTGGAGTTGACATTCAGCCGATAACATTTGGGCTCGAGAGGCCTCTTTCTCTGAGATAAGGAGATCCATGTTTTGTTTCCACCCCAAAGTCTCCGCCTCCTTCATCTTGGCTCCTCGCGAAGTTGCTCGATCATTTCGGCCTTTTGCTGAACCTGTAGGATCAAAGTGTTAATCGTCGTTCCCTGTAGGTATACTTAAAATTGGTATCAAAGCTATGAAACTGATAAATAAACATTTACTCTAAAAAGGAAAATCATGGAAAATAACACTGAAACTGAGAGTACAAATCCGCAAAAAATATCCATAAACAATGAGTTAATTACCGAAAATAGGCATATTAAAATAACTAAAAAATCAAGGAAAATAAAAAAGAAACTAAAGAAACTATACCTAGAATATGAATACCTAAGTATTACAAAAATAGACAAAGCTAGGCTATCTGGATTAATTGATATAATATCTAAAATAGAATACAAATATATTTACTATCTTAAAAATAAAAAATGAATAAAGAAGAGTTCGCACTAGAAGAGAAAACATATGAAAATCCAGAAGGATTAAAATAACAATAATATTTTCCAACTTAGGAAGAAGATACAAGAAAATAGGAAATAACCTAAACTTAATGTTAGAAAAAGAAACGGTAAAACTAGAAGATAGTTTAACCGCAATGGTTAGAATACAAAAGAAAACGAAGAAATAGATAGAAAACGAGAAATTAAAGAAATACAACAGCAAGCTAAAGAAAAAATACAACAGATAGAGGAAGTAAAGAACACTAAAATAACAGAATTAGAAAAAAATTAGAAATGCTAAAACAGCTATATACAAATAAACTAAAAGAAAAAGAAAAACGTAAAGAAGAAGAACAAGAGGACTGACAAATGAGATAGAAAAATTTAAATTACAGTTAGAAGAGGTACAGGATAATCCACCAAATATAAGCATAAACGAAATAAATGACCAAAGTGATAACGACAAAGATCTAGGAGAAGACTATTCAGAAACAAGTGAGACGTACACGGAACTTATAGAAAAAATAGAAAAGATAAAAACAAATCCAGAAATAAATACAGGAGATATGACCGAGGATAAACCACAAATCCAGAAATAAATACAGGAGATATGACCGAGGATAAACCAAACACATTCAGGAGTAAAAAATCCAAGACAACTAAACCCAACCTATTACAGAGTAAGCTATGATTCATATGATAGGAATAAAACATTATGGGATAAAAGGCTAAATAGGAAATGGACACCAAGACAGATAACTGAACAATGTAATTTTTTAGATCTAGATTGTGTAGCAGATATAAATAAAACAATCCAATTGTAGATAGGATATATCTCAAAACAACTAATAGATAATAAAATAGTAATAGCTGAAACACCAGGATATATAGAAAGAACACTCATAGGAACGGTAAAACTATGGTTACAAAATTTAACAAGTGAAAGCTTAGATACATTAAGATGTAATAAAAAAACTTGATGGTACAGCTGCAACAACAGTTACAGATATATTGAATAAATACGAAATAGCAATAAGAAATGAATTTAGTAGTATGACAACAGAAGTAGAAGAACAAAATAAAGAAAAAACTACAAATAAAAATTTAATGACAAAATTAGCAATATGGAATATGTGTTATATAGACGAATATACTTGTGCATTTAGAAACTATTATTATAAAGGAACATATAGTCCGGATGAAAGTAAGGAAATAAGAAAATTATATTTTACCAAATTACCAGAACCTTTTAGCTCAAAAATAATAAAAAATTGGAATGAAGCAGAACTAGCAGATACTCTAGGAGCTCGAATAAAATTTCTACAAAACTGGTTTATAGAATTATGTGAAAAATATAAAGAAAATATCAAAATGGATAAAATATTAGTAAAAAATTTGGCATGCTGCAAAAATAGAATAGCACCCCAATTTGGTTGCACAGATAAATATTACAAAAAAGAAGGAAAGAGAAGGATATAAATCCAAATATAAGTATAAGAAACCAAGAGGAAGATATTATGTAAAAAAATTACAAACATAAAAAACCATATAGAAAAAAGAAAAAACTAACAGAATGTACTTGTTACAATTGTGGAAATCTAGGACACTTAGCTAAAGATTGCAAATTACCAAAAAACCCAAAGAAGAAACAAATTACCGAAATAATAATAGATAATGATAAATATACACAAATAGAATATATAGATTATGAATTAGGAAGTGAAGACAGTATATATGAAATATCAAAAAATGAATTATCAGAAAATGAAAAAAATATAAATAATGATATAATAGAAGAATCCGACGAAGATAATTATGACAGAAAAAGATATACAAATCATACAACAAGAAGAACACCAAGATGAACAATCTTCAGAACAAAAAATAATATTTGACACTACCATATTTGAACAAATAAAAGGAAAAGAATTGGATCTAAGCATAGACAAAATACTAGAAGTACCAACAATAAAGAATTGGTTTAAAAGACAAAAATAAGAATACTATGTAGTAAGCCAAAGAGAACATATAATAGACTGTAAATACATTAAAGGTAAAGCAAGAATACCAATATTAAATAAAAAACTATTAAACAAAGAAATACAAGATATAAAAGCAAAAAACCCAATAAAATACGTACATTTAGGAGGAACAGAGATACTAATAAAAGCATGTTTTAGAGAGGGAATAGATACCCCTATAGAAATATACTTGGAAGACGATAGAATTGTACAACCTATAGAAAAGAGTATAATAAGTGCAGTAAGAGGTAACTTAATATACCAAAAATTTAAATTCATAATAAGTGCCAACTATTCAGTGGCAATATATGATAAAAATATAGATAAATCATTAGTGTTATACTGGAAAATGTCTGGAATAGAACTAGCACCAGGAAGTAAGATATTCACAGCAAGATGTAAAAATCTATATGTCTTAACAACAAAACATAAGATAACAGCTAAAAATAAAATAAATAAAATTAAAATAGAAAATCCGTTCGAAAGAATAGTATCAGTTATAGACAACAATGATTATAGTTATAAGGAAATGGATATAGAAGAAGACTTAGAAATAGTAAAAGAAAGATTGAGCACGTCAAAACGAACAAGTAATGAGATACCAGAGACATCATCAAGAATAAGTACATCAAGAAGAATAGATTACATAACTCCACAAAAATTAATAGAACAAAAAATAGAAGAAATAAACCCACATCATTATTATATAACAGGAATAATGGACCAAAGAAAATATTTAATATTAATAAATACAGGACAAGAAGAGAATTATGTTATAAGAGAATTAATATCAGAACAAGAGATAGTAACAATAGAACAGCAAAATTCAGAATTACCAAAAGCACTAAGAAAAAATGAAGAAACAACTGAAAAGGAATTAATTATTGGAGTAATACCAATATTAATAAATTTTAAAATATATCAAGGAGATAAAAACATTACACTAGGAATAAAATGGTTAGAAAAGGTCAAACCATATAAATTAGAAAATAGGCAATTAACAATAAGTTATGAAAATAAAAAGATAATAATCAAAAGAACCTTAATATAATGCCAAAAATATATATACTTGCCAAAATAATAGTAGAAGGATATTATAATAGATATTATACACCTATGATGGATACAGGAGCAGAAGCTAACATGTGTAAACATAATTGTCTACCAGAAAATAAATGGGAAAAGCTAAAAACCCCCTAGTAGTAACAGGATTTAACAATGAGGGAAGTATGATAACATACAAAGCAAGGAATCTAAAAATACAAATATGGGATAAAATATTAACCATAGAATAAATATATAGTTATGAATTCACAAATAAAGATATATTATTAGGAATGTCATTTTTAAATAAGTTATTCCCACATACTATAACAAAAATACATTGGTGGTTTACTACCCCGTGTAAGCAAAGAATAGGAGTAAAAAGAGTAAATAATAAATTAAGAAAAACAACACCCTGGATTAAGGGAAGTGAGAAAATTACCCAGAAATTAGAAAATATGACACAAAGCAACCATAATATAGAAATAATAATTTTCTCAATAAACAAGATAAAACTACTCCAAGATAAATTAGAACTACTATATAATGATAATCCACTACAAGGATGGGAAAAACATAAAACAAAAATAAAAATTGAACTAATAGATGAAAATAGTATAATAACACAAAAACCTTTAAAATACAATTTTAATGATCTAATAGAATTTAAAATACATATACAGGAATTATTAGACAATAAGTACATACAAGAAAGTAATAGTAAACACACTAGCCCAGCATTTATAGTAAATAAACATAGCGAACAAAAACGAGGAAAAAGTCGTATGGTTGTAGATTATAGAAATTTAAATGCAAAAACGAAAACATATAATTATCCGATACCAAATAAAATACTAAAAATCAGACAAATACAAGGATATAACTATTTTAGTAAATTTGGCTATAAATCAGGATTTTACCATTTAAAACTAGAAGACGAATCTAAAAAGTTAACAGCATTCACGGTATCACAATGATTTTATGAATGGAATGTATTACCATTTGGATATAAAAATGCACCAGGTAGATATCAACATTTTATGGATAACTACTTTAACCAATTAGAAAATTGTATAATATATATAGATGATATACTGTTATATTCTAGAACAGAGAACGAACATATAAAACTACTAGAAAAATTCATACACATTGTAGAAATATCAGGAATTAGTTTAAGTAAAAAGAAAGCAGAAGTAATGAAAAATCAAATAGTATTCTTAGGTATACAAATAGATAAAAATGGAATAAAAATGCAAACTCATATAGTACAAAAAATAATTAACTTAAACGAAACACTTGATACGAAAAAGAAGCTACAATCATTTTTAGGATTAGTTAACCAAGTAAGGGAATATATCCCTAAATTAGCAGAAAACTTAAAACCATTACAGAAAAAATTAAAAAAGGATGTAGAATACCATTTTGACGAAAAAGATAAAATACATATAAAGAAGATAAAAAATATGTGTAAAAAATTACCAAAACTATATTTTCCAGATGAAAAAAAGACAGTTCACATACATAGTAGAAACTGATTCTAGTGACCACAGCTATGGAGGAGTTCTAAAATATAAATATGATCATGAAAAAATTGAACACCATTGTAGATATTATTCAGGATCATACACGGAACCACAATTAAAATGGGAGATAAATAGGAAAGAACTATTTGGATTATATAAATGTTTGTTAGCATTTGAGCCATATATCGTTTATAACAAGTTTATTGTAAGAACAGATAATACACAAGTAAAATGGTGGATAACACGGAAAGTACAAGATTCAGTAACTACGAAGGAAATAAGAAGGCTTGTATTAAATATACAAAATTTTACATTTACAATTGAAGTAATAAGGACTGACAAAAATGTTATTGCAGAATACCTATCAAGACAAAGGTACCCAAACTGATGAAAGCCAAGAAACAAAAGATTTATTTGCAATCCTTACTACTCTATCTTTACAGATAGATGGTATGGGAAAAAGATTACAACAGCTAGAGAAAAGCCAGCCAAGTCAGCAGCATGACTATAAAGATGCGGAGCTAAGTCGATCGGAAGACTCAAAACTTCCAGAGTTAGAAGGAGACGTTGGGAAACTCCAAAAAACCCATAACAAAGTTTGCTTATATACAGCTGCAGGTACAAGTAAACAAGTTAACAAGAAGCCACATACCAATGTCAATTTAAACAACATATTTGATAAACCAATTACTCCGAAAAGGCCAAAAGAAACAATAGTTACGACACCACAAACCTCAACCTATGCCAACAGCCTACACCAAAATAAAAAAATATATAACCATATTACCTAGACCTATATTGAAAATATATACAAAATCCAAACATTTCTAAACCTTAACCCCAGAGCAACTACTACAACAGATCCAACACAGGACTATATAACCCAAAAACTCCAAGGATATAATAGACTTATTGCACAGCCAAAAACTAAAGCCATTAGTAAAAACATGTTACAATTACGGATTACTTAGCACGGTATATACCTATGATGGAGAAGAGATAAGTGGAATATCGGAACTATATAAAGCATTTATTACATTTAAAAGAATTACAAAAGGAAACCTATTTTTTATAAAATTCTATACAGCACCAGCTGAGATACTATACGATGAAATAAAACCAATTTTACAGGTTGTAAAAATAGGATTGGCACGAGATATGATAATACCAGAAGAAATAGAACAACAACCAGAAATACCAAAAATCGAGATACCAGGTTTTTACGCCAACAAAAGAATAATTGGAATAACAACTATTATCCAAGAACTAGCCAACAATTATTTACAAGAAAACGCTATCTGGAGCTACTACTCAAGAGATCAACTAATGATATATGTGAATTCAAGAGAACTACGACAAGGAGATATGGATGAAGTCCAAAAATGGATTTTATCATTACTAAAACTAGAGATACAACCAACTACAAGAGCACTAAAGAAAGGATTTATTTCCAATGAATTATTGACAAGATACTGCAAATTAGTACGGCACAAATACCCAGATCATATATGTTCAAAATGCAACGGAGAAGATAATCATGTACCAGAAGTACAACTGGAATGAAGATATCAGCCTAAAGACAAAGGAAGAAGACAGGTATTGCAAACAGACAATGTAAAAAGTCATAAAGTAAATAGTACAAGTCATATTCATGAACAGTAAAGGTCATTCATGAAGAGTCATTTGTGAATAGTAAGAGTCATTCATATAGTACGAGCCATATTCATGAATAGTAAAGGTCGTTCATGAAAAGACGATTGTGAATAATAAGAGTCATTTAAGTATGTAAAGAGTCGTTTGTAAACAGTAAGAGTCGTTTAAAGCTTTCTATATATGGTTTGTAAATCAGAGGAAGAGAGGACACACCCTCACCTTCTCTCTCTTATCTTCTATCTTTTATAAGAAATATTTGAGTTATATACGAGTCTTTTTAACAACTATGGAACATTCAAACAAGTTACAAGATCAGGTAAGTTTATTCATAATCATGTCTAACTAAACTTTTATATTCCTTATAATCTCTTGAATATATCATAACTGTTTATCATGTTATAGTACTGTTATAAAGATCATCTTGAGAAAGTTTGCCATGTCTAATAATGCTGAGAGTAGTTAAGCCCAGACTATGCCATCCTAAGGTCGAAACCGGTAGGCAAGGAAGCCGTTTAGGGGAGTTGACAGAGTTAAGGCGCTGTTAGGGTAGATGATTGAAGCAAGAAAAACATGGTAGTGACCAGAAAAGATTGTTCAGTATAACTTATTAAAAAATAATAAACTCTATGATAAACAAAGAGGTTAGAGGGAATATGTTTAGTAAACACATGATAAGAATAAAGAAAAATAACAATCTTATGAGCAACCACACATATCTGCTAGATAACAATAATGATTACAAAATACTCATATTATATACCTTTAACCAACTTAATAACGATATTAGAAGAAAAATTTACGATATTTTAATTACTTTTGAAATAATAAATATAATGGAACAAGGATATACAGAACTAATTCTATCAGAAGAAATAGACGTCTTAGATTTATATGAACTAGATTTATATTCAGATTAATGATCAGCTACGAATATCTCAAATACTGGTTACAAACTTTAGAAAATATAAATTTATTAGATAAATTATTGAAAGAAAATATAGAAGAATATCAAAAAACCCAAGATATCCAATACTTAGAATATATAGGAGAAAATGTTAAAGAACTTTCAAGGTTAATTCCCCTAGCTGCAAAATTAAACGAGAACTACTTAAAATTGGTAAAAGAAAGCTACCATGATTTTTGGCCTCCCATCGGCCCCTTGCCAAATCACACCACAAGCGTTCGGCATATAAAGAAGTCGATGCCAGTTTCTGAACCCAGGGCTCAAGGTTTAGAATTGCACCAGGCACCTAAGAGACCATTGCATCCTAAGAAGGAACATCGATGAGAAAAAGCAAAAGGAGCGAAACAGCAAATGGGGGCCAGAGGCAGGGTCTGTACATACGCTTCATGTTCCACTCTTCGGGGATTGGAATCTTCTCGGACAAAATTATGTCGGAGGTCCTCACTCGAACAAATCGACCCATCTATCCTCGGTCCTTGTCCTCATCGTGATAACAGCACATTGGTGGCCCGACACTGAAGTCTTATTAATCTGCCTCGATAGAGATGGTGGATGTACAATCTAATGAGATAGTTGAGGGTAAAAGGCATGCCCTCGACTTTGCTTACGAAGAACCGAAGCAAAATGACAATATGCCAAAAAGAAGGATGGATCTAGCCTAGGGTTATTTGGTATTGGCGGCAGAAATTGAGGATAACCGGGTTGACGGGACACAGCATAAAAGGGTAAGTGTAAACACTTAAGAACCCTTTCATGTAAGTGGTGATGTCCTCTTCGGGGGTCGGAATCACCACCCCTTTGCCTTCCCAATGATAATCTTTCTTCACCTGCTTAAGGTCGCCCTCAGCCATCGAGCATATATATCTCGACATTGGCTCACATCGGCTAGGAACCGATGACAGTTTCTCAACCTTGAAATTAGAAGTGAGATCGCACGCCCCAGGAACACACTCCTCGATGTGTGGCTCCACCGACGTCTTGTCGCCGGCCTGCCGCGATAAAGAAGCTTTCTCCTTTTAAGGCACAGTTTTTGATGTTTTGCCATATTTGTATGGATTCAGGGAAAGAAAAAGATGAGATTTGTAGTTTTGAAAATTGTTGGTAACGAGGCCTAGAAAATGTGCAAGGACAGAGAGGCTTGATAAGATGTGAAGTACTTTGAAGATTTGAAAAACTCAGAAGGATTTTCAAAGATTTGTGCAAGAAAGATTCAAAGCAAAGTTTAAAGAAGTGAGGAGAAGATCTATTTAAGGATTCATGACGATGGTTCAAAGGTACCACTGGTCGACCATCAACTGACGCTCATTAATGATTTTGGGCTTCGATCGCTTCTGTCGCTTACGTCACAAGGGAGACATCATAACTGGTCGAGGTATAAAATCAAAGGCTAAGTTCATTTCTTTTCATTACAATTCAAGAAACGAGGGGACTATCTGTATACGGATAAAATAGGAACTTGTCCGATTTTGCCATTTTATCAAACACCAGAGGCATCACGTCGAGGGTCAGTCTCGTAATGGTTCAAGTCATAGCACGAAGATAAAGTATCAAGCTCGAGAATTGAGGTGCTCGTCGAGATCGAGGCCAGTAGCGATCGTGACCATATATGATAGACTTCGAACGAAACGCAATAACAGGAAGGCGAGATATCCGTAACCGGTCAAAGATTAAGGTAGAAATCCCGGAACAGATCAGATCAAGGGCGGTTGTTTAGGCTAATCATGGGATTTACTTCTGTAATTAGAGTTATACCATAATTAGGATTCTTCTACTATATAAAGAGGAGTCCCCATCATTTGCATACCACACATTCACACAGATCAAAGCAATAAAATATTCTCTTGTTAGTTTACGCTCTCTTACTTATCAGCTCATTGCATTTTAACTATTCTTATATAACTAGCTCGAGGGTATCCGATCTCAAGAGCTCTGTCCAAATGCCGATTTGCTTTATATTACTGTCAATTTTCATCTATTATCTTTACGTTTATCAATTAGTATTAGGTGAAATTATGTATCCTTAAAACCACATTATAAGTTTAATTGTTATCCAATTTTTAGGATAAACATTGTTTTGATAATATTTGTGTTGTTTGATTCACCTAACTATTGGGTTGGGTGCCATAAAGGCTTAGGAATTTTTTATCGTTATTAATTGAAAGAAATTGTGGATGTTATTAGGTGAGTATGGTATCATTGAAATATAAATGTTGATGTTATGTACAATATTGTAGTACCATTAAAACACAAATGTTGAGGTTCTGTACAATAATGTTGTAACATTTGAAACACGGACGTTGAGGTTGCATACTGTAAACGTCGAGATTTTGTATTATATTCTCGTAATACATATACAAGACACATGTCATTTATCTATTGGCTTGGTATAAACACCCGGTGCGGTAAGTTTTTACCAAAAATAGATGTGGAGGCTATGCACAACTTTGTGGTTTGTTAAAATCGGATAATTCTAACTATGACTTGAAATATTCGTGCTTATATTGAAAGCTTTGATAAATTGAATTGTTCATTCAATTTAACTCTCATGCATTTGATATATTTTTATATACATATAACTCTTGCCGCTGAGTGGCTTTGTATGACGCATATTGAATAGTCCAATCATGGTTAGAAATTCGGCAAAAATCGACCAATTTTGATCGGTGAAAAAACTAGCCAAAAATCTACCAAAGTTGATTGGTTTTTCAAATTTTTTAATTTTTTTTTTACGAAACAGACCAACTTTGATCGATTTTCTTTGGCGCAAAAATGCAGAAAACTATTTTTGAGTCCCGCGAAATTTATTTTTCAAGAAATCGAAAAACTTTGGTCGGTTTTTTCAATTAAAATAAATAAAAATTAATATTAAAAAAACCGACCAACTTTGGTCGGTAAATTCGGCCGGTCATTTTAAAAAACCGACCAACTTTTGTTGGTAATTTTATTTTTAACAAAACCGACCAACTTTGGTCGGTTTTTCGTGTGAAAATAAATTAATTAGTATAAATAAAAAATAAGACAATCTTAAAATAAAATGCACCAATGGTCAAGTGGTAGAATAGTTCCTGCCACAATACACACCTCGACTCGATTCTCAGATGGTGAATCTTTTGATTACATAATTAAAATACCGACCAACTTTGGTCGTTTTTTTTTTTGCAATATTTTTTATTCGAATTTAATTGACCGACCAACGTTGGTCGGTAATTTTCGACCAACTTTGGTCGGTATATTAAAACAACCCACAAAATACCGTCCAAGCGTATTTGGTCGCATTTTGGTCGGTAATTTGCCATAACTGACCAAAGTTGGTCGTCTTTTTTATCGGTAGATTTCTAGTAGTGAATACTTAGGCATCATTTTCATGATGTCAGGTTTAGGTGTTGATCTAAAGTAGGACTATTCCGTACAAGCTAGGATCCTGCACTTTTACTTTTTCCGCGCTAGCCCCATAGTTTTATTTATTCATTTGCAGTGTCATACATTCTTGATAGATGAACTTGTGCTATTTTGGATTTATGGGTACTCACACTACATATCTAATGACTACTTTAATTTATTGATTTTTAAGTATGTTGAACTTAAAATGGAATGGTATGTGCTTCACTTGGATCATTTAATATTATTGTTAGTTAAATGGATTATGGCATATGGGCATTGTGCACGGTGAAATAGGAGGGCCAGTTTCTCATTAACAAAATGCTTTAGAAGGTCACCCCGGAGGCCCGGGACCTCGAGCCGGTCACTACCCTCAAGATCTGTCGATACCCAGCCAAGGATAACATCGGCCGAAACCCAGACGAACGCGGAAAGCTCCTGAAGAATGCATCCGGGGTCGATTAAGCCTATTTGAGCAGCTCCACATCGGCCCACTCATACGTCATAAAGCTAGTTGGATGTCCCATCTCATTTTCTTAATCACACAACGTATCTTGAACTAAGTTTGGGTTCCCCCCTCTTATAAAAGGGGAGTCGTTAACACCCTGTAAGGCAGAGCTCCAACTATTCTCCATAAGATCAATAATATCTCTCTCTCTTTCTTCTCTCTAACTGGCTCGTCCTTACTAGCTCGAGGCCACTTTAGCATTTACTACTCTCTCACTTGTTCTTCATTTATTGCTTGGTATTGTCCATAAATAGCCTTGTTTGATCATATTCTAATTGTTATCCCATTCCCGACTACCCCCGATATCTCGAGATGGAGCCAAGATATCGACCTCGAGGTCCTCCATCAACCAGTCCGAAGCCAGGGCAGCAAGCTCATCGGTTTGATTACTGCCCCATTTTAGCTTGTATTTTATCGTTAAACTTCATATTCTTAGCACCATCTGCTCTAACAACTAGCATAAAAATAGATCAAGTATTTTTAGAATCCTATTTACAAATTTAATTGTCGTTACCATTTTCACGGTAAACAGTTTGGCGCCCACCGTGGGGCTAAAAATAATAATGATTATTTTCTTGCTCAAGTTATCTTTCACACTTTTTTTGTCCAAGATCTCTTGATTTCGGGTCAAAATGTCTGGCTCGGTAAACAGAATCGAGAACGACAACCTAGAAAACCACGGAGAATACGGTGTGGTTGTACCAGCTGCGGGAACGCAACCACAGAACCTCGATAACGCACCCAGGCCGATTCTAACGGACGCAGATTCACAGGATGCACAACAGGTCGACAAAACCTCGCACACCGATAGAAGCGTACGGCATAACGACTGACAGGAAGCCCAAAAGACCCCGGCTCGGGAAGAATAGGAAGTTAGTCTTCATGTTATTTTTAAAATATTGCAAGCACAACAGTTGGCCATCACTCAGTTACAAAGCCATCCGAAGACTCCCAGCACAGTAGTGCCGGAAACAGCTCCCCTCGCCGAACAAATACCCGAGAGATCAAGTAATAACGGATCGGTAGCCGACCCTGCCATAATTAAGATGCTTGAGGACCTCACCAAAATGATCGAGTCAGGCGAGAAAATGATAGCAGCCAAAGATAAAAAGGTCTAGACCTACAACTCTAGGGTCGATCAGATCCCGGGTGCACCCCTGGTCCTCAAGGGCGTGGATTCGAAGAAGTTCATACAAAGGTTGTTCCCCAAGGAAGCGGCCCCGAAGCCCATTCCAAAGAAGTTCAAAATGCCGGAACTCCCTAAGTACAACGGTACCACCGACCCTAATGAGCACATTACTGCCTACTCCTACGCAGTAAAAGGCAACGATATAAAGAATGACGAGATCGAGTCCATGTTGCTGAAAAAATTCGGGGAAACCCTCTCGAAGGGGGCCATGATGTGGTATCACAACATGGCTCCTAATTCCATAGATTCATTCGCCATGCTAGCAGATTCCTTCGTAAAAGCACAAGCCGAAGCCATCAAGGTAGTAACAAGGAAGTCTGAAATTTTAAAAATCAAGCAAAGAGAGAACGAGATGCTATAGGAATTTGTGTCCCGCTTTCAGATGGAACGGATGGAGCTACCGCTAGTCTCCGACGACTGGGTAGTATAGGCCTTTACCCAAGGCCTGAACGAATGAAGTTCAGTGGCTTCAAAATAGCTGAAACAAAACCTGATCGAGTATCTGGCGGTGTCCTGGTCGGACGTCCACAATCGGTACCAGTCGAAGATCAAAGCCGAAGATGACCAGTTGGGAGCCCATTCGGGCTCAGTATACCCAAACAGGCTCCTAGCAAAGGAACTAAAGCCAAACAAAGAAAGGTACCAGCCATACCTCGAGGATAGGAGGAACGCCCCGAGGTGCAACCTACCCCACAATGATCGGAGGGTGGATCGAGGACAGGACCCTCGAGGACTCATCAATAGAACCAGGATCATTCGAAATGTAGTACCGATAGGTGCACCCCACCTATCAGAATACAACTTCAACGTCGATGTGTCCGACATCGTGTTCGCTATCAGTAAGATCAGAGACGCCAAATGGCCCAAACCAATACAATAAGATCCTTCGCAGAGGAACTACAACTTAGTATGTGAGTTTCACAACACGCACGACCACATGACTGAGGATTGTCATCAACTACGAGAGGAGGTAACTCGGCTTAACAAAGGACATCTCCGAGAATTTCTTAGTGATCAAGCTAATAATCAGTTCTGAGAAAGGGAGGCAACCAAGAAGAACGAGGCAAACGAGCCACAACACGTCATCCACATGATCATGGGGGCACCGATGCCCCGTAGGAACCCGTAATGAGAAGAACAAAAATATCCATCACCAGAGAAAAGCGGACTCAGGGATATATCCCCGAATATGCCTTCACGTTCAGCGAAGAAGACACCGAGACCTTGTCTTAACCCCACAACGACGCCCTAGTAATTTCCTTCTTTGTAAATTCTTTTCAAATAAAATGCGTACTCATAGATCCAGGTAGCCCGGCCTATATTGTCAGGTTGAGGGTAATAGAACAGCTCATACTGCTTGACCAAATTGTGCCCGCCACTCGGGTCTTCAACGGATTCAACATGGCAAGCGAAACAATGAAAGGAGAAATCATCCTCCCGGTCATCGTGGCTGGCACGACTCAAGACACCAAATTCCATTTCATCGAGGGAGACATGAGGTATAACGCCTTATTCGGGCGGCCGTGGATACACTGCATGAGAACAGTGCCATCTACTCTTCACCATATGGTAAAATTCCCAACACAGAACGGGATCAAACCTCTCTACGGGGAACAGCACTCGACAAGAGAAATGTTCGTAATACATGACGTGGTACAAACGTTCATACCTCCGCCCCTGAATAAGCCAAAGGGCAAATCAGGTCTCAACCTCGATCGAACTTGACAAAACGAAGCAGAAGTTCACACTGCGTCTTTGCCTCAGGCAATTATAACAAGTCAATCCCGAGGCATCGCCAACGCATCTCACTTCAAAGTATGACCGTCTCCCTTTTTGTTACGAATTTAGAACTAACCCTTGTGCAGGCACCCGATCGGAGCTATCATAGCGCTGGCACTGCCTGGAGACCTCAAGGCTCTAAAAACGCACCTGTTGCACTCTTTTCCTTAGACCGAGTTTTTGTCCCAAAGAAGGGTTTTACCGGCAAGGTTTTTAACGAGGCAACGTCTGCGAGTTACCTAAGGAAAATTCCGCAAATACTCAAGATGTCTCTTGCAGACAACTTTTGAACAATGAGGGGCATTCCCCCAGAAAGCTACCCGCTCGAAAGGGTTTTTTCTGAAACACCAAGAGAGGTTCCTGTAGGGAAGCAATGTACCAAGCCAAATGGTCGAAAAAATCATATCCGTATAGTCAGGCTCCCGTCGGCAAATACGTGTACTATTGTACCAAGCAATCAAAGAATACCTTTTGTCAAATACACCTTTGCAAAGTAAGATGAAAAATCTTTCGCCAAAAACAACCCGAACACTCGAGACTGACGCCAGCAATTCGCCGCTCAGACGGCCTCCGAGTCAAAATTCCAAAATCACAAAACCTCCAGGTAAGGCAGCGCGGAAATCGCCCAGCGTTACCAATATCAAGGGCTACCTTGAGTATTTGGAAATTGTCGTCAATCGCCACGGACTTGAAAATCCGAGCCCATAAGACCCCAAGCAAGCAAATTCAGTCTAGCAAAGATCTATTCAACACAACAACATAGCTACATCAAAATATCAAAGGGTATCTATCACCAAAGCACGTCGTACTCCAACAAAGAGGTTCAGCACGCTTACGGCAGGGGTCCCCTCCACCAAATATGGCCCGAAATACTCGGAGACTTAGCGTCAACAAATTGGCACCCGCACGACCCCAGGGTCGGAACTCCGGTCTCATAAGGCCCCAACAAGGAAACTCTAAACTCATGAATAGCGGCCTTCGAGCTTAAGCAAACTCGATGATTCGGAGACTGTCGTCACTCGCCATAAACTGGAAAACTCGAGGCCGTAAAACCCCGAGCGGGAAGACTCGGTATAACCAGATCTATTCTACATAGCAACAAAAACTGTAACACCTCAACAGGCATGACAAACTGTAAGACCTCAACAGGCATGAAAATTTTGTAAGACCTTTCTATAGGCATAAAAATCAATCCTGAAGTTTAGGCTATACGTCGCATTTGTAAGAATACTGAAAAGACATACCCTCGGTGTAGACGCCTAAACTATCACTCGGGATCAAAATGGCTCCGACCAAAAACATATGACTATGGTAAAAATGGTTGCACCAGCCAAATTAACGCGACTCGGGGATGCCCGACTGTCGCTAACAAAATTGTTGGCCATTACTTCGAATATACTTCAAAAAGAACTGATTAAAATAGGCTTCCCTCAATAGGCAAACGAGCTTCGACCATGTCAGCTACAAAACACAAGGCTTCGAGCTACTCAGCCTACGAGCTAAGAACCTTCCGAGGTGCTCAAACATCGCCGCTAACAACTTGAAATCGAGGTTCTTCCAGAACCGACGACGGGTCAGGCAAAATCATTTCAAAAAGACCTTAACGAGAGGAAAACAAAGCCTATAAAATACCCACGGGCAAAAGCGTAAGAGCCATTGTCGCCAGCCAAACGAGCCTCTAGGCCACACACTAAAAGGTCTCAACGACCAAACAGCATAAGAGCCACTGTCGCCCACTTGAAAATTGAAAACTTGAGGATTAAAATGAGCTCGAGTCGTAACCCGATTCGGATACCGGATCCAAAATAGTTAACTATACATGCCTAAGGGCATGGCGTAAGTCCCATTATCGCCATCTGAATAAGCCTCCGGGCCACACACTTAAAAGGTCTCTTCAACCTGAAGCACAAGAGCCATCGTCATCTACCCATGCAAGCACGAAAAAACTTGAGGGTCAATTAAAGCACGAGTTGCAATACGACTCAGAGACTGGACCCGAAATAGTTGAAACACAAATGCCCAAGGGCAAGGAATAAGAACAATCATCATCCGCCCATGCAGGCACAGGAGATCGGAGGTCAGGTAAGCTCGATCAAGGCCCGACTCGGAGACTAGGCCTAAATAGCTAAGTAAAGCACAAGGGCCCAGATGCCTACTCGCATAAAAAGTCGCACTTAAAATCCTCCAGGCCTATTTAAGTGAGCTCCGGATCCATCGGGCTCCCGCCGGACACCAAAACCAGCCCGCCTGGTCGAAAGAAATGTAGAAAGAGATACAAAGGAGGTAAAGCTTCAAGTTTCTTTCCTTTTCGCAAGCTCAAAAAGTGCGGTCTCCATCTACAAACATGCTCTATGAATAGCGAATACAAAATGGCAAAATCTACGCTCCGCTCCAGAAGGTTACGACCTACCAGCCCTAGCTTCGCTCAAACTCTTCTAGGAGGAAAAGACCCCTGGCGATGATCTCTTCGGGCATCTCTCCTCAGGATTCACAACGAATGTATCCCTCGATCCTTTTCTCACGATCGAGGTCCTGCTCCAACTCAGCTCGGACATCAAAGACGTCCTTCAAATGGATCACCATTGCATCATCAGCCTTGGTCCGACCTAGTGCTGCTTCAGTCCAAGCGTCGATTATTCTGACCCGAACCTTCGAGAGCTCAGACTCCAGCTTCATGATCATATCCACTCGAGTCGAAACTTGAACCTGCACCTAAGCCCTCGGTTCACCACAAGCATTACTAACTCGGTCGGCGTCGCCCTTAAGGTACTCCTAAGCCTTCGTCTTTTTTTGCAACTAAAGAATAAGCGAAAGCCTAACCTCAAAGGTTAAAAAAGGCGAAACGCTTACTATGAAAGGCCTCCTGCCCCATCAAATAGCTCTCGTAACTCGAGTTCCGGTACGCCCCATATTTCCAGTACATCAAATCAAATTCCTTCCCCACGCCAAAGAGCATAAGGGACTCACCCTCATCCAGAGTCCTCCGAGGTCTAGCCCCATGGCGGAGCAGCTCAAACCTGAGCCTATCAAAATCCTGCAAGAGGAAAACTTGATAAATAAGGGAAGATACGAAAAGCGGAAGAACTATGCCGAGGCTCACCGCAAAGTGAAGCCGGTGTACTTCTACAAAGGCCGAAACATATTCCTGCAGGCCCAGCCCCCTCGGCCTTGGAAAGAACCGACCTCGGTTGAAGCATCATCACTCAGAGGAACCGCTGCTCCGGGATCAAAAATTTCAAGAACAGTAGGCTCGGACGATGTTCTCTTACCGGAGACATGAACCCATTTAGCCTCATTAAAAGCTCTATCGCCCTACGAGCCCGTATCCTATCTATCGCCATCGTCTCCTGGCTCGGAAGCCTACAACTCCTCCCCATCTCCGGAGAAGCAGGCCTCTCCTCAGGGGGATCATCCGATACCTACAGATGCCCATCTAAACATGATAGGAGAAGGCATAACTAGCAAAGCGCGGCGCATGCCTCCTAAAGAGTATTGTCAGTTTTTCGAGCAAATATCATGGGTTCCTAAGGTATAATACCAGTGGTCAGCACCCGAGCAAAGCGATTTGTCCATGACCGGTCTCTGTCGTCCCTAGCAACAGCGATCAAGGGCGTGATCAATCGGCACCATGGAATCAGCAGGCCCCAATGGCCCCAAAAAATGGGGGGGAGGGGAGGGGAGCTTCCCCCCCTTCGGATTAATCCCATTATTGCCGCCATAACAGCCGCAAAATTAGAAGACTAAAAGGCGGGAAGACGTACATGAGTGTTTATACCGGAAATGCGGCGCGGAAAATGGCAACTACATGAGACAGAGTAACTCCTGGGAGGGAGGAAATAGCCTTATGCCATACATTGGAAGAACTGCAACGACTCAAAGCCGACCGAAGACGCCAACCAATAGCACCACCTCCAGCCTTGAGGTAATATTCAACCCCGAAGACCTCCGTCATAATAAGACGACACAACAGAGGGCCAACAACACCTTCACCAACACAAGATTGGCACGCAACTTCAAAGGTCTCCACCAAGGGAAACCACTCTGTGAAGAAATAAGCGTTTTTTGAACAACGCCCATACAAAATGGGCTTCGGGTGTTGTCCATGATGATCCAAGCATGAGAGAGCCTCCATTTAGAGGCTACTTTCAGGAAATCACCGGCGTCTCCTGTCCACGGGTCCCCGAGCAAATTTCTTCTCGAGGGTTATTATGAGGCTCGAAAACATTATCCACGCTTCCACGCGAAGTCAGGGTCCCGGCGGTCTGAGGATATTGGCCTTATTCGGGTTCAGCCCGAGGAACCACGAAAGGCCCCGCACGAAGCCGTTTCTATCAACCGAAGGCCGGGAGGAATACTTGCATCCGAGGTTAGTATTACAGACGACAAAATAGGATCGTGCATTCAGAGTTGCCGCAAACATAAAGAAATACATCAAGTATCAAAGGCAGGAATCAAGGAAATATCTTTGTATTCATAAAATGTTCACTTACAACGACCCTCGGGGGGTCCTTACATATGATTACAAAAGCCCGCAAGGGGATCCTTACATAGAAAAAAAGAAGTTCAAGGATATGCATACAACAAGAGCCTAAGAATCTAGCCTATTCCCAAAATGCGGCATCTCTGTCATCATCCCCTCAAGCGTATGACCTCAAAGACAATATCTTCCAAGTCCAATCCCCTCGGGGACCTCATCCTGATCCTCCCGGAATGCCATCTTTAAAAGGAAGGATATATAAGAGGAAGGCGGGGAGAAGAGCAAAATGACGAACGAGAGGACGGAAGAAGACAAGAAGTGGCCGGGTGAAAAATTTGGCTAGTACAAACTCTGGCAGTACTACCATTATAAAGCCACTTCTTGAGACGTTGCCTCGGCCCGGGAGGCAACAGCCAGCAGAGACTATTGCCATATCCCCCTAGAATCCAAAGGGGGTGTAACATGCCAAGCCGAGGAAGGAGGGTGAGCAGCGGTGTATAATCCGAGCCCCCTCTTGAGCAGCGGTGCATGATTCGAATATCTCCCCGGGTCGGAATAAATTGGTCCCCTACTTCATCGCCCCGAGCCAATAGAGACAACAACAACAACAACAATAACAACAACAATAGCATCACAGCGGCACAACTTCATCCAACCAAAGAAGGATCGAGAGTTGGGCCATGGCACACATGACATAAGATCTTAAGGCCGTGGGCCTCAAAAAATAATGAGATAGCAAAGAGTAAAAATGGAAGGAAAGGAGGAAAGGATGGGTATCAAAGGAGGTTTGAATGAAAAACTGATCACAAGAAGCCCCATTTATAAGGGAAGGGCAAAGTAACCGACGGCGCCATTACCGCTATCGAAAAGCATAACGGCAGGCGCAATCAATGCATTTATTAAAGCTAAATCGATAGCAATGATATGAACCCGAAGAACGAGGAGTCACGACATTTCAGATGATCCTGGAGAAGCGAAAGGGAGAAACGCCTCGGCACTTGTAAAAGGGGCTACGCCGTCAGCACGACGTCATTAAGGGAGCCCAAGAAGTGAGGTGTCAAAATAATTTCTTATCGCTTTCCTATAAGAAACGCGGAGACTATCCGTGCACGGTGAAATCGAAGGGCCGATTTCTCATTGACAAAATGCTTCAGAAGGTCACCCCGGAGGCCTAGGACCTCGAGCCGGTCACTACCCTCAAGATCTGTCGACACCCAACCAAGGATAACATCGGCCGAAACCCCGACGAACGCGTGAAGCTCCCGAAGAATGCATCCGGAGTCCATTAAGTCTATTTTAGCAGCTCAACATCGGCCCACGCATACGTCATAAAGCTAGTTGCCTGTCCCATTTTATTTCCTTTATCACACAACGTATCTTGTACTAAGTTTGGGCTCCCCCCTCTTATAAAAGGGGAGTCGTTAACACCCTGTAAGGCAGAGCTCCAACTATTCTCCATATGATAAATAATATATCTCTCTCTCTTTCTTCTCTCTAACTGGCTCGTCCTTACTAGCTCAATGCCACTTTAGCATTTACTACTCTCTCACTTGTTCTTCATTTATTGCTTGGTATTGGCCATAAAGAGCCTTGTTTGATCACATTCTAACTGTTATCCCATTCCCGACTACCCCCGATAGCTCGAGATCGAGCCAAGATATTGACCTCGAGGTCCTCCATCGACCAGTCCGAAGCTAGGGAAGCAAGCCCCTCGGTTTGATTACCGCCCCGTTTTAGCTTGTATTTTATCGTAAAACTTCATATTCTTAGCACCGTCTGCTCTACAACTAGCATAAAAATAGATCACGTATTTTTAGAATCTCATTTATAGATTTAATTGTCGTTACCATTTTCACGGTAAACAGGCATGAATCGGGTAATTATTATGTCATAAAAGTTCCATCGGTATCGGGTGCGAGTGGCGGCCACGTCTCATCCTGTTTTGGGCGCAAAATATTGAAACATTTTTCATATATACTCCCTCCATTCACTTTTACTTGGCATGTATACTTAAAATAGAGTTTCATTTTTACTTGTCATTTTACGCATATTAAGAGAAGATAGATCTTTTTTTCTATTATACCCATAGTATTTATTACTCATTTTATATTATTTTCTCAAATTCAATAAAATATGCATCAATTAATATAGGTATCATGGTAAATTATGCACTTTATTTATTATTTCTTAAGGGACATGAAAAGTCAAAACATGTCTAGTAAAAGTGAACGGAGGGAGTAGATATCTATCGACTTGCTCCTCGTAAATGTCTATCCTTCATATTGGCGTGAACTCCTTGCGCCTCGGTACTTCTAAGTGAAATTTTCACTTTGTTCTTTTCCAACATGTCGTCCAGACATACCCATTGTCTGAAATGTAAGTAATAGTGAAATTCAAACCCATTTCCCGTTTCCAGAACTCTTCTTGTTTTTTTCCCTCCTTCATGTGCCATTAATTGAACCAGAAATGAAGAGGTTATGTCATGTACAGATATAGTTTAAGCATGATGTTTGAACTTTATCCGGCATGTATATTTCCAGTTATTGTAACATACATTAACTATTGGGGACGTGGTACACACAAACAAATAAAGACACAAGTATTCTTTACATGAGGTCTCAGCTTTCATCTATCAAACCTACAACTCGATGTGACCGTCAAGACTACAAAGCCTGAGACACAAAAGAGCTGAAGCTAGGTTCAGTAATGAGGCCTCAGAATGGAGACTGCTTCCCCCTTTAGCCGCGGCTTGAATCAAGATTGGTTGGGCCAGTGACCTTCAAAAATGGATGGTAAAACCAAAAAAAAAAAAAAAAGAAACTGAAGGTTGATATAACAGTTGTACAAAGAGGAAGGCTTTGAAGAATCATTATTAACTCAGGCTTTCATTCTTTCAACTTTTTGAATAGAATACTTGAGTTCCTTCTGAATGTTCAATCTAGAAGGTGACATGACAATATCTTTCCAAACTGAGCCAGATTGATAAGCTGGATGAGGGTTCTTGTAAAGTTCATATATGGAGTCAGCTCCTTCGTTCAACCTCCCTACCACATCCAATACATCTATCTCATCACGGTCCACCAACAATGTCCTGTCTCTATCCTTCCATCCTATCAACTTTTGAATACTCCTTGTTAGTACATATGCCATTACATGAAAAATGTCTAGACAATCAGAATGTGCAGATATATAACTTATTAGTTGTACCTTAGGGGGGCCTTCCAAAGTATTAGTGGAATATAACCTTGCATTATCCACAAGCTGACAGTATGTATTGAATGCTCTAGCAAATCTCTTGTGTGACTTAAGTTGTGAGTTTACCCGAACAGCTCTCCTACACATGATAGCTCTCCTGTAAAGAATAGAAACAAACTTAATGCTAGGAGAATTAGCAGATTTGTCTGTTTTTTACTGGAGTGTATATGTTAATAGTAATTCTTCTCCATTTTCATATCAACATTCTTTATCTTTCTTTTTCTTCAGCCACCACGTAAGTTTTCTTGACCCCTGTTCCATTTTTCTTTTGGCAGATAATTGTGTTATCAGGGTCAGCTTGTGCGCGCCGATATGCCTACTACCACCAGACAGGTACCTAGAAACTCTTCCCATCAATACTAATGCAGATGGGAAGAAATTACCTAGTGTTCCTTCAGTACTTTATGACTATGATTCACGCATTAGTTAGATCTTTTGCATACCTTATGCCTCTAACGACGGCTAAATAAGCATCACAGACAACTCCAACCAATTCTATTCTATAAGGTCTTCTCTTTCTAATTCCATCAGTTTCTTGTTCTTCATCAATCTGTTCCCAGTAGTTTTCAGTAGCACTTCCATCGTCCTCTATTTTGTAACCGGGCCCCATGCGGTAGCGGCGCCGGTGAACGTTTCTAGCCATGGCTATTGTCTGCACTACAAAGGGTATCCATGACAGCGTGCCATCCATGATCACATCCCTTCCTTCATTGAGTGCTGTTACAAGCAGGGATGATGCTGCATCTGTTGATGACTGATGTACCTGCAAATTGCATGAAATTTACTTCTTAAATAACCAAAAGAATTCAAGGACATAAATATCGTAAAAAAGGACCTAAGTCCTCCAAATGTTTTAGATGAAATATTATTTAGAATTTGTTTCCAGTAATTGTTAGCCTTCTTATTAAAAGACTCTTTTACTCATAATAATTGATAGAATAGTTTGCAGGAGGTACACATCTTTCTTCTCAATGTGGAATTACGTAGATAGTCAGCCTGCATGTTTGATAACTGCGCTAATGTACTGACTATATCGGCACCATAGCAGTAGCATACCACTTTGGACCTAGCTGCCGGCCTAGCTAGTTACCTATGAGACAAGATTTTTCTCCAAATAAACTAGTGAATGCTTTGCAGCAGATATAGCATTTGGATGAATTCACATGATTTTCTCTCCCTATGCCACATTCGACAGGTAGACCGGGCATCAGAACCTCGGATTAGCACAGAGATGCAACTCTTTATGCGTAACATTTCAAAGGGGTTTGGGGTAATGGGAAGGTGGGGGTGGGGGGTTAAGAAGAATAATAACCAGTTCAGCAGTTTGCAGCATGTCATGATGTCCCCTGGAGCTAAGAGCTTTGTAAATAACATCTGATTCTTTGAAGGCATCTGCTTCTATCACAACAACATTAGCTGCAGCTCCAATCCAGAATGGTCTGCATCCAAATTTTGGCAGTCACTGCATTAGTATCTTTCACATAATGATTTATCACCTCCATTGAAAGAACACCTCATTAGAATCTTACACACACATATGCATGTATATATATATATGTATGTACACTTGCAAATAACGACGTTCTTACTCTTTGAGAATGTCCTTGAGCACGGTGCTTTTCCCAGCACCCATGCCACCACCCATAAAGAGGAGGACAGGGCTTCTATCTTTGTGAGCCATTGGCACCATCACATCTGTGCACTGTGAATCATCTGAAGAAACAAGTCCTATTGCTTTCATCTCCTCAACTAAGGTAGTAAGAACTCTTGCAACCTTCAGATTCTTTGTCACCCTTTCAAATCTTTGTTCCCTTTATAACGCACAAAACAACAAGATGAATAGTTCATAATATGTACCAAGTTCAGCAAAAGTAAAAATAATAGTATGATTTGATTGGAAGCCACTATGCTAATCTAGTACTGATTTAAGTACTTTCTGACCAGCTAGGGGTTACATAAAATTGGAAAATTTTATTTTGTGTCTCATACAACTAACACTAGTGACAACTTTTTTGTCTCGCAGTTTTGTGGACCCAGATTTCTGTGGACCCAGAAGGGTAAGATTGGGTCCACAAATTTGTGAGACAAAAAGGAAACTCATACAACTAGTGTAAGTTGTACGAGACACAAAATAAAATTTCTCCATAAAATTGTATAACATCTTAGCTAAGGAAATCATAAATGTCAATATCTGGAATATTATCCGAAAGCTGACCATAATAACAATAAAGTTAGGTCATGGTCTCCTGGACGAGGCAGATGGACACCAAACACATCTGGACTTGTCTATACGAAATCTGTTTTCAATTGACTAGAAATCACAGGGAATTACCAATTACCAATAAAGATATTTGGCATAACAACCTTCTATTTGAAATCTCCGTTTTCATGTGGAGGTGAATTCCCCATATTGTAACCTCAGAAGTTCGCTTAAACTATCAAAAAATTAAAAATAAAACATTCAACATCTTCTTTACTATATAAAATGACTTTAACTCAGACTGCTTGGAGTTCTGTTGCAGTAAAGCACGTATCACATCATAAGATTTGTCGACCAGATAGAAATTTCTCAATTGGTTGATATACAAACCAAAAACTAGTTGATCAATCTATCACAAAAAATTATATCATTTAGAAATGCGGAAGGCTTGGTTGTAAGCATGGACGGGAAACTCATAACTCACTTAAGTCATTTTATACAGACCAGCTCTAGAATAGTGTGAAAAGTAAAGGATGGAGAAAATCAAAGCTACTATGGTAACATGGTGAAATCCAGAACAGAAAACAAAAGGTGTGACGGTAACAGTAATGGCAAACAACCAGAATGCACAAAGGAGTGCCAAAGAATTCAAGTTAACTATAAGAGCTAGCGCTACACCTGTTGGCAAAGTAAAAGGCTAAGCAAAGGAACCAAAGCGATGATTCATCAATTATAATCCTAGTAAGTATGAAAGAAATAATGCATCTGACCATGTACACACACTATTCCAGGGATGTCATAAAGGTTGCAGATTCTTTGACATGTAGTTTTGGAAACATCGGGGAATTACCAACAACAAATGAGTATCATAACAACTAATATATTTCGTAATGATAATTACATATTCCAAACACGAGAAAAAAGGAGGTACGATTTCATGACATCCTCATCTAAGTATTTACATTTAGACTATCACAATAAACATGTATGGTTCTGTCTAAACCCCTATTAAACCATATGATCCTACAAATAGGATTGTTTGAATTTCTCCCAATTGGCTAAAATTTGGATAAGGCCTAAAAACGAAAATCGATAACGATGGCCATCAATCTGACTATAGGATGAAAGAGCAAATATTAGGAAATACAGTTAATACCTAGTAGCAGCCATGACAATGTTTTGGAGCTTCTTTTTGGGCTCAAAGTGATCAGCACTCAATACCTGAAAGATAATCAAAAGGAAAGGAATGCGAGTTCGTCAACAACAATTCGAACTTAAAATTTTGTTTTTTGAGGTTATAATTTCTGAAGTATGTATCTATTTCTTCTTATTAACTGGATTTACCTGGCTCATCATATATGGAACCTGACTCCAATGGAAAGCGAAGTAACTGAGGATGCATCTCTCAAACTCTTCAACAAGTTTTATAAACAGCGAATCAGCATCTGGTTCATTAGAAAAGTAGCTATACATATCTTCTTCACACCCTTCTGATTTTATTATGTACTCAGTAGCTAGCTTACACATATGCGGACACTCTCTCCTATCTGCAAATCCCATTTGTCTAGCTGCATATTCATACATATATGTTCAGTTTTAAAATCACCTCGTTGAAAGGCTTAAATCTGTTAGAAAGAGAAAACTTTCTTACCGAAATTTGTGATCTAAAACATTTCATGACATTACATAGCGACAAAAGCATGCCATTAAGCATAAAATTGGACCTTTATGGTTAAGAAGTTTTCAAATGTCGAAAAATGTCATTAATGTTGAAACAAACTAAAAGGAAGTGATATAGGAAATAGAACATATCAAGTACTTAAGTTTATCCTTAACACGCCTTTCACGTGCGACCTGGCTTCTTTTTCAAGTAGACGATGGGTGGAAGTGAGGGTTGCTTAGACCTGCTCTAATACAAAGCTAAGGTACGGGACCACGTCATCTAAAAGCTTAAACTTTTAGAGAAACGCACTTTTAATTGCTTAATTACATCTACAACAACAGATACGATCCTAAATATAATAACACTAACCAAAAAAGGAAGAGAGAAACGTAGAAAACCCAAAAGGGGATCCAAGACTTCAATCAAATAATTACCTACATACAAGAACAACCCTTTAAAATCTCACAGGTAATGGATTTGGGGAGGATAGAGTATACACAGACCTTATCCTACCCGATGGAGTAGAGAGACTGTTTTCGATAGATCCCGGGCTCAAGAAAACGAAAAAGATAGAAAAAGATAATATTCAATAATAACAGCATTATAAGAAACAGAAAATAGTTGAAACACAAAACGGGAGAGAATAATTACCTACATAATGGGAAAAATTTTCAAACTTGAGGACCTTCCTGGTACGCGAAACATCAATACGTGGAATGATCTTCTGGTTTCGGAAATTCTTGAGCCGATAATACACAGCCGCTGAAAGGATTAATCCAATGCAAGATGCTAAAAGGATCTGGGTATAAATAGGCTTTATGTTGAAACAGTAGTACGAAGGAGAATTCAATTCAGAATAAGAAGAAGAAGCAGACATATTAATTCCCATGCAAAAAGGGTCAATTACATTAATGCAGAAATGGCTTGTGTTAATCGTTCAGGTTGTTTTGGTAATCCGATCAAGTGCGAACATGATCTTGAACTTAGAATAAGTTTCACTTCTTCTATTTATATCTTTTTACTTTATCAAATTATCCCAGAAAAGGAAAAGGATAATTAGAGGAATCTCTTTTAGGGGAAAAATGTTTCCTAATTGAACGATACACAATGTGCAGATTCCAATTATTTGACTAATCTACCCTTTGTTTCTAATTGTCATCCTCTTTAACAAATTTTTGAAATAAAAAAAGGAATTGAAATGAAAAACAGAATCTTAAAGTTCCACGCTGCAAAGTACCAAAAGATTGTTTAAAATAGTGAAATAATTTTTGAAAGATAAAAAGTAGACTATACTTGAAAAGTGAAAAATTACTAACGAAATAAATTTACATAAATTTAATCACAAAGCCACGAGAGTTTAATTATAATTCAACTTAGTTGCATGGAATAATTATCGTAAAATTTGAGAAATGTATGTTTTTACCCCCTCCCAAAATAATAGCCGACAAAATATATTTTTGTATTTATGTATATTATATATTAAAATATACATACTTTGTGTACATTTTGACTAAAAAATAAAATTAGTTTCGGCCAATTTTGTATTTTTCCCTAAATTTATTAGTGTTAGAAATTCACAAATCCGAAACGATTGAAATACTAAGAATACTAAGAACTACTCCTTATATTTCAATGCATTCGAACTTTTTCAGAGAACGAAGAACAATATGACTATTTCTCGATGTGAATATGGATGCAGAATTTTAATTTTTTTTTTTAACAAAATAAAACTTAATATTTAAAGATTATATAAAAAGTACTATAAGCCACAATAGTTAACAGTTCATGAGTATATTCAAAATTTATTTGAACCTGACCAAAGAAATCTTGTTTGACACCCCAAAAATAATAGGTTTGCATAAATCGAAACAAAGGGAATAATTACATATAAACTAAAACAAATTATGGTGTGTTAGTTTTAAATCTAGATGTTGTCACTAGTTATAATGACCCAACCGGTTGTTTTGAGTTCTAGCATCTCGCTCCTTAATTTGAGACTTCACATAGGTTCACTTGGTGTCTTATAACTTGTGAGTATTGGTGATTTTGGTCCCGAAGGTTTCGGGAAGGATTTCAAATGCTATCTTGCTATATTTAAGAATTAAAATTTAAATAGCAACCTTACACCTTGATTTTAGTATATGTGTTTAGATTCATGATTTGAAGCTTCTAATAGGTTCACGTGATGATTTTAGACTTGTACGTGTGTTCGAATTATAACCCGAGATGCTCGAGTGCATTCATAAGTATCTTGGTGGAGTTTAATTAGGAAATTATACCTAAAAATAATATCGTTGCCATGTGGTATGTGTTTGGGGGTAACATATATGTGAGGTGACGAGCATATATGCAGATGTCAAGTGTTTCTTGTATTCGAGTAAAGATAAATTTCATATGCTTTATTTATTTTACTTTTTTTGAACTGGAAAAGGATACTTATATTATATGTAACATACTAGGGCTAGAGCCCGTTAACATTGTCATTAGTACATATGCATTCATAGCCTATCATTATGCCTCGCAAGGCACAATCATTCCCTAGAGCAGCCAAACATTCACATTGGTCACTAGAACAGTTCCTAGCATAAACATACCCATCCTGATCCTTGTCATATACATCTACAATAAGTTCAGGTGGTAAAACAAAAGTACATAAGTTATTGTAGCTAGTTTTCTTTAACGCCGCCTTTGCCAAAAGATGTGCCACCATATTTCCTTCGCGGAAGCTATGCTTCAATGATATTGTCCCTTTCCATGATGCCTCCTCCATTAACAACCTGCATTTGTGAATTAAATTATTGTTAGTAGGGTAATCTTCACTAACGACGCGTATGACCTCTGTGGCGTCAGTTTCCACTTCTACTAGGAATAAATATTCCTTGATAATTAATTATAATGCATGCCAAAGGGCTTGGAGTTCCGTTTGTATTGGTGAGGTTGCTTGGATTTTCTTAAAAAATCTTGTCTTCCATTTTCCCTTGGAATGACGAACTACTCCACTGATGTCCCCTTCCAGATTGTTGCTTTCGAATGCACCATCTATGTTGACCTTGAACCAACCTTTCAGTGGCCACTCCCATTTGACATTTATCCTTATGACCTTGTTATAAGTAGTATTCTTGGTTGTAAGTAAGGTGTATTCAGTTGCTTGATCAATAATTTTTTTTAACTATGATGTGTGAGGTTTGGTTGTTGATGTTATTATGGTTTCTGTTGTTCCAAATGCCCCAAATAGCAAATGGTAGAACCTCTTTACAAGTTACGTAAGCCATTGAAATTTTTGGAGTTGTGTTTAGTAATGACTCAAGCCATGAATTAGCTGTCCTATAATTGTTTATGGACACCCCTAGGGTTTGCCATAAAGTGTGAGCTATGGGGCATTCCCAGAAGATGTGGTATATGGATTCATTGTTGGCCTTACATATTGGGCATGTTGGATCAATATTAATACCAATTTTAGCAAGATAGCCTCTTGTGGGTAGTCTCATATGGTAGAGCTTCCAAATGAAAAACATAATCTTGTTAGGGCAACGTAGCCCCCAAATCCACTTAAACGTTTGTGTATTTGGTGTTTGGTCTTCGATTAGCTTATAGGAAGAGGATGTTGTGAATATATCACTAGGGTTAAGACTCCAAATGAGATCATTTGGAGGAGTACTTTGGCAGTCTGGATCAAGAGCATATATACTGTTTGTGACTATTTTTGAGAGGTCGAAGGAAATTTTTTCTAAGTTTCACCCTTTTTTCTCCCAGATATCATTAATTGTTAACCTATCCTCTTTTTTATTTACAGGCCCTGAAATGCTATTACAAAGACTATTAATATTTGGGATCCAATTTGTGTCCCAAATAGTCATATGGGAGTGTCTATTTACTGGCCACCTAATGCCTTTATGGCATATAGTCCAACCCTTTATGAGGCTTTTCCAAGTGATTGAGGAACCATTTATTCTCCTTCTTTTTCCATAAACGCTAATGAATGCTGTAGCCCATAAAGAGTTTGTATTAGTAAGGATTCTCCAAGCCAGGCCTGTTAAGAGGGCTAGGTTTTTTGATTTAGCTTTCTTGATCCCCAAGCCTCCATTTAACTTAGTGTTTGTGACTGTATTCCATCCAAGAAGGTGTAGCTTCCTCCTATCCCTCGTAGTTCCCTATAAGAAGTCTCTCTGTATCTTGTCTATTTATCGAAAAGTTTTTGTGGGAAGAAGATTTATTTGCATAAGGTGGTTTGGCAGTGTATTTAGAGTAGATGTTATTAAGGTGCACCTTCCCGCCATGCTAAGATACATGGCATTCCAATTATTTAATCTAGCACGCATTTTATCAAGTAATGGCTGGCAATCCTTATGCCTAGGGTAGTTATCTAACATCGAAAATCCTAGGTAATTACCATAACTGTTACTTATAGTAATACCAAGTATTTGAGTAGTCGTGTCCCTTGTGTGTTTTTTACAACTTCTAGACATGAACATTTTAGATTTGACTATATTGATGCCTAGATCGGATAGATTGCTAAAATCTTCCATGCATCTGTTAATAGTCTTAAAAGTATTCTGCTTAGCTTCACTCATAAGAGTTAAATCGTCTGCAAAAAATAAATGAGATAGGGGAGGCATCCCAGGATTGATTTTAATAGGCACCCAACTCCTTATATCTACTTGGTGCTTAATGTTTTTTGAAAGCATATCCATACAGATTATGAATATGTAGGGTGACATGGGGTCTCCATGTCTAATCCCCCGTGTTGGGGTAAATTCCTTAGTTTTGTTACCATTAACAAGAATTGAAATTGTACTAGTAGTAACACAACTTAGGATAAGGTCACGAATTTTCCTTGGAAATTTAAAAAATCTAAGCGTTCGATAGATATAAGACCATTCCAACTTATCGAACGCTTTTTCCAAATCAAGCTTTACAACAAAATTTTCTTTTCCTTTGGCTATATTAAAACTTTTTAGAACTTCTTGGATGATGATTGCATTGTCACTAGCTCACCTCCCTTTTATAAAGCAAGCTTTTTCTATGTTGACCAATTGGTTAAGAAAAGGCTTGATTCTGTTGGCGATCTCTTTAGTGAACACCTTATAGATCATATTGCAAAGACTTATTGGTCTAAAATTCCTTAGTGTGTTAGCATTTTTAATTTTTGGAATTAGGCAAATATAGGTCTTGTTCACCTCCTGGGCATTGTTGATGTGTTAAAAATATTTTGGCATAGATATATTACCTTGCTACCTAATATGTGCCAAAATCTTTGGAAACAAAAAGGATGTAGTCCATCAGGGCCTGGTGCCTTATATGGCTTGAAGGAAAAAAGAGCTTTTCTAATTTCTTGATTTGTTAAGGGCCTGTCTAGGATTGAGAGATCACTTGAGGTAAAATTTGTAACATCATATTTTATTAACTTCCAGTCAGTCCTCTTGTGAGATGTTGTGAAAATCTTGGAGAAGTATTGAGTGACATGATTCATTATGGAGGATTGGTCTTCAATCCAATTTCCTAAGTCATCTTTAAAGAAAATAATATTGTTTTTTCTCCTCCTATTAGTGGCTTTTATATGACAAAACCGAGTATTAGTATCCCGTTCGTTTAACCAATTAACTCTAGACCTAATTTTCCAGTAGTCTTCTTCCAGTTTGAGGATTGTGTTGTATTCCTCAATTAGACTAGTTTCTAGGTCTTGAAGGAAATAACTAGTTTGGTAGTTAATAGATTTTTGAATCCCATCAATTCTTTTGAGGAGCTTTCTTTTTCTTGCAAAAATATTTCCAAATGTCATATTTTTCCACTCTAACACATTTTTTGGAATAATTCACTCCCTCCCATTAGGTCTTTGTTTTCCCAACTAGTGGAAACAAGCCGGCAGAAATCCGGATGAGTGCACCAATAAGTTTTTATTCTAAAGGATCTGTCCTTATAGAAATTTATTCTATTATTAAGGTTAATCAGTACGGGATTATGGTCTGAATGAATTTTTGGGAGATTAGTTATGGTTACGTTGGCATATGCCTGTAACCATTCATCATTAGAGTAAATCCTATCTAGCCTCTCCATTATCAGACCCTTTCTTTTCCTATGATGGTTTGACCATGTGCACTTACACCCCTTAAAACCTAAATCAACTAGGTTACAATAGTTTAGGCAGTTTATTAAGGAACTTGCTCTGTTTTGGTTTATATTCCTACCTCCAAATTTGTCACTAGTATTAATAACTTCGTTGAAATCTCCTTCCACTAACGAGGGGCCTTTGTAATGGTCGTAGATACTTCTTAGATTTTTCCATAACCTACACCTATAATGAACATCAGTACTAGCATATATTGCAGTAAATAACGACGACAAGTTTTTCGATTTTACCTCGATCATTGCATGGATGGCTTGGCCATTCCTAGTGAAGTTGTTGATTGTTACCACTTCGTTGTTCCACAAAATTACAAAACCTCCACTCTGCCCTACTGATGGAACCTCAATCATTTCTGTAAAGCTAAAAGCCTCAAGGACAGATAAATGGCTCTCCATTTTTGTTTCTAAGAATGCAACCAAACAAGGTCTGTGAGTATCCATTAGTTTTCTGAAATTCCTATTAAAATTTGCATTATTTGCACCTCTAACGTTCCAAACTATGATGTTGTTAGGCTGATGCATGGGGATGTTGTTGGGGGGGGGCGGGGTTATTGTTTGGAATCATCCTTAGGGAGGGGACTAAGATCACTACATTCTTCCCCACAATTGGCTCTTGTGGAGGTCAAATGTCCAGTGAGCATTTGTATAGTGTCACTGGGCAACTGAAGATAGATTTCCTTTCTAGCATCTCCCTGAATATTAGTATTTTTACCTTGCTTAGGCTTGAAAAAGCCACTGCTGGCTCCCCCAAGTGTGGCAGGTTTTCCATCTCCTCTCCTTCCTCCTGTACCCCTTCTTGATTTGGCATGTTTGGTGGTGGTACTTGCTCGTCCATTGGTTCTGGTTGTGGATCATGTTGTTGGTTGTGCATTTCCTGGGCCGACCATTGTGTGAACACTAGATTCAAAAGTATTAGATCCTTTGGAGCAAAAAATGGAAGATTCAGTGGTGGATTTTGGAGTATTTGCTGGTTTGGGTTGTGTGGAATGTTCCACATTTGTTGCATGTTATTGACTAGGTTTGGATTCATTGATGGGGCTAGTGGTTGAAGAATATTGTTCATCCACATTTGGTTTACATATTTGTTCATGGCTAATCTCATCCCTTCTGAGATCAGCTGAGCTAGGAAGTGAGTGTTTTGGATGATGAGAATGGATTCCTGCCCATTGATCTCCATGTTGAAGGATACTGCATGGCCCTGTAACCCTAGTTCTACCCACGATTGTGGTATGTGGTTGGGTGGGCTTGGCGGCTGAGCATAGATCACCGGATTTGAGGGGAATTGAGGTGGGAGATTTGGAAGGTTGTTCATGTTTGGATTGCAAGAGACATGAATCAGTTGTAGCAAACGATATCTCCTCCTTAGTGTTAGTGGGGGTCTTGCCATTTTTGCACGCTTGTGTGTTTATAGGAGGAGTGGTAGTAAGGTGATTGGTGGTGTCGTTAATAATTGGTTCTATTTTTATAGCTTGGGCAGGCTGTTACATGTGGTATATATCAAGATCTTGCATAGATATATCCTCCGTCACTTGTCTACTTTTATGTTCCAAGTGTTTTAGGGAGGATTGGTCGTGAGGATTGGGACATGCATGCATAATAAGAGTGTTATTATTATTAATAGTTAGGTAATTAGTATTAGTAGAGTACTTGATTACTTCTTTGGTTGCTTGATTGATTGTGGTATGGGTGATATCCAATTCCATAGCATTAAGCAAAAGATTTTCTTCACAATCATGTCTGAATTTGTTGCTACGTCTGTGACATTTGTCACGAGGACAGCTTGTTCCTCATGCAAAATATTAGTTTTTTGATTTTCTTTATTGATTTTCATTTTCCCAAAAACCATGTACTGCTTCACTGGTTTAGCTAAACTGCTTTCACCCTTATCATTCTGTTTAGTAACTTGATTTTTGTTGGTAAAATTTTTTTCATTATTAAGGTCAGAGTGAAGTGTGGTAGGTAATGTATTAGGAATATTAGGTAATATCTGTTTGTTAATATAACTTAAAGGTTGAGTATTGAGGTACTTACCTAACACAGCATCATACATTCGAACATTTATACCTGGGGATAGATTTGCACCAGCCTTGTGCGTGCGTTGATTGGCTATCTTAGCTTTTCCTTTCCTAAGGAAAGAAACTATCATCCATTCCACTGCTTGCTCAGTTTTTGATATTGGTGGCTCAATGTCTGACTAGCCTCCCTTTGGTGCAGTTGGTGAGGTGCTTTGTGTACAATGCAGACTTATAAAAACTCAAAATTTAGAGAGAAAGAGCGACCTCTCACTAAAAAAAACCCCACTACCCACAACCACATTCCTCCAAAACCACCAGATAAACTCAATCCTCAACCCCCAAGCACACCATCCTATAAGGCAAAACTACTACAGGATGAGTTCTTCATCAACAACAACACCATTCCAGCAGATGAATATATCCCAACACAACCCGTGGACATACAACAAACAGACTTGGATGCCACGAACTCAGGGATGATAACAACCGACTTGAAGCAAATAACGCTGACTGATGAGGATATTAATTGTATGTACAGTCCTTGGAAATTCTCAGTTATCATAAAACTTATAGGTAAACGACTGGTGCATCACTACCTAAAAAAAATTACAAGACATATGGAAAATTATTGAGAACTTTCCTCTTATTGATCTTGGGGAAGATTATTACACTGTCAAATTGGCCAGGGAATAAAATATGACAAAAATACTGCACAATGGACCCTGATTTATTAATGGATTCTTTCTTTCTACTCAAAAATGGGTGCCAAATTTTATAGCCAAAGAAGCTCGCCAAAGCTTTACAGCTGTGTGGGTTCGTCTTCCCCAGTTACACACGGAGTTTTATGATGGAAATATATTATCAAGAATTGGCAACTGCATCGGAAAATTGCTCAAAGTAGATGCATGCACCTCAGCCACGTTAAGAGGGAGGTATGCTAGACTGTGTGTGGAGTTGCCCCTCGACGAACCAGTACAAAACTACCTCCTAATTAGTCTAACACAAATAATCTAGATTACTTATTTTACTTGATTTAAATGTGGTATAACTACTTGAGCTTATTCATGCTAGTATCAGGTTATAGACTAGATTTATGGTAGTATTATAATTTAAATTTGTATGTGTGTCTGGATTAGGACGCAAGGAGCTGAAGTACGATTCAACACTATTACATAAAAATTAAAAGTTTAAGGTTCATAATTTTGACTTGAGAGTTTACTTTAGGTTGCGATGTCTCCCTTTGTGTTTTGAGCCTTGTGGGGATGGTTTGAAGGTAACTGAGGGACTCCGTTGAGTTTCGGTGCATTTAGATTATGTTTTGAAAAATTTGAATTGTTAAAATATGGCTTTCTGCATTGCCATGAGTTCATGAGAGTATTTCTCCCAACCTATAATGAATTTTGTGATTATGCTTTGACAAGAATTATAACAGTTTTGAGTCTAATTTTTAGTGGTTCAAACAGTTCATCGATGGGCATCTACAAATAATTATGATTGTTTTACTGAAGGGTGGCAGCGAGTCTCAATGACGATAGAAATGCTGCAGGTTCATCAGCGTAACGTGACTCAAGGCGCGACACATGGGCTAATGCGGTAGCTAATTTTTGCTACATATTTTTATATCCCTTCTATAAATATTCGTCATTTCATAATTTTCATATGTTTTATCATTTTGTGAGTTAGAGAATATGAATTAAGGTGATTTTGAAGGAAATTTTATCTACTTCATTAGGGTAAGTAATCCTAGATTGATTTTTTAATTATTACATAAATCTATCATTAACTTTTTCTTAGAATTAAAGATTAAAAAAGAGGTAAGGGTTTTGATTCAAATGAGAAGAAAGTACATTTTATAATTTTGAATGCCGACTTGAGTTGGATTTGCAATCTAATTACATATTTAGCCTCGAAAGATTTGTTCACCGCGATTTGGTTTTGGTCTCTGGTTTTGACCATGTGGGTCCTAGATGATTATTTATTGACTTTTGAGATTTTGATGAAAATTAAAGTTTTTTCATATGGAATTAATTTGTATAGCTTTATTTGACCTCATTGAGCATTATATGGCTAAATTACTGGTATTTGGATGTCGTAAAGAAAGGAAAAGGCATTTTTAAGGTTGAAGCTTACTTCGGAGAAGTTCAGAGAAGGTAAATATTATGGCTTCATGTCAGCTTACTTCAGAGAAACTTCCTATTTAGGTATCAGTTTTGGGCATGTCTTCATATTTTCCTATTGAGACATTTATTGGTGCATGATTATTTCATGTTCCTGTTGGGTTTGTAAGGAATGTTCTTGCTTGCGCATGGATATGAATATATCCCTCTAGAGCCACGTAATCACTCGTTCACCTTGGGATGTGTGCAGGTTTTGGGACTTACTGGTTTCCTGGTTTAATTATTATATCGATCGATAAGTTTGAGCCTAAAGATAGAAGCTTTATTTTTTTGTTTTTAAAATGAATCCGCTATGTCTATTCATGCATTTTTACACACTATATTAGTGTATATTATTTACTTATATTATTTAATGCATTTCACACATACAAGATGTTTGTTACAGGTTTATTGGACAACATAAGGTGTCAGATTGATGTAAAATTTGAGTCTTTATTATGCATAATATTCTAAACTAATGTAGAAGCATTTTAATAAATGTTGCTTGATGTATATCTCCTTTATAAGTGGATTGGAGTACATTAGTATATTCTTTGATCATGTTAACGCATGCTTATTATCTTCTACTTTGCCTATACACCTTATTATTTATATTTGCTGCTTGTTGGTTGTTTCACTGTTTGCGTATACATTTATGAACTGTACGTATTATGAAAAGTAAGTATCTTTTGGCAAAACATCACCACTACATCGTTGGAATTCCTTAATACTTATCGAGTACACGTTGATTATTGTACTCATATTACACTTCCACATATTTTTATGCAAGCGTTATTCCTCATACTAGTGGGACCCAGGAGACAGCGCTAAGCTAACACTTGAAGTCTTCGGGTTAGCTGCTTGCTTGGATTCATAGGTTTGGAGTCACCTTCTCTATTGTCTAATTATTACAGTTGTTTTCTCTAAAATAATACTTGTATTATGTATTAATCGTATAGGTCATTTTGAGTATTTGAACTTCGTTCTCCTATTTGATGTTTCTCGTATGTGTATCTAATATTTTATGACTTGTGAGTGTCACGATCCAAAATTCAACTAGTCATGATGTTACCTAACCCGACCTGCTAGGTAAGCCAATTAACAATCAACACAACTCAAATGGGAACAAAAAGAGTAAATGAGTCAAATATTGAATTTTTATACAAACTTCCAAGGATTGGTAGTACAAATCATGAGCTTCTAAGACTTAAAATATACAAAGTTGGTACAAAATAAATACATCATATGTTCGGAATGTATATAAACAGATTTGCAAATTTAAAGCAACCAAGAACAAGTGACAATTATAACAGGAATGTAGGTACATCTTCAATGCCAGCTCCCCCCATACACAACAATATCAACTCCAAGATATGCATGCAAGGTGCAGAAGTGTAGCATGAATACAACTAACCTTATGTACTCAATAAGTAACAACTTAACCTTAGGTTGAATGTAATGGCGAGCTCGGAAGACAGTCAGAGTCGAACATCAATAGCCAATAACAACTAATAATAATATAATGAGAATAGTAAAGGTAAATAACTCAAGAGATATATGCTCAGCTCGTTCACAGTTATGAAAAAGTAGGTGTAACAATCCAGCCGGTCGTTTCATGAGTTACCCCTATGTTTTCCCCATTTCTGCTTTCTTGTGTGTTGTTCAGATGTATTTCATCATATCGCGTTGGTTGTGTGGTGTTCGGAGTGATCTTAGAGTGGAATGAGACACTTAGTCTCTTATTTGGGAGTTTTAGTTGGAAAAGGCAACCGGAAGTTGACTTGTGAGTAAATGATCTCGAAACTTGATTTTAATTGTTCGGATAGCTTCATTAGATGATTTTTGACTTGGGAGCGTGTTCGGAATGTATTTTGGAGGTCCGCTGTAGATTTAGGCTTCAATTGGCGAAATTAGAAATTTCGCATTTTTCAGTCGGCAGCGGAAATCTTGATATCGGGGTTGGATTGGAATTCCGAAAATTAGGGTAGGTCTGTTACATCATTTATGACGTGTGTGAAAAATTTCAGGTCATTCGGATGAGGTTTGATAGGTTTTACGCCATTTGCAGAATTCAGAAGTTTTAGAATTCTTAGGCTTGAATATGAGGGTGATTTGATGTTTTGACGTTGTTTTGAGTATTCCGAAGGTTGGAAAAAGTTTGAATAGTGGTATATGATGTATTGGTAGGTCATATTGAGGTTCCGAAGTCCTCGGGATGATTTCGACGGGTTATCAGAGAGTTGGAAAAATGGAGTTGCACCTGAAGCTGCTGTTTTTCTGTAATAACCGCACCCGCGGATTGGGTACCGCAGGTGCGAGCCGTATAAGCGGCATTATGATCGTAGGAGCGGAAGTTGGTTGGCTGGGGATGCATCGCAGATGCGGAAGGTGAGTCGCACCTATGATCCCGCAGGTGCGGCGTGTTGATCACATGTGCGGATAGAGTGTTTAAGTGAAGTTCCTCAAATGCAGACGTTTTGTCGCATGTGCAGTATTTGGACCGTAGATGCGGAACCCTTGGGCAGAACATATAAATTCTTGCCTTCACGAAATTTGGCCATTTTTCCACTATTTATGTTCGGACTTGGAGCTTTTTAAGAGGAATTGAAGAGGGATTCAAGGGGTAACACTTGGAGGTAAGGTTTTTTAACTCAATACTCGATTCTATGGTGATTTCTAACTGATTAGACATGAAATTAGTGGGATTCAAGGGTTAAAAGTGAAGGCTAGGGCTTGAGTTTTGGAGAGCTTTGATTGGGGATTTTAGGGTCCATTCGAGGTCCAATTTTCGTGATTTTGGTATGTATAGACTGGGTGTATGAAACCCCGAATTTCACATTGTTTCATTACTTTGAGGTGATGCACACGCTAGATGACGAGCATGGGGTCATGCACTATTGGGTATTGTGACTTGGTCCGCCCCTTACGACTATTAAGTTGCGTATTTTATTGAAAACTACTTGATACTATTGTGTTTTTGAAAATACTACTATGTTTTGGGCTGAATGTCATATTTGGACGTCGTGCCAACTGTTTGGACCCTTACGGGGTTTTTACTACTGTTTCCTCACTGTTTTGGTTTAATATCTACATTCAGTCATGCTATGTTTTACTGATTTCATAACTCGATTTTATTTACTATATTCTGATCCTATAAACGATATTTTGGGTTGAATACCCTATTTTACTGTTAGCCCAAGTGGCTTGAGAGATTTCTGACTGAGTAAGGCCGAGGGCCTGTGTTGTGAGGATATCATGGGATCGGGCTGCGCGCCGCAACGTGTTGTACTTTTTGTGATATATGAGACGCTGAGGGCCTGATTTATTATGCCACGAGATGGCTTGTAATAGCGCTTGGGCTGTAGGAGCCCCTTCGGAATCTAAACACCCGCAGTGAGCGCGGGTACCGAGTCTGATCTATGTTTTTGCCCGAGGGGCTGATTACGAGTGATTGTGAGGTAGCTCGAGGGGCTGGTTCTGTTGATATTTTGCCCGAGGGGCGCTTTATGGTACATGTCTTGCCCGAGGGGCTGTTTACATTTCTATCATTTTTACTCACTTTTTCTTCACTTGTTTGAAACTATTGATAAACATTTTTTAAAGTAAAGGTTTTACTGAAACTGAGTTTGTTTATGAGATAAATGATTTCGGTACTATTTTGGAAATGTACTGTATTTGCTGTGGTGTTATGACGTGGAATTATCTATTTTCTTACTACTCAGCTTTCATTTACTTTTATTACTTACTGAGTTGGCGTACTCACATTACTCCTTACACTTTGTGTGCAGATCCAGGAGTTGTAGGTCTTTATAGCGAGCATTGATCGTTAATTCAGTAGGTCTTGGAGTCGACAAGGTAGCTGCATGGCGTTCGCAGCCCTATTCTTCTCCCTCATATCTTCCCTTGATTATATTAGTATTGTCTTCCAGCTTTGTTGGTCTTTATTGTACTTAAAAAGTTCTTGTAGTTGCTCGTGACTTGTGACACCCTGATGTCAAGCTTGTGTGATATTTCCGCACTGATTATTTAGACTTAGATTTGTTAATTAATGACTTAAAAATGACTTCTGTGGAATACTAGTATGATTTGGGATTTGTGTCGGCTAGCCTAGTTTCACGATAGGTGCCTTCATGACCAGGTCGGTTTTAGGGATGTGACATGTTCGTATCAGAGCCTAGGTTACATAGGTCTCACAAGTCATGAGAAGGTTTAGTAGAGTCACGCGTATTGGTACAGAGACATCTATACTTATCCTCGGGAGGCTGTAGAACCTTTAGTCTCGCGGTGGTACCACCAGTCGGGGCCATTAGAGGTCGAGGACGCGGTCGAGGCCGTGGTAGGGGTAAGGGTGTATCCCACACAGTAGCTAGTGCAGCACCTGCAGATCCACCAGTCGCCCCAATTAAGTATCAGGTTCTAGTTGCGGACACTCCAACAGTACCAGCTCAGGCACCGGCCATGCCTATTATTATCTACACCTTCAAGAGGCCCTGGCCCAGATTCTATCAGTGTGCACTCGCCTGGCTTAGGCAGTCTCAGTTACTACGGTTGCAACTATTTCTCAGGTCGGGGGAGGCATTCAGACTCCCGCCACTTGCACACCTGAGCAGGTCGTGCAGGGACTTCAAACACTAGGGGAACCTCCAGCCTAGCTGGTTACAGCTGCTTAGGTCTGTGTAGCAGCTCTTGTGATGCCAGAGGATGATCATCACAGATTGGAGAGGTTTGGTAGACTTCAGTCTCTGACATTTAGTGGTGTTGAGGGTGAGAATGCACAGGGTTTCTTGGATGAGTGTCAGAGGTTGCTTCGGAGCGAAGGTATTCTGGAGGCCAGTAGGGTCTCATTCACTACTTTCCAGATCTCCGGGGCTACACTTAGTTGGTGGGAGGCTTACGAGAGGCATAGGCCAGTTGGCGCAGCGCCCCTTTCTTGGCAGCAGTTCTCTATTCTCTTCCTAGAGAAGTATGTACTTGAGTCTCACCTAGAGGAGCTGTGCAGGCAGTTCAAGCACCTTCATCAGGGTAATAGATCCGTTACACAGTATGGGATGCGATTCTCCGAGTTGGCTCGTCACGTGGTCTGGTTGGTTACCACAGACCGGGAGAGGATCAAGAGGTTTATAGATGGCCTCGATTTTCAGCTTCGGTTGCTCATGACTAGAGAGAGATAGTATCTGGTGCTACCTTTGATGAGGTTGTTGACATAGCTCGATAGATTGAGATGGTTCGTGGTCAGGAGAAGGTTGAGAGGGAGGCTAAGAGGCCTCGTGGTCAGGGTGGATTTAGTGGTACTCCTTATGGGGGTCGGTTTCAGCACGACAGAGGCCGTCCATTCAGGTATGCTCAGTCAGCTCACCTAGTTTATCTTAGGGTATCATCGGTCCATGGTTCTCACAGTTCTTATCAGGGCCATTCCTCACTTAGTGCCCTTCCAGCCCAGAGTTCGTCCCGTGCTCCATCAGTTCAGGGCTCTTCCATGCTAAGTTCTTCTGCTAGTCATCCCGGTGCTAGGGGCTCCTTTCAGTCCCCGTCTCCAGCACCAGAGGGTTGTTATGAGTGTGGAGAGTTAGGGATTATGTGGAGATAGTGTCCTCGTTGTCTTAAGGGTTTGTCTTAGTAGACGAGTCAGTCATTGAATTTAGCACCAGTTACTTCACCACCCACCCACCCAACTAGGGGTGGAAGACACTTAGCTAGAGGTCACCCCAGATGGGGAGGTCAATTAGGTGGTGATCACGCCCGTGTCTATGCACTCCCAGCCAGACCCGATGTTATTGCTTCAGATGCTGTGATCACAAGTATTGTCTCAGTTTTCCACAGAGATGCCTCTGTGTTATTTGATCCTGGTTCCACTTTTTCATATGTGTCATCATATTTTTCCCATTATTTTGATACGCCCCGCGAGTCTCTTATTTCATATATTCGTGTATCTACTCCGGTAGGCGATACTGTTGTGGTAGACCGTGTATATCGGTCGTGTGTGGTGACTATTGGGTGTTTGGAGACCCGAGTGGACCTTTCGTGCTATTTTGGACTATCATGCTAAGACAGTGACGTTGGCTATGCCGAGTGTTCCACGGATTGAGTGGCGAGGTTCGACTAATTGTTTTCCCAGTAGGGTGATTTCATTTCTGAAGGCCTAGCGGATGGTTAGGAAAAGTTGTCTTTCATACTTAGCTTTCATGAGGGTGTCAGTGCAGAGACTCCTACCATTGATTCAGTCCTAGTAGTGAGGGACTTTTCGGATGTGTTTCCTTCAGACCTGTCGGGCATGCCACCGGACAGGGATGTTGACTTTGGTATTGTTTTGATGCCGGACACTCAACCCATTTCTATTCCCCCGTATCGCATGGCACCAGCGGAGTTGAAGGAGTTGAAGGATCAGCTTCAGAAAATCCTTGATAAGGGGTTTATTCGGCTTAGTGTGTCACTGTGGGGTGCGCCTGTTGTATTCGTGAAGAAGAAGGATGGCGCTATAAGGATGTGCATTTTGACTATAGGTAATTGAACAAGGTCACAATCAAGAACAAGTATCCTTTGCCTCGTATTGATGATTTATTTGACTAGCTTTAGGGAGCGAGACTGTTCTCCAAGATTGATCTCCGTTCAGGGTATCACCAGTTGAAGATCAGGGACTCAGATATTCTTAAGACAGCATTCAGGACCCGATATGGTCAGTATGAGTTCCTTGTAATGTGTTTTGGGCTAACCAATGCCCCAGTGACATTCATGCATTTGATGAACAACGTGTTTCGACCTTATCTTATCTCGTTTGTTATTGTATTCATTGATGATATTCCGGTATACTCGTGCAGTCAGGAGGAGCACACAGAGCATTTGAGAGTGGTATTGCAATGGTTGAGGGAGGAGAAGCTCTATGCAAAGTTCTCCAAATGTGAGTTTTTGCTTAGTTTAGTGGCTTTCTTAGGGCACGAAGTGTCCAGTGAGGGTATTCAGGTTGATCCAAAGAAGATAGAGGCGGTCTAGAGTTGGCCTTGACCGTCCTCAGCCACAACGATACACAACTTTCTTAGTTTAGCGGGTTATTACCATCGGTTCATTTAGGGATTTTTGTCTATAGCATCACCCTAGACCAAATTGACTCAATAGGGTACTCTATTCAGGTGGTCGGATGAGTATGAGGCGAGCTTTCAGAAGCTCAAGACTGCCTTGACCATAGCTCCAGTGTTAGTTTTTCCATCAGGTTCAGGTTCATATACAGTGTATTATGATGCTTCTAAAGTTGGTATTGGGTGCGTGTTGATGCAGAATGGAAGAGTGATTGCTTATGCTTCTCGTCAGTTGAAACCCCATGAGAAGAACTACCCGGTTCATGATCTAGAGTTGGCTACCATTGTTCAATCAATGAAGAATTGGAGGCATTGTCTATACGATGTGTCTTGTGAGGTGTTTACTGATCATCGTAGCCTCTAGCACTTGTTCAAGCAGAAGGATCTCAATTTTAGGTAGCGAAGATGGTTGGAGCTACTAAAGGATTATGATATTACTATCTTGTACCATTCGGGGAATGCCAACATAGTGGCCGATGTTTTGAGCAGGAAGGCAGTGAGTATGGGAAGTTTGGCATATATTCCTATTGGAGAGAGACCTCTTGTAGTTGATGTTCAGGCCTTGGCTAATCGGTTTGTAAGGTTGGATATTTCAAAGCCCAGCCGGGTCTTAGCTTGTGTGGTTTCTCGGTCTTCCTTGTTTGATCGCATCAGAGAGTGCCAGTATGATGATCCTCATTTGCTTGTCCTCAAGGACAGAGTTCAGCACGATGATGCCAGAGATGTGACTATTGGTAATGATGGGGTATTGAGGGTACATGGCCGGATATGTGTGGCCAACATAGATGGGCTTCGAGAGTTGATTCTGGAGGAGACCCATAGCTCGCAGTATTCCATCCATCCGGGTGCCGCGAAGATGTGTCAGGATTTGAGACAACATTATTGGTGGAGAAGAATGAATAATGATATTGTGGGATTTGTAGCTCGGTGTCTCAATTGTCAGCAGGTGAAATATGAGCATCAGAGGCTGGGTGGCTTGCTCAGCAAATAGATATTCCAGAGTGGAAGTGGGAGCGGATCACCATGGATTTTGTAGTTGGACTCCCACGGACTTTGAAGAAGTTTGATGCTATTTGGGTGATTGTGGATCGACTACCCAAGTCTGCGCACTTTATTCCTGTGCGTACTACCTATTCTTCATAGTAGTTGACAGAGATTTATATCCGAGAGATTGTTCGCTTGCATGGTGTCCCGGTTTCCATCATTTTAGATAGAGGTACTCAGTTCACTTTGCAGTTTTGGAGGGCCGTGCAGCGAGAGTTGGGTACTCAGGTTGAGTTGAGCACAATTTTTCACCCTCAAACGGACGGGTAGTCCGAGTGCACTATTCAGATACTGGAGGACATGTTGTGCGCTTGTGTCATTGATTTTAGGGGTTCATGGGATCAGTTTCTACCGCTCGCGGACTTTGCATATAACAACAGTTATTATTCGAGTATTCAGATGGCTCCATATGAGGCTTTATATGGGAGGCGGTGCATATATCCAGTTGGCTGGTTTGAGCCGGGCAAGGATAGGCTTTTTGGTACAGACTTGGTGCAGGATGCTTTGGACAAGGTGAAAGTGATTCAGGAGTGGCTTCTACAGTGCAATCAAGACAAAAGAGTTAAGCGGACAGGAAGGTTCGTGATGTGTCTTACATGGTTGGGGAGAAGGTTCTACTGAAGGTTACACCCGTAAAGGGTGTTATGAGGTTTGGAAAGAAGGGCAAATTAAGCCCTAAGTTCATTGGGCCTTTTGAGGTACTTCGGAGGATTGGAGAGGTGGCTTATGAGCTTGCTTTACCACCTAGCTTGTCGAGTGTACATTCGGTATTTCATATTTCTATCTCCAGAAGTATATTGGTGATACATCTCATGTTTTGGATTTCAACACGGTTCAGTTAGACGGTGATTTGACTTATGATATGGAGCGAGTGACTATTTTGGAGCGGCAGGTCCGAAAGTTGAGATCAAAGGATATAGCTTCAGTGAAAGTGCAGTGGAGAGGTCAGCCCGTGGAGGAGGATACCTGGGAGACCGAGCGGGAGATACAGAGCAGATATCCACACCTGTTTGACGCTTCAAATATGTTTCTTGACTCATTCGAGGATGAATGTTTGTTTAAGAGGGGGAGGGTGTAACGACCCAGACGGTCATTTCTTGAGTTACCGCTCCGTTTCCCCCATTACTCATTCCTTGTGTGTTGTTCAGCTATATTTCATCACATTGCATTGGTTATGTGGTGTTCAGAGTGATCTTAAAGTTGAATGAGACACTTAGTCTCTTATTTGGAAGTTGGAAAAGGCAACCGGAAGTTGACTTGTGAGTAAATGATCTCGGAACTTGGTTTTTATGGTTTGGATAGCTTCTCGGAACTTTGTGAGTAAATGTCGGGCTTGTGTTATATTTTCGCACTGGGTATTTAGACTTATATTAAGAGATTTTGTTAATTAATGGCTTAAAAATGACTTTTATGGAATAATGGTATGATTTGGGATTTGTGTCGGCGGACCTATTTTCACGATAGGCGACATCACGACCGGGTCGGTTTTAGGGTCGTGATAGTAGGCATGCTTTTCAAGTAAAACAATCAATTCCAAATCTCATAATTGAGAAAAAACTAAACTTGAGTTTATCAAAGAACTGTATTCCCATTCACAACTCCAGATAAGAATTTTTGTTTACCAATTAACATGAGGAAAGTACATTTCTATGCCTACATGTTAATGTACATATCAGGTCATTAATTATCATATTACCACCTAGCAGGAGGAAAGTAAATTTCTATGCCTACTTGTCAAATATACATATGATAAATATCACATTATCATCTAGCATGAAGAAAATGCATCTCTATGCCAACATAATATAGAGTAAATGAATGATTTCACGGTGATACCCCATGTACTCTCACTCTCAGCATACTCAAGTTGTTTGGCTCAATGCCCCCACTCCATCACACACACACACACATAATCACTCAGCACTGTACGGGTGCCTGGCTCATAAGCCTCTCACCAAAGCATGTGTACATATCACTATACATGTGCTCACTATTGGTATGTCAGACTCTGAAAGGGTGGATCCTGCCCAAGCGCTAATCAAAAGCCAATATGGCATGCTGCAGCGTGCACCCCAATAATAATAATAATAATAATAATAATAATAATAATAATAATAATAATAATAATAATAATAATAATAATAATAATAATAATAATGTATATGGTAAAATCGGAGGGTCCGATTTTCGATCATTATGACGCCTCAAAGGCTCGGAATCATGGTCGAGTTTCATCCCTCGAGGGTCATCGACGCTCAACCTCGGAACCATATGAGGATGATGGTTACAGGAAGGAAATGGGGAGTTCCCAAGGCATGAAGCTAGAGCCAACAAGACCTGTCAAGCTAGTCTGAGCCCGTATCTTGACATTAATTAGGTGTCTCATCTCCATATCTTTGTAATAAATGCACTTGGACTATGTTGGGATTCCCCCTCTTATATAAAGGGGAGCCATATCATTTCGTAATAATCTATTGCTCCATACTAAATATACAAGAACATTCCCTCTTCTCTCTAACATATTCTCTTGATCTTATTACTTCATTTATTGCTAATATTTATTGTGTTCTATTTATCGTTCTTCATTTATTACTCATTATTGGCCATAAAGAGCCGCCTTTGATCCGTCTATAGCTGTTATTCCCCATCGACAACCTTCGATAGCTCCCAACTGAGCTTCGGACTCGACCCCGAGACCCTTGAACATGCAAGCTCGAGGCCCCAATTGACAGCGATTCGGTTTGATTAACACCTCACTCTTAAGCTCTTATTTCGTTTCTAATTCTTTCACATAACATCTACTGCCTAACAACTAGCATAAAAATAGATCACGTATTTTTAGAACCAATAAATCAAATTTAATTATTATTACCATTTTCACGGTAAATAGTTTGGCGCCCACCGTGGGGCTAAAAATAATAGTGATTATTTTCTTGCTGGTTTAACTACATAACGCAAGTTATCTTTAACGCTTTTTCTTTTCCAAGATCTTTGATTTCAGGTAAAAATGTCCGACTCAGAGAACAACAATCTTGAGAAAAACGGAGAAAATGGCGTAGATGTTCCAGGTGCTGGCGTTCCACCACGAAACCCTGAGAACGCACCAGAATCGATTTCCGTGGATGCGGTCTCTTGCGATGCTCAACACGTCGATGTAAGCTCCCACACTAAGAGGAGCGTGCACCGAGGAGACCAACAAGAAGCCCATAAAACCCCGACTAGGGAAGAACGGTAGGTTAGCCTTCACATTATTTTGGAAATGTTATAGGCACAACAGCTAGCGATTGCTTAGCTGCAAAGTCACCAGAAAACTCCTAGCACGGTAGCGCTGGGGACGGCTCCCCGGGCCGAGCTGATACCGGAGAGGTCAAGCTAAAACAAGTCGGTAGCCGACCCCTCCATCATAAAGATGCTCGAGGACCTTACAAAGAGGATCGATTCGGGCGAAAAGAAGATAGAAGCCAACAATAAAAAGGTCGAAACCTACAACTCTAGGGTTGACCAAATTTCGGGCGCACCCCCGATCCTGAAGGGTGTGGATTCGAAGAAGTTCATACAAAGGCCGTTCCTAGAGGAAGCGGATCCAAAACTCATTCCAAAGAAGTTCAGAATGCCAGACCTTCCAAAATACAATAGGACCTCAGACCCCAATGAGCACGTTACTGCTTACACTTGTGCAGTTCAGGGAAACAACATAAAATACGACGAGATCGAGTCCGTCTTACTAAAGAAGTTCGGGGAAACACTCTTGAAGAGGGCCATGATGTGGTATCACAACATAGATCCTAACGCCATATACTCATTTGCCATGTTGGCGGATTCCTTCATAAAGGCACATGCCGATGCCATCAAAGTAGCAACAAGGAAATCTGACGTCTTCAAGATCAAGCAAAGGGAGAACGAAATGCTGTGAGAGTTCGTATCTCGCTTTTAAATGGAACAAATGGAACTACCGCCATTTTTCGACGACTGGGCAGTATAGGCCTTCACTCAAGTTCTTAATGAGCGAAGCTCGGTGGCTTTGAAGAAACTGAAACAGAACCTGGTCAAATATCTCGCCGTGACCTGGTCGGACCTTCAAAATCGATACCAATCAAAAATTAAGGCCGAGAACGAGCAACTGGGAGCCCCCTTGGGCTCAGTATACCCAAGCAGGCTTTTGGCGAAGGAGCTAAAGCCAAACAAAGAAAGGTACTAGCCATACACCGACGATAGGAGAAACACCTTGAGGCATAACATACCCCGCAATGATCGAAGGATGGACCGAGGTTAAAACCCCTGAGGATTCATCAAAAGAGCCGGATTCGATAGGAACACGGGGCCAATAGAGGCACCTCGCTTGTCAAAGTAACTTCAACATAGATGCATCAGACATCGTGTTGGCCATCAGTAAAATTAGAGACGCTAGGTGGCCCAGGCCTATGCAATCAGAGCTTTCGCAAAGAAATCATAACTTAGTTTGTGAGTTTCACAACACACACGATCAGAAGACCGAGGATTGCCACCAGCTCCGAGAGGAAGTAGCCAGACTACTCAATAAAAGTCACCTCCCAGAATTCCTCAGCGATCGGGCCAAGAACAAGTTTTGGTAAAGAGAAGCGGCCAAGAAGAACGAAGTGAATGAGCCATAACACGTAATCCACATGATCTTGGGAGGCATCGATGCCCCACAAGAGCCCATGATGAGAAGAACAAAAATATCCATTACCAGAGAAAAGCGAACTCAGAATTACATACCCAAGGATGCCCTTACATTCAGCGATGAGAATATCGAGACCTTGTCTCAACCCCACAACGATGCATTGGTAATCTCTTTTCTCGTGAATACATTTCAAATTAAACGTGTTCTTGTGGATCCAGGTAGCTCGGCCAACATTATTAGGTCGAGGGTAGTAGAGCAACTCGGACTGCTTGACCAAATCATACCCGCCTCTCGAGTCCTCAATGGATTCAACATGGCGAGCAAAACAACAAAAGGGTAAATCACCCTTCCAATAAACATGGTCGGCATAATCCAAAATGCCAAATTCCACATCATCGAGGGAGACATGAGGTAGAATGCCTTACTCATAAGGCCGTGGATACACTGCATGAGAGAAGTACCTTTCACCCTCCATCAGATGATGGAATTACCCACAAAAGGTAGGATTAAGACCTTCTACGGGGAACAACATACAGCGAAAGAAATGTTTGCGGTACACGATATGGCCCCGACACCGGCATCTCCACCTTCGAGGGAGTCGAAGGATAAGCAAACAGTAAAAAAATAATAACAAAATACACTCCCGGCTATCCCGACTAAACAAAGTAGGGGATCGTACCGCGTCCTCATCACAAGCAACTAAAACATATCAGGGTTCGAAACATCGTCGACGCATCGTTCGCTAAGGTATGACCATTTACTTTCTTTTTCAATTATATTCTGCGCTGACCCAAGTGCAGGTACACGATCGAAATGGCCAAAGCATTCTCCAACTCGAAGGCCTTAGGATTCAAAAGCATATGTTACACTCTTTTCCTTCGACCAGGTTTTTATCCCGAAAAGGGTTTTACCAGCAAGGTTTTTAACGAGGCAACATCCATATTCTACCTAAGGAAGACTCAACAAGGTCAAGGCTTCGTTTGAAATCAACCTCGAATACTGGGAGGCATCCCCCCGGAAGGTCACCTACTTGGAGAAAGCCAAGGCACATCAAGTGGGGTCTCGATAGGAAGATAATGTACCGAGCCAAACGGTCAAGCGAACCGTCTCCGTATAGAACAATTGAGCCCTTAAACAACAAAGATATGTATACTTACACCAAGTAATCAAAGAATACTTAACAAAATCATTTCGCGTATCAAGAAAGCTCGACATTGTTTGCAAAAAACAGCTCCAAAGCCAAAGGACGACCTGAACACTCGGGGACTGGCATCAAAAACTCAAATGACCTCCAGGTCGGAAATTCCGAAATTGTAAGCCCTCTATGAGGCAATACAAAGTTTACAAGTAATGTCTCCCTAGTCAAGAAACCCTCGACGACTCGGGGACTGGCATCAAGCACCATCTCCATCGACTTATCAAAACCCGAGGCCATAAGGCCACTTGCGGGCAGCCTCGGTCTCATAAGACCTATATAAGGCAACAACAATATCTGAAAGGCCTCAAGCAAGGCATGAACCATATTTGTACCAAGTATCCAAAATTGTAAGACATTACTAAAGGCATCAACCCGATCTCAATGTTTCGGCTATATATCGAACTTGTAAGACCCCTAAAAAGGCATACCCTCGATATAGATGCCGAAACTACTTCACTCGGGACTTAAAGGCTCCGGCAAAGCACAAATGACTCCGGTCACAAGGCTGTACCATCCAAACTAACGTGATTCGGGGACGCCCGCCCGTCGCTATAAATCACAGGCCTTCAATTACTTCAAATATACTTCGGAAAGAACCGGTTAAAACAAGCTACCCTCGATATAGGCAAAAGAGCTTCGACCATGTTAGCTCCTAAAACACCGGTTTCGAGATACTCAGCCTCCGATCCAAACCTCCCGAGGTGCTCGATCATCGCCATATAACGACTCACAATCGAGGTTTTTTATTAAGCCGTCAAAGAGTCAGGCAAATACTATTTAAAAAAATCCTTATCGAGGGAAAAATAAAAACTACATAAAAGGTCTCATCGACCCAACGCGAAAGAGCCACTATCACCAGCCCACCTATATAAAAGGTCGCATTGACCCAAGGCATAAGAGCCTTTGTCGCCTGCCCACATATATAAAAGGTCAGACCGACCCAACACGTAAGAGCCTAAGGGCCAGCTTGCAATTCAAAAACTTGAGGGTCGAATGAGCTTGAGTCGTAACCCGATTCAGAGACTGAACCCAAAATAGTTAACTAAATATGCCTAAGGGCAAAGCCGTAAGACCATTGTCGCCAGCCCACATACACTAAAAGGTTGCATCGACCAAAAGCGTAAGAGCCATTGTTGCCACCACACATATACTAAACAGTCGCATCGACCAAACGTGTAAGAGCCACTGTTTCCAGCCTAAAAATTCGACAACTTAAGGGTTAAATAAGCCCGTGTCAGTGCTCGACTTGGGGACTAAGCCCAAAATAGTTGGCCTAAATATACCTAAGAGTAAAAGCACGTAAGAGCCTACAGGCCAGCCCAATAAGCCTCAAGGCCATACCATGAATCTAAGGATTCCCCTCAGCTCAAAGACCAGTCCATCTGGCTAGAATCAAGGCAAAAAGAAATGCGGGAGAAACAAAACTGCAAGGTTTCTTCATTATACAAACATGCGGAAAAAATACAAGCTCCATTTACAAACATGCTTTGAGAATGCTCTATGCAGAATCAAAAAGAAAAATGTACATTCCCCTTGGGGGCTATGGCCCGTGGGCCTCACCTTCGCTATCCTTGGCGTCAGACAGAAGAAACCAAGCACCACACTTGTCCGCTCTCGCTTGCACGAACCCTTCGGGGAGGTCAAATCCCCTAGCACGGATCTCCTCAAGGGTTTTCCTCCGAGACTTACACCGATTTTATTCTTTGCTCCAATCTTCACGGGCAAGGACCTTTCTCAACTTAGCTTGAGCATAGGCAGCATCCTTTAAATAGACCGCCAATTTTTGGTCAACCTTAGTTCGGCTCATTACAGCTTCAACTCGGGCATCCACAATCTCGGCCCTTATCTTTGAGAGCTCGGTCTCGAGCTTTGCAATCGTATCTTTTTGGACTAGGCTATTGTCACGAGCTAAGCGAAGTTGAACCTCAAAGGCGGAAGCCTTAGCCAGAGCACCCTCCTCTATTGAAGCCTGAGCATCTGCTTTAGCCTTTAACTCATCATACCTACGCTTGACTCAGAAAACCTCGTCTTGAAGGTGCTCCAAGCCCTCCGCCTTTTTCTGCAACTGAAATAAACAGAACGTTTGCTTCGGGAGCTAGAAGGAGGAATGCCCATTCACGCGGAATAAAAATTACCTGCTTCTTCAAGTAGCTATCATAATTCAAGCTCTGACTCGCCTCATACCATAGGAATGCCAATTTGACTTCCCTTTCATCGCGAAGGAGCCTCAGGGATTTCTCCTCATCTAGAGCTTTTTGCAATCTGGCCTCATGGTGAAGCAGCTCGAACTTAAGCTTGTCGAAGGCCTGCAAAAGAAAACTCAGTAATGAAGGGAAGGCACAAAACTCGAAAGACCTATGCCTAAAACTTACCACAAAGTGAAGCTGTCATGCTTCCTCGAAGGACGAGCACACATCTGCTAACCTAGTTCCCTCAGCTACAAAAAAGTCGACCCCGGCCGAGACACGATCGCTCGATGCATATGGTGCTGGGCTTCGAGTACCCCGCAAAGTACCTCCAACAGAAAAAGAAAGCGGCAGCGGAGGATAAATCGCCTCTCCAAAACCAGAAACCACGAGCGCGGTGGGATGCCTCGGGTGCCACAAAAGCCTATGTCATAAGTATGACATCATCAGTATAACATTGTCGTGGGAAATCCAGAAAGATGGTTATCAAGGTCATTTCTTGTCATTCCACTCTAAGAAATGCGAGGACTATCTGTATACGGTAAAATTGGAGGGTCCGATTTTCCATCGTTTTGATGCCTCAAAGGCTCGGAATCACGGTCGAGTTTCATCCCTCGAGGGCCATGGATGCTCGACCTCGGAACCATATGAGCCCGACAGTTACAGGAAGGAAATGGGGAGTTCCCAAGGCGTGAAGCTAGGGCCGACAAGACCTGTCAAGCTAGTTTGAGCCCATATCTTGGAATTAGTTACGTGTCCCATCTCCATATCTTTGTAAAAATACACTTGTACTATATTGGTATTTCCCCTCTTATATAAAGAGGACCCATATCATTTTGTAATCATCTGTTGCTCCATACTAAATATACAAGAACATTCTCTCTTCTCTCTAACATATTCTCTTGATCTCAGTACTTCATTTATTGCTCATACTTATTGTGTTCTATTTATCATTCTTCATTTATTTCTCATTATTGGCCATAAAGAGCCGCCTTTGATCCATCTACAGCTATTATTCCCCATCGACCAACTTTGATAGCTCCCAGCCAAGCTTCGGACTCGACCCCGAGGCCCTCAAATAGGCAAGCTCGAGGCCCCGATTGGCAGCGATTCGGTTTGATTAACATCTCGCTCTTAAGCCCTTATTTCATTTCTAAGTCTTTTACATAGCATCTACTGCATAACAACTAGCATAGATATAGATCACGTATTTTTAGAACCACTAAATCAAATTTAATTGTTATTATTATTTTCATGGTAAACAAATAATAATATTAATAACAACAATAACAACAACAACAACAATAATAATAATAATAATAACAATAATAACAACAATAATAATAATAATAACAACAATAATAACAACAATAATTGTCATGACCCCAAATCGGACCGGCCGTGATGGCGCCTCTTGTGAAACAAGGCCAGCCGGCACAAACTCCCAAACCAATTAACAATTATAATAATACATAATTAAGTCATTAATAAGTGATAAATCCCGAAATAGAACAAATGCGGAAACAAACACAACCCGACATCGGAATGTCACCAGTCATGAGCCTCTAAACATCCGACTAAGAGTATGAAAAAGGACTACAAAGTCTATTACAGAGCTAGTACAAGGAAAGTAAATATAGGAGGGAGAAGCACTGGGCTGTGAACCCCGAGCAGCTACCTAGTGAACTCCGAACAACCTACTGGAAGAAATCAGCCCTCGCTAGCGTGACCCGAGGCTCCTGAATCTGCACACATGGTGCAGGGAGTAATGTGAGTATGCCAAATCAGTAAGTATAAAAGTAAAGGTAGCTGAGCGATAAGAAAACACATAAAACACAACAAAATGCTATAACAAGGTTGTGTAAAACCAGAACAATACAATAAAATAGTAAAAGCTCGTAAAAACTTCTTAGTTCAGTAAAACTTCTTTAAAACATCTTTTAGTAGTTCAAATGAGTGAATGAAAACAGGGATAAAATATAGAAACATAAATCAGCCCCTCGAACAAAATACCAGCAGAACCAGCCTATCGGGATATCTCACAATCACTTGTATCAGCCCCTCGGGCAATAACATGGAAAAACATCAGCCCCTTGGGCTATATCACATCACAAACTGGGTACCCGCGCTCACTGTAGGTGTACAGACTCCGGGAGGGGCCCCTACGGCCCAAACGCAAAAACAAGCCACCTCATGGCATAATCAAACAGGCCCTCAGCCTCATATCAAGCCATCTCGTGGCATCACAAATCATGCTCTCGGCCTCATAATCAAAAATTAGAATAATAATGTTGCGGCGCGCAGCCTGATCCCATGGTATCCTCACAATACAGGCTCTGGGCCTTACTCAGTTAGAATCTCACAAGCCACTTGGGCAACAGTAAAACATGATGCTCAGCCCAAAATATCATTTAAAATATCAAAAATGAGTAAATATGGCTGAGTTGTGAAGATAGTAGAATATAACTTGACTGAGTACAAATACAAAGTCAAAACAGTGTGTGAGGAATAATAGTAAAATCCCTAAGGGTCTAAAACAGTTGGCATGAGGCCCAAATATGGCATTCAGCCCAAAACATGATGATAGCAAAACGTTTTCAATCAAATACGCAGTTAAGCAGTCATACGGGATGGACTAAGTCACGATCCCCAATCGGCCCTCAGGACAGCATTTACAATTATTAGTTACCTCTATCCGGTCCAACTCTAGCCTGCGATGCTCTTGCCTCTTGAATCGGCCTCCGGATGCTCCAAATCTAACCAAAATCAGTACATAATCATCAGAACATGCTAAGGTAACAAAGCCCACTCAAAAGTAATCAAATTACAACACTAATCCCGAAATTTACAAAACCCGACCCCCGGGCCCATATCTTAGAATCCAACAAAAATTACATCAATGGAATCCTTATCACTCCACGAGTTCATTCATATCAAAATTACCAAAATCCAACCACAAATGACCCCTCAAACCCTTACTCAAAGGTCTCCAATCTCAACCCTAGTTTCTTCAATGTTTACCCACAAATTTCCATAAATTTCAAGCCTAATCAATGAAATAACACCATAAGAACGAGTTTTATGATAAAAAATCTTACCTCAATGAAGTTCCCTCTAATTCCTTCTCCAAAATCCCCCAAAAAGCTCCAAAATCGATTTAAAAATGGTGAAGAAAGGCTGAAAATCACGAAGGAGGGTTTATATACCTTTTGGCCCAGTGTTTTCGCACCTGCGACCCAATTTCATTTCTGCGCTACCGTTTCTGCGGTCACACGCACCGCATCTACGGTTTCCACTTAAAACCTCAACTCTGCATCTACGACCGAACACTCGCACCTACGATATCGCAGGTGCGGTCAAACAGCTGCTTCTGCGATTCCATCTCCCATGGCCATTTCCGCATCTGCAACCCACTGGGCGCTTCTGCGAGCCCGCACCTGCAGTCCCCTAGCCGCTGGTGCGGTAATGACAGCAGACTCATCTTCAGCTGCATATCGCAGGTGCACTCAAACAGTCGCTTCTGCGGTTCCAGCTCCCATGGCCATTTCCACTTCTGTGACCCATTGGGCTCTTCTGCGAGCCCGCACCTGCGATCCCCTAGCCGCAGGTGCGGTTATGACAGTAGACTCAACTTCACCTGTAAATTCCCAATTCCTATCTTTCCGTCAACCATCCGAAATCATCCCGAGGCCCCCATGACCTCAACCAAAAGCACAAACAAGTCATATACCACTGCCCAAACTTATACCAATCTCCAAAATACCTCAAATAACATCGAATCAACCAAAACACTTCTGATTCAAGCCTAAGGTTCCAAAAATCTTCCGAATTCCGCTTTTGATAAAAAGTCTATCAAACCACGTCCGAATGACCTTAAATTTTGCACACACATCCCAAATGACACGACAGACCTATTGCAACTCCCGGAATTCCATTCCGACCCCTATATCAAAATCTCACCTATCAACCGGAAAATGCCAAACTTCCAATTTCGCCAATTCAAGTCTAAGCCTACTACGAACCTCCAAAACACGTTCTGATCACACTCCTAAGTCCCAAATCATCTCCCAAAGCTATCTAAACAATCGGAATTCACATCTGAACCTTTTTTTCACATAAGTCAATATTCATTGACTTTTCCAACTTAAGCTTACTCAAAAGAGACTAAGTGTCTCAAACCTTACTAAAACCTCTCCGAACCCAAGCCAACCAACCCGATAACACATAATACCGCTGAACAAGATAATAAGAAGTAGAAAGGGGAAAACAATGTGGTAACACATGAAACGACCGGTCGGGTCGTTACAATAATAATAATAAGAATAACAATAATAATAGTAGTAGTAGTAATAATAATAATAATAATAATAATAATAATAATAATAATAATAATAATAATAATAATAATAATAATAATAAAGTCATTATGGCTTGTTGTGGCGTGCAACCCAATCCACATAACACTCTCTCAACATGGCTCTCAGGCCCATCTCAGTCATCAACCTCTTAAGTCTCATGAGCTCCTAATCTCATATCACTTAGCCCAAACGGTACCACATCTGGAAAACAACAACGTGTAATGTAACAATGAATAATGAATAGAGACTGATATATGATATGCAAATGAGGAATCATGATCGAGTATGTAATTATAGTTAAATCAAGTAGCCCAAAACAACAAAAATAGTCTCGATAGGTCTCAACAAATAATCACATAGCCTAAACATGACTTATAACAGGAATCACAACTCTAATAATCAAACAAGTAAGGAGAATACTAATATAACAAGATATAACAGCAAAGCAAGTCCGGTAATAGTCTAAATGTCACCTTGAATCATGGTTACACCGGTGCACACCCACATGCCCGTCACCTAGCAAGTGTGTCACCCCCACTACATCTCATATAACATTGTTTTCAGGGACATTTACCCTCAAATACAACTTTAAATATGTTACTTAACCTAAGAAAGCCAAATCAAATACTGAGCAAGACAACCGATACTCTAGAAATGCATCCCGCGCAAATCAACCTTCGAATGGCTCGAAACTAGCCAAAAATAACTCAAAAAAATCAAATAATGCTGTAGGAAACAAACCTACATGACAAAGATCGAATCTTTCATCTATTACTCAATTCAACAAAAAAGTCAAACCTGGGCCCGCAACTCAAAACCCAACAAAACTCACAAAATTTGATAATCCATTCAATTACAAGTCTAACCAAACTAATTTCATTCAAATCCGACTCCTGTTGATATCCGATTTTTCCCTCATATTTTATAAAATATTTCATATACTTTCCAAATATTATTTTGCATTATTACCCAATTTACAAGAGTTATATAAGTATTTTTTATAATTTTTAGAGCTTTAAAACTGATTTTTTCGCATGTAATTTATTTAAATATTTATTAATTATTTCATTAGATTATTTTTAAGGTGACCTAATCTTCCAATTTATCATTTTATGCCCTTATGCATTTTATAATATTTTATCTCTTTTTGCATAATTATTTGTATTTTATCTATAATATTTACAATAATAGCCTATATTCTATACTTAATTATGTTTATTATATTATTTATGGTAAAATATTATTTTTATATCTTTATAATATTAAGTTATTATTTTCAAGCATTTTACTACATAACTAATATAGTTATTAATCATTTTTACAAATTATTTTTAATGAATTTCGTTTATTTAAATTGTAGCTCAATTTTGAGCTAACTTTTGAACAATTTGAACGGCCCAACTGCCCAAACCCTGGCCCAGTCTTTTAGCCCAAACCAAACGACCCCTTTATTAAATTTGGTCGCGACCCATTCCAATTAACGCTCCCCCTTCCCTCTTCGATCTTGGCCACTTACCTTAAATGAACAACATCGCATAACAAACTCGTCCCTTCTTCTTATAACCCCTCACCCTAACCCCATATATCATTTCCCTGTTCAGCTGCCTCTATACTCTCTCTAACCTTCTCCTCTCTTCTGCAAACCCTAGTAGTCGTCGCCTAATTTCTCTCTGTTTCCAACCTAGAAATGGAATTGTAACGACCCAATCGATTGTTTTGAGCATTTGCATTCCATTTAGCTATTTGAAGTCTTGAGCAGCATCGTATGATGTATTATGACATTTTTCAATCGTCAGTTTTGGTTTTCAGGTTATTCAAAATTAATTTGGAATAGTGATTCTCAACTAGGAAGCTTTAAGTTTGAATAGTTGATCAGGTCTGAAATTTGAGTATTTGACCTCGGATCGGAGTTTAGATGGTTCTGTTAGGTTCGGATGGTGATTTTAGACTTGGACATATGCGTGTATTTGCATTTGGATATTTTTAGAAGGTTTCGGCACTAATCGATGAAAGTTAGAAATGTGAAAGTTTGGAATCTTCATAAGTTTGACCGGATGTTGACTTTGATGATATCTAATTCTAATTGTGGTTTCGGGAATTGAAATAGCTTTATTATATAATTTGGGACTTGTGTCCAAAATTTGGGTTCATTCTGGGTTGATTGATATGTTTCAGCACTATTTTTGGAAGTTGAAAGATCATTAAGTTTAAATTGAGATTTGATTCATCGTTTCGATGTTGTTATGCGAGATTTGAGGCATTGAGTAGGACCGCGTTATATTTTAGGACTTGTTGGTACATTCAGATGGGGTCCCGAGGGGCTCGGGTGAGATGCAGACATGTTTTAGATCATTTTTCATTCATGTGTGATTGCCGGTTTTTGCTCGAACATCGCTGCTAACGACTTGAAATCGAGGTTCTTCCAAAACCGATGACGGTTCAGCAAAATCATTTCAAAAATACCTTAACGATGTAAAAACAAAGCCTACAAAAGCCCATAGGCAAAAGCGTAAGAGCCATTGTTGCCAACCAAACGAGCCTCCGGGCCACACTCTAAAAGGTCTCAACGGCCAAACAGCGTAAGAGTAATTGTCACCAGCTTGAAAATGGAAAACTTGAGGATTAAGGTGACCTAATCTTCCAATTTATCATTCTATGCCCTTATGCATTTTATAATATTTTATCTCTTTTTGCATAATTATATTTGTATTTTATCTATAATATTTACAATAATAGCCTATATTCTATACATAATTATGTTTATTATATTATTTATTCTAAAATATCATTTTTATATCTTTATAATATTAAGCTATTATTTTCAAGCATTTTACTGCATAACTAATATAGTTATTAATCATTTTTACAAATTATTTTTAATGAATTTCGTTTATTTAAATTGTAGCTCAATTTTGAGCTAACTTTCGAGCAATTTGAACGGCCCAACTGCCCAAACCCTGGCCCAGTCTTTTAGCCCAAACCAAACGACCCCTTTATTAAATTCGGTCGCGACCCATTCCAATTAACCCTCCCCCTCCCCTCTTCGATCTTGGCCACTTACCTTAAATGAACAACATCGCATAACAAACTCGTCCCTTCTCCTCATAACCCCTCGACCTAACCCTATATATCGTTTCCCCGTTCAGCTGCCTCTATACTCTCTCAAACCTTCTCCTCTCTTCTGCAAACCCTAGTAGTCGTCGCCTATTTCTCTCTGATTCCGACCTAGAAATGGAATTGTAACAACCCAATCGATTATTTTAAGCATTTGTATTCCATTTAGCTATTTTAAGTCTTGAGCAACATCGTATGATGTATTATGACATTTTTCAATCGTCAGTTTTGGTTTTCGGGTTATTCAAAATTGATTTGGAATAGTGATTCTCAACTAGGAAGCTTTAAGCTGGCATAGTTGATCAAGTCTGACTTTTGAGTATTTGACCTCGGATCGGAGTTTAGATGGTTCTGTTAGGTTTGGCTGGTGATTTTAGACTTGGACTTATGCCTGAATTTGCATTTGGATATTTTTAGAAGGTTTCGGCACTAATCGACGAAAGTTAGAAATTTGAAAGTTTGGAATCTTCATAAGTTTGACCGGAAGTTGACTTTGATGATATCTAATTCTAATTGTGGTTTCGGGAATTGAAATAGCTTTATTATGTAATTTGGGACTTGTGTCCAAAATTTGGGTTCATTCTGGTTTGATTTATATGTTTCAGCACTATTTTTGGAAGTTGAAAGATCATTAAGTTTAAATTGAGGTATGATTCGTCGTTTCGATGTTGTTATGCGAGATTTGAGGCATTGAGTAGGTCCGCGTTATATTTTAGGACTTGTTGCTACATTTAGATCGGGTCCCGAGGGGCTCGGGTGAGATGCAAACATGTTTCGGATCATTTTTCATTCATGTGTGATGGCCGGTTTTCGCTTGATATGATGTGGTCGCACCTTCGGGGTAATGGGCACAGGTGCAATGGTAGCAACTGTGGTCGCATGGGCGCAGAAGCAAAGCAAGGCTGGATGAGGGAAGACCACAGAAACAGAATGCTGGGCGCATCTGCGCATCTGTAGGTGCGGGAATTCGATCATAGAATCATATGGTAGCTTGTTTGGGAGATTGCACAGAAGCGGATTTAGCCTCGTACCTGCGATTACACAGAAGTGGAACACCTTCCGCAGGTGTGAGAGGTCAGCTAGTTAGTGGAGTCAAAATAACCGGTGCTTGTATCGCAGAAGCGATGCTACAGAAGCAGCTACTATTATCGTATATGCGAAGGTGCCTGGGCAAAAGCTATATTGTCGAGGGCTTGGTTATTTTTATTTATATTTTGAGCTATGGAGCTCAGATTGAGGCGATTTTTGAGAAAATTTTCACTATATAGATGGGATAAGTTTTCTCTACTCGGTTTTGATTATATTACATCAATCTATACTCGTTTTGGCATTTGGTTGATGATTACAAAAGGTAAATTTGGGGGGTTTTGTCCAAAATTTGATAAAGCAAATTTTTCAGTTTTGAACATCGATTCAGAATCGGATTTGAGTGAAACTAGTATAGTTGGACTCGTAATTGAATGGGTTGTCGGATTTTATAAGTTTTGTCGGGCTCCAAGCTGTGGGCCTAGGTTTGACTGTTTGGTTGACTTTGGACTTTTGATTAAAGATTAGACCTTTATTGATTGGGTTTGTTTCCTTTAGCATTATTTGATGTTCTCGAGTTGCTTTTGGCTAGTTTCGAACCATTTGAGGGTTGGTATGCACGCGATGGCATTTCTAGATTATTGTTTGGCTTGTTCGGTTTTGGATTTGGCTTGTTCGAGGTAAGTAACACTTCTAAACTTGGTGCTGAGGGTATGAACCCTTGAATATATGTGTTATTTGTTTGGTGTTGAGGTGACACACATGCTAGGTTACCAGCGTGTGCGTGTGCACCGTGTGAATTGTGACTCGGTTAATTCTGTGGTATTGTGTTGTGACCTAACCTTGCTTCTATTTATGAAATTTCTACGTGCTAGAGTAATTGAGTTGTGATCCATGTTTGGAACCATGTTTAGACTATATTCTTATGCTGTTAGGACCCACTCAGGTCATTTATGCTGATGAGATATTTGCTTAAATTGAAATTACTTACTCAGTCATACTCATTCATTGCACATCTATTATCAATTGTCTCACATCATATTATCATTGTTGGGCTGATTGACATGAGATATGTGAGGCCGAGAAAATGGAGAGGATGATGACTAAGTGAGGCCGAGGTCCTGATTGTGAGGACTAAGTGACTGGGAGGACTAAGCGAATTGATACTCCGATAGTATGCATATGGTTTTATCACTGCGTTGCATTACAGTTGGCATGCATACTTGGCATGTAGGCATTGAGATGCATTTCATCATATTGTATGATATTGTGACATTCATGACATTTACATGCAAATTGACATGTAGGAATATAGATGTACTTTCCCCATACAACCTGATGAGGAAACTTCCTATCTGTTGTTGAAAGTTTTTTTCAAAAATCACAATAATATGATATTCTCACATTTTGGATGATTTCGGGAAAAGATTTGAATTCTACGGTTACACTTGTGTATGCAGTGAAATCAGAGGGGTCTATTTATCGCCACTAAGGTGTTTTCGGGGAGTTATATCAGCACATCGAGGATGCAGGATTACGATCGAGCTCCTTCCTTCGAGGTTCGTCCGTGGCCTAGCAGAGATTCTGAGGATGGGGAATTTGTCCACGACCCAATGAAGGTTCAAAGGACGGGGGATCCCCGAAGCGAGCAGCTAGAATCAGCAAACACCAGCACCGTGCCTAGCCGTCCCATCCCCGTATATTTACATTTAATGCACTCTGTACTTTATTCCATCCCATCTCCTATATAAGGGGAATCCATGACACTTTGTAAATGGACGATGTTGCTCTAACTATTTCTCCACAAGATCAATAATATCTCTCTCTTCTCTCTAACTTGCTTGCTTTCACTGGTCTCAGGCCACTTTAGCATTTATTTCTTTCTTACTTGTTCTTTATTTATCGCTTGTCGTTGGCCATATAAATCTTTGTTTGATCATAATCTAGCTATTATCCCATTCTCGACTATGCCCAATAGCTCGAGCTCGACCCGAATATCGATCGCGAGGTCCCCCATCGACCAGTCTTATACCCAGGCAGTAGGCCTCTCGGTTTGATTACTGCCTCATTTTAGCTTGCATTTCATCATTAAACTTCATATTCCTCATCATCTGTTCAAACAACTAGCATAAAAATAGATCACGTATTTTTAGAATCCCATTTAAAAATTTAATTGTTGTTACCATTTTCACAATAAACAGTTTGGCGCCCACCGTGGGGCTAAAAATAATAGTGATTATTTTCTTGTTGGTTTCATTGCACAAATGCAAGTTACCTTTCACACTTTTTCTTGTCCAAGATCTCTTGATTTCATGTCAAAATGTCTGGCTCGGTAAATAGAATCGAGAATGACAACCTCGAAAACTATGGGGAAAACGTAGTGGCTGTCCCGGCCGCTGGAGCACCGCAATAGAATCCAGATAACGCACTTGGACCGATTCTAGCGAACGCAAATTCACATGAAGCACAACAAGTCGACGAAACTTCCCACACCGACAAGAGCATATGGTACAGACCGATAGGAAGCCCAAAAAACCCCAGCCCGGGAAGAACAGGAAGTTAGTCTTCATGTTATTTCTGAAATGTTGCAGGCACAATAGTTGGCCATTGCTCAGCTGCAAAGCCATCCGATGACTCCTAGCACAGCAGCGCCGGAAACAACTCCCCCGGCCGAGCAAGTGCTCGAATGATCAAGCAATAACGGGTCCATAGCTGACCCTGCCATAGTAAAGATTCTTGAGGACCTCACCAGAAGGATGGAATCGGGTGAGAAAATGATAGCGGCCAATGATAAAAAGCGAGACCCACAACTCTAGGGTCGATCAGATCCCGGGACCACCCCCAGTCCTGAAAGGTGTAGATTCGAGAAAGTTTATGCAATGGCTGTTCCCAGAGGAAGCGACTCCGAAACCATCCCAAAGAAGTTCAGAATGCCAAAACACCCAAAATACAATGGGACCTCGGATCCCAACAAACACGTCACCTCCTACACGTGCGCAGTGAAGGGCAACGACATAAAGAACGATGAGATCGAGTCAGTCGTGTTGAAGAAATTTGGAGAAATGCTCTTGAAGGGGGCCATGATGTGGTACCACAACCTGGCTCCCAACTCCATAGATTCGTTCGCCATGTTGGAAGACTCCTTTGTAAGGGGGCACATGCCGGCGCCATCAAGGTAGCAACGAGGCAGTCCAACGTATTCAAGATTAAGCAAAGGGAGAACAAAATTCTACGAGAATTCGTGTCTTGTTTTCAGATAGAACGAATGGAGATCCCCCAGTCTCCGATGATTGGGCAGTGCAGGCCTTCACTCAAGGCCTGAATGAACGAAGCTCGGTGGCATCAAGGCGGCTGAAAGAGAATCTAATCGAGTATCCCATTGTAACCTGGTTGGACGTCCTCAACCGATACCAGTCAAAAATCAGGGTCGAGGACGACCATCTGGGAGCCCCTTCGGCTCAGTACACCCGAGTAGGCTCTTGGCGAAGGAGTCAAGATCGAATAAAGAATGGTACCAGCCATACCCCGATGATAGGAGAAACACTCCAAAGCACAATCCGCCCCGTAATGGCCGATAGGTAAACCAAGGACAGAAACCTCGAGGACCCCTCAATAGGGGTGGCTTCGATGGGTACGCATGGCCAATAGGGGTACCCCACCTATCAGAGTATAGCTTCAACGTCTATGTGTCAAACATTGTGTTCACTATTAGCAAAATTAGAAATGCCAGATGGCCCATACCGGTACATTCGGATCCTTCCCATAGGAACTACAATTTGATTTGTGAGTTTCACAACTCGCACAGGCACCAAACCGAAGATTGCAGGAAGCTCCGAGAGGAAGTGGCCCAATTGCTCGATGACGGGCACCTTCGGGAATTTCTCAGCAACCGAGCTAAAAATCAATCGCAAGAAGGAGAAATAGCCAAAAGGAAAAAAGTAGACGAGCCCCAACACGTCATCCACACGATTTTTTGATGGTCTCCCTACACGCATTCAAATAAAGGACCACTTTGCAACCGCCGAATAAAGCGCCAAGACTCGAGAAGCGCTGTCGCCACCAAGGTATAATCGCCCATCCCTCTTTCCATCTTCTTTTTCATGATAACTCTTGTGCAGGTCCACGACAAAAGTAATCAGGACGACACTCCGTCTCGAAGATCCTGAGGCTTCAAAGCATATGTTGTACTCTTTTCCTTTGATCGGTTTTTATCCCGGAACGGGTTTTTACCGGCAGGGGTTTTTCACAAGGAAATATCCACGTACTTCCCAAGAAGGATTCAGCGAGTCCACAGGACTTTCTTTACAACCAACCCACTTCGGGAAATGTCGAACGAAGCCCCAATAGTAAATGATGCACCGGACCGAACTGTCTAAGGAGCAGCGCCCGCGTGGGCCGAGCTCACAACAACAAAATAGCATGTATTTATGCCAAGCAATAAAGTATATATTTCGGCATCTTGTATTCTAGAAAAGCGGATTTCAGCATGCTCACAGCAAGGGCCCCTCCACCAAATGCATCCCAAAATACTCGGGGACTTAGCGTCAACAATTTGGCACCCGCACGTCCCTAGGGTCGGAACGTCGGGCTCATAAAGCCCCAGCAAGGTAACTCCAAGCTCACGAATGACGGCCTTCGAGCATAATCAAACACGATGACTCGGATACTATCACCAATCGCCTTACACTGGAAAACACAAAGCCGGAAGACCCCGAGCGGGCAGACTATGTATAACCAGATCTATTGTACATATCAACACAAACTGTAAGACCTCAACATGCATGATAAAACTGTAAGACCTCAACAGGAATGACAAACTATAAGACCTCAACAGGCATGAAACTCAAAATCCTGAAGTTTAGGCTATACGTCGCATTTGTAAGAATTCCGAAAGGGCATACCCTCGGTGTAAATGCCTAAACTATCACTCGGGATCGAAATAAGGCTCCGGCTAAATGCATATGACTAGGGTCAAAACGGTTGATCCAGCCAAATTAACGCGACTCGGGGACGCACGACCGTCGCTAAACAAAATCGCAGGCTACTACTTTGAATATACTTCGAAAAAACCCGGTTAAAACATGCTTCTCTCAACAGGCAAATGAGCTTCGATCATGTTAGCTCCAAATCACAAGGCTTTGAGCTACTCAGCCTATGAGCTAAGATCCTTCCGAGGTGCTCGAACATCGCTGCTATAGACTTGAAATCGAGGTTCTTCCAGAACCGATGACGGTTCAGCAAAATCATTTCAAAAAGACCTTAACGAGCGAAAAACAAAGCCTACAAAAAGCCCATAGGCGAAAGTGTAAAAGCCATTGTTGCCAGTCAAACAAGCCTCCGGGCCACATACTAAAAGGTTTAAACGGCCAAACAGCGTAAGAGCCATTGTCACCAGCTTGAAAATGGAAAACTTGAGGATTAAAATGAGCTCAAATCGTAACCCGATTCGGAGACCAGATCCAAAACAGTTAACTACACATGACTAAGGGCCACATATATAGAAGGTCGCTCCGACCCAAGGCATAAGAGCCACTATCGCCAGCCTGTGCAAACACAAAACTCGAGGGTAAATTAAGCTCGAGTCGAATCCGGACTCGGAGACTGAACCCGAAGACGGTTAAAGCACACAAGCCTAAGGGCAAACAATGAAAGACGCTATCACCGGCCTAATAAATATCAGGGATACATTGCAAGTTCGGAGGTTTCTGCCAATCCAAGGTCGAATCAACTCAATTGAAACCCCAACGAGCGGAAATACAGAAGATACAAATTGAGGGGTTCCCCCTCTTATTTTTACACATTGACGGTGGAGCGCAATCTCAACCTACAACATATAATGAAAGCTATATACACAACGAAGGAGGAAGGGAATAGACGTTCCCCCTTTTCGGCAACTATGGCCCGGCGGTCTCCTCCTCATCGTCCTCAGCATCGGACAGAAGGAACTTGGCATCATACTCCTCTCCTTTGGCTTGCTTGATCTTCCCCGAGAGATTATAACCCCTGTCATGAATCTCCTCGAGGATTTCCATCCGAGATCTACACCTCACATACTCCATGTTATTGTTTGCACGATCGAGGGTCTTCTTTAGCTCAGCTTTAGCAGCAGCAACGCTTATTGAATAAGCCGCCATTTTCTGTCCTGCCATGGTATTTTTAATCACAACCTCTGCTCGAACATTCACCACCTCAGTTTTTTCCCTCTAAAGCTCGAATGAGAGTCTTGCGATCATCTTCGCTCGAGCTAAATCATTCGCACAGGCGGTTTGGATTTGCGCCTCAAGAGCTGAAGCCCCTGTCTGAGCCCTCTCCTTGGCCACAAAATGGGCATTCACATGCACCTGCAGCTCGGTGAATTAGCGTTTGGATTTGCCAACCTCACCCCAAAGTTGTTCCAGCTCATCCGCCTTATCCTTCAACTGAAATAGCAAAACATCAAGGCAACAAGACAAAAAGGGAATGCAGGCCAGCATGAAATGCAGGGTACCTGTTTCTCCAAGAGGGCCTCCTGGTCCAGGCTCCGTTCCACCTCACTCTGTAAAGAGATGAGCTCACTTTCCTTTGCCGCACATAGAAGCTTGAGGGATTTCTCCCTATCCTGAGCCTCTCGCAACGGAGCCTCGCAACGAAGCAGTTCGGCTTTAAGCCTGTCAAAGACCTTAGAAAGGAAGCCAGATAAATAAAAAAAAGGGGAGTGCAGGGCCAGAAAATTCTTACAGCAGTCGAAACTCACCATAAGGCCAAAACGGTGAGCCTTGCCGAAGGCCGAAGCAATGTTTGACGGTGTACCACTCCCGGAAGGTTGCCGATCGACCGAATCGCTCCCCTTTAACCGCTGCGAAGAAGGCGCCTCACTACAAGCCTTCTTGCACCCGGAGCATCTTTCCTTCTCGTGCCTCACTACAAGCCTTCTCACCCCCGGAGGACTCAACCTCGCCTCGAAAGGACTCCCGGTACCTGTAGCAGATAAATTAGATGTGCCGGCAAGAAAGATGCCACCTCTTAGGGGCAGAATGCTAGGCACCTACTATGATGCTTCGCCTCCCATCTCCCTTTTGATAGAGCTCGCCACTGACGCCTATCATAAATCGAGCAAGCTTCCAGCTTACGAGATCACTAGGCTAAATCAGGGACCTCGCCGGGAGACCAATGAGTTGCTATGATCAAAGAATAGAAAGATATCGTTACGGGGCCAACCTCATGTTGAGTTAAAGGCAATTCAAATGAAGCACTTACGTGTGAAGTTCCATTTCTCAAGAAACGGAAAAAATTCTCTAGGGATAATATCGGTTGTTCGGATTCGAACGAACCGATTCATCCATCCACGGTCCTCATCCTCCTCGCTGCCGATTATAGGAGCTTGGGTGGATCTACGCTGAAAAGCAATCAGGCCCCGATAGCATAATGGCCGGTACAATCTCATGAGGTGGTTGAGGGTAAATTCTATATTGTCCTTGTCAGCAAAATATCTCATCGACTGCACTATTCTCCAAAGAAAGGGATGAACCTACGCTAATGTTACTTGATATCTTCTACAGAAATCAAGCACAACCCAGTTCGGGGAACCCGTCACAAGAATATGAATATACACACTCAAGAATCCCTCGACATATGTCATGACACTCTCCTCGGGGGAAGGTACTTGCAAAATCACACCTTCCCCCATCCACATTATTTTTTTATGATCTCGAGGTTTTACTCCCTCACCGATGAAATAATCCTCAACATATGGTCTCGATGGCCCGGAACATTGGGAGGTTTCCCTAGTGTGATAGCCTTCCTCGAGGCAGGGTACCCTGAGCCTCGCTCTCCCGACATCGGAGGCGAGCCACTGGTACCGTCTGAATGTGGAGCACAGAAGAGACTCCCCTTCGATCGATGATCAGGCGTCGAAGCAGCGATCATGACTACGGCAGAATAGGGGGGATAAAATGAGGATCCAGGCAGAAATTCTCTGAAACATGGAAGCGGAAGGACTAGCACAAAGCGTCAGGCTCTACAGAGGAGATAGGCTTATCAAGAACTGCAAAATCGCCACTTAAGAGACATATGAGCAAATATATAGAGGCAAAGTGACAAATGCCCGCTTACCCAAGAGGGACAATTAATTCTGGCTATATTAACGTCATCCTCTCCTAGGGGAGTGTACTGGCGGAATCACTCTAGCTCCCACATGTCTCTGAAAACTGCAGGACCTCGGGAGACCCCCGACGTCATAAACATCGATTCGAGAGGAGCTGTCGACTCAACCACAGGACATGGCCAGTTTCAGGGCCCCGGTTTGTCTAAATAGAAGGCTCCGAAAGGCCGATAGCCGGAACACAAAAGCAAAAAGGCAAGGAGAAGGGCTAACAAAATGAAAGCTCCTTTTAGACATTGACAAAAAGAAAAAACTTTTTTACACTGTTCATTTCCCAGGGGGCAGCATACAAAGCAAAAGGGAAGGAATACCAAAAAAACAAAAAAGGAGACTCGGAGACTACTCCTCATCACTATTTTCTTCGCCCTTATCGGGGGCAATCAAAAGCGACAATCTTTCCTCCACTGCACGGGCCTCCTTATGATTAGCTGACAGGTCAATTCCTCTTGCCCCGAGTTCCTCCAAAGTCTCCCTCTTCGCCACCGCTTTGGTATTCTCGATAGCTCGGTTTAGTTTCTGCTCAGCTCCCATAGATATGTCACGAGCCATTATATGCGTTGTGGCTACATCCTCCCGATAAGTAGCAACATCTCATTCGGCATCGGACTTAGCCGCGGCCAAAGCAACAATCTCCCTGTGAGTATCCGTGAGAAGATCCCGGGATGTCACCAATTCCCCGACCACTATTTTGTTTCACTCTCTCAGCCAAGAGATCTCTGCATTCAACTGAATAATCTGTGAGCCACTCTGCTCGACCTATGGGAGAAGGGCAAGTCAATGAATATACGAATACGGAACATGTGTGAATACATGGTAAAAAGTCGGGTACAAGCAAGGAAAAATACCTGAACAACAAGATTGGCCTTCTCCCCGAGCGCCGTCTCCAAAGCGGCCCGAAGCTCTCCTAGCTCTTTATCTCCCTGGGCAGAGCGAGCCTCCGAATCCAGCAGCTTCGAAATAACTTTCTTACGCTCCTTTTCGTGATAAGAAAGCTCCTCGCGAAGTCGGAGGATAGCATGGTCATACATCTTCGTACACTGCAGCATAATGGAAAAGTTAGAAAGACGGCGAATAACGCTTGAGGACGAAAGAAATGCACAAGGAATGACTATCACCTGCTGCATGGACTTCTCCGCCGCTTCAAAGGCGCCTGGAATATCGAGATCAGCTCTGTCGATAATGCCATCGAAAATGTTGGCAATAAAGTCTCCCCCTTTGGAGGAGTCCCAACTGTGGCGCCAATCATCCCGCGGGCATCCTACAGTTCCCCTGATGAAACTGGAAAGTTCGAAATGAAGTCTTTCAGTTCGCTGATTTCTCCAAGTGTCAACCCACGTTCTTGGAAGTCCTCGAGCTCCGATCCCTTAGGATCGACACCAACGGTCCCCCTAGCAGAAGTTGCATCAAATCCGGCTGCGCGATTCGAAGCTGTATCAACGTCCTCTTCAAGGACCCTCGACCCACAAACCCGACCACAACAAGTTGTTCCGGACTTAACAGCCTCTGACCGGGGCGCCTGCAAGTCTCTCGCACTTGACCTTGTTCTCCTCTTTAACGGACTTCCATCATCATCCTCTCTTTTGGTATCAGGATTCGACCCTGAGGTTAGAGCAGCAAAGCCGACAGTGGCTCGGCGCTCGAGTGACCTGGTTTTCTTTGCCGCAGGACGGACAACGACTGCCCTACTTTTCCTCTTCTTGCTCGTGCCAGGCTCCAAGGCCCCCGCTTCACCATCAGGGGGTGGCCTCATCTGCATATTCTCGCCAAGACCTGCACCAGCATAATAATCGTGATACGCTTTCGCTAAGGGCTCAGAAGGAAACACAGAATACGAAGCATAGGCAGTAAAGGAACCTCACCATGATTCCTTACCACCCAATGCTTCTTATCCAGGCCGGTCTAAAACCAAATGCAGTACGGGAATTTCTCGCTCAATCGCCCGATCCATACCGACAAATTTGGGACCACCTCTGAATGCCAAGCAGCAGCTGCAGAAAGCACAAAGAGTTTATTATGTCAAACGGAAGAGTAGTTGAAAAGCGGCTAAAGGGAAAATCGCTTACGTCAGGCATTCCACCTCTCTGAAAAGGGCATCCTCTAGGCTGGGACGATATCCGAGGTCCTCACTCAGATAAACCTGCTCATCCATCCTCGGTCCTTTCCCTCATCAACGCTTGTGAAAAAAGATTTCTTTAGATCTATGGCGGAGCTTGATTAATCCTCGATACAGTCAAGGTATATACATTCCGATCAGATGATTAAGGGTAAAAACCTCACCTTCAACTCCTTCGGTGAAATGTACAAGCATCAACACTATCCTTCAAAAAGAAGGGTAGATCTGACCATGTGTCACCTGGTATCGGTCGAAGAAGTCAAGAATAACCGGGTCGATCTCCAGGGGAGGAGACTCGACGGATTTGTCAGGGCCCAGGGTGAGTGGGGAATTGTATACATAAAGGAAGCTAGCCCATTAAGAGCGGGAATCTCCACCTCCACTGCCTTGCTCCATTGGCAGTCCACCTTCACCTTGCTAATATCGGTCACAACGCTAACGTATCGGGACACATGCTCACATCGGCCCGGTGTAGATGAGGTAGTATCGACATCGAAATCCCTTGACGTGCCGAGATCAGGTGGGATACATTGTTCCAAAGTGGGAATCGATTTGGTTTCTTCCTTAGGTGATCGGGACAACGATGCAATGCCGTTCCATCGGGGAACCATCCTAGAAGTCCTAGCCATGTCAATGGTAAAAATCCTACTATGAAAGGATGAAAGAGTGTCAAATACAAAATTTTGACTCGTGGGCTTGTAAGTGGGGTGAAAATGGGAAGTATCTAGCAACCGATGCATTTATAGGAATCGCTGGGGAAGCAAAAAGGATGAGCCGGTGGTAGTTCATGGGTTTTCTCGATTACCACATCTGACGACGGCCTTGCACGGTTCTCTGAGGCATGGCATTTAATGCTCTTAGACAGTTGACGTCACATCAATGATGAACTAGAGACGATGATTCAATATCGTTTCCTATTACTTCACTATAGGAAATACAGAGACTATCAGTATGCGGTGAAATCAGATGAGTCTACTTCTTGCCGCTAAGGTGTATTCGGGGAGTCATATCAGCACCACGAGGCTGTAGGATTACGATCAAGCTCCTTCCTTCGAGGTTTGTCCGCGGCCTAACAAAGATTATGAGGATGGGGAATTTGTCCGCGACCCAACGAAGGTTCCAAGGACGGGGGATCCCGGAGGCGAGAAGCTAGAATCAATAAACACTAGCCGTGCATAGCCGTCCCATCCCTGTATCTTTGCATTTAATGCACTCTATACTTTATTGTATCCCCTCTTCTATATAAGGGGAATCCCATGCCACTTTGTAAAGAGCTGATGTTGCTCCAACTATTTCTCCATGAGATCAATAATATCTCTCTCGCTTCTCTCTAACTCGCTTGCTCTCACTGGCTCGAGGCGACTTTAGCATTTATTGCTTTCTTACTTGTTCTTTATTGTCACGACCCGGATTTTCCACCCTCGGGAGTCGTGATGGCGCCTACTAGTGTGAGCTAGGCAAGCCAAACCATTAATCTAATTACTTCATTAACCAATTATTTCTTTTTAACAAATATAAGATGATAACATAAAAACAATGGAACTTTAAATATTTGAGCGGAAGCTAACAATTAAATATCTAGAATCTGCATCTATTACAACTCACAAAACCTAAAGGACCCAAAACCTAGTGTCACAGTGTCACAGACGGTCTAAGATATTACTACATACAAAGTCCGAAGAAAATGAGATGCCAGGGCTTGCAGACGCCTGCAGGTCTACCTTGGATCTCCGCGTGGATTGAAGGTAGCCTCCACACGACGGTCTGAAAGCTGCTCCGAGATCTGCACATAGTGTAGAGTGTAGTATCAGCACAACCGACCCCATGTGATGGTAAGTGTCTAGCCTAACCTCGACAAAGTAGTAACGAGGCTATGACCAGACTACAAAATAAACTTGTGCAGTTATATAATATACAGCGGAAAGTAAAACAGAATAAACAAATAAAGATGGGAAGGGGAAACATGCTTCGGGGAAAACAGGTAAAACAGAATATCAAGAGAACTATAAAGGAACCAAAATCCAACCACTAACAAGAATAAGGATAACAAAGGCAGATTTCACTTTCTTTTCATATCTTGTTGCAGGCGTGCAACCCGATCCCATTTTCTATATCTCGTGGCAGGCGTGCCACCCGTTCCCATTTCATTTATCTCATGGCAGGCGTTCCACCCGCTCCCATTTCATTTATCTCGTGGCAGGCGTACCACCCGCTCCCATTTCATTATATTTTGTGGTAGGCATACCACCCGCTCCCATTTCATTATATCTTGTGGTAGGCGTACCACCCGCTCCCATTTACAAGCCAACAATAATCACAAGGGATCCCGGCAAGGGAACAAGAGTAATATAACAACTTCCCAGCAAGGGAATAATGATATTTCAACAACATCCCGGCAAGGGAATAATACTATCAAAACAAACATCCTAGCAAGGGATCATTAATATGAAACAAACATCTCGGCTAGGGAACAAAGGCGATAATAACATATGAAGCGCAATAAACCACAACGGAGTCATAACAATTATAATACAAGACTCACGGGCATGCTTGACACCAATGTATAGATACTCGTCCATGCCTATACGTCGTACTCCACAATTAATATGTAGTAAATAAGACACAACTCCTAATCCCTCAAGCTAAGGTTAGACCAAACACTTACCTCGATGCCACGAACACAATTCACGATTCAACTATACCTTTACCCCTTGATTCCACCACTAATTCGCTCGTATCTAGTCACAAGTTACTTAATTACATCAATAAACACTAAATGAATCAACCCCAATGCATGAAAATGAATTTGCTAAAGTTTTGCCCAAAAAGTCAAAAATCGCCCCCGGGCCCACATGGTCAAAACCCGAGGTTCGAACCAAAACCCGATTACCCATTCCCCCACGAACCCAAATATATAATTTGTTTTGAAATCGGACCTCAAATCGAGTTCCAAATCCCTGATTTTTTTGAAAAACCTAGGTTCTACCCAAAACACCCACTTTCCCCCCTGAAAATCATTAATTTTGAGTTAAAATCATGTTAAAAGATGTTAATGATTGAAGAAAACGAGTTAGAAATCACTTACTAATGCTTTGGAGAAGAAAGGTTATTTGAAAAATTGCCTCTTATGTTTTTGGGGTTTTGAAAAATTAAAATAACTGAAAATCCCGTTTTAATATACCCCTCTTAGACCCCCTGTGCGGACCGCACAAAATGGAGTGCGGCCGCACAGCTCACCAGGTTGACTGCAGTGATATGTTCTAGTATTTTGGCTTTAACTTTATCTACAGATATCCAAATTATGATTTCTTTAGACTTCTGGAAACAACACACGAGGGGCTGCAACTTTCGTTTTTGAATCATCTCCAAATTCCTAGTAGATCAAAAGATATAGGCTTCCGAAGTCGGACAAGTGAAATGTTCTTCACCGCGGACCGCATAGAATCTAAGTGCGACCGCAAAGCCCTCACCGCTGTCCGCACAAAATCCAGTGCGGCTACACAAGCCCCTCCGCGGCAGAATTCCTTTTTTTGCGAACCACACTTCATAGGCCTTCCACTTCTCTGAACCTGCAACAACTATAATTTTAAGCCTAAGACATCCCGGAACCTACCCGAAACTCACCTGAGACCTATAAACTCCAAACCAAGCGTGCATACTAACTCAAAAATATCATATGGACCTACTCGTGCGATCACATCATCGAAATAACATGTAAAATCATGAATTAAACCTCAAAACTCAACATTTTCATCAAGAACTCTCAATGTTCATTACTCTTCAACCGTATGTCCATCTCACGTCAAATAAACTCCGTTTTTCACCGAACTTTACAATTATCTTTCAAATACTATAAAAAAAATTATCGGGCTCTGGATCTAAAATACAGGCCCGATAACAATGGTTTCAAATATTAATTCTTTTCTTTATTTCATAGATAATTCAGTAAAACAATTTCTTTCAAAAATTTGATTTCTAAGGCTTGAGACCTCGAAATTCATTTCCGGGCATACGCCCAAGTCCCACCATAATCAAATTTTAACTCTAAAATTTTTATTTCTTTTATTTTCACATAGAAGGCTTTCCGGATATAGGTCCAGACCACGCAAGAAAATCAAGGTGGGGTAAAAGGGAGGTTTTTTAGGCCTCGGAACACTGAATGCACTTGGAACACAAGTGATGACCTTTTGGGTCATCACATTTATTTATCACTTGGCCTTGGCCATATAGAGCTTTGTTTAATCATAATATAGTTGTTATCCCATTCCTGACTATCCCCGATAGCTCGAGCTCGACCCAGATATCGACCCTGAGGTCCCCCATCGATCAGTCCTATACCCGGGCAGCAGGCCTCTCGGTTTGATTACTGCCTCGTTTTAGCTTGCATTTCATCATTAAACTTCGTATTCCTAGCATCATCTGCTCTAAAAACTAGAACAAAAATAGATCCTGTAAATTAGAATCCCATTTACAAATTTAATTGTTGTTACCATTTTCACGGTAAAGAACTTGAAAACCATGCCTATTGTTCATGGCTGGGAATGAGTTAAGCATCATATTTTTGAGTTATAACTTATATTGCTTTATTTATATTGCTATGATTTGTTCATGGCTATTGGTGTTGGACTCTGACCATTGTCCAAGCTCGTCACTGCTTTCAGCCTAAGGTTAGGTTTGTTACTTATTAAGTACATGGAGTCGGTTGTGCTCAAACTACACTTTTGCGCCTTGCATACAGATTTTGGAGCTGATGTTGCTATGTATGGTGGGAGCTGGCATTGAATATGTACCTGTATTCCGGTTATAGCTTCCTATTGTTCTTGGTAGCTTTAGATTTATAAATTTGTTTATGTACATTTCAAACAGATGATGTATTTATTTCACACAAGCTTTGTAAACTCTAAATCGTAAAAGCTCGTGGTTTGTACTATCAGTCATTAGGAAGTGTATAAAAGTTTAGTTTTTTCATTATTTATTTTCTCAGTAAAACTCATTGAATTGGATTATTGTTAATTGCTTACCTAGCAGATTGGGATAGGTGCCATCACGACTAGTTGGATTTTTGGTCGTGACAAGTTGGTATCAGAGCTCTAGGTTCGTAGGTTCTAAGAGTCATGAGTAAATGTCTAGTAGAATCTTACAGATCAGTATAATGACGTCTATACCTATCTTCGAGAGGCTACATGGAATTTAGGATAAACTTCCCATCTTTCTTTCCTTATCGTGCGATATTGATTTAGCTTGAAGTGTATATTTTTCAATTCCTTCCACTCACACGTATGCGTATGTGAGTACTTGGTATCAGCTGTGCATTGATTGCCTGCGATTCATGGATGTGGTGTGAGATATATCTCTTATGTTTTGGTGATGGACCAGTCTAAAGGACTTGAGGCCAGGTTTAGACTGCAGCTTAGGCTCGGTACTTTCAGTTGTGTGAGCATGTGCTTGGGACTTATATGTCTGGTAGTGTCCCTATGAGTGTGATTTATGACTCGGTGAGTGGTTGGATGACTATGTGATGAGCTGCGCTCGGATGATTTGGATATGGCGAGAAGAGTTTGCTTGGGATGTGAAAAGGACTATTGGATGCTTGAATTTTATCTTGATGTGTTGTACAATCTAGAGTTATGAGCATGTTGAAGGAAGTTTCATGATGTTCATTTGTGGTATAAAGTAGATTCTTATGTTTTGTTGACGAGCTTAGACTCGGTAAGATTTAGTGATTGTGTAGTAGTTGTGACTGTGAAAGGGTATAGAGAGATATCAGTTTGAGTCTAAGTAGGTAGGTTATCACCTTTGGGGTAACCTATGGATGTGTGATCCTTATGATGTTCTGTGGAGTCTTTCTTTTCTACCAGTGGTTATAAGTGTTGCGGTTGAGTTTGGATTGGTTGTGAAAGTTGACCTGACCATCACGAGGATGAATGCGAGCTTAGTAGATGATTTGAGGTATTGTATGGTTTGTGTTACATGACCTTATCTCATTGTGGCATCATGGTAGTAATAACGTATGGGTATTGTGAGTTATATAGTGTCTTGATCTATGGCTTTGAGCCAAGTGGGAGAGTCTGCTATCGACGATGTGATTGCATGGTTACGTGCTATATTGATTTCGATCTGAGGCATACTTGTGGATCGGTTAAGACTTGCAGAGGCTGATTTTGAGGATGACTTAAGAAAGGAAATTTCTGGATGCATGGTGTATTACACTTTATGGGTATATGGGAATCATAGAAATTGAGTCGTTATTTGTGAAGGATGTAGTGCGCATGGAGTAGGAATTTGCTCGGTTGTGTTAAAACGGGGTTACTCATTTGGGTGTTATCGTGCTAATGGGGCACATGTCATTTGGCCTGTTTAGGCGGGGCAATTAAGATTTGAGCAGAGTGGATGACTCTCGAGAAGGATCTAATAGATTCAAGATTTATATGTAGCAATTGAGAATTTTCGGATTTGTATATGGCTAGAATCTGAGATTTACATTGGATGGTGTCGAAACTTGCAGTACTTATATATCATTATGCATTATACATTTCAGTATTAGGAAGGTGAAGGAAACAACTTTAGATTCCCAGAAGGTCTCTTCAGAGATGGTGTATCGATTGTGGTACTTTTGGGATGCTTAAGAGGGAATACAATGGCTTATGAGCCTTAGGGCGGTGTGGTTTTATGGTAGGATCTATTGTGGTGAGCTTTGGGTAAGGATCGTGGTGTTTTGGAAAGGAGAAATGTCATGCCCCAATCTCGGGAGGCGCGACCGGTGCTCAATCGAGTGAACCCAACTGAGCAAGCCTTTATAACACTTTCTACCCAACTCAATATAATTAAGGGAATCATGCTTTTGTTTATTTAGACATTAGGAGATATCATACATTCAACATTGTTAGTTCATTTTAAATCATCAACCTTAAACCGTGGTTATATTCCCAAAACATCATATAGTTTATAGTTTAGAGGAAACAGGAGTTCAGAATTTCAACATGGTCTAGTGGCCCATCCAACCCGAACATAACCCACATAAAAGTCTACGGGGCCTCTAAGGGTACAAAAAAAAGTTATGATAATGCTGGAAATAAGGCCCTGACTATACCTCAAAAGTGGAAATTTACAACAAAAGATGTACAACATAACCCCTTGAAGGAAAAGGGGTTCACCTAGATTTTGAGAGGAAGATACTACGCTACGTGCGATCGGCACGGTCCGCTATAGAGCCACCTACATTCATTAAAAAATGTAGCTCCCCCGGCAAGAAGGTCGTTAGTACCATGGAATAGTACTAGTATGTATAACTAAACACCATCTCATTAGAAAGAACTATCATACAAGAACAAGGAAATCACAAAGAATCAATCAAAGGCTTTAAACGAACAACACATCATCAAATAAAAGAATCATATAACTTTCACATAATTTTTGTAGTTTTAGTTTGTGGCCTTTAATACCGTTCATCACTATTCACAATATCACCGCTTTCTTGAGCGGAGTCCGATCACGGCCCGATCGGTAAGCTGCCTCATTTGAGACATATACCTCAATCATCATTTCATTCTCGCTTTTCGGTTTCAATTATCAACACAATACCACCATGTATATAGCATGGCAACCGATCACGGCCCGATCGGCTAGGCCGTCTTACCAAGACGTTACCCTTTTCTATTAATCATTTCACTTCCATTTTTGGTTTCACATACATTAGTTCATCGGCACTTGGGGCCACAATTACCACATCATACTTGGCACTAGGCCACATTCCATAACTCACGTTTCATATTATTCCCATTTTTCAACATTTAACTTGCCATTTAAGATCATAGGCACATACAAGAGCACTTCAAGTTATAAGCATAGAGAGGAATTCATCTAGTTCGGCATAATAATCACAATGTAACCTTGACTTGAAATTTAGGCATTTTAGCACATAGTTCATGTTCTTCACATATCCTTAATTTTACAAAGAATAGCATATAAAACACATGGAGATGCCCCTTCCACATACATTCTCACAACATCGATCCATTTGATATAACAAGTAATACATCAATCAAATTTTGGACTTACAACATTTGCACGAACACCATGGAAGCTCAATTTCTAAGAAGAGGGGGTTTTAGCCATACATGCCTTAATAGTGCTTTCCTTAAATCCTTACAATAAATTCCAGAATTTCCTAGCAACTTTGATCTATTTTATGAGAATTACAAATTGAACCAAGAATTAGAGACATGATTACGGTTCTAGCTCATTTGAGTATATTATCAAGCACTAAGTGTGCATTGTGATTTTAGGACCCTTTTGTGAGATTTTTATCATCTTACACCCCAATTCCTATCTTTTTAGCTCACAACCTCCCCATACCCTATTATCATTTATCCATGCAAGAAAATCCATTCTCATACCTATGAACCCACTTGCTAATTATTCATTCTAGTGTGAATTTCGAAATTAAAGGTTAGGGCTCAAGCTCTTACCTCTTGGGTGAAGGCCTAGCAGCTTTACTTGATACTCTTCAAGGTTTTAGGCAAGGATTGAGTGGGAAACTTGATGAAGATCACTCTCTCCCTCTATAACCTACTCTCTCACTCTATTTCAAGTAAAATATCATAAAAGGGACCTAAGAAGGTATTTCTAATGGGATGGGGTCGGGTTTTAAAAGTTCAAAAATAGGAGCCCCGACACACTCAGCTCATGCAGCGCAAAATGGACCGCACAAATGGTCCCAAAAACATGAACAAACTGTTCGGGTATGCGGCAAGAATGCGGTCTGCATACCTATTCTACGGTCGCATAATGTACCGCAGAACTGCCCCTTGCAAAAATTCTAAGAGGATTATGTGATGACTATATGTCTCGCATATTGATTATGCGATCGCATAATTGGCTGCATAGTTGACCTCAAAATTAACCATCAAACTGTCTAAATCTGCAGCAACTATGCGGTCCGCATAGCTATTATGCGATCGCATAATGGACCGCGGAAACGTACTTTTCTGGAAAACATTATTCCTTTACTTTTTCATCCACAGATCAGTCCAAAGGGTCCAAACCGTGGCAAGAAAGCTCGCCGCGAAGAATTTTACCAATTTTTAACACATATTCCTAACTTGGCACTGTCACACCTCCTTTTTCCGCCCCCGCGAGGGTACAAGGAGTTTTTTCCAATTAAAGGACAATCTAAACGGGATTTATTTATTTATTTTAGAGTCGCCACTTGGGAGATTTAGGGTGTCCCAAGTCACCAATTTTAATCCCGAATCGAGGAAAAGAATGACTCCATATTACGGTCTGCGTACCAGAAATCCGGATAAGGAATTCTGTTAACCCGGGAGAAGGTGTTAGGCATTCCTGAGTTCCGTGGTTCTAGCACGTTCGCTCAACTGTCATATTCGGCTTGTTTATCTGATTTTATACAATTATGCGCTCATGTGCAAGTTTTAACTCTTTACCGCTTTTATCATTATATTTTTTTAAAAGAATGTGAACATTGCTCAAAACACGTCTTTGGACTGCGTCACATGAAATGCACCCACAATCCGGAACACATTTTATTTGATGTTTTGGGATTTGGATTCGGGTCTCATGAAATGCGCACCCAAGCTTAAGAAAGTAAACTATTAAACACGCGCCTAAAGAGACTATCGCGTTATTATTTTAGGAAGGCCGTGAAATTTACTAAGCGGTCCGTCCCGAAAACTAAGTATTTTTATATATATATTTAACGAGGGCCCCGCAGCTTGTGCGTTTTATTTGGCGAGGCTCGGCTCGTTTTATTTTAAAAGGATGTCTTAAAGCGACTACATTCTTCTATTTTTGTCCGTCTCTAAAATGAAAGAGGAAAAGAGATCCTAACCCCATTACATACTTGAAATTGTTATAGTCGATCTTAGAACAAAATTTATAAGAATCTGAATGCGAGGGCACGTATGGGTCATCCGTTTGCCAAATCATGGGCCTGGGCCCAATGCATATGGTATTGCACTTGACCTGGGACCTCCTCGTTCCGATGTGGGCCTAATTAATTATTTCTACACCTATTCATGAGTTTGCAAAGCTGAAAGATAAACTAATACTATTTAATTTAAACAGTTTGTTGTAAGTTTTAAAATAAACAATCTGTTGGCATGAAAGGACTTAAAGATCTAGTTTTACTCCTGATTCAAGCCATTTGCGTACTGAAATTAGACTGTCGTGACAATTAGAAGTCTATTGGCCTAATTCTAGTTTGACATGCATATTTGCAAACAGACTGAAATAAGCAGGGTAGTTTTTAGCATTATACCCTTCTTTTAGCTAAGGGCCTACATAGGGAGTTTATAAACTAAATGATTGCGTATATGAAAACGATCCAGTTATACAGCTCCTTGGCAGGAGTTTACACATCAGTGATACATAAAATGGCTTAAGTACAATCTGTAAAGAAAAACGAAATTCAGTTTATAACTTCAACTTCTTCATGTGGGTGTATTCATGCTTCAAATGTCAACTTCAGACATGGAATTACATCAGCTTAGTATGTGTACCTGGATTTAGACAACAGGAACAAGAAGGAGAGGAAGAATATCAGCAGCAAGCAGCCAAGCAGCAGTAATACAGCAGCAACAAACAACGACAGTATAACCACTAGTTCACGAACAACCAACAACAGTTTTAACAGTGATAAACCCACATGTGGTCGAACACCAACCAACAATCCCAGAACAGAGTAGTAAACCAGCAGAAAAAACCCAGAATATTCAATGCAATAGTAACAACAATTCAATAATCTCAACAACTCGACGAATAACCAACAACAGCTTCAATAGCAATAAGACCAGACTCAATCAGCAGCATACAGAAGCCCAGAATACAGTAGTAATCCCACAGGGAAATCAGAATACCCTAATGAAATAGTAATAGACCAAACCCTTTAGAACTAACAGCTTTATTCCTCTCTGAACACTCAATAATTTTCCAGCCTATGCTTTCAACACTCACTGACCTCTCTCTCTTTTTTCTTTTTTTTTCCTCTGAAGACTGAAAAAATCCCCCCTTAATTGTTCTGAAGCAGCTTATTTATAAGCCAATCCAGGTCAGTCAAGCTGCCCGGATCCCTCCAGGCTTTAACTTGCCCATACCCCTTAATCCCCCATGCCTAAGTATCTTCTTGATGCAAGTTCATTTGGTTTCCCATGCCTGTCCTATTGCTCTAATCAAGAGTCATGGGTTCATTAAAGTATTCATTTTAAACTCCCATGCTCTTATGTTTTGTCCACACTAATACTAGACTAATAGTATTTTTGGATAACCATTTGACAGCCCATTAATCCTTAACCTTAGTCAGTCTTTGTCAAACCAAAATTACCCAACAAACCCCTGATCATTACTGTCTTTCCCCACCTTTTCATTCTGTTGAATCTGTCAGTTATAACTATGTAAAACCTAACTCGAACCCCCACAACTAACAAAAAAATAACCTATAATTAGTTCACCACAACCATTCAATAAAAATCAGGCAGTAAGAGTTAAGTTGATTCTAGTTGATTAGCGACTAATTAGTATACGACGACATTACTCGGGTCGACTATACAAACTATTATGTGAACAATCAATCGACAAACAACGTAGACTACACAGGCCACCAAATTATTTCAATACTTGGGGCATTTGACAGGGAGTTCACGAAACTTAACTATTTGACGACACTAGTCGAAGCGAATAGATATCTCATAACATACCCCTAACACTGAAAATAGAAAAGAAATCGACCAAATAAAAAGGTCTTTGAAGATAGGGGGGGGGGGATCGACAGAAAAATGATCAAAAGCCTAAAACAAATCTACGGACATACGAATAACATATAAACAGAAGGAAAGGAAAGGAAATTATCTCAGAAGCTTACATCAAAACGAACCAAGCCTGACCTTTAGGGTTCTTGAACTCAGATTTGGGGTTCGAAGAGTTCTACCTAGATTCGACCGGAACCAAAAGCATCTGGGGTATGAGGGAGGCCAGGGGGTGTTGTGGTGTGAGTTTGGAGTCCGTTAGGTCAGATTTGTGTTTGGCTCAAACCTTCAAATGATTATTCGAGACGTTCTGGGAAGATTCGAGCCAAACCATCACCATATCGGGGTTGAGGGTGGTCTTGTGTCTTAAGGGTGTTAGTCTGGTGGTCATCGGCGTTGTTGCCGCCGGGTTTACATGAAAGGGGAGTCATGGCGGCTGCCAGGGTTTGGGGTGTTTGGGATGGTCTCTGGGAGATGATGAAACTGGGAGGGGTGTTTGGATAGGGGGCGGGGTAACAGGGTTGAGTTTATATATGACTTAGGGGTTTAGATCCTGGCCGTTGGATCAAGTGAGATCGATGGACAGGATGTATTCATTAAAGAGGGACGACGTCGTTTGGGTGTGATGGTGGGTGAGACCGGATAGGGGAATGGACCGGGTCAGGTTTACGGATCTGGGGGGTGTGATCCTGGCCGTTGATCCATTTGAGATCAACGACCCTGCTCAAACTGGGAAAAAACGGTGTCGTTTGGGCACCTCTGAGGAGGCGGACTATTTTAACTCATTGGGCCAGCTCATTTAGGCCGATTTTTATTTTAATTTCTTGGCTCAAACCGAGTATTCTTATATTTTTCCCTTTTCTTTTCTACTTTAATTGACAAAATTAAACAAAACTCCTAAATAAATTGAAAAAAATCAAAAAATAAAATTATACACATGTTATTTAACACCTATAATAATAAACACACAAATTAACATTAAATAAAATCACACAATGATAACAGATAGCATAAAAATGCATATTTTTGTGATTTTCCTTTTAAAACCAAATTAAGGTTTAATTAATTCCTAAATGCATAGTTAAATCATAAATGTGCATGTGACACATATTTTTGTATTTTTCTTAATTAAAGTAGAAATAAATATGCACATACAAATACAAGCAATACAAGAAAAAATAACACAAAATTCACAACAAATGCAAACTATCAAAAAATTGTTCTATTTTTTGGATTTTTTTTTTGGAAGTGATTCTCATATAGGGCAAAAATCACGTGCTTACAGCTGTCCCTCTTTGCCCGAAGACAACGAAGGGTTTTCGTGCAAAGATAAAGTGAGCGATTTTTGCCCATCCGAGTACTCCGTATGAAGCATTTTTTGAAAAAGATTTGACTGAACCTTTGCTTCAGAAGTTTCCTACATAGCCTGGGCTAAACAGGAATCAGGTCAATGTAGTTCGGGAAGTTTTGGTAGTTGGGACTACTGTGGGACTACAATGTTACTGTTGTTGCATGCTATTACCACTGCTTACTGATCTCCTTGTTACACCGTGCTTGAAAGAAAACAAGAAGCTAGGCTAGACTACGGATCGTAAGATCTCATTTATTTTCAACTTGTTCTTGTTGCCTTGCTTTCTTGTCGGCTTGTGTTTATTCCGGTGCTTTTCTTCCGAGACTTTGGGGATGACACTGGCCTTTTGCTTTTCTGAATACCAGTTTTCATCATTTTGTTCGGTCCGCTGGGGATATGGCTTTCTTCATTAAGTTTTTCGGCGGTTCCTCTGGGGATACGACTCTCTTCATCAGATTTGTTATGCTGGGCATAATTTAATGTTCACAAGCCGCTTCTTTCAAGACGCGTCGTTTCTTTCTTTTGACTCATGCGCTTGAACTTGTGTTGGGACCTCTTGTTGCAACCTTCTACTTTCCGGTGCTGGGGATTTTTTATTGTTTCCTGCTGGGGATTCCTGTTGTAACCTTCTACCTTCCGGTGGGTTACTGATTTCAAGATCTGCAGTATAAGACTCAAAAGTATTCCTCTCGTTATACATGTGGGCGCCTGAACGCAAAAAATGTAAAGACTGAAAAGTATTCCTCTTGTTATACAGGTGGGCGCTTATTTAAACTAAGACATGAAAATATTCCTCTTGTTATACAGGTGGGCGCATATTAAAACTAAGACATTAAAAATATTCCTCTTATTATACAGGTGGGCGCCTATTAAAACTAAGACATGAAAATATTCCTCCTGTTATACAGGTGGGCGCCTATTAAGACTAAGACCTGAAAATATTCCTCTTGTTATACAGGTGGGCGCCTATTAAGACTAAGACGTGAAAATATTCCTCTTGTTATACAGGTGGGCACCTATGAAGACTAAGACATGAAAATATTCCTCTTGTTATACAGGTGGGCGCCTATTTAAACTAAGACATGAAAATATTCCTCTTGTTATACAGGTGGGCGCCTATGAAGAGTAAGACATGAAAATATTCCTCTTGTTATACAGGTGGGCGCCTATTAAGACTAAGACATGAAAATATTCCTCTTGTTATACAGGTGGGCGCCTATTAAGACTAAGACATGAAAATATTCCTCTTGTTATACAGGTGGGCGCCTATTAAGACTAAGACATGAAAATATTCCTCTTGTTATACAGGTGGGCGACTATTAAAACCAAGACATGAAAATATTCCTCTTGATATACAGGTGGGTGCCTATTAAGACTAAGACATGAAAATATTCCTCTTGTTATACAGGTGGGCGCCTATTAAGACTAAGACATGAAAATATTCCTCTTGTTATACAGGTGGGCACCTATTAAGACTAAGACATGAAAATATTCCTCTTGTTATACAGGTGGGCACCTATTAAGACTAAGACATGAAAATATTCCTCTTGTTATACAGGTGGGCGACTATTAAAACCAAGACATGAAAATATTCCTCTTGATATACAGGTGGGTGCCTATTAAGACTAAGACATGAAAATATTCCTCTTGTTATACAGGTGGGCGCCTATTAAGACTAAGACATGAAAATATTCCTCTTGTTATACAGGTGGGCACCTATTAAGACTAAGACATGAAAATATTCCTCTTGTTATACAGGTGGGCGCCTATTTATCTAAGACAAAAAAAATATTCCTCTTGTTATACAGGTGGGCGCCTATTAAAGCTAAGACATGAAAAATATTCGTCTTGTTATACAGGTGGGCGCCTATTAAGACTAAGACATGAAAATATTCCCATTGTTATACAGTTGGGCACCTATTAAGACTAAGACATGAAAATATTCCTCTTGTTCTACAGGTGGGCGCCTATTAAGACTAAGACATGAAAATATTCCTCTTGTTATACAGGTGGGCGCCTATTAAGAGTAAGACATGAAAATATTCCTCTTGTTATACAGGTGGGCGCCTATTAAAACTAAGACATGAAAATATTCCTCTTGTTATACAGGTGGGCGCCTATTAAAACTAAGACATGAAAAATATTTCTCTTATTATACAGGTGGACGCCTATTAAGACTAAGACATGAAAATATTCCTCTTGTTATACAGGTGGGCGCCTATTAAGACTAAGACATGAAAATATTCCTCTAGTTATACAGGTGGGCGCCTATTAAGACTAAGACATGCAAATATTCCTCTTGTTATACAGGTGGGCGCCTATTAACACTAAGACATGAAAATATTCCTCTTGTTATACAGTTGGGCGCCTATTAAGACTAAGACATGAAAATATTCCTCTTGTTATACAAGTGGGTGCCTATTAAGACTAAGACATGAAAATATTCCTCTTGTTATACAGGTGGGCACCTATTAAGAGTAAGACATGAAAATATTCCTCTTGTTATACAGGTGGGCGCCTATTAAGACTAAGACATGAAAATATTCCTCTTGTTATACAGGTGGGCACCTATTAAGACTAAGACATGAAAATATTCCTCTTGTTATACAGGTGGGCGCCTATTAAGTCTAAGACATGAAAATATTCCTCTTGTTATACAGCTGGGCGCCTATTAAGACTAAGACATGAAAATATTCCTCTTGTTATACAGGTGGGCGCCTATTAAGACTAAGACATGAAAATATTCCTCTTCTTATACAGGTGGGCGCCTATTAAAACTAAGACATGAAAATATTCCTCTTGTTATACAGGTGGGCGCCTATTAAGACTAAGACATGAAAATATTCCTCTTGTTATACAGGTGGGTGCCTATTAAAACTAAGACAAGAAAATATTCCTCTGGTTATACAGGTGGGCGCCTATTAAAACTAAGACATGAAAAATATTTCTCTTATTATACATGTGGGCGCCTATTAAAACCAAGACATGAAAATATTCCTCTTGATATACAGGTGGGCGCCTATTAAGACTAAGACATGAAAATATTCCTCTTGTTATAAAGGTGGGCGCCTATTAATACTAAGACATGAAAATATTCCTCTTGTTAAAGGTGAGCGCCTATTAAGACTAAGACATGAAAATATTCCTCTTGTTATACAAGTGGGTGCCTATTAAGACTAAGACATGAAAATATTCCTCTTGTTATACAAGTGGGCGCCTATTAAGACTAAGACATGAAAATATTCCTCTTTTTATACAGGTGGGCGCCTATTAAGACTAAGACATGAAAATATTCCTCTTGTTATACTTGTGGGCACCTATTAAGACTAAGATATGAAAATATTCCTCTTGTTATACAGGTGGGCGACTATTAAAACCAAGACATGAAAATATTCCTCTTGATATACAGGTGGGTGCCTATTAAGACTAAGACATGAAAATATTCCTCTTGTTATACAGGTGGGCGCCTATTAAGACTAAGACATGAAAATATTCCTCTTGTTATACAGGTGGGCACCTATTAAGACTAAGACATGAAAATATTACTCTTGTTATACAGGTGGGCGCCTATTAAAACTAAGACATGAAAATATTCCTCTTGTTATACAGGTGGGCGCCTATTTATCTAAGACAAAAAAAATATTCCTCTTGTTATACAGGTGGGCGCCTATTAAAGCTAAGACATGAAAAATATTCGTCTTGTTATACAGGTGGGCGCCTATTAAGACTAAGACATGAAAATATTCCCATTGTTATACAGTTGAGAACCTATTAAGACTAAGACATGAAAATATTCCTCTTGTTCTACAGGTGGGCGCCTATTAAGACTAAGACATGAAAATATTCCTCTTGTTATACAGGTGGGCGCCTATTAAGAGTAAGACATGAAAATATTCCTCTTGTTATACAGGTGGGCGCCTATTAAAACTAAGACATGAAAATGTTCCTCTTGTTATACAGGTGGGCGCCTATTAAAACTAATACATGAAAAATATTTCTCTTATTATACAGGTGGGCGCCTATTAAGACTAAGACATGAAAATATTCCTCTTGTTATACAGGTGGGCGCCTATTAAGACTAAGACATGAAAATATTCCTCTTGTTATACAGGTGGGCGCCTATTAAGACTAAGACATGAAAATATTCCTTTAGTTATACAGGTGGGCGCCTATTAAGACTAAGACATGCAAATATTCCTCTTGTTATACAGGTGGGCGCCTATTAACACTAAGACATGAAAATATTCCTCTTGTTATACAGGTGGGCGCCTATTAAGACTAAGACATGAAAATATTCCTCTTGTTATACAAGTGGGTGCCTATTAAAACTAAGACATGAAAATAATCCTCTTGTTATACAGGTGGGCGCCTATTTATCTAAGACATAAAAAATATTCCTCTTGTTATACAGGTGGGCGCCTATTAAGACTAAGACATGAAAATATTCCTCTTGTTATACAGGTGGGCGCCTATTAAGACTAAGACATGAAAATATTCCTCTTGTTATACAGGTGGGCGCCTATTAAAACTAAGACATGAAAATATTCCTCTTGTTATACAGGTGGGCGCCTATTAAGACTAAGACATGAAAATATTCCTCTTGTTATACAGGTGGGTGCCTATTAAAACTAAGACAAGAAAATATTCCTCTGGTTATACAGGTGGGCGCCTATTAAAACTAAGACATGAAAAATATTTCTCTTATTATACAGGTGGGCGCCTATTAAGACTAAGACATGAAAATATTCCTCTTGTTATAAAGGTGGGCGCCTATTAATACTAAGACATGAAAATATTCCTCTTGTTAAAGGTGGGCGCCTATTAAGACTAAGACATGAAAATATTCCTCTTGTTATACAAGTGGGTGCCTATTAAGACTAAGACATGAAAATATTCCTCTTGTTATACAGGTGGGCACCTATTAAGACTAAGACATGAAAATATTACTCTTGTTATACAGGTGGGCGCCTATTAAAACTAAGACATGAAAATATTCCTCTTGTTATACAGGTGGGCGCCTATTTATCTAAGACAAAAAAAATATTCCTCTTGTTATACAGGTGGGCGCCTATTAAAGCTAAGACATGAAAAATATTCGTCTTGTTATACAGGTGGGCGCCTATTAAGACTAAGACATGAAAATATTCCCATTGTTATACAGTTGAGAACCTATTAAGACTAAGACATGAAAATATTCCTCTTGTTCTACAGGTGGGCGCCTATTAAGACTAAGACATGAAAATATTCCTCTTGTTATACAGGTGGGCGCCTATTAAGAGTAAGACATGAAAATATTCCTCTTGTTATACAGGTGGGCGCCTATTAAAACTAAGACATGAAAATGTTCCTCTTGTTATACAGGTGGGCGCCTATTAAAACTAATACATGAAAAATATTTCTCTTATTATACAGGTGGGCGCCTATTAAGACTAAGACATGAAAATATTCCTCTTGTTATAAAGGTGGGCGCCTATTAATACTAAGACATGAAAATATTCCTCTTGTTAAAGGTGAGCGCCTATTAAGACTAAGACATGAAAATATTCCTCTTGTTATACAAGTGGGTGCCTATTAAGACTAAGACATGAAAATATTCCTCTTGTTATACAAGTGGGCGCCTATTAAGACTAAGACATGAAAATATTCCTCTTTTTATACAGGTGGGCGCCTATTAAGACTAAGACATGAAAATATTCCTCTTGTTATACTTGTGGGCACCTATTAAGACTAAGATATGAAAATATTCCTCTTGTTATACAGGTGGGCGACTATTAAAACCAAGACATGAAAATATTCCTCTTGATATACAGGTGGGTGCCTATTAAGACTAAGACATGAAAATATTCCTCTTGTTATACAGGTGGGCGCCTATTAAGACTAAGACATGAAAATATTCCTCTTGTTATACAGGTGGGCACCTATTAAGACTAAGACATGAAAATATTACTCTTGTTATACAGGTGGGCGCCTATTAAAACTAAGATATGAAAATATTCATCTTGTTATACAGGTGGGCGCCTATTTATCTAAGCCATAAAAAATATTCCTCTTGTTATACAGGTGGGCGCCTATTAAAGCTAAGACATGAAAAATATTCGTCTTGTTATATAGGTGGGCACCTATTAAGACTAAGACATGAAAATATTCCCATTTTTATACAGTTGGGCGCCTATTAAGACTAAGACATGAAAATATTCCTCTTGTTCTACAGGTGGGCGCCTATTAAGACTAAGACATGAAAATATTCCTCTTGTTATACAGGTGGGCGCCTAGTAAGAGTAAGACATGAAAATATTCCTCTGGTTATACAGGTGGGCGCCTATTAAAACTAAGACATGAAAAATATTTCTCTTATTATACAGGTGGGCGCCTATTAAAACCAATACATGAAAATATTCCTCTTGTTATACAGGTGGGCGCCTATTAAAACTAAGACATGAAAATATTCCTCTTGTTATACAGGTGGGCGCCTATTAAAACTAAGACATGAAATTATTCCTCTTGTTATACAGGTGGGCGCCTATTAAGACTAAGACATGAAAATATTCCTCTTGTTATACAGGTGGGCGCCTATTAAGACTAAGACATGAAAATATTCCTCTAGTTATACAGGTGGGCGCCTATTAAGACTAAGACATGAAAATATTCCTCTTGTTATAAAGGTGGGCGCCTATTAATACTAAGACATGAAAATATTCCTCTTGTTAAAGGTGGGCGCCTATTAAGACTAAGACATGAAAATATTCCTCTTGTTATACAAGTGGGTGCCTATTAAGACTAAGACATGAAAATATTCCTCTTGTTATACAGGTGGGCACCTATTAAGACTAAGACATGAAAATATTACTCTTGTTATACAGGTGGGCGCCTATTAAAACTAAGACATGAAAATATTCCTCTTGTTATACAGGTGGGCGCCTATTTATCTAAGACAAAAAAAATATTCCTCTTGTTATACAGGTGGGCGCCTATTAAAGCTAAGACATGAAAAATATTCGTCTTGTTATACAGGTGGGCGCCTATTAAGACTAAGACATGAAAATATTCCCATTGTTATACAGTTGAGAACCTATTAAGACTAAGACATGAAAATATTCCTCTTGTTCTACAGGTGGGCGCCTATTAAGACTAAGACATGAAAATATTCCTCTTGTTATACAGGTGGGCGCCTATTAAGAGTAAGACATGAAAATATTCCTCTTGTTATACAGGTGGGCGCCTATTAAAACTAAGACATGAAAATGTTCCTCTTGTTATACAGGTGGGCGCCTATTAAAACTAATACATGAAAAATATTTCTCTTATTATACAGGTGGGCGCCTATTAAGACTAAGACATGAAAATATTCCTCTTGTTATAAAGGTGGGCGCCTATTAATACTAAGACATGAAAATATTCCTCTTGTTAAAGGTGAGCGCCTATTAAGACTAAGACATGAAAATATTCCTCTTGTTATACAAGTGGGTGCCTATTAAGACTAAGACATGAAAATATTCCTCTTGTTATACAAGTGGGCGCCTATTAAGACTAAGACATGAAAATATTCCTCTTTTTATACAGGTGGGCGCCTATTAAGACTAAGACATGAAAATATTCCTCTTGTTATACTTGTGGGCACCTATTAAGACTAAGATATGAAAATATTCCTCTTGTTATACAGGTGGGCGACTATTAAAACCAAGACATGAAAATATTCCTCTTGATATACAGGTGGGTGCCTATTAAGACTAAGACATGAAAATATTCCTCTTGTTATACAGGTGGGCGCCTATTAAGACTAAGACATGAAAATATTCCTCTTGTTATACAGGTGGGCACCTATTAAGACTAAGACATGAAAATATTACTCTTGTTATACAGGTGGGCGCCTATTAAAACTAAGACATGAAAATATTCCTCTTGTTATACAGGTGGGCGCCTATTTATCTAAGACAAAAAAAATATTCCTCTTGTTATACAGGTGGGCGCCTATTAAAGCTAAGACATGAAAAATATTCGTCTTGTTATACAGGTGGGCGCCTATTAAGACTAAGACATGAAAATATTCCCATTGTTATACAGTTGGGAACCTATTAAGACTAAGACATGAAAATATTCCTCTTGTTCTACAGGTGGGCGCCTATTAAGACTAAGACATGAAAATATTCCTCTTGTTATACAGGTGGGCGCCTATTAAGAGTAAGACATGAAAATATTCCTCTTGTTATACAGGTGGGCGCCTATTAAAACTAAGACATGAAAATGTTCCTCTTGTTATACAGGTGGGCGCCTATTAAAACTAATACATGAAAAATATTTCTCTTATTATACAGGTGGGCGCCTATTAAGACTAAGACATGAAAATATTCCTCTTGTTATACAGGTGGGCGCCTATTAAGACTAAGACATGAAAATATTCCTCTTGTTATACAGGTGGGCGCCTATTAAGACTAAGACATGAAAATATTCCTTTAGTTATACAGGTGGGCGCCTATTAAGACTAAGACATGCAAATATTCCTCTTGTTATACAGGTGGGCGCCTATTAACACTAAGACATGAAAATATTCCTCTTGTTATACAGGTGGGCGCCTATTAAGACTAAGACATGAAAATATTCCTCTTGTTATACAAGTGGGTGCCTATTAAAACTAAGACATGAAAATAATCCTCTTGTTATACAGGTGGGCGCCTATTTATCTAAGACATAAAAAATATTCCTCTTGTTATACAGGTGGGCGCCTATTAAGACTAAGACATGAAAATATTCCTCTTGTTATACAGGTGGGCGCCTATTAAGACTAAGACATGAAAATATTCCTCTTGTTATACAGGTGGGCGCCTATTAAAACTAAGACATGAAAATATTCCTCTTGTTATACAGGTGGGCGCCTATTAAGACTAAGACATGAAAATATTCCTCTTGTTATACAGGTGGGTGCCTATTAAAACTAAGACAAGAAAATATTCCTCTGGTTATACAGGTGGGCGCCTATTAAAACTAAGACATGAAAAATATTTCTCTTATTATACAGGTGGGCGCCTATTAAGACTAAGACATGAAAATATTCCTCTTGTTATAAAGGTGGGCGCCTATTAATACTAAGACATGAAAATATTCCTCTTGTTAAAGGTGGGCGCCTATTAAGACTAAGACATGAAAATATTCCTCTTGTTATACAAGTGGGTGCCTATTAAGACTAAGACATGAAAATATTCCTCTTGTTATACAGGTGGGCACCTATTAAGAGTAAGACATGAAAATATTCCTCTGGTTATACAGGTGGGCGCCTATTAAGACTAAGACATGAAAATATTCCTCTTGTTATATAGGTGGGCGACTATTAAAACCAAGACATGAAAATATTCCTCTTGATATACAGGTGGGTGCCTATTAAGACTAAGACATGAAAATATTCCTCTTGTTATACAGGTGGGCGCCTATTAAGACTAAGACATGAAAATATTCCTCTTGTTATACAGGTGGGCACCTATTAAGACTAAGACATGAAAATATTCCTCTTGTTATACAGTTGGGCGCCTATTAAAACTAAGACATGAAAATATTCCTCTTGTTATACAGGTGGGCGCCTATTTATCTAAGACAAAAAAAATATTCCTCTTGTTATACAGGTGGGCGCCTATTAAAGCTAAGACATGAAAAATATTCGTCTTGTTATACAGGTGGGCGCCTATTAAGACTAAGACATGAAAATATTCCCATTGTTATACAGTTGGGAACCTATTAAGACTAAGACATGAAAATATTACTCTTGTTCTACAGGTGGGCGCCTATTAAGACTAAGACATGAAAATATTCCTCTTGTTATACAGGTGGGCGCCTATTAAGAGTAAGACATGAAAAAATTCCTCTTGTTATACAAGTGGGCGCCTATTAAAACTAATACATGAAAAATATTTCTCTTATTATACAGGTGGGCGCCTATTAAGACTAAGACATGAAAATATTCCTCTTGTTATACAGGTGGGCGCCTATTAAGACTAAGACATGAAAATATTCCTCTAGTTATACAGGTGGGCGCCTATTAAGACTAAGACATGCAAATATTCCTCTTGTTATACAGGTGGGCGCCTATTAACACTAAGACATGAAAATATTCCTCTTGTTATACAGGTGGGCGCCTATTAAGACTAAGACATGAAAATATTCCTCTTGTTATACAAGTGGGTGCCTATTAAAACTAAGACTTGAAAATAATCCTCTTGTTATACAGGTGGGCGCCTATTTATCTAAGACATTAAAAATATTCCTCTTGTTATACAGGTGGGCGCCTATTAAGACTAAGACATGAAAATATTCCTCTTTTTATACAGGTGGGCACCTATTAAGACTAAGACATGAAAATATTCCTCTTGTTATACAGGTGGGCGCCTATTAAAACTAAGATATGAAAATATTCATCTTGTTATACAGGTGGGCGCCTATTTATCTAAGCCATAAAAAATATTCCTCTTGTTATACAGGTGGGCGCCTATTAAAGCTAAGACATGAAAAATATTCGTCTTGTTATATAGGTGGGCACCTATTAAGACTAAGACATGAAAATATTCCCATTTTTATACAGTTGGGCGCCTATTAAGACTAAGACATGAAAATATTCCTCTTGTTCTACAGGTGGGCGCCTATTAAGACTAAGACATGAAAATATTCCTCTTGTTATACAGGTGGGCGCCTAGTAAGAGTAAGACATGAAAATATTCCTCTGGTTATACAGGTGGGCGCCTATTAAAACTAAGACATGAAAAATATTTCTCTTATTATACAGGTGGGCGCCTATTAAAACCAATACATGAAAATATTCCTCTTGTTATACAGGTGGGCGCCTATTAAAACTAAGACATGAAAATATTCCTCTTGTTATACAGGTGGGCGCCTATTAAAACTAAGACATGAAATTATTCCTCTTGTTATACAGGTGGGCGCCTATTAAGACTAAGACATGAAAATATTCCTCTTGTTATACAGGTGGATGCCTATTAAACCTAAGACATGAAAATATTCCTTTGGTTACACAGGTGGGCGCCTACTAAAACTAAGACATGAAAAATATTTCTCTTATTATACAGGTGGGCGCCTATTAAAACCAAGACATGAAAATATTCCTCTTGATATACAGGTGGGCGCCTATGAAGAGTAAGACATGAAAATATTCCTCTTGTTATACAGGTGGGCGCCTATTAAGACTAAGACATGAAAATATTCCTCTTGTTATACAGGTGGGCGCCTATTAAGACTAAGACATGAAAATATTCCTCTTGTTATACAGGTGGGCGCCTATTAAAACTAAGACATGAAAATATTCCTCTTGTTATACAGGTGGGCGCCTATTTATCTAAGACATAAAAAATATTCCTCTTGTTATACAGGTGGGCGCCTATTAAAACTAAGACATGAAAAATATTTCTCTTATTATACAGGTGGGCGCCTATTAAAATCAATACATGAAAATATTTCTCTTGTTATACAGGTGGGCGCCTATTAAAACTAAGACATGAAAATATTCCTCTTGTTATACAGGTGGGCGCCTATTAAAACTAAGACATGAAAATATTCCTCTTGTTATACAGGTGGGCGCCTATTAAGACTAAGACATGAAAATATTCCTCTTGTTATACAGGTGGGCGCCTATTTATCTAAGACATAAAAAATATTCCTCTTGTTATACAGGTGGGCGCCTATTAAAACTAAGACATGAAAAATATTCCTCTTGTTATACAGGTGGGCGCCTATTAAAACCAAGACTTGAAAATATTCCTCTTGATATACAGGTGGGCGCGTATGAAGAGTAAGACATGAAAATATTCCTCTTGTTATACAGGTGGGCGCCTATTAAGACTAAGACATGAAAATATTCCTCTTGTTATACAGGTGGGCGCCTATTAAGACTAAGACATGAAAATATTCCTCTTGTTATACAGGTGGGCACCTATTAAAACTAAGACATGAAAAATATTCCTCTTGTTATACAGGCGGGCGCCTATTTATTTAAGACATAAAAAATATTCCTCTTGTTATACAGGTGGGCGCCTATTAAAACTAAGACATGAAAAATATTCCTCTTGTTATACAGGTGGGCGCCTATTAAAACTAAGACATGAAAATATTCCTCTTGTTATACAGGTGGGCACCTATTAAGACTAAGACATGAAAATATTCCTCTTGTTATACAGGTGGGCGCCTATTAAAACTAAGATATGAAAATATTCCATTTGTTATACAGGTGGGCGCCTATTTATCTAAGCCATAAAAAATATTCCTCTTGTTATACAGGTGGGCGCCTATTAAAGCTAAGACATGAAAAATATTCGTCTTGTTATACAGGTGGGCACCTATTAAGACTAAGACATGAAAATATTCCCATTGTTATACAGGTGGGTGCCTATTAAGACTAAGACATGAAAATATTCCTCTTGTTATACAGGTGGGCGCCTATTAAGAGTAAGACATGAAAATATTCCTCTTGTTATACAGGTGGGCGCCTATTAAAACTAAGACATGAAAATATTCCTCTTGTTATACAGGTGGGCGCCTATTAAAACTAAGACATGAAAAATATTTCTCTTATTATACAGGTGGGCGCCTATTAAGACTAAGACATGAAAATATTCCTCTTGTTATATAGGTGGGCGCCTATTAAGACTAAGACATGAAAATATTCCTCTATTTATACAGGTGGGCGCCTATTAAGACTAAGACATGAAAATATTCCTCTTGTTATACAGGTGGGCGCCTATTAACACTAAGACATGAAAATATTCCTCTTGTTATACAGGTGGGCGCCTATTAAGACTAAGACATGAAAATATTCCTCTTGTTATACAAGTGGACGCCTATTAAAACTAAGAAATGAAAATAATCCTCTTGTTATACAGGTGGGCGCCTATTTATCTAAGACATAAAAAATATTCCTCTTGTTATACAGGTGGGCGCCTATTAAGACTAAGACATGAAAATATTCCTCTTTTTATACAGGTGGGCACCTATTAAGACTAAGACATGAAATTATTCCTCTTGTTATACAGGTGGGCGCCAATTAAGACTAAGACATGAAAATATTCCTCTCGTTATACAGGTGGGCGCCTATTAAGACTAAGACATGAAAATATTCCTCTTGTTATACAGGTGGGCGCCTATTAAGACTAAGACATGAAAATATTCCTCTTGTTATACAGGTGGGCGCCTATTAAAACTAAGACATGAAAATATTCCTCTTGTTATACAGGTGGGCGCCTATTTATCTAAGACATGAAAATATTCCTCTTGATATACAGGTGGGCGCCTATGAAGAGTAAGACATGAAAATATTCCTCTTGTTATACAGGTGGGCACCTATTAAGACTAAGACATGAAAATATTCCTCTTGTTATACAGGTGGGCGCCTATTAAGACTAAGACATGAAAATATTCCTCTTGTTATACAGGTGGGCGCCTATTAAGACTAAGACATGAAAATATTCCTCTTGTTATACAGGTGGGCGCCTATTAAAACTAAGACATGAAAATATTCCTCTTGTTATACAGGTGGGCGCCTATTTATCTAAGACATAAAAAATATTCCTCTTGTTATACAGGTGGGCGCCTATTAAAACTAAGACATGAAAAATATTCCTCTTGTTATACAGGTGGGCGCCTATTAAAACTAAGACATGAAAATATTCCTCTTGTTATACAGGTGGGCGCCTATTAAGACTAAGACATGAAAATATTCCTCTTGTTATACAGGTGGGCGCCTATTAAAACTAAGACATGAAAATATTCCTCTTGTTATACAGGTGGGCGCCTATTAAAACTAAGACATGAAAATATTCCTCTTGTTATACAGGTGGGCGCCTATTAAAACTAAGACATGAAAATATTCCTCTTGTTATACAGGTAGGTGCCTATTAAAACTAAGACATGAAAATATTCCTCTGGTTATACAGGTGGGCGCCTATTAAAACTAAGACATGAAAAATATTTCTCTTATTATACAGGTGGGCGCCTATTAAAACCAATACATGAAAATATTCCTCTTGTTATACAGGTGGGCGCCTATTAAAACTAAGACATGAAAATATTCCTCTTGTTATACAGGTGGGCGCCTATTAAGACTAAGACATGAAAATATTCCTCTTGTTATACAGGTGGGCGCCTATTTATCTAAGACATAAAAAATATTCCTCTTGTTATACAGGTGGGCGCCTATTAAAACTAAGACATGAAAAATATTCCTCTTATTATACAGGTGGGCGCCTATTAAAACCAAGACATGAAAATATTCCTCTTGATATACAGGTGGGCGCCTATAAAGAGTAAACCATGAAAATATTCCTCTTGTTATACAGGTGGGCGCCTATTAAGACTAAGACATGAAAATATTCCTCTTGTTATACAGGTGGGCGCCTATTAAGACTAAGACATGAAAATATTCCTCTTGTTATACAGGTGGGCGCCTATTAAAACTAAGACATGAAAATATTCCTCTTGTTATACAGGTGGGCGCCTATTTATCTAAGACATAAAAAATATTCCTCTTGTTATACAGGTGGGCGCCTATTAAGACTAAGACATGAAAATATTCCTCTTGTTATACAGGTGGGCGCCTATTAAGACTAAGACATGAAAATATTTCACTTGTTATACAGGTGGGCGCCTATTAAGACTAAGACATGAAAATATTCCTCTTGTTATACAGGTGGGCGCCTATTAAAACTAAGACATGAAAATATTCCTCTTGTTATACAGGTGGGCGCCTATTAAGACTAAGACATGAAAATATTCCTCTTGTTATACAAGTGGTCGCCTATTAAGACTAAGACATGAAAATATTCCTCTTGTTATACAGGTGGGCGCCTATTAAGACTAAGACATGAAAATATTCCTCTTGTTATACAGGTGGGCGCCTATTAAGACTAAGACATGCAAATATTCCTCTTGTTATACAGGTGGGCGCCTATTAACACTAAGACATGAAAATATTCCTCTTGTTATACAGGTGGGCGCCTATTAAGACTAAGACATGAAAATATTCCTCTTGTTATACAAGTGGGTGCCTATTAAAACTAAGACTTGAAAATAATCCTCTTGTTATACAGGTGGGCGCCTATTTATCTAAGACATTAAAAATATTCCTCTTGTTATACAGGTGGGCGCCTATTAAGACTAAGACATGAAAATATTCCTCTTTTTATACAGGTGGGCACCTATTAAGACTAAGACATGAAAATATTCCTCTTGTTATACAGGTGGGCGCCTATTAAAACTAAGATATGAAAATATTCATCTTGTTATACAGGTGGGCGCCTATTTATCTAAGCCATAAAAAATATTCCTCTTGTTATACAGGTGGGCGCCTATTAAAGCTAAGACATGAAAAATATTCGTCTTGTTATATAGGTGGGCACCTATTAAGACTAAGACATGAAAATATTCCCATTTTTATACAGTTGGGCGCCTATTAAGACTAAGACATGAAAATATTCCTCTTGTTCTACAGGTGGGCGCCTATTAAGACTAAGACATGAAAATATTCCTCTTGTTATACAGGTGGGCGCCTAGTAAGAGTAAGACATGAAAATATTCCTCTGGTTATACAGGTGGGCGCCTATTAAAACTAAGACATGAAAAATATTTCTCTTATTATACAGGTGGGCGCCTATTAAAACCAATACATGAAAATATTCCTCTTGTTATACAGGTGGGCGCCTATTAAAACTAAGACATGAAAATATTCCTCTTGTTATACAGGTGGGCGCCTATTAAAACTAAGACATGAAATTATTCCTCTTGTTATACAGGTGGGCGCCTATTAAGACTAAGACATGAAAATATTCCTCTTGTTATACAGGTGGATGCCTATTAAACCTAAGACATGAAAATATTCCTTTGGTTACACAGGTGGGCGCCTACTAAAACTAAGACATGAAAAATATTTCTCTTATTATACAGGTGGGCGCCTATTAAAACCAAGACATGAAAATATTCCTCTTGATATACAGGTGGGCGCCTATGAAGAGTAAGACATGAAAATATTCCTCTTGTTATACAGGTGGGCGCCTATTAAGACTAAGACATGAAAATATTCCTCTTGTTATACAGGTGGGCGCCGATTAAGACTAAGACATTAAAATATTCCTCTTGTTATACAGGTGGGCGCCTATTAAAACTAAGACATGAAAATATTCCTCTTGTTATACAGGTAGGTGCCTATTAAAACTAAGACATGAAAATATTCCTCTGGTTATACAGGTGGGCGCCTATTAAAACTAAGACATGAAAAATATTTCTCTTATTATACAGGTGGGCGCCTATTAAAACCAATACATGAAAATATTCCTCTTGTTATACAGGTGGGCGCCTATTAAAACTAAGACATGAAAATATTCCTCTTGTTATACAGGTGGGCGCCTATTAAAACTAAGACATGAAAATATTCCTCTTGTTATACAGGTGGGCGCCTATTAAGACTAAGACATGAAAATATTCCTCTTGTTATACAGGTGGGTGCCTATTAAAACTAAGACATGAAAATATTCCTCTGGTTATACAGGTGGGCGCCTATTAAAACTAAGACATGAAAAATATTCCTCTTGTTATACAGGTGGGCGCCTATTAAAACCAAGACATGAAAATATTCCTCTTGATATACAGGTGGGCGCGTATGAAGAGTAAGACATGAAAATATTCCTCTTGTTATACAGGTGGGCGCCTATTAAGACTAAGACATGAAAATATTCCTCTTGTTATACAGGTGGGCGCCTATTAAGACTAAAACATGAAAATATTCCTCTTGTTATACAGGTGGGCGCCTATTAAAACTAAGACATGAAAAATATTCCTCTTGTTATACAGGCGGGCGCCTATTTATCTAAGACATAAAAAATATTCCTCTTGTTATACAGGTGGGCGCCTATTAAAACTAAGACATGAAAAATATTCCTCTTGTTATACAGGTGGGCGCCTATTAAAACTAAGACATGAAAATATTCCTCTTGTTATACAGGTGGGCACCTATTAAGACTAAGACATGAAAATATTCCTCTTGTTATACAGGTGGGCGCCTATTAAAACTAAGATATGAAAATATTCCTCTTGTTATACAGGTGGGCGCCTATTTATCTAAGCCATAAAAAATATTCCTCTTGTTATACAGGTGGGCGCCTATTAAAGCTAAGACATGAAAAATATTCGTCTTGTTATACAGGTGGGCACCTATTAAGACTAAGACATGAAAATATTCCCATTGTTATACAGTTGGGCGCCTATTAAGACTAAGACATGAAAATATTCCTCTTGTTCTACAGGTGGGTGCCTATTAAGACTAAGACATGAAAATATTCCTCTTGTTATACAGGTGGGCGCCTATTAAGAGTAAGACATGAAAATATTCCTCTTGTTATACAGTTGGGCGCCTATTAAAACTAAGACATGAAAATATTCCTCTTGTTATACAGGTGGGCGTCTATTAAAACTAAGACATGAAAAATATTTCTCTTATTATACAGGTGGGCGCCTATTAAGACTAAGACATGAAAATATTCCTCTTGTTATATAGGTGGGCGCCTATTAAGACTAAGACATGAAAATATTCCTCTATTTATACAGGTGGGCGCCTATTAAGACTAAGACATGAAAATATTCCTCTTGTTATACAGGTGGGCGCCTATTAACACTAAGACATGAAAATATTCCTCTTGTTATACAGGTGGGCGCCTATTAAGACTAAGACATGAAAATATTCCTCTTGTTATACAAGTGGACGCCTATTAAAACTAAGAAATGAAAATAATCCTCTTGTTATACAGGTGGGCGCCTATTTATCTAAGACATAAAAAATATTCCTCTTGTTATACAGGTGGGCGCCTATTAAGACTAAGACATGAAAATATTCCTCTTTTTATACAGGTGGGCACCTATTAAGACTAAGACATGAAATTATTCCTCTTGTTATACAGGTGGGCGCCAATTAAGACTAAGACATGAAAATATTCCTCTCGTTATACAGGTGGGCGCCTATTAAGACTAAGACATGAAAATATTCCTCTTGTTATACAGGTGGGCGCCTATTAAGACTAAGACATGAAAATATTCCTCTTGTTATACAGGTGGGCGCCTATTAAAACTAAGACATGAAAATATTCCTCTTGTTATACAGGTGGGCGCCTATTTATCTAAGACATGAAAATATTCCTCTTGATATACAGGTGGGCGCCTATGAAGAGTAAGACATGAAAATATTCCTCTTGTTATACAGGTGGGCACCTATTAAGACTAAGACATGAAAATATTCCTCTTGTTATACAGGTGGGCGCCTATTAAGACTAAGACATGAAAATATTCCTCTTGTTATACAGGTGGGCGCCTATTAAAACTAAGACATGAAAAATATTCCTCTTGTTATACAGGCGGGCGCCTATTTATCTAAGACATAAAAAATATTCCTCTTGTTATACAGGTGGGCGCCTATTAAAACTAAGACATGAAAAATATTCCTCTTGTTATACAGGTGGGCGCCTATTAAAACTAAGACATGAAAATATTCCTCTTGTTATACAGGTGGGCACCTATTAAGACTAAGACATGAAAATATTCCTCTTGTTATACAGGTGGGCGCCTATTAAGACTAAGACATGAAAATATTCCTCTTGTTATACAGGTGGGCGCCTATTAAAACTAAGACATGAAAATATTCCTCTTGTTATACAGGTGGGCGCCTATTAAAACTAAGACATGAAAATATTCCTCTTGTTATACAGGTGGGCGCCTATTAAAACTAAGACATGAAAATATTCCTCTTGTTATACAGGTAGGTGCCTATTAAAACTAAGACATGAAAATATTCCTCTGGTTATACAGGTGGGCGCCTATTAAAACTAAGACATGAAAAATATTTCTCTTATTATACAGGTGGGCGCCTATTAAAACCAATACATGAAAATATTCCTCTTGTTATACAGGTGGGCGCCTATTAAAACTAAGACATGAAAATATTCCTCTTGTTATACAGGTGGGCGCCTATTAAAACTAAGACATGAAAATATTCCTCTTGTTATACAGGTGGGCGCCTATTAAGACTAAGACATGAAAATATTCCTCTTGTTATACAGGTGGGCGCCTATTTATCTAAGACATAAAAAATATTCCTCTTGTTATACAGGTGGGCGCCTATTAAAACTAAGACATGAAAAATATTCCTCTTATTATACAGGTGGGCGCCTATTAAAACCAAGACATGAAAATATTCCTCTTGATATACAGGTGGGCGCCTATGAAGAGTAAACCATGAAAATATTCCTCTTGTTATACAGGTGGGCGCCTATTAAGACTAAGACATGAAAATATTCCTCTTGTTATACAGGTGGGCGCCTATTAAGACTAAGACATGAAAATATTCCTCTTGTTATACAGGTGGGCGCCTATTAAAACCAAGACATGAAAATATTCCTCTTGATATACAGGTGGGCGCCTATGAAGAGTAAACCATGAAAATATTCCTCTTGTTATACAGGTGGGCGCCTATTAAGACTAAGACATGAAAATATTCCTCTTGTTATACAGGTGGGCGCCTATTAAGACTAAGACATGAAAATATTTCACTTGTTATACAGGTGGGCGCCTGTTATACAGGTGGGCGCCTATTAAGACTAAGACATGAAAATATTCCTCTTGTTATACAGGTGGGCGCCTATTAAAACTAAGACATGAAAATATTCCTCTTGTTATACAGGTGGGCGCCTATTAAGACTAAGACATGAAAATATTCCTCTTGTTATACAGGTGGGCGCCTATTAAGACTAAGACATGAAAATATTCCTCTTGTTATACAGGTGGGCGCCTATTAAGACTAAGACATGAAAATATTCCTCTTGTTATACAGGTGGGCGACTATTAAAACCAAGACATGAAAATATTCCTCTTGATATACAGGTGGGTGCCTATTAAGACTAAGACATGAAAATATTCCTCTTGTTATACAGGTGGGCGCCTATTAAGACTAAGACATGAAAATATTCCTCTTGTTATACAGGTGGGCGCCTATTAAGACTAAGACATGAAAATATTCCTCTTGTTATACAGGTGGGCGCCTATTAACACTAAGACATGAAAATATTCCTCTTGTTATACAGGTGGGCGCCTATTTATCTAAGACATAAAAAATATTCCTCTTGTTATACAGGTGGGCGCCTATTAAAACTAAGACATGAAAAATATTCCTCTTGTTATATAGGTGGGCGCCTATTAAGACTAAGACATGAAAATATTCCCATTGTTATACAGGTGGGCGCCTATTAAGACTAAGACATGAAAATATTTCACTTGTTATACAGGTGGGCGCCTATTAAGACTAAGACATGAAAATATTCCTCTTGTTATACAGGTGGGCGCCTATTAAAACTAAGACATGAAAATATTCCTTTTGTTATACAGGTGGGCGCCTATTAAGACTAAGACATGAAAATATTCCTCTTGTTATACAGGTGGGCGCCTATTAAGACTAAGACATGAAAATATTCCTCTTGTTATACAGGTGGGCGCCTATTAAGACTAAGACATGAAAATATTCCTCTTGTTATACAGGTGGGCGCCTATTAAAACTAAGACATGAAAATATTCCTCTTGTTATACAGGTGGGCGCCTATTTATCTAAGACATAAAAAATATTCCTCTTGTTATACATGTGGGCGTCTATTAAAGCTAAGACATGAAAAATATTCGTCTTGTTATACAGGTGGGCGCCTATTAAGACTAAGACATGAAAATATTCCCATTGTTATACAGTTGGGCGCCTATTAAGACTAAGACATGAAAATATTCCTCTTGTTCTACAGGTGGACGCCTATTAAGACTAAGACATGAAAATATTCCTCTTGTTATACAGGTGGGTGCCTATTAAGAGTAAGACATGAAAATATTCCTCTTGTTATACAGGTGGGCGCCTATTAAAACTAAGACATGAAAATATTCCTCTTGTTATACAGGTGGGCGCCTATTAAAACTAAGACATGAAAAATATTCCTCTTATTATACAGGTGGGCGCCTATTAAGACTAAGACATGAAAATATTCCTCTTGTTATACAGGTGGGCGCCTATTAAGACTAAGACATGAAAATATTCCTCTAGTTATACAGGTGGGCGCCTATTAAGACTAAGACATGAAAATATTCCTCTTGTTATACAGGTGGGCGCCTATTAACACTAAGACATGAAAATATTCCTCTTGTTATACAGGTGGGCGCCTATTAAGACTAAGACATGAAAATATTCCTTTGTTATACAGGTGGGCACCTATTAAGACTAAGACATGAAAATATTCCTCTTGTTATACAGGTGGGCGCCTATTAAGACTAAGACATGAAAATATTCCTCTTGTTATACAGGTGGGCGCCTATTAAGACTAAGACATGAAAATATTCCTCTTGTTATACAGGTGGGCGCCTATTAAAACTAAGACATGAAAATATTCCTCTTGTTATACAGGTGGGCGCCTATTAAAACTAAGACATGAAAATATTCCTCTTGTTATACAGGTGGGCGCCTATTAAAACTAAGACATGAAAATATTCCTCTTGTTATACAGGTGGGCGCCTATTTATCTAAGACATAAAAAATATTCCTCTTGTTATACAGGTGGGCGCCTATTAAAACTAAGACATGAAAAATATTCCTCTTGTTATACAGGTGGGCGCCTATTAAGACTAAGACATGAAAATATTCCCATTGTTATACAGGTGGGCGCCTATTAAGACTAAGACATGAAAATATTTCACTTGTTATACAGGTGGGCGCCTATTAAGACTAAGACATGAAAATATTCCTCTTGTTATACAGGTGGGCGCCTATTAAAACTAAGACATGAAAATATTCCTCTTGTTATACAGGTGGGCGCCTATTAAGACTAAGACATGAAAATATTCCTCTTGTTATACAGGTGGGCGCCTATTAAGACTAAGACATGAAAATATTCCTCTTGTTATACAGGTGGGCGCCTATTAAGACTAAGACATGAAAATATTCCTCTTGTTATACAGGTGGGCGCCTATTAAAACTAAGACATGAAAATATTCCTCTTGTTATACAGGTGGGCGCCTATTTATCTAAGACATAAAAAATATTCCTCTTGTTATACATGTGGGCGTCTATTAAAGCTAAGACATGAAAAATATTCGTCTTGTTATACAGGTGGGCGCCTATTAAGACTAAGACATGAAAATATTCCCATTGTTATACAGTTGGGCGCCTATTAAGACTAAGACATGAAAATATTCCTCTTGTTCTACAGGTGGACGCCTATTAAGACTAAGACATGAAAATATTCCTCTTGTTATACAGGTGGGTGCCTATTAAGAGTAAGACATGAAAATATTCCTCTTGTTATACAGGTGGGCGCCTATTAAAACTAAGACATGAAAATATTCCTCTTGTTATACAGGTGGGCGCCTATTAAAACTAAGGCATGAAAAATATTTCTCTTATTATACAGGTGGGCGCCTATTAAGACTAAGACATGAAAATATTCCTCTTGTTATACAGGTGGGTGCCTATTAAGACTAAGACATGAAAATATTCCTCTAGTTATACAGGTGGGCGCCTATTAAGACTAAGACATGAAAATATTCCTCTTGTTATACAGGTGGGCGCCTATTAACACTAAGACATGAAAATATTCCTCTTGTTATACAGGTGGGCGCCTATTAAGACTAAGACATGAAAATATTCCTTTGTTATACAGGTGGGCACCTATTAAGACTAAGACATGAAAATATTCCTCTTGTTATACAGGTGGGCGCCTATTAAGACTAAGACATGAAAATATTCCTCTTGTTATACAGGTGGGCGCCTATTAAGACTAAGACATGAAAATATTCCTCTTGTTATACAGGTGGGCGCCTATTAAAACTAAGACATGAAAATATTCCTCTTGTTATACAGGTGGGCGCCTATTAAAACTAAGACATGAAAATATTCCTCTTGTTATACAGGTGGGCGCCTATTAAAACTAAGACATGAAAATATTCCTCTTGTTATACAGGTGGGCGCCTATTTATCTAAGACATAAAAAATATTCCTCTTGTTATACAGGTGGGCGCCTATTAAAACTAAGACATGAAAAATATTCCTCTTGTTATACAGGTGGGCGCCTATTAAGACTAAGACATGAAAATATTCCCATTGTTATACAGGTGGGCGCCTATTAAGACTATGACATGAAAATATTTCACTTGTTATACAGGTGGGCGCCTATTAAGACTAAGACATGAAAATATTCCTCTTGTTATACAGGTGGGCGCCTATTAAAACTAAGACATGAAAATATTCCTCTTGTTATACAGGTGGGCGCCTATTAAGACTAAGACATGAAAATATTCCTCTTGTTATACAGGTGGGCGCCTATTAAGACTAAGACATGAAAATATTCCTCTTGTTATACAGGTGGGCGCCTATTAAGACTAAGACATGAAAATATTCCTCTTGTTATACAGGTGGGCGACTATTAAAACCAAGACATGAAAATATTCCTCTTGATATACAGGTGGGTGCCTATTAAGACTAAGACATGAAAATATTCCTCTTGTTATACAGGTGGGCGCCTATTAAGACTAAGACATGAAAATATTCCTCTTGTTATACAGGTGGGCGCCTATTAAGACTAAGACATGAAAATATTCCTCTTGTTATACAGGTGGGCGCCTATTAAAACTAAGACATGAAAATATTCCTCTTGTTATACAGGTGGGCGCCTATTTATCTAAGACATACAAAATATTCCTCTTGTTATACATGTGGGCTCCTATTAAAGCTAAGACATGAAAAATATTCGTCTTGTTATACAGGTGGGCGCCTATTAAGACTAAGACATGAAAATATTCCCATTGTTATATAGTTGGGCGCCTATTAAGACTAAGACATGAAAATATTCCTCTTGTTCTACAGGTGGACGCCTATTAAGACTAAGACATGAAAATATTCCTCTTGTTATACAGGTGGGTGCCTATTAAGAGTAAGACATGAAAATATTCCTCTTGTTATACATGTGGGCGCCTATTAAAACTAAGACATGAAAATATTCCTCTTGTTATACAGGTGGGCGCCTATTAAAACTAAGACATGAAAAATATTTCTCTTATTATACAGGTGGGCGCCTATTAAGACTAAGACATGAAAATATTCCTCTTGTTATACAGGTGGGCGCCTATTAAGACTAAGACATGAAAATATTCCTCTTGTTATACAGGTGGGCGCCTATTAAGACTAAGACATGAAAATATTCCTCTTGTTATACAGGTGGGCGCCTATTAACACTAAGACATGAAAATATTCCTCTTGTTATACAGGTGGGCGCCTATTAAGACTAAGACATGAAAATATTCCTCTTGTTATACAAGTGGGCGCCTATTAAAACTAAGACATGAAAATAATCCTCTTGTTATACAGGTGGGCGCCTATTTATCTAAGACATAAAAAATATTCCTCCTTGTTATACAGGTGGGCGCCTATTAAGACTAAGACATGAAAATATTCCTTTGTTATACAGGTGGGCACCTATTAAGACTAAGACATGAAAATATTCCTCTTGTTATACAGGTGGGCGCCTATTAAGACTAAGACATGAAAATATTCCTCTTGTTATACAGGTGGGCGCCTATTAAAACTAAGACATGAAAATATTCCTCTTGTTATACAGGTGGGCGCCTATTAAGACTAAGACATGAAAATATTCCTCTTGTTATACAGGTGGGCGCCTATTAAAACTAAGACATGAAAATATTCCTCTTGTTATACAGGTGGGCGCCTATTAAAACTAAGACATGAAAATATTCCCCTTGTTATAAGGTGGGCGCCTATTAAAACTAAGACATGAAAATATTCCTCTTGTTATACAGGTAGGTGCCTATTAAAACTAAGACATGAAAATATTCCTCTGGTTATACAGGTGGGCGCCTATTAAAACTAAGACATGAAAAATATTTCTCTTATTATACAGGTGGGCGCCTATTAAAACTAAGACATGAAAATATTCCTCTTGTTATACAGGTGGGCGCCTATTAAAACTAAGACATGAAAATATTCCTCTTGTTATACAGGTGGGCGCCTATTAAGACTAAGACATGAAAATATTCCTCTTGTTATACAGGTGGGCGCCTATTTATCTAAGACATAAAAAATATTCCTCTTGTTATACAGGTGGGTGCCTATTAAAACTAAGACATGAAAATATTCCTCTTGTTATACAGGTGGGCGCCTATTAAGACTAAGACATGAAAATATTCCTCTTGTTATACAGGTGGGCGCCTATTAAAACTAAGACATGAAAATATTCCTCTTGTTATACAGGTGGGCGCCTATTTATCTAAGACATAAAAAATATTCCTCTTGTTATACAGGTGGGCGCCTATTAAAACTAAGACATGAAAAATATTCCTCTTGTTATACAGGTGGGCGCCTATTAAGACTAAGACATGAAAATATTCCTCTTGTTATACAGGTGGGCGCCTATTAAGACTAAGACATGAAAATATTTCTCTTGTTATACAGGTGGGCGCCTATTAAGACTAAGACATGAAAATATTCCTTTTGTTATACAGGTGGGCTCCTATTAAGACTAAGACATGAAAATATTCCTCTTGTTATACAGGTGGGCGACTATTAAAACCAAGACATGAAAATATTCCTCTTGATATACAGGTGGGTGCCTATTAAGACTAAGACATGAAAATATTCCTCTTGTTATACAGGTGGGCGCCTATTAAGACTAAGACATGAAAATATTCCTCTTGTTATACAGGTGGGCGCCTATTAAGACTAAGACATGAAAATATTCCTCTTGTTATACAGGTGGGCGCCTATTAAAACTAAGACATGAAAATATTCCTCTTGTTATACAGGTGGGCGCCTATTTATCTAAGACATAAAAAATATTCCTCTTGTTATACAGGTGGGCGCCTATTAAAGCTAAGACATGAAAAATATTCGTCTTGTTATACAGGTGGGCGCCTATTAAGACTAAGACATGAAAATATTCCTCTCGTTATACAGGTGGGCGCCTATTAAAACTAAGACATGAAAATATTCCTCTTGTTATACAGGTGGGCGCCTATTTATCTAAGACATAAAAAATATTCCTCTTGTTATACAGGTGGGCGCCTATTAAAGCTAAGACATGAAAAATATTCCTCTTGTTATACAGGTGGGCGCCTATTAAGACTAAGACATGAAAATATTCCTCTTGTTATACAGGTGGTCGCCTATTAAGACTAAGACATGAAAATATTCCTCTTGTTATACAGGTGGGCGCCTATTAAGACTAAGACATGAAAATATTCCTCTTGTTATACAGGTGGGCGCCTATTAAAACTAAGACATGAAAATATTCCTCTTGTTATACAGGTGGGCGCCTATTTATCTAAGACATAAAAAATATTCCTCTTGTTATACAGGTGGGCGCCTATTAAAGCTAAGACATGAAAAATATTCGTCTTGTTATACAGGTGGGCGCCTATTAAGACTAAGACATGAAAATATTCCTCTTGTTATACAGGTGGGCGCCTATTAAAACTAAGACATGAAAATATTCCTCTTGTTATACAGGTGGGCGCCTATTAAAACTAAGACATAAAAATATTCCTCTTGTTATACAGGTAGGTGCCTATTAAAACTAAGACATGAAAATATTCCTCTGGTTATACAGGTGGGCGCCTATTAAAACTAAGACATGAAAATATTCCTCTTGTTATACAGGTGGACGCCTATTAAGACTAAGACATGAAAATATTCCTCTTGTTATACAGGTGGGCGCCTATTTATCTAAGACATAAAAAATATTCCTCTTGTTATACAGGTGGGTGCCTATTAAAACTAAGACATGAAAATATTCCTCTTGTTATACAGGTGGGCGCCTATTAAGACTAAGACATGAAAATATTCCTCTTGTTATACAGGTGGGCGCCTATTAAAACTAAGACATGAAAATATTCCTCTTGTTATACAGGTGGGCGCCTATTAAGACTAAGACATGAAAATATTCCTCTTGTTATACAGGTGGACGCCTATTTATCTAAGACATAAAAAATATTCCTCTTGTTATACAGGTGGGTGCCTATTAAAACTAAGACATGAAAATATTCCTCTTGTTATACAGGTGGGCGCCTATTAAGACTAAGACATGAAAATATTCCTCTTGTTATACAGGTGGGCGCCTATTTATCTAAGACATAAAAAATATTCCTCTTGTTATACAGGTGGGCGCCTATTAAAACTAAGACATGAAAAATATTCCTCTTGTTATACAGGTGGGCGCCTATTAAGACTAATACATGAAAATATTCCCATTGTTATACAGGTGGGCGCCTATTAAGACTAAGACATGAAAATATTCCTCTTGTTATACAGGTGGGCGCATATTAAGACTAATACATGAAAATATTTCTCTTGTTATACAGGTGGGCGCCTATTAAGACTAAGACATGAAAATATTACTCTTGTTATACAGGTGGGCGCCTATTAAGACTAAGACATGAAAATATTCCTCTCGTTATACAGGTGGGCGCCTATTAAGACTAAGACATGAAAATATTCCTCTTGTTATACAGGTGGGCGCCTATTAAGACTAAGACATGAAAATATTCCTCTTGTTATACAGGTGGGCGCCTATTAAGACTAAGACATGAATATATTCCTCTTGTTGTACAGGTGGGCGACTATTAAAACTAAGACATGAAAATATTCCTCTTGTTATACAGGTAGGCGCCTATTAAAACTAAGACATGAAAATATTCCTCTTGTTATACAGGTGGGCGCCTATTAAAACTAAGACATGAAAATATTCCTCTTGTTATACAGGTGGGCGCCTATTTATCTAAGACATAAAAAATATTCCTCTTGTTATACAGGTGGGCGCCTATTAAAGCTAAGACATGAAAAATATTCGTCTTGTTATACAGGTGGGCGCCTATTAAGACTAAGACATGAAAATATTCCTCTTGTTATACAGGTGGGCGCCTATTAAGACTAAGACATGAAAATATTCCTCTTGTTATACAGGTGGGCGCCTATTAAAACTAAGACATGAAAATATTCCTCTTGTTATACAGGTGGGCGCCTATTTATCTAAGACATAAAAAATATTCCTCTTGTTATACAGGTGGGCGCCTATTAAAGCTAAGACATGAAAAATATTCGTCTTGTTATACAGGTGGGCGCCTATTAAGACTAAGACATGAAAATATTCCTCTCGTTATACAGGTGGGCGCCTATTAAAACTAAGACATGAAAATATTCCTCTTGTTATACAGGTGGGCGCCTATTTATCTAAGACATAAAAAATATTCCTCTTGTTATACAGGTGGGCGCCTATTAAAGCTAAGACATGAAAAATATTCCTCTTGTTATACAGGTGGGCGCCTATTAAGACTAAGACATGAAAATATTCCTCTTGTTATACAGGTGGTCGCCTATTAAGACTAAGACATGAAAATATTCCTCTTGTTATACAGGTGGGCGCCTATTAAGACTAAGACATGAAAATATTCCTCTTGTTATACAGGTGGGCGCCTATTAAAACTAAGACATGAAAATATTCCTCTTGTTATACAGGTGGGCGCCTATTTATCTAAGACATAAAAAATATTCCTCTTGTTATACAGGTGGGCGCCTATTAAAGCTAAGACATGAAAAATATTCGTCTTGTTATACAGGTGGGCGCCTATTAAGACTAAGACATGAAAATATTCCTCTTGTTATACAGGTGGGCGCCTATTAAAACTAAGACATGAAAATATTCCTCTCGTTATACAGGTGGGCGCCTATTAAGACTAAGACATGAAAATATTCCTCTTGTTATACAGGTGGGCGCCTATTAAAGCTAAGACATGAAAATATTCCTCTTGTTATACAGGTGGGCGCCTATTAAAACTAAGATATGAAAATATTCCTCTTGTTATACAGGTGGGCGCCTATTAAAACTAAGACATGAAAATATTCCTCTTGTTATACAAGTAGGGGTCTATTAAAACTAAGACATGAAAATATTCCTCTGGTTATACAGGTGGGCGCCTATTAAAACTAAGACATGAAAAATATTTCTCTTATTATACAGGTGGGATCCTATTAAAACCAATACTTGAAAATATTCCTCTTGTTATACAGGTGGGCGCCTATTAAAACTAAGACATGAAAATATTCCTCTTGTTATACAGGTGGGCGCCTATTAAGACTAAGACATGAAAATATTCCTCTTGTTATACAGGTGGACGCCTATTTATCTAAGACATAAAAAATATTCCTCTTGTTATACAGGTGGGTGCCTATTAAAACTAAGACATGAAAATATTCCTCTTGTTATACAGGTGGGCGCCTATTAAGACTAAGACATGAAAATATTCCTCTTGTTATACAGGTGGGCGCCTATTTATCTAAGACATAAAAAATATTCCTCTTGTTATACAGGTGGGCGCCTATTAAAACTAAGACATGAAAAATATTCCTCTTGTTATACAGGTGGGCGCCTATTAAGACTAATACATGAAAATATTCCCATTGTTATACAGGTGGGCGCCTATTAAGACTAAGACATGAAAATATTCCTCTTGTTATACAGGTGGGCGCATATTAAGACTAATACATGAAAATATTTCTCTTGTTATACAGGTGGGCGCCTATTAAGACTAAGACATGAAAATATTACTCTTGTTATACAGGTGGGCGCCTATTAAGACTAAGACATGAAAATATTCCTCTCGTTATACAGGTGGGCGCCTATTAAGACTAAGACATGAAAATATTCCTCTTGTTATACAGGTGGGCGCCTATTAAGACTAAGACATGAAAATATTCCTCTTGTTATACAGGTGGGCGCCTATTAAGACTAAGACATGAATATATTCCTCTTGTTGTACAGGTGGGCGACTATTAAAACTAAGACATGAAAATATTCCTCTTGTTATACAGGTAGGCGCCTATTAAAACTAAGACATGAAAATATTCCTCTTGTTCTACAGGTGGGCGCCTATTAAGACTAAGACATGAAAGTATTCCTCTTGTTATACAGGTGGTCGCTTATTAAGAGTAAGACATGAAAATATTCCTCTTGTTATACAGGTGGGCGCCTATTAAAACTAAGACATGAAAATATTCCTCTTGTTATACAGGTGGGCGCCTATTAAAACTAAGACATGAAAAATATTTCTCTTATTATACAGGTGGGCGCCTATTAAGACTAAGACATGAAAATATTCCTCTTGTTATACAGGTGGGCGCCTATTAACACTAACACATGAAAATATTCCTCTTGTTATACAGGTGGGCGCCTATTAAGACTAAGACATGAAAATATTCCTCTTGTTATACAAGTGGGCGCCTATTAAAACTAAGACATGAAAATAATCCTCTTGTTATACAGGTGGGCGCCTATTAACACTAAGACATGAAAATATTCCTCTTGTTATACAGGTGGGCGCCTATTAAGACTAAGACATGAAAATATTCCTCTTGTTATACAAGTGGGCGCCTATTAAAACTAAGACATGAAAATAATCCTCTTGTTATACAGGTGGGCGCCTATTAAAACTAAGACATAAAAATATTCCTCTTGTTATACAGGTAGGTGCCTATTAAAACTAAGACATGAAAATATTCCTCTGGTTATACAGGTGGGCGCCTATTAAAACTAAGACATGAAAATATTCCTCTTGTTATACAGGTGGACGCCTATTAAGACTAAGACATGAAAATATTCCTCTTGTTATACAGGTGGGCGCCTATTTATCTAAGACATAAAAAATATTCCTCTTGTTATACAGGTGGGTGCCTATTAAAACTAAGACATGAAAATATTCCTCTTGTTATACAGGTGGGCGCCTATTAAGACTAAGACATGAAAATATTCCTCTTGTTATACAGGTGGGCGCCTATTTATCTAAGACATAAAAAATATTTCTCTTGTTATACAGGTGAGCGCCTATTAAAACTAAGACATGAAAAATATTCCTCTTGTTATACAGGTGGGCGCCTATTAAGACCAAGACATGAAAATATTCCCATTGTTATACAGGTGGGCGCCTATTAAGGCTAATACATGAAAATATTTCTCTTGTTATACAGGTGGGCGCCTATTAAGACTAAGACATGAAAATATTCCTCTTGTTATACAGGTGGGCGCCTATTAAAACTAAGACATGAAAATATTCCTCTTGTTATACAGGTGGGCGCCTATTAAGACTAAGACATGAAAATATTCCTCTTGTTATACAGGTGGGCGCCTATTAAAACTAAGACATGAAAATATTCCTCTTGTTATACAGGTGGGCGCCTATTAAGACTAAGACATGAAAATATTCCTCTTGTTATACAGGTGGGCGCCTATTTATCTAAGACATAAAAAATATTCCTCTTGTTATACAGGTGGGTGCCTATTAAAACTAAGACATGAAAATATTCCTCTTGTTATACAGGTGGGCGCCTATTAAGACTAAGACATGAAAATATTCCTCTTGTTATACAGGTGGGCGCCTATTTATCTAAGACATAAAAAATATTTCTCTTGTTATACAGGTGGGCGCCTATTAAAACTAAGACATGAAAAATATTCCTCTTGTTATACAGGTGGGCGCCTATTAAGACTAAGACATGAAAATATTCTCATTGTTATACAGGTGGGCGCCTATTAAAACTAAGACATGAAAATATTCATCTTGTTATACAGGTGGGCGCCTATTAACACTAATACATGAAAATATTTCTCTTGTTATACAGGTGGGCGCCTATTAAGACTAAGACATAAAAATATTCCTCTTGTTATACAGGTGGGCGCCTATTAAGACTAAGACATGATAATATTCCTCTTGTTGTACAGGTGGGCGACTATTAAAACTAAGACATGAAAATATTCCTCTTGTTATACAGGTGGGTGCCTATTAAGACTAAGACATGAAAATATTCCTCTTGTTATACAAGTGGGCGCCTATTAAAACTAAGACATGAAAATAATCCTCTTGTTATACAGGTGGGCGCCTATTAAAACTAAGACATGAAAATATTCCTCTTGTTATACAGGTAGGTGCCTATTAAAACTAAGACATGAAAATATTCCTCTGGTTATACAGGTGGGCGCCTATTAAAACTAAGACATGAAAATATTCCTCTTGTTATACAGGTGGGCGCCTATTAACACTAAGACATGAAAATATTCCTCTTGTTATACAGGTGGGCGCCTATTAAGACTAAGACATGAAAATATTCCTCTTGTTATTCAAGTGGGCGCCTATTAAAACTAAGCATGAAAATAATCCTCTTGTTATACAGGTGGGCGCCTATTAAAACTAAGACATGAAAATATTCCTCTTGTTATACAGGTAGGTGCCTATTAAAACTAAGACATGAAAATATTCCTCTGGTTATACAGGTGGGCCCCTATTAAAACTAAGACATGAAAATATTCCTCTTGTTATACAGGTGGGCGCCTATTAAGACTAAGACATGAAAATATTCCTCTTGTTATACAGGTGGGCGCCTATTAACACTAAGACATGAAAATATTCCTCTTGTTATACAGGTGGACGCCTATTAAGACTAAGACATGAAAATATTCCTCTTGTTATACAAGTGGGCGCCTATTAAAACTAACACATGAAAATAATCCTCTTGTTATACAGGTGGGCGCCTATTAAAACTAAGACATGAAAATATTCCTCTTGTTATACAGGTAGGTGCCTATTAAAACTAAGACATGAAAATATTCCTCTGGTTATACAGGTGGGCGCCTATTAAAACTAACACATGAAAATATTCCTCTTGTTATACAGGTGGGCGCCTATTAAGACTAAGACATGAAAATATTCCTCTTGTTATACAGGTGGGCGCCTATTAAGACTAAGACATGAAAATATTCCTCTTGTTATACAGGTGGGCGCCTATTTATCTAAGACATAAAAAATATTTCTCTTGTTATACAGGTGGGCGCCTATTAAAACTAAGACATAAAAAATATTCCTCTTGTTATACAGGTGGGCACCTATTAAGACTAAGACATGAAAATATTCCTCTTGTTGTACAGGTGGGCGACTATTAAAACTAAGACATGAAAATATTCCTATTGTTATACAGGTGGGTGCCTATTAAGACTAAGACATGAAAATATTCCTCTTGTTATACAAGTGGGCGCCTATTAAAACTAAGACATGAAAATAATCCTCTTGTTATACAGGTGGGCGCCTATTAAAACTAAGACATGAAAATATTCCTCTTGTTATACAGGTAGGTGCCTATTAAAACTAAGACATGAAAATATTCCTCTGGTTATACAGGTGGGCGCCTATTAAAACTAAGACATGAAAATATTCCTCTTGTTATACAGGTGGGCGCCTATTAACACTAAGACATGAAAATATTCCTCTTGTTATACAGGTGGGCGCCTATTAAGACTAAGACATGAAAATATTCCTCTTGTTATACAAGTGGGCGCCTATTAAAACTAAGCATGAAAATAATCCTCTTGTTATACAGGTGGGCGCCTATTAAAACTAAGACATGAAAATATTCCTCTTGTTTTACAGGTAGGTGCCTATTAAAACTAAGACATGAAAATATTCCTCTGGTTATACAGGTGGGCCCCTATTAAAACTAAGACATGAAAATATTCCTCTTGTTATACAGGTGGGCGCCTATTAAGACTAAGACATGCAAATATTCCTCTTGTTATACAGGTGGGCGCCTATTAACACTAAGACATGAAAATATTCCTCTTGTTATACAGGTGGACGCCTATTAAGACTAAGACATGAAAATATTCCTCTTGTTATACAAGTGGGCGCCTATTAAAACTAAGACATGAAAATAATCCTCTTGTTATACAGGTGGGCGCCTATTAAAACTAAGACATGAAAATATTCCTCTTGTTATACAGGTGGGCGCCTATTAAGACTAAGACATGAAAATATTCCTCTTGTTATACAGGTGGGCGCCTATTTATCTAAGACATAAAAAATATTCCTCTTGTTATACAGGTGGGCGCCTATTAAAACTAAGACATGAAAAATATTCCTCTTGTTATACAGGTGGGCGCCTATTAAGACTAATACATGAAAATATTTCTCTTGTTATACAGGTGGGCGCCTATTAAGACTAAGACATGAAAATATTCCTCTTGTTATACAGGTGGGCGCCTATTAAAACTAAGACATGAAAATATTCCTCTTGTTATACAGGTGGGCGCCTATTAAGACTAAGACATGAAAATATTCCTCTTGTTATACAGGTGGGCGCCTATTAAAACTAAGACATGAAAATATTCCTCTTGTTATACAGGTGGGCGCCTATTAAAACTAAGACATGAAAATATTCCTCTTGTTATACAGGTGGGCGCCTATTAAAACTAAGACATGAAAATATTCCTCTTGTTATACAGGTAGGTGCCTATTAAAACTAAGACATGAAAATATTCCTCTGGTTATACAGGTGGGCGCCTATTAAAACTAAGACATGAAAAATATTTCTCTTATTATACAGGTGGGATCCTATTAAAACCAATACTTGAAAATATTCCTCTTGTTATACAGGTGGGCGCCTATTAAAACTAAGACATGAAAATATTCCTCTTGTTATACAGGTGGGCGCCTATTAAGACTAAGACATGAAAATATTCCTCTTGTTATACAGGTGGACGCCTATTTATCTAAGACATAAAAAATATTCCTCTTGTTATACAGGTGGGTGCCTATTAAAACTAAGACATGAAAATATTCCTCTTGTTATACAGGTGGGCGCCTATTAAGACTAAGACATGAAAATATTCCTCTTGTTATACAGGTGGGCGCCTATTTATCTAAGACATAAAAAATATTCCTCTTGTTATACAGGTGGGCGCCTATTAAAACTAAGACATGAAAAATATTCCTCTTGTTATACAGGTGGGCGCCTATTAAGACTAATACATGAAAATATTCCCATTGTTATACAGGTGGGCGCCTATTAAGACTAAGACATGAAAATATTCCTCTTGTTATACAGGTGGGCGCATATTAAGACTAATACATGAAAATATTTCTCTTGTTATACAGGTGGGCGCCTATTAAGACTAAGACATGAAAATATTACTCTTGTTATACAGGTGGGCGCCTATTAAGACTAAGACATGAAAATATTCCTCTCGTTATACAGGTGGGCGCCTATTAAGACTAAGACATGAAAATATTCCTCTTGTTATACAGGTGGGCGCCTATTAAGACTAAGACATGAAAATATTCCTCTTGTTATACAGGTGGGCGCCTATTAAGACTAAGACATGAATATATTCCTCTTGTTGTACAGGTGGGCGACTATTAAAACTAAGACATGAAAATATTCCTCTTGTTATACAGGTAGGCGCCTATTAAAACTAAGACATGAAAATATTCCTCTTGTTCTACAGGTGGGCGCCTATTAAGACTAAGACATGAAAGTATTCCTCTTGTTATACAGGTGGTCGCTTATTAAGAGTAAGACATGAAAATATTCCTCTTGTTATACAGGTGGGCGCCTATTAAAACTAAGACATGAAAATATTCCTCTTGTTATACAGGTGGGCGCCTATTAAAACTAAGACATGAAAAATATTTCTCTTATTATACAGGTGGGCGCCTATTAAGACTAAGACATGAAAATATTCCTCTTGTTATACAGGTGGGCGCCTATTAACACTAAGACATGAAAATATTCCTCTTGTTATACAGGTGGGCGCCTATTAAGACTAAGACATGAAAATATTCCTCTTGTTATACAAGTGGGCGCCTATTAAAACTAAGACATGAAAATAATCCTCTTGTTATACAGGTGGGCGCCTATTAACACTAAGACATGAAAATATTCCTCTTGTTATACAGGTGGGCGCCTATTAAGACTAAGACATGAAAATATTCCTCTTGTTATACAAGTGGGCGCCTATTAAAACTAAGACATGAAAATAATCCTCTTGTTATACAGGTGGGCGCCTATTAAAACTAAGACATAAAAATATTCCTCTTGTTATACAGGTAGGTGCCTATTAAAACTAAGACATGAAAATATTCCTCTGGTTATACAGGTGGGCGCCTATTAAAACTAAGACATGAAAATATTCCTCTTGTTATACAGGTGGACGCCTATTAAGACTAAGACATGAAAATATTCCTCTTGTTATACAGGTGGGCGCCTATTTATCTAAGACATAAAAAATATTCCTCTTGTTATACAGGTGGGTGCCTATTAAAACTAAGACATGAAAATATTCCTCTTGTTATACAGGTGGGCGCCTATTAAGACTAAGACATGAAAATATTCCTCTTGTTATACAGGTGGGCGCCTATTTATCTAAGACATAAAAAATATTTCTCTTGTTATACAGGTGAGCGCCTATTAAAACTAAGACATGAAAAATATTCCTCTTGTTATACAGGTGGGCGCCTATTAAGACCAAGACATGAAAATATTCCCATTGTTATACAGGTGGGCGCCTATTAAGACTAATACATGAAAATATTTCTCTTGTTATACAGGTGGGCGCCTATTAAGACTAAGACATGAAAATATTCCTCTTGTTATACAGGTGGGCGCCTATTAAAACTAAGACATGAAAATATTCCTCTTGTTATACAGGTGGGCGCCTATTAAGACTAAGACATGAAAATATTCCTCTTGTTATACAGGTGGGCGCCTATTAAAACTAAGACATGAAAATATTCCTCTTGTTATACAGGTGGGCGCCTATTAAGACTAAGACATGAAAATATTCCTCTTGTTATACAGGTGGGCGCCTATTTATCTAAGACATAAAAAATATTCCTCTTGTTATACAGGTGGGTGCCTATTAAAACTAAGACATGAAAATATTCCTCTTGTTATACAGGTGGGCGCCTATTAAGACTAAGACATGAAAATATTCCTCTTGTTATACAGGTGGGCGCCTATTTATCTAAGACATAAAAAATATTTCTCTTGTTATACAGGTGGGCGCCTATTAAAACTAAGACATGAAAAATATTCCTCTTGTTATACAGGTGGGCGCCTATTAAGACTAAGACATGAAAATATTCTCATTGTTATACAGGTGGGCGCCTATTAAAACTAAGACATGAAAATATTCATCTTGTTATACAGGTGGGCGCCTATTAACACTAATACATGAAAATATTTCTCTTGTTATACAGGTGGGCGCCTATTAAGACTAAGACATAAAAATATTCCTCTTGTTATACAGGTGGGCGCCTATTAAGACTAAGACATGATAATATTCCTCTTGTTGTACAGGTGGGCGACTATTAAAACTAAGACATGAAAATATTCCTCTTGTTATACAGGTGGGTGCCTATTAAGACTAAGACATGAAAATATTCCTCTTGTTATACAAGTGGGCGCCTATTAAAACTAAGACATGAAAATAATCCTCTTGTTATACAGGTGGGCGCCTATTAAAACTAAGACATGAAAATATTCCTCTTGTTATACAGGTAGGTGCCTATTAAAACTAAGACATGAAAATATTCCTCTGGTTATACAGGTGGGCGCCTATTAAAACTAAGACATGAAAATATTCCTCTTGTTATACAGGTGGGCGCCTATTAACACTAAGACATGAAAATATTCCTCTTGTTATACAGGTGGGCGCCTATTAAGACTAAGACATGAAAATATTCCTCTTGTTATTCAAGTGGGCGCCTATTAAAACTAAGCATGAAAATAATCCTCTTGTTATACAGGTGGGCGCCTATTAAAACTAAGACATGAAAATATTCCTCTTGTTATACAGGTAGGTGCCTATTAAAACTAAGACATGAAAATATTCCTCTGGTTATACAGGTGGGCCCCTATTAAAACTAAGACATGAAAATATTCCTCTTGTTATACAGGTGGGCGCCTATTAAGACTAAGACATGAAAATATTCCTCTTGTTATACAGGTGGGCGCCTATTAACACTAAGACATGAAAATATTCCTCTTGTTATACAGGTGGACGCCTATTAAGACTAAGACATGAAAATATTCATCTTGTTATACAAGTGGGCGCCTATTAAAACTAACACATGAAAATAATCCTCTTGTTATACAGGTGGGCGCCTATTAAAACTAAGACATGAAAATATTCCTCTTGTTATACAGGTAGGTGCCTATTAAAACTAAGACATGAAAATATTCCTCTGGTTATACAGGTGGGCGCCTATTAAAACTAACACATGAAAATATTCCTCTTGTTATACAGGTGGGCGCCTATTAAGACTAAGACATGAAAATATTCCTCTTGTTATACAGGTGGGCGCCTATTAAGACTAAGACATGAAAATATTCCTCTTGTTATACAGGTGGGCGCCTATTTATCTAAGACATAAAAAATATTTCTCTTGTTATACAGGTGGGCGCCTATTAAAACTAAGACATAAAAAATATTCCTCTTGTTATACAGGTGGGCACCTATTAAGACTAAGACATGAAAATATTCCTCTTGTTGTACAGGTGGGCGACTATTAAAACTAAGACATGAAAATATTCCTATTGTTATACAGGTGGGTGCCTATTAAGACTAAGACATGAAAATATTCCTCTTGTTATACAAGTGGGCGCCTATTAAAACTAAGACATGAAAATAATCCTCTTGTTATACAGGTGGGCGCCTATTAAAACTAAGACATGAAAATATTCCTCTTGTTATACAGGTAGGTGCCTATTAAAACTAAGACATGAAAATATTCCTCTGGTTATACAGGTGGGCGCCTATTAAAACTAAGACATGAAAATATTCCTCTTGTTATACAGGTGGGCGCCTATTAACACTAAGACATGAAAATATTCCTCTTGTTATACAGGTGGGCGCCTATTAAGACTAAGACATGAAAATATTCCTCTTGTTATACAAGTGGGCGCCTATTAAAACTAAGCATGAAAATAATCCTCTTGTTATACAGGTGGGCGCCTATTAAAACTAAGACATGAAAATATTCCTCTTGTTATACAGGTAGGTGCCTATTAAAACTAAGACATGAAAATATTCCTCTGGTTATACAGGTGGGCCCCTATTAAAACTAAGACATGAAAATATTCCTCTTGTTATACAGGTGGGCGCCTATTAAGACTAAGACATGCAAATATTCCTCTTGTTATACAGGTGGGCGCCTATTAACACTAAGACATGAAAATATTCCTCTTGTTATACAGGTGGACGCCTATTAAGACTAAGACATGAAAATATTCCTCTTGTTATACAAGTGGGCGCCTATTAAAACTAAGACATGAAAATAATCCTCTTGTTATACAGGTGGGCGCCTATTAAAACTAAGACATGAAAATATTCCTCTTGTTATACAGGTAGGTGCCTATTAAAACTAAGACATGAAAATATTCCTCTGGTTATACAGGTGGGCGCCTATTAAAACTAACACATGAAAATATTCCTCTTGTTATACAGGTGGGCGCCTATTAAGACTAAGACATGAAAATATTCCTCTTGTTATACAGGTGGGCGCCTATTTATCTAAGACATAAAAAATATTCCTCTTGTTATACAGGTGGGCGCCTATTAAGACTAAGACATGAAAATATTCCTCTTGTTATACAGGTGGGCGCCTATTTATCTAAGACATAAAAAATATTTCTCTTGTTATACAGGTGGGCGCCTATTAAAACTAAGACATAAAAAATATTCCTCTTGTTATACAGGTGGGCACCTATTAAGACTAAGACATGAAAATATTCCCATTGTTATACAGGTGGGCGCCTATTAAAACTAAGACATGAAAATATTCCTCTTGTTATACAGGTGGGCGCCTATTAAGACTAATACATGAAAATATTTCTCTTGTTATACAGGTGGGCGCCTATTAAGACTAAGACATGAAAATATTCCTCTTGTTATACAGGTGGGCGCCTATTAAAACTAAGACATGAAAATATTCCTCTTGTTATACAGGTGGGCGCCTATTAAGACTAAGACATGAAAATATTCCTCTTGTTATACAGGTGGGCGCCTATTAAGACTAAGACATGAAAATATTCCTCTTGTTATACAGGTGGGCGCCTATTAAGACTAAGACATGAAGATATTCCTCTTGTTATACAGGTGGGCGCCTATTAAGACAAAGACATGAAAATATTCCTCTTGTTGTACAGGTGGGCGACTATTAAAACTAAGACATGAAAATATTCCTCTTGTTATACAGGTGGGTGCCTATTAAAACTAAGACATGAAAATATTCCTCTTGTTATACAGGTGGGTGCCTATTAAAACTAAGACATGAAAATATTCCTCTTGTTATATAGGTGGGCGCCTATTAAAACTAAGACATGAAAATATTCCTCTTGTTCTACAGGTGGGCGCCTATTAAGACTAAGACATGAAAATATTCCTCTTGTTATACAGGTGGTCGCCTATTAAGAGTAAGACATGAAAATATTCCTCTTGTTATACAGGTGGGCGCCTATTAAAACTAAGACATGAAAATATTCCTCTTGTTATACAGGTGGGCGCCTATTAAGACTAAGACATGAAAATATTCCTCTTGTTGTACAGGTGGGCGACTATTAAAACTAAGACATGAAAATATTCCTCTTGTTATACAGGTGGGCGCCTATTAAAACTAAGACATGAAAATATTCCTCTTGTTATACAGGTAGGCGCCTATTAAAACTAAGACATGAAAATATTCCTCTTGTTCTACAGGTGGGCGCCTATTAAGACTAAGACATGAAAGTATTCCTCTTGTAATACAGGTGGTCGCCTATTAAGAGTAAGACATGAAAATCTTCCTCTTGTTATACAGGTGGGCGCCTATTAAAACTAAGACATGAAAATATTCCTCTTGTTATACAGGTGGGCGCCTATTAAAACTAAGACATGAAAATATTCCTCTGGTTATACAGGTGGGCGCCTATTAAAACTAAGACATAAAAAATATTTCTCTTATTATACAGGTGGGCGCCTATTATAACCAATACATGAAAATATTCCTCTTGTTATACAGGTGGGCGCCTATTAAAACTAAGACATGAAAATATTCCTCTTGTTATACAGATAGGTGCCTATTAAACTAAAACATGAAAATATTCCTCTGGTTATACAGGTGGGCGCCTATTAAAACTAAGACATGAAAAATATTTCTCTTATTATACAGGTGGGCGCCTATTAAAACAAATACATGAAAATATTCCTCTTGTTATACAGGTGGGCGCCTATTAAAACTAAGACATGAAAATATTCCTCTTGTTATACAGGTGGGCGCCTATTAAGACTAAGACATGAAAATATTCCTCTTGTTATACAGGTGGGCGCCTATTTATCTAAGACATAAAAAATATTCCTCTTGTTATACAGGTGGGCGCCTATTTATCTAAGACATAAAAAATATTCCTCTTGTTATACAGGTGGGCGCCAATTAAAACTAAGACATGAAAAATAATCCTCTTGTTATACAGGTGGGCGCCTATTAAGACTAAGACATGAAAATATTCCCATTGTTATACAGGTGGGCGCCTATTAAGACTAAGACATAAAAATATTCCTCTTGTTATATTGGTGGGCGCCTATTAAGACTAATACATGAAAATATTTCTCTTGTTATACAGGTGGGCGCCTATTAAGACTAAGACATGAAAATATTCCTCTTGTTATACAGGTGGGCGCCTATTAAGACTAAGACATGAAAATATTCCTCTAGTTATACAGGTGGGCGCCTATTAAGACTAAGACATGAAAATATTCCTCTTGTTATACAGGTGGGCGCCTATTAAGACTAAGACATGAAAATATTCCTCTTGTTATACAGGTGGGCGCCTATTAAGACTAAGACATGAAAATATTCCTTTTGTTATACAGGTGGGCGCCTATTAAGACTAAGACATGAAAATATTCCTCTTGTTATACAGGTGGGCGACTATTAAAACCAAGACATGAAAATATTCCTCTTGATATACAGGTGGGTGCCTATTAAGACTAAGACATGAAAATATTCCTCTTGTTATACAGGTGGGCGCCTATTAAGACTAAGACATGAAAATATTTCTCTTGTTATACAGGTGGGCGCCTATTAAGACTAAGACATGAAAATATTCCTCTTGTTATACAGGTGGGCGCCTATTAAAACTAAGACATGAAAATATTCCTCTTGTTATACAGGTGGGCGCCTATTTATCTAAGACATAAAAAATATTCCTCTTGTTATACAGGTGGGCGCCTATTAAAGCTAAGACATGAAAAATATTCGTCTTGTTATACAGGTGGGCGCCTATTAAGACTAAGACATGAAAATATTCCCATTGTTATACAGTTGGGCGCCTATTAAGACTAAGACATGAAAATATTCCTCTTGTTATACAGGTGGGCGCCTATTAAGACTAAGACATGAAAATATTCCTCTTGTTATACAGGTGGGCGCCTATTAACACTAAGACATGAAAATATTCCTCTTGTTATACAGGTGGACGCCTATTAAGACTAAGACATGAAAATATTCCTCTTGTTATACAAGTGGGCGCCTATTAAAACTAACACATGAAAATAATCCTCTTGTTATACAGGTGGGCGCCTATTAAAACTAAGACATGAAAATATTCCTCTTGTTATACAGGTGGGCGCCTATTAAAACTAACACATGAAAATATTCCTCTTGTTATACAGGTTGGCGCCTATTAAAACTAAGACATGAAAAATATTTCTCTTATTATACAGGTGGGCGCCTATTAAGACTAAGACATGAAAATATTCCTCTTGTTATACAGGTGGGCGCCTATTAAGACTAAGACATGAAAATATTCCTCTAGTTATACAGGTGGGCGCCTATTAAGAATAAGACATGAAAATATTCCTCTTGTTATACAGGTGGGCGCCTATTAACACTAAGACATGAAAATATTCCTCTTGTTATACAGGTGGGCGCCTATTAAGACTAAGACATGAAAATATTCCTCGGGCGCCTATTAAGACTAAGACATGAAAATATTCCTCTTGTTATACAAGTGGGCGCCTATTAAAACCAAGACATGAAAATAATCCTCTTGTTATACAGGTGGGCGTCTATTTATCTAAGACATAAAAAATATTCCTTTTGTTATACAGGTGGGCGCCTATTAAGACTAAGACATGAAAATATTCCTCTTGTTATACAGGTGGAAACCTATTAAGACTAAGACATGAAAATATTCCTCTCGTTATACAGGTGGGCGCCTATTAAAACTAAGACATGAAAATATTCCTCTCGTTATACAGGTGGGCGCCTATTAAGACTAAGACATGAAAATATTCCTCTTGTTATACAGGTGGGCGCCAATTAAAACTAAGACATGAAAATATTCCTCTTGTTATACAGGTGGGCGCCTATTAAAACTAAGACATGAAAATATTCCTCTTGATATACAGGTAGGTGCCTATTAAGACTAAGACATGAAAATATTCCTCTTGTTATACAGGTGGGCGCCTATTAAGACTAAGACATGAAAATATTCCTCTTGTTATACAGGTGGGCGCCTATTAAGACTAAGACAAGAAAATATTCCTCTTGTTATACAGGTGGGCGCCTATTAAAACTAAGACATGAAAATATTCCTCTTGTTATACAGGTGGGCGCCTATTTATCTAAGACATAAAAAATATTCCTCTTGTTATACAGGTGGGCGCCTATTAAAGCTAAGACATGAAAAATATTCGTCTTGTTATACAGGTGGGCGCCTATTAAGACTAAGACATGAAAATATTCCCATTGTTATACAGTTGGACGCCTATTAAGACTAAGACATGAAAATATTCCTCTTGTTCTACAGGTGAGCGCCTTTTAAGACTAAGACATGAAAATATTCCTCTTGTTATACAGGTGGGCGCCTATTAAGAGTAAGACATGAAAATATTCCTCTTGTTATACAAGTGGGCGCCTATTAAAACTAAGACATGAAAATATTCCTCTTGTTATACAGGTGGGCGCCTATTTATCTAAGACATAAAAAATATTCCTCTTGTTATACAGGTGGGCGCCTATTAAAACTAAGACATGAAAAATATTCCTCTTGTTATACAGGTGGGCGCCTATTAAGACTAAGACATGAAAATATTCCTCTTGTTATACAGGTGGGTGCCTATTAAAACTAAGACATGAAAATATTCCTCTTGTTATACAGGTGGGCGCCTATTAAGACTAAGACATGAAAATATTCCTCTTGTTATACAGGTGGGCGCCTATTAAGACTAAGACATGAAAATAATCCTCTTGTTATACAGATGGGCGCCTATTTATCTAAGACATAAAAAATATTCCTCTTGTTATACAGGTGGGCGCCTATTAAGACTAAGACATGAAAATATTCCTCTTGTTATACAGGTGGGCACCTATTAAGACTAAGACATGAAAATATTCCTCTTGTTATACAGGTGGGCGCCTATTAAAACTAAGACATGAAAATATTCCTCTTGTTATACAGGTGGGCGCCTATTAAAACTAAGACATGAAAATATTCCTCTTGATATACAGGTGGGTGCCTATTAAGACTAAGACATGAAAATATTCCTCTTGTTATACAGGTGGGCGCCTATTAAGACTAAGACATGAAAATATTCCTCTTGATATACAGGTGGGTGCCTATTAAGACTAAGACATGAAAATATTCCTCTTGTTATACAGGTGGGCGCCTATTAAGACTAAGACATGAAAATATTCCTCTTGTTATACAGGTGGGCGCCTATTAAGACTAAGACATGAAAATATTCCTCTTGTTATACAGGTGGGCGCCTATTAAAACTAAGACATGAAAATATTCCTCTTGTTATACAGGTGGGCGCCTATTTATCTAAGACATAAAAAATATTCCTCTTGTTATACAGGTGGGCGCCTATTAAAGCTAAGACATGAAAAATATTCGTCTTGTTATACAGGTGGGCGCCTATTAAGACTAAGACATGAAAATATTCCCATTGTTATACAGTTGGGCGCCTATTAAGACTAAGACATGAAAATATTCCTCTTGTTCTACAGGTGAGCGCCTATTAAGACTAAGACATGAAAATATTCCTCTTGTTATACAGGTGGGCGCCTATTAAAACTAAGACATGAAAATATTCCTCTTGTTATACAGGTGGGCGCCTATTAAGACTAAGACATGAAAATATTCCTCTTGTTATACAGGTGGGCGCCTATTTATCTAAGACATAAAAAATATTCCTCTTGTTATACAGGTGGGCGCCTATTAAAACTAAGACATGAAAAATATTCCTCTTGTTATACAGGTGGGCGCCTATTAAGACTAAGACATGAAAATATTCCTCTTGTTATACAGGTGGGCGCCTATTAAGAACTAAGACATGAAAATATTCCTCTTGTTATACAGGTGGGCGCCTATTAAGACTAAGACATGAAAATATTCCTCTTGTTATACAAGTGGGCGCCTATTAAAACTAAGACATGAAAATAATCCTCTTGTTATACAGGTGGGCGCCTATTTATCTAAGACATAAAAAATATTCCTCTTGTTATACAGGTGGGCGCCTATTAAGACTAAGACATGAAAATATTCCTCTTGTTATACAGGTGGGCACCTATTAAGACTAAGACATGAAAATATTCCTCTCGTTATACAGGTGGGCGCCTATTAAGACTAAGACATGAAAATATTCTTCTCGTTATACAGGTGGGCGCCTATTAAGACTAAGACATGAAAATATTCCTCTCGTTATACAGGTGGTCGCCTATTAAGACTAAGACATGAAAATATTCCTCTTGTTATACAGGTGGGCGCCTATTAATACTAAGACATGAAAATATTCCTCTTGTTATACAGGTGGGCGCCTATTAAGACTAAGACATGAAAATATTCCTCTTGTTATACAGGTGGGCGCCTATTAAGACTAAGACATGAAAATATTCCTCTTGTTATACAGGTGGGCGACTATTAAAACTAAGACATGAAAATATTCCTCTTGTTATACAGGTGGGCGCCTATTAAGACTAAGACATGAAAATATTCCTCTTGTTATACAGGTGGGCGCCTATTAAGAGTAAGACATGAAAATATTCCTCTTGTTATACAGGTGGGCGCCTATTAAAACTAAGACATGAAAATATTCCTCTTGTTATACAGGTGGGCGCCTATTTATCTAAGACATAAAAAATATTCCTCTTGTTATACAGGTGGGCGCCTATTAAAACTAAGACATGAAAAATATTCCTCTTGTTATACAGGTGGGCGCCTATTAAGACTAAGACATGAAAATATTCCTCTTGTTATACAGGTGGGCGCCTATTAAAACTAAGACATGAAAATATTCCTCTTGTTATACAGGTGGGCGCCTATTAAGACTAAGACATGAAAATATTCCTCTTGTTATACAGGTGGGCGCCTATTAAAACTAAGACATGAAAATAATCCTCTTGTTATACAGGTGGACGCCTATTTATCTAAGACATAAAAAATATTCCTCTTGTTATACAGGTGGGTGCCTATTAAAACTAAGACATGAAAATATTCCTCTTGTTATACAGGTGGGCGCCTATTAAGACTAAGACATGAAAATATTCCTCTTGTTATACAAGTGGGCGCCTATTAAAACTAAGATATGAAAATAATCCTCTTGTTATACAGGTGGGCGCCTATTTATCTAAGACATAAAAAATATTCCTCTTGTTATACAGGTGGGCGCCTATTAAGACTAAGACATGAAAATATTCCTCTTGTTATACAGGTGGGCACCTATTAAGACTAAGACATGAAAATATTCCTCTCGTTATACAGGTGGGCGCCTATTAAGACTAAGACATGAAAATATTCCTCTCGTTATACAGGTGGGCGCCTATTAAGACTAAGACATGAAAATATTCCTCTTGTTATACAGGTGAGCGCCTATTAAGACTAAGACATAAAAATATTCCTCTTGTTATACAGGTTGGCGCCTATTAAGACTAAGACATGAAAATATTCCTCTTGTTATACAGGTGGGCGCCTATTAAGACTAAGACATGAAAATATTCCTCTTGTTGTACAGGTGGGCGCCTATTAAAACTAAGACATGAAAATATTCCTCTTGTTATACAGGTGGGCGCCTATTAAGACTAAGACATGAAAATATTCCTCTTGTTATACAGGTGGGCGCCTATTAAGAGTAAGACATGAAAATATTCCTCTTGTTATACAGGTGGGCGCCTATTAAAACTAAGACATGAAAATATTCCTCTTGTTATACAGGTGGGCGCCTATTAAAACTAAGACATGAAAAATATTTCTCTTATTATACAGGTGGGCGCCTATTAAGACTAAGACATGAAAATATTCCTCTTGTTATACAGGTGGGCACCTATTAAGACTAAGACATGAAAATATTCCTCTAGTTATACAGGTGGGCGCCTATTAAGACTAAGACATGAAAATATTCCTCTCGTTATACAGGTGGGCGCCTATTAACACTAAGATATGAAAATATTCCTCTTGTTATACAGGTGGTCGCCTATTAAGACTAAGACATGAAAATATTCCTCTTGTTATACAGGTGGGCGCCTATTAAGACTAAGACATGAAAATATTCCTCTTGTTATACAGGTGGGCGCCTATTAAGACTAAGACATGAAAATATTCCTCTTGTTATACAGGTGGGCGCCTATTAAGACTAAGACATGAAAATATTCCTCTTGTTATACAGGTGGGCGACTATTAAAACTAAGACATGAAAATATTCCTCTTGTTATACAGGTGGGCGCCTATTAAGACTAAGACATGAAAATATTCCTCTTGTTATACAGGTGGGCGCCTATTAAGAGTAAGACATGAAAATATTCCTCTTGTTATACAGGTGGGCGCCTATTAAAACTAAGACATGAAAATATTCCTCTTGTTATACAGGTGGGCGCCTATTTATCTAAGACATAAAAAATATTTCTCTTGTTATACAGGTGGGCGCCTATTAAGACTAAGACATGAAAATATTCCTCTTGTTATACAGGTGGGCGCCTATTAAGACTAAGACATGAAAATATTCCTCTTGTTATACAGGTGGGCGCCTATTAAAACTAAGACATGAAAATATTCCTCTTGTTATACAGGTGGGCGCCTATTAAGACTAAGACATGAAAATATTCCTCTTGTTATACAGGTGGGCGCCTATTTATCTAAGACATAAAAAATATTCCTCTTGTTATACAGGTGGGCGCCTATTTATCTAAGACATAAAAAATATTCCTCTTGTTATACAGGTGGGCGCCTATTAAGACTAAGACATGAAAATATTCCTCTTGTTATACAGGTGGGCACCTATTAAGACTAAGACATGAAAATATTCCTCTCGTTATACAGGTGGGCGCCTATTAAGACTAAGACATGAAAATATTCCTCTCGTTATACAGGTGGGCGCCTATTAAGACTAAGACATGAAAATATTCCTCTCGTTATACATGTGGGCGCCTATTAAGACTAAGACATGAAAATATTCCTCTTGTTATACAGGTGGACGCCTATTTATCTAAGACATAAAAAATATTCCTCTTGTTATACAGGTGGGTGCCTATTAAAACTAAGACATGAAAATATTCCTCTTGTTATACAGGTGGGCGCCTATTAAGACTAAGACATGAAAATATTCCTCTTGTTATACAAGTGGGCGCCTATTAAAACTAAGACATGAAAATAATCCTCTTGTTATACAGGTGGGCGCCTATTTATCTAAGACATAAAAAATATTCCTCTTGTTATACAGGTGGGCGCCTATTAAGACTAAGACATGAAAATATTCCTCTTGTTATACAGGTGGGCACCTATTAAGACTAAGACATGAAAATATTCCTCTCGTTATACAGGTGGGCGCCTATTAAGACTAAGACATGAAAATATTCCTCTCGTTATACACGTGGGCGCCTATTAAGACTAAGACATGAAAATATTCCTCTCGTTATACATGTGGGCGCCTATTAAGACTAAGACATGAAAATATTCCTCTTGTTATACAGGTGGGCGCCTATTAAGACTAAGACATGAAAATATTCCTCTTGTTATACAGGTGGGCGCCTATTAAGACTAAGACATGAAAATATTCCTCTTGTTATACAGGTGGGCGCCTATTAAAACTAAGACATGAAAATATTCCTCTTGTTATACAGGTGGGCGCCTATTTATCTAAGACATAAAAATATTCCTCTTGTTGTACAGGTGGGCGCCTATTAAAACTAAGACATGAAAATATTCCTCTTGTTCTACAGGTGGGTGCCTATTAAGACTAAGACATGAAAATATTCCTCTTGTTATACAGGTGGGCGCCTATTAAGAGTAAGACATGAAAATATTCCTCTTGTTATACAGGTGGGCGCCTATTAAAACTAAGACATGAAAATATTCCTCTTGTTATACAGGTGGGCGCCTATTAAAACTAAGACATGAAAAATATTTCTCTTATTATACAGGTGGGCGCCTATTAAGACTAATACATGAAAATATTCCTCTTGTTATACAGGTGGGCGCCTATTAAGACTAAGACATGAAAATATTCCTCTAGTTATACAGGTGGGCGCCTATTAAGACTAAGACATGAAAATATTCGTCTTGTTATACAGGTGGGCGCCTATTAACACTAAGACATGAAAATATTCCCCTTGTTATACAGGTGGGCGCCTATTAAGACTAAGACATGAAAATATTCCTCTTGTTATACAAGTGGGCGCCTATTAAAACTAAGACATGAAAATAATCCTCTTGTTATACAGGTGGGCGCCTATTAAGACTAAGACATGAAAATATTCCTCTTGTTATACAGGTGGGCGCCTATTAAGACTAAGACATGAAAATATTCCTCTCGTTATACAGGTGGGCGCCTATTAAGACTAAGACATGAAAATATTCCTCTCGTTATACAGGTGGGCGCCTATTAAGACTAAGACATGAAAATATTCCTCTCGTTATACAGGTGGGCGCCTATTAAGACTAAGACATGAAAATATTCCTCTTGTTATACAGGTGGGCGCCTATTAAGACTAAGACATGAAAATATTCCTCTTGTTATACAGGTGGGCGCCTATTAAGACTAAGACATGAAAATATTCCTCTTGTTATACAGGTGGGCGCCTATTAAGACTAAGACATGAAAATATTCCTCTTGTTGTACAGGTGGGCGACTATTAAAACTAAGACATGAAAATATTCCTCTTGTTGTACAGGTGGGCGCCTATTAAAACTAAGACATGAAAATATTCCTCTTGTTCTACAGGTGGGCGCCTATTAAGACTAAGACATGAAAATATTCCTCTTGTTATATAGGTGGGCGCCTATTAAGAGTAAGACATGAAAATATTCCTCTTGTTATACAGGTGGGCGCCTATTAAAACTAAGACATGAAAATATTCCTCTTGTTATACAGGTGGGCGCCTATTAAAACTAAGACATGAAAAATATTTCTCTTATTATACAGGTGGGCGCCTATTAAGACTAAGACATGAAAATATTCCTCTAGTTATACAGGTGGGCGCCTATTAAGACTAAGACATGAAAATATTCCTCTAGTTATACAGGTGGGCGCCTATTAAGACTAAGACATGAAAATATTCCTCTTGTTATACAGGTGGGCGCCTATTAACACTAAGATATGAAAATATTCCTCTTGTTATACAGGTGGGCGCCTATTAAGACTAAGACTTAAAAATATTCCTCTTGTTATACAAGTGGGCGCCTATTAAAACTAAGACATGAAAATAATCCTCTTGTTATACAGGTGGGCGCCTATTAAAACTAAGACATGAAAATATTCCTCTTGTTATACAGGTAGGTGCCTATTAAAACTAAGACATGAAAATATTCCTCTGGTTATACAGGTGGGCGCCTATTAAAACTAAGACATGAAAATATTCCTCTGGTTATACAGGTGGGCGCCTATTAAAACTAAGACATGAAAAATATTTCTCTTATTATACAGGTGGGCGCCTATTAAAACCAATACATGAAAATATTCCTCTTGTTATACAGGTGGGCGCCTATTAAAACTAAGACATGAAAATATTCCTCTTGTTATACAGGTGGGCGCCTATTAAGACTAAGACATGAAAATATTCCTCTAGTTATACAGGTGGGCGCCTATTAAAACTAAGACATGAAAATATTCCTCTTATTATACAGGTGGGCGCCTATTAAAACCAATACATGAAAATATTCCTCTTGTTATACAGGTGGGCGCCTATTAAAACTAAGACATGAAAATATTCCTCTTGTTATACAGGTGGGCGCCTATTAAGACTAAGACATGAAAATATTCCTCTTGTTATACAGGTGGGCGCCTATTTATCTAAGACATAAAAAATATTCCTCTTGTTATACAGGTGGGTGCCTATTTAAAACTAAGACATGAAAATATTCCTCTTGTTATACAGGTGGGCGCCTATTAAGACTAAGACATGAAAATATTCCTCTTGTTATATAGGTGGGCGCCTATTAAGAGTAAGACATGAAAATATTCCTCTTGTTATACAGGTGGGCGCCTATTAAAACTAAGACATGAAAATATTCCTCTTGTTATACAGGTGGGCGCCTATTAAAACTAAGACATGAAAAATATTTCTCTTATTATACAGGTGGGCGCCTATTAAGACTAAGACATGAAAATATTCCTCTAGTTATACAGGTGGGCGCCTATTAAGACTAAGACATGAAAATATTCCTCTAGTTATACAGGTGGGCGCCTATTAAGACTAAGACATGAAAATATTCCTCTTGTTATACAGGTGGGCGCCTATTAACACTAAGATATGAAAATATTCCTCTTGTTATACAGGTGGGCGCCTATTAAGACTAAGACTTAAAAATATTCCTCTTGTTATACAAGTGGGCGCCTATTAAAACTAAGACATGAAAATAATCCTCTTGTTATACAGGTGGGCGCCTATTAAAACTAAGACATGAAAATATTCCTCTTGTTATACAGGTAGGTGCCTATTAAAACTAAGACATGAAAATATTCCTCTGGTTATACAGGTGGGCGCCTATTAAAACTAAGACATGAAAATATTCCTCTGGTTATACAGGTGGGCGCCTATTAAAACTAAGACATGAAAAATATTTCTCTTATTATACAGGTGGGCGCCTATTAAAACCAATACATGAAAATATTCCTCTTGTTATACAGGTGGGCGCCTATTAAAACTAAGACATGAAAATATTCCTCTTGTTATACAGATAGGTGCCAATTAAAACTAAGACATGAAAATATTCCTCTAGTTATACAGGTGGGCGCCTATTAAAACTAAGACATGAAAAATATTTCTCTTATTATACAGGTGGGCGCCTATTAAAACCAATACATGAAAATATTCCTCTTGTTATACAGGTGGGCGCCTATTAAAACTAAGACATGAAAATATTCCTCTTGTTATACAGGTGGGCGCCTATTAAGACTAAGACATGAAAATATTCCTCTTGTTATACAGGTGGGCGCCTATTTATCTAAGACATAAAAAATATTCCTCTTGTTATACAGGTGGGTGCCTATTAAAACTAAGACATGAAAATATTCCTCTTGTTATACAGGTGGGCGCCTATTAAGACTAAGACATGAAAATATTCCTCTTGTTATACAGGTGGGCGCCTATTTATCTAAGACATAAAAAATATTCCTCTTGTTATACAGGTGGGCGCCTATTAAAACTAAGACATGAAAAATATTCCTCTTGTTATACAGGTGGGCGCCTATTAAGACTAAGACATGAAAATATTCCCATTGTTATACAGGTGGGCGCCTATTAAGACTAAGACATAAAAATATTCCTCTTGTTATACATGTGGGTGCCTATTAAGACTAATACATGAAAATATTTCTCTTGTTATACAGGTGGGCGCCTATTAAGACTAAGACATGAAAATATTCCTCTTGTTATACAGGTGGGCGCCTATTAAAACTAAGACATGAAAATATTCCTCTTGTTATACAGGTGGGCGCCTATTAAGACTAAGACATGAAAATATTCCTCTTGTTATACAGGTGGGCGCCTATTAAGACTAAGACATGAAAATATTCCTCTTGTTATACAGGTGGGCGCCTATTAAGACTAAGACATGAAAATATTCCTTTTGTTATACAGGTGGGCGCCTATTAAGACTAAGACATGAAAATATTCCTCTTGTTATACAGGTGGGCGACTATTAAAACCAAGACATGAAAATATTCCTCTTGATATACAGGTGGGTGCCTATTAATACTAAGACATGAAAATATTCCTCTTGTTATACAGGTGGGCGCCTATTAAGACTAAGACATGAAAATATTCCTCTTGTTATACAGGTGGGCGCCTATTAAGACTAAGACATGAAAATATTCCTCTTGTTATACAGGTGGGCGCCTATTAAAACTAAGACATGAAAATATTCCTCTTGTTATACAGGTGGGCGCCTATTTATCTAAGACATAAAAAATATTCCTCTTGTTATACAGGTGGGCGCCTATTAAAGCTAAGACATGAAAAATATTCGTCTTGTTATACAGGTGGGCGCCTATTAAGACTAAGACATGAAAATATTCCCATTGTTATACAGTTGGGCGCCTATTAAGACTAAGACATGAAAATATTCCTCTTGTTATACAGGTGGGCGCCTATTAAGACTAAGACATGAAAATATTCCTCATGTTATACAGGTGGGCCCCTATTAAGAGTAAGACATGAAAATATTCCTCTTGTTATACAGGTGGGCGCCTATTAAAACTAAGACATGAAAATATTCCTCTTGTTATACAGGTGGGCGCCTATTAAAACTAAGACATGAAAAATATTTCTCTTATTATACAGGTGGGCGCCTATTAAGACTAAGACATGAAAATATTCCTCTTGTTATACAGGTGGGCGCCTATTAAGACTAAGACATGAAAATATTCCTCTAGTTATACAGGTTGGCGCCTATTAAGACTAAGACATGAAAATATTCCTCTTGTTATACAGGTGGGCGCCTATTAACACTAAGACATGAAAATATTCCTCTTGTTATACACGTGGGCGCCTATTAAGACTAAGACATGAAAATATTCCTCTTGTTATACAAGTGGGCGCCTATTAAAACTAAGACATGAAAATAATCCTCTTGTTATACAGGTGGGCGCCTATTTATCTAAGACATAAAAAATATTCCTCTTGTTATACAGGTGGGATCCTATTAAGACTAAGACATGAAAATATTCCTCTTGTTATACAGGTGGGCACCTATTAAGACTAAGACATGAAAATATTCCTCTCGTTATACAGGTGGGCGCCTATTAAGACTAAGACATGAAAATATTCCTCTCGTTATACAGGTGGGCGCCTATTAAGACTAAGACATGAAAATATTCCTCTCGTTATACAGGTGGGCGCCTATTAAGACTAAGACATGAAAATATTCCTCTCGTTATACAGGTGGGCGCCTATTAAGACTAAGACATGAAAATATTCGTCTTGTTATACAGGTGGGCGCCTATTAAGACTAAGACATGAAAATATTCCTCTTGTTATACAGGTGGGCGCCTATTAAAACTAAGACATGAAAATATTCCTCTTGTTATACAGGTAGGTGCCTATTAAAACTAAGACATGAAAATATTCCTCTGGTTATACAGGTGGGCGCCTATTAAAACTAAGACATGAAAAATATTTCTCTTATTATACAGGTGGGCGCCTATTAAAACCAATACATGAAAATATTCCTCTTGTTATACAGGTGGGCGCCTATTAAAACTAAGACATGAAAATATTCCTCTTGTTATACAGGTGGGCGCCTATTAAGACTAAGACATGAAAATATTCCTCTTGTTATACAGGTGGGCACCTATTAAGACTAAGACATGAAAATATTCCTCTTGTTATACAGGTGGGCGCCTATTAAAACTAAGACATGAAAAATATTTCTCTTATTATACAGGTGGGCGCCTATTAAGACTAAGACATGAAAATATTCCTCTTGTTATACAGGTGGGCGCCTATTAAGACTAAGACATGAAAATATTCCTCTTGTTATACAGGTGGGCGCCTATTAAGACTAAGACATGAAAATATTCCTCTTGTTATACAGGTGGGCGCCTATTAACACTAAGACATGAAAATATTCCTCTTGTTATACAGGTGGGCGCCTATTAAGACTAAGACATGAAAATATTCCTCTTGTTATACAAGTGGGCGCCTATTAAAACTAAGACATGAAAATAATCCTCTTGTTATACAGGTGGGCGCCTATTTATCTAAGACATAAAAAATATTCCTCTTGTTATACAGGTGGGATCCTATTAAGACTAAGACATGAAAATATTCCTCTTGTTATACAGGTGGGCACCTATTAAGACTAAGACATGAAAATATTCCTCTCGTTATACAGGTGGGCGCCTATTAAGACTAAGACATGAAAATATTCCTCTCGTTATACAGGTGGGCGCCTATTAAGACTAAGACATGAAAATATTCCTCTCGTTATACAGGTGGGCGCCTATTAAGACTAAGACATGAAAATATTCCTCTTGTTATACAGGTGGGCGCCTATTAAGACTAAGACATGAAAATATTCGTCTTGTTATACAGGTGGGCTCCTATTAAAACTAAGACATGAAAATATTCCTCTTGTTATACAGGTGGGCGCCTATTAAAACTAAGACATGAAAATATTCCTCTTGTTATACAGGTAGGTGCCTATTAAAACTAAGACATGAAAATATTCCTCTGGTTATACAGGTGGGCGCCTATTAAAACTAAGACATGAAAAATATTTCTCTTATTATACAGGTGGGCGCCTATTAAAACCAATACATGAAAATATTCCTCTTGTTATACAGGTGGGCGCCTATTAAAACTAAGACATGAAAATATTCCTCTTGTTATACAGGTGGGCGCCTATTAAGACTAAGACATGAAAATATTCCTCTTGTTATACAGGTGGGCACCTATTAAGACTAAGACATGAAAATATTCCTCTTGTTATACAGGTGGGCGCCTATTAAAACTAAGACATGAAAATATTCCTCTTGTTATACAGGTGGGCGCCTATTTATCTATGACATAAAAAATATTCCTCTTGTTATACAGGTGGGCGCCTAATAAAACTAAGACATGAAAAATATTTCTCTTGTTATACAGGTGGGCACCTATTAAGACTAAGACATGAAAATATTCCTCTTGTTATACAGGTGGGCGCCTATTAAAACTAAGACATGAAAATATTCCTCTTGTTATACAGGTGGGCGCCTATTAAGACTAAGACATGAAAATATTCCTCTTGTTATACAGGTGGGCGCCTATTAAAACTAAGACATGAAAATATTCCTCTTGTTATACAGGTGGACGCCTATTTATCTAAGACATAAAAAATATTCCTCTTGTTATACAGGTGGGTGCCTATTAAAACTAAGACATGAAAATATTCCTCTTGTTATACAGGTGGGCGCCTATTAAGACTAAGACATGAAAATATTCCTCTTGTTATACAGGTGGGCGCCTATTAAGACTAAGACATGAAAATATTCCTCTTGTTATACAAGTGGGCGCCTATTAAAACTAAGACATGAAAATAATCCTCTTGTTATACAGGTGGGCGCCTATTTATCTAAGACATAAAAAATATTCCTCTTGTTATACAGGTGGGCGCCTATTAAGACTAAGACATGAAAATATTCCTCTTGTTATACAGGTGGGCACCTATTAAGACTAAGACATAAAAATATTCCTCTCGTTATACAGGTGGGCGCCTATTAAGACTAAGACATGAAAATATTCCTCTCATTATACAGGTGGGCGCCTATTAAGACTAAGACATGAAAATATTCCTCTTGTTATACAGGTGGGCGCCTATTAAGACTAAGACATGAAAATATTCCTCTTGTTATACAGGTGGGCGCCTATTAAGACTAAGACATGAAAATATTCCTCTTGTTATACAGGTGGGCGCCTATTAAGACTAAGACATGAAAATATTCCTCTTGTTATACAGGTGGGCGCCTATTAAAACTAAGACATGAAAATATTCCTCTTGTTATACAGGTGGGCGCCTATTAAAACTAAGACATGAAAATATTCCTCTTGTTATACAGGTAGGTGCCTATTAAAACTAAGACATGAAAATATTCCTCTGGTTATACAGGTGGGCGCCTATTAAAACTAAGACATGAAAAATATTTCTCTTATTATACAGGTGGGCGCCTATTAAAACCAATACATGAAAATATTCCTCTTGTTATACAGGTGGGCGCCTATTAAAACTAAGACATGAAAATATTCCTCTTGTTATACAGGTGGGCGCCTATTAAGACTAAGACATGAAAATATTCCTCTTGTTATACAGGTGGGCACCTATTAAGACTAAGACATGAAAATATTCCTCTTGTTATACAGGTGGGCGCCTATTAAAACTAAGACATGAAAATATTCCTCTTGTTATACAGGTGGGCGCCTATTTATCTAAGACATAAAAAATATTCCTCTTGTTATACAGGTGGGCGCCTATTAAAACTAAGACATGAAAAATATTCCTCTTGTTATACAGGTGGGCGCCTATTAAGACTAAGACATGAAAATATTCCTCTTGTTATACAGGTGGGCGCCTATTAAAACTAAGACATGAAAATATTCCTCTTGTTATACAGGTGGGCGCCTATTAAGACTAAGACATGAAAATATTCCTCTTGTTATACAGGTGGGCGCCTATTAAAACTAAGACATGAAAATAATCCTCTTGTTATACAGGTGGACGCCTATTTATCTAAGACATAAAAAATATTCCTCTTGTTATACAGGTGGGTGCCTATTAAAACTAAGACATGAAAATATTCCTCTTGTTATACAGGTGGGCGCCTATTAAGACTAAGACATGAAAATATTCCTCTTGTTATACAGGTGGGCGCCTATTAAAACTAAGACATGAAAATATTCCTCTTATTATACAGGTGGGCGCCTATTAAAACTAAGACATGAAAAATATTCCTCTTATTATACAGGTGGGCGCCTATTTATCTAAGACATAAAAAATATTCCTCTGTTTCCTCGTTCCCCCGAGAAAAAATGTTGAAAACGGTAGAACAATTTCTGCCCCAGTTTCGGTGACCTCTCTTGCGTCGCGTCCCTTTTCCATCATCAACCTTTATTTTCCTGTAGAAATCAAAGAGAATCTTGTTAGTTTTAATCATGGTGAGCAGTCGTGTCATTCCTGCTGGGGGATGATTTTTCCTTTTCCCCTTCTGTGCTCTCAAAACTGGTTAGGGATAAGCCGCTTGCTGGGGATGGTATGTCTGCTGGGGATGGCTTTTCATTTATCTCTTCCCTACCTTCTTGTTTCAAAACAAGCTGTGGGAGTCCTTTTTAATTCCAACACTATTTTCTTAGAAGTTTTATTCCCTCCCAGAACTGCAGGGCATGGGACGTTATCATCCGCGGATATCCTTATTGGGGATAGGACTGTTAGGGTTGTCTTGCGGCGGGCCAATTCTCCCTGCCTCCTTCCTCCTTTATGTGGCGTCTGACCACTTCGGACCTTGGTTCGTGATCTATTGCTGTTATGCTGGGGTATCTTCTTGGAACTTGGTCTGTAAGTCCCTCAACCGTCGTTTTCCGCTTTTCTTCACGTCCCCCTTAACTTTCTAAGCCAATTTGTCTTTTGGTTTTGCACCAAATGCCTTTTGTCTTATTGCCTCATCCTGGGCCTGTCCCATTCGTATTTTTCTTTTGTACCACTTTGGTCTCTGGTAGTAAACTCTGAAAAATCCTTTTCAAAACGAATTTCTAGAAAGAAATGAAAAAGATAAAAAAGGAGAAAAATCTTTCTGAACAAATACTGGTGGGAAAGAAGAAAAGAAAAGAACTTATCTGGATGATATGACTGGTCCTTATGATCATGTCGTGCACCATGGATTCCCGACCCAGTCTATAATCAACCTGCCTGATGGCCTTACTTGCTGGGGATAAATAGGTGTCCATTTCTTCGCAAATGTGGATCCTTTTGCCAATCTGTCTTGTCGCCTTACAGTGCCCTTCGAGGGGTTTTCACTAATAAAACTCTCTCTTTTCTCTCAGTTCCCGGTGCCTTACGGTGCCCGTGAAGGTTTTCACCAATAAGACTCTCTCGTTTATATCTCTCATCTTTCGTCGCCTTATGGTGCCTGCGAAGGTTTTCACCGATAAGACTCTCTCGTTTTGACCTTCAACGGGGAATTAGGGTGTTGCCGATACGACCCTCTCTTTTGGAGATTCTTTCTGGCTATCAGTTCTTTTCTCATTTATGATCCCCTTCTTTGCTGGAGATCAGCGTATTATCCTCGGCTTTCATTGTCCTAACTTGGCACTTCTCGGACATTTGATCGGGAGGTCTTTTGGGCATCGATGTTGGTTTTGTGTGTCAAATATTTAACTTAACTTCGATGGGTGAAGTGTTACAACTCTTGGAATCAAACCCTTTTGGATATTCAAAACATAATTCCTGCTCCGGTTTTCTCGCTTGGGGAATCTTATATTTACACTATGTTGAGATATGCGCATTATGCACACTATGACCGAGCCGTGAGGTGCCTACGTATCCAATAGAGGGGTATGAAAAAATAACTTAAGGCTCAAAAAGGAGGAAGCAAGGGTTAAAAGTGTTTGGATAGAAGAAAGAATTGCCTCCGTCATTTCATTATCCAATAACTACCAAATACAAACAAACGAACCAATAACTATTGTAATCGAAGAAATTACGCATAATATCTTTTGACTGCATCAGAATTGATAGCCATGTCGACACATCTTCTCTCGACATCTGTTAGGCACAAAGCACCGTTGGACAACACTCTGGTCACGATATAAGGCCCTTGCCAATTTGGGGCGAACTTGCCTTTTGCTTTGACCTGATGCGGGAGGATCGGTTTCAATACCTGCTGCCCTACTTCAAATTTTCTGGGGCGTACCTTCTTATTGTACGCCCTTGCCATTCTCTTCTAATACAACTGACCATGGCACACTGCTGCCAACCTTTTTTCGTCTATCAAACTCAATTGTTCCAATCGAGCTTTGACCCAATCGTCATCATCAATCTCGGCTTCAGCGACAATTTGGAGGGACGGAATTTCGACCTCCGCTGGTATTACTGCCTCAGTTCCGTACACCAACAAATAAGGAGTTGCCCCTATGGAAGTCTGGACTGTAGTGCGATAACCCAACAAGGCAAAGGGTAATTTCTCGTGCCATTGTCTAGATCCTTCCACCATCTTCCGCAGTATCTTCTTGATGTTCTTATTGGCTGCTTCGACCGCTCCATTCGCCTTGGGACGATATGGGGTGGAATTGCGGTGTGTAATCTTGAATTGTTGGCATACCTCTCTCATCAGGCTGCTGTTAAGATTCGCACCGTTATCCGTGATGATTACTTTTGGGATCCCAAATCTGCAGATGATATGGGAGTGCACAAAATCCACCACTGCCTTTTTAGTTACCGACTTGAAGGTTTTAGCCTCAACCCATTTGGTGAAGTAGTCAATGGTTACTAGAATGAACCTATGACCGTTGGATGCTGCCGGCTCGATAGGTCCAATGACATCCATGCCCCATGCCACAAACGGCCAGGGTGCTGACATCGTATGTAACTCTGTTGGCAGAGAACGAATCAGATCTCCATGTATTTGACACTGATGGCATTTTACTTATTTATGTTCAGCAATCTTCCCAAAAACCTAATTTGCACATGCATGTATACATAATACTATTACACCTAAGAATCATACCTCAATAACCCATCTCACAATCTATACAACACCAACACAACCTAGGTTAGACACCTATGGCTTCAAATCACCATCCCATGAGTTACAATACTTGATTTATACTCATAATTCCATAATAACTCCATATATGTAAGTCTAAGGGTAAAAGATTACCTCTTGTAGACCAAATCTTGAAAGATAACTTTGGGGTGTTCTTGAGATTTTGAAGAAATCCTATGAAATCCAATCAAAATCATGTTGTAACTAGTGATTGAGAGGTGAAATCACCATGAAAACACACTTAAAAACTCACCTTAGGTATGTAATTGAAGCCTTGACCGGATGGGTGATGGAGAGGATGCCCTAGTCTTGAAAAATGACTTAAATCCTCTCCTTTCCCATCCTTAGGTGTATTTAGGGGTCTTCTACTAGTGCGCCCGCGCTAAGGCCGCGCTCACGAGGTAGAATACTTCGCAATACGCTAATGGCCGCGCTAAGGCCGCGCTAATGACACATGCCTAGTAAAATGGTCATAACTTTCTGTATAAACCTCCAAATGATGAAAGGTTTGATGCGTCGGAAACTAGACTAAAAGGGATTTAATTTGATAGGTTGTGCATCACACAACTACTTATATAACTGAAGATATGATTGTCCAAAGTGAGGTCTTGTGCGCACTCATTTACAACTTTAGTCTATTATGAAATTTTCCAACTTGGCGTACACTTAGGCCTCTCCTTAGACCCCAATTCACTTATAATATGACTTATACACTTATTAACATATCCAATTGGTATCCATTATATCATGAATCCTCATTTGCACACAAAATAAAATAATTAGCCTACCTTGGCACCACAAAATCTTAAATTACTTGGCAAAATTTTCCGGGGCCTCACAATAAGTTCATAAGAGAGTTGATGGTTTCTCTAAGTTATAGAAGTCTCAGTATAGCCCGAATGAGCTCAAAGGAGTCTAAGACTAGTAACATTTAGAATAGATGAAATGATGCCCTAATAGTGGGATATGAGCGTAATTGTGATGGATAAAGGATGAAGTTAGGGCCTCCGAAGAGGGGAATTTCCTGAATTGTAAAAAAAAATTAAGATACCCATGTAAGTTGACTCAGAAGGGAGCAAAGTTTCAATGGACTGATACTTGCGAACGGAGTTTCTAGGCATTAAAGGACAGATTAACGTCATCACTGGTTCTAACGCTTCCAAAGGGGACCGATGGTTATGTTATCTATTATGAAGCTTCAGGAGTTGGGTTGGGTTGTGTGCTGATGCAACGTGGTAAGGTTGTGGCTTATGCTTCTAGACAACTGAGAAAGCATGAGAAGAACTACCCGACCCATGATTTAGAGTTAGCTGCGGTGATTCATGTACTAAAGATGTGGAGGCACTACATGTATGGCATTCATGTTGATATCTATATGGACCATAGGCTCCAGTACATCTTCAAGCAAAAGGGGTTGAATCTTTGTCAAAGGAGATGGTTGGAGATACTTAAAGACTATGACATTGATATTTTATATCATCCAGGGAAGGTGAACGTAGTGGCTGACGCCCTCAGCCGTAGATCTATGGATAGCATTTCATATTTACCGCCATAAAAAGGGGAGAATAGCCCATGAGGTTTACCAGCTAGCTAGTCTTGGAGTTCGGTTACTGGACTTAGGTGATATTGGAATTACTATTCAGGACACGACAACACCCTCTTTAGTAACTGAAGTAAAGAAATGCTAGTACGAGGATCCTGTGTTAGTTCATTATAGGGATACCACCCCTCAGAAGGAGAAGGCACCGTTTGAAATACACAGAAGATGGGGTCCTCAGATATCGAGGATGATTATGTGTGCCTCATGTTGCAGGGCTGCATCGGCAGGTTATGGTAGAATTCACTATTCTCGTTATTCTATCCATCCAGGAGCGACAAAGATGTATCATGACATCAGGGAAGTGTATTGGTTGGACGGAATGAAAAAAGGATATAGCAGAATTTGTTGCCTAGTGTCCTAGATGCCAGTAGGTTAAGATTGAGCATCAAAAACCCGGTGGGTTATTGTAGGCTATGGAGATTCCGTCTTGGAAATGTGCAGTAATCAATATGGATTTCATCGCATGCTTACCTCGTACCCTACACAAGTTCGATTCGATATAGGTAATTGTTTATAGGCTTACAAAGTCAGCCCATTTTCTACCCGTTAGGACTACATATTCCTCAAGGGATTATGCAAGGCTTTATATTAACAAAATAGTGCAATTGCATGGTGTCCCTGTATCTACTATCTCGGATAGAGGAGCTCAATTTATAGCTAACTTCTTGAGGTCCTTCCAAAAAGGATTGGGGACTCAAGTAAGTCTTAGTACAACATTTCATCCCCAGGCAGACGAGCAGGCTGAGCGTACTATTCAAATACTAGAGTATATGTTACGAGCTTGTGTAATAGACTTCAAAGGTAGCTAAGATGATCATCTGCCGCCTATTGAGTACACATGTAATAATAGCTACCATTCTAGAATTCGGATGGCTCCATACGAAGCTCTTTATGGACGGAAGTGTAGGTCGCGGATAGGGTGGTTCGATGTTAGGGAAACTACGTTAGTAGGACCAGAATTGGTATAGTAGGCAATTGAGAAAATTAAGCTTATACAGGAAAGGCTATTGGCAGCTCAAAGCCATCAGAAGGCTTATGCAGATAATCGACGAGGAGACTTGGAATTTTAGGTGGAGGACTGGGTATTCCAGAAAAGTTTCACCGATGAAAGTTGTTATGAGGTTCGGAAAGAAAGGAAAACTTAGCCCTCGGTACATGGGACCGTAAAGGATCATACGCAAAGTAAGCCAGGTAATATATGAATTAGACTTGCCTTCAGACTTGGAGTCTGTACATCCAGTATTTCATATGTTTATGCTCCTTAAATGTATCGGAGCTCCTTCTAGAATTGTGTTAGTTGACGACGTACAGGGCACAGAGCAGCTATCATGTGAAGAAACTCCCATTGCTATATTAGACGGATAGATTCGTAGATCGAGAACAAAAGACGTAGCTTCAGTGAAAGTACTTTGGAGAAACCACAATGTGGAAGAAGTGACTTGGGAGGCCGAGGAAGACATGAAGTCTAGATATCTCTACTTCTTTCCTCCTCAAGAAAAGATTCGACTGAGACGTCATAACCTTAAAGCACGCGTATAAATTCTTGTGCTGGTTATTGTCGTTGGTCATGTGAAGTCATTGTCGTTATTCATAATTATGGTCTTGTGTGTCGTTGGGTTATTAAGCTTCTACGGGGAGAGTTGGTAGTGGTATTGTTACAGACACGACCTTGCCGAAGTTATATAAATCATGGGGAGTTGAACATTCGAGGATGAATGTTTCTAAGAGGGAAGGATGTTACATCTCGCGTTTTCGTACATTAAAAATTTCTTTTTCAGTTAACCGACGTAGACTCGGGGGTGAGATCATCTTGACGTTAACGTACTTATGCTATTTATAACAAGCAATTAATAAGTGTTATGAAAGATAAAGGGGTACACGGATTAAAATATTGGTCGAGCGATAATACTCGATAATTATGAACTAGTACCATGCAAGGTAACATATGACCACGGTAGTCTAATATATAAAATATATATGAAGTATTTTAAAAATAAATAAAATTTTAAGGAATTTGTGGTAATTTTTAAATTATGCGGGTAATTGATTAATTGTCGGGTAACAGGACATTACCCAGTTAACTAATAAGTGGATAAAAATTAATATTCCACCCCCACCCCATGTGGCAAGAAGCCACAAAATTGGAATTACTAAGTAAGCACTTTTTCCAGATGGCTAAATTAAGGAAATGACTTAAATTTAAGTCTTAGCAAAATAAGACTTGTGATCATTTTTTTAGGAGACTAAAGTAAGCAATTCAATAGAGGAACATTATGTCTTTGGTTTATTAGAAGCTGAAACATTATTCATCCCAACACTTCAACCAAATATAGAAGTCTTAAAGTTTAAAGAATCTTATCCATGACACTTTAACCAGGTCTTAAAGTTTAAAGATGAAAGCTAGAAACAAAAGCTTCAACCAAATCCAACAAAAACGTTGGAACAAAGCTAAGAATTTCGTTCCAATTACATCTTATTCTGTTAAGAATTTCATTCCAAATTTCAAATCCAAAGTATAAATTCCGTAGAAGAATTTTGCAGAAGCAGATTCGTTCAAATAATTCAAGAAACATGTATGTTAAGGCTCTCCCTTCTTTCTTTTGGCATGACCTAAATTATATTGAAGAAACGAGCAAATACACAGTTTTCATAAATTATTCTATTCATAGAATTATTAGGGGTGTCTTTATTCTTTATTCCCCATGAAAATTATTATTATTTTCTTTTCATGGGTCTCAAAATAATACGCAGTTGAAAAAGTTTATCCGGAAGGAATATTGATATTATTATGTATTTTTCATGCATTTCACTCATGTGCATTGACCCATAACCAGATTGCGTTATATACGCGTATATATGTAAATATATGTATATGGGATATAGGAAAAGGTTACGGCATTATATACGCACCACCACCTGATCAGCTGGTATATGTTAATGATGTGCCCACAGTGGTCGAGACGATATGATGGGATGCCCTCAGTGGCTTGATGATATTATGTACACCAATACCTACACATGGCACGATATTTATAAGCACGCACATGACATTATAAATGTTTCAGAATATACAAAGTTATTTTGATTTAAAGGTATTTATGTATTCCATGTTTCTTCTATGTATTTTACGTACTAATTTTCATGCCTTACATACTAAGTACATTTTTCGTACTGACGCCCTATTGCACGGGGCATGCGTTCCATGCCCGAAGGTGCAGGTAGGCAAGCTGACAGCCCCCCTTCTTAGCATCCTTCATTAGTGAGAGTTAGTGTGCTCCACTTGATTCGGGGCTTCTTTGATTTGGTTCGATACGGTTGTATATATATATATATATATATATATATATATATATATATATATATATGTATATAGGTATGACATGGCTCAGTCCCATCTTTGTACAGTTATATTTCTATTAGAGGTCTGTAGACAGTATGTCTAATTAGGTTGTATGTTGCCTTGTCGGCTTTCCGTTTTGGACGTATAGTTGTCTATAGCAGTCTTGTCAGCTCGCCACTATATTCTACATGTGTACGTGCACATGCCTTGATGGCATGTTTCCTTCACGTATGTTATTTTCGTAATGCAGTAGATGTTATTCATGTTCATATCTTAGATGCATGCTTAGGGGTGTTTGACAGGTAGGACTCAGGCGCCTGTCGTGGCCCATCGATTTGGGTCATGACAATTTCGAATAGATGATATATTTATTTCATACAAACTTTTTAAACTCTAAATCTTAGAAGCTCACGATTTATACTACCAATTCTTGGGAAGTGTATAAAGTTCAGTTAATTCATCATTTATTTTTTAGTAAATCTTATTGAATTGGATTGTTCTTAATTGTCTTACATAGAGGATTGGGTTAGGTTCTATCACAACTAGTTGGATTTTGTGTCGTGACAAGAATCAATCTACGATCTACTTACTTTATAAGCATTTTTCCGTTACTGGTCGTCCATTTATAATATTACTTAGGTACTTAGCTAACTTTGGCAAGTACCACTTCCAAGATCGGACTGGAATGACTCGAATCTTTGGTATTCGGATGGTACTTCAATCATATACGCTCAACAAGAAGCGATATGTGCCTTTGGTTTGATTTTCAGACAGTTAGACCCAACTAGGATTTGATATTTTCCATCTCCTCTACTGATTCTAATTTGCATGAGATATTTTCTTGCCTTATTTATATTTAATTGATTGTTTCTATGTTTTTTGTTCAAATCGATCACTATATAAACCCCTTCCCCGTTTCCCCTCTATGACTTTAACTACTGTTACTGCTTTTTCACTCTCACTCTCTCTATACTATTTTGATACTTAATCTCTTGGCGGGCTAAAAGCCAAGACCATAGAAATCTTCTCTATCTACCTCCCTAGTGTGAGCACTACTCGGGGCTCGTTCGAAGCTCCTGTGAACTATGATACACTAGGGTTTTGAATTCTAGTTGTTGTTCTTACTTTGCTACTAGAACTTGGTGATTCTACTCTATTTGTTGTTAAATCTGCAAATTGGTAAGTGTTCAAACCCTCGCAATTATGTTTCTTCCCTGTTTGTGTTCATGCTACTGAACATCTCTGTTATGTGATCCTTTCAAAGCCAATATGATACTTTTCCGACCTTTTCTTTCAATTTCTTTTGCAATCCTTCATCTGAACTTGTATAAGTTTGCATGTGTTCAATCAGAATAGTCAATTTGGAAGAATTCTATGTTGTTATGCTTGTTCAGAACTGTTATGTTTGTGTGTGTTTAATTCCTTACATTGACCGTTTAATATTGTACCCTTTTTTCACATCTCCCTTTGGATACTTGCATTGAAACTCCTAGGAATTACTGCTGGCCAAGAATTTGCTTCAATAAGTCTCTTTCTGTTGAACCCTTTATGTGTAGTCTACTGCTACCCTACAAATTGATCATCTCATGTTACAACATTGTCTTAATGCTTAGCCAAACATGTCGCTCTGTTGTTGGAGAACTTTAGTGTTATGCTTCAACTTCTTCAACCTTGCATTCTCTAGTATTGCCTAATACTTCTAATTGAATCTCAATGTAATTAGCTTCTTCTGTTACACATGGCCAATTGGTATAAACCCTGAAAATTGCTTGTCCTGTTAACCTTAAATTGGCATGATTTCCTTACCTACCCTGAGTTCTTTGGATTTTGAATCTTTGTGTTATACTCAACATGTTAAGTTGTTTTGTCTACTATTGTAGACAATGCTCACTAGTCTATTTGTTATACTATTTAGGCTCTCATGATAGAAACCTGCATGTGAAAAATTGTTATTCCCTTGACTATAACTCTACCAGACTTCTCTGATTAAAAGTTCCTAGGTCTAAAAGTCCCTTTAATAAATTCTGGATCATGCCTTACTCTTGATTTGAACTTTCTAGAAAACTTGGCATGTGTGTGTGTTCACTATAATAACTCAATAGACATGCCTCTTAAGTCCTCGTAATGTGTGACTATGTTCAGCATGCTACATCCTTTCCTTTGTTTAATAATTGATCAATCATGAACTTGTGTTGTTTTCTATGTCAAACTTGCCACATTGAAACTGAGTCATGATAGTTCTCCTAGTTGTCGTGATCCCTTAGCTTCTAAATGCAAGTGCCAATATGTTTCTATTGTAATCATGTCCCTATGAGGTATTATTGTTAATAGACTTTAGAACTATTAGTTGGTTGCCATCTATGTTTTGTTAACTTATGTGGTTGAGTGATTAATTTGTAATTGCTATGTAAATGGGTCCTCCATGTGGGCCTGATTTGAGTTCATCTGTGGCCCCGAGATGTGCAATGGATATATTTCCTATTTGAGGTATGTTTAGATATGGGTCTGCTATTCGTGTGAAAGTGAACCTGTTGAAAGACCAGGCAATACTAGGTTATTTTCTTTTGGGCATGTTCTATTTATTAGGCCTGTGGTCATTCAGTGTGTAATATTTATACTTGTATTCGTTGTTTTGGGACTGTAATACTTTGTAATAAAATAGTTGCGGAATTATTAAAATGGGGGTGCGGGTATACTTTAATTTTTGTATGAATAGGTAGAGAACATGCCTATAGAGTCTTCATGCTTTGTTTTCTACTTTATTCGACATGCTTTATTTCTACCCTTTAATAAAAATCATGCCTATAAGAATTCAACACTTCACTTACTCAACCTGTCTAATGCCCGCACATTATCAGAATATGTTTGTGAGAGTTTAAGTGCTTTACTTGTTCCCATGTCTACTTCTATGCGCTATTAGATAGCATGCCTATATGAATCAAACATCAATAACTATTCACTCGATTTGTGCAATTGCGGTGTGATTATAAGATAGCATTCCTATAGGATCATATTAATATATGTCTTTGCTAATACTCATCTAGATACCATGACTATTGGGCTTTAATTGATTAACTAATCGACTGCTTCTGTTGTCTTATTACACTGTCCGCCTAGATAACATGCATATAGGAATAAGCATGATAAATATGCATTAAAATACCAACTATTAGAGAACCTGCCTAGAAGATATTGCTACTCGCTTAGAAAGCATGCCAATAGTATCAAACATGAGTAATTCTAAAATGGCTTCACTACCCCATTATGTAAGTCACTTAGAGATCACGTCTATAGGTTCTTATAATGCTTGTAATTCGTAATCTCGCTAATCTAAATAGCAAAAATGCCTATAAGTTTTTATTAAAACTGTGTGGTCACATATAAGCCATGTCTATAGGACTTAACGACTCTAATATACCATGATGCAGAAATTGCCTATCGCATAGTATTAAATATGCTCGCGTGCTTTTGTTGCTTATGTGTGGACAACTTGGTAGTAGGTCTGATCGGCATAGTAAGGGATTTGATTAGTTCTTTGGGTGCATATGAGGTAATGAGTTTCTACAGGTGTCTCGTGGCAATGCTCTTGGGTTTTTGGTGACTTGCGTAGCTTGGTTGAGCTAGAAGGATTCAGTCCTGACGGATTGGTTTTGGGCAAATGGGATTCGAAGAGTCCTTGATGGCTTCTACCACAATTAGAGATGTATATTTTCTACTGGCATGTAGCATGTGATGTATAGTGATTTTCATCTAGATGGGATCAAATGGAAGGTTCTTGGCTAGTTGAGTACGTAGTTACTTGTGGCTCGAAATGGATTATGAAAATCTCCTATTTATCATAGGATGGCATGGTATATGCGGTATGTTGTGTAGGGTTGAGATTTGCATGTGAGAGGTCACGGTTCAGTTCTGGAAAGAAGGTCATAAATTCTTAGGTAGCATGGACAGTTTCAGAAGACTAGGTAAATGATATCAGTAATTAGTACGGCTTGGTGAGGCTATACATTTTATAAAGGGCAATGTGTTTGAGTTAAGGGTACTTCATTGGTATTGCAGTGCTCTCTTGTTGGATCGATTGTTGATATTCAAGTTTGCTTGGTGGCACAGAAGAATTATAGGAGTATCCCTCGTGGAATGATTGAGTATTAAAGGTGTGTTATATATTCGAGCGGTGGAGTTGGGATTAGATATTATGATTCATGCACTTTATGGATTTCGAGACCGGGAGTTCTCATAAAAGGGTTATTTTGTGGTTGCGGACTATGAATATACGAGCAAAGCTAGTCCGATGTTAGTATGTGCCATGATTCAATCATTGTGAACTTTCAAAGAGTCATCTATCTGTTGTAGGTGACTAGAGTTGATTTAGGGTTCATTGGTTGGTGCAGTATGGATGTGTGTTATGCACCAGGTCGAAATTGTTGACTCTGAATTGCTATTGTTGAGGGATGTGACATTCGATTGTCATTGAGCTTATTCGTGTTCTGGAGTGATTTATGAGTTACCCTTCTGTGTTGCGAGGAGCTGTGATTGATGGTTATATGCACATATGGTGCGGTTCTATTTGGGCTTTATAATGGAATTTGAGTGATACGGGTATTTCGGTTTTGCATGATTGATTGTGCATTGGATATGTTCTTTCGGGCTGGCATGACATTGCATCAATTACTTCTCCGTGGTTATGGTTATTTACTTTTGGTACTAGACATCAAATTGCGCGTGGTTGATGATTTTGAGCATGGTGACTTGAGGTGTCTCATGTGGACCAGTGTTTGGATAGGGTCGTGCATTGCAGCGATGTTATGGTGGAGGTATGATCCTTCGGGTTAGATTCATATGTGATGGGTTCTTAGCATTGTGTTGTGGTGGTACTGGTGAGCTTGTGGTACAACTCTCTCATTAAGTCATTTTTCCATGATTTGAGTACATTTGGGCTGTTGCTTATTGGTGCACAGGTCGCATGGGTTGTGGCTTTAGATTGTATCGATGTGTCATGTCACTAGAGTAGTCCTGTTGGATGATATGAGGTCATTGGGATCTAGAATGAATACTATCGGATTTGATTTTAGCATGTTGGAAGGATAATATTGGGATTCGGCTTAGAAAGTTACTATGGTCCTTGCCAAAGGAGAGGGAGCTCCATGACCGGTTGATCTGAGGAATGGTTATGACTTTCTACGTGTTTTATTCATCATTGGCAATATACGAAAGTGTTGGAATGAGTCTTTGGTTTGATAAGAGGATTATTACCGGAATTGGGTTGTTTGAGCAACTATTGTGATTAGAAGTTATCGCTATGAGCATTTGAGTTGTGTGGTATATCATGTGATTTTCATCTTGAATTGTAGTTATGGCTTGATATAGCGTGTTCATGCTTATTCAGTGTGTAGATGTGAGATTCTGATCTTATAGATAATTTCGGAAGTGGAAAATTAGTTCTAAGGTTATGGGCTAGGGTAAATAGTGAAATTTCAGTTAGGTTGTGTTATCGGACCTATATAGGATAGGGTGACGTGGTATCACCCCCGAGTATGTCCATGGTAAGGTTACACAGCGATTTGATGATTTTCGGAACAACTCTAGGCACTTTCAAGGACTAACGTATGTTTAAGTGGGGAAGGATGTAACGACCCGACTAGTCGTTTTGAGCATTTACACTTTGCTCTCTAGTTCTCAGGGATTACTAGCCTCGTATGATGTATTATGACTTATGTAAATTATTGGTTTTGGTTTTCAGGATAATCGGAATAGATTTGGAAGAACAATTCTCATCTTGAAGCTTTCAATTTGAAAGGTTTGACCAAGTTTTGACTTCTTAGTATTTGACCTCGGATTGGATTTCTAATGGTTCCATTAGCTCCATTGGGTAATTTTGGAATTAGGAGCGCGTCCGGATTGTGATTTGGAGGTCCGTGGGAGAATTAGGCTTGAATTGGCAAAATTGGAAATTTGGGATTTTCTGGTCGATAGTGGAAATCTTGATATCGGGATCGGAATGGAATTCCGGAAGTTGGAGTTGGTTCGTAGTGTTATTTTTGACGTGTGTGCAAAATTTTAGGTCATTCTGAGGTAATTTGATAGGTTTCATCGTTGTTTGTGAAATATGAAAGTTTATAAGTTCTTAGGCTTGAATCCGAGGTTGATTTGGTGTTTTGATGTTGTTTTGAGTGATTCAAAGGTTCGACTAAGTTTGAATGATGTTATGAGATGTTTTGGCATATTTGGTTGAGGTCCCGAGGGCCTCGGTTGAGTTTCAGGTGGTTAACAGATCAATTCTTGGTTTTGGAAGTTGGTAGATTTTCTGGTATTTTGTTGCACAGAATTCCTTCATCGAACTCGCGAGAGGACTCTCGCGTTCGCGAAGGGATTTTGAGAGGGGCAGCTGAGTTGTTCTTTGCGTTCGTGATGTAGCTCCCACATTCGTGAAAGTGTAGGACTTTAAGGCTACACGTTCGCGACCAGGTCATCGCGTTCGCGTAGAGTCAACGGTCTTCAGGAGCTTCAGGAAGATAAGCCTACGCGTTCGCGAGGTTTGTTCCGCATTCGCATAGGGTCAGCAAGCGAAGGCTTCGTGTTCGCTAGTGGGTCCTTGCGTTTGCGAAGAAGGAACTTCTGGTCTGAGGTAGCTTGTGCATCGCAAACGCGAGGGCACTACGGCGTTCGCAAAGAGTAAAATCTGGGCAACAGTGTTAAATATCAAAACTAAGGGTTTGAGCTCACTTTTCCTATTTTGAGTTAGAGACCACGAAATTGGGATTTTTGAAGGCAATTTCAGTAAGGTGATCGGGGTAAGTGTTCTTCACTTGATTTTGGTTAGATTCCATGATTTTATATTGATTTTCACAATCTAAATTGGAAATTGGGGGTGTAAATTGGGGGAAATGGAAGAGAATTAGAGAGGACTTTGGGGATTTGGATGGCCATTTAATGTCGGATTTTGATGATTTTGGTATGGGTAGACTCGTCAGTGAATGGGCTTTCTAGTTATGTGATTTTTGTCGGATTCCGAGATGTGGGCCCAAGGGTCAGATTTTGGAGGATTTTGGGATTTGTGCCTAAGTTGTTATTTTTTCCTGTGGAATTCATTCCATTAGCGTATATTGATTGCATCGTATTGCTTTTGGTTAGATTCGGGACATTTGGAGGCCGATTCTAGAGGCAAGGGCATCGCGGAGTAGGGATTTTACCGGTTTGAGGTAAGTAATGATTATAAATCTAGTCCTGAAGGTATGAAATCCCAGATTTCATATTGTTTTACTACTTTGAGGTGATACATATGCTAGGTGACGAGCGTGTGAGCATGCACCGTTGGGATTGTGACTTGATCCATCGCGTAGCAACTATAAAGTTGCGTATTTGACTGAAAACTATTTGATACTTATGTGCTTCAGAAAGAACTACTATAAATTGGGATGAATGCCATATTTAGGCCTTGTGTCAAAGCTGTTTGGACCTTAGAGGTCTTTTCTTACTATACTCTCACTGTTTTGATTTAAAATCTATACATAGTCATGCTATGATTACTGTTTCATAACTCAGTCTTTATTACTCTGTTTCGAGGCATAAAATGATCTTTTGGGCTAAGCACCCTGTTTTACTACTAGCCCGAGTAGCTTGAGAGGTTTCTGACTGAGTGAAGCCGAGGGCCTGTGTTGTCAGGATATTATGGGATCGGGCTGCATGTCGCAGCATGTTGTTACTGATTCATGATTTTGTGAGGCCAGGGGCTTGACTGATTTATGGCACGAAGTGGCTTGATATTGTTACTGATTCATGATTATGTGAGGCCGAGGGCCTGATTGATTATACCACGACGTGGCTTGTTATAGCGCTTGGGCTGTAGGAGCTCCTACCGAGTCTATACACCCTTAGTAAGTGCGGGTACCCTGAGTGAGTGATATGATATTTTGCCCGAGGGGTTGTTTACGAGTGATTGTGAGATATGCCCGAGGGGCTGTATATGAGTGAAAGTGATGATTGCCCGAGGGGACGGCTATGATCTATGTTGCCTGAGGGGCTATATATGATTTATGTTGCCCGAGGGGCTGTATAAATATGTGTTTTGCCCGAGGGGCCGACTATGTTTTCATCATTTCTACTCACTGTGTCATCACTTTGTTTGAAAGCTGGTGAAAGATGTTTTAAATGGTTTTTACACATCTTCAAATGATTTTTTACCGAAGAGTGGATATTTAAATGAGATGATTTGATTCATACACTGATTTAAAATCCTGTTGTATTCTACTGAGATTTCGTGATATAAACTGTATATGTTTTATTGCTCGTCACTACTGCTCTATCTTTATTTACTTTTATTACTTACTGAGTTGGCGTACTCACATTACTCCCTGCACCTTGTGTACAGATCCAGGGATTGTTGGACGTGTTATTGAGTGTTGTTTTCATCCGTCGCGGATCTGCTGGAGTTAGTAAGGTAGCAGCACGGCGATCGAACTCTACACTTTCTCCCTCCTGTCTTCCTATAGATTGTTATTAGTTATTTTCCAGCCTGTACATGTCTTAGTGTCATCGAACAACCCTTTTTAGATGCTCATGACTAGTGACACCTCGATGTCGTGCTTTATTTCTGCACTGTTGTTTTGATTTAATCACTTTATGAAGGTATATTGTTAAATAGCTTTTATTTTATCTTAAGAATGAAAATATTGATTGGTTTTGTTAGTGTGTCGGCTTGCCTAGTACCACGATATGTGCTATCACGACATGGTATATTTGGGTCGTGACAATTTCGCGGTCCACTTTGCGGTCCGCATACCTGATCTTCGGTGCACTCTGCGACCACAGAGTTGAGTTCGGAGGGTCCATTTTCTGATTTTATAACCCAATCCCATTTTTATAAAACTACCTTGGGGTTATTTTAGAATGTTTAAAATGCTATTTTAGAGAAAGGAAAGTGCTCTAGGATGAGAGAAGGAATCCATAAGCTATTTGTTCATCAATCCTTGCTCGAGTCATGGAAAATTCACAAGGAAACCTTGATAGTTGTCTTCTAAAAAGTTAAGGTTCTAGCCCTAGCTTTCCATTTCGAATTTGTGGTAGAAGATGGGTAATATGTAGTGTGATTCTTGGGTATGAGAGTGTTATTTATGCATGCATGTACCGTCAAGGTTCGTGGGATGATTGTTGAGTTCAAATGGGTAAACATTGGGTTGCGGGATGAAGGAATCCACCATAGGGGAACCTTGGAATCATAATGCACACCCAGTGCTTGATAAAATGCATAAATGAGCCGAACCCCCGAATATCTTCCTAATTTTTGTTCATTTTGTTATGTCTCTAAATAGATTGAAGTTTCTAGTATTTTCGTATCATTGTAATAATTAAGGAAAGCTTAAGTGAGGTATGTTGGATAAACTCCTCTCTTAGAATTGAATCCCATTATGTTTTCATAAGTCTCAAGTATGATGGGCCAATTTCTTATTTCTCATGTTCCGATTGTTCATTATAATTTGACTATTCTAAATAAGCTTTGTGTCAAAAGATATATGTTCAAAATGTGTTCTGAATGCTCTTTTCATATTATGTTATCTTTCACGAATGTATTTAAAGTATGGGTTGTGTATTAAAACGTTTTGACCTCGAGTCGTGTTTCAAATGAAAGTTATTATGCCAAATTGTGAAAGAAAACTCAATGTGCTTAAGACTTTTAATTATTCATATGTGTACTTAAAGTTTTGATTAGAAATGCTTTGTTGTTGATAATCCCTGATGATGTTTTGAAAGTAAAAGGGGTGAGCATGAAATATGAAATACGACCGACGTGCCAAGAATGATATTACATTTGTCGCCACTAGTGCCAATGAAATAAAAAGATTTGTAAAAGATTATAAAATGAGCTGAAAATCCTCTATATAATCAACATTTTGGGAGTATCTTTAGTCACTGAGGAAGGGTAGGTCGAAATAACCTAACCTCGAAACTCCACGTGCCGGTGTAAGAGTGATTGAGAGGCAAATCCCCGAACTGATGTATTGAGAATATTCTCCTTAAATGGGAAAAGATTGTTGTGTTGAGACTATTTCCCCTTAATTGGGATGAGATTATTGCTAGCGGAGTGTGATGTCAATCCACACGGCAATGTGGTGAGACGACCTAGCCGATCGGGTCAAGATCGGACGCTATATAGCGCACATGATGGTGACTGTGATTGTGATTGGATGTCTTTGGGTGAGACAGCCTAGCCGATCGAGCCGTGATTGGACTCTGTGCTAAGTCAAGGTGGTATATCGGTACTAAAAATCTCCCAACCTATAATATTGAAATTTACTTGAAACCTTATCTTGCTCCTAACTTGATGCTTTGGTATTGTTTCAGGATTCCATTACTCCTATGATTATTTCTCCTTGTATTTTTACTCATTCTATTGAGAGGGTGTTTAGTCTTACATATCAGTAGTATTCCATATGTACTAACGTCCCTTTTTCCAGGGGTGATGCATCTTTAATGGATATAGGTGGTTCCAAAGCAGGCGGCGTTGATCAGTAACAGCGGTACACCCTCTTCCCAGCTAACTTGGTGAGCCCCACTTTATTTCGGGTTCGTGTATCTTTTGCTCCTCGTGTATTAAATTTTGAAGTATAGTCGGGGTCATGTTGCCAGTACTAACATAGTACTCTTTTTATTCGTTAGCGGCTTAGTAGACAGTGTGGGTTGTACCTTAGTTATGGAAAGTCAAACTAAAGTTGTTGTAATTGTATACATGTTTCCACTTCTAAACTATGACTGTGTAATGTAATATTTTGGATACTTATAAATGAAATAATTGTTGGTAATGAATTGGTGTTGTTCATATGATCCTCTCATTGTCTAATTAATGAAATATATCTTCTCTATATTCGAGGGTGAGTTTGGGTAGAAGGCATTATACAAGCTTGCTTGACTGGAGTATCTCGGTCGAGCTCCAGTCGCGCTCCCGAGGTTGGGGCGTGACAGGAAATAAGGGAAGGTGACTCCGAGGCGTGCAGACGCCGAGCAGGCAGACCTTGAAGTTTTCGGTAAAAGCAGCTTGTAGGAAAACTCTACCGACCGGCATGAGCTGACGTACTTGGATCTACACAAAAATATGTGCAGAAGCACAGTATGAGTATACCACAACGACACCCAGTAAGTATCAAGCCTACCCTCAGTAGAGTAGTGACGAGGCCAGGTCAAGACACCTACTGGGATATGAAATAGACAGTATAAAATGTAATATGGATAAGTAACAGAAAGTGAAGAATAACTTATATGGAATAGGATAATAACAAGAACTAGTATTGGAAGTTAACAATACAAATGACATAAAAGAAGAAACTAAAGTGCTACAATGATCATGTACGGACGACAACTGCTAGAATAGTAAAGAGTGAAACAACAAGAATTATTTCTTGCACAACACTTTTATGAGACAAACAGCAAGAAACACAACAAGGTACCACCTCGTGTATAAGGAAATCAAACTGAGGTACTACCTCGTATTCAAATTCCTCAATTTCAATCACAATCTTTCCTTATATTGCCGTGTGAGCCTTACATTTGAAAATAGGTTTTCAAATATTTTTTCTGAAATAGCTACATGCACTTTAGCCCACCTTATGACGTCGTGTGGCTTCCGTAGTTCCCCTACAAGCAATTACGCACATAAGCCCCACCTTATACTTCCCCATGCACATCAACCCAAGCTTTATACCGCCGCATGCACACCAATATCATATCACAATAACAATTCGCACCACAAGTACCCATATATTACAACTTTCCAACAATCACAATATCAATATTTCTAAAATAATAGCCCATGGCTCTAACACAATGTATACCAAAATATCCACAACAACAATGGATGAAAAATAATCAATAAGATAGATCTTTCAACAATAACCAATATCGCCTCAAGAATGAGAGAAATAATGTATAACAACAATATTTGATAAAACTAACCTCACAGTAAAAGAGATAATATTCAACAATGATGTCACGACCGAAACCGATGGGCTGTAACGGGTACCCGGTACTTTACTCAACTGAGTACCAACATAACGTATCATACTATCGTAGATAAATGAGCCAGAAGGATGCCGTGAGATAAGTAGAATACAACGTGAGATACCAATTTATACATAAGACATACGGGCCTATAAAATCAAATATCCACTCGTATAAGGAACATAGGCCGACAAGGCCATACAATCTTTTACGTGCATGACATCTGTCTACAAGTCTCTAAGAATACATAATTTTTCATAAAGGTCGAGATAGAGTTCTTCCATAAAGTGATACACATCTAAATCATACTAACCAAATAAGCAATTCCGAAGCTAATGGACCGCACCAACATCTTCCATTGAGATGATAGCCTGCTTAAAGGGCTCTCGATCTATCTATCGGGACCTACGAGCTGAAACGCAGTGTCTCTAGTAAAAGGGATATTAGTACGATTAATGTACCGAGTATATAAGGCATATAAATAAATACATAACATACATGGAAGAAATATAGAGTAAATGACTCAACCTATAAGTATAGATAGCTTTGTAAATTATGAAATATTTTTAATGTCATGCATATGCGTATAAATATCATGTAATGCATAGGTACATGTTTCATAACATCATCAGGCCTCTGAGGGCATACCATCATATCATATTGGCCACTGTGGATAAATCATCAACGTATACCAGCTGATCAGGTGGTGTTGCGTATATAATGCCATAACCTTTTCCATATCTCATATACATACATATATATATATATACACACACACACACACACACATATATATATATATATACATATATATATATATATATATACATATATAAATGCATATATAACGCCATCTGGTCATAGGTCAATGTGCATGTATAAATGCATGAAATGCATATGAAGCATGTTAATAAAATTTATCGGTACGTCATAAGACCATTATGCCCCTGATTAATATCATGAAATAGACTTTATCAACTTACATAATCTTTTAGACCCATGAACAGATGATAAAATAATAGGACACATGGAGAATCAAGAACATAGGCATCTCTAGCATTTCTACGAATAGAGTCATTTATGGAAGTTGTACATTTTCTCATTTTGTTTGCATCGTATGGATCATGCCAAAAAGAAAGAAAGGATAGCTTTGACATACCTGGAGTAGGGAAAAATTCGTATAATATTCTTGGAAAATATTATACCGTACTCCTTTAGAACCGCAAAATTTTACGTTTCTACAGTTTTAACAATTCTCGTTGGAATCGTTTGCAAGAGTCTCGTTGGAAGCTTTTTTGTATATGGAGCTTAGCATTTGTTCTTGAGTGTTATGAATTAGGAATAAGGAATTATAATTCAACTTTTGTTCTCTGACCAAATGAGCTAAGATTAAAAAGAGTCCAAGCTTTAAAGAGACCAAAACTTTCTTATAAATTTTAAGTGTATTACACTTACACGTTCTCACTTATTAGATAGTCACCAAGCTTGCATGACTACTTAGTCATATATCTTAATTGTGTTCTACTTCCACGTGGGGAGTGGAGTGGGGATTATTAATTTTTACCCACTTATTAGGTAAAATTACCAATTACTCGTAAAATTAAGAATTATCTCAATTTACTTAAAATTCTACTTATTTTTGATACACTTTATACATTATTCTATCATGGTCATATGGTACCTTGTATTGTACTAGTCCATAAATATAGGGTATTATTGTTTGACCCTTATTTTATCCCAAAGCAGCAACCTTCAATGAAACTCATTTTCTTTAATCCGTGTACTTTTTATCTGTCATAACACTTACATATCGCTTGTTATAAATAGCATAAATATGTTTACCTCAAGATAATCTCATCCCCGAGTCAACGTCGATTAACTGAAGACGAAACTTTAACGTACAAAAATGCGAGACGTAACATCCTTTTCCCATTTAGAAACATTTGTCCTCGAAGGTTTAACTCCCTGGGATCTCTATAACTTTGGCAGATTCTCCTTTGTAACAACACTACTACCAACTCTTCTTGTAGAAACTTAATAATTCAACACCATATAGGACCACAATCATCCATAACGACAATGGTCTCACATAACCAATGGCAATAACTAACACAAGAATCCATACACGTACCTTAAGGTTATGACGTCTCAGTCGGACCCTTTTTTGGAGGAGGAAATAAGTAGCGATATCTAGACTTTATGTCTTCCTCGGCCTCCCAAGTTATTTTTTCCACATTGTTGTTTCTCCAATGTACTTTCACCGTAGCTATGTCTTTAGTTCTCAATTTCTGAACTTGCCTATGGGAGTTTCTTCATATGATAACTTAACTACTCTATGACCTGAACGTCGTCAAATGACACGATTCTGGAAGGATCTACGATACATTTACGAAGCATAGACACATGAAAGACTGGATGTACAGACTCCAAGTCCGAAGGCAAGTCTAACTCATATGCTACCTGGCCTACATTGCGTATGATCCTATATGGTCCAATGTACCAAAGGCTAAGTTTTCCCCTTTTTCCAAACCTCATAACGTCCTTCATCGATGATACCTTTAGGAATACCCAACCATCAACCTGAAATTCCATGTCTCGCCGTCGATTATCCGCATAAGACTTTTTACGGCTTTGAGCTGCTAATAGCCTTTCCTGTATAAGCTTAATTTTCTCGATTGCTTGTTGTACCAATTGTGGTCCTACTAATATAGTTTCCCCAACATTGAACCACTCTATAGGAGACCTATACTTCCGCCCGTAAAGATATTCATATGGAGCCATCTTGAATGATAGCTCTTATTATATGCGAACTCAATAAGCGGCAGATGATCATTACAACTACCCTTGAAGTCTATCACATAAGCCCTTAACATATCTTCAAGTGTCTGAATAGTATGCTCAACCTGTCCATCTGTCTAGGGATGAAATGTTTTACTAAGACTTACCTGAGTCCCCAATCTTTGTGGAAGGAACTCTAGAAGTTAGATGTAAATTGAGCTCCTCTGTCCGAGATAATAGATATCGGGACATCATGCAGTAATACTATCTCCTTAATATAAAGCCTTGCATAATCCTCTGAGGAATATATAGTCCTAACGGGTAGAAAATGGGCTGACTTTGTAAGCCTATCAACAATCACCCATATCGAATCGAACTTACACTGGGTACGAGGTAAGCCTACGATGAAATCCATATTGATTACTTCCCACTTCCAAGTCGGAATCTCTATAGCCTCCAATAACCCACCAAGTTTTTGGTGCTCAATCTTTAGGGCACTGAGCAACAAACTCCACTATGTCCTTTTTCATTCCGTCCCACTAATATATATCCCTGATATCATGATACATCTTGGTTGCTCCTGGATGAATAGAATAATGAGAATAGTGAGTTTCTCCCATAAGCTGCCGACATAGCCCTGCAACATTAGGGACACATAATTGTCCTTGATATCTGAGGAACCCTTCTTTTATAATCTCAAATGATATCTTCTCCTTCTGGGGGGGGGGGTATTCTTATATGAACTAACACAGGATCCTCGTACCGGCTTCCTTCACTTCAGTTACTAAAGAGGATGTTGTCATATCTTGAATAGTAATTCCAATATCACCTGAGTCCAGTAATCGAACTCCAAGACCAACTAGTTGATCAATATCATGGGCTATTTCCCTCTTTTTTGGCTCTAAATATGATAGGCTACCCATAGATCTACGGCTGAGGGCGTCGGCTACTACGTTCGCCTTCCCAGAATGGTATAAAATATTAATGTCATAGTCTTTAAGCAGCTCCAACCATCTCCTTTGACATAAATTTAATTCCTTTTACATGAAGATATACTGGAGGCTCTTATGATCTGCATAGGTATCAACATGAATGTCATACAAGTAGTGCCTCCACATCTTTAGTGCATGAATCACCGTGGCTAACTCTAAATCATGGGTCGGGTAGTTCTTCTCGTGCTTTCTTAGTTATCTAGAAACATAAGCTACAACCTTACCACGCTGCATTAGCACACAACACAATCCAATGCCTGAAGCGTCATAATAGATCACATAACCAACAGTCCCTTCTAGGAGAGTTAGAATCGGTGTTGAAGTTAATCTTCCCTTCAATGCCTAGAAACTCCGTTCGCAAGTATCTATCAGAATTACGTCCTTACTCCACTACTAGGGCAGCATTTTATCTATTCTAAATGCTACTAGTTTTAGACTCCTTTGATTTCATTCAGGATATACCGAGCCTTTTATAATTTTAGAGAAACCATCAGCTCTCTTATGAGCTTAACCCTAAGGACTTATCCATTCTCATCACCTTTTCACTCATTTTTTCTCATCCTTCCTCCTATCTTCCTAAAACCTTGTCGCTCTACCATACATTAACTTGTGACCTAGACATCTCTATTTATACTTATTCGCAACCTTCCTTCAACTTGCTTGCACCATAGATTTCCTTATATTATTCTGGAACATCAAGAGATACATGACATACCACTTTGGTCAAAGGTGCTAAAAGAGAAGAAAATGTTGTTACAAGTTTCCTGTAATAACCTACCAAACAGAGAAGCTACGAACCTCCATCGGTGTTGGGGGTCTAGGTCAAGTCTTTACTGCCCCAGTATTTTGTGTATCCACCCGGATGCCTTCACCCAAAATGATATGCCCAAGGAAAGCTACATAGTTCAACCAGAATTCACATTTAGAGAATTTTGCATACAACTTCTCCTTTTGTAGAAACCTGAGCACAATACGCAAATGATCTGCATGCTTTGTCTCTGAAAGAGAATACACCTATATATCTTCGATAAAAACAATTACGAACAGATCTAAAAAGGGCCTGAACACACGGTTCATCAAATCCATGAATATTGTTGGGCATTGGTCAAGCCGAACAACATAACACGAAATTCAAAGTTCTCATATATGGTCCAGAATACTATCATCGGGATATCTTTATCCTTAACCATTACCTGATGGTATCCAGACCTCAAGTCTACTTTGAAAAACACTTGGAACCTTTAACTGATCAAATAAATCATCAACCCTCGGGAGCGGGTGCTTATTTTTGATTGTCACATTATTCAACTGTCTATAATCAATACACATCCATAATGAACCATTTTTCCTCCTTACAAATAACGCAGGCACTCCCCACGGTGATGTACTAGGTAGTTGTGCTTCCACAATATTCTGGAATCACGGCATATCTGTAATATTTGGATAAGTTCAATTTTATCCCTTTCTTATTTTTATCGCATTCTTCCTTTATTATTTCATATTCCCCCCTTTAGGGGAGTACTAAGACTTGAAGCTATGACGACTTTCCTATAGATGTTTTTCCTCTTTATCTTTGGCGTCCTTTCACATTATCAATGACCCTTACTCACCTTGCGATAATCCTTCTGTACCAAGGATAACAAAATTTCCTACTCGCGAGGGTGACACTTAATGTAACTAGTAACTATAGTCCCTTAAGCTTAACTTTTCTTACATTACTTGCTTTAGGGAAGCGTCTTCCTGAATGACCATTCTCTGAGTTTCTCTTGAATCTTCTTCTGTTGTCCATTCTACTACCGCTAGAAAGAAATCTGAAATTCTCATGATGCTGACTATTATCAAATCACTCAGTACCTAATTCATGTTTAGTTTATCTTGTTCACCAATCCATACTGGTTTCTATTATTCTGGGTTTAACTTTTCCTTCAGGTAGTCGCGTTGGAATCACGAACTTATTTCTTGAAATGAGAAAATGACTTTATGGCCTATACTCTTTTGTTGTCTCAAGGCCTATCACCTCTTGTCTTTTCCTTTACTTGACTATAGATTCTGTAATACTGTCATATTTTTGATCTACCGTTGTCATCCACATATTATATCTTACTCATAATGCATCATTAAATCTCTTCTTACTTCATGCTGACTTTTATATCTATTACTTTATTCCAAAAACTTGAATAAGACATTCTTTTGTTTGTAGCTCCCCTTGATCCACCTACTGGCTCTTCAGGTTGCCTAACACTCTTTCTCTATTAGGGATGGGAGAAATACCAAGGTAATATTTATCCCTTCAAAAATGTCAACCAACGCAAACCATCCATTCATCATTTTGGGTTACTCTAACCCCAGCCGAATCCTACTATCCTATATTTCTCTTAAACCATATCTGTTAGCTCTCATAGGGCATTACTGAGATAGGCGTGGCCGATTGTACGTACATATATTATTGTTTAAGGTAATTCAAAATTCTTATATCTCCCTTCCTGAATGGTAAATAAGGATAATCTTTATTAACTGGCTACCTCGTACCCTTCTTTACCTCGCTTCTTTTACTTGTTGTAGATCGTCTCTAACTTTCAATTCCGTTATTCCTTTTTACCTTAAGACTGGATAAGTATTCTTTCCTAAAAGCTCCTTATCAAGAACCGTACACATTTTAGTATAAGCATGATCTGCTGAAGACTTCTCATTTACTCATCGTAAGCAAGATGCAAAAATCGAGTTCCTCTAACTCAACACTTTTATAGCTATATCTCTTATGGAACGTCTTTCTGAATATAGGCATCGTCTTATAACGAATAGCAGTTCGAAATTTGAATTCTTATAAGTGAGCTCTACCTCACGATCTAGACTAATAAAAAAGAGTGACAGTCCTAAATGCCTTGTAGCCTCCTGCTTATAAATGTGGTGCACGACACATCCATAAACAAGACTCTACCAGACACGGCTTGTAGACATCCCTAGGACAGAACTACTCTGATACCACTTTTGTCATGACCCAAACCGATGGGCCGTGACGGGCACCCGGTACTTTACTCAATCGAGTACCAACATAATGTATCATACTATCATAGATAACTGAGTCGGAAGGCTGCCATGAGAAAAGTAGAATACGATGTGAGATACCAATTTATACATAAGACATACTGGCCTATGAAACCAAATATCCACTCGTATATTGAACATAGGCCGACAACACAGTACAATATTTTATGTACATGACATCTATCTACAAGCCTCTAAGAATACATAATTTTCATAAAGGTCGGGATAGAGTCCCGCCATAAAGCAATACACGTCTAAATCATACTAACCGAACGAGCAACTCTGAACCTAATGGAGTGCACCAACATCTTCCGCTGAGATGATACCCTACTTGAAGGGCTCTCGATCTATCTATCGGGACCTATGAACATGAAACGCAGCATCCCCAGGCAAAAGGGACGTTAGTACGAATAATGTACCGAGTATGTAAGGCACATAAATAAATACATAACAGACATGGAAGAAATATAGAGTAAATGACTCAACCTGTAAGTATGGATAGCTTTGTAAATTATGAAATATTTATAATGTCATGCATATGCGTATAAATATCATGCAATGCATAGGTACATGTTTCATAACATCATCAGGCCTCTGAGTGCATCCCATCATATCATATCGGCCACTGTGGGCAAATCATCAACGTATACCAATTGATCAGGTGGTGTTGCGTATATAACACCATAACTTTTCCCATATACATATATATACATATATATACGCGTATATAACGCCATCTGGTCATGGGTCAATGTGCATGTATAAATGCATGAAATGCATATGAAATACGTTAATAAAATTTATCGATACGTCATAAGGCCATTATGCCCCTGATTAATATCATGAAATAGACTTTATCAAATTACGTATTTTTTAGACCCATGAACAGATGATAAAATAATAGGACAGATGGAGAATCAAGAACATAGGCATCTCTAGCATTTCTACGAATAGAGTCATTTATGGAAGTTGTACATTTTCTCGTTTCGTTTGCATCGTATGGATTATGCCAAAAAGAAAGAAGGGATAGTCTTAACATACCTGAAGTAGGGAAAAATCCGTATATTATTCTTGAAAAAGATTGTACCGTATTCCTTTAGAACCGTAAAATTTTACGTTGTTACGGTTTTAACAATTCCCGTTGGAATCGTTTGCAAGAGTCTCATTGGAAGCTTTTTTTGTATATGGAGCTTAGCATCTGTTCTTGAGTGTTATGAATTAGGAATAAGGAATTATAATTCAACTTTTTGTTCTCTGACCAAATGAGCTAAGATTAAAAAGAGACCAAGCTTTAAAGAGACCAAAACTTTCTTATAAATTTTAAGTGTATTACACTTACACGTTCTCACTTCTTAGATAGACACTAAGCTTGTATGACTACTTAGTCATATATCTTAATCGTAGTCTACTTCCACGTGGGGAGTGGGGTGGGGATTATTAATTTTTACCCACTTATTAGGTAATTAGGTAAAGTTCCGTTACCCAGTAATTAACCAATTACTCGCAAAATTAAGAATTATCTCAATTTACTTAAAATTCTACTTATTTTTAATACACTTTATACATTATTCTATCATGGTCATATGGTACCATGTACCGAACTAGTCCATAAATATCGGGTATTATCGCTCGACCCGTATTTTATCCCAAGTCGGCAACCTTCAACGAAACTCCTTTTCTTTAATTCGTCCACTCTTTTTCTGTCATGATACTTACTTATCGCTTGTTATAAATAGCATAAATATGTTAACCTCAAGATACTAGCATCCCCGAGTCAACATCGATTAACTGAAGACGAAACTTTAATGTACAAAAACGCGAGATGTAACAAATGAGTCTCAAATAATGAAAATCAACAAGTAAAAGGATAAAATTAGCAATTTCTTCAACAATGATAATTAGCAATGAGGGAATAGCATGTAACAATAAAGGAGACTACAAGTTCAACTAAAGTATGGGAGCAATTTAGCAAGTATCATGTAGAACAACTCCTAAACAAGTCAACTAAGGCAATTAAGGATATTCTAACATAATTAAGGATAATGTTACTACGAAAGCTTAGAACATAATAGGGCATGTCAATTTAAGCATGGAAATATTCTAAGAAACTCAAACCGATCAAATACTACGTACAACCCGTGTACCCACTAATCACCTTGCGTACACGAATTTCACTTAGTACAATTTAATCAAACAATATCAATCCTAAGGGGTAGTTCCCCCACACGAAGTTAAGCAAGACACTTACCTAAAATAGGCCAATTATCAATTCGGAAATAGCTTTTCCCTTACAATCCGCCTCCACACAGCTCAAATCTAACCAAAATTGACTCAATAACATCAGACAATGCTAGGAAATTCAAATGCAATAGATAAAGTTCAATAGAGTGTCCAAATACTTTCAAATCAACTCCGAACGACGCCAAATTTTGCAGACAAGTTCTAATGCCATAACAAACCTATTCCAAATCCTACAATCAAATTTCGAGCACAATAGCTAAAAGTCAACCTACGGTCAAACCCATCAACATAAAATTGCCAAATTTTCGCAAATCAACAAAATTCAACCTACGGACTTCCAAAATAAATTCGGGGCATATGCACAAGTCCGAAATCATGATTCGAAGCTATTGGAATCATAAAAACACAATTCCAGGGTCATTTTCACAAAAGTCAAAGTTTGGTCAACATTTTCAAATTTAAACTTCTAAGTCTAGAATCAAGGTTTCAAATCAACACGAAAGCTTCCCCAAACGAGACTAATCAACCCTGCAAGTCATAAAGACATAAACACACAAGTGTGAAGCAATAAAAAGGGTAATGGGGCGCAATTACACAAAACAACTGATCGGGTTATTACATTCTCCCCCTCTTAAAACAAACGTTCATCTTCGAACGTGCATAAGGACATACTTGAAGTGGTGAATAGATGAGGATAACGACTCTGCATGTCGTGCTCGGCCTCCCAGTTTGCCTCCTCGACCGGATGACCCCTCTATTGAACCTTCACTAAAGCAATATCTTTTGACCTTAATTTTTGGACCTGTTGGTCCAAGATTGCCACGGCTCCTCAATATAAGTCAAATCCTCATCCAACTGGATTGTGCTAAAGTCTAGGACATGAAACGGATCACCATAATACTTATGGAGCATTGAGACATGAAACACTAGATGAACCGTAGATAAACTAGGTGGCAAGGCAAGCTTGTAGGCGACCTCTTTAATCCTTTCAAGGATCTCAAAAGGTCTGATATACCTAGGGCTCAACTTGACCTTCCTCCTGAACCTCATCACACCCTTCATCGATGAAACCCGGAGCAAGACTCGCTCTCCAACCATGAATGAAACATCGTGAACCTTCCAGTCTGAATAACTCCTCTGCCTCGATTAGGCTATACGAAGCCGATCCTAGATCATCTTGACCTTCTCCAAAGCATCTCGAACCAGATCCGTGCCTAATAACTTGGCCTCTCCCGGCTCAAACCACCCAACTACAGAATGACACATTCTCCTATATAGAGCCACATATGAAGCCATTTGGATACTCAACTAGTAGTTGTTGTTGTAGGAAAACTCTGCAAGCAGCAAGAACTGATCCCAAGCACCCCCAAAATCCATAACACAAGCGCGAATCATATCTTCCAATATCTGATTAGTCCGCTCGGGCTATCCTTCCGTCAAATGGTGAAATACTATACCCAACTCGACCCCTGTGCCTAGCTCACATTGTATAGCCTTCAAAAGATGCAATATGAACTACGTACCCCAGTCAGAGATGATAAATATTAGCATGCCATGAAATCGTACAATCTCGCAGATATAAACATGAGCCAGCTGCTTTGAAGATTAGATGGTCACTACCGAAATGAAATGAGCCGACTTGGTCAACCTGTCAACAATCACCCATACTGCATCAAACTTCCTCTGAATTCATGGGAGCCCAACAATGAAGTCCATGGTGACATGCTCCCATTTTCACTCAGGAATCTCAAGTCGCTGATGCAAACCACCCGGTCGATGATGCTCATACTTCACTTGTTGACAATTTAGGCACCGAGTTACATACTCCACTATGTCTTTCTTCATCCTCCTCCACCAATAGTATTGCCTCAAGTCCTGATACATCTTAGTGACACCCGGATGAATAGAGTACCATGAACTGTGGGCCTCCGGAAGAATCAACTCACGCAAACTATCCACATTGGGAATATATAATCGGCCATGCATCAGCAACATATTGTCATCCCTAATAGTAACCTCCTTGGCATCGCCATGCTAAACCGTTTCCTTAAGGACAAGCAGATAGAGGTCATTATACTGACGCTCTCTGATACGGTCATATAGAGAAGATCGAGAAACCACACAGGCAAGAACTCGATTGGGCTCTGAAACATCCAATCTAACAAACTGATTGGCTAAGGCATGAACCTCTAATGCTAATTGCCTCTGTGCTATGCTAGATATGCTAACTTCCCAAACTCTCTACCTTTCGACTTATGGAATTAGCCACCACATTGGCCTTCCCGAGATGATATAGAATGGTTATATCATAGTCCTTAAGTAGCTCTAACCACCTCCGTTGTCGCAAGTTAAGATCCTTCTGTTTGAACAGATGATGTAGACTCCGGTGGTCGGTAAAGACCTCAGAAGGAAAACCATACAAATAATGCCGCCAGATCTTCATTGCATGAACAATGGATGCCAACTCCAAATCATGGACCGGATAACTTTTCTCATGAGTCTTCAGCTATCGATACGTGTACACTATCACCCTATTGTCTTGCGTTAACATCGTGCCAAGGCCAACACGTGACGCATTACAATACATAGTATAAGACCCCAAGCCTGTAGGAAACACTAACACTAGGATGTAGTCAAAGCAGTCTTGAGCTTTTGAAAGCTCAACTCACACTCCTCGGTCCATATGAAAGAGCAGCCTTCTGGGTCATTCTGGTCATAGGTGCAGCAATAGATGAGAAGTCGTTTATGAAACGATGATACTACCTGGTCAAACCAAGGGAACTCCTGATATTAATAGCTGAAAATGGACTGGGCCAACTATGCACTGCCTCAATATTCTTTGGATCTACCTTGATCCCCTCACTTGACACCACATAACTCAAAAACGCCACTGAATTAAGCCACAATTCACACTTTAAGAACTTTGAATATAACTTCTTCTTCCTCAAGGTCTGGAGCATGATTCTCAACTGTTGCTCATGATCTTCCCAACTGCGGGAGTATACCAAGATGTTGTCAATAAAAATAATGACGAATGAATCAAGAAAGAGCCTTTAGAAATAAGATAACCTGTTAGGAAAATAATCCAATGCACCACTCCACTCTAACTATGGTAAACATGGCATAGCCAGTGTCACAGTCTTGACGTGACAATCAAAAATGGCATGATAGGTTGACAATCAGTCCATGCCTGAGATAACATCAAAGTCTACTATACTAAGTAACAATAGATCAACTCTAGTCTCAAAGCCAACAATAATAACTAGACACAACCGATACATACGGTCCATAATAATAGAATCTTCCATGGGTGTAGACACATAAACAAAAGAACTCAAGCAATCACGCGATATATCCAAATACATAGCAAAGTAAGGTGACACATATGAATAAGTGTATCACAGATCAAATAAAATTGATGCATCTCTATGGAAAACCAGAACCATACTTGTAATGACTGAGTCTGAAGCAGCTACCTCTGTCCTACTCAGAAGATCATATAATATGGCGTGGCCTCCCCCTTTAGGGCAACCACTACCTGCCTGTCCCCCACCCCTAGCTAACTGTGCGGGTGGAGTGGCAACTGGGGTAGCAACTATAGCTTGAGAAGTCTGCGGACCTGATTGGATTCATGGAACCTAGGTAGCCTGGGAAGGTGCATCCCTACTAAGTCTGGGGTAGTCTCTGACCATGTGGCGGGTATCATCGCACTCAAAAAAGGCTCTTGGTAGGCATGGCGGCTGGGACTGGCTCGGGACTAGTCAGCTGGACTGATCGCTGAAGGCACCCCGTGTAGGAGGTTCACTAGAAAGAGGTTGGGCAAATGCTACCTAGCACCTCGATACAACTGGAGCACCACTAGAAGCTGGATGTGAGGAAAAAACTGGATGAATCATATAGCCCCTACCATGACGAGCTGTAATTGCGGAATGACCACTACTAAATCCCTCGGTGCCATGAGACTTCTTGACCTCCCTATCATCTCTATCACGGTCTGACATACCCTCCAATCTCCATGCAATCTCAACCACATGCTAATTTGGAGTGTCTGACTCTAACTCCCTAGCCATATTATATCTAATACTTTGGTTGAGCCCCTCGATGAATCGACGAACTCGCTACCTAACTGTAGTAGCCAAGGCTGGTGCATGCCTGGACAAATCATAGAATAAGACAGTATACTCTGACACTAACATAGTACCCTAGCACAGCCGCTCAAACTCCGTGCGCCAACAATCCCGAAGGATTTCAGGAACAAACTATATCAAGAAAAACTTTGAAAATCGATCCTATGTGAGTGAAGCTACCTTGGCTGGGTTACCCACCTCGTATGCCCGCCACCACTGATATGTCGCTCCCTTTAGTTGTAACGTAGTAAAAGCAACCCCACTCGTCTCCACAATGCCCATAGTGCGGAGAATATGGAGATACTCCTCAAGAAACCCATGTACATCCTCTGAAGCCAAACCACTGAAAGTAGGAGGGTGGTACTTCTTGAACCTCTCGAGCCTAGGCTGCTCCTCCTCAAATGTTGTTGCCCTAACCACAGGCTGAACTGGAGCAACATAATGTATCGGTATAACCTCTGGGACCTTCTCAAGTTGGACCCGCTGCTCTGGGGTATGGTCCGCGGGAGTCTGTGCTCCTCCCCCATCCTGAGATGTGGCTGGTGCAAGTGGGATCAACCCCGTCTGAGCTAAGGTTTTGAACATGCTCAGGAATTATACGAGGGTCTCCTGAAGTGCTAGGGAGATAATAGGTGCCTTGGATGTCTATTCCCCGACTGAAGCTACTGGTGGCTCCTCTATCGTAGTCGGGCAGGTGCTCTGGCTACACCACATGCCTGTCCTCATCCTCTGCCCCGGTCTTGGCCTCTCACGACTCTAGCAAGGGCACGGGTGTCTGATCATTGAATCTGCGATGCGTGTCCTCACCATATGTGAGAGAATAGAAAGTCAAAGATTTAGTTTTCGAAATCAATCAATTCGCACAATAAGGAGTCAAAGAAGTGAAGTTTTCCCAAACAGTTTTGTAGCCTCACGAAGATAAGTACAGACGTCTCTGTACCGATCCATAAGACTTTATTAAATTTGCTTATGACTCGTAACACCTATGAATCTAGGGCTCTGATACCAACTTTTCACGACCCCAATTTCCCTCCGAAGGATGTGGCGATGGCACCTATTCTCTATGACTAGGTAAGCTTAACAAATAATAACAACTGAACAGATATATAATAACAAGTTACTGAAAATGACTAAATAATAGATAAAACCTCATGAAAATAGAATCTCACAATTACACACCCCAAACCTAGTGGAACTGAGTCATAAGATCTATAGAATGCAACTAAAATACTATTACATCATTGTCCGAAAGAAAATACAACAGTAATGGAAATAAGGAAAGGTAACTCTGAGGCTTGTGGACGCCGAGCAAGCATACCTTGAAGTCTCTGATAAAAGTAGCTAAGGGGGAAACTCTACTGACCGGCATGAGCTGACATACCTGGATCTGTACAAAAAGATGTGCAGAAGCATAATATGAGTACATCACAATGGCCCAATAAGTATCAAGCCTAACCTCAGTAGAGTAGTGATGAGGCCAGGTCAAGACACCTACAAGGTTATGAAATAGACAGTATAAAAATGTACTACAGATAAGTAATAGAAAGTGAAGAATAACTGATACAGAACAACATAATAGCAAAGATTAGTACCGAAAGTTAACAATAGAAATGACATAAAAGAAGCAACTAAAGTGCTACAACGATCATGTATGGACTACAACTGCTAGAATAATAAACAATGAAGCAACAATAATTATTCCTTCCGCAACACATTGCAACATGAAACAAACAGCAAGAAACACAATGAGGGACCGCCTCGTGTATAATGAAATCAAACCGAGGTACCGCCTCGTATTCACATTCCTTAATTTTAATCACAATATTCCTTTTATCGTTGCGTGAGACTTACATTTGAAAATAGGTTTTGAAAATAGTTTTTCTGAAACAGCTACACGCACTTTAGCCACCTTATGATGCCGCATGGCTTCACATAGTTCCCCTACAAGCAATCATGCACATAAGCCCCACCTTATACTGCCGCATGCACATCAACCCAAGCTTATACCGCCGCATGTGCGTCAATATCATATAACAATAACAATTTGCACCACAAGTGCCCATATATCACAACTTGCCAACAACCACACTATCAATGCTTCCACAACAATAGCCCATGGCTCTAACACAACGTATACGAGAATATCCACAACAACAATGGATGAAAAATGCTCAATTAGACAGATGTTTCAATAATAACCAACATCGCCTCAACGTATTAACGACTTCCACAAGTTCAACACCAAATAACTCAACAATGAGAGAAATAATGTATAATCACAAGATTAGATAAAACTAACCTCACAGTAAAAGAGATAATATTCAATAATGAGCCTTAGATAATGGAAATCAACAAGTAAAGGGATAACATGAACAATTTCTTCAAAAATGATAATTAGCAATGAGGAAATAGCATGTAACAATAAAGGAGACAACAAGTTCAACTAAAGCATGGGAGAAATTTAGTAAGTAGGATGTAGAACAACTACTAAACAAGTCAATTAAGGATATTCTAACACAATTAAGGATAATGTGACTATGAAAGTTTAGAACATAATAGGGCATTTCAATTTAAGCATGGAAATAGTCTAAGTATCCTAAACCAATCAAATACTATGTATAACCCATGTACCCACTCATCACCTTACGTACATAGATTTTACTTAGCACATTTAAATCAAACAATACCAATCATATGGGGTAGTTCCCCCACACAAAGTTAGGCAATACACTTGCCTCAAATAGGCCAATTCACAACTCGGAGATAGTTTTTTCCTTACAATCCGTCTCCACACAATTCAAATCTAACCAAAATCGACTCAATAACATCAAACAATGCGAGGGAATTCAATTGCAATAGATAAAGTTAAGATTTTTATACCTTTCTGAAAAAGTCAACAAAAGCCAACCCGGGGCCCTTCGGTCAAAACCCGGGTCCAATGGTATATTTTGTCTACCCATGACCCTACGAGTTCATATATGTGCTTAGTTTCAAAATCTGAGTCCAAATAGACTCTCAAAACTCAATTTCTTATTTTTCAAAAACATGACAAAGTTTCATAGGTTTCTACTTTGATTTACATGATTTTGATGTTAAAATCTAAGATATGTTGATGAAATATGATTAGAAATAGATTAGAATCACTTACCCCAAGGTTTGTAGGTGAAAATTCCCTCTCCAAATCTTTTCCTATTGAGTTTAAGGGTCAAAAATGAGAGAATAAGTTCAAAAATCTCATCTCCCAACCCTTTAACCATTGCAGATGTAGCATTTGCGACACGGGATTCACATTTGCGACCCTCGCAATTGCGAACCCTGACAGGCTCAACATACATCGCAATTGCGAACTAGGGAAATATCGAAAAAGCGGAGAATTGTTCTGGATCGCGAACTCTGCACAATTCTTACTGGCTTCACAAATGCTAAGGTGAGGACACATTTGCGACAATTACCCATATTCTTCGCCTTCACAAATGCGAGTCTGGTGTTTGCATTTGCGACACCAAAGCACCAAACATCAGTTATTTGTAATTTTAATCCAAACCTCCCTGGATTGTGTCCGTAACTCATCTGAGCCCTCGGGGCTCCAAACCAAATACCCATACAAGTCTAAAAACATCACAAACTCGCTCGCACGATGAAAATACAAAAATAACATCTAAACTGCAAATTGAACTCTAAAACACATGATTTTCAAAGAAATTTCCATGAACTTTTAAAATTTTAACTAAGCATCCGAATACTATCAAATCAACTCCGAACGACGCCAAATTTTGCAGACAAGTTCTAATGCCATAACGGACCTATTCCAAGTCCAAAAATCAAATTCCGAGCTAAATAGCTAAAAGTCAACCTATCAAACCCGTCAACTTAAAATTGCTAAATTTTGGCAAATCAACACAATTCAACCTATGGAATTTCAAAAATAAATTTTGGGCATATGCCAAAGTCCAAAATCACTATATGAAGCTATCGAAGTCATAAAAACACTATTCCGAGGTCATTTTCACAAAAGTCAAAATTAAGTCAATATTTTTAAATTTAAACTTCTAAGTCTAGATCCTAAGTCCCAATTTTTAACGCGACTAGAGCCTTGTGAAGGCTTGTATGGCCTGGCCTTCCCTACGCGAATGTGAGGGCTTCCTGGCGAACACGAAGACCAACAGCGGCCACCCCTGCCCAGCCTACTCTATGCAAACGCGGGCCTAATTACGGGAAATCGAAGGCCACAGGTCCCAAACCTTGGAGAGCGAACTGAATAATGAATACCGAGGAATTGGCCAAGTATTACTTCAAATTCCTCTTAGTTCAAGCTATTCCTTAGTGATTGTTCATCTTCCACTGCACAAGGCCTCCAGAAAGAAGGCGGCTAACGTGAAGCACAAATTCCAGTCCCCCAATTTTCCTTCTTCACGAGCACGACCCCATCCACATGATCATGAAGAAGAAACTAGAACCAGCAGTGACAACATATTGGACATAGATCCGGGCGGTCCAAAACTCATCCAAGCCACTCGAGACCCCATTCAAATGCACCAATAAGTCCATAAACATAATACAGACTTGCTCAAACTCTCAAAACATATAAAACAACATCAAAACTAAGAATCACACCCCAAAACCAAATTAAATCAAGTTATAAACTTCAAGCTTTTCAACTTACTTCAAATGCGCTAAATCATATTGACTACTCGAAATGACACCAAATTTTGCGTGCAAGTCATAAATTACCATATGGAACTATTTCTAGGCTTGAAATCCCAAATGAACCTCAATAACACCAAACTCTACTCCAAACCAAACTTAAAGAACTTAAAAATCCTCAATGTGCCAACTTTCAACATTAAGCACTAAAATGCTCCCGGGTCATCCGAAACCCAATCCGAACATACGCCAAAGTCTAAAATCATCATACAAACCTATTGGGACCATCAAATCTCAGTTTCAAGGTCGTTTGCTCAAAACGTCGACTCAAGTCAAACTTGATCATTATATGCCACTATTAAGGAACGTTCAACCCGAACCCTTCCAAAGCAAAACGATCATTCGGTCATTATAAGTCCAGGAATGACTACTGGACTTTTAATATTTATAAGTTCAAAATTTAAGTATTGCTCCTGGAGTTTGAATAAATCGAAATAGTAGCTCTCAATTGTTGAAGTATAATGTCAATTCAAAAATCATGAATTGTTTATTAATTTTCCATATTTTTGTATTGGTAAAGGTCCCAAAACCAATAATTTATCCTTAATTTTGTGTTTGAAAGTTAAAAATTGCTAAAGTATAATATGAATTCAAACACTGTGACGACCCGGCCAGTCGTCTCATGTAAAATAAATTTGTCTATCGGTTCTATATGTGATCGGGTTGGTTGGCTCGAGTTCGGAAAGGATTTGGTAAGGTTTGAGACACTTAGTCTCTTTTGAGGAAGCTTAAGTTGGAAAAGTCAATCGGATGTGACTTATGTGTTAGAGGGCTCGGATGTGTGATGGTTCGGATAGCTTTGGTAGGTGATTTGGGACTTAGGAACGTGATCAGAATGTGTTTTGGAGGTCCGGAGTAGATTTAGGCTTCAATTGCGAAATTGGATTTTTGGCGTTTTCCAGTTTATAGGTGAGATTTTGATATAGGGGTCAGAATAGAATTACGAGAGTTGCAAAAGTTCCGTTGTGTCATTTGGTATGTGTGGCAAAATTTCAGGTCGTTCGGATGTGGTTTGGTTGTGTTTTTTATCAAAAGCGTAATTTAGAAGATTTTAGAATTCTTAGGCTTGAATCCGATGCGAATTGGGTGTTTTCATGTTGTTTTGAGCGTTCCGAAGGTTGGAACAAATATGAATGAGGTTATAGGATATGTTGGCATGTTTAATTGAGGTCCCGAGGGCCTCGGGTGAGTTTCGGGTGGTTAATCAGATCATTTCATGTTGTTTGGAATTGCAGAAAAACTGTTGTGTGTTGCAGAGGATTTAGACCTTTGTGTTCGCGAGTAGGTCCTCGCGTTCGCGAAGGGTTTGCTGGTGAAAGCTGAATTTTAGCCTTCGCATTCGCGAGGAAGGCTTCGCATTAGCGAAGGGCTGGGAGATTGGTAATCGCGTTCGCGTGAAGTGGACCGCGTTCGCGTAAAGGAATTGGGCAGTTGAGCTTCAAGGTATTTTATTCATCGCATTCGCGAGTGAGGTAACGCGATCGCAAAGGGGCAAGTGGAGGAGCCATCACGTTTGCGAGTGGCAGGTCGCGATCGCGAAGAGGAAATTTTGGTCAAAGTTGATTTGTGCTTCGCGAACACGAGGCGTTGACCGCGTTCGCGAAGAAGGAAATGATGCCTAGGCAAAATGTTTAAATAGTCGTCTTGTCCGCGATTTTGGGGTTTATTTCCTCCATTTTTGAGCGTTTTGGGAGCTTCTTGAAGGGGATTGAAGATGAATTCAAGGGGAATCACTTGGAGGTAAGATTCATGGACTTAAAACTCGATTCTAATGTGAAATTTACCTAATTAATCATGGAAATTAAGCCTAAAATTGAAGAACTATGGCTCAAAATTGGAGACCTAAAAATTGGGATTTGAGGGGTCATTTGTGGATGGATTTTGATGTTTTTGGTATGAATGAACTCGGGGAGTGATGAGGAATCCATTGATGGGATTTTTACCGGAATCCAAGACGTGGGCTCGGGGGTCGGGTTTGGCCAATTTCGGGATTTGTGTTGTAATTTGATTTCTTTCGAGTGGGCTTTGTTCCCTTAGCATATTTTGATGGTTTTAGAATTGATTTTGGTTAGATTTGGAGCATACAGAGGCCGATTCGATGGGAAAAGGCATCGCGAGCTAGAGATTTGGACCAGGTAGATGTGAGTAATGATTGTAAATGATGTCCTGAGGGTATGAAACCTCGGATTGCACATCGTTGTTCTATATTGAGGTGACGCACATGCTTGATGACGAGTATGGGGTCGTGCTCTGTTGGGTATTGTGACTTAGTCCGTCCCGAATGATTATTTTCCCGCGTATTTGACTGAAATCTATTTGCTATCATCTTGTTTTGGGCTGAATGCCATATTTGGGCCCCGTGCCAACTATTTGAAACATTAGGGGATTTTTATCGATATTTCCTCACTGTTTAATTTTTATACTTGAACTCAGTCATGCTATATTCCATTGTTTTCATAACTCAGTCATGATATTAGGAGGTTTTACTATTACTCGAGTGGCTTGTGAGGATTTTGACTGAGCAAGGCCGAGGGCCTATGTTGTGAGGAAACACTGATTATGATTATGAGGCCGAGGGACTAAGATATGTACACCACGAGGTGGTTTGTTGATATGAGGCTAAGAGACTAGTGATGATACCACGAGATGGCTTGATTTTGCACTTGGGCCATAAGGGGCCCCTCCAGGAGTCTGCATACCCCCATTGAGCACGGGTACCCATTATGATGTGAGATATAGCCCGAGGGGCTGGTAGTGTTCTGAGATATTTCCCGAGGGGCGGATTTGTTGACATTGTGCCCGAGGAACGAACCTTTATGTGTTTATCTTTCTTATTGCCTGTCATTTACCTGCTTAATTGTTAAAAAGGCCTTTTATGATGTTTAAACTGAACTAAAATGATTTTTATATATCATTGCGGATTTATCGTTTTACTAGCTTTTACTGCTTCATTATAGCCTGTAATGTGCCTTTCGTGATTTCTTGCTTTCAGTCTTTATTTATGATTATTACTCACTGAGTTGTAGTACTCACTTTACTTCATGCACCCCGTGTGCATATTCAGGCATTGTTGAGCCTGCTAGCGAGAGTTGAGAGCTCCCGGCAGACTTTGAAGTTCACGAGGTAGCTGTTTGGCATCCGATGTCCCGTATCTCTCCCCCTTATCTCATTTATTTTCCCGTATTAGTGACTTTGTAATAGCTCTATAGACTTTTCAGACTTGTGTTAGAATTGATAGATGCTCATGACTAGTGACACTCCGGTATCGGGATGCATTGGATTTTAATTTCCGCAAACTATAATGTTCACTACTTACTTTTGGATTATTTGTTACGTTTTAGACTTAATTCTTATTGTTTATTTCCTTAAAATTGAAATAGGAAAGTGTCGGCTGGCCTTATCTTCACGAGAGGTGCCATCATGACTAGGTCCGGGTTTAGGGTCGTGACAAGTTAGTATTAGAGCCTAGGTCATATAAGTCTCATGAGTCATGAGCAGATTTAGTAGAGTCTCACAGATCGGTACGGAAACGTCTGTATTTATCCTCGAGAGGCTGCAAAACCTTTAGGAAAAACATCATATTCTTGAAATTCTTGTCGTGCGAATTTGTTGATCCGAGTACCAAACTTCTGTTATTCTATTCTCTCAGAAATGGTGAGGACACGCGCTACCAGTCAGGATGGACGACCAGTTGTGGCCACTAGAGGCCGAGGACGCGATCGTGGTCGCGGTAGGGGTAGAGGTGTGGCCCGCACAGCAGCTAGGGCAACACCTGCAGATCCACCAGGCGCCCCAGTTCAGGATTAGGTCCTAGTTGTGGACGCTCTAGTAGCACCAGCTCATGCCCCATCTGTGCCCATTGTGATTCCGGGTCTTCAGGAGGCCTTGGCTCAAATTCTATCAGTTTGCACTGGCGTAGCTCAAGCGATATCAGCCACTACAGCCGTAGCTACTTCTCAGACCAGGGGATGCAATCAGACTCTCACCGCTCGCATACCTGAGCAGGTCATGCAAGGACTTCAGACGCTGGGGGCACATCTAGCCCAGCTAGTTGCAGCTGCTCAGGACTATGTAGTTCCTGCCATGCTAGAGGACGAGCAGTGCAGGTTGGAGAGGTTTGGTAGACTTCAGCCTCCAAACTTTAGTGGTGCAGAGGGAAAGGATGCCCAGGATTTCTTAGATAAGTGTTAGAGGATGCTTCGTACAGTGGGTATTCTGGATACCAGTAGGGTCGCTTTCACTACTTATCAGTTTTCTGGAGTTGTCTTCACTTGGTGGGAGACTTTTGAGAGACGTAGGCCTATTGGTGCAACACCCCTTACCTGGAAGCAGTTCTCCATTCTCTTTCTAGAGAAGTATATGTCGCAGTCTCGCAAAGAGGAGCTGCCTAGGCTGTTTGAATGGTTACGTCAGGGAGAGATAACTGTGACAGAGTATGAGATGAGGTTCTCCGAGTTATCTTGTCATGCTATTTGGTTGGTTCCGACAGATAGAGAGAGGATTAGGAGGTTTGTTGATGGCCTCACTTATCAGCTTCGTATTCTCATGACCAGGTAAAGGGTGACTGGTGCTACTTTCGAGGAGGTTGTTGATATTGCCCACGAGATTGAGTCTGTTCGTCGCTAGGAACGAAGGAGAGGGAGGCCAGTTATAGTGGTGCTCCTTCGAGAGGTCAGTTTCAGCACGGCAGAGGCCGTCCATTCATGTATGCTTGGCCAGCTCACCCAGGTTATTGTGGGGCATCATCGGGTCATGGTTCTCACAGTTCTCATCAGGGCCAATCATCACTTAATGCCCTTCCAGCTCAGAGTTCATCCCGTGCTCCATCAGTTCAGGGCTCTTCTATGCCGAGTGCATCTGCTAGTCATTCTGGTTCTAGGGGTTCCCTTCAGTCCCCTTCTCTAGCACCTGGGAGTTGTTATGAGTGTGGAGAGATGGGTCATATGTGGAGGCAGTATCCTCATCGTCTTGCAGGTTCATCTCAGCAGAGGGGTCAGTCATCGACTTCAGCACCAGCTACTTTACCACCACCCACCCACCCAGCTAGGGGTAGAGGTTAGTCAGCTAGGGGTCGCCCTAAAGGGGGAGGTCGATCAGGTAGAGGTCAGGCCCGTTTCTATGCACTTCTAGCTAGACCCGATGTTATTGCTTCCGATGTTGTTATTATAGGTATTGTTCCAGTCTACCACAGAGATGCCTCTGTATTATTTGATCACGGTTCCACCTTTTCTTATGTGTCATCATACTTTGCTCGTTATTTGGGTACACCCCGTGAGTCTCTTGCTTCACCTATTTATGTATCTACCCCGGTGGGTGATACTGTTGTTGTAGACCGTGTGTACCGGTCATGTGTGGTGACTATTGGGGGTCTGGAGACCCAAGTGGATCTTTTATTATTGTGTATGGTGGATTTCAATGTTATTTTGGGCATGGATTGGCTATTTCTGTGTCATGCTATTCTGGACTGTCATGCCAAGACAATCACATTGGCTATACCGGGTGTGCCACGGATTGAGTGGCGAGGTTTGACTGACTATGTTCCCAGTAGGGTAATCTTATTCTTGAAGGCCCAGTGTATGGTTGGGAAGGGTTGTCTTTCGTATCTAGCCTTTATGAGGGATGTCGATGTAGAGACTCCTAGTATTGATTTTGTTCCAGTTGTAAGGGATTTTCCTGATGTGTTTCCTATAGACCTGTCGGGCATGCCACCGGATAGGGATATTGACTTTGGTATTGACCTAGTGCCAGGCACTCAGCCCATCTCTATTCCACCGTATCGTATGGCACCAGCGGATTTGAAGGAGTTAAAGGAGCAGCTTTAGGAACTCCTTGATAAGGGGTTCATTCGGCCTAGTGTGTCACCTTGGGGTGCACCGGTTCTATTTGTGAAGAAGAAGGATGGCACTATGAGGATCTGTATTGATTATAGGCAATTGAACAAAGTAACAGTTAAGAACAAGTATCATTTGCCTTGTATTGATGATATATTCGACCAGCTTCAGGGAGCGAGAGTGTTCTCCAAGATTGATCTCCGTTTAGGTTATCACCAGTGGAAGATCATGGACTTAGATATTCTTAAGATAGTTTTTAGGACACGATATGGTCATTATGAGTTCTTGGTGATGTCTTTTGGGCTAACCAATGCCCCAGCAGCGTTCATGCATTTGATGAACAGCGTGTTCCGACCATATCTCGACTCTTTTTCATAGTATTTATTGATGATATTCTGGTGTATTCGCGTAGTTAGGAGGATCACACGGAGCAGCTAAGAGTTGTGTTGCTGAGAATGAAGAAGGAGAAGCTTGATGCAAAATTCTCCAAGTGTGAGTTTTGGTTCAGTTTAGTGGCTTTCTTGGGGCACGAGGTTCCCAGCGAGGGTATTCAGGTTGATCAGAAGAAGATAGAGGCGGTTCAGAGTTAGTCCAGACCGTCCTCAGCCATAGACATTTGCAGCTTTCTTGGTTTGGCGGGTTATTATCGCTGGTTTGTTCAGGGATTCTCATCTATCGCATCACCCTTGACCAAGTTGACTCAGAAGGGTGCTTCATTTGTATGGTCGGACGAGTGTGAAGAGAGCTTTCGGAAGCTCAAGACAGCCTTGACCACAACTCCAATGTTAGTTTTGCCATCAGCTTCAGGTTCATATACCGTGTATTGTGATGCTTCGAGAGTTGGTATTGGTTGTGTATTGATGCAGGATTGTAGATTTATTGCTTATGCTTCTCGTTAGTTGAAGCCCCATGAGAAAAACTACTTCGCTCATGATTTGGAGTTGGCTACCATAGTTCATGCGTTGAAGATTTGGAGGCATTACTTGTATGGTGTGTCTTGCGAGGTGTTTACTGATCATTGTAGTCTCCAACACTTGTTCAAGCAAAAAGATCTTAATTTGAGGCAGGGGAGATGGTTGTAGTTGCTAAAGGATTATGATATTACTATTCTGTACCATCCGGGAAAGGCAAATGTGGTAGTCGATGCCTTGAGCCGAAAGGCGGTGAGAATGGTTAGTTTGGCATATATTCCAGTTGGGGAGAGACCTCTTGCAGTTGATGTTCAGGCCTTGGCCAATCGGTTTGTGAGGTTAGATATTTCGTAGCCCAGTCGGGTATTGGCTTGTGTGGTTTCACGGTCTTCCTTATATGATCGCTTCAAAGAACGCTAGTATGATGCTCCGCATTTGCTTGTCCTTAAGGACAGAGTTCAACACGATGATTCCAAAGATGTGACTATTGGTGATGATAGGGTGTTGAGGATGCAGGGCCAGATATGTGTGCCCAATGTGGATGGGCTTCGGGAGTTGATTCTGGATGGGCCTATAGCTCGCGGTATTCCATTCATCCGGGTTCTGCAAAGATGTATCAGGATTTGAGGCAGCATTATTGGTGGAGGAGAATGAAGAAAGACATTGTGGGATTTGAAGCTCGGTGTCTCAATTGTCAGCAGGTGAAATATGAGAATCAAAGACCGGGTGGCTTGCTTCAGCGAATGGATATTCCAGAGTGGAAGTGGGAGCAGATCACTATGGACTTTGTAGTTGGACTCCCACGGACTTTGAGGAAGTTCGATGCTATTTGGGTGATTGTGGATCGGCTGACCAAGTTTGCGCACTTCATTCTTATGTGTACTACCTATCTTTAGAGCGGTTGGCAGAGATTTATATTCGGGAGATTGTTCGTTTGTATGGTGTCCCAGTTTCCATTATCTCAGATTGGGGCACTCAGTTTACTTCGCAGTTTTGGAGGTCTGTGTAGCGAGAGTTGGGTACTCAGGTTGAGTTGAGCACAGCTTTTCACCCTCACACGGACGGGCAGTCTGAGCGCACTATTCAGATATTGGAGGATATGTTGTGTGCTTGTGTCATTGATTTCAGAGGGTCATGGGATCAGTTTCTACCGCTTGTAGAGTTTGTTTACAACAACAGCTACCAGTCGAGTATTCAAATGGCTCCATATGAGGCTTTGTATGGGAGGCGGTGTAGATCTCCAGTTGGTTGGTTCGAGCCGGTGAGGCTAGGCTATTGGGGACAGACTTGGTGCAGGATGCTTTAGAAAAGGTGAAGGTAATCTAGGAGAGGCTTCGTACAGCGCAGTCGAGGAAAAAGAGTTATGCTGATAGGAAGTTCGGGATGTGTCCTACATGGTTGGCGAGAAGGTTCTGTTGAAGGTTTCACCCATGAAGGGTGTTATGAGATTCGGGAAGAAAGTTAAATTGAGTCCTCGGTTCATTGGGCCTTTTGAGGTGCTTCGGAGGATTAGGGAGGTGGCTTATGAGCTTGCTTAGCTACCCAGCTTGTCGAGTATGCATCCGGTATTTCATGTTTATATGCTCTAGAAGTATATTAGGGATCCGTCTCATGATCTGGATTTCAGCATGATTCAGTTGGATGGTGATTTGACTTATGATGTAGAGCTAGTAGCCATTTTGAGCCGTTAGGTTCGAAAGTTGAGGTCAAAGGATATAGCTTCAGTGAACGTGCAGTGGAGAGGTCGGCCCATGGAGGAGGCTACCTGAGAGACCGAGAGGGAGCGGAGTAGATATCTTCACCTGTTTGAGGCTTCAGGTATGTTTCTTGACTCGTTCGAGGACAAATGTTTGTTTAAGTTGGGGAGGATATGACGACCCGACCAGTCATCTCATGAGTTACCGCTCCATTTTCCCCCATTTCTGCTTCTTATTGCTTTGTCTATCGGTTCTATATGTGATCGGGTTGGTTGGCTCGGGTTCGGAAAGGATTTGATAAGGTTTGAGACACTTAGTCTCTTTTGAGGAAGCTTAAGTTGAAAAATTCAACCGGATGTTGACTTATGTGTTAGAGGGCTCAGATGTGAGTTCTGATGATTCAGATAGCTTTGGGAGGTGATTTGGGAATTAGGAGCATGATCGGAATGTGTTTTGGAGGTCCGGAAAAAATTTAGGCTTGAATTGGTGAAATTTGATTTTTGGCGTTTTTTGGTTGATAGGTGAGATTTTGATATAGGGGTCGGAATGGAATTCCGGGAGTTGCAATAGTTCCATTGTGTTATTTGGGATGTGTGCACAAAATTTCAGGTCATTTGAACGTGGTTTGGTTGGGTTTTTTATCAAAAGCATAATTTAGAAGATTTTGAAATTCTTAGGCTTGAATCCGATGTGAATTGGGTGTTTTGATGTTGTTTTGAGCATTCCAAAGGTTGGAACAAGTTTGAATGAGGTTATGGGATATGTTGGCATGTTTGGTTGAGGTCCCGAGGGCCTCGGGTAAATTTCGGGTGGTCAATCGGACCATTTCATGTTGTTTGGAATTGCAGAAAATTGTTGAGTGGTGCAGAGGATTTAGACCTTCGCGTTCGCGAAGGGTTAGCTGGTGAAGGCTGAAATTTATCCTTCGCGTTCACAAGGAAGGCTCTGCGTTCGCGAAGGGCTGGGTCATTGGTCATCGCGTTCACGTAGAGGAATTTGGCAACTGAGCTTCAAGGTATTTTATTCATCGTGATCGCCAAGGGTCAAGAAGAGGAGCCATCACGTTCGCGAGTGGCGAGTCGCGATCGTGAAGAGGAAATTTTGGTCAAAGTTTATTTGTGCTTTGCAAATGCGAGGTGTTGACCGCATTCGCGAAGAAGGAAATGAGGCCTCGGCAGAATGTTTAAATAGTCGTCTTGTCCGTGATTTTAGGGTTTATTTCCTCCATTTTTTAGCGTTTTTGGAGCTTCTTGAAGAGGATTGAAGAGGGATTCAAGGGGAATCACTTGGAGGTAAGATTCATGGACTTAAAACTCGATTCTAATGTGAAATCTACCTAATTAATCATGGAAATTAAGCCTAAAATTGAAGAACTAGGGTTTGAAATTGGAGACCTAGAAATTGGGATTTGAGGGGTCATTTGTGGATGGATTTTGATGCTTTTGGTATGAATGAACTCGGGGAGTGATGAGGAATACATTGATGGGATTTTTACCGAAATTCGAGACGTGGTCCCAGGGGTCGGGTTTGGTCAATTTCGGGATTTGTGCTGTAATTTGATTTCTTTCGAGTGGGATTTGTTCCCTTAGCATATTTTGATGGTTTTTGCATTGATTTTGGTTAGATTTGGAGTATCCGGAGGCCGATTCGAGGGGCAAAGGCATCGCGAGCTAAAGAATTGGACCGGGTAGAGGTGAATAATTATTGTAAATGATGTCCTGAGGGTGTAAAACCCTGGATTGCACATCGTTGTGCTATATTGAGGTGACACACACGCTTGATGACGAACGTGGGGTCGTACACTGTTGGGTATTGTGACTTAGTCCATCCCGAATGACTATTTTACCGCATATTTGACTGAAATCTATTTGCTATCAACTTGTTTTGAGTTGAATGCCATATTTGGGCATCGTGCCTATGTTGTGAGGAAACACTGATTATAATTATGAGGCCCAGGGCCTGAGATATGTACGCCACGAGGTGGTTTGTTGATATGAGGCCGAGAGCCTAGTGATGATTCCACGAGATGGCTTGATATTGCTCTTGGGCCATAAGAGGTCCCTCCAGGAGTCTGCACACCCCCAGTGAGTGCGGGTACCCATTGTGATGTGAGATATAGCCCGAGGGGTTGGTATTGTTCTGAGATATTACCCGAGGGGCGGATTTGTTGACATTGTGCCCAAGGGGCAAACCTTTATGTGTTTATCTTTCTTAATGCATGTCATTTACCTGCTTAATTATTAAAAAGACCTTTTATGAAGTTTAAACTGAACTGAAATGATTTTTACATATCTTTACGGATTCACCGTCTTACTGGCTTTTACTGCTTCATTATAACATGTAATGTGCCTTACGTGATTTCTCGCTTTCAGTCTTTATTTATGATTATTACTTACTGAGTTGGAGTACTCATTTTACTCCCTGCACCCCGTGTGCAGATTCAGGCGTTGCTGATCCTGCTAGCGAGAGTTGAGAGCTCCCGGCAGACTTCAGAGTTCACGAGGTAGCTCCTTGGCGTCCGCAGTACCGTGTTTCTCCCCCTTATCTCATTTCTTTTCCCGTATTTGTGACTTTGTAATAGTTATGTAGACTTTCAAACTTGCGTTAGAATTGATAGATGCTCATGACTAGTGACACCCCGGTATCGGGCTGCGTTGGGTTTTAATTTTTGCAAAATGTAATGTTCATTGCTTACTTATTGATTATTTATTATGTTTTGGAGTTAATTCTTATTGTTTATTTGCTTAAAACTGAAATGGGAAAGTGTCGGCTGGTCTTGTCTTCACGAGAGGCATCATCACGACCGGGTCCGGGTTTAGGGTCGTGACTAAAACCATAAATCATTCCTGAATTTTCTGGATTTTGCACATGTAAAGGTTTTAAAACTAGTAATCAATCTTAGATTTTTTTAATTTAGAGGTTAAAAAAGACTGAAGTATAATGTAAATTCAAAAACCATGAATCGTTCCTAGATTTTTCTGGATCTTACACTAGTAAAAGTTCAACATTGCACTAGTATAATGTTGGTCCATTCTAGCAGCAAAGCTCGACATATCTAATGGATATTTTTTGTAGACCGCTCATCACTTCACTCATTTCAGTAGCAATCGTTCCCACTAGGGGTGCTTATCGGGCGGATCGGGCGAATATTTATGTTAACGGTTTGGTTTATTGGTTATCGATTTATAAATGTAGTAATCCACTAGCCATCCAAAAAAGACATCGGGCGGATTAGTATCGGATTAGCGATTATCAGGCGGTTTATCGGCTAAATCAAATATACAATAAAAAAGAAATTGAGAATTAGAGATAAGGAAAATTTTGGAGTAACGCATTACATCTGCTCGGTGCGCGCATCTCTCTAGTCTAGCATTTATATAATCCAGTTGGTTTTAGCTATGCCACTAATAACAATTTCGTGTATAGAGAGAGATATAGGCTTCTCAATCTCAATAGACAATTCGTTCAAAATAAAGCTCTTTTTTCTCTTAAATGGCATGATGATCAACATCTTTTGTTGATCATATTGTTCATGATTATGGCTTAAGCATATGCACTCTACTTCTGTTACTTACAAGATCATGACAGCAAACAAAATGATGACGTACAGTGGTAACACAATATACAAATCTTGTTCTATGAAGGCTTAGGCTAAATCACCACCACTATGTTGCCCAAAATTGATGATGTCGGTAGCCTGATTAAGAAGAATAATCATTTGCTTATGTGATTTCCAAAGTCTACTCTCCATCATGATTTTAAACACCATTTTCAAAGGAAAATCAAATAAATTCAATCATACACTAAGGTCTACATTTGTTACTTACCATCAAATCGAATCATACATCAAAATATTACTTTATATATATAGGGGTAAAAGTGTAAATATAAAAAAAAAATTAACGGGTTAACGGTTTATCCGATAAGGAAATTGAGTAATTCGCCCCCAAACCGTTAAACCGTTAATTATAAAATTTCAATATATTTACGAACCATTACCCCGATAACCTGATACCAATAACCAATAAGCCGCTTTTGCCGCTCGATTAACGATTACGATTCGATTTTGAACAGCCGTAACCCCCACGTAGCCAAAGTTTGCTTTGATACCACTATTACAATCAATAAAACAGTAAAGAAAAACAATGCAATAGTAGAAAGGTGAAGAAGAAGCTGCGGCTAAAATATAAAGGAAAATTTGGGCAAAAGATAAAGGGTTTCAACTCATATCTGATAAGTGAGAATAATTATAATATATATGGTGTAATAGATAAAATAGTGACCCAACTCTACTAACATATACTACCTGGTCTGAACTTCTTATATAACAGACAAGAGAAATTAAGGGTGCAATGTGTAGTTAAAGAAAACTGTACCTATAAAATAAGTGGACTTAAGTTTCTATCCACAGAACTTCACCCAGCTCGATTTCTAACTAACTTAACTACCAGGTCCCCTCTTTTAGCTCAACGTGCAACTTGCTCTTCTCACTTTGTAGTCCATGAAACTGGAGTGACAACCCAAACGCTTTCTTCCTTTCTTTGTTTCTTCGGCAATAAAATTGGATTTTTTAAAAATCATTTTGGAAAATAAAATGCTTTTCTTCTGCTTGTGTTCTTTTTAAAAAAGAAGTTGGGGATTTTCCCTCCTTTCTTTGCTTTAATTTTCTCCTCAAATCTCGTTTGTTTTTGTTGAAATTAGGAACTTGGAGTCAGCTTTTTATTTCCCAGAAGATTAAAACTGGAATGTTTTCAAATAATTTTCTCTAAATTTGTTTTGGAAATCCTTTTCTTATGCATTTACTGGAAAAGAGTTTGATTTTTGAATCCCTTTTTCTTCATTGTTTCTTCCTGTTGAAATTGGGAAGTAACATTACCAGATTTTACTTTTCTTAAAATGGGAACTGGAAAATAGTGAGATTACTATGTCCGAAGGTTGTCTCTTAAAAAAATTTCTTTTGCTTGAAAAGAGTTTTCTTATTCTCTAAAATTACTTTCGAAGAAATTTAAGGTCCAGCCATGGAGGAAGCCAAATTTGGGAAGAAGTCAATGTTATATTATTTAAAAATATGAATTATATGGGCAAAAGAGTAGCCATGCCAGCAAAAACATATATGTATTTCTAATTTTTATTTTGGCCGGGCTGGATTTCCGTTAGAAATAGGGGCACTTTTAACAACTTTACTAACGAGAAGCGTATTTTTGTAGAAAAAAATAAATAGGAGTATAAACTACTCCATTATTTTGGGAAGTAGAAGAGTAAATGTGGCCTCTTTGAAAAAGATGGAAGTATATATTTGATAAAGAAAATACAGTAACTAATAAAATTATAACATAAATTTTGTTCCTCACGCGCGTAAGTGGACTAAATACACTTCATATACCATGTTAACAAAAATGGGTGTTATAATTCCATCTTAACCATCTTTTACCCTTCCCGTTCATTATTATCAAATATCAATTTCTAAAATTTTACATGCTGAGATCTTATTACCACCATCTCTTGCCGTTTCAAGCGAGAAAGTCTCCTCGCAAAAGTTTACTCAAATTTCCATGTACATTTTGATTAAATTGTCCAATAGTATATTCTTATTAAATGAGAAAACAAGAGTAAAGCCACAATAAACTCGACGTTATGTTCGAATACATTAGTTGAGACTATAGAAAGTCATTAATACACAGATTTAATCTAGATTACATATATATCACACTAGGGAATTTGCCGGGTTTCGCACGGTTATAAACTACACCCATATATTTAGAAATGAATTATTTATAGTAGGGGTGTACAAACCAAACCGATAACACGCACCAACCCGAAAATCCGAGTCAACCCGAAAAAAAAACCCGACTAGTGGTTCGGTTTGACTTGGTTTGGTATTGAAAAATAAAACCCGACCACAATAGGGTTGGTTTGGTATTAACTAAAAAAAGTCAAACCGAAACCAAACCAACCCGATATTATATGTATACATATTTTATATATTAGATAGATAAAAATATTTATAGAATGTAAGTTATAAATATTTCTTAATTTTTATTATAATTTATGTATATAGCATAATATTTTAGGTTGGTATTATAGCCCATGTAAATATTTGTTTTTGTTTGGCCCATAAAAGAATAATTGAGCCCAAACCAATACCTAATCCTAAAGCAGTAACACATTGTCCTAAAGTTGTTCTGAAATACGTAAAGGTAAACAATTGAAATCATCTTTCCTCTTCTCCAAAGGCAAAAAACCTACGCTCTTCCTTTGCTCAATCCCTATCATTGGTAAAGCTCTTTTGCACTCATTTTACAGGTTTTCTTTTAGCTGCATACATATACCTTGCTCCCCAATTAACTAAGATTTTTCTTTTTCCAATTTGCAAGTTTTTTTTTGTAAATCTGTTGTATTCCTCCCTACTGTTGAATTCATTTGTTTATTTTGTTTCCCTTAGATGCTTAACATGAGTAATTGGTTGTTACTTAAAAAGATATTGAAATTTGTTTACTTATATTTTGAATCATTTGGTTAAATAATATGAACTGTGTAAAATTAAGAGAGATGTATTTCTTACATTGTTATGCGATTTTGTCTTATTTTGTTTCTCTTAACAGAATTTTGGCAAATCTGGTGTATTCCTCCCTACTGTTGAATTCATTTGTTTATTTTGTTTCTCTTAGATGATTAACATGGGTAATTGGTTGTTAGTTAAAAAGATATTGAAACTTGTTTACTGATATTTTGAATCATTTGGTTAAATGATATAAACTGTGTAAAATTAAGAGAGATGTATTTCTTACATTGTTATGCGATTTTGTCTTATTCCTCAACGTATGAGCTAGTGTATTTCTTTGCATATGTCATTTGCTGTCACAATGTGAAGGTAAATTTCATGAGTTAAATAGTAACCGGATATGTTCTTTTGGAAGTGAGGTCATTATGCCTCTTGGGTGTAATATCTACTCTTAAAAAGTTGGTGATAATTCTTATGTAGAGTGCAGTATAATATGCAGTTTATATTTTTGGTGATAATTTTCTTTCTGCCTACTTCCTAATGGGTGGGAGGTCAATGCTAATAGTTGAGGTCAATGCTAAAAAATAAGAAATTGCTGTTATTGGTAAAATTGTATTTAGGACTATAGAAATATTTGGAGCACAAGTTTATCGGAACGAAAAACCCGAGAAACCCGAGAAACCCGATATTGAAAAACCCGACTTTTGTTGGTTTGGTTTGATCTATAGATTTAAAACCCGATACAATTGGTTTGGTTTGGTAATTGCAAAAACCGAACCAACCCAACCTATGTACACCCCTAATTTATAGATTTAGTTGAGATATAATAAATAGGTCTTTTATAGAATATACGAGATATATATATATATATATATATATATATATATATATATATATATATATATATATATATATATATATATATATATATATATATATGTATGTGAACACATAAAAAGCCAATTATGTATTGATGAATTACAATTTACAAAAATAAATATTTTTTGTAAAAGTTAGAGCTCACATGCACGCACTGCATGTTTTATTTTCAATATTAACTAAATGATGAAAAGGAAAGTTTTCATTTATCTATCTGTATCTATATCTATACTATATTAAAAGCACGAAGGTCTTTAGCAAAATGTCGTTCGCCTTTTTTACCCTTTAAAAATAAATTTAGCATTGGACATAATAGTGATTTAATTATTTTTCTAATATTTAGGAATTTGAATTCAAGTAGAATTAAAAGCATGAAGGCCCTTATCGAATCGTCATTCGCCTTTTTTGCCCTTTAAAAGTAGAGTTTACATTGAACAAAATGGTCATTTAATTATTTTCTCTAATATTTTAAAAATAATAACTAATTTGACTAAAAATATTTCCGGTAAGAATTTGTAATATTAAGGAATTAAAAAAAATTCCTTATTTGGATTGTAAAAAGTTAACTATATAAAGTATATCCATCCTTGGAGAATTCTTTCACGGGTAAATCTCCATAGGGTAAATCTCCATAGGGTAAATCTACTATGGAGATTTGTGTTTGATACATTAAAGATGCGTAATTATACATCTCAAGAGTGTTTACGGGTATATTTATGGGTGTCATGCTGTCTTTGTATATGAGGAATTGTATGTGTTTAGAGCTTTAAATTGATCAAAATCAAAGTGAAGGTATGTGCCTATTTTATCTTTTTTTAATGACATTGTCGTCTTCATATTTATGCTGTCAACAAATACCTCACCCAGGGACATGGTGCAGAAGGTTGTTTCTAATTTTATTTTTCATTTAATTCAAATGTTTATTTTGTGTATTTCGGTTTAATTTTTTGTTTCATATATAATTAACAAAATGTTTTGAAAATCTTAAGATTCTGTAAATATTAATATTTTATCAATGAAAACATGATGGTCGATACTCAATTAAAGCAGCAAGATGAATTTTGAGAAAATTAAGATTAAAGATAATTGTGGATTGGACTTCTTGGAATAATAATAAGCAGGTGCATCTCTTTGTGAGTGCATTTTTTTGTTTCCCTATTTTTCATCCGTTAATTCAAATGTCATATCTTTCAAAATTATGAATACTGAGAATCTTCAATACCTATAGTCTAGCTCTATTACATTGGTTAGAACGTAAAAATAAAAGTAATATATTGTGGTAGTGATCATGTTGTCATAGTATGCTTATCAATTGAAGGCCCATCATTAATAGAAAAAGAAAAAAGAAAAAATTGCCACCATTAAGAAAACTCATGTATTATTATATTGCACTTATACTATATTACATAATTTGATAAATTAATAAAACAAAGGATTGACCTAAATCATGATTTAAGGTATAACTATTTTGATGTTTGTATCATATATATATCTTAATTTTTTTTGATAGTACAACAACAACATATCTAGTATTTTTTTTTTGTTGTAAACTAATATTATTTTCAAGTATGAAGTTGTGAGCTCAACAAAGTAATTTACATTAAATAACTTTGTAAAATATTAGAGTACATCTTTTTTTCTTCTACTGTTCTTTTATTGGTAAAACATTCAACGCTCATCTTGGTGATGACTTATTTTGTGGACCAAAAAGATACTTATCGGATAAATGGAGAAAATAATATTGGTCAATATAATATCAACTAAATTTCTACGATTTTAAGAGAAATAGAGGCTATAGTGAATATTTGAGTATCATTAGTTCATTACAAGTATCACTTCAGAAAATGTGCCGCCAATTATTGAAAGCCTTCTCAAATCTGGTATATTATATGCTAGCATTCTCCAACCTAATAGGCTTTGGTTAGTGCGTATCATTCTTTTCGTTGGATGAAAGTAAAATAAGTTAGTTACTTTAAAGAATTAAGTAGTTATTCTGTGCGAGAAAATGTACTAATAGCTTCATTGAAAAATTCTTGAAAATTTGTTGTCGCGTCAAAAAATACTTTAAAGCCAATTGGTATTGGTTGCGTTGCATTGTAAAGTCTTTGAAGCTGCTTACAGTCTTACACTAATTAGTTCAATAACAATAACAATTGTTGTCTTTGCATCTTATTAATGTGAGTTGGCAAAATTGAAGCAAGTACCACGGCAAAACTGTGGGAAAACCACTATAACAGTTTACTTACCATTTTTAAGAATTTGCAAATTTTAAAAGTTTTATTTACAACTCAAATACATCTTTTGTATATTATTTATATTATCTTTAAAAGTAATATCATTGGCACATAATGCACGCGTACAATAAGACTAGTACTATATTAAAAGCACGAAGACCCTTAGCAAAATGTTGTTCGCCTTTTTTATCCTCTATAAATAGATTTCATATTGGACTTTTCCTAATATTTAGAATTTTATAAAATTACTAAAATTTATTTATCACATTATTTCTTATTTGGACCATGTATGAAGTCCTAATATTTAGGAAACATATAAAAGATTCTCCAATAAAGTAAAATAATCGATTACATAGCATCATTAAAATTGTATTGGATCAAAAATTTAGTTCTGAAAATCAATCGTGTAACTTTAAAGTCAGGTACAAATATTTAATTTATAGATTTTTTCTAACATTTACTAGTAGTATAAATAAAAATAGATAATACACTTTCATATAATATTTGAACCCCCTTCATATTCAAATAATATATTATCTTTATCGTTCTTTAGTATAATATTTAAAAATTATATTCAACTATTAGAACAAATAATTAAGTATTTTATTTTCATCAATTTCACCTGTAATATTTTTGAAAATTACACTCAATAATAACAAAATAAATAAAAAAATATTTAAAATTTTAAAAAATTAAAAATAAATTTTATTGTATGCGGTGAAATCAAAGGACTTGATTTCTCGCTATCAAGCCACTTCAGAAGAATGCCTCGAGAACTCGAGGACGTGAAGCCACGACCGAGTTCCCTCCATCAGGGCTCGTCGGGGCCCGACTCGAAGAAGACGGAGGACGGGGCTAAAACAGAAGGGGAAGTTCCTTAGGCACACAGCTAAGTCTGACAGGGCCGGCCTATCCAGAGCCTACACCGAAGTATGGCGTCTAGTCGTCACATCTCCATACTTTACAATTAATGCCCATGTACTATAGTCGGGTTCCCCTCATATATAAAGGGAACCCACACTACCCTGTAAAGGGCTAATGTTACTCCAACTATTTTTCCACAAGATCAATAATACCTCTCTCTCTTCTCTCTAACTCAATTGCTCTCACTGGCTCGAGGCTCGAGGCCACTTTAGCATTTATTGCTTTCTTACTTGTTCTTTATTTATCGCTTGGCCTTGGCCATATAGAGCTTTGTTTGATCATAACCTAACTGTTATCCCATTCCCGACTATCCCCGATAGCTTGAGCTCGACCTGAATATCGATCCCGAGGTCCCCTATCGACCAGTCCTATACCCGGGCAGCAGGCCTCTTGGTTTGATTACTGCTTCGTTTTAGCTTGCATTTCATCATTAAACTTCATATTCCTAGCATCATCTGCTCTAACAACTAGCATAAAAATAGATCGCGTATTTTTAGAATCTCATTTACAAATTTAATTGTTGTTACCATTTTCACGGTAAACAGTTTGGCGCCCACCGTGGGGCTAAAAATAATAGTGATTATTTCTTGCTGGTTTCATTGCACAAACGCAAGTTACCTTCCACACTTCTTCTTGTCCAAGATCTCTTGATTCCAGGTCAAAATGTCTGGCTTGGTAAACAGAATTGAGAACGACAGCCTTGAAAACCACGGGGAAAATGAAGTGGCCGTCCCGGCCGCTGGAGCGCCGCCACAGAATCTCGATAACGTGCTCGGACCAATTCTAGCGGACGCGAATTCATAGGACGCACAACAAGTCGACGAAACTTCCCACACTGACAGGAGCATACGACACAGCGACTGACAGGAAGCCCAAATAACCCTAGCCCAGGAAGAATAGGAAGTTAGTCTTCATGTTATTTTTGAAATGTTGCAGGCACAGTAGTTGGCTATCGCTCAGTTGCAAAGCCATCCGGAGACTCCCAGTACAGTAGCGCTAGAATCAGCTCCCCCCGCCGAAGAAGTACCCGAGAGATCAAGCAACAACGGATCAATAACCGACCCTGCCATAGCAAAGATGCTTGGGGATCTCTCCAAAAGGATCGAGTCAGGTTCGCAAAATATCATGCAACAGCCGTTCCCCAAGGAAGCGGTCCCGGAACCCGTTCACGGAAGTCCGGAATGCCAAAACTCCCTAAGTACAACAGGACCTCATATCCCGACGATCACATCGCCGCATATACGTGCGCAGGTAAAGGAAACGACCCTCAAGATGCGGAGTCCGAGCCCGTCTTATTGAAAAGGTTCGGGGAAACGCTCTTAAAAGGAACCATGATGTGGCGTCGTGACCTAGCACCCGACCCCACAAACTCGCTTACCGTGCCGGCAGATTCCTCCATAGAGACATGCGCTGATGCCATCGAAGTAGCGACGGGAGAGCCCGACACATCCGGGGCCGAACAAAGAGAGAATGAAACACCACAGGAATTCGCACCTTATTCCCTGATAGAACGAACGAGGTCACCCCCAGTTTCAGATGACTAGGTAACACAGGCCTTCGCCCAAAGCCTAAACAAACCAAGCCCAACGACTTCAGGGCAGGTCAAACGAAACTTGATCAGATACCCAGCCAAGATCTGGTCGGATGCCCGTGCTCGGCACCAGCCAAGAATTTGGGTCGTGGATGACCATCCGGGAGCCTCATCGGGCTCAATATACCCAAGCGGGCTCCTGACAAAGAAACTAATGTCAAACAGAGGGAGGTACCACCCATGCACCACGGATAGGAGGACGCCCCAAGATGCAATCTACCTTGCGACGATCAGAAAATGGCCCGAGGGCAACATCCTCGAGGAATATTTAACAAAATCAGATTCGACGAGGACGCATGACCGACAGGGGCACCTCGCCCATCAAAGTACAATTTCAGCATTGCTATATCAAACATTGTGTTCACCATAAGCTAAAACCAGGGATGCCAAACGGCTCAGACCTATTCGACCAAATCCCCCTCAAAGGAATCACAACCCGATGCAGGAACTGGATGGCGCGCACGACCACGGGGTCAAAATTGGCCACCATCTTAGGAGGAAAACAACCATGCTACTCAATAAAAATCTCCACCGAGTACTGTTGAACGATCAGGCTCGAATTCAGCCCCGAGGGAGGAAGGCAACCAGGAAGAACGAAGCAAATGAGTCATGACCTATTGCCACGATAGTGGAGGAGCGACGACACCCTCCAAGGACTCATTAAATGGAAAGTAAGAATGCTCGTTACCAGGAAAAGGTGGCTCCGGGGACCCGTTCCGGAGGACACCCTCACATCTAGAAAAAAACACGCTGAGACTTCGCCTCGGCCTCACACTGACGCATTGGTAACCTTCTCCCTTATTTGATCTATTTCAAATAAAACATGAGCTCCTGAATTCAGGTGGTTCGATCAACACTTCAACATTGTCAGGCCGAGGTTAATATTGCAGCTTGGACCGCTGGGTCAAAACACGACCACCTCTCGAATCTTTAACAAATTCCAGATGGCGATCGCTACAGCAAGGAGAAAGACCATTCTCTCGGTACCGCACGGCTTGCTCAGATGGGAACGCCGAGTCCCACATCGTCAAAGGAGGCGCAAGGCACGGATGTCTTATTCAGACGGCCACGAGTGCACCGCACGAAGACAGCGCCACCCCCACTTCGCCCGAGGGATGAAATTCCACGCAAAGGACAAAATTAAAACCGTGAGCGGAAAATAATACGCGGCAAGAGGAAATTCCTCATTATATGACACATCACCAACATCAACACCTCCACTCTCGAAAGGATCAAAGGGTAAGCGAGCCACATCTTCAGCCAAGTCCGATTAAACACGGCGGAGGGCCATACTAGAATCCACGCTCTAAAATAGCAGGAACCTATCAAACCGCGGAACATCGCCTACACACCTGCGGTAAAGAAAAATTAGCTCCTTCCTTCGTTGTTTTTTTACTAACCTGTATGCAGATATCCAGCCAGGGCATTTGGAAGTGGTAGATCTGCCCGAGGACCCCAAGGCCTTAACAGGACCTGTCGCACTCTTTCCCCTCGGCCGAACTTCCGCCCTAAAGAGGGTCTCGCCAACGAGGTTCTTAGCGGAGCAACGTACCCCTTAAGGAGAACCTGGCAAGATCGTCAGCCTTCCTTCTACTATCAAACGGTGGAGGACACCCTCCCCCTCTCTAAAAGCTCCGACCGCTCAGAAGGGCGGGGAAACGCCAGATCGAGTTTCAATTGGGAATCATGTACTAGACCAAACGGTCCAAGGAGCCGCGCCTGTGCGGGTCGAGCTCACAATAACGAAACGATATGTATTTACACCAAGCAATAAAATAATATCTTTTAGCATCTCATATTCCGAAAGAGGAAATTTCAGTATACTCTCGATAAGGATCCCTCCACCGAATGCGTACCGAAGTACTCGGAGACTTGATGTCGGTAATTTGGCATTCGCACGACCCCATGGTCGGAACTCCGGGCTCATAAAGCCCCAGCAATGTAACTCCGAGCTCACGAATGACGGCCTTCGAGCCTAAGAAAAATCGATGACTCGGAGACTGTCACCAATCGCCTTACACTGGGAAACACGAGGCCATAAGACCCCCGAGCAGGCAGACTCGGTATAACCAGATCTATTCTACATAGCAACACAAATTGTAAGACCTCAATAGGCATGACAAAACTATAAGACCTCAACAGGCATGACAAACTGTAAGACCTCAACAGGAATGAACAATTTTTTAAGACTTTACTACAGGCATAAAACTCAAAATCCCGAAGTTTAGGCTATACGTCGCATTTGTAAGAATCCCCGAAAGGGCATACCCTCGGTGTAGACGCCTAAACTATCACTCGGGAACAAAAATGGCTATGGCCAAACACATATGACTCCGGTCAAAATGGCTGATCCAGCCAAAATAACGTGCCTCGGGGATGCCCGGCCGTCGCTAAACAAAATTGCAGGCCATTACTTCGAATATACTTCGGAAAGAACCAGTAAAAACAAGTTTCGCTCAACAAGCAAACGAGCTTTGACCATGTCATCTCCAAATCACAAGGCTTCGACCTACTTAGCCTACAAGCTAAAAACCTTCTGAGGTGCTCGAACATCGCCGCTAATGACTTGAAATCGAGGTTCTTCTCGAACCGATGATGGGTTAGGCAAAATTATTTCAAACAGACTTTAACGAGAGGAATACAAAGCCTACAAAATGCCTATGGTCAAAAGCATAAGAGCCACTATCGCCAGCCAAATAAGACTCCGGGTCACACACTAAAAGGTCTCAACGACCAAATAGCATAAGAGCCATTGTCGCCAGCTTGAAATTGACAACTTGAGGATTAAAATGAGCTCGCGTCGTAACCTTATTCGGAGATCGAATCCAAAATAGTTAACTATACAAGCCTCCGGGCCATATATTAAAAGGTCTCAACGACCAAACAGCGTTAGAGCCACTATCGCCAGCTTGAAAATCGAAAAAACTTGAGGGTCAATTAAAGCTCGAGTCGCAACGCGACTCGGAGACTAGACCCAAAATAGTTGAAACAACAAATGACCAAGGACGAGAAATAGAAACCACCGTCATCCGCCCATGCAGGAACAAAAAACTTGAGGGTCAATTGAAGCTCGAGTCGCAACGCAACTCGGAGACTGAACCCAAAATAGTGGAAACAACAAATTCCCAAAGGCGAGAAATTAAGACGATTATCATCCGCTTATGTAGGCACAGGTGACTGGAGGCCTTTTGAAGAAGTCGAAGCCGCCCCACATATCTACGGGAAATAACGACGATTCATCTATCTGGAGTGAGCCCCGGGACGCCAACGGTCTCAACACAGATCGATGAAGGTGATACCTGACCCTAGAGGCATCCATCGACGAGAAGCCAGGCCTCAAGGAGTCAACCGTATTGTCTCCAGTTTCAAGGCAGCATCCGACCTCGAGGATCTCTGCCAAAAAAGAAGTCAGGATTCGGGAAGCTTTCAACGTCATCACTCGACTCAAGGCGGTACCCGATCTCATGGTTTTGTTTTCTAAAAAGAAAATTAAGCACACGAAGCTCCGATCACGAAGGCTCCAGGAAGGCTCGAGGTAGCGCTTGAGTACAGGCAACCTCTCAATAGAAGTCTATCCCCTACGCTTTAAAACTCTATCTGCATCAAGTTCAAAAAAGAGCCCCAGGTACCCAAAGCTGACCTTCGCTCACGTTACCGCTATCGAAAACTCCAAAACTCAGTGTACTATCTCCACGCAACTCGGAGGGCCCGACAGCCCAAACCTATCGGATTAATTCATGCTTGGTATGAGGTACGATGAGGGGCTCGAAAAATAGCCATGTCAATCAGCAGAGGATTGGAAATAATGCTCGCGTCCGAGTTAGATATCAGCAGTCAACAACAAAGGAAAACATTTGAAGACCTCGAAAGGAACAAGAACATGTAATAATAAGGCAAGAATCAAAAACAGAAGTCAAGGAAGTATATTCATATTCATAAAAATCCATATACAACAGCCCTCGAGGGGTCCTTACATACAATTACAAAAGCCTACAAAGGATCTCTACACCAAGAACGAAGAAACAGAAGGATGCACACGCGAAGTAAAAGCCTAGAGACCGGTCTACCTTTGAAGGTTCGCCTCCTACAACGGGCGCCTCTGGACGCGCATCCTCAGAAGCCTCACCCCGGCCTTCCACACTGATATCCCCAAGGGATAGGGTGAGAAACAAGAAGGGATGAAAAAATGCCATAGCTCTCCGAAGCTCGAGGACCCTCGCTGGCCAAGAGAACCTCGGAGAGACAACGGACCAAACAAGTCTCAGTCCTACTTGCACGGCTACTTAGAGTCTACTTCTTGGAACATCTAGCCGTACAAGCCCCCAGCTCAGGGCAGAGCACCACGTCGAGCTGGGGTATGAAGGTGAGCAACGGTGTATAATCTGAGCCCCCCTTGTGAGCAGCGGTATGTAATCCAAAGAGCATTATCGAGCAAGGAAAGTTGACCCTTGTATGTCATCATCTCGAGCAAACAACAGCAAATGTAACAATGTCCACAACAACGATAGGACAGCATGATCATGCTCGACAAAGGGAAACTCCGGCAACAGACCACAGCATAGCCTGTGGGAGCTCTGCCGAATGGCCTTGAGGTCATGAGACCCAAACATGATGTTCAAGGATGGAGGAAGATGATAAGAAGAAATGGGCAAATAAGCCAACAGAGGTACTAGGATAGAAAAATCAATGCCAAGGCACCCCCATTTATAGGGGGTAGCGACACGATCATCGCGGCTTTGGAAGATTGATCGGCGGATGCAATTACTGCGCTCTTGAAAAATCGAATCGATGGCGGTACACTCACCTCGGAGAACGGGAATCAGCAGCGCGTTAAATATTGTCGAAATTCACAAGTCCGTGGGGCACCCTGGTTGCCACAAAACTCGCGCCACAGGTTGCATCATTGGTATGACGTCACCATAAGAAGTTCGAGGAGTCAGGTGTCAGAATCATTTCCCATCGCTTCGTTCTGGGAAACACGGAGACTATCTGTATGCGGCAAAATCAGAGGACTTGATTTCTCACTATCAAGCCACTTCGGAAGAATGCCTCGAGACCCCGAGGACGTGAAGCCATGACCGAGTTCCCTCCCTCGAGGCTCGTCGGGGCACGACTCGAAGAAGACGGAGGACGAGGCTAGAACAGAAGGGGAAGTTCCCTAGGCACACAGCTAAGTCAGACAGGGCCGGCCTATCCAGAGCCTACACCGAAGCATGGCGTCTAGTCGTCACATCTCCATACTTTACAATTAATGCCCATGTACTATAGCCGGGTTCCACTCCTATATAAAGGGAACTCACACTACCTTGTAAAGGGCTGATGTTACTCCAACTATTTCTCCACAAGATCAATAATATCTCTCTCTTCTCTCTAACTCGCTTGCTCTTACTGGCTCGAGGCCACTTTAGCATTTATCGCTTTCTTACTTGTTCTTTATTTATCGCTTAACCTTGGCCATATAGAACTTTGTTTGATCATAACCTAACTGTTATCCCATTTTCGACTATCCCCGATAGCTCGAGCTCGACCCGGATATCGATCCTGAGGTCCCCCATCGACCAGTCCTATACCCGGGCAGCAGGCCTCTCGGTTTGATTACTGCCTCGTTTTAGCTTGCATTTCATCATTAAACTTCATATTCCTAGCATCATCTGCTCTAACAACTAGCATAAAAATAGATCACGTATTTTTAGAATCCCATTTACAAATTTAATTGTTGTTACCATTTTCACGGCAAACATTTATATTAGATAAGATTGAAGGATAATAATCTAAGATATAACTTGAGATTATCCAATTTCATGTTTGGTTGAATTGTTTTCGGTATAAGAAAACCAATATTAAATGTAACAATAAAATTTTATCCAAGTTTTATATATGGAAAATCAAATATAATTTTTATGTTATACTACATATTTTTTATTTTTAATTCAATGAACCAAATATTTATAAATTGAAAGTATATCTAATAAATATTTGTTTCTTGTTCTAATTTTTGCATTATAATACAAGTATAATTTTTTTTGAATCAAAAGACCTCGTAGTGTAGATAAACTTATTTTTATAAGGGAAAGGATTGGCGCTAAAAATATTTAGATAATAGAAAAAAATTAAGTATAATATAATATTTAGAGTCAAATTGATAAAATTACGGACGTGAAACAATAATAAGATAGGAAAAGACAATATTATGTATTCTAAATAAATTTATTAATTTTTTTCTTTTTAATTTATTTTAACAAACGACAACTTCATATGTCTTTTACTACATTTCTTAGTTATTTTTGTAAAATATATTAACTCAATATCAGCCCTTTTTATATTTTACACCATAGTTATCAATTTTTCCTTGAACTACAGGGAGAACCTCTTCATTTCCAAATATCTAAAGAGAAAAAAAAAAGATTTAATTTTTAAATAAGTTTTACTTAATAAATATTTAAAGAAATTTGATAATAATATTTATGCATTACTTTCTTATTTTTAATAATAGGTCACGGAAATAACTATATATATCATAAGATACTCCCGTAGAGGTTTTAGAAATAAGAATAAAATATTTAAGGATTTTTATAAAAGGAATTTCTTTCTTTATTGAACTGGCTAACGGGATCAACATTCATCATTTTTTAAGAAAATTACTTTTGGTTGTATAACCCAAAGATATTTTTTTAAATATTCCTTTTGTGATTTTTTAAATTAATATTATGAGGTACACGCGCAAAGTGCGTACCCTAAGACTAGTAATTATATGGTACGTCGAGGAGGTTAATACATGATTCTTTCCCTCTTTATTCCTTAGACTCCACTCAACCTTTTTGTCACAATCCAAAATCCACTCAGGGTCGTAATGGCACCAGACACTACTGTCAGGCAAGTCAGTACCAAGAAGTTAATTAAATTCTCATTTTAGTATTTATTGAAATCATTTCTTTTATACATTAAACAATAAATAATAAAATTCACTGAAATAAAAATAATGTCTTTAACAAACTTAATATTGAATAATCCCCTAGTCATCCCAGAACCCGGTGTCGCAAGTGCATGAGCTATTTCTAGGAAACAATGTAATACAATAACCGTCCGGAATACAAATTGGACAGTAGAGAAAATACAATACAGTACTAAGAAGGAGACTCTGCTGGCTGCGGGTCATCTCGAGGAGTGTAGCTCACCTAAGTCTCCGTATCAACCATGTCGTTGTACCGAATTAGGCCACTAGACATACATGAGCCTGTGCAACAAAAATGCACTGCAAGTGTAGTATGAGTACAAAAGCAACGTATACCCAGTAAGTATCTCGTCTAATCTCGAAGAAATAGAGACGAGAGGTCGACTTCGACCCTTACTAGTGGTCCAATAATAATATACCAATAATATACTAAATCGAGGATTTTCATAAAAATAGATGTAACTCAATGGCATGAGGCAAGTAAAAAATGCTTTCATTTATAGGAAATTTTCAAATTCATTTTCATCAATTATACATTTATCTCATGCCAGAGAGAACAAATATCAACATCTATGAATCTTAAGGCAAGCAATACAAGCTTGCGCAAATCATGTAGAGGTCGTACCGCCCAATCCAACAAATATTTAAACTGTGTACTGCCAGAGGGTCGAATGGCGTGAACCATATATGCATCTATTACCCGGATCGCAAATCATACGTGCGACGCGGTCAAATAAAAATAATAGAGTTACGCCGCTCACGAATCATACATGCAACACAGATACACATAGATACACACATTCAAACAATCAATCAAGACTTCATCGGGAAACAACTGCCTAAGGAAATGATAATTTTCTCTTTTAACGGTCAAGAAAATGATGTTTACTTTTAGAAATTCATTTGCCGGGTTCGATGTGATTTAATCATATTAAATTGACAATAAAGTTACAAGTACGGCAAGTAAGCATGCTTTTGGATCCTAGACTACCCGGACTTAAGCATTTTAGTAGCTACACACGGACTCTCGTCACCTCGTGCGTACGTAGCCCCCACAAATAGAATCACATATCCAATTATTTCACCTATGGGGACAATTCCCTCTTACAAGGTTAGAAAGGAGACTTACCTCGCTCCGAAGTTCCATAACCGGCATTTCACACCCTTCCGTAGACTCAAATCGATGCACAACACTCAAAAACTAGCCAATAATTATGCAAACCCATTAATGTATGTTCAATTACTCATAATAATCCAATTTGTAACAATTTTTAATCACGATCGAAAAGTTGACAAAATCGCCCTCGGGCCCACTTACCCGGATTTTGAAATTTTTTGAAGATAAAATTTGCCCACAACCTCACGAACTCAAATATATAATTTACTCTCAATTTCATGTCCAAAATCGTGGTCAAAATCCAAGAATTCCAAATTTCTAGGTTTTTCCTCAAACCCCAAGTTTCTACTAATTTCCATACTTTAATGCGTATCAAATCATGTATTTAACTGATAATGAGTGGGAACAACTTACCTTGTGATTCTTGAAGAATATCTCCCCTTGAAGCTCTCCAAAATCGCCCAAGCCACATGAAAAAATGGGAGAAAAATAGCCAACTCCCGATTTTAAATAACCCTTCTACCCAGACAACTTTTGCATCTGCTGTCCATTAGCCGCTTCTGCGACGTCTTCTTCGCATCTATGCCCTTACCTGCTTTTGCAGCCTCCACCTTCGCACCTATGCGCCCGCAGGTGTGCCCAAACATCCGCTTCTGCGACTCCCCTGCTCCAGTCCTTTTCCGCTTCTACGACTTCCTTCCCGCTTCTGCGGGCTCGCGCCTGCAGTGCCCACTCCGCAAGTGCAATTACATCAGCAGTCCTCCAACTTCAGCAGTTCCTCAATTCTAAACCTTGATCCGTTAACCACCTGTAATCGACCCAAAGCCCTCAGGACCTCACCGAGACATACCAACAACTCCTAGAACACCATACGAACTTAGTCGAGCCCTCGAATCACACCAAACAATGTTAAAATCACGAATCAACCCCCAATTCAAACATGTCACGACCCTAGTTCACCAACCGTGAACATGTCATGACGGCACCTAGTCTCCGTGACTAGGTAAGCCTAACACTTGCGGAAACATAATAATTGTGGAAAAATAGAATACCATATTTAATTATCTAAAAAGGAAATTGTACTGAATGTCGCTCGGCATATACAACTCAATACCTCAAGACTAAAACAATCCCAAAACCCGGAAACTCACGGGAAAACACAGGCTACAGAAATGTATAGTGAGGCTCCAAACTCCAGAATATCTAACAAACGGAAGGAAAGAGAACTAAGTACTAAATACAGAATAAAGAGGGAAACCCGTTGGTCTGCGGACGCAACAGATCTACCTCGAAGTCTCTGTAGTCCTCCTGCCTCACTGATAGTGTGCCTGAGTAGAGGTACCTGGATCTGCACATGAAAAACATGCGCAGAAGAGGCGTGAGTACACCACAGCGGTACTCAGTAAGTGCCAATCCTAACCTCGGTTGGGTAGTGACGGGAAGGTCAGGGCCCTACTGAGGTTATATAAAATATAAAGATGGCAGGATAAGATAAGCAGTGCAATTGAGAACCTACAGTAAGAATCTATGCGGGATAATAAGAGTACAATAACGGAAACAATGATGAAAGCAAACCATAAGAAAAGTAACCGGGGATCTCTAAGTATCCCGAGGATCTCTTAGTATCCTCGACATGTACTAGGGATCTCTTGGTATCCCGAGGATCTCTCGGTATCCTCAATATAAGCCAGGGATCTCTTGGTATCCTCAATATGTACTAGGGATCTCTTGGTATCCCGAGGATCTCTCGGTATCCTCAATATATGTGCGGGGGATCTCCCGGGAATCTAACCCGTAGTCCTAAAGTAAATGTGCAGGGGGAATCTCCCGAGAATCTAACCCGTAGTCCCAAAGTAAATGTGCAGGGGGAATCTCCCGGGAATCTAACCCGTAGTCCCAATTTAAAACACAGAGCAGCAACACAAGAATATTAAATTAAATGCTAATTTCGTACCAAGTAAACATTTATTTCTAGCCTAACATGCTTCACGTAATGCAATTCAGGCAATTTAAGCAAATAGGCAATTAAGTCAACTAAACATGCCTTTCTAGACTAGCAACATGCTAAATTCACAAGTAGAATAAAACAAGAAAAGAACTCAATTGAAATACTTAAGGAAAAATCGGGTTTTCAATAATTAGCTCAAGTACGCGCTCGTCACCTCACGTACAGGGCATTTCAATTATCAAATATAGCACATTCTAAGGGGAAAAGTCCCCCACACAAGGTTAGACAAGCCACTTACCTCGAACCGACTCAAAATCAACTAGAAATCACGCTTTTGCCACGAGTATCCGACTCCAAATGGTCCAAATCTAATCAATTCAATTGCATATCGTAAATATCATCTCAAACAAATGATCCTATGTTTTAATTCAAAGCTAATACGCAAAATTATGGAAAATGACCAAAACGCCCCTCGGGCCCACATCTCGGAATCGGTAAAAATTTATATTCCCAGAAATCTCGCACTCTCACGAGTCTAACCATACAAAAATTATACAATTCCGACACTATTTGGTCCTTTAAATCATCATTTTACATTCTTGAAAGGTTTCACAATTTTCTTCCCAAATTCCCTCTCAAATCACGGATTAAATGATGAATTCAGTGTTAGATTCATGTATTCTAGCTATGGACCAATTTCACATAGGATTCAAGCCTAAGAACTCCAAGAACTCTTAAATTATGTTTTCGATCAAAAACTGTATCAAATCTCGTCCGAATGACCTGAAATTTTGCACACACATCCCAAATGACATGACGGAGCTACTGAAACTTCCGAAACTCCATTCTGACCTCAGATCAAAATCTCACTATCGGACCAGAAACTTCAAAAATTCAAACTTCGGCATTTCAAGCCTAAATTAGCTATGGACCTCCAAAACACATTCCGAACACGCTCTCAGCCCCAAATTCACCTAACGGAGCTAACGGAACCGTCGGATTTCCATTCCAAGGCTATCTCCCCACTGTTCTGACTTCGGTCAACTTTCTAACACTTAATCTCTCATTTAGGGACTAAGTGTCCCAAAACTTCTCAAAACTCAAAACCGAGCATCCCGGCAAATCACATTAGCAGAAATAAACTTGGGGAAAGCAGTTAATAGGGGATCAGGGCATTAATTCTTAAGACGACCGGTCGGGTCGTCACAAAACATAAACAACTTGAAACTTCAATTTCTACTTTCGACGTTGAAACCCATCAAATCACGTCCGATTGACCTCAAATTTTGCACACAAGTCATATTCAACATCACAGACCTACTCCAACTTTCTAAATCGGAATCCTTCCCAGATATCAAAAAGTCCACTATCTGTCAAACTTCTCAAAAGCTTTCAAATTTCTAACTTTAGCCAAATGACTCCAAAATGACCTACAGACTTTCAAATCCACTTTTGATCGCGCTCCCAATACCAGAATAACCCTACAGAGCTATCCCTAGAGTCGGAATCCCAAACTGACATCGATAACACTGAAATGCACTTCAACCCAAATTTATGAAATTCTTTAAAAATGCTAACTTCCACAATAGGCGCTGAAACGCTCCCGAGTCATCCAAAATCCGATCCGGACATACGTCCAAGTCCAATATCATCATATGAACCTGTTGGAACCTTCAAATCCCGATTTCGAAGTCGATTACTCATAAATCAAACCTTACTCAATTCTTTCAACTTAAAGCTTCCGAAATGGGAATTTTCTTTCCAAACTTCCCGAAATTCAATTCCGACCACGCATACAAGTGATAATACCTGAAGTAAAGCTGCTCATAGCCTCAAACTGTTGAACGATGTGCTAGAGATCAAAACGACCGGTCGGGTCGTTACACTTTTATTATTAATTTCTCTTTTTTTGTTATTTTCACCCTCTTTCCTACCGTTACTTCCTATATTACATTGTGTCTTCCTTCTTTCCTTTTCTCCCACAATCATACGGTTACTCTAGGAAAAACCTTTTGCTCCCTTCTTTATGCCAACGAATTTCTATTTTCTTTTTGAATTCTCTACAAAATTTCATAAGTTTTTTATTTTATTTTAATAGTCCCATAAATTAAGAGAAATAATAAGAAACATAGCATTTCAATTTTCTTCTGCTTGCTTACACTGATTTACATTTCTCTCTTTTTATTTGAGACTAATGAATGGAAAATATTGCTATGTTATCCTTCAAACATCAAGATTTTTAATTATTTCAATGATTCTGAAACACTTAAAACAAACAAAAAATTTAGCTTTTGTAATCGCATAAGAAGAAAGGAGTATCAAGAATATCTAAGTTCAAAATTTTATTTCAAAGACTCTGAAACACCCTAACATACATAAACTTAGTTATTGCAGTAAAAAAAACTAAAGCTTATAACTTTGATACTAAAACTCTAAAGTAACACCACATCCCACAAAAATGAAGTTTTTGTGTAGTTGCATAAGAAGAAGAAGAAGAAAAGAGCATAAATAATTTAAAGTACCAAACTTTAAACTACTTAAAAAGGAACAATGGAAGTAGAGTTATTGTCTCTTATGATCGATGAAAAGTTCAACATTCTATTAGAGTAGTTCCCTGTTTTGCTATTTGATTTACAAACTTTTGCATCAAATACATGAACCACACAAACTGAAAGAGTCCTTTTATTCTTGCTTCATCACTTTTGTAGATCCAAAATGATCCAAAATGATGTTGTTATTACATAACATAAATGGAAAGAGCTAACCTTCCTCTTGTTGAACACATTTTGTAGTAAAAAAACATCTCCATTCGTATACCTTTTTCCCCTTACACAAGGAATTAAAATTTGAAATCTATTTCAAACTCACATAAGGTATATAGCATTATCTACAACTTCAACGAAATAGAAGGAGAATTATTTCAAATCTACAACGAGTATTGTATATCGGTAAAACCGAGCCCACCCGATGTTACTGATTAACGGAGACCAGGGGGATGGATCAAGGATCGGCCTCGTAGTATATCAGACTGAGACATGAGGATAAGAAGTACCTATCGAGATCGAGACCAAACGGGATAGACATTGAGCAAGACCGAAAGCATAATAATAGAAAGGCGAGATATCCATGACTGGTCGAGGATCGTGGCGGAAATCTCAAAACGGATCAAATCAAGAATGGTTGTTTAGCTAATCATGAGATTTACTTCTGTAATTAGAACTGTACCATAAGTGAAATTCCTCTACTATATAAAAGGGGGTTCTAATCATTTGTAACCATCTCATTCTTGCATATCAAAGCAATACAATACTCTTTTTCTCTTACTCTCTTGTTCATCAGTTTATTTCACATTCCATAACTCTATTCTCAGTCGGTTCGAGGGCGACCTAGATCGAGGGCTGAATTGCATTTCAATATAGGTTTGCTTTACTTTGCTGTTAATTTCTATTATTAATCATCATATTTATCAACTGGTACTAGCTGAAATTACGTATCCTTAAAACCACTTATAAGTTTAATTGTTATCTGATTTTAAGGGTAAACAAGTATGACATGAGGTTGGAAATAAAAAAACAGCTTCCGTAGTTTAGCATGCAATTTCACATTCTAGAAATAAAGGTGTTTACCCTTAAATCGGATAACAATTAAATCTGTACGTGGTTTTAAGGATATATGGATTGATTCAACACAAATAATCAAGAATATTGGATAAACGAGTTAAAGACAAAATGAACTATCAAATCAGTTATGATGTTATGGTCTAGCCTAAACCTAGGTTTAATGATAATTTTTCTCTCGATTGGACTTTTGGCTCGAGCCCGATTATGAACAAAGAACAGAACAATTAAATAAGAACTTTTGCAGTAGCTAGAAAGCAGAGAATGAATTTGTATTGCTTTGATTCATATGTTACAACGTTTGTTACAAAATAAAAACTTCCCCTTTATATAGCAGGAGAGTTTCACCCCTAGTACAAGTCTAAAAAAAATTAAAAATCTTTCTTTCTCATTAATTACTGATTTGTAACGGTTATCGAGGAAGATATGCGCCATGATATCAGGTTAGGTATGGATATCACGTCCCTCTATTTGTCGTGCGTAATCGTTTCCATATTTCCCGAGGTCTTAGAGACCGTTCTAGGTCCGGGGAGCATTGCTTTATCATGCCCGATGATGAACACATCGTTCACCTTTCATGGATCTCGATATGATGGGTTCCCTGCCTTGATTTCAACCTCGTGCATCTGTGCCCTTCTTCTGTCTTCTTCGCCGGGAAATTGGGGTATGCATTGTCCCTGATTTTACCCGTATACAGATAGTCTCCTTGTTTTCAGGAGAGTAGGTTTGCCGAAATGATAGAAAACGACATATGAACCCCTATTCCTTTCTTTGTACGTTATAACTAAGATGAGCGGTAAACCAAAACGTTCCATCAGTCGCATCGTTCTGACTTTGGACATATGTCAGTCATCGACTGCCTGCCTTTGAATACAAAACACCGTGCATTGATTGTTTTTCCCCTATAAAAGCTTCAACCTTTTTCCTATCTTTCACTTTCCGACTCTAGATTTTATCACCGAACTTTCAAATGGCTTTCAACTTCTCCAAGTCTTATATCTTGTTCTTTGAGCCTTCATATCTTCATCTTCATCCTCATACATTTTCTTTGGACTTTCAACCCAGACGTTCATAATATCTTCAAATCTTCATATTTTTCTTCAAACCCTCATACTCTTCTTCAGACCTTCATATTTCACAAATTGCAATGGCAAAAACCTCCAAGTCAGTGCCTCATCAGCTACCCTTCATCTTCCCACCTGGTCGCAGATGTCAAGGTGGCCGTTCTCGAAGTGGCTTAGGAGCCTCCCATGAAGAGATTCATGTCCATGGGCTGCTCTATCGGGAATGATTTCAAGGTCGAGGAGGCCTCTATCCAACAAGACCGAGGCAATGGAGCATGTAGATACATATGTTGCATCATTGAAGAGACCCTACCCATAGCCCAAGCGAACTGTAAATGGGAGAGTACGGACGTGGTTGTTCCTAGGCCCAATGACGATGTCACTACTCACATGAAGGGGTATCTGAGTGTTTATACTTAACCCTTCATGCTCGCCCCGGTGGACCCTATAGTCCTTGCTTTCTGTAAAAGGTACAAGGTGTGCTTTGGCCAAATCCACCCGTCATTATAGAGGATTGTGATCCTCTTACGCCATTTTGTGAACAACACCAAATCCCCTTGGTTCAACCTCGAACATCTACTCTGCCTATACAGTCCCCGAATCTTCTGAGGGGGATTGATCAAACTCATTCGCCGAGAAAGAAAGGCTCCTTTATCGAGTATCGACGAGAACTGAGACTGAGGTAGGCAGGGGACTTTTGTTCAGGTAAAAATCAAAGACTTTAACCCTCCTGAGTTCCTGTTGTTCCCCGAGGAGTGGAACATATCCCGTAAGTATTGTCTTTCTTTAGTATTCCTTTCTTTTTCTATTCTTCTCTTATTACATGTGCTTATGGTTGTGCAGCTGTTGCCCAAGTTCCTGGTGCAATCCCCTAATTCAAGGAGTAGATCGAAGGGATCTATAAGCAGATGTCATACTCTGAGCACGCATGGCGCAAGCTTTCGAAGGGAAAATGGAAGGCCTGTTCTCATGGTGAGGCTCTTCCTTAAATAATTATCACCATGCTCTTAACTTACATATTGCTAACCTTTTCTCTTTTGTTATAGGTTTTTCTAAAACCGCCAAACTTAGGCCGTTGGACAAGGACAAGGATCTATACTCACTTGTCGAGCCCTCCGTTTTGGGGAAGACTGGGATGTTGCGAAGGAGGAGGAGAAGAAGAAGAAGAGAAAGTCCTTAGGTTCCTCGGACACCGAGGCGAAGAAGAAGAAAAGGGTGGCCATCCGGGTTTGTAAGCCCAAGAAGAGCACCAAGTCCAGGGTACCAGACCCTAATTCTCTCTACCAGCTCAAGGACAAGCCCGAAGATGAAGTCCTTTTTGTCTCTCATGGGTCAACCCTTAATGGGGGGGAGGGGTAGGCAATGATTGAGAAAAAGGATCATGAGGTCGATCCCCCTCTAACTCGGGAACCAGAGGAAGAGACAGAGGTTGTGGCCTCCTAGGAAGCCGCCCCTACTCGGAAAGAGGCAACTGGTGCTATTGACCTCGCGAAGATATCCTTCTATACCAAGTCTATGCTCGAAGAGGACAAAGGGGGAAAAGAGAAGTCAAAAAAGGGAGCGCAGGGCCTGGACGATGCCCTCAACATATTTTTTTGATGGCATGGATGTGGCTACACTGGAGGATTTTTCCGGGCTTGGTCACCTGGAGATCCTGAAGAAGGATGTGCCCTAGGCCGCTAGCAGGCCGAGTTCAAGCCCAAAACTAGTGAAGTAATTTCCTGCTCCAAGCATGGACCCAAGCGCAAGAGAACGGTCGTTCTTTCAATCCCAGAGGATGCTTGGGTCCTGTCTAATTTGGTGGGCATATCCAGCTACCTTTGATGCTTGGTGACTGAAGAGGACCAGGCGAAGATGAACGAGGTGGGCACGTCGAGCCTCTTCAATGAGGCGTAGCTGGCACTGAACCGGGTAAGGCGTCAACCCCTTTTACCCCTTTGTGAATCTCACTTAGGTTTTTGATTTCTTCTGCTAACTTTATTGTTTTTCAGGATTTAGTGTTTCACCAAGAAAGCATCCTCCAGTACTTCTTGGAGATTAGCCTGCTTGATCTTGAGCTCAAAGAGCGGGTCCAGAAAAAAGACATGTATAGAGCTCTTTGTGAGCAATAGGACGAGGCCCTTAAAGACCTCCCAGCTCTCTAGGCTGAGTAGGAAATAGTTCGGAATGAGGCCTCGACCCTGAAATGGGAACATGCTAACCTGGTTGAGAAGGTAAAGATCTTTAAGGCTAAAAACGAGCAGCTAGTCGTGGTGACTAACAACACAACTTCGGAGGCCCAACATAAGATAGACCTAATCAACCAGTTCTGGGACGAGATGGACGAGGTCAAGGCCAAGACCGAAGTATGGAAGGGCATGATGGACCTGCTGGCTTTGGAGAAGGAAGATGCAAAGGTGGAGCTGTCATCGGTCGAGAACCAATATGGGTGGTGAATGACAAAGCTGATAAGTGGTCTCAGCTGAATGATGACCTCCGGGCACAACTGAACTCGATCATCACAGAACGGACGTCCTTGGGCAAGAATATGCTACACTGAGGTACAAATTGGATGTGACCTCTGCTGATGCCGAGGAAATGGTGGACCAGTATAAGGCCAATATAGAGGCAGCCAAGACCCGCTTAAAGGCAAAGACTAAGTACATAAAGTGGTTATCCCGGAGAGAGACCCTTGAAGAGATACATGCCGGAGGCTTTGACCTATCACCCGAGATTGAAGAAGCTAGGAGATTCGAGGCCGAGGAAAAGGTTATCTATGAGCCCAAGGGTCCTGAAGGCTCTGAGGGTTCCGAGGTCTCTAAGGGATCCGAGGGCTCCGACGGTTCTGGTGACGAGTCGGGCCCTAGTGAAGACTACGCGTAGATGCCATAGTATTTTTCCAATTTTTCCGTATGTATTTTTTTTGTTTATTTTGAGGTTGTTCTATTGGGCATTTGTAAATATATTTTGGAGTACATAAAAATATTTCCTTTCTGGCAATATCATGTCTTTACTTTTTTAGCATCTTCTTGCAATTTCTATTTGCTTATTATTTTTTATGCCTTAGCATAAAATCAGACTTCGATGCCACTTTGTTTTACTTGTGGCTTCGAACCCTCAGTGAGATCGAGGGTTTTTATGATTCTTAAGTGTTTTTAGATGATGTTGTTTCTGAGGGTAACCATTTAGTAGGTTTCAAATTTTTGTAAAGGCCTTACTTTCTGGTTACAGACTTCGGACATCTTTCAGCCATTCTTAGGGTGGCCTTAGCCTTTTATATTTGGGCACCGCCTAATAGTTTTGGTGCCTATGGGATTTGGTAGCCCGAGTCGTCCAAATTTTCATCGGGTGACAGCCCCCCAATAGGGGTAGCCCGTGGGCTCGAGAGTCCCTAAGTGGGGGTAGCCCGTGGGATTTAGGATCTAGGATCGAGAAAATGCGTAGTAAAAAAGTGTAAGAAAGTAGAAATTTCTTTCATTGCTTCGTATGCAAGGTACACGATCGAAGGCGCATAAAAACTTGTGCCATGGCTAGATTTGACTATGTGGGCACGGTTCGTACGACCGTTTGGCCTTACAAGGAATCCTAACCACCAAGCCTTAGATTTTAGCACATAAAATTTCCTTTTTCCATTGCGACAGATCTTAATCTGAGGGTGATAGCCCCCAGTATTCGAGGTCCAACTCGTGAGGGTTCAGATACTGTTGACCTGAAGCAAACGATCATTAATTCCGGTTTCAAACCAGTCTTTAAATTTAAGGTAGCACGTTTTACTATTGCCTTATTAAAAACCTTGCCGAAAAACCCACTTCGGGACAAAACCGGTTCAAGGAAAAAAGAGTGCAACACGTCCTTTTAGACCCAATAGCAACATTCGTCCTTGGTTGATTACCTGCATACATTAGTCCGATTTTTAACATGATTAAAAAGTAACTGAGTTTGTACCTTAGCACTAGTATCGCTTTAAGTGTGTCACATTCTAGTTGTTTGGTAGTTGCACGGTGTTTCCTGCTTCGGGTTTATATGAGCCTCTGTTGTTATTCCAATGACTCAATATGGTCCATCCCAATTGGGGCACAGTTTTCCTTTGTTCAGGTTCCTGGTGTGTAGTGTTACTTTTCTCAACACCAAATCCCTAACTTGAAAGTGTCAGAGGTTGGATCTTCGATTACAATACCTTTCTATTTGCTACTTCTGGGTGGCCATCCAGACCAGGGCGGCCTCCCGCCTTTCATCAAATAGTTTTAGGCTCATGATCATGGCCTTACTATTTGGCTTTTGGGTCACATATTGGAACCTGAGGCTTGGTTCTTCCACCTCGACTGGTATTACGGCTTCTTCTCTGTAGACCAAAGAAAATGGGGTGGCTCCAATGCTCGATTTTGAAGTGGTACGGTATGCCCACAAGACATCGAGCAGGATCTCCTACCATTTCCCTTTCAAACCAGTCAACCTCTTTTTCAGGTTTTGAATTATAGTCTTGTTCGTCGATTCCGCTTGCCCGTTGTCACTAGGATGATAAGGCATCGATAGAATCCTTTTGATCTTGTGGTTTTCGAAAAACTTACTCATCTTGTTGCTGATGAACTGTTTTTCGTTGTCGCAAACAATCTCGGTCGGTATCCCAAATCGACATATATGTGGTCCCATGTGAAGTCAATGACTTCTTTCTATCAGAACTTTTCAAACGCTTGGGCCTCAACCCATTTGGAAAAATAATCGGTCATGAATAGTATCAATTGAGCTTTTCCGGGTGCCTATGGCAGGAGATCGATGATGTCCATTCCCTACTTCATAAATAACCACGGGGACAGGATCGAGTGGAGAATTTCTCCCGATTTATGTATCATTGGGTCGTGTCTTTGGAAGTCATCACATTTCCGTACGAAGTCCTTCGCATCCTTCTCCATTTCAGTCTAGTAGTAGTCGACCCTAATTAGTTTCCAAACCATAGATTCCACCCCCAAATGGTTCCCGCATGTGCCTTCGTGAACTTCTCTTATGGCGTATTCGGTCTCCCCCAGTCCCAAGCATGTGGCTAGCGGGCCATCGAAGGTCCTCCTGAACAATTCCCCTTCAACCAAGTTAAATCTTGCAGCCTTGGTATGCAGGGCTCTCGATTCTTTGGAATCCGAAGGCAATTTTCCTGTCTTCAAGTAGTCTATGTATTTGTTCCTCCAATCCCAAGTTAAACTTGTTGAATTTAATTCAGTGTGGCCTTCTTCTATTACCGAGTTCATTAGCTACACTACTGCTCCGAACTGAATTCATCGGAATTGACCGACGACCCCAAGTTAGCCAATTCATTGGCCTCGTTGTTCTGATCTCGGGGTACATGTTGTAGGGTCCATTTCTTGAATTGGTGTAGGGTTACCTGTAATTTGTCCAAGTATCTTCACATTCATTCTTCTTTCACTTCAAACATTCTATTAACTTGATTTACCACAAGGAGGTTAGCTTTGATCACCTCAGCTCCAAGGCTTTTAGCCAATTCTAGACGTGCAATTATTGCCTCATACTTGGCATTGTTGTTAGTTAATTTCATAGTTCTAATAGATTGCCTTATTGCATTTCACGTAGGTGATTTCAGTACAATACCAAGCCCAGACTCCTTCACGTTCGATGCACCGTCCGTGAAAAGGGTCAAGATTCCCAAAATGGTCCTCGAGGTTAAAACTAATTCCCCTTCGAGTTTGGGTATTAATGCCGGCGTAAATTCAGCAACAAAGTTTGCCAAAATTTGAGATTTTATGGCGGTTCGGGGTTGATATTTGATATCGTACCCGCTAATTTCCACGGCCCATTTGACCAACCGACCTGAGATCTCGGGCTTGTGCATGATATTCCTTAGTGGGTAAGTGGTCGCGACACATATGAGACATTGAAATTTAGCTTCCTGGAGGCGCTTAGCAAAGCGAGCGCCAATTTTTTCAGGTGAGGATACCTTGATTCGGCCTCTCTCAGGGTTCTACTGACATAGTAAATAGGAAATTTCATACCTCTTTCCTCTCAAACTAAGACTCCACTTACCACTACCTCGAAAACCACCAAGTAGAGGTACAGTTGTTCGTCCACCTTCGTAGTGTGTAGCAGCGGGGACTCGATACGTACCGTTTGAGTTCCTCCAAAGCTTGCTAGCATTCTGGGGTCCCGAAAAGTTGTTCCTCTTCTTTAATAGTGAGAAAAATCGATGGCTCTTGTCCGAGGACCTCGAGATGAACCGGCCCAGGGTGGCTATACGCCCGGTCAATATTTGGAAAACCTTGACATTGTCCACTACGGTGATGTCCTCTATGGCCTTGATTTTTTCTGGGTTAATCTCGATCCCCCGATTGGATACCATGAACCCAAGAAATTTTTTCGATCCGACCCCGAATGCGCACTTCTTCGAGTCCAGCTTCATATTATATTTATTTAGTATGTTGAAGGTCTTCTGCAAATGTCTCAAATGGTCCCTTCTCGCAAGGACTTGACCAACATATTGTCAATATAAACTTCTATTGGTTTTCCTATCTGTTCTTCGGACATCCAGTTTACTAGGCATTGATAGGCGGCACCGGCGTTCTTTAATCCAAACGGCATTACATTATAAAAGTAGGTGCCAAATTTAGTGATGAAATAAGTCTTTTCTTAATCGTCTAGGTCCATCAGAATTTGGTTGTACTCGGAATAGGCATTGAGGAGGCTGAATATCTCATGCTCGGCCGTCACGTCAATTATCCGATCAATGTTAGGCAAAGGGAAAGAATCCTTAGGGCATGCTTTGTTTAGATCTTTATAATCTACACACATTCTTAGCTTATTCCCTTTTTTAGGCACTACAACTATATTAGCTAACCAGTGCGGATATTTAACTTCCCGGATGGATCCTATTTTAAGGAGTTTGGATATCTCGTCCTTGATGAACACATGCTTGATCTCGGACTGCAACTTCCTCTTTTGCTTAACCGGATAGAACTTCGGGTCCAAACTCAGCTTATGAGTGGTTACCTCTGGTAGGATTCCTGACATGTCAAGATGGGACCAAGCGAAATAATCTATGTTAGCTTTAAGAAAATCGATGAGTTTTTTCCTGGGCTCGAGGGTTAACCCCGTGCCCAGGTATACCTTTCGATCTGGTAGGTGTTCGATTAATATGAATTGCTCCAACTCCTTAACCGTCAATTTGGAGGCGTTCTTGGGACTCCATAATCATCCTCCTCGTCTACTCTTTGTTCCTTCGGTTCGGCCGAGACCGGCATTTGTGATTGCGAGACCGGCATTTGTTATTGCTATTTAATTTCTTCCTTTCTGGTTGGCTTCGTGTTCCTTGATGTCGAAACTGCAATCATTAAGATTACCTCATCGACTGTGAACATCTCCTTTGTAGCTAGCTGCTCTCCGTAGACAGTCTTGACTCCTCCTGGTGTAGGGAATTTCAGCACCTGGTGTAAGATCGAGTGTACTGCCCTCATGTTGTGAACCTACGGCCTTCCGAATAGGTCGTTATACTATATATTCCCTTCGATCACATAGAACTTCATTTCTTGGACCATCCCGGAGGTGTTCACCGGAAGGGTTATCTCCGATTTAGAGGTTTCGCATGCCATGTTAAACTAGTTCAACACCTAGACTGCTGGCACTATTTGGTCCTGTAACCCCAATTGCTCTACGACCCTCGATCTGATGATAGATCAATCAACACACGTTTCACTCAAGATTTATTGATAAGTACGGATATTACCAGCGCATCATTGTGAGGTTTCACGATGCCCTCGGCATCCTCATCTCTAAATGAAATGGTTTCCTCCGGGACATAATCTTAGGTGCGTTTTTCCCTTGTGATAGATACTTCAGTGGGCTTTATCATTGGCTCTTGGGGGATATCGACCCCTCCGATGATCATGTTGATGACATGCTGAGGCTCTTCTTGTTTGACCTGTTTGCTGGCGTCCCTGTTCCTGAAGTGGTTTTTGGATCGATCACTCAGAAACTCTTGGAGGTGTCTGTTGTTAAACAACCGGGCAACTTCTTCTCTCAATTGTCGGCAATCTGGTGTCTTATGACCATGAGTGCCTTGATACTTAAACATCAAATTAGGATCTATTTGGGTAGGTTCGGACTGTAATGGTCGAGGCCATTTTGTCTCCTTGATACGCCCGATAGTCGACACGATGCTAGCAGCATCAACGTTGAGGTTATACTCTGACAATCTCGGTGCTTCCCTACCCTCGAACGGCCTGTCAAAACCATTTTTGCTCATCGAACCTCAGCTACTTGGTCATCGATTGCTTCTCTTCTCGTTCCTCAGGGGGTGACACCCGGACCCATTTCCCCTTCGGTCCGCACTGTATGGTTGTTGCTGATCCCGAACCTATCTTGGCTTATGATCAATGGTTCTCTTAGATCTATCATCGGTCCTGATAGGGTAAACAGACCCGAAAGGAGCTCTCAGTTGGTCATCCTCGACCCTGATCTTTTACTGGTACTTGTCATGGATGTCGGCCCAGGTCACCTCCAGGTACTCTACCAAAAATTTGTTTTAGCTGTTGAGAGGACAAGGAACTTCGGAGTTTAATCCCCTGAGTAAATGCCTGGACCGCCGAATCATTTGCAACCGGAGGCAGGTCCATCCGTTCCATGTGGAACCTCAACACGAACTCCCTAAGCATCTCATTGTCTCTTTGTTTAACCTTGAAAAGGTCTAACTTTCTGGTCTCGACCTTGATGGCCCCAGCATGGATCATTACGAAAGCATCTGCTAGTATAGCAAAAGAGTCAATAGAATTTGGGGGTAAGTCGTGATACCATATCATTGCTCCTTTGGACAAAGTCTCCCCAAACTTCTTCAGTAACACCGAGTCAATTTCATCGTCTTCAAAGTCATTCCCTTGATTGCACACGTATAGGAGGTCACATGCTTGTTTGGATCTGTGGTTCCATTATACTTGGGAATAATCAGGCATATGAAACCTCTTCGGGATTGACTTCGGTGCTACGCTCAGAGGAAAAGGCTTCTGGATAAATTTCTTGAAATCCGGTCCCTTCAATATCGAGGGTGCTCCAGGGATTTGATCGACCCTGCAATTGAATGTTTCCACCTTTTTGTCATTAGCCTCAATTTTCTTCTGACCTTACTCCACCCGCTTCGTTAATGCTTCAATTCATTATCTCGGGGTTGACCCCGGGATTGACTTCACCCGGTCTTTCGGTGATTTGTTCGTTTCTTCGTGTGCTTTCCCGGGATAGTTCGGGCTCGACCCTTCTGGGGGAATGGCCTTGATTCTGTAGTTGCGCTATTGTCGCATATTGAGCCTGCAACATTTTAAAGATTAGCGGTTAGCTTACCCCATCACCTTCTCTTTCGGGCGCTTCTCGAGTTGTTGGTCGAGGTCCCCCGCGAATACTATTTTCGAGATCAGTTGGAAAATTAACGTCGATTGCCACCGGCGAGTTAGCATCAATTGGATCGGCGACTAGGATATTGTTGGGATTAGCAGGGGGCACCTCGTTGCTAGGCACCAAAAAATATTTTTTGCCATGATGGCCATACTCAGTGTCAACATTCAAGTGAGCAGACTGAAAGTTCGACATTTTTGGGCTAACATATAATTAAGACTTTAAAGAACAAGCATAAATAGGGTGTGTTATGGAGATTTGTATCAAATCACCACTATTATCCTTAGCCCCACAGTTGGCGCCAAACTATTTACCCTTAAATCGGATAACAATTAAATTTGTACGCGGTTTTAAGGATATGTGGATTGATTCAACACAAATAATCAAGAATATTAGATAAATGAGTTAAAGACAAAATAAACTATCAAATCAGTTATGATGTTATGGCCTAGCCGAACCTAGGTTGAATAGTAATTTTGCCCTCCATTGGACCCTCGACTCGAGCCCGATTATGAACAAAGAATAGAACAATTAAATAAGAACTTTTGCAGTGCTAGAAAGCAGAGAGTGAATTTGTATTACTTTGATTCGTGTGTTACAAAAGAAAAACTTCCCCTTTATATAGTAGAAGAGTTTTACCCCTAGTACAAGTCCAAAAAAGGTAAAAATCTTCGTTTCTCGTTAATTACTGACCCGTAGCCGTCATCGAACGAGATCTGCACCGTGATATCTGGTTAGGTACTGATATCATGGCCCTCTATCTGTCGTGCATAACTGCTTGCCATATTTTCTGAGGTCTTAGAGCTCGTTCTGGGTCCGGGGAGCGTTGCTTTATCACGCCCGATGATGAACAAATCATTCACCTTTCATGGATCTTGATATGAAGGGCTCCCCGCCTCGATTTCAACCTCATGCGTTCGTGCCCTTTTTCTGTCTTCTTCACAAAATCTGGGTATGCATTGTCCCCGATTTTATCCATATACAAAAGGTTCAAAAAATTCACATAATGAGTTAATTGTTGTAAAATATAACTGAAGTTATAACTAAATCTTGTATAAGCAGAAATATATAATTTATACTATATTAAAAGCACGAAGGTTCTTGGCGAAATATTTTCCCTTTTTATCCTTTAAAATTAGCTTTCACATTAGACAAAATAGTCATTTAATTATTTTCCTAATATTTAGAATTTTGAAATTAACTAAATATTGATTATTATATCTTTCCTTATTGAATTAGATTCTAATATTTAGGAGTTTAAATTCACGTGACGATTTACCTCAAATAAGGAAAGGATCCCCTTTGTTTTAAAACAGTATTATCCAAATATTCTACGGTAGTCTATGTAATATGTATACACGAACTTCATTTTACGTAGTTACAATAAATCCGATAATTAAGCATAAAATAATATGCTTTATAATATTACAACACATATTATATTTATGATACATGTCTTTATATTTAATATTCTTACAAAATCATAGTTAATTAATATATATTTTCTCCTTTTTTATCACTTAACCGTGATAAATTATTATAGTTTAGTCTTTGCATATTAACATATTATTTTTTTCTTTTTCAATATATTCACCACCGAGATTGAGAACTTCTTTTGGCACTATTTTCCGTTATTGAGTTAACTATTCTTCATTTACAAGACTTACACTTTAATTTTATAATTCAAACATAATTTTAAGTAAAATATTTATATGTTTTTTTTAAAACTTTTTACTCATTTAGAAAAGGTACACACGCAACGCGCGTATACACAAACTTCATTTTACACAGTTACTATAAATCTGGTAATTAAGCATAAAAATAATACTCCCTCTGTTCCAGTTTATGTGAACCTATTTCCTTTTTGGTCCGTTCCAAAAAGGATGACCCCTTTCTAAATTTGGTAACAATTTAGCTTAAACTTACAATTCTATCCTTAATGAGAAGCTTTTATAACCACACAAATACTCTGGGCCCCTTTTTGACTTATTTAGCATCTCAAATTCCAAAAGTCTTCATTTTTTCTTAAACCCTGTGCCCAGTCTAACAGGTTCACATAAATTGGAACGGAGGGAGTATATTTTATAATATCACAACACATATTATATTTATGATAAATGTATTTATATTTGATATTATTACTAAATCATAGTTAATTAATATATATTTTCACCTTTTTTATCGCTTAATCATTATAAATTAGTATAGTCTAGTCTTTGTATATTGATAGATGATTTTTTCTTTTTTAATATATTCAGCGGGATTGAGAACTTCTTTGTGGAACTAGTTTCCCTTATTGAGTTCAATATTCTTTAATTTCAGCAGTTACACTTTAATTTTATTATTCAAACATAATTTAAATAAAATATTTATATAATTTTTTTAAAATCTTTTACTCATTAGACAAGGTACACGCACAACGCGTGTACTATTGACTAGTATAATTATAGTGATTAAGAAAAGTACAGAAATAGCCAATTTAAATATAAACTTACCAACCTCTAGCCCAAAATTAGATATACACGTAAGGAAGGATTCTGCTATCCGAGAATCACGCTAAAGATCTTCCTTCCTTCCCTGTTTTTTCAAGCGTATCAATTTAACAGATCATGACATTCTCTACCTCTGTAAATCACGGCATTCTCTCTCAAAAAATTCTCAAAAGGAGCTCCAAATTTCACTCAAAATCGATCAATTTTACTATATACCTTCGCAATTTCTGTATAGATACAGCTTTTGCAATTTCTGTGTAGAAGGAACTATGAACTGTAATCAAAATCAATCAAGGAATTAGTGAGTTTTGACCTAATTTCAGCTACTTCACTGACAAATTTACCAATTTTTATTCAGTATAGTGGCCGATGAAATGTTGACGACAGCTTCGTAGATTATAATGCAGATGCTGTAATAGTTACTCCAAATATAAGTTTTGAAGATTTTGTAGATGTGATTTCGAAACAACTTATGATAGATACTTCATTGAATGATATTGAAATCAAATACACTGTCCAAAATAGATCTTCGCCAATAGTGATACACAATAGTATGGGTGTATATGTATATCTTGAGCTGAAAAAAAGCTCAGAATTTACAATGTATCCCCTTTGTATAACATCGAGTGAATAAGATATGGACATGATTTATTACAATTCCAATTCTGCTGTGATTTCCTTAGAATGTGCACAATGCTCAGTTGTAGAGGAGAGATACAATGGCGATACAATTAAGATGATCGAGTTTGGGGATGGAGAAGACTGGAATGATACAGAATCTGATGAAAATACAATAATAATTGACCCTCAACACATAGATGTAGAATAAGGTCAAATTTATAAAGACAAGGCAACGATAGTCAAAGTCATGAGGCACTTGGCAGTAAAGGAAAATTTTCAGTTTAAGGTGGATAGATAAAGTGAAAGCGGGTATCAAAATATTTATTGTATAATTATGTATCTTAATGTATATCGTAGTTGATGTTAGAAGCATAATTATGCAGAAAATAAGTTGTTTGTCACGACCCTAACCCCAAACTCGGTCATGATGGCGCCTCTCGTGAAGACAAGGCCAGCCAGTTCAACCCAACTCAACTTTTAAAGCAGTTAATCAACATAAAAATAGTCTAAACATGATTTAAACAATACTGAATAGCGGAAATATCAATAACAATGTGAAAAGTCCAACCTGACACAACCCTAACCGTGGTGTCACAAGTCACAAGAATCTCTAAACCATAATACTAGTCTGCTAAAGTCATAAACTACTACAAGTGTTTGAAAGGAAACAGAAATGATAGAGAAGTAGAGACACGGGGCTGCGGGCGTCAACAACTACCTCGTAGTCTCCAAAAACTACCTGAAACTAGAGGAATCAGTACTCAGGAGCGGTACCAGCTATGCCTGAATCTGCACACAGGGTGCAGGAAGTAAAGTGAGTACTCCAACTTAGTGAGTAACAAATGTAAATAACGACTGAAAGTAAGAAAACATGTAAAACACAAGGCATTCTATACTGAAGCAGTAAAATCACTTAAAACAGTAAAACAATGAAGAGTCAAGTAAATCCCTTTTCAACAAGTAAAACAAGTAATTGACAGGTAAGAAAAAAATAGAAGTTTGCCCCTCGGGCACAGTATCAATAAATTCGCCCCTCGAGCAGCATCTCAGAATAGTACCAGCCCCTCGGGCTCAATCTCAGAACAATATCAGCCCCTCGGGCTCAATCTCACATTATAATGGGTACCCGCGCTCACTGGGGGTGTACAAACTCTGGGAGGGGTCCCTTACGGCCCAAGCGCAATATCAAGCCATCTCGTGGCATCAAATCTAGGTCCTCGGCCTCATATCAATCAAGCCACCTCGTGGCGTATATATGCATCTCAGGCCCTCGGCCTCATATCAGTATCAGTGTATCCTCACAACTAGGCCCTCAGCCTTACTCAGTCCAAAAATTATCACAAGCCCCTCAGGCAATAGTAAAACAGTATTTCTCAGCCCAAAACATCATTTAAAAATATCATTTAAGTCTCAAAACTGAGTAAAAATGGCTGAGTAGTAAAACAGTGGAAAATAACATGACTGAGGTCAAGTAATAAGTCAAAACAGTGAGGAAATGGCAATAAAAATCCCTGAAGGGTTCAAATAGTTGGCACGAAGCCCAAATATGGCAATCAACCCAAATCATGATGATGACAAATAAGTTTTAGTCAAATACGCAGTAAAATCATCAATCGGGACGGACCAAGTCACAATCCCCGAGAGTACACGACCCCACGCTAGTCATAAAGCGTGGGTCTCACCTCAATATAGCACTACGATGTGCAATCCGGGGTTTCAAACCCTCAGAGCATCATTTACAATCATTACTCACCTCGAACCGGCTAAATCTCTAACTTGCGATGCCTTTGCCTCTCGAATCGGCCTCCACGTGCGTCGAATCTATCTAAAATCAGAATGAATACGTCACAATATGCTAAGGGAACAAAGCCCAAGCGAAAACAATCGAAAAATACCAAAAATTCCGAAATTGATCAAAACCCGAGCCCCGAGCCCACTTCTCGAAATTCAGAAATTTTCACAACAACGGGTTCCACATCTCCCCATGAGTTCATACATATCAACAACATCAAAATCGGAGTCCAAATGGCCCTTCAAATCCCCATTTAAAGCCCTCTTAGACTCAAGCCCTAACCCTCCATTTTTTAGCCTTTTAATTCCTTTAATTTCAATCTTAATCCATGAAATATTACCATAGAAGTGTGTTTTAGATCCAAAATCCTTACCTTAACGAAGTTCCCTTGAAATCTCCCTTCAAAATCGTCCAAAAGTTCCCAAGCCGAGGCCCAAAAATGGTGAAATCACCTAATTTCGAGAAATGGTCTAACTTATATGTTCTGCCCAGGCATACCTACATCTGCGGTCCAAAATCCGCTTCTGCGGTACCGCATTTGCGGTTAACACTCCGCTTCTGCAGAAATCACTAAAGCCGGCCACTACCGCATCTGCGATCCTTCTTCCGCATTTGCGGTTCCGCAGATGTGGCCCCCACCCGAAATCTTCCCGTTAACCATCCGAAATCACCCCGAGGCCCCCGGGGACCTCAACCAAAAGCACATACATAACCCAATACCTTATTCAAACTTGTCCCAATCATCAAAACACCTCAAACAACATCAAATCTACCAAATCACATTGGATTCAAGCCTAAGTTTCAAAAATCTTCCGAAATACGCTTTTGATAAAAAACGCAACCAAACCATGTCCGAATAACCTGAAATTTTACACACACATCTCAAATGACACGACGAAGCTACTGCAACTCTCGGAATTTCATTCCGACCCTTATATCAAAATCTCGCCTAACAACCGAAAATCGCCAAAATATCAACTTCGCTAATTCAAGCCTAATTCTACTCCGAACCTCTAAAACCCATTCCGATCATGCTCCTAAGTCACAAATTACCTCCAGAAGCTAATCAAACCATCGAAACTCACTTCCGAGCCTTCTAACACATAAGTCAACATCCGGTTGACTTTTCCAACTTAATCCTTCTTAAAAGAGACTAAGTGTCTCAAACTTCACCAAACTCATTCGGACTCGATAAGACCAACCCGATACCATAAAAACATGGATAATGAAGCATAAAGAAGCTGAAATGGGGAAAACAGAGTGGTAACTCATGAGACGATCGGCCGGGTCGTCACATCCTCCCCAACTTAAACAAACGTTCGTCCTCGAACGAGTCAAGAAACATACCTGAAGCCTCAAATAGGTGAGGATATCTGCTCCGCATCTCCTGCTCGGTCTCCCAGGTAGCCTCCTCCACGGGCCGACCTCTGCACTGCACTTTCACTGAAGCTATATCCTTTGACCTCAACTTCTGAACCTGACGACCCAAAATAGCTACTGGCTCCACATCATAGGTCAAATCATCATCCAACTGAACCGTGTTGAAATCCAAAACATGAGACGGATCCCCAATATACTTTCGGGGCATAGAAACATGAAATACCGGATTCACACTCGACAGGCTGGGTGTCAAAGCAAGCTGATAAACCACCTCCCCAATCCTTCAAAGTACCTCAAAAGGACCAATGAACCGAGGATTCAATTTTCGTTTCTTCCCAAATCTCATAACACCCTTCATGGGTGAAACCTTCAACAGAACCTTCTCGCCAACCATGTAAGACACATTAGCCTTCTCCCAAATATAACACTCTTTTGCCTCAACTGCACTGTACGAAGCCTCTCCTGAATCACCTTCACTTTCTCCAAGGCATCCTGCACCAAGCAGTCCCCAATAGCCTAGCCTCACCGGGCTCGAACCAACCAACTGGAGATCTACACCGCCTCCCATACAAAACTGCATATGGAGCCATTTGAATACTCGACTAGCAGTTGTTGTTATAAGCAAACTCTGCAAGCGGTAGAAACTCATACCATGATCCACCGAAATCAATGACACAAGCAGGCAACATGTCCTCCAATATCCGAATAGTACGCTTGGGTTGCCCGTCTGTCTGAGGATGAAACGTTGTGCTCAACTCTACCTGAGTACCCAACTCTCTCAACACCCCATCATCACCGATGGTCACATCTCTGGCATCATCATGCTGAACTCTGTCCTTAAGGACTAGAAAATGCGAATCATCGTATTGACGCTCTCTGATGTGATCATATAAGGAAGACTGAGATACCACACAAGCCAATACTCGACTGGACTCCAAAATATCTAATCTCACAAGCTGATTGGCTAAGTTCTGAACATCAACTGCAAGAGGTCTCTCCCCAACTGGAATATATGCCAAACTCCCCATACTCACTGCCTTTTGGCTCAAAGGATCGGCTACCACATTGGCCTTTCCCAGATGGTACAATATAGTGATATCATAATCCTTAAGCAACTCCAACCATCTCTGCTGCCTCAAATTAAGATCCTTTTGCTTGAACAAATGCTGAAGACTGCGATGATCAGCGAACACCTCACAAGATACGCCATACAAGTAGTGCCTCCAAATCTTTAATGCATGAACTATGGCAGCCAACTCCAAATCATGAATGTGGTAGTTCTTCTCATGGGGCTTCAATTGACGAGAATCATAAGCAATAACTCTACCCTCCTGCATCAACACACAACCAATCCCAACTCCCGAAGCATCACAATACACGGTATATGAACCTAAAGCCGATGGCAAAACCAACACTGGAGCTATGGTCAAGCCTGTCTTGAACTTTTGAAAGCTCTCCTCACACTCGTCCGACCATACAAATGGAGAACCCTTCTTAGTCAACTTGGTCAAGGGCGATGCGATAGATGAGAATCCCTGAACAAACCGGCAATAATAGCTTGCCAAACCAAGAAAGCTACGAATCTTTGTGGCTGAGGACGGTCTAGGCCAGCTCTTAACCGCCTCTATCTTCTTCGGACCAACATGAATACCCTCGCTGGACACCACGTGCCCCAAGAAAGCCACGGAACCAAGCCAAAACTCACACTTGGAGAATTTTTCATAAAGCTTCTCCTCCCTCAATCTCTGCAATACAACTCTCAAATGCTCCGGGTGCTCCTCCTTACTATGTGAATACACCAGAATATCATCAATGAAGACTATGATAAATGAATCGAGATAAGGCTGGAACACGCTGTTCATCAAATGCATGAATGTTGCTGGTGCATTGGTCAGCCCAAACGACATCACCAAGAGCTCATAGTGACTGTATCGGGTTCTAAAAGCCGTCTTAAGAATATCCGAATCCCTGATCTTTAACTGGTGGTAACCCGAACGGTGATCAATCTTGGAGAACACTCTCGCTCCCTGAAGTTGATCAAATAAATCATCAACGCGAGGCAAAGGATACTTGTTCTTAATTGTCACCTTGTTCAATTGCCTATAATCAATGCACATTCTCATTGTGCCATCCTTCTTCTTCACAAATAGAACCGACGCACCCCAAGGTGACACACTAGGCCGAACGAACCCCTTATCTAGGAGCTCCTAAAGCTGCTCCTTCAATTCCTTCAACTCCGCTGGTGCCATACGATACAGCTAGAAATGGGCTGAGTGCCCGACACCAGGTCAATACCAAAATCAATATCCCTATCCGGTGGCATGCCCGGCAGGTCTGCAGGAAACACATCAGGAAAATCCCTCACAACTAGAAGAGAATCAATATTGCGAGTCTCAGCTCCGACATCCCTCACAAATACTAGGTATGAAAGACAACCCTTCCCAACCATATGCTGGGCTCTCAAGAAAGAGATCACTCTACTAGGAACATAATCGGTCACACCTCGCCACTCGATTTGTGGCACACCCAGCATAGCCAATGTGATTGTTTTAGCAGGACAGTCCAGAATAGCTTGAAATGGAGATAACCAATCCATGCCCAAAATGACATCAAAATCTACCATGCTCAATAGTAATAGACCCACTCGGGTCTCCAGGCCCCCAATAGTCACCACACATGACTGGTACACATGATCTACAACAACAGTATCGCCCACCAGGGTAGATACATGAATAGGTAAAGCAAGAAGCTCACGGGGCATACCCAAATAACAAGCAAAGTATGATGACACATAAGAAAAGGTGGAACCGGGATCAAATAATACAGAGCATCTCTGTGGCAGACTGAAACAATACATGTAATGACAGAATCTGAAGCAATAGCATCTGGTCTACCTGGGATGGCATCTAAACGGGTCTGACCGACCCCTGATTGACCTCCCCCTCTAGGGCAATCTCTGGCTGACTGACCTCCACCCCTAGCTGGCTGAGCGGGTGGTGGTGAAGAAACTGACACTAAAGCCAAAGACTGACCCCTCTACTGGGACGAACTAGCAATATGATGAGGTCACTGCCTCCACATGTGGCCCATCTCGCCACACTCATAACAACTCCCAGGTGTTAGAGAAGGGGACTGAAGGGAACCCCTCACATCGAAGTGACTAGCTAATGCACTCGGCATAGAAGAACCCTGAACCGATGGGGGACGAGATGAACTCTGAGCTAGAAGGTGCTGAGTGAGGACTGGCCCTGCTGAGATCGATGATAACCATGACTCAAAGATGCCCCCCGATAACCTGGGAGAGCTTACTAAGCAATGAACGGCCTCTGCTGTATTGGAACTGGCCCCTCGAAGGAGCACCACTATAGCTGCCAGATCCTCGAGGCCTCTTGGCCTCCCTCTCCTCTTGCTCCTGATGGCGAATAGTCTCAATCTCATGGGCGATATCAATAACCTCCTCGAAGGTAGCACCAGTCACCCTCTCCTTGGTCATAAGAATACGGAGGTGATAAGTAAGACCATCAACAAATCTCCTGATCCTCTCTCGATCTGTTGGAACCATCCAGATGGCATGATGAGCCAACTCAGAAAACCTCAACTCATACTGTGACACAGTCATATCCCCCTGTCACAACCACTCAAACTGTCTATGCAGCTGCTCTCTACGAGACTGCGGCACATACTTCTCCAAGAAGAGAACGGAAAACTGCTGCCAAGTAAGGGGTGCTATACCAACAGGCCTACGCCTCTCAAAATCCTCCCACAAAGTAAAATCAGCTCTTGAAAACTGATAGGTGGTAAAAGTGACCCCGCTGGTCTCCAGAATATCGGTAGTACGAAGCATCCTCTTACACTTATCCAAAACGGCCTAGGCATCCTTGCCCTCTGAGCCATTGAAGGTCAGAGGCTGTAATCTACCAAACCTCTCCAATCTACGTTGCTCATCCTCCGGCATGACGGGAACCACATAGTCCTAAGCAGCTACAACCGGCTAGGCTGGATGTGCCCTCAGCGTCTGAAGTCCCTGCACTACCTGCTCAAGTGTGCAAGCAACGGAAGTCTGATTGCCTCCCCCGGCCTGCAAAGTAGCTGCAGCTATAGTGGCTGAAACCGCCTGAGCCAGGCCAGTGCAAACTGATAAGATCTGTGCCAAGGCCTTTTGAAGACCCAGAATCACGATGGGCACAGCTGGTGCCTGAACTGGTGATGCTGGAGCATCCATAGCTGGAGCCTAATCCTGAGCTGGGGAAGCTGGTGGATCAGTAGGTGCTGCCCTTGCTGCTCTACCTCTACCACGACCATGACTGTGTCCTCGGCCTCTGGTAGTCTTAGCTCGTGGCACTAGTAGTCGTCTACCCCGCTCAGTAGCGCGTGTCCTCACCATCTGTGAGAGAATGGAATAACAGAAGTTTAGTACTCGAATCAACAAGTTCACACGACAAGAATTTCAAAAATATAAAGTTTTTCCTAAAGGTTTTGCAGCCTCTCGAGGATAAATATAGACATCTCTGTACCGATCCGCGAGACTCTACTAAACCTGCTCATGACTCGTGAGACCTATGTAACCTAGGCTCTGATACCAACTTGTCACGACTCTAACCCCAAACCCGATCGTGATGGCGCCTCTTGTGAAGACAAGGCCAGCCAGATCAACCCAACTCAACTTTTAAAGCAGTTAATCAACATAAAAATAATCTAAACATGATTTAAACAATACTGAATAGCGTAAATATCAATAACAATGTGGAAAGTCCAACCTGACACAACCCTAACCGTGGTGTCACAAGTCACGAGCATCTCTAAACCATAATACTAGTCTACTAAAGTCATAAACTACTACAAGTGTTTGAAAGAAAACAGAAATGATAGAGAAGTAGAGACACGGCGCTGCGGGCGTCAACAGCTACCTCGTAGTCTCCGAAAACCACCTGAAACTGGAGGAATCAGCACTCAGGAGCGGTACCAGCTATGCCTGAATCTACACACAGGGTACAGGGAGTAAAGTGAGTACTCCAACTTAGTGAGTAACAAATGTAAATAACGACTGAAAGTAAGAAAACACGTAAAACACAAGGCATTCTGTACTGAAGCAGTAAAATCACTTAAAAAAAGTAAAACAATGAAGAGTCAAGTAAATTCCTTTTCAATAAGTAAAACAAGTAATTGATAGGTAAGCAAACAAATAGAAGTTCACCCCTCGGACACAGTATCAACAAATCCGCTCCTCGGGCAATATCTCAGAATAGTACCAGCCCCTCGGGCTCAATCTTAGAACAATATCAGCCTCTCAGGCTCATTCTCACATCACAATGGGTACCCGCGCTCACTAGGGGTGTACAGACTCTGGGAGGGGCCCCTTACGGCCCAAGCGCAATATCAAGTCATCTCATGGCATCAAATCTAGGCCCTCGGCCTCATATCAATCAAGCCACCTCGTGGCGTATATATGAATCTCAGGCCCTCGGCCTCATATCAGTATCAGTGTATCCTTACAACTAGGCCCTCGGCCTTACTCAGTCCAAAAATCATCACAAGCCCCTCGAACAATAGTAAAATAGTATTTCTCAGCCCAAAACATTATTTAAAAATATCATCTAAGTCTTAAAACTGAGTAAAAATGGCTGAGTAGTATAACAGTGAAAAATAACATGACTGAGTTCAAGTAATAAGTAAAAATAGTGAAGAAATAGTAACAAAAATTCCCGAAGGGTTAAAATAGTTGGCACGAAGCCCAAATATGGCAATTAGCCCAAATCATGATGATAGCAAATAAGTTTCAGTCAAATACGCGGTAAAATCATCAATCGGGACAGACCAAGTCACAATCCCCAATAGTGCACGACCCCACGCTCGTCATCAAGCGTGGGTGTCACCTCAGTATAGCACTACGATGTGCAATCCGGGATTTCAAACACTTAGAGCATCATTTACAATCATTACTCACCTCGAACCGGCTAAATCTCTAACTCGCGATGCTTTTGCCCCTCGAATCGGCCTCCACGTGTGTCAAATCTATCCAAAATCAGATTGAATACATCACAATATGCTAAGGGAACAAAGCCCAAGCGAAAACAATCGAAAAATACCAAAAATCCTGAAATTGGCCAAAACCCGAGCCCCGGGCCCACTTCTCGAAATTCAGAAATTTTCACAACAACGGGTTCCATATCTCCCCACGAGTTCATACATATCAACAACATCAAAATCGGAGTCTAAATGACCCCTCAAATCCCCATTTAAAGCCCTCTTAGACTCAAGCCCTAACCCTCCATTTTTAGCCTTTTAATTCCTTTAATTTTAGTCTTAATCCATGAAATATTACCATAGAAGTGTGTTTTAGGTCCAAAATCCTTACCTTAACAAAGTTCCCTTGAAATCTCCCTTCAAAATCGTCCAAAAGTTCCCAAACCGAGGTCCAAAAATGGTGAAATAACCCAATTTCGCGAAATGGTCTAACTTATATGTTCTGCACAGGCATACCCGTATCTGTGGTCCAAAATCTGCTTCTGTGGTACTGCATTTGCGGTTAACACTCCGCTTCTGTGGAAATCACTAAATTCGGTCACTGCCGCATCTACGATCCTTCTTCCGCATTTGCGGTTCCGCAGATGCAACCCCCACAAATGCATTTGTGGTTTCCTGACAATCCCCTCCAAAACCGCTCCTGCGGCTTCTCCCTCGCATCTGCGGCGCCACACCTGCGGGACCCAAACTGCAGGCGCAAAAACACCAGAAGCAGCAAATTTTCTACAATCTCCCAAGTTTCAAATCTTCCCGTTAACCATCCGAAATCATCCCGAGGCCCCCTGGGACCTCAATCAAAACCTCACACATAACCCAATACCTTATTCAAACTTGTCTCAATCATCAAAACACCTCAAACAGCATCAAATCTACCAAATCACATCGGATTCAAGCCTAAGTTTCAAAAATCTTCCGAAATACGCTTTTGATCAAAAACCCAACCAAGCCATGTCCGAATGACCTAACATTTTACACACACATCCCAAATGATGCGACGAAGCTACTGCAATTCTCGGAATTCCATTCTGACCCCTATATCAAAATCTCGCCTAACAACCGGAAATTGCCAATTCAAGCCTAATTCTACTCTAAACCTCCAAAACCTATTCCGGTCATGCTCCTAAGTCACAAATCACCTGCCCAAGCTAATGGAACCATCAGAACTCACTTCTGAGCCTTCTAACACATAAGTCAATATCTGGTTGACTTTTCCAACTTAAGCCTTCTTAAAAGAGACTAAGTGTCTCAAACTTCACCAAACTCATTCCGGACTCGATTCGACCAACCCGATACCACAAAAACATGGATAACGAAGCATAAAGAAGCTGCAATGGGGAAAACAAAGCGGTAACTCATGAGACGATCGACCAGGTCATCGCATTGTTACTTGTAAGTATGTGGCTGTACACTTTTAAGTTGTGGTTGTCACTGTCTAGTACTGTATAGTCGCTGTATTTTTTTCATCTAGTATTGTTGATGGTAGTGTGTATCACTATATATCATTGTATTTCATGTCAGTCTATTTATTGATGGAAAAGTTTATATCATTGTCGTAGGTACTGCCTAGTATGAATCAACAACAACTGTGATTGGTATTTTAAGTCTTCGAGCCTGAAAAAAGTAAATGTTTCAAGGTCAGAAATTTCAGCAAAGTTCACTCATGCCCCTTGAAAGACAGATCTTACGCACAACGCCAAGCTACTGCAAAACTCATCGGCAGTCTTCTAATAGACAAGTATAAAGACCCAAAAATAGTATACACTCCTAATGACATAATTGGAGACATGAACAAGCTGGTCTTCAGATGACATATATGCAAGCATGGAGATCGAAAGAATATGCAGTTCAAGTACTGAGAGGAAACCCAAGCGAATCATATGAAAAGCTGCCAAGCTATTTTTATATGCTGGTTCTTACAAATCCTATGTCGGTGGTAATTTTGAAAAAAAATAGGGAAGACTTGTTCATGTATGCTTGTGTTGCACTATATCCGTCTATAAAAGGATGGCAGTATTGTAAATCGATTGTTGTTATAAATGGAACCTTTCTTAAATCGGCATATAGAGGAACATTATTGATAGCATCAACAAAAAATCCAGCAGGTAATATCCCACCACTCGCATATGCCATAGCAAATTCAGAGAATAATGCTTCCTTGGAGTGATTTTTTGCGAGATTCAAAGATGCATTTGGAGAAAGGGAGGGAATGTGCATAGTCTCGGATAGGCATGAAGGCATTGAAAATGCAGCGGCAACATTGTATCCACAAGTACCTCATTGTGTCTGCATATGGCATCTATGGAATAATGTAAAAAAATTACAAAAAAAACCATTTGCTGCTCAAAGACATATTTTTTGCTATGGCCAAAGCATACACAGTTGAGAAGTTTGATTACCACATGGCAGAGGTAGAGAAAATTGATAAGAGGATCAAAGATTACTTAATGAATGTTGGGTATGAAAGATGGTCCATAGCATATTCCACTGTCAACAGAACATTGACGATGACTTCAAACATTGTGGAGTCGATCAATGCAGCACTCAAGGCTGCTAGGGAACTCCCAGTACTGCCTTTGCTAGACTACATAAGGAAATTGATCGGACCATGGAATGTTAAAAACTTAAAGAATGCAGTAGAGTCATTCACTGATCTTGGAAAAAAATATGATACAATGCTGATGGACAATCTTGAATTGTCACATTAGATGATGATATGACTGGATTCTGTAAATACTTGCGCATAGAATATGTAATCATGCCGAATTCACCGATCAGTTATATCTTGAACCCTCTGTGTGATTCTGTTAAACTAGTGTCCAGCTGCACAAAAGCAAAGGCTTTTAATTTAATATAGCATTTATGCCTACCCCACTCCTCAAATATTGGTTGGTTTGACATGATATTAAGCTATTTTGAATCTTGTAGGCTCTCTAGTACATGTATTTTGAGGGCATCTTCTTTGTCACCACTAATGATAGTTGATAAATTTTGTAGGTGACCCCGTCGACGAGTTACTTATATTCAGTACTTGACAAGGGTTAGCAGAGAATGGTGTTCCTAAAATATCGAACTTGCAGCTGTAGAAGGTTTCAGTTGGATGATCTGCCATGTGCACATGCTTGGACAGTATTAAAATACAAATACATTGATCACATTAAGTATTGCTCGGTGTACTACACCACGAAGTACCTATTGAAGACCTATAAAATTCCAATTTATCCGATTCCTGATGAAAGCACATGGGAAATTCCTGCAGAAGTTCTAAATGAAAAAGTCTTGCCACCAGACGTGACTAAAACAATAGGAAGGCCAAGGAAGGGGAGGTGTAAGCCAATATCTGAAAGGGAACGAAAAAGGTCGATTTCATATGGACAGTGTGGAGAAGAAGGTCACAACAAGAAAACTTGTAGAAATAATCGAAAGAGAGGATGAAATATGTCAAATTTAGAATTACTTGTTATTTTACTTTACTGAATATCATAGAGATTTAGAAGAATGCAATATATCAAGAACTATATCATTGTAGAATGTCATTTGAATTTTAGATATAAATAAATATTTGACCTGTCATTTAAAATCATGTTGCAAGTTTATATTATACATCTATTTGATTAAAAAGAAGTTGTATCAGCTATGTATTATATTGTATCATATATGTATCGCTTGTGCATCACATTTGTATCATCTATGTATCGCTTGTGTATCACCTATGTATCTCTGTGTATAGGCTCTTACTCATGCCTGTATTTGTGTCGTAACAAAGCTAACTAATGGAAAACAGTCGTAGCAGCTAGAAAACTATGCAAATAGTTTTAGAAATTTGCAAATAAGAGTGGCTTCATCAATACATATTTGAAAACTATGTATCATATGTGTATCATATCTGTATCATGTATGTATCATGCATGTATCTGCAAGAGACAATGTATCACAAACTACCATATATTTTTCATATCTATAATTCACAACACAAAATCAAGGGAGAAAACACCAAAATAAACTAAACTGCAACAATCCAATATCGCACTGAAACTCATTAAACCTTTATAACAGAGCAAAAGTCTCATTTTCCATACAATTCTTAAAAGTATTCATAAAATTCAAACACAAACAAATCTGATACGTCTTACAAAAATGACAACATAACAGAACACAATACAAAAACAAAAATATAGAGTTCATTCTACAACAATGACAAAAGTAACTACTTCTTCTGCTTTCGCGACTTATTCTGTTGACCAATAATCTCATCATCACTTTGCGCGTTCAGTTCCATCTTCTTTCTAGCATAATCCCACAAGAGAGCACCAAATATGCGCCAGTGTGCATGGGCATTGAATTTTTTAGGAGGCATCTTGCCCTCAATGAAATACTCAGCAAATGATGCCGCAAATACACCACAATCACTGCAAAAATAAAAAGAACAACAACTATCAAACTGCAGAATCTAAAAACAAGACAGATTGTGTTGAAAGAAATTCATACGCTTCGACTTGTTGAGGCAATCCTTCGACCAGTTTTACATCAAAGGGGGTAATCAAGTCTTTTGATTTGTAGACACCAATGCGCCAATTGATATCTTTTTTGTTTAAATAGAAATGTGTGTGCACGAAAAAATGAGGCAGCAACACAGAACACTTGGCCATGATCATATGAACTTTGGCTTGATGAGCAGCTCCACCGCGCATAGAGTCATACACATAAATGCGCCTATCCTTAAAGGACATCATAGCCATTATCCAATGCCATTGTTCTGCAACATTACTTGGCATTAAGACATGCTCGACAGTGTGCCATGGAACATTGGCATGCAAGACAAACCCCTGAATATACTCTGCAATGACATGTTCCGGATTGCACACATCCCTGTCTCCATCTGTATCAATAAACGCCTGCCACAACTCATTAATTTTCTCGTCGAAGTACCAATCTGTGGTGGTGAATGTTACAGGTAGGTCTTTGTCATACTTCCCCTTCTTCCTCAGATAATAGAACAAAACATCAATGTACTGAAACAAAACATAACAAATAACTAATCACTAAAGGCTCGTAAGCTTTAATCAGCTACAGTTTTTCAAACCAAAATCACAGAAAACAAAGGAAAATGAATGCTCACTACTATCTCTTGTGCCAGGAAATAGCAATTAATAATCTGTTCTAACTTAAGGGGATTGAGTGTTCATGTGTACACTGGCTAAAATTTTAAAAAAAAATACTACAACAGTAAATTCTTACATACCGAGTCATCCAAGGGCTGACCATTATATGCCAAAGTGTAAAACCATTTTTTGTCTTCAACATGAAATACACCAAGATCATAAGCAGGATTGAGTTCACTAACATGCTTCGGGTAAATTTCATTCTTGGTAACATATATACACAAAAGAGTACAGTGATTTGATATAAAATAATGTTATAAGTGACAATATATTAAAATATAAAACTGAAAAAAACTCAGAAGTTGGAAACATACTTCTTTCTGGACTTTCCTTCTTTGACCCACCCAGCAAATACATTCAACAAAGAGCTGTTAACGCCAGTTCTGATTTTCTTTGAAAAGGATGCTTAATAGCATAAATTTTCTTTTTTTCCTTTCGCTGCAACAACACCAGTACTGGAACCTGAATCAAACACATTAATGAATGGAGACTGCACGGCCTTTGCAGGACATCTCTTTATTTTTTCCATTTGCGGCGTTACTTCAAGAAGTAATTCAGGATTGTACAGAACCATCTCCCCTGCCGCCTCATCAATACTTGCAGTCGCACAAACAACACCAGTCCAAAATTCAGGAACCTTTTGTTTCTCAGATTCTTCCTCTGTCTCCCCTGCCGCCACATCAACACTTGCAGTCGCACAAACAGAACCAGTCCGAGATTTAGGAACCATTTGTTTCTCAGATTCTTCCTCCGTCTCCCCTGCCGCTGCATCTGCAATCTCACCAATAATGCCAGTATGTGCTACATCTAGTGTGAAAGTTACTTTAGCAACAAACATGTCAACTTTTACTCCAGAAGGTCCTTCCATAGCATTGACACCTAACTGATCTGCTACACTAGTATCTCTTTGAGAATGTGGAACATCTTTGCCTTCACTTCCACCGACCTATTTTTTGTAAAAAAAATCGAATTATCAAAAATAACAAAGAAAAGAAAAGGGAAAAGTGCAGAATGCACAACTAAACACACCTGACAACCATCCATTTCAACATCTTCATTGCCATCAAACTCCATATTGCTCACAAAATCATTATTGTCTTGACGACTACTGGTGTCTTCCTCTGGATGTGCATCATATATGACTTCGCTTGCACCAAGCTATTTTTAAAAAAAAGGATATAGTAAAAATAAAAAGAAATGCACAACGGAAAAGAAACACAAACCTTGGAATTAATCAACTCAAAGAGCTCCTTGAATTTATCAGAAACATATTCCATGAAGGAATTTAACTGCTTATGGAGCTACAAGATGAAACAAATAAGAAAGATAATAGGCTTTGAATATACAATTTGAACAATACTTTCAAAAATATATATAAAAAAGACCAATACATGCTTCACATCAGCTTTCAACTTCTGCAACTCACGGTCATCATCAACAGGTTGGACACCTGGCGCGTTTTTTGGCTCCTTTTTTGGTGGGACAGGCTCCTTAATGTGTTTCGGGGTGGGGTGATAAAATCATCGCTATAATCAACAGGAAGTTTTCCCCTGTTACGTGATGTCAAGTATTTCTGATACTCATCGGAAACTTCAACAGGCAAAGTAATCTCATTAGCTCTTCAATTGTCGGAGAAATATTTTTAAACTACAAAGTTAACCAAAAGTGATTCAGTCCTACATGTATCAAAGATGTATAAAAACTGTATGTTTGATGTATCATAATGAATTACAGTGTATTATAAATGTATATCCCATTAATATATAAAAGATGGTACCTTATTCCCTGTGCTGTTGAAGAAATCAATAGAGAAGTCCTCACGTGTTGGCCTGTGTGTCATTTCCCAATTAAATATGCGTGGTGTATGATCTCCAATGCGAACAGCAAACTTTTGATCAACTACAGTGCAACATTCATAGAACCACACCTGTAGTGCAAGAGGAAATCCACCAATCCTATAAAACTCAGACTTTCCCCTCAACTTGTCCCGCACCGACTTCATTAAAGCTCGAAATGCAATCTTACCCCATGGAAACGACACATACTAACCACTCTCGACAAGATGGAAATCATGTTTACTTATAAATGTCTTCTAAGCATGAGTGGACATTAGAAATGTGTTTATGAAATAAATGATTGCAATCTTAACTGCGTCTTCATTAGACAGTCATTTCTTCTTCTCAAAATAATCAATAAGTGACTTCTTTAACACCACTTCAAAACCAAAAAAATAAGTATCCACCAACCTATTGGGTCCACTGAATTTACCCTCAACATGTTCATTACCACAACAGTTTAAACTACTTACAATACCAAATTCTTGAACATCAAAACGTAAAACACATTCGTCATTCAATATCACATAAAATTGATCACGCTTATCTTGAACCAACTCCCTAAATATTAAAGAACGAATAAGTTGTGTCTGGATAGCAACTCGAGGTAAATCAAGGAAATAGCCAAAATAGCTTTTCCTAAACATCCGAAGCTGGACATCAGTCAACTTTTACTGTAAAACTGATACAATGTCCGCATTAGTTTATGATGACCAATGAGTAACAGGAAACGGCTCACCAACTGGAATATAGAGCTTCCAAGGCTACAAATACATGACACGAATTAAAAACAAACAAATACAAACTAAATCCAAATTTTAAAAGAAGAGTCAACAATAGAAAAAATTATAACTGAAATTGTATATACCTTATAAACTTTGCCATGAATTTTAACTTTTTCTGCCTTCTGAACCTTGTTTTTTTTGTTTGACACCCAAATTCACTTCGTCCTCCGCGACATGTTTTCTCTTACCTTGATCAGCATCCATTATAACCCTCTTGCTCTTCTTTTTCTCAGATTGTCCAACAATATCCTTTTGAGATTCTAACATTTTAACACTGTCGGAACGATTTTTTCTTCGCATATTTTGTTCATCAATCGATTTCTCAACTAAAACCGGGGTTGAATGAGGAGGTAAACTCATCGACCTAGTTTCTCTTCTCATGTTGCTCGATTTCTCGATTGAAACTGACTTTGAATAAGGTGATGAACCCATCGAACGAGTTTGTCTTCTCATATTGCTCTATTTCACAATTGAAACTAGATTCAACGACAAAATTTATAAAAAAAATATACGAACAAAAGGTTACATAAATGTGTGAAGAAATTAATATAAAAACTCGAACAAAACTTACAAAATCAGTCGCAAAAGCCTAAAGAAAAGCAACATCGATTCTACAAAAACATATGCAATCAGAAAAATATACAAAATAAGAGGTTTTCTACTCCAAATTACCTGGAATTAGACGAAAATAATCGAAAATGTATCCTGTTTTGTCGTCAATTTCAATAATTTTGGTTGAATTTAGGAAAAAATCGCAAAGAGAGAGAGAGAGAGAGAGAGAAAACTCGGGGTTGTATACAAAAAACAACGGATACAAAAAGTGACATTAATTGAAATTATTTGGGCCAAAAATGATATTTGGGCCTTTTTTAGTAGATATTTTGTTTTGGGCTATTTTTTGTTAGGAAAGTTTGTAGAGTGACATAGCTGGAAATTCACATTAAGATATGGAAGCAACTTCCAAATCCCATTATAAAACATCCTCCGTTGGGCCGGAACAAAGGGTTCGACTTTGCTTAGATATCATGTGTTCTATTTTACTAACATATGATAATGCATGATCCATTATCTTTATTTGTTTTCTTTTTTCGCATCTGTGATGAAGTCCAAATCCAATACTAAAAAGTAAATGGACACGGTCGCATGCAATATAATTTATCCAACTTTGAGACGGGGTCGAATCCCACAGAGAACAATGTGTAGGCGATTATGAATGTATGAGAATTATCGCTTATCGCGCAATACCAAACACTAAGAATTTGGTTTGGAAAATATTTATACCTAAATGCGGAAATGTAAACTAACCTAAAAAGCAAGTAAAATGATCAATGGCTACAAGTATGGATGCATTGGGAATTACACGCAAATAATGATCCAATATATTTCACGAATTTACAAATATGAGCGAGTTTATGTTTATTAGCCGCGGATAATAATTCTTAATTAGCTTCTTCCAAAGACTAACAAGACTTCCTAATTGAATTATCCCTAAAACAATTAAGAGATTAAGCACACTCGGAATGGCTACAAGTAGTTCAATCCTATCACTAGGTAGAATCTATAAAATGAGGGTTAACGCCTCAAGTTCTTGTTAATTAATCTTTCCCAACCCCAAATTATCTTTTCCAAAATTGGTTCGGAATTAATGGGCGAGTCCTAGGGTTAGCTAATCTCTTTGGAAACATTAAAGAATAAGAATAATTAAAGAAACAATAACTCACTTCAAAAAAGGATAAAAATTATTTAATACATAAGCACAACAAGGTATTTAATCCACACTTTAAATATGAATACTTCCATAAACAAGATTCAAGTGTTGAAAATAAATACTGCACACTTAAATATTCAATACAAAGCAAGGAAATAAAGAAATAAACATAAATGGGTAAGAAATCCTTAACCAGAAGCTTGAAATCTTCAAAACCCAAATGTATGTGCAAAACCCTAGCTTCCACCTTGTTCTCTCTAGTCTCTTGGGACTAAAAATAAGCAAAAGATCCGTAAAATATCTGCTTGGACAAGTATAATAATGGTTTGGGGTTGAGAAAATGTGAAAGGCCTAATTTGCCCAGATCTGATGCCCGTTGACCACATCTGTGGAAGAATCCTCGCAGGTGCGTCTCCGCAGAAGCGGAGACTCCATCGCAGAAGCGAAATGCCTTCTAAAACTCTGTAATCGCAGATGCGGTTCAAAAGGCGCAGCTGCGCCACCACAGAAGCGATAATCTAACCGCATATGTGGTTTCTTGCAAGCTCAGCCATTTTCGCAGAAGCGGTTCTTTTCTCACAGAAGCGGGGTCGCTTCTGCAACCATCCTTCCGCAGATGCAGAATTACTAGTAAGTTTTTGTATGTTTTCACCCTTGTTTTGCTCAATTCCACTCCAATTGAATTCAAATCACTTCATGGTATCATTCACCTGAAAATCTAACAATACACACCATAAACGACCTCATATTATAGTTAAAGGTCATAAAAGTTCAAAAAAAGAGACTAGAATGAGTGGTAAAATCACCACTCATCAATTTATTCCAAGCTTCTTCTTTTTCTCTTGCATTTGTTCATTGTTGTAACCTTACCGTAGGGATTGTGTCCTTTCAAAGTGTCGTCGTTACTTTTATTTAGTGTTGCAAGTTGCAACTGTTACACTATTTTTGACGTGAATGTTAGTGTAATTATGTCACGATCCTAAACCCGGACCCGAACGTGATGGCGCCTCTCATGAAAACAAGGTCATCCGACACACTACCAATTCATTTTTAAGCAATTATAATGATAGATATTAAGACTTTAACATAATAAAAACCCCTAAATAAGGTGAATACTACAGTTGCGGAATAGACATAGCCCGACATCGGGGTGTCACCAGAGCATCTATAATAATACTACAAGTTTGAAAGAGTCTACTCAATTATTACATAATTAAAACGGAAGGAAATAAGATAGAGGGAAAAGCACTGGGTTGCGAACGCCGGCAGCTACCTAGTGAATCTCCGGAATCTGCAAGTGCTCTCTCAACCCTCGCAAGTAGGACCTGAAGCGCTTGAATCTGCACATGGGGTGCAGGGAGTAAAGTGAGTACTACAACTTAGTGAGTAATAATAATAAATGCAGACTAAGTAATAAGAAATCATGTAAAGACACATCAACAGGCTATAAAGAAGCAGTAAAAACCAGTAAAAATAGTGAAGCAATGAAAATATGCAAAGTCACCTCAGTTCAGTTTAAACTTCTTAGAAATGCCTTTTTAGCAATTAAGCAAGTAACTGACAGGCAATTAGAAAAGGTAAACACATAAAGAACCGCCCTTTGAGCACAATACCAATAAAATCAGCCCCTCGGGCAACAAATGGAACAATACCAGCCCCTCGGGCTATATCTCACATCACAATGGGTACCCGCGCTCACTGGGGGTGTGCAGACTCCTAAAGGGCCCCCTTACGGCCCAAGCGCAATATCAAGCCATCTCGTGGCATCATCACTAGGCTTTCGTTCTCATATCAACAAGCCACCTCGTGGCGTACAAATCTCAGGCACTCGGCCTCATAATCATAATCAGGTGCTTCCTCACAACATAGGTCATCGACCTTACTTAGTCAAAATCCTCAAAAGCCACTCGGGCAATAGTAAAACATGATGCTCAGCCCAAAATATCATTTAAAAGATCATTTAAGTGTTAAAACAAAGTAAACATGGCTAAGTTATGAAAACAGTGGAATATAGCATGACTGAGTTCAAGTATAAAGTCAAATAGTGAGGAAATATCAATAAAAATCCCCTAAGGGTTCAAATAGTTGGCATTCAGCCCAAAACATGACGATAGCAAATAGTTTTCAGTCAAATACGCGGTAAATTAGTCATTAGAGACGGACTAAGTCACAATCCCCAACAGTGCATGACCCCACGCTCGTCATACACAACGATGTGCAATCCGAGGTTTCATACCCTAAGGACATCATTTACAATCATTACTCACCTCAATCTGGTCCAAATCTAGCCCGCGACGCCTTTGCCCCTCGAATCGGCCTCCGCTAGCGTCAAATCTATCCAAAATCATAATCACGGAGTCAAAATATGCTAAGGGAACGAAGCCCAAGCGAAAATAATCAATTTACAACTTAAATCTCGAAATTACCAAAACCCGACCCCCGGGCCCACATCTCGGAAGTCGATAAAATTCACATCAATGGATTCCTTATCACTCCCCGAGTTCATTCATACCAAAAGCACCAAAATCCAACCCCAAACGACCCCTCAAATCCCAATTTCTAGGTCTCCAATTTCAAGCCCTAGTTCTTCAATTTTAGGCTTAATTTCCATGATTAATTAGGTAGATTTAACATTAGAATCGAGTTTTAAGTTCATGAATCTTACCTCCAAGTGATTCCCCTTGAATCCCTCTTTAATTCTCTTCAAAAAGCTTCAAAAACGCTCAAAATGGTGGAAATAAACCCCAAAATCGCGGACAAGACGACTATTTAAGCATTCTGCCCAGGCCTCATTTCCTTCTTCGCGAACGCGGTCAAAGCCTCGCGTTCGCGAAGCACAAATCAACTTTGACCAAAATTTCCTCTTCGCAATCGCGACCTACCAATCGTGAACGCGATGGCTCCTCAGCTTGACCCTTCGCAATCGCGCTACCTCTCTCGCGAACGCGATGAATAAAACACCTCAAGCCCAGCTGACCAAATTCCTCTACGCGAACGCGATGCATAAACATCTAACCCTTCGCGAACGCGGAGCCTTCCTCGCAAACGTGAAGGCCAAAATCTCAGTCTTCTCCAGCTAACCCTTCGCGAACGCGAGGACCTACTCGCGAACGCGAAGGTCTATTCTCTACAACACTTCAGCAGTTTTTCTACAATTCCAAACATCATGAAATGGTCCAATTGACCGCCCGAAACTCATCCGAGGCACCCGGGACCTCAACCAAACATACCAACATATCCCATAACATCATTTAAACTTGTTCCAACCTTTGGAACGCTCAAAACAACATCAAAACACCAAATTCGCATCGGATTCAAGCCGAAGAATTCCAAAATTTTCTAAATTACGCTTTTGATCAAAAACCCAGTCAAACCACATCCGAATGACCTGAAATTTTGCACACACATCCCAAATGACACAAAAAAACTATTGCAACTCTCAAAATTCCATTCCAACCCCCATATCAAAATCTCACCTATCAACCAAAAATCGCTAAAAATCCAATTTCGCCAATTCAAGCCTAAATCTACTCCGGACCTCCAAAACTCATTCTGATCACGCTCTTAAGTCCCAAATCATCTCCCGAAGCTATACGAACCATCAGAACTCACATCTGAGCCCTCTAATACATAAGTCAACATCCGGTTGACTTTTCCAACTTAAGCTTCCTCAAAAGAGACTAAGTGTCTCAAACCTTACCAAATCCTTTCCAAACCTGAGCCAACCAACCCGATCACATATAGAACCGATAGACAAAGCAAATAAGAAGTAGAAATGGGGGAAATGGAGCGGTAACTCATGAGACGACTGGCCGGGTCGTCACATCCTCCCTAACTTAAACAAATGTTTGTCCTCGAACGAGTCAAGAAACATACCTGAAGCCTCAAATAGGTAAGGATATCTGCTCTGCATCTCTCGCTCGGTATCCCAGGTAGCCTCCTCCACGAGCCGACCTCTCCACTGCACCTTCACTGAAGCTATATCCTTTGATCTCAACCTTCGAACCTGACGCTCCAAAATAGTTGTTGGCTCCACATCATAAGTCAAATCACCATCCAATTGAACCGTGTTGAAATCCAGAACATGAGACGGATCCCAAATATACTTCCAGAGCATAGAAACATGAAATACCGGATGCACACTCGACAAGCTGGGTGGAAAGCAAGCTCATAAGCCACTTCCCCAATCCTCTAAAGCACCTCAAAAGGCCCAATGAACTGAGGACTCAACTTAACTTTCTTCCCAAATCTCATAACACCCTTCATGGGCGAAACCTTCAACAGAACCTTCTCGCCAACCATGTAGGACACATCTCGAACCTTCTTGTCATCATAACTCTTTTGTCTTGACTGCGCTGTATGAAGTCTCTCCTGAATCACCTTCACCTTTTCTAAAGCATCATGCACCAAGTCTGTCTCCAATAGCCTAGCCTCACCCGGCTCGAACCAACCAACTGGAGATCTACACAGCCTTCCATACAAAGCCTCATATGGATCCATCTAAATACTTGATTGATAGTTGTTGTTATAAGCAAACTCTGCAAGCGGTAGAAACTGATCTCATGACCCTCCGAAATTAATGACACAAGCACGCAACATGTCCTCCAATATCTGAATAGTGCGCTCGGACTACCCGTCCGTCTGACGGTGAAATGTTATGCTCAACTCAACCTGAGTACCCAACTCTTGCTGTACAGACCTCCAAAACTGCGAAGTAAACAAAGTGCCCCTATCTGAAATGATGGAAACTGGGACACCATGCAAACAAACAATCTCTTAGATATAGATCTCAGCTAACCGCTCTGAAGAATAGGTAGTACACACATGAATGAAGTGCGCGGACTTGGTCAGCCGATCCACAATCACCCAAATAGCATTGAACTTCTTCAATGTCCGTGGAAGTCCAACTACAAAGTTCATAGTGATCCGCTCCCACTTCCACTCTAAATTATCCATCTGCTGAAGCAAGCCACCCGGTCTCTGATGCTCATATTTCACCTGTTGACAATTGAGACACCGAGCTACAAATCCCGCAATGTCCTTCTTCATTCTTCTCCACCAATAATGTTGCCTCAAATCCTGATACATCTTTGCGGCACCCGAATGAATGAAATACCGCGAGCTATGGGCCTCTTCCAAAATCTACTCCCGAAGCCCATCTACATTAGACGCACATATCCGGCCCTGCATCCTCAACACCCTATCATCACCAATGGTCACATCTCCGGCATCATCATGCTGAACTCTGTCTTTAAGGACAAGCTAATGCGGATCATCATACTGACGCTCTCTTATGCGATCACATAAGGAAGACCGAGAAATCACACAAGCCAATACCCGATTGGGCTCCGAAATATCTAACCTCACGAACTGATTGGCCAAGGCCTAAACATCAATTGTAAGAAGTCTCTCCCCAACTGGAATATATGCCAAACTATCCATACTCATCGCCTTTTGGCTCAAGGCATTGGCCACCACATTGGCCTTTCCCGGATGGTACAGAATAGTAATATCATAATCCTTTAGCAACTCTAACCATCTCCACTACCTTAAATTAAGATATTTTTGCTTGAACAAGTGCTGGAGACTACGATGATCAATAAACACCTCACAAGACACACCATACAAGTAATGCCTCCAAATCTTCAACGTGTGAACTATGGCAACCAACTCCAAATCATGAATGGGGTAGTTCTTCTCATTGGGTTTCAACTGACGAGAAGCATAAGTAATAACTCTACCCTCATGCATCAATACACAACTAATACCAACTCTCAAAGCATTACAATATACGGTATATGAACCTGAAGCTGATGGCAGAACTAACACTAGAGCTGTGGTCAAGGCTATCTTGAGCTTCTGAAAGCTCTCCTCACACTCATCCGACCATACAAATGAAGCACCCTTCTGAGTCAACTTGGTCAAGGGCGATGCGATAGACGAGAATCCCTAAACAAACCGACAATAATAGCTTGCCAAACCAAGAAAGCTGCGAATCTCTGTGGCTGAGGACAGTCTGGGCCAACTCTGAACCACCTCTATCTTCTTCGGATCAACCTGAATACCCTCGCTAGACACCACGTGCCCCAAGAAAGCCATTGAACTGAGCCAAAACTCACACTTGGAGAACTTTGCATAAAGTTTCTCCTCCCTCAATCTCTGCAAAACAACTCTCAAATACTAATCGTGCTCCTCCTAACTACGGGAATACACCATAATATCATCAATGAAGACTATGACAAACGAGTCGAGATAAGGCCGAAATACGTTGTTCATCAAATGCATGAACGTTGCTAGGGCATTGGTCAGTCCAAAAGACATCACCAAGAACTCATAATGACCATATCGGGTCTTGAAAGTTGTCTTAAGAATATCCGAGTCCCTGATCTTTAACTGGTGATAACCTGAACGGAGATCAATCTTGAAGAACACTATCGCTCCCTGAAGGTGGTTGAATAAATCATTAATGCGAGGCAAAGGATACTTGTACTTAACTGTTACTTTGTTCAACTGCCTATAATCAATGCACATCCTCATTGTGCCATCCCTCTTTTTCACAAATAGAACCGGCGCACCCTAAGGTGATACACTAGGCCGAATGAACCCCTTATCGAGGAGTTCCTGAAGCTGCTCCTTTAACTCCTTCAACTCTGCTGGTACCATACGATACGGCGGAATAGAAATCTGCTAAGTGCCTGGAACCAGGTCAATACCAAAGTCAATATCCCTGTTTATTGGCATGCCCGGTAGGTCTGCAGGAAACACATCGGGAAAATCCCTCACAACTGGAACTGTATCAATATTGGGAGTTTCTGCACTGACATCCCTCACAATGGCTAGATATGAAAGGCAACCCTTCCCAACCATACGTTGGGCCTTCAAGAACGAGATTACCCTACTAGGAACATAATCAGTCAAACATCGCCACTCAATCTGTGGCACACCCGGTATAGCCAATATGACTGTCTTAGCATGACAGTCTAGAATAGCACGACACAGAGATAACCAATTCATGCCCAAAATGATATCGAAATCTACCATACATAATAATAAAAGATCCACTCAAGTCTCCAGACCCCCAATAGTCACCACACACGACCGGTACACACGGTCTACAACAACAGTATCGCCCATCGGGGTAGATACATGAACAGGTGAAGCAAGAAACTCACGGGGCATACCCAAATAACGAGCAAAGTATGATGACACATAAGAAAAGGTGGAATCGGGATCAAATAATATAGAGGCATCTTTGTGGCAGACTGAAACAATACATGTGATAGCAGCATCGGAAGAAATAGCATCGGGTCTAGCTAGAAGTGCATAGAAATGGGTCTAACCGCCGCCTGATCGACCTCTCCCTCTAGGGCGACCCCTAGCTGACTGACCTCCACCCCTAGCTAGCTGGGCGGGTGGTGGTGAAGTAACTAGCGCTAAAGCCGATGACTGACCCCTCTGCTGAGATGAACCCGCAAGACGACGAGGACACTGCCTCCACATATGGCCCATCTCTCCACACTCATAACAACTCCCAGGTGCTGGAGAAGGGGACTGAAGGGAACCCCTAGCACCGGAATGACTAGCAGATGCACTCGGCATAGAAGAGCCCTAAACTGATGGAGCACGGGACGAACCCTGAGATGGAAGGGCACTAAGTGATGATTGGCCCTGATGAGAACTGTGAGAACCATGACCCGATGACGCCCCACAATAACCTGAGCAAGCTGGCTAAGCATGCCTGAATGGACGGCTTATGTCGTGCTGAACTGACCTCTCGAAGGAGTACCACTATAACTACTAGATCCTCGAGGCCTCTTGGCCTCCCTCTCCTCATGCTCCTGGTGATGAACAGACTCAATCTCACGAGCAATGTCTACAACCTCCTCAAAGGAAGCGCCAGTCTCCCTCTCCTTGTTCATGAGAATACAAAGTTGATAGGTGAGGCCATCAACAAACCTCCTAATCCCCTCTCTATCTGTCGGAACCAACCAAATAGCATGACGAGCTAACTTAGAGAACCTCATCTCATACAGTATCAAAATCATTTCTCCCTGGCGCAACCACTCAAACTGTCTGCGTAGCACCTCTCTGCAAGACTGCGGCACATACTTCTCCAGAAAGAGAATGGAGAACTGCTACCAGGTAAGGGGTGCTGCACCAATAGGCATATACCTCTCAAAAGTCTCCCACCAAGTGAAGCCAGCTCCAGAAAACTGATAAGTAGTGAAAGCGACCCCGCTGGTCTCCAAAATACTTGTTGTACGAAGCATCCTCTGACACTTATCCAAGAAACCCTAGGCATCCTCGCTCTCTGCACCACTAAAGGTCGGAGGCTAAAGTCTACCAAACCTCTCCAACCTATGTTGCTCGTCCTCTAGCATGGCAGGAAGTACATAGTCCTGAGCAGCTGCAGCCGGCTGGGCTGGATGTGCCCCCGGCGTCTGAAGTCCCTGCACGACCTGCTCAGGTGTGTAAGCGGCGGGAGTTTGAGTGCCTCTCCTGGCCTGAGAAGTAGTTGCGGCTGTAGTGACTGAAACTGCCTGAGCTACGCCAGTGCAAACTGATAGGATCTGAGCCAAGCCTCCTAAAGACCCGGAATCACAATGGGCACAGCTGGTGCTGCTGGAGCGTCCACAACTAGGACCTGATCCTGAACTAGGGCAGTTGGTGGATCTGCAGGTGCTGCCCTAGCTGCTGTGCGGGCCATACCCCTGCCCCTACCGTGACCACGACCGCATCCTCGGCCTCTACTGACCATATTTGGTGGTACTGGTGGTCGTGCATCCTGACCAGTAGCGCGTGTCCTCACCATCTATGAGAGAATAGAATGACAGAAGTATAGTACTCGGATCAACAAATTCGCACGACAAGAATTTCAAGAATATGAAGTTTTTCCTAAAGGTTCTGCAGCATCTCGAGGATAAATACAGACGTCTCCGTACCGAAACGCGAGACTCTACTAAACCTGCTCATGACTCGTGAGACCTATGTAACCTAGGCTCTAATACCAACTTGTCACGACCCTAAACTTGGACCCGGTCGTGATGGCGCCTCTCATGAAGACAAGGCCAGTCGACACTTTCCCATTCTAGTTTTAAGCAATTAAACAATAAGAATTAAGTCTAAAACGTAATAAATAAACCAAAGGTAAGCAATTAACCGAACAGTTTGCGGAAAATAAACCCAACACAGCCCGATACCGTGGTGCCACTAGTCATGAGCATCTATCAATACACTACAAGTCTAAAATGCCTACCAAGCTATTACAGAATAACTAAAAAGAGATAGAAATGGGATAAAGGGGGAGAAACATGGGACTGCAGACGCCAAGCAGCTACCTCGTGAACTCTGAAGTCTGCCGAGAGCTCTCAACTCTCGCTAGCAGGATCAGCAACGCCTGAATCTGCACACGGGGTGCAGGGAGTAAAGTGAGTACTCCAACTCAGTGAGTAATAATCATAAATAAAGACTGAGAAATATGAAATCACGTAAGGCACATTACAGCTATAATGAAGCAGAAAAAGCCAGTAAAATGGTGAATCAGTAAAGATATATAAATATCATTTTAGTTCAGTTTAAACTTCTTAGAAATGCCTTTTTAATAATTAAGCAAGTAAATGACAGGCAACTAGAAAAGGTAAAAACATAAAGAACAGCCCCTCGGGCAACATGGAACAATACCAGCCCCTCAGGCTATATCTCACATCACAATGGATACCCGCGCTCATTGGGGGTGTGCAGACTCCTGGAGGGGCCCTTACGGCCCAAGCGCAATATCAAGTCATCTCGTGGCATCATCACTAGGCTCTCGGCCTCATATCAACAAGCCACCTCATGGCGTACAAATATCAGGCCCTCGGCCTCATAATCATAATTAGGTGCTTCCTCACAACATAGGTCCTCGGCCTTACTCAGTCAAAATTCTCACAAGCCACTCGGGCAATAGTAAAACATTATGTTCAGCCCAAAATATCATTTAAAAGATCATTTAAGTGTTAAAACAGAGTAAACATGGCTGAGTTATGAAAACATTGGAATATAGCATGACTGAGTTCAAGTATAAAGTCAAAACAGTGAGGAAATATCAATAAAAATCCCCTAAGGGTTCAAATAGTTGGCACGATGCCTAAGTATGACATTCAGCCCAAAATATGACGATAGCAAATAGTTTTCAGTCAAATACGCGGTAAAATAGTCATTCGAGACGGACTAAGTCACAATCCCCAACAGTGCACGCCCCCACGCTCGTCATCTAGTGTGTTCGTCACCTCAATATAGCACAACGATGTGCAATCTGGGGTTTCATACCCTCAGGACATCATTTACAATCATTACTCACCTCAATCTGGTCCAAATCTAGCCTGCGACGCCTTTGCCCCTCGAATCGGCCTCAACTCGCGTCGAATCTATCCAAAATCAGAATCACGACATCAAAATATGCTAAGGGAACGAAGCCCAAGCGAAAATAATCAATTTACAGCTTAAATCCCAAAATTACCAAAACTCGACCCCCGGGCCCACGTCTCGGAAGTCGATAAAATTCACATCAATGGATTCCTTATCACTCCCCGAGTTCATTCATACCAAAAGCACCAAAATCCAACCACAAAATGACCCCTCAAATCCCAATTTCTAGGTCTCCAATTTCAAGCCCTAGTTCTTCAATTTTAGGCTTAATTTCCATGATTAATTAGGTAGATTTCACATTAGAATCGAGTTTTAAGTCCATGAATCTTACCTCCAAGTGATTCCCCTTGAATCCCTCTTCAATCCTCTTCAAAAAGCTCCAAAAACACTCAAAAATGGTGAAAATAAACCCCAAAAATCGCGGACAAGACGACTATTTAAACATTCTGCCCAGGCCTCATTTCCTTCTTCGCGAACGCGGTCAAAGCCTCGCGTTTGCGAAGCACTAATCATCTTTGACCAAAATTTCCTCTTCGCGATCGCGACCTGCCCATCGCGAACGCGATGGCTCCTCAGCGTGACCCTTCGTGATCGCGTTGCCTCTCTCGCGAATGCGATGAATAAAACACCTCAAGCCCAGCTGACCAAATTCCTCTATGCGAACGTGGAGCTTTCCTCGCGAACGCGATGCATAAACATCCAGCCATTCACCAACGCGAAGGACAAAATCTCAGCCTTCTCCAGCTAACCCTTCGCGAACGCGAGGACCTACTCGCGAACGCGAAGGTCTAATTCTCTGCAACACTTCAGCAGTTTTTCTGTAATTCCAAACATCATGAAATGGTCCGATTGACCACCCTAAACTCACCCGAGGCCCCCGGGACCTCAACCAAACATACCAACATATCCCATAACCTCATTCAAATTTGTTCCAACTTGCGACGCTTAAACCAACATCAAAACACCAAATTCACATCAGATTCAAGCCTAAAATTTTCAAAATCTTCTAAATTACGCTTTTGATCAAATACCCAACCAAACCACATCTGAATGACCTGAAATTTTGCACACACATCTCAAATGACACAACGGAACTACTGAAACTCTCGGAATTCCATTCCGACCCCAATATTAAAATCTCACCTATAAACCAGAAATCGCCAAAAATCCAATTTCGCCAATTCAAGCCTAAATCTACTCCGGACCTCCAAAACTCATTCTGATCATGCTCGTAAGTCCCAAATCACCTCCCGAAGTTATCCGAACCATCGGAACTCACATTCAAGCCCTCTAACACATAAGTCAACATTCGGATGACTTTTTCCAACTTAAACTTTCTCAAAAGAGACTAAGTGTCTCAAACCTTACCAAATCCTTTCCGAACCCGAGCCAACCAACCCGATCACATATAGAACCGATAGACAAAGAAAATAAGAAGCAGAAATGGGGAAACGGAGCGGCAACTCATGAGACGACTGGTCGGGTCGTCACAAAATCTGGGGTTTTATACCCTCAGGACAATATTTATAATCATTACTCACCTCAATCCGGTTCAAACTCTAGCCCGCGACGCCTTTGCCCCTCGAATAGGCCTCAACTCGTGTGGAATCTATCCAAAATCAGAATCACGACGTCAAAATATGCTAAGGGAATGAAGCCCATGCGAAAATAATCAATTTACAACACAAATCCCGAATTTAACCAAAACCCGACCCCCGAGCCCACGTCTCGGAATTCGATACAATTTACATCAATAGATTCCTTATCTCCCCACGAGTTCATACATATCAAAAGTACCAAAATCCGACCAAAAATGGTCCCTCAAATCCTCAAGTCTAGGTCTACAATACCAAGCCCCAATTTCCCCAATTTTAACCCTTAATTTCCATTAATTACAGCTCTAATCCGTGAAATAATGCCATAGGATCGATTATTAGACTCATAAATCTTACCTCCAAACGATATCCCTTGATTCCCTCTTCAAAATCTCCCAAAAAGCTCCAAAACCGACTTGAAATAGTGAAGAACAACTCAAAAATCGCGAAGGAATGCTTTTATACCTTCTAGCCCAGGGATTTCGCATCTACGGCCAAAATCTCACTTCTGCGGTACAGCTTTTTTGGTCCATGAACCGCATCTGCGGCTTTTCACTTAAGTCCTAAATTCTGCATTTGCAATGCACACTCCGCACCTGCGCCATCGCAGGTGCGGTTCCCCAACCGCTTCTGCAGTCACAGCCTTCCTAGCCTCTTTTCCGCTTCTGCGACTCAAATCTCGCTTCTGCGAAACCGCACCTGCGGTCCCCTAGCCGCAGGTGCAGTTATGACAACAATGGGAAAACTTCAGCTGCCACAACCAACTTCCAAATTTCCGCCAACCTTCCGAAATCACCTCGAGGCCCCCGGGAGATCAACCAAAAGCACCAACAAGTCCCATACCACCATCCAAACTCACACCAATCTTCAAAACACCTCAAACAACATCGAATCAACCAAACCACATCGGATTCAAGCCTAAGTTCGCAAAATCTTCCGAATTACGCTTTTGATCCAAAAGTCTACCAAACCACGTCCGAATGACCTGAAATTTTACACACACATCCAAAATGACACAACGGAACTACTGCAACTTCTGGAACTCCATTCCGACCCTTATATCAAAATCTCACCTATCAACCGGAAAACGGCAAAATACCAATTTCGCCAATTCAAGCATAAATCTACTCCAGACCTCCAAAACACATTCCGATCACGCTCCTAAGTCACAAATCACCTCCCGAAGCTATCCGAACCATCGGAACTCACATTCGTGCTCTCTAACACATAAGTCAACATCCGATTGACTTTTCCAACTTAAGCTTCCTCAAAAGAGAATAAATGCCTCAAACCTTCTCAAAACCTCTCCGAACCCGAACCAATCAACCCGATCATATATAAAACCAATAAATAAAGTAGTACGAAGCAGAAATGTGGGAAACGGAGAGGTACCAGTTGGATTTATTAATAGAGGGGAAAGGGGGGGGGGGGTAAACAACAAAACTTGAAGAAGAAAAAATAGCAATCCTTATTTATGCCACATCACTCCTTCGTGTCCATTCTTTATATATATATATATATATATATATATATATATAGTGTGAGAATGTATCGAAGAAAAATATATATTTAACAATGATACAATAAACCTTATATAAAATACATATTTTACTCCTACTACATATGAGACTAGCACAATTTATACATAACTATCTAACACTCTCCCTCAAACCGGTGCATACAAATCATATGTACCAAGCTTGTTACATATGTAACTAATACAAGGACCAGTGAGAGACTTGGTAAAAACTTCTGCAAGCTGATCATTCGACATACAAGGCAACTAGACTCCCGCTGAGCAACAAAATCAGGTAGTTGCTGATAAACAGAAGTTGGCCGAATAGTCGCCGGAGAATTTGAAAATAGTGAGACTAAGCCAAATTCCACACTACAAAATAGGTTCTAAAAACCACCAAAAAACAGAAACTTTTCTGGAAATTACTATTCATGCCAGAAAATCATTGTTCACGCCGAAAAGTGTACTGATCACACCAAAAAAAAATTATGAGAACTTGATGTAATTTATATGGGTAGGCTCGGAATCACTGGACGAGTAAGTTGTCCAGAAGTTTTGTAAAGAAATGATTGGAATGGCTCATATGCGCAGGAAAAATTACTATAGCTCGTCAAAACCCTAGTTCTGGCAGCACGTGAGGAACTTTTACCTAAGTGATTGACTGGGGTTTTGTTGTCTGACTTTTTCGAACAAGATGGTAGTGTTGGTTTTCGCATTGTCACACCTCCTTTTTGCGCGCCCGGCCCCGAAGGGTTAGAAATGCGCGGGTGGGTTTTTCCAATTTAAGTGACAATATTCGAAATGGGATTATTTATTTAATTCAGAGTCGCCACTTGGGAAAGGTTTGGCTTTTGGTGTCCCAAGTCACCGGTTTATCTTGAATCCCAAATCGAGGAAATTTTCGACTTTTCCAAGTGAAGTCTGCGAACCAGAAATTCTAAGTAAGGAATTCTGTTGACCCGAGGGAAGGTGTTAGGCACCCTCGAATCCCGTGGTTCTAGCACGGTCGCTTAAATTGTTATAATGGCTAAATATCTGATTTAAATACATGTTATGACTTACGTGCTTTTATTAAGTTTAAACCGCTTTTATCATTATCACTTATTTTTATAGAATTGCAACGTCGTGAAAATGCATTTCGAACCACGTCACAATCAATGCGCCCGTGATCGTCAACACATTTTGACTTCGTTGAGATTTGGATTTGGGTCACATCAATGTGCACCCGAATTTAAGAATATGATTTAATTAAGTCGCGCCTAAAGAGTCTAACGCGTTATTATTTTTTGAGAAGGCCATGAGATTCACTAAATGGCCTATCTTGAATTCTAAATAATTATCATTAGTTGTTGAGGGCCCCGCAATTGGTATTTTTTTTATTTGGCGAGGCTCGTCTCATTATTTTTAGAAGGGTATCCTACAGTGACTACATTTCTATTATTTTTATTTCCAGAGCTAGAAGAAAGGAAAGTGTGTGTGCTAATTGAAGTATATACTTCAACTTAAACCAAACTCCTATCAATTTTTGATTGATTACTTTTAAAATAAAAAAAATGTCATGCCTTTTACGAAAATGATTTGGTCGAATAAAAGATTACATATGAGATGGATGAGATGCAATACTTAATCCGAACATTTCTTAATTTGAACTTAACTGAACTTATTTGAACTAGGTTAAAGGATAACTGGCGAAGTAAAATGCTTTAATTTGACAAGGAATCATATACGAGTTAGCGAAATACAACGTTTAGTCTGAGCATTTCTTGTATTGAACTTAACTAAACTTGTATGGACTAGTCTTACTAAAAAAACTAAATGAAACAGAAAACAGTATTGTGTAAAGTCGAAATATGCATGCTTATACTAACAGACAATTGTCGAGCTCAAATACAAAGGGGTGAAACTCAGTCGGCTATCAGTACACTCTTTTGAACTATTGAAACATAAACTAAATCAATTTCCACAAGGCCTGTTAATGTACTATGAATATCACAACGAATGCTTGAACATCTTCACCCTTTTTCATTTCATGCTTTCAAACTGTTTCAGTTACATCAATATGGGACTTGAAATGTGTACCTGGAAATGCTGAAAATGCAAAGGAGAAGAAGAGGAAGATGTGGGAATCAGCAGCCAAAAGAAACAGGACTAGCAAATAGCAGCAGGACAAGGCAGCAGCAAACAAAGCGAACAGCAGAAAAGGCTCAAGTGCAGAAATGTAACTATGGCCAATAGAAAGAAATAGCCAAATGAGAGCAACACCCAGTGGAGTAGAATCAGAACTCCAAAGCAGACCAAACCAGTAGTAAATCAATGGAAAACACTTGACTAAATAGACACCACTGGAACTTCAAAGAATCAGAATCGATTTCAACAAGTTGAAACAACTGAAAACCCAAATAACAAATAGGAAGAAGCAATTTCTGATTGTTGGTTGTATAGTTTCTATCCCTTAACCTCTCTCTATCTGTGTTTGTGTTTTTCCTTTTCAGCTCTCAAGGTTTTTTTTTTCTGTATGTCTATCCCCCTTTTTATAAGCCTCTATCCTACTCTTTTTAACAGCCTGTTTTCAGAAATCACAGTACCCTTCCCATGTGCCTTCTATTTTCAATTCCAAACTTTAGCTAATTAAGTATTAAACCCCATCAACATTCCCTGGCAGATTTCACTTTTAAAAGGTTTAAATACTTCTTTAAACTAAAGCCAAGTATGGGCAGTGGAATGTATCTAACAGCATATGCTGTCAAATTGTTTAAAACTTAACAAAAGCCTTTATGCAGGCCACTGGCTGTGCACAAAGCACATGAGATGCACCAATGCACATGCTGTGCACGAGTGCACATGCCTTCCTATTCAGAATCTAAACACAAACAATCCAACAGCTATAAGTGAACTAAACTGGCTCTTAATTGATTCAGGCAAATGTTCAATAGAAGCAAATCGATTTAACTTTGTTCAGACAGTTGAGACTAATTGACGACACATGTCGACTCGACTATATTAGCATTAACATACACAAACGTAGCCAAATCAGTCATTCAAAAGCATGGGACACATGACTCGACTTATACTGATTAAGCAGGATTATACTTTGAGGAATCAGTTAGTCAGTACAAATTTGGAATACAACCAACACACATGTCTTATCAGAATAGGAGGGGTTCAAACAAAACACAGTGGTTCAGGCAAAGTGGTCAATCAGAAGGTGGTAAAATTTAAAGACACAAATTGAAACAAAACATGACCAGATATTTAAAACAAATCACACGGACTAAAACAAATAAAGGAAAGAAAACAAACTCACCTTAAAGCTTGCAAAGTTAAAAATTTGAACTCGGACTTGGACAGACCTTTCTTAAGGCTGAACGGACTTTAATCGAAGTGTTTCTCAGATGAGAAACACTTCGATTAAGGTCCATTAGACCTTAATCTCTTTGGCTCGGACTGGCATGGGCCAGTGATGAAGGACACAAAACTTTCAAACTTAGATCTGGGATTCAGGCTTCCCTGATCAGATTCGGACCAAACCAAGTATGGTTTGGTCACGAGGGGTCTGGGGAGTGTCTGGTATGAATTTGAAACAGATCGGTGTAGATTAGGTTCCAACTCGAATCTTCAAATGAAGATTCGAGAAGGTGGGATAAGATTCGAAGCATGGGGTTAGTAGATTTGGGTTCAGGATGGCATGGGGGTTCTATGGTGTTCAGGGGAAGGTCACTAGCATCCATGCCGCCGGCTTTCATGGCGGAAATACGCAGGGGCGGCTAGGGTTTTTAGGGTTGTTTGTTTGGAGACGAAGGCTGGGGTTCAGATAGGGGGGCAGGGTATGGTGAAGGGCTTATATAGTTAGTGGGTGGGTGAACCTCGACCGTTAGATCAATCTAGATCTACGGTCTGGATCTGAAGGCTTAAATGGAACGGTGTCGTTTTGAGGGTTTGGGTTTGGTCCGGGTGAGATGGGTCGGGTTTGTTAGTGGGTACGGGGTGTGAGATCTTGGCCGTTGGATCAGTTTGATTTGAATGGTTGAGATGGATCGGCCTTGAAACGACGTAGTTTTGGTGTTAAACTACGTCATTTTATGTCCTGGGGGTGGGCTGTTCGGACTAGGGGTTTGGGCTGTTCAATTGGGCTCCAAATTTTGAAATGGACACGGCCCAAATTCATTTTACAACAAATTTTGTCTTCTTTTTCTTTATTTCTAATTTCCTAAATACACAAACTAATTAAATAAAACCAAGCACCACTAATTAACACTTAACATATTTATTTCACGCGGATAAAATGTTAAAGGTAGGCAAAAATTAAACACAGCAACAAATCAGAAAGAAAAAATGCGTATTTTTTGTAATTTTCCATCTAACAAACGGGTCATGGTTTAAATTACGCATGACACATACATTTTTTAATTCTTTTGGAGCGATTGTCGCGTAAAACAAAAATCACGTGCTCACAGCTGCCCCTCTTTGTTCGGAAACACGAAGAGTTTTCGTGCAAAGACAAAGTGAGCGTGTATGAGCGATTTTGCCTATGGACTACTCCGTATGAAGCATGTTTTTTTTGAAAGATTTGACCGAATCTTGCTTCAAAGATCTCCTACATATCCTGGGCTAAACAGGAATCAGGTCAATGTAGTTCGGGAAGCTTTGGTAGCTGGAACTACCATGGGATTGCAATGCTTGCTGCTAACTGCTGTTGCTGTTGTTACTGCTGCGTCACTGACCGCCTTATTACAACCAAATGAAAAATGGAAACTAAACTAACTACTTATATGCATGTCAACTGCTAGTTACAAGATTCCTATCTATGATTCTTTTATAACTTGATCTTGGGTCTTAGCCGATTCTGCTTGTAGACTCCGATCTGAATCTTGATGCTTGCGAGTTGCGGTGACTTGTTCAATCTCTGGGATACTGAGTGAGGCACGACTGGCAGGATTCAGGACCTTAATTAAACGCTGGAGTCAATCTGCCTTCCATTTACTCCGAATCTTAGGACATCTCTCTTTCTTCTTCGATTTTGAGTTGAGACTCATCTCGTTGGTCATTTCGATCTGTGTGGCTCGAGGTTAGACCTGCGGGAAAAACAAAAAAACGAACGAAATTTTCTGACCCAGTTTCACTAGGAAAATTTCGTTAATTATTCACCAGGAAGTTCATAAAATTGATGAAAGAGGATATGCATGCTCAGTTTAGGGCTGGAGCCCTAACACCGGCTAGCTGGGGAGAGGTTCGGTTTGGGGTTTTAAAACCCTAACGCCGAACAAAGGAAAATTCAGTTTAGGGTTTAAAACCCTAATGCTGATTGCATGGGAAAAACTCAGTTTAGAGTTTAAAACTCTAATGCTGGCTGAAAGGAAAAAGTTCAGTTTAGGGTTTAAAACTCTAATGCTGACTAAAAGGAAAATTCAGTTTAGGGTTTAAAACCCTAATGCTGATTGCATGGAAAAGCTCAGTTTAGAGTTTAAAACTCTAATGCTGGCTGAAAAGGAAGAAGTTCAGTTTAGGGTTTAAAACCCTAATGCTGACTAAAAGGAAAATTCAGTTTAGGGTTTAAAACCCTAATGCTGATTGCATGGAAAAGCTCAGTTTAGAGTTTAAAACTCTAATGCTGGCTGAAAGGAAAATTCAGTTTAGGGTTTTAAAACCCTAATGCTGATTGCATGGGAAAAACTCAGTTTAGAGTTTAAAACTCTAATGCTGGCTGAAAGGAAAAAGTTCAGTTTAGGGTTTAAAACCCTAATGCTGACTAAAAGGAAAATTCAGTTTAGGGTTTAAAACCCTAATGCTGATTGCATGGAAAAGCTCAGTTTAAAGTTTAAAACTCTAATGCTGGCTGAAAAGGAAAAAGTTCAGTTTAGGGTTTAAAACCCTAATGCTGACTAAAAGGAAAATTCAGTTTAGGGTTTAAAACCCTAATGCTGATTGCATGGAAAAGCTCAGTTTAAAGTTTAAAACTCTAATGCTGGCTGAAAAGGAAAAAGTTCAGTTTAGGGTTTAAAACCCTAATGCTGACTAAAAGGAAAATTCAGTTTAGGGTTTAAAACCCTAATGCTGATTGCATGGAAAAGCTCAGTTTAGGGTTTAAAACTCTAATGCTGGCTGAAAGGAAAAAGTTCAGTTTAGGGTTTAAAACCCTAATGCTGACTAAAAGGAAAATTCAGTTTAGGGTTTAAAACCCTAATGCTGATTGCATGGAAAAGCTCAGTTTAAAGTTTAAAACTCTAATGCTGGCTGAAAAAGGAAAAAGTTCAGTTTAGGGTTTAAAACCCTAATGCTGACTAAAAGGAAAATTCAGTTTAGGGTTTAAAACCCTAATGCTGATTGCATGGAAAAGCTCAGTTTAGAGTTTAAAACTCTAATGCTGGCTGAAAAGGAAAAAGTTCAGTTTAGGGTTTAAAACCCTAATGCTGACTAAAAGGAAAATTCAGTTTAGGGTTTAAAACCCTAATGCTGATTGCATGGAAAAGCTCAGTTTAAAGTTTAAAACTCTAATGCTGGCTGAAAAGGAAAAAGTTCAGTTTAGGGTTTAAAACCCTAATGCTGACTAAAAGGAAAATTCAGTTTAGGGTTTAAAACCCTAATGCTGATTGCATGGAAAAGCTCAGTTTAGAGTTTAAAACTCTAATGCTGGCTGAAAGGAAAAAGTTCAGTTTAGGGTTTAAAACCCTAATGCTGACTAAAAGGAAAATTCAGTTTAGGGTTTAAAACCCTAATGCTGATTGCATGGAAAAGCTCAGTTTAAAGTTTAAAACTCTAATGCTGGCTGAAAAAGGAAAAAGTTCAGTTTAGGGTTTAAAACCCTAATGCTGACTAAAAGGAAAATTCAGTTTAGGGTTTAAAACCCTAATGCTGATTGCATGGAAAAGCTCAGTTTAGAGTTTAAAACTCTAATGCTGATTGGCCGAAGAAGCTCGAGAATGCTACCGATCTATTTTTCTGTTTTAATAGAAGATAAAAGGGAGTTTGGTGGAAGCTTACCTTTCGAGTGAATTCATCATTGCCGAAGTACTTCCTGTACCCGTGCATCTTCTTCTTTGGGCGACACCTGCTTCTTGCACGGTTATCTTGGATCGGACCTATTTCAAACTTTCAAACAAAGAATCATTTGTTAGTTTGGAAATGACGGTCGGTTTGGTGACCTTGATAGTTCCCAATTGCTTTCTCGCGCCTTTATTTCTGTTGCGAAATTCCGCCATTGATTTGATTCGAATGGCGAAATCTTTAGACTACTCAGGCTTGTATTTCCAGGTTCTGTGATGACTTGCCTCGTAAGGCCTCTTTTTTCTTTTTGTCCCGTTTTGATTGGAGGTTCTCAACGGGGATTTTATCGGGGGTGTTTTGTGGGAATTTGTACAAACGGGAGGCTCTGTGGGGAATATTTACAAAGTGTATTCTTTGTGTGGATTTTGTACAATGGGGCATGCTGGGGATTTATTTCAAAGCGGGATTTCTAGGATTTGTTGGGGTAAGCTTGTTGGGGAATATTTACAAAAGAACTCGCTGGGGCGTGCTGGGGAGATTCCATTTTTTTTTTTATTGGGGAAGCTCTGTGGGAGTTTGTATAAAAGGAAAGACTCTGTGGGGATTCGTACAGAGGAAGATTCTGTAGGGATTTGTCCGAAAGCGGACTTGCCGGGGAAGATTTCAAGATTTCTCTCTTTCCTCTTTACTCTGAAACACCATCAAACGTCATGATTCATCATGCCTGGGCAATCATACCGTGCAAACAAACCATGCCACCTGAGACGGGATTCCGTGCAATCAAACCATGCCACCTGTCCTTTCCGGTGTGTCCTGAACTCGGGGTTAAAATGCGAAAGGGATTCCAAAAGAAACAAAGAAAGGAGAAAACAAATCAGAAAAGGAGTAACCTTTTCGGGATGAGAAAGACTTATCTGAGGAAGATAACGCTGGCTTTCAATGACATGACATGCTTTTTGGACTGGACGTCTGACCTTCTAAGAGCTTGCGTTTTCCTGAACCAGAACGGATCTGTGATTCCAAACTGGTGGCACTCTGCCGAAACTTTCTTGGGGTGGCGTCATTCTTTTCGGCCAACAGCGCCCTTTGCGGGTTTTCGCTGGCTGACCTCTCTCATTTCTCTTCCTGTCATCGCTTGATAGCACTCTTTGCGAGTTTTTACTAAACAAGCTCTCTCATTTTGGTTTCTCTTCTCCCGTCGCCTCGTGGTGCCCGAAGGTTTTCACCGCCGAGACTCTCTCATTTTATCTCTCTCAATTCAGAGTGTGATGGTCTTCGTTTGTGACGCTTATTGATTCCCCACCATATTTGGTAATTGATTTGAAGGCTTGTGCTTGGTAAAGAGAGGTAGTGATACTAACTTCTCAACTGCTCGACGTGCCCCGGTCAGGGTGAATGGGATTTTATTGTTGGTGTGACTGAACCTCAGGGAGAGGCTGCCTACGTATCCTTTCGGAATCAAGTCAAACGTAGTTCAGGCCTCAATCGAATTTTGTTTTTTTTTTTTTTTTTTGGTGTTTTACTTTTTTTTTGTTTTGTAAGTGGCTCAAAAGTTGGTGGAGAGGATTGGGTAGTGTTTGGGAAGTAGTGGGGAACAAACGCCTTCGCCATTTTCAACGTGTCAGGACCACTGGAGTATGATTTAGACGTAATACCTCTTAACTGCATCTGCATTTACTGCTGTGTCGGGGTCATTTCCTTCGATATCGCCTAAATACAGTGCTCCTCTCGGCAATGTCTTCCTTACGATGTATGGGCCTTTCCAATTTGGAGCAAACTTTCCTTTTGCTTCTTCATGATGCGGCAGAATACGCCTTAGTACCAACTGACCTACTTCGAAATTCCGGGGTCGGACTTTCTTGTTGTAAGCACGGGCCATCCTTCGTTGGTATAACTGTCCATGACAAACTGCAGCCATCCGCTTTTCATCAATCAACGTCAATTGCTCTAAACGAGTCTTAACTCACTCGCTGTCCTCGATTTCTGCCTCGACAATGATTCGAAGCGAAGGAATTTCTACCTCTGCCGGTATTACAGCCTCGGTCCCATAAACCAAAAGATAAGGAGTCGCTCCCACCGATGTGAGTACCGTAGTGCGGTACCCCAATAATGCAAAAGGTAACTGCTCATGCCACTGTCGGGAACTTTGTATTGTTTTCCTCAAAATCTTCTTGATGTTTTTATTTGCAGCTTCCACAGCACCATTGGCTTTCGGCCGATAAGGAGTGGAATTTCTGTGCGTTATCTTGAATTGCTCGCATACATCTCCCATCAAGTGACTGTTCAAGTTCGCTGCGTTATCTGTAATGATAGTTGCAGGAATACCGAAGCGACAGACAAGATTTGAGTGTACAAAATCCACCACAGCTTTCTTGGTGACCGACTTGAGAGTGACAGCTTCTACCCATTTTGTGAAGTAATCGATGGCAACCAGTATAAACCTGTGTCCATTCGAAGCCTTTGGTTCAATTGGTCCAATGACGTCCATGCCCCAAGCGACAAATGGCCAAGGTGCGGACATGGGATGCAGTTCCGTGGGAGGTGCATGAATCAAATTACCGTGCACCTGACACTGATGACACTTCCGAACAAAGCTAAAGCAATCCTTTTCCATGGTCATCCAGTAATAACCTGCTCTAAGGATCTTCTTTGCTAAGACATACCCGTTCATGTGAGGTCCGCACACACCTGCGTGTACTTCGTGCATGATCTTTCTCGCTTCCTCGATATCGACACATCTTAGGAGATTGAGGTCCGGAGTCCTCTTATATAACAAATCACCGCTCAAAAAGAAACCACTTGCATGTCGCCTAATGGTCCTCTTTTGATCTCCAGTAGCGTGCTCGGGGTATTCTTGTGTCTTCAGGAATTTCTTGATGTCATGGTACCAAGGCTGCGTATTTGATCCCGCCTCGATTACACTGCAGTAACCGTGTCTTTCCTTGATTTGGATTTCCAAAGGATCGACGTGGGCGTTGCCCGGGTAGGGTAGCATAGAAGCCAGAGTAGCAAGTGCATCTGCCAGTTCATTGTGACACCTTGGAATATACCTGAACTCTATTGAGGTAAAGCGCTTGCTGAGGTCCTCCACATGTTGTCGGTATGGGATAAGTTTGACATCCCGAGTTTCCCATTCGCCTTGAACTTGTCGGATGATCAGGTCAGAATCTCCCATAATCAGTAAGTCTTCGACATCCTGATCGATTGCCATATGCATGCCCATAATGCAGGCTTCATACTCAGCTGTATTGTTTGTGCAAAAGAAACGCAGTCTAGCTGTGGCGGGATAATGCTGACCGGAAGGCGAGATCAATATTGCCCCAATCCCTACACCCTTGGCGTTCACGGCTCCGTCAAAGAACATCTTCCAAACATGAGCTTCCTCCGAGATCACTTCTACGGTGTTTACCTCTTCATCTGGAAAGTAGGTATCCAATGGCTGGTATTCCTCATCGACCGGGTTTTCGGCCAAATGATCTGCTAACGCCTGGGCTTTCATTGCCGTGCGAGTGACATAAACTATGTCGAATTCCGTAAGCAAGATTTGCCATTTAGCCAGTCTCCCAGTAGGCATTGGTTTCTGAAATATATACTTCAAAGGATCCAACCTGCTTATGAGGAATGTAGTGTGGGCTTGGAGATAATGTCTCAGCTTTTGTGCAACCCATGTGAGAGCGCAGCATGTCCTTTCCAGCAGAGTGTATTTGGCCTCGTAGCCGGTGAATTTCTTGCTCAAGTAGTAGATTGCTTGCTCCTTCTTTCCGGTTATGTCGTGTTGCCCGAGGACGCAGCCGAAAGAGTCCTCCAAGACTGTTAGATACAAGAAAAGTGGCCTCCCTGGTTCGGGAGGGACCAAGACTGGGGGATTCGAAAGGTACTCTTTGACTTTATCAAAGGCTTCTTGACACTCCGTTGTCCACTTAATCGCCGCATCTTTTCTTAACAACTTGAATATGGGCTCACACGTGCTTGTCAGCTGGGCAATAAACCGACTGATGTAGTTCAGCCTGCCCAAAAGACTCATCACGTCTTTCTTCGTTCTTGGGGGAGGTAGATCTTTGATAGATTTTATCTTAGTCGGATCTAGCTCGATACCTCTCCTGCTTACGATGAAACCCAAAAGTTTACCTGACGGAACTCCGAAAGCGCATTTGGCTGGATTTAGCTTCAAGTCATACTTCCTTAGCCTCTCGAAGAATTTCCTCAAGTCTTGGATGTGGTTATCCTGCGTCCTGGACTTGACTATCACATCGTCCACGTACACCTCTATTTCCTGATGCATCATGTCATGGAAAATGGCGGTCATGGCCCTCATGTAAGTAGCCCCAGCATTCTTTAGACCAAATGGCATGACCCGATAACAGTAGGTGCCCCAAGGCGTGGTGAAAGCAGTTTTCTCGGCGTCCTCTTCATCCATCAGCACCTGATGATATCCAGCGTAACAATCTACGAAAGACTGTATCTCGTGTTTGGCGCAATTATCAACGAGGATGTGGATGTTAGGCAGCGGGAAATTATCTTTAGGACTTGCTCTGTTCAGATCTCGGTAATCTACACATACCCGAGTTTTCCCGTCCTTTTTCGGTACTGGAACCACATTCGCCAGCCATGTTGTATATTGGACTACCCGGATCACTCCCGTTTTCAGCTGCTTGGTGATCTCCTCTTTAATCTTGTCACTGACCTCAGTTTTGAACTTTCGTTGCTTTTGTTGAACTGGAGGACAATCAGGATGAATCGGCAATTTGTGAACCACTAGATCAACACCTAGTCCCGGCATGTCATCATATGACCAAGCAAACACGTCTTTGAATTCAAGAAGAAGTTGAATTATCGCCTCTCGCGTTTTCTTGTCCGTGTGAATGCTTATCTTGGTCTCCCGGACTTCTTCCGGGGTTCCTAAGTTTACCGGTTCAGTGTCATTCAGATTTGGCTTAGGTTTATTCTCGAAATATTCCAACTCTCGGTTTATCTCCCTAAAAGCCTCTTCCGCATCATATTCTGGTTCTGGGTTCATTAATTCGCAGTTAAATAGCTCATTGTGATCTGGGCGTGAAGTCCGCAAGCATGTCATATTTAAAGCCGCATTATTAGGACCGGACTTCCGTCTAGTTGGGAATGACGTGATCTCCCAGTTTTGGAGTTTGGCGTTTGGCCCCATGTACATCATCTCAGCAGTGCTCGTGCCTTCGCCTGGTTGAACCATGTGGACCTCGTAGAGCATTTCCCTCATTGCCCCACATATTTCCTCGATTTCCTCAGCTGTGAAGACCTCATCATCTTCTTCTTCAGCGTACCTTGGCCTGACGAAAGTCGCATGTAAATCCGGCAGTGGTTGAGGCAACTTCCAGCCCTCATTTCTCCTTTTCTTTGCCCATTTTTCGTCTGCTGGAGTAGGTTTGAAACCTAGTCCAAAAGGTTTCTTGATGACTGGTAAAGTAATGGGTTCCGTCATTCCCTGAAGGGTTCGTCCAAGCCCCTTCCCTGGCCTAAATCCGTGTCGGATCATCTCTTTGGCCACCATAACCGAAGCGTTAGACAAGAAAGGATGGGGGCAAGGTACTCCCTCTTCGTGCTGCTCTGCCAGTACCACCTCGAAAGCTTTATAGACCGTATGTTCGCTCCCTTCTCTCGGTTCAAGATACGGGATGGATGGGTCCCGGTAAATGGCATGTTCGTCTTCCCCATGGACCACGATTTCTTGGTCTTCGTACTCGAATTTCACCATCTGGTGAAGAGTGGAAGGCACGGCTCCTGCCGCATGGATCCAAGGTCTGCCAAGGAGGAAATTGTAGGATGTGTCCATGTCGATCACCTGGAAGGTTACTCGAAATTCGACTGGTCCTATGACCAACAACAGGTCTATTTCTCCCATGGTATCTCTCTTGATGCCGTCGAAAGCTCTCACGCAGACGTTGTTGGGTCGGATTCTTCCTGCCCCAATTTCCATTCTTTGTAGCGTGGAGAGCGGGCAAATGTCAACACCTGATCCCCCATCCAGCATTACCCGCTTGACATAGTAGTCCTCGCATTTCACTGTTAAGTGCAAGGCCTTGTTGTGTGCTGCTCCTTCCGGGGGTAAATCGTTCTTGTTGAAAGAGATTTGGTTGACGGCGAAGAATCTTTCTGTCATCCGCTCTAGTTGCTCCACCGAGGTTTCGACCGGTACATATGCTTCATTCAGGGTTTTCAGCAGGATCTTTTGATGCTCGGTTGACCTCATTAATAATGACAGCATGGATACTTGCTCAGGGTGCTTGCGCAGCTGATCTATCACTTCGTAATCCGGCATCTTCATCTGTTGGAAGAACACTTCCGCTTCTTCAACACTCACGGGCTCCTTTGGAGGGAAGCGCCTTTGTGTGGCGTTGTTCAGTTCTTGGGTATTTGAGTACCCTCCAACGAAAGTATTTTCTGGAAGTTCTTCCATGACCTCCTTACCTTTGTACGTTACCAAAGTCTTTTGATAATTCCACGGCACTGTGGACGGGTTGGTCATTGGCTTTTGTGGCACGCGTCCGATAACCACTGGCTCATTCAGCCGAGGTGGTTGAATCGTCCCCCGGACCACATAGGCCCCTTTTGGCACATACATAGGTTTTGTCTTTTTGATCCCGAAGTTCTGCGTCTTCTTGGCTTGACCTCGTGGTATGTAAAGAACTCCACCCTTTGCTGGTACCACTTTCTTCTCCACCTTCTTTTCAGGCTTGCTCTCTGCAACCTTGGCCTCATCCCCTTTTTCTGATTTCTGGTCTATTTCAGGCCTCTTCCCTGTGTCGACAATGGCAATTATGGCTTTCAAAGCAGGGTCGAACTCTTTGTCTTCACAAATCATGCCGATCAGCGGCCCATTATTGTGAGCGGGCAATGGATTGTTAGTCACATTCGGGATCTCTTCGTCCCTTAGCACTATTTTCCCCTGCTCTATCAAATTTTCGACCACTCTTTTCAATGACCAGCAGTCGTTTGTATCATGTCCCTCGGCCCCTGAATGATAGGCGCATCTGACTCCGGCTTTGTAAGAAGGAGATGTCGGGTTTTGCCTTGTTTGAGGGATGGGTTGCAAGAAACCCAACTGGACCAACTTTGGGAACAATGTAGAGTATTGTTCACCGATGGGCGTGAAAGTCCGCCGTCGAGGTGGCTCCTGGGGGCGGTAGTTATTCTGCGGGGGTTGTGGGTTATAGTGGTTGCGGTAAGGAGGCTGATTTCTGGGAGGTGGAGCTGGGCCTCGGTTGGCTTGTTGTGGTGGATGGTTATAAGGTTGGGCATTCATGACCATATAAGGTTGATGAGCATATGCCACATTTGAGTGGGGGTAGTAGTGTTGTGGGGCCCTTTCCGGAAAATGGGGCCTGGGATGACGATACTCCCTTGCTTCAGAGGCTGCCATAGCCGTTTCTTCCTTCTTCTTCCCCCTTGTCGTTCCTCCAGACCCGCTTTGGACGGCCTGGGAGGTTGCCCTTATGGCTGCTTGACTCAGAATCCGACCCGTTTTCAGCCCATTCTCTACCATCTCTCCTATCTTGATTGCTTCCGCGAATGGCTTACCCATGGCCGACATCATGTTTTGGAAATAGTCAGACTCTTGAGCCTGGAGAAAGGTAGTGACCATTTCCACTTCATCCATGGGAGGCTTTACTCTCGACGCCTGTTCACGCCACTTAATAGCATACTCTCTAAAACTTTCCGAAGGCTTCTTCTTCAAATTCGACAGAGAGTTTCGGTCTGGCGCAATGTCGATGTTATACTGGAATTGCTTTACAAAATCTCTGGCGAGATCATCCCATATATGCCATCGGGACATTTCCTGATCCATATACCATTCCGAAGCTATCCCTACTAAGCTTTCCCCAAAATATGCCATTAGCAGTTCTTCTTTTCCGCCGGCTCCCCGCAATTGGTTGCAGTATTTCTTAAGATGTGCAATGGGGTCACCGTGCCCATCGTATTTCTCGAATTTGGGGGTCTTGAAACCCGTTGGCAGGTGCACGTGAGGGAACATGCACAGGTCGGCGTAAGAGACGCTCTTTTGTCCGCTCAACCCTTGCATATTCTTCAAACTTTGTTCAAGGCTTCTCATTCTCTTAGCAATCTCATTTTGTTCTGCAATCCTGGGGTTCTGATCCTGTCCCGGTGCGAGTTCGCACTGAGGCGGTAGAGGATTATTGTTGGTAGCGAACCTGGTTGGTTCCATTGAGAACGATGGTGCTTGGAATGTAAAAGAGGATGAGTCAAAGCTTGGCTTGTATGTGGCAGGCTGTGCCGTAGCTGGGCAAGGCGATGCAGTAAAGATGTTCATGCTTGCATCAGTGGCCGACATTCGGGGATGAGGCTCAGAAGGTGATCCTGCAGAGAAGGCGGAGGTGGCTGGGTACCCAAATGGGGTAGCAGGGTAATTTATGGGGACATTAGAAGTCCCACTTGACCTGGAGAATAATTCAGGGAATCCGGGGACGACACTTGGCGGCTCTTTCCCATTGTTCCAGTCATCCAGCATTTCCAACATGCGGAGCCGTAGGATTCTATTTTCCTCCGCAGTTGCGGATTCAGGTGTGAGGACGGCTGAGATTGAGCTCTCCTCAGAGACGGGGACTGTTTGCAATGGAATTTCCGAAGACATTTCCACACTTCCTTTTGACCTGGTGAAGTAAGTGTGAGTACTGCTTCTGGTCCTAACAACAGGTAGTTGAACACCTCTCCTTGACCTCGTGAAGTATGAGTGCGAGGCCAGACTTTCACCAAACCAACCGTCTTTTCAAAAACCCTGGAAAAATGCTCAATGACAAGCGCACGGTTAATTTGCAGCAAATAACAGATAGTTAATCTCACGTTTGGGCATGATGCACCTATACAGTTAAGTGGATTACTATATGTCTGCTACGAGAGCATGCGTCATTCCGGTATTTTCCTCTTATTTCCTTTTTTTTTCTTTTCTTTTCTTTTTCTCTTTTGTTTTCCTTTTATTTTATTTATTTTTTTATTTTTTGTAGTAAAAGAAAATGTGACCGGATCCGATGAGGATTGCCTACGTATCACGATGCCTACGTGAATCAGATCATTACGTAGTTCGAAAAACACAAATGGACGTAAAAGAAAACAACCTCTTCATTGTTGAAATGTTCTATTACAAGCTACATTCTGCAAAAGAAAAAGCAAACTTGGAAAATGAACCTAGACTCAAAATAGACTGAAAATCACCTTGATGAAAAAACAGGCAGAAGATGCTAAAATACAGATTTGACCTATGAATGCATTATGGTTTTAAAAATTGGTTTCCGCGGGGCATCTATATTTTTAGAGAGGATCAAGCTTTGACCACGGCCTTTAAACACTTCGGAGACAAAGATTTTAAGGCTGTGCGGGTCTAAAAAACGCTAAACAAAACCCAAAGGTGGCTGTTTATGCAAAGTCAGCCTTCCGGCGTCCCTTTCGGGAACATTCGGCTATTTATGATAAAACAATGTCACCTGACTTATTTACGACTCTATTAAAAATTTGACACATCTTTTATTTATTTATTTACTGATTTTTGGCTATTTAGAAAAATGGGGTTGAACCCGACGAGGGTTGCCTACGTATCTCACATCCGGTGAGAATCAAACCGGCGTAGTTCGGGCATATCATGAATAGAGAAAACCTAGAAATCAAGAATAAGTATTATTATTTTGAAAAAAGATAAAGGCTAAAGAAAAAATATTTTTTTTTTTGCAATATTTGGACCATTAGTCTGAATTTATAAAAGGGGTACTACAAAAGAAACAACAAACTTTTTGAATTATGGATTTTCCATTTTTTTTTTACTTTTAAAATAAATACTTTTTCTTTTTTTTTTTGATTTTGAAAGTGATAAAAGAAATTTATTTATTTTTTATTTTTTAATAACTCTCAATTAAAGACAGTTTTTTTTTTTTTTTAGAAAAAAAAATTCCGGCGAGGTTTTGACACTACTTGGACATTGGTTTTATTTTCCAAAAATAAGTAATTATCTCCCCTACGCTGCTATTTTCCCCTTTTTAGGAACCGGTCGACATGCGGAACCGAAGCAAATAAATGCACAACACAAATAAGATGCACCAGGGTGGTCTTTTTCGTTTCAGGCTGCCTGTCCTAGACGGACCCAACCCCTGTGTTGAGTCCCCTAAGTCAAAATGCAACATGATGCAGATAAGCGTTCCTACTAGGGATCCGGCATGAAGTCAAGTTATTCTAGGTTTGTAACCTGGGTATTTGTTCTAGACTGTGCACCCGAGCGGACAACTCGAGTCGAGGAGGGGGCTACGTACCGGGAACCCGCGAGATCGTCCGGCTTTGTAACTTGTTCGTCCTCTTTCTTATTTTAGGTATTGACATTAACAGAATAGGGAGTCTCGACCAGCGAGCTTCTCCCCGGAAGTAAGAAGAGAAAGGTTTCGGCACAGTTTATATACAGTTCAGATAATATCAAAGCGGTAAAAGACAACATTTAGCACGTTATGCAAAAACATGTAATAAAGATCAGATAATAAAGCCAAATATAACAATTATTCTAAGCTCGAATTCTTGAACCCTGAACCAGTGGTTCTGGGTTCGATCCCCAGCAGAGTCGCCAGAGCTGTCACACCTCCTTTTGCGCGCCCGGCCCCGAAGGGTTAAATGCGCGGGTGGAGTTTTTCCAATTTAAGTGACAATATTCGAAATGGGATTATTTATTTAATTCAGAGTCGCCACTTGGGAAAGGTTTGGCTTTTGGTGTCCCAAGTCACCGGTTTATCTTGAATCCCAAATCGAGGAAATTTTCGACTTTTCCAAGTGAAGTCTGCGAACCAGAAATTCTAAGTAAGGAATTCTGTTGACCCGAGGGAAGGTGTTAGGCACCCTCGAATCCCGTGGTTCTAGCACGGTCGCTTAAATTGTTATAATGGCTAAATATCTGATTTAAATACATGTTATGACTTACGTGCTTTTATTAAGTTTAAACCGCTTTTATCATTATCACTTATTTTTATAGAATTGCAACGTCGTGAAAATGCATCTCGAACCACGTCACAATCAATGCGCCCGTGATCGTCAACACATTTTGACTTTGTTGAGATTTGGATTTGGGTCACATCAATGTGCACCCGAATTTAAGAATATGATTTAATTAAGCCGCGCCTAAAGAGTCTAACGCGTTATTATTTTTTGAGAAGGCCATGAGATTTATTAAATGGCCTATCTTGAATTCTAAATAATTATCATTAGTTGTTGAGGGCCCCGCAATTGGTATTTTTTTTTATTTGGCGAGGCTCGTCTCATTATTTTTAGAAGGGTATCCTACAGTGACTACATTTCTATTATTTTTATTTCCAGGGCTAGAAGAAAGGAAAGTGTGTGTGCTAATTGAAGTATATACTTCAACTTAAACCAAACTCCTATCAATTTTTGATTGATTACTTTTAAAATAAAAAAAACGTCATGCCTTTTACGAAAATGATTTGGTCGAATAAAAGATTACATATGAGATGGATGAGATGCAATACTTAATCCGAACATTTCTTAATTTGAACTTAACTGAACTTATTTGAACTAGGTTAAAGGATAACTGGCGAAGTAAAATGCTTTAATTTGACAAGGAATCATATACGAGTTAGCGAAATACAACGTTTAGTCTGAGCATTTCTTGTATTGAACTTAACTAAACTTGTATGGACTAGTCTTACTAAAAAAACTAAATGAAACAGAAAACAGTATTGTGTAAAGTCGAAATATGCATGCTTATACTAACAGACAATTGTCGAGCTCAAATACAAAGGGGTGAAACTCAGTCGGCTATCAGTACACTCTTTTGAACTATTGAAACATAAACTAAATCAATTTCCACAAGGCCTGTTAATGTACTATGAATATCACAACGAATGCTTGAACATCTTCACCCTTTTTCATTTCATGCTTTCAAACTGTTTCAGTTACATCAATATGGGACTTGAAATGTGTACCTGGAAATGCTGAAAATGCAAAGGAGAAGAAGAGGAAGATGTGGGAATCAGCAGCCAAAAGAAACAGGACTAGCAAATAGCAGCAGGACAAGGCAGCAGCAAACAAAGCGAACAGCAGAAAAGGCTCAAGTGCAGAAATGTAACTATGGCCAATAGAAAGAAATAGCCAAATGAGAGCAACACCCAGTGGAGTAGAATCAGAACTCCAAAGCAGACCAAACCAGTAGTAAATCAATGGAAAACACTTGACTAAATAGACACCACTGGAACTTCAAAGAATCAGAATCGATTTCAACAAGTTGAAACAACTGAAAACCCAAATAACAAATAGGAAGAAGCAATTTCTGATTGTTGGTTGTATAGTTTCTATCCCTTAACCTCTCTCTATCTGTGTTTGTGTTTTTCCTTTTCAGCTCTCAAGGTTTTTTTTTTCTGTATGTCTATCCCCCTTTTTATAAGCCTCTATCCTACTCTTTTTAACAGCCTGTTTTCAGAAATCACAGTACCCTTCCCATGTGCCTTCTATTTTCAATTCCAAACTTTAGCTAATTAAGTATTAAACCCCATCAACATTCCCTGGCAGATTTCACTTTTAAAAGGTTTAAATACTTCTTTAAACTAAAGCCAAGTATGGGCAGTGGAATGTATCTGACAGCATATGCTGTCAAATTGTTTAAAACTTAACAAAAGCCTTTATGCAGGCCACTGGCTGTGCACAAAGCACATGAGATGCACCAATGCACATGCTGTGCACGAGTGCACATGCCTTCCTATTCAGAATCTAAACACAAACAATCCAACAGCTATAAGTGAACTAAACTGGCTCTTAATTGATTCAGGCAAATGTTCAATAGAAGCAAATCGATTTAACTTTGTTCAGACAGTTGAGACTAATTGACGACACATGTCGACTCGACTATATTAGCATTAACATACACAAACGTAGCCAAATCAGTCATTCAAAAGCATGGGACACATGACTCGACTTATACTGATTAAGCAGGATTATACTTTGAGGAATCAGTTAGTCAGTACAAATTTGGAATACAACCAACACACATGTCTTATCAGAATAGGAGGGGTTCAAACAAAACACAGTGGTTCAGGCAAAGTGGTCAATCAGAAGGTGGTAAAATTTAAAGACACAAATTGAAACAAAACATGACCAGATATTTAAAACAAATCACACGGACTAAAACAAATAAAGGAAAGAAAACAAACTCACCTTAAAGCTTGCAAAGTTAAAAATTTGAACTCGGACTTGGACAGACCTTTCTTAAGGCTGAACGGACTTTAATCGAAGTGTTTCTCAGATGAGAAACACTTCGATTAAGGTCCATTAGACCTTAATCTCTTTGGCTCGGACTGGCATGGGCCAGTGATGAAGGACACAAAACTTTCAAACTTAGATCTGGGATTCAGGCTTCCCTGATCAGATTCGGACCAAACCAAGTATGGTTTGGTCACGAGGGGGGTCTGGGGAGTGTCTGGTATGAATTTGAAGCAGATCGGTGTAGATTAGGTTCCGACTCGAATCTTCAAATGAAGATTCGAGAAGGTGGGATAAGATTCGAAGCATGGGGTTGGTAGATTTGGGTTCAGGATGGCATGGGGGTTCTATGGTGTTCAGGGGAAGGTCACTGGCATCCATGCCGCCGGCTTTCATGGCGGAAATACGCAGGGGCGGCTAGGGTTTTTAGGGTTGTTTGTTTGGAGACGAAGGCTGGGGTTCAGATAGGGGGGGCAGGGTATGGTGAAGGGCTTATATAGTTAGTGGGTGGGTGAACCTCGACCGTTAGATCAATCTAGATCTACGGTCTGGATCTGAAGGCTTAAATGGAACGGTGTCGTTTTGAGGGTTTGGGTTTGGTCCGGGTGAGATGGGTCGGGTTTGTTAGTGGGTACGGGGTGTGAGATCTTGGCCGTTGGATCAGTTTGATTTGAATGGTTGAGATGGATCGGCCTTGAAACGACGTAGTTTTGGTGTTAAACTACGTCGTTTTATGTCCTGGGGGTGGGCTGTTCGGACTGGGGGTTTGGGCTGTTCAATTGGGCTCCAAATTTTGAAATGGACACGGCCCAAATTCATTTTACAACAAATTTTGTCTTCTTTTTCTTTATTTCTAATTTCCTAAATACACAAACTAATTAAATAAAACCAAGCACCACTAATTAACACTTAACATATTTATTTCACGCGGATAAAATGTTAAAGGTAGGCAAAAATTAAACACAGCAACAAATCAGAAAAAAAAATGCGTATTTTTTGTAATTTTCCATCTAACAAACGGGTCATGGTTTAAATTACGCATGACACATACATTTTTTAATTCTTTTGGAGCGATTGTCGCGTAAAACAAAAATCACGTGCTCACACGCATAACACTTACCGATGAGGAGATAACGCAAATCAAACTTGAGTCGTCAACCGAAAAGACACACGGTGACTGACTTTTTTGTTTTGATGGGATTGAAATTTTTGGGCTTTGGTCGCACAAGGGTTTCGGATCTGATGGTGGTACTTGTATATGCACAATACCACTGTAGCAGTGATGAACCCTGGAAACAAGGCGAAATTGCCGAAAAATTGCAAAGCAACGAGATCTTTCTTCCCGAATATTGCTGAAATGACGAATAGCGATAATTTTCTCACTAAAGCTCGGATACCATGTGAGAATGCACGGGAGAAAAATCTATATTTAACAATGATACAATAAGCCCTATATATAATACATATTCTACTCCTACTATATATGAGATTAGGACATTCTACTCCTACATATGGGAATAGGGCAATTTATACATAACTATCTAACATATAGATTAGAAGCAGCTTGATGATATTACACATTTCGAAATGCCCGATCGCTAAAGAGCCTGTACAATTTGAAATTCTATAATACACTAGCAACAATGCTAGTATTTATTAACTTCAATGTTAGTATCCTACAGAGTTACAACAGGTCTACAATATGTCCTGTAAAATAGATGGCAAAATAGGAAAGGCATTTTCCTTCTGATACATGGCGTGGATCCTGCAGAGAGCAGAACCAGCTACTTTCCAGGCAAACCCACATTTTTCGATGCTGTATGTGATCCTGGCATTATCATATGTTACATGATATAATGCAAGGGCCTCGTTAAAGATGTCTTCAGTCTTTCTCACACTTTGTTCAAACTCTGGAGCACCATACAGCAACTGCATTGCAAGAGATCAATAAAGCTACAATCTTTCTTCGACTGAAAGTTGGCATGACGGAAACACTAACCTCCTCCTTTTGATAAAGTAATAAGATTTCATTAAAGGAAGGGCAAAACATGCCCATAAACAGGATAAACTAACCTTCTTGTACTTCTTTATAACTTCATTGCAAGCGGAATTTTTCACTTCACAGCCGGAGTTCATGGCCATTGTCATGTCCTTTTTGTACTCTTCATATCTTTCTCTCCACAATGTCGTGCATTCGTCAGGGATTTCAACATCAAAACAAGGTAGTTTTGAGATCTCTACAGACAACAAACAAGTAACAATGATCACTCTAACTGCTTGGATGTTCAATTGAATCATCAACGTATGATTCACTTCTTATTTCTTATCAAACAGTTGATCATAAAAAAAAAAAATTGATAAGGAACAGTTGATCATAAATAAAAGACATGTTGCTTTAACAAGGCAGCAAATTTATATAACCCCGCCTATCAATTTACTAGTTAGCTTGTGTTGCATGAAGCACAAAGAGAGAAACCATAAAATCTGCTGGAAAACATAAGTCCAGACATTACACATGCAAGAGTGGAGCTATTTAAATTATAAAACTGATTGGAATCATAAGCCGAAGTATTATGCATGCAACAATGGAGCTCTCACCTGTTATACACAAATCTTCATCTGGATATGAGTCGACATAATCATAAATCTGACCAAGAATAGAAGTTGAATGATAGCTGAAGGGGTTGCCTCTTTCCATATAGTGTGGGAACCTGTTTGCCTTCAGATCATGAGGGATGCTAACCTGTCTTGCCAGAAACATGCAATGTGTTAGATAAAAACTCTGCACATGGTCAAAAAGAGCTTTTTTTTCCAAGCTGAAAAGAAGGTTGAAGGCTAGAAAACTTTTTATTTTCAAACTTGAACGTTTTGAGGTATCATAATAGAACAGTTAGAGAATAAAAACAGCCACCGACAAAAGGCAGATTTTTAAGTTAAACTAACCTTCTTCCCGCTTTTAGGTGCATCTAATGCATCATAGTAGATGTCAATCAGGTGAAGCATCTTCCCTTTCAAGCTATGCATCCCATCCGCATCATCATCTCGCAACATAAGAAGACGATCCATAAACGCCAGCCAACTATCAGCTGCCACTGACATACTGGCACTAAAACAGTAGAAAGAGACTACATCAGGAACAAGGACAAAGAAACTACAAACAATTTTGAACAAGTAATATATGGACTTGTTAGCTATGACTAGAAGTATCAGTAACAAAAGAATTGTTACAATATTCAACTTCAGTCATGACAGAATATTGTGTTAAAGATGTAGCAATTGACAATAAGTTTTGCACATTCCGCAGGCCATCTAGAAGATAGTATTCTGGTGCTGTACTTTCCTCCGTTCACATTATGGACCACCTAGATTGACTCACTCCATCCTAAGGAATACACCTCATAAACATGTCAGCTCGCCGGATCACAAAAACCATACCTTTTCCTGCTAAAGCATCCCTCTGAAGTGGATATCATGTTTAAAAGCTCTCAGCCAGCAATTACGGTGTTTAGATTGCTAAATTTTTGAATTGAACACCAGAACAAATGATATAGAATAGTAAGCATACCCTTTAGACTTTGCTCGCAGGAATTGCCTAAACAGCTCATATTCCAATTCATCAGCTGAAAATTCAGTTGGCTTTTTGCTGACTGCCTTAGGAGTTGAATGCGTACGAGTCCATGGTTTACTTGCTCTATAAGAATCTACCAGCTGAAATTCAAAAACCAAATGTGTACAATCGTATTCTTGTAAAACAGGCAGTCATAAATTCTAGGAAAACAACCAATACCAGTCATGAAACAGATACAAGTACTCTCCCTTCTTTCCAGAAAGTAACCCTAGACAAACAAGAACTGAAAACCAACCTTACGGTTTATGGAAACCCAATACATGTCACCATCAAAGTCACCATTGGCGATCTCGCTAGCAGCTGACCTTGGACCTTTAGTGGAGAAAACTATACCATACTTGGCATCGCCAACAATATCTACAAGCTCTTCCACATATCGTGCTTTCATCACATGTACATCCCCAAAGTGAAGACCAGGATTTCTATAGACCAAAACACGCCCTGAAACTTGACCACTATCTCTGCATTTGCAGTGCAAAATTGATAAAGACAACAGTAGCAGAGATTCTCCCCGTAAGATAGAATACTAAAATAAAACAACCCGTCTTCATGTTTCAAAGCTTAAATTATATTTGAAATAAAACTTTTGCTTAATGTAAGTTCAAAATAATGGTAAATGTCATTTCCAGCATCTCTCCTCAGTTATCATTGTTAAACTGAACAGGAACAAAGAATTTGAGTAGCTAAACGTTATGGCGAAAGTATCTAAAAGGTGAAGAAGGCAGGGCAGAAAAGAACTAATGGACAGAAGCAACAAAACTAAAGCACATTGGTGAAGTAAGTATTATTTGCTTGTAACCATCATAATTTCCTCAGGCAAAGCCTTATTTATGTCAAGGAACAGTGGAGTCAGCTCTTTGTTTTTTTTTTAAATGTTTAGCCACTTATAGATTGCAAAAAACCAATGCATTCCCTTGAAAATACAGATTCTCAAAATAATTTTGCATTTAATTTCTGCAGTTGGAAGGGGAAGAGGAGGGGGGCTCGTAGTTTCATTCTATGTCCATACAAGTTTGTAAAGCCGAAGACCATGCCTTCAACTCCAAACAACCACTTCTCCGAATTGTAAACATCCTTACAGTTCCCATTGTAGGTATGTTTCATTATCTCTCATAAGAACATCAAAAACTTATAAAAGCTCAAGAAGCACGTACAGATAATGATTCAAATATCAGTATACTTACAGAATAACACAAACTTCATTGTTTTCCAGTACACCAGTGGGGTCAGCTGTTCCCATAAGATAAAAGCTGTCACTTAGAGGAAGCTTTCCTCCTCTAAGTTTAGATCGTTCAATCTTCGCCAGCCTAGATAAGCGAGCATGGAGATGAGGTTCATTGAGAGGTACACCAGATGATATCATCCTTGCAGCTAAACAATCATCATCCATTTCTCTATAGTTGATAGCAACTATTTGAATAGTTAAAGAAATGACTCAGCAAAAAAGTTTCACAGATTAAATGAGAGAGAGATAGTCAAAGAAATAGTGACACTGCTTCCTCCTACCTTTTTATGGCGGAGGGAGTATGATCATAAGACAAGAGAAGACAGAAGAATATAAGTTCGCAGTATGGGTGATTCCGTGGATATGTTATAAGACTTGACAGAATCGGGAAGAAAAAAAAAGACAAATGCAATTGGAGTATCTTATTCTGCTATTACCTTTTAGTGCTGCCCGCTTCTTCAAGTACACTTGTTTCGTCTCTTCTAAAGCACTTCCCAAAATCTCCATAAAGAATTCTCTCCCGACTCCTCCATAGCTCAGCAGAGAAATTAAATGCTTGGAGAGGTATGTCTTCCTCGGTCTATTACTTAAAGAGAGAAACTAAGTATTAGGGAGTGAAACGTATGTAAAAATGTCAGTCTCTAGCAATGAATAACTAACAAAAAATTCTCTAACTTTGATACACCTCCTTCCGATGCATCCAAAACTAACTGCAAGAGTCTGCAATTTTCATTCTTTGTTCCAGCAAACTACAAAACACAGAGAGCTAACAGCTAGTAGATCTGGAATCAACACTTACATCTAGGAGAAGAAACCTCTTTTATGGTTCACGAACATCCCCAACCCCATCTCCCTAACCCATAAAGAACACAAATAGCTGGTGTAATATAATTGAAGTTAGAATGTTCACCATGCAAGTATCTGTATACATATTTCATCCCTTCACTTTTCTTATTGGAAATGATACATCATCCCTGATCAAATTCGCATGACTCAATAAAGTTGTTATTATGACTTGATAAACTTGGTTTCATCTTAAAGGACACTTGGGAGTTCAAGATGTTTGCTGGGAACACTTTTATCATGATAAACACTTCTTAATGTTTAGATACGTAAATAACATTAGTTGTTTGTGTCGAGGTTTATCAGATACAGCCTCTATACCTTATGTTGTTGTTCTTGTTGTTGTTCATGTAAGTTGAGATTTACATTTAGCTAAGGTTTTTCCTCAAATTGCATAAACTCTACATGCTTGATGTCCAAATCATTAATTTACATTTGTAGAGACAAGCAAGTGTACGTTATCCAAGATTTTACCTTAGGTGTATCTATGATACATTACTTTACTAGCAACCTTCATGTTAGATTAGTTTATAATTCAAAAACTGTATCTTATCATAAATCCCTTGTATTTTGAATTATTTATTTGAGAGTTGGACATATATGCAAAGCACCCCTACTATGATTTTCATTAACACATAAAAAGTTCGGTAAATGAAACAGAATATTTATAACGGGTGGAATTTGAAGAGCCCATGTTTGAAGATTTTGAAATAATTTCAGCAAAATAATCTGGATGCTAAAACATCCTCACTACTAATCACAGAAGACACATACTCGCCACTTCTACTCAAAGTCGTAAAACCTTTGCAGTTAATCAATTCAATCCCAGTTTCACAATACTGCAAAGTTGTGACAGGTCGTGTCCTCGTGACACAAGCTTAAAGCATTAAGAGGTGACAAGGCACCCTCATCTAATTCCACCAATTCTGAATAGCATAAGCTGAGATGCAAAATTTACTCTTTCCCAAATCCAGCGGGAAAAAGAAAAAGAAAATATTTTCGGGGAAATAATGCAACCCCAGTTCTACATAACCTGCAATCTTTTTTCTTCCTGAAACAAGCTTACAGCATTAAGAGGCAACAAGATCATCATCCACCCTCAGAAAATAGCAACAACCGAGACTCAAAACGTACTCTCTAAATCCAGGGCAAATTTAAAGAATAAAAAAATAGAAAAATAGAATTTTAGATGACGTTTTCTCTAATTTCAAGAGAGCGGGAATCAGAGAGGAAAAAGTAAAAAGAACAACGGAGAAAGATAATCATAACGGGTTGCACCCCCTTGCGCCACTTTTCTTGAATTATTTTAATAGCTAAAATAAACACACATACACACGCTCACAAAAAGAAAACAAGAGAGAAGCATATTGAGAAAATTATTGAAGAGGAAAACATAAAACTATCGCACACAAGTTGAGGATTAACTTTGAGAGGTGTCATTAACAAGGGAACCGAGAAGAAATTCAAAGAAGGGAAGAAATGAAGATATCACATTGATGCCGAATGGAGGATTTTATTTCATAAAAAAAGGAATATGCTAATCTCCTCTTGGGTAAATTTAATAGTAATCAGTGACGTACCTATTAGATAGTTGTGTGTAAATAGTCCAAGTCCCATTATGTAGCAGGAGTAGAATATGTCCTAGTCGCATATGTAGTGGGAGTAGAATATGTCTGAGTCCCATATGTAGTAGGAGTAGAATATGTATTATATGTAAGGCTCATTGTATCATTATCGATAGTAGATTTTTCTCCCGTGCATTCTCAAATGGCATCAGAGCTTCAGAGAGAAAATTATCGTTGTGCGTCATTCCAGCGATATCCGGGAAGAAAGATCTCATCGTCGTGCAATTTTCCGGCAACTTCGTCTTGTTCCCAGGGTTCATCACTGCTATAGTGGTATTGTGCATATACCAGCACCACCATCAGATCTGAAACTCTTGTGCGACCAAACCCAAGAAATTTCAGTCGCATCTGAACAGAAAAATTGGTCATTGTGCGTCTTTTTTGATTGACGACTCAAGATTGATTTGCGTTATCTCCTCATCAGTAAGTGTTATACGAAAACCAACACTACAATCATGTTCGGAAAAGTCAGCCGACAAAACCCGTCAATCGCTCCGGCAGAAAATCACGCGCCTCCACGTGCCACCAGAACTAGTGTTCTGGCGAGCTACAATAACTTTTCAAGCGCATGTGAGCCATTCCGGCCATTTTTTAACAAAATTTCATTAGGACAATTTACTCGTCCAGTGATTCCGAGCCTATCCATATAAATTACATCAAATTCTGACAACTTTTTTCCCCGGTGTGAACAATGCAATTTTTTCGGCGTGAACAATGATTTCCAGAAAAGTTTCTGTTTTTTATGGTGTTTTAGAACCTATTTTATTGTGTGGAATTCGCCTTAGTCTCACTATTATCAAATTTTTCCGGTGACATTTCGGTCAACTTCTGTTTATCAACAACCACCTGGTATTGTTGCTCAGGGGGAGTCTAGTGGCCTTGTATGTCGAATGATCAGCATGCACATATTTTCACCAAGTCCTTCATCGGTCCTCGTATTTAGTTACATATGTAACAAGCTCGGTACATATGATTTGCATGCACCGGCTTGAGGGGTAGTGTTAGATAGTTGTGTGTAAATAGTCCTAGTCCCATATGTAGCAGGAGTAGAATATGTCCTGGTTACGTAGTGGGAGCAAAATATGTCCTAGTCCCATATGTAGTAGGAGTAGAATATGTATTATATATAGGGCTCATTATATCATTATCAGTACTAGATTTTTCTGCTGTGCATACTTACAATACCAAAAGATAACAAATTATTTCATTTTCCATTGGCAAAATATATCCTCTGAAACAGCCTCGGGGCAAACATTTTACTCAGTTTACACAACTGAAAATCGGTGCACAGGAGATAAAGAAGGTACCTGATTGCAACTGAAAATCGGTGCACAGGAGATAAAGAAGGTACCTGATTGCAACTACCTCCAATGAGTTAAAAGTTGGTAGACTTGAAATTGTTGGGTCTGTCTCAACCTTCACCATTGAGGGTCGAATCTGAATTTTTCGAGATCCAATCTAAGAGAGTGATGAAAAAGTGAGGAAATTTGTGAGAGACTAAATAGCAACACAAAAACCAAACAAACAAAGGGGGCCTGGAAATTTTATATTAGCTGAAACATTTTAATCCAAACGCAAAGAACACAATGAATATTTGAGAAAGAACACAATGAATATTGTAATAACTGGGTAAAGACAGAATTGCAGTTGAAAATGTATGAGCCAAATGTGATTCTCCATTAAAACAAGGTAAAATTGGACAATCCTTATAAACAGAAAAAGGTAAATTTGGAAAAACTAGTAAGGATCTACTGGACAAAGAAATAAAATTTGGACAATTCTTATCTAGTTTGGAATGCGGTAGCTTCTTTAAAAGTTTTCTAATAGTGCTGGAAAAGTTTCTAGCTAAAGGATATACTGGACGAAGTATTAATAAGGTCTAATTTGGAATGCAGTAGCTTCTATAGAAGTGTTTTAAGCAGTGTCAAAGACTACTTTTCAAAAGCTTTATGTAAGTACTTATACAAAAGCACTCTGTTTGAAAGCACTACCTGAAAACTTCAAACTACAATGCTAAAATCTATTAATTAGCCAGCAAAGTGATCCGCAAAGAATCAACTGCATGTGTATGGTACAGTAACCTTTAAAAGCATTTCCGTTTCACATAACTAACTTTAAATAAAAGTTTTATTGTTTAATTGACAGTGAACAAACATTTTTTGAAATGGTTCCCAACTTTTAGGCCTTAAAAGTAATTTGAAGAGCTCCTAACTTGGTCCCAGTCAAAAGTGCTTTTCTTACCACAAACTTTACGAACTAAAATCAATTTAGAACAGTTTTACCAAACACTTGAAGAAGTGCGACATCATGCTAAAAGCATTAATGTCTTTAGCATAACACACTCCCAAATAGGCCTTCGTAATGAAATTAAATGGTGAAAGTTTTAAATCATCTATTCTGATTAATGTAGAAGGTACTCAGATAAACACATAGTTAAAGTAGCTCCTAAAAAAGCAAGGGTTTCAAATAAAAAAGCATAAACAACATAATAGATGTCAAATACATCACATAGTCCAACCATTCAAACAACAAAATATAAGCCTATGTAGCTAATTATCAAACTCAAATTCACTTTTTCATAGACTATCACATGTTTCAATAATTAAAAAATGGTATTCTTCCATGACAAGATTTTTCGAGTTTTTGATGGTTAACCAATTATGCAATTAGAGAATAGAAAGTTTCTATGCTATCCTTTCAATAAAATACTACTCTTAAGAGATGATGCCAAGTTCAGGGGCATTTTTTTTTTTTTTGCATAATTCTTTCCTTTTTTTAGATTGCTTTTTAGAGTTGGAAATTAGATTAGATTGAACTTGATATGCTTAGGAGATCAGAGTCTAAACAAAGAAGAGCTAGTACTTCCATCAGGTTCTCTTCAGGATTCGTCTAACAAATGAACGCTCATGGGAATGCGCATATGTCAGATATCCTTTGTTCTTTTGCTGCATAATCTAGGACTTATGTTATAAGTCAAAGCTACAGAGAACAAATGATCAGACACAGGACTAAGCAAATAGCATATCTTAACTAACAGATGGAGAAATACCTTTCTATTAATAAGAAATGTTCCCTTGACAGCACAACCATTTTTATAAAGGCGGCATTGCATCAACAAAGGCTTGGAGAAAGAATAATGAAATAGTTAGTGAAGCTTATTGTGGAAAATCAAGTATAAATTACTCTTTTATTCTGAATAGTCAAGTATAAAGTATTCTAACAAAAGTTACCGGTTCCTTATTCAGAGATCCATTTCCTCTTCTTTCCGCAATCATGTCTTCAAGGTCAACAATATCAACAAAATTCTATAAGATAAAAAATGCACGATTAAAGGAGATATACCAACCCAAGAATAAACAAATATCAGCCAAGGCAAATGATGATGCACAAGCCCTAAGAGCTTTTTACACAGATGGTCCCTCAAGTACAAGGATTGGTCTAATTTCGTCTTTCTCATATAACATTGAACAGATTTTGTCCTTTAAGTTTACGAAGTGGGAATACTTTTGGTCTCACTTGACGGAGCTCTAATAGATCTCAAAAACTAACTGAATTACTCACTTACGATCCCTTGATACTGAGGTTGTTCATTTTCATCCTTCTTATGTAAAATTGAACAAATGCAATCCTTTAAGTTTACAAAGTAAAGACATTCTCTGTCCATCTTAACAACATTCCAATTAACTTCACTAAAAGATAGTGGAACTGATCACGTGCAAAAGCAATTTGAGTCTCAACGGAAGTGAAAGGTGGTCCAAACCATGATTATCATGAGAAACAGCGGAAAAACTCCTTGTCATGGTGAGTTTTCTTTATAATTTTGTCTGGACTCCTTTGTTTCCTTTTTCCTTTTAACCAAGAAATTCTCGATAACCTATGGAGCATGTTCAAAATCGGTAGATAACGGCCACTCTACCCCTTCACTTAAATACCAAGCTTTTGCCTGGCTAACGTGACGTGCGCTAACCACACATACGCCTTTTACCACACATCAATAAAGACAAGGCAGTGATCTTCCGCGAAAGGAACACAACCAACGCACAGGGCACTACGGGAGGGGAGCCACGCACGTACCGAGAGCTTGGAGAAAGTGCAAGGGGATATGTGGAAGGCAAGATTTCAAATTTTAAAAATAAACCGGACACATGGAATTTTCCAGTCCAAAAGAAAGAAACAATATTGGGTTCAATAAGAACCGAAACAAAGAACCATGGGCATCAAATAACATTGATAAGCGAGTGAACCAAAATAGACAGGTTCCTAATACATGCCCAAAAGAGGGGCAAGGTATAGCGAACTGTGGCAAAGGGGGATTGGGCTTGCAATATGTGAGAATGCACGGGAGAAAAATCTACTCTCTCCGTTCCAGTTTATGTGAACCTATTTCCTTTTTGGTCCGTTCCAAAAATGACCTCTTTCTAAATTTGGAAACAATTTAATTTAAACTTACAATTCTACCCTTAATGAGAAGTTTTTATAACCACACAAATACCCTGGCTCCTTTTTGAGTTGTTTAGGACCACAAATTCCAAAAGTCTTCATTTTTTTCTTAAACTCCGTGCCCAGTCAAACAGGTTCACATAAATTGGAACGGAGGGAGTAATTATTAACAATGATACAATGAGCCCTATATGTAATACATATTCTACTCCTACTACACATGGGACTAGGACATATTCTACTTCTACTACGTAAGGGATTAGGACTATTTACACATAACTATCTAACACTCCCCCTCAAGCCGATGCATACAAATCATATGCACCGAGCTTGTTACATATGTAACTAGTATGCGGATCGGTGAGGGACTTGGTGAAAATACCTGCAAGCTGATCATTCGACATACAACGTCACTAGACTCCCCCTGAGCAACAAAACAAGGTGGTTGCTGATAAACAGAAGTTGGTCGAAAAGTTGTTGGAAAATTTTGAAAATAGTGAGACTAAGCCGAATTCCACACTACAAAATAGGTTCTAAAACACCACCAGAAAGCAGAAATTTTTCTGGAAATTACTGTTCACGCCGGAAAAAATAACAGTTGTCAGAATTTGATGTAATTTATATGGGTAGGCTCGGAATCACTGCACGAGTAAGTTGTCCTAAAGAAGTTTTGTCAAAAAGTGGTCGGAATGGCTCACACGCCGGAAAAGTTATTGTAGCTGTTGGAACCCTAGCTCTGGTTGGAGGCACATGAGGGACTTTCTGCCGGAGTGATTGACTAGAGTTTTGTCTAGGGGTGTGCATTCGATTTATCGATTCGATTTTGACCCTTATCGATAATTACTTATCGATTATCGATTTGTACATATGTTTATCGTTATCGTTTCAATAAGGTTTCGATTTTTTCGATTTATCGATTTTGGGGGCTTATCGATTCGGTTATCGATTACATCAATAAGAAAATTTGCGGGATTCCACAGAAAGTATATCGCTATAAACACGCCTAACTAATATGGACAAAAAGAAGCTAAAATAAAACGAACACCATTTATAACATAAAAATTGTGTCAACAAGCACATGCAACGAAACTAAAGTAAGGGATCAAATATATGTCACCAACACTCCAACGGTATAAAAAAAAACAAAACAAAATACATCATCATGGCTAATTTTGTTTTCCATTAATTTGAACTTCATTCCCTTGATCTTTAAATATGATCATTCCTTAAATGTGGTAGAGGAAATAATTGGGTTAGGGACTTAGGGTAAAGGAAAGGGTATTATAGAATAAGGGTAAAAAAAAAATTGTCTTATTAGTATATCTTATCGGTTTATCGATAAACCGATAACCGAAGAGGACAAAATCGAAATCGAAATCGATAAATCGATAAACCAATAACAAACAATCGATTCGATTCGATTTATCGATAAACCAATTCGAATGCATACCCCTAGTTTTGTCGCCTGACTTTTTCGAACAAGTGGCATTGTTGGTTTTCGCACAACACTTACTGATAAGAAGATAACGCAAATCAATCTTGAGTCGTCAACCGAAAAGACGCACGGTGACTGACTTTTCTGTTTCGATGGGACTGAGATTTCTGGGGTTTGGTCGCACAAGGGTTTCGGATCTAATGGTGGTACTAGTATATGCACAGTACCACTGTAGCAGTGATGAACCCTGGGAACAAGAAGAAGCTGCCGGAAAATTGCACGGCGATGAGATCTTTCTTCCCAGATGTCGCAGGAATGCTGCACAATGATAATTTTCTCACTGAAGTTCTAATACCATGTGAGAATGCACGGGAGAAAAATCTAATTATTAACAATGATACAGTGAGCCCTATATATAATACATATTTTACTCCTACTACATATGGGATTAGAACATATTCTACTCCTACGTATGGGATCAGGACTATTTACACATAACTATCTAACACAATAGACTCAAGTATTTCCTTAATTTAGCCCCAAAAAAATTCATCTGAATCCTACTTAGACCCAATCGACATTAAGATACAAGTCCAATCGTATAATTCTTTTGTAGAAATGTTGCCCACTATTCTGACAGTAATGCATACCCTCGCAATGAGGGCGACTATGCTGACAAAGAAGAGGAAGGCTTTGAACAAGAAAGGTCATATTTAGGGGGTCAGATCCCATCTTGGAGGAATGTAATACAGAAATTTCACTGTCTAAGAGTGAATTATCCATGACCATCTCAGAAGCACCTCTCCTCCCATGGTATGGCAACAACAATACAATACTGGAAGAGTATCACTCACCACTCGTCATCGAAGTTCAAACATGGGTCAGAAGGAATTTATTGAAGGTGAGTAAACAATTGGGGGCCAATACAAAGGGATTTGAACATGAAATCTTAAATATGTGTTAAGGATTGAGGAGAAAAGAGTACAAAGATATAACATATGAGTCGACGGCCAAAAACCAACCAAAAAAAAATTAGATTTGCAAAAATTGCAGTGTAGCGTGAATTCAGAATGCATTGAAGGAAGCGGGAGGGGAAGGAAGAGCAGAAAAAATGACTCAATGAAGATCAAACTTTTGACAAGGAATATACTCGTTAAATGAATCAAAAAGCAAAAGGTGGATATTTTGTGTTTTTAGGAGACGAAAATTGGTGAATATACAAACTCTTTAGATAGACAAATATAGGGCAACATATGGGCATTTTGGGCTAAATCTAAAGCAAAAGGCAACGAAGGGGGATAATAAAATTATGGAATAAGACTTAAGAGGGAGTCGAGAATGGTAGAAAATAGGAGGGGGTGTTCTCAATATCTTGCATGTTCAAAAGTTTTGTAGAAAATTTTAGGTGGTACTTTCCAAGGGTGTATGGACCACAAACTCAAGATGAAAGGTAATACATATGGGAGGAGTTATGCAATAAGATGTTTATGGGAAGGGACCATGGTTGGTTGGAGGGGGATTTAATGTAGTTAGATTCATGGAAGAAAGGAGGGGCAGTACAAGGAGTTCAAGATCCATGAGACGCTTTTATAATTTTAAACAAGATATGGCACTGATAGATTTACCATTACACGAGGGAATACTGACATGGGAAAGAGGGCAGAATAATCCACGAGTATCAATGATAAACAGGTTCTTGGTATCAGTTGAATGAGATGAGGCCTTTAAAGCTATCAAGCAATCTTGCCAAAATGCTCTCAGATCATAAGCATGTGCTGCTAGAATGTGGAGATTGGGTTGCAAACCAGTTATTACTTCAAATTCGAGAACATGTGGTTTCAAGCTGAAGGTTTCACGTAGATGCTAAAGGAATGGTGGGAGAGCTATAATGCCACTGCTAGTCTTAATCAGGTGCTAACGCAGAAGTTAGAGGTTAAAAGGATATCAAAATGGAATAAGGAAGAGTTTGGAAGGTTAGGTAGGAGGAAGAAAGAAATTCTCGCAGAATTGGAGACATTGAACGAGGAGGCTGATTACTAGCAACTCAACAAGGAAGAAAAAGCTAAAGAAGGGACATTGTGATGGAACGGGAAAAGATTGCAAAGGCAGAAGAGACTTCATGGCACCAAAAGTCTAGATGTCTTTGGTTAAAAGAAGGTAATAGGAATACCAGATTTTTCAGAAGTTAGCAAATTCACATAGAAGGTGCAACACCATAAGATGGTAAGAGAAGAGGTGGTAGAAGAGGCAGAAGCGATCAAAGGGGAAATTTAAACCAAAAAGTGCTTACAAGCCAATATGATCAGCTTATAGCTTACACAAATCTCTCTAATTATTATGATATGCATGTTTGCTCAAAGACTTGCCCCACCTTTTGAAGGGAGATTTATGATACTTATATTCATGTCTCTATTATTGTCTACTTTTCCTAGGTGCAGGCATCCTGCTAGGCAGCGCATCAAGCTAGGCTTTTCCTCTTCTTATCTCTTGGTGGACCCCACTTAGGAGTTCAAGGGTGATATTTACCGTCTTTATCCTGTATAGTGAGGTTGTGTGAGTCCCGATGTTATGTTATATTTGTTAGAAGATCTAGAAGTCATGAGTCCCTGTGGGAGTGGTATATGTACTTTTGGCTTAGATAAATGATTTCAGCCCTTGTCAAATGTATTGTGTATGTGTTTGGCGTAGGACCCATCTTTAAAGTTTAATTATTTATGGTTATAAGTATATGCGTGTTAAGTTGGCCAAAGGAGTGTTCATATGCATGTATTAATGATTAGTAGGTACTAAAGGATATGAGTTCGCCTGAAGGAGATTGTGGTCATGGATCAAGGGATTTGGATGGTGACAAAGTTTTCAGGAGGAAGCATTGGGAGTTACACAAACAAGACATGGAATTAGTTTTGTGTTACATTACCATGAGGGTGGATTGTACATGCTAGCATCCCCGGTTGACAGGGATGATGTCTAGTCTCTCTGAGTGTATACCAAGTATATGATGCCAAGACCTCTGCTTGCTTTGAGAAGAAATGGACATTGGACGTAACTCAATCCGAAAAGCTAGCTCATAAGTGAGGATCGGCCAAAACCATAAAAGAAAACAACATCCTCCATCATTATAGGATCCTTAACACTATTCCTCACTAATAGGGCTGGTGGTAAACCATTAGGTACAAATTGGAGCTCTATGGGTATGCCATGTGTAAATTACTAATAGTTGTGGCCTCCCATGTTATACAACTGATTTTATTTACTTATCTATGTTCTCATATTGTATATGGTATGTCATTATGCACTGATTCTTGGAAAGATCTATGTTTAAATGTTCACATTGTGTTCTATAAAGAAAGCTTGTCCCAGAAAGGATCATGGTTCGATACAACACAATGTGAACTTTTAAACATTAATCACATGCCATGTTCAAACATAGATCATATTTTAGATATATGTTTGCTTTCGTATGACTAAAGTGATTACACATGGCATACAATGTGAATATTTAAACATATTTTAATCAAAAGTATCACCTAGGCAATGAGTGGAAAAGAAAAGCAAACCATCTAGACATTCCACCCAGAAATTCCAGATAACTAAGAATGAAGGCAGAGAAGAAGAATCAAAATGCTTTGGATGAACTGATGAAAATGAGCCAGGATTCTTACCACTAAAATATATAGGTATTTGTAAGTCACCAAAGCTTCTATTCTACAAGAATTGCAAATTCAAAGTAGGAAAATGTTGAATCTCCGTATCTCACTGATTACAAACTAATCATGTATAAAACTTCACATACCCTCAACTCCTAAAAACAAAGGTACCTAAAGAATTTTAGTAGCTTATGAAAAATCTAGATTATATTTAAATCTTCCTTTTGTAATCTTTAATCCCACTCTTTGTCCAAGCTAAAATTTTGGTTTCCCCTTTTTCTTTAAAAGGTCATCCAGGAAGCTCTTTATACCGCATTGAAACTGTAAATCTCTAAGTACAGATTCCAAATTCAAGGTTTCTGTTCTAAGTTGCCATACGAAAGTAAACATATATCTAAAATAAAAAATTTATGCATACCTCATAATTTTCATCCTTTATATATTCTGCTTTGGAGAAATCTTTGGGACACCGCATAGCTAAATCTTCTGATATAAAACCAGTTCCATCAGTATGTATACAAGGTTCGCCATCTTCATCGCAAATAATACAACCACTTTCATCCTAAAATTAATTAAAATAAAAGGATAAACGTATTCGCTCGACATAGTTGCCAGAAAATCACAACAGGAAGTACAAATAATTGAAAACAGAAGAAACGATACCCGACAAAGTATATCTTCAACTCTTTCAATGGTGACAGAAGCAAGGTTCACTTGAAGCTTAATTGTCTTTGAGAGAATTAATGAAAGCCTGCATATATGTGTAATCTTACTACTCGACCAAGAAGCTCAATCAATATCAAAGATGACTATCAAGGACAAACCTGGCTGCATATTTTGCCATATTAGAAACCATATGCACATGCATGAAATGACACCTTGCTTCGCTGGTTCTTCTGCCAGCAAATACATAGGATCCTCCATGATTGTAAGTTTCAATGGACTCAAACCTAACAAAGTAGCACTTCAAAGAAGCTGTTTTTGTTTTCATTATGGCTGGGGTTTTCTTCCTCTCTTTATCATCTTTGTACACTGCACAAGAATCATGCTGTGAGAAAAAAAAGTAGAAAGGAGCCAAAGGTTAGAATTATCAGGTATAACAGTAATTATGACAATAATATTGATTTAACAATGAAGAATATTTCTTTCACAGAAAAGAAGAAGAAACCATCAGTGTTTGGATCTTTACATGTGATTATGACAATAATAACAGTAAAAATAACAAGAATAATAATGAAATCATGGTCATGATGGCGGCATGATGTGAAGTACTGAAAGTCAGGATATCCATTAAGAACTTCTGTAGAATCATTAACAATATTCTTTATATATAAATCAAGGGAATCATTTAAATATTTTGTAGAATAGTTTAATTATTATGCCAAAATAATTTGGATAATCAAGAACAAGGAAATTTTCCTTCTTTCATATAACTCAAAGAGGTCCTCTTTTTATGAGGCTAACAATCACTATCAACAGCAGTTTCTTTACTCATCTTTTCAAAAAAAATGTTGTTTCACCACCTTGAGATTGAGAGGTAATGTCAACAGTCAAGAAAATCATTAAGAATATCGTGAAAGATATTTTAATGATTGTGTAGTTATTGAAAGTAGAGAAAATCACTTAGATTGTACAGAATATTCTTGATGATTATGTCATTATAATTTGTAATTTCAAGAATTAGAAAACTTTACTTATTTAATGTTGCTCGAAATTCCTATATAAGCAAATTTTTCTTTTATGCTAACAACCAATTTCAAGTTTTCAACAAGTTATTTTTTCTCCTTTCACTCTTTCCAAAAGAACCAAAACAGAATTTCAACAAAACCTACCAGTAAAAAATTGAAGTTCAATAAACAAAGAAAGGGAAATGTCATAAATCAAGGAAAAGAACACAAAATATTACCAAAAAACCGGTAACGTCTGAAGCCAACAAGAATGCCTTCCTCGACGATTATATTGGCACAACATGCATCTTCAACAAATTTGACGATCAATACATTTTCGTCCCCCAGGGCTCTCTGTAAGTGAGTCCTTGTTGTGTTCAAATATGGACCCTGGATAATTCAAAGCCTAATTTGATTAATGTCAAACCAGGAACTAGGAAATATAAGCTTAAGAACAAAAGGAAAGCCCATGAATTAAATTCTACCAAATTCTATTCCACCAAAGAAATCCTAAAGCCAGAATTGAGGTTCAATGAATAAGCTAAAATCTCTTTAAATTTTTTAAAATAAAGTATAATATTAAAAAATCTATTTTATAATTAAAAATAAGATTAAAGATCCTAACAAGAAAATAATATATAAAGAAAATGAATTGGCATAATGCTTAAGATAACCATTTCTTTTTCATTTCTAAGCTCAGTATGCAAAAGTTCTTCAAAGGCTGGCAGTACTCCCTCAAAACTTAGAGGGAAAAGAGGATTTCAAAAAACCATTAACAAGAGGTAAGGCTTCCTATGAAAATAATCCATGGAAAGAGTGACTACAGATTGACAATAGGAACCTTGAAGGTACAATATCCATTCTGTTTAATGTGGCAATAGTAGAGATGTGTCTTCCCGCAATCCCAGTCCAAGTACTGCAATGAAGAAGAAGATTTGTAAAACATGTTGTCAGACCTACCTTCACCACAAGTACAACTTACGTGTGTGTATCTCTAACAATTAGCAACAGGAAAAAAAAAAAGAGAAAGAAACGGATGCAGTTGAACGAAGAAGAAAATGCAAAGATAGATAGGTGAGATACACTATATGCTTGTGTTAACTACAAAAATGAATCAGCTTTGAGGAGTGGTATGTACCTTTGATCGATCTGACTCAGTATAACATGCTTTTCCAAAGGCATTCCAAATTTCTGATTCAAAATCAGTCATGGGAAGAGTTTTCTTTCTTACAATATCATCAGCAATTTTAGGAGATATAACATCTTCCAACTTCTTGCTGCCAACAACAGAAATTCAGGTCACATACGAATATTAAGTTATTCCAGTTAGACTAAGCTACTTGGACTAACCTTCCAATGTAGCTCAGTACTAGAAACAATTTCCTGAATTCAAGTTCACCGAGAATCATCAATTGTTGGCTGATATTCAGCGACGGTGTTCTACAATTAGATTCAGGTGATGGCTCATCGCCAAATGATAACTGGCGAATAACTCTCTGAGGGCTTGCAAATTGTACACAGGGCGAGGAGCCAATCTTAGGCTTTGGTTTAGAAGAGCTTTCACCTTGTACACGTTTACTCTCTGACCATAGTTAAGAATGAAAGTACAAACATATAAGTGTCCAAAGTTGGTAATAAAAAGAAGTCATATATGGTTCTTTTAACTACAGTAGTACATTTTCCCTTCAGCTGGAAGGGGCAATGACAGCACTATTCAAAGATTTACCAGTCATCCAGTGGTGGACATATTTATATATTTAATTTTAAACCATACTTTTATAGGTGCAATGTGTTTAGGGGTAAGAACATAAAGACTGAACCAATCAACTTTAAATCCTAGATCGGCCCCTGTAATCATCCACAGCGGCCAAGAAATCAGAGAAATAGTACTCCCTCCCATGTGAAGAAACTAGTACTATTTGGGAGTTAACACATTTTCTTTTACTACAATTTTCTTAAACACTTTCAAAATATTTTCAATCATAAACTATGTTAGCTTAGCTTACTTTCATGTAATTCTTTAAATATGTAAAAAAGAAAAAATTAATTTGGAAGAATCTATATTCTAGTTCAGACAAAAAATTAGGTGCTTTGACCCTCGTACCTCAAACCATTTCGCATAAATTAGGTAGTTGTGCATATTTATACGGCACACCAGTGTAAGGCTAGTCTGTTAGGATTTAGTCTTAGACTACTAGTGGTTAGTGTTGAGTTCTCACTACTCCTTAGTTCTTCTTAGTGCCGGACTTTATCTACTAGTTTTTGTTTTGCTTTTCATCTATTTTATGGTTCTCATAATGCAGTTATTTTTTGATGGTTTTATTGATTGTACTGATTTATTGCCTCTTTTAGTTTTCTTGAGCCGAATGTCTTTCGAAAATAGCATCTCTAGTTGTTGTTGTTGTTGTTGGGACAAAGGGAGTACCTGGGGTTGGAAGGAGAGAAGGGGAGGTGCGTTTCTGAGGACTAGCGAAGGGGCTAGAGGAGAGACAATCCGGGTAGCGATCCATCAAGTAAACAAGAAAAGCAGAGAGTGTCTTCCTTATGGCCCGAGTTGATATGATTCTGAGAATCGCTAGCGAGCCTTGTTCGCCAATGGAACCCAACCTTCTCCTTATGCCAGCGTCCGGTGGTTCTTGACACTGCTCGCTGCATATTTTTCTGAGCATCGCCTCTATAGAGGATGGCAGGGGTGCTTCAAGAATACACTCCACTGCTGGAGGGACTTCAAGTTCTTCCTCAAATGGGTCACCCATATTCCCTGTGCTTTCTTCTCCCCAATAAAGAAATGGAGCTTTCTAGAGTATTGGAACCTTTGGGTAAACTCTTTGTCTTTGCGCAGACAAAACACTATGTTTCCAGCTTTTCGTGTTCAGTTTACATTGGTAAAGAAACTGGAATGCATCGTATATTCTTCTTCTTTTTCCCCTCCGTCTTGTCATTTCATCTTTCTAGTCTATCATCACAAAAGTATAGCTTTTGCTTTTGGGGAGAAAAACAAAAAACGCTACACCTGCTTCTATACTCTTGCAAGTTAAATGCGGTACAAGTAATATTACTTGAAAATATAACCCGAATAATCCCTAAAGTGTAGGTCTAAGTTTATGTTGGTCCCTTATGCATAATTCTGAATATTACTAGTCCCTAAATATGTCATGTTATGACGCTTTTGGTCCAAGGTTGTTGGAAACCCAATTTCGGATTGGTGATTTGAGGACTCCAATAGGCTCGTATGGTGATTTAGGACTTAGGCTCATGTCCGGATTTAGATTTGGATATTCCTAGAATGTTTTGGCACTAATTGTCGAAAGTTGGAATTTGAAGGTTTGAAAAGTTCATAGGTTTGACAGGGAGTTAACTTTGATGATATTGGACTTGGATTGTTATTTCTGGACTTGAAATAGGTTCATTTATTGGTTTGAAACTTGTGCGGAGTTTGGTTGGAATCCAAAATGTTTAGGTATGCTTCGAACGTGTTAGGTGAAGTTGAAAGGTTTGAAAGTTAAGAGATGAATTTTGATCTTCGGTTTGGATATTTGATGTTATTCGTAATGATTTAGGTCTTTGATAAGTTTCGGTTAGGTATTTGGACTTGTTTAGTATGATCGGCAGGGTCCCAGGACTCATGGAACCATCCTTCTTCTTCACAAATAATATTGGTGCACCCCAAAGAGAAACACTTGGGTTGATGAGCCCCTAATCCAATAACTCCTGCAACTGCTCCTTCAACTCCTACAACTTAGTAGGAGCCATACAATATGGTGAAATAGATATGGGCTGAGTGTTCGGCACCAGATCAATACCAAAATCAATATTCCTATTGTGTGGCGTGCCTAATAGATCTGCAGGAAACACATATGGGAACTCTCTCACCATGAGGATTGAATCTATAGTAGGATTATCGACACTAACATCTCTTACAAAACCCAGATGCGCCAAACACCCCTTCTCAACCACTTATTGAGCCCTCAGAATAAAATCACTCTACTGGGAATGTGACCCAAAGAGCCCCTCCATTCCAACCTTGGCAATCCCGGCATAGCAAACATCACGTTCTTAGCGTGACAATCAAAAATAGCATGACAAGCAGATATCGTACACCATGCCGCGCACATCATGGTATTATATTTTTATGTTAAACCTCATACTTTGGGGTGAGACGGCTTAGCCGATCAGGCAGAAATCGGACTTTGTGCTATAAGCACAGTGGTGTATCGGTGCTAAAGATCTTCCAACCTAAAAAATTGATTTTTACTTGAAGATTTACCTCACTCTTGACTGGGTATTTTATTATTATTTGATTTTCTCATTGATCTCATATTTCTCTCCTTTTGTGTTGTTGCTCTATTCATTAAGAGGGTGTTTAGCTTTACATACTAGTACTATTTCATATGTATTAACGTCCCTTTTGCTGGGAATGCTGCATCTTTAATGGATGCATGTGGCTCCATAGTAGGCAAAATTGATCATTGCTAGCAGTATACCTTCTCGTCAGCTGACTCGGTGAGCCCCAGTTCCTATCTGGGTCTTGTGTCTTTTGCTCCTTGTACATTGTATTTTGAGGTTAGTCGGGACCTTGTCATCAGCACTTTCAAATTATTCTTTTGTTTCCATTAGAGGCTTCATCGACACGGTGTTAGTTGTATTTTGATTGGGGAAGCAGACTAAAAATGTTGTGAATATCATACATGTTCCCACTTTTAACTATGAAATGTAACATTTTGGAAATCGGAAATGAAGATTCTAAAAGTGATAAAAATTGATGTTGCACAATTTATCCTCTCATGTTTAACTCTTGTTATTGATCCTCACATTATTCATGGGTATGGTTGGGTAGAAGGCATCAAGTAGGCTTGCTTGACCGGGATATCTCGGTTGTGTATAGGTCAAAATCCACCTCAAGGAGATTTAACGTGAAATGGTATTACAAAAAGTAAGGTGGTCGAGGTCGACTAGTAAACAGTGGAGGTCATAGCCGGACAGTCAATAACGGCCGAGGTCAAGTATCAAGAGCAATAGTAACGGTTAGTTTTGAAATAGGATATTTAGGAGAATATTCCATTGAATAATTTCCTTACTTGTACTTTTAGTGTTGACTGGGGATATGCCCCATATAAATAGAAAAAGAGATAAGGAGAAAGGCATGTAATATTGATTTGAGAAGAAGTTTCTCTCTCTCTAGAAAAGATACAAACATTACATTTCTAATAAGATTATTCCTTCCATTATTCCATACTTTTCCATCATGTCTGAGAATAGTTCTAATATTCTAGGATTTGTTTGTCACTCATCATTATTAAAAAGAAAAATCATTTACCTCATTCAATATTGGGTGAATCTTTCTCATCATTTACGTTAATGCCATTTATTGTCATTTATTGAATGATATCCTCTTATCATGACTGAAGCTTTTCGGAATATTAAATGCATATTGCATTTAATCCCCTCTCAACATTGTCTTGCAATATTTGTGTTAACTAGTTATAAATCTAGAGATATTATCATTAACTTGGTTTAACCCCTTGTTACATAAAATTAATTAGTTTAATCAAATGTTTACCTTTTTTGGTCAAATAATTTGGCGTCGTCTGTGGGAATTTCTATCACGGCCCAAAACGATGGGCTGCGACGGGCACACGGTACCTTACTCAACGTAGTACCAATATAACGTATCTTTTCATGTCATACTATCAGAGATAACTAAGATGGAAGGCTGCCATGAGATAAGTAGAATACAACATATGATACCAACTTATACATAAGACATACGGGCCTATAAGACCAAAATAACCACTCGTATACTGGACATAGGCCGACAAGGCCATATAATCTTTTACGTACATGACATTTATCTATAAGCCTCTAAGAATACATAATTTTTCATAAAGGTTGGGCTAGAATCCCGCCATACCAAATAATACACGTCTAAATCATACTAACCAAACAAGCAACTTCGAAGCAAATGGAGCGCACCAACATCTTCTGGTGAGCTAATAGCCTACTTGGAGGATCTCGACCTGTTTATCGGGACCCGCGGGCATGAAACGCAGTGTTCCCAGGCAAAAGGAATGTCGGTACGGATAATGTACTGAGTATGTAAGGCACATAAGTAAGTACGTAAAAGACATGGAAGAAATATAGAGTACATGACTTAACCTGTAAGTCTGGACAACTCTGTAAATCATGAAATACTTATAGTGTCATGCATATGCGTATGAATGTCATGTCATGCATAGGTACATGTTTCATAACATAATCAGAGGGCATCCCATCATATCATCTCGGTCACTATAAGCAAAATCATCAATGTATACCAGCTGATCAGGTGGTGGTACGTATATAACGCCATAACCTTTTCTCATACATACATAGATATATACATACATACATATATATACATACATACATATATATATATATATATATATATACATACATGTATATAATGCCATCTGATCATGTGTCAACGTGAATGAATGCAATGCATGAGAAATATGTCAATAAAATCTTTCGGAGTGTCATAAAACCATTATGCCTTTGATTAATACCATGAAATAAACTTTATCAACTTACGTATTTTCTGAGACCCGTGAACATATGATAGAATAATATGACATATGGGGAATCAAGAACATAGGCACCTCTAATACTTCTATGAATAAAGTCATTTATGGAAATTGTGCATTTGCTCGTTTCGTTTGTATCGTATGGATCATGCCAAAAAGAAAGAAGGGATAACCTTAACATACCTGAGTCGATTCTCTTGACAATCCTTCTAACACACGTCAATTTCAACAACACGTAACGACAGATCGAAGTAGGGGAAAATCCGTATGATGTTCTTGAGAAAGATTGCATCGTACCTCCTTAGAATCGCAAAATCCCATTGCTATAACATTAGGTAGTCTCGTAGGATTTTTGTAGCAAAATCACGTTGCTAATTTTATGAATGAGTTGCTGAATATCTCTAGGATTTTTGTAGCAAAATCAAATTGCTAATTTTATGAATGAGTTGCAGAATATCTCTTTGAACTTTGTACATATTGAATAGTGAATTAGAGAGTCTCTTTTAATATTTAGGTATGGGCCCCATTTAAATAGTGACTAAGCCACAAAATCTTCAATATGTGACACAAAGATGCATGACTTAAGAGTCATATCCAACCAAGGCTTCTTGGTTGGTAGTTAAAGCTTTATCCAAAATCACCATTAATTAACCACTAATCTCATAATTAATTGATAATCTCCCACTATCCAATAATTAATCAATTGCCCACATAATTAAGAATTATCTCAAATTACTTGTATACGGTAAAATAGAAGGGTCCCATTTTTCGATATTATGATGCCTCATCAGCACGTTTTCAAAGGCTCGAGGCTTTGGTCGAGATTCACCCCCGAGGGGCTATCGATGCCCGACCTCGAGGCAGTATAGATCAGCGGCTATGGTAAAAAAGTGGGAAGTTCCCAAGGCGCGTAGCTAGAGTCGACAAAGTCTGTCAGGCTAGCCTAAGCCCGTACCATAGCATTAAAAAGCTGTACCAGCCCCATATCTTTGTAATAAATATATTTGTACTATGTTGGGATTCCCCCTCATATATAAAGGTGATCCTTGCCATTTTGTAGACATCTGATTCTCAATATTGAATATACAAAAACATTCTCTGTACTCTCTAACACATTCTCTTGATCTCATTGCTTCCATTTATTGCTTACATTCATTGTGTTATATTTATTGTTCGTCATTTATTGCTTGTCATTGATCATAAAGAGCCATCATTTTAGCTCTCAAAATTGTTAGTCCTCCCTCGATTGCCCTAAACCGGCCTCTAGACACGACCTCGAGGCCTTATATATGGTAGCTCGAGGCCCCGACCTCCAGCAGTTTGGTTTGATTATCACATCGTCTCTAACTATAATCTTGACCTTTAATATCTTACTTGCTCAACAACTAGAATAAAAATAGATCACGTATTTTTAGAACCATAAAATTAAATTTAATTGTTATTACCATTTTTACGGTAAACAGTTTGGTGCCCGCCGTGGGGCTAAAAATAATAGTGATTATTTTCTTGCTGGCTTAACTACATAACGCATGTTACCTTTCACACCTTTTCTTGTCCAAGATCTTTGATTTCAGGTCAAAATGTCTAACTCAGTAAACAACAATCTTGAGGACCATGGAGAGAATGGTGTGGATGTTCCAGGTATTGGTGTACCACCACGAAACCCTAAGAATGCACCAGAACCAATTCCCATAGATGCGGTCTCACGCGATGCTCAACACGCCGATATAAGCTCCCACACTAACAGGAGCGTGCACCAAGGAGACCAACAAGAAGCTCAGAAAACCCCAACTGGGAAAGAACGAGAGGTTAGCCTTCAAGTTATTTTTGAAATGTTACAGGCACAACAGCTGGTGATTGCTTAGCTGCAAAGTCACCAGAAAACTCCCAGCACAGTAGCATCGGGGATGGCTCCCCCAGCCGAGCAGGTACCAGAGAGATCAAGCAACAACGGGTCGGCAGCCAACCCCGCCATTGTAAAGATGCTCGAGGACCTCACAAAGAGGATCGAGTCAGGTGAGAAGAAGATAGAAGCTGATAGGAAGAAAACAACATGCATACATAAGTATTACTTTTAATTTAAATACTATTGTTTATATTTTAATTGCAGGAAAAATAATAAAAAAGTACAAAATAATAATAATAATAATAATAATAATAATAATAATAATAATAATAATAATCATAATAATAATAATAAAAAATCAATCAAGAAGAAAAGAAAGAAGAAAAAAATACAAAAAAGAAATCATACAGAAAGCTTGAATGTGATTTCAAGCTTAGCTTGCAAGCCCGTGACCATCAAATGCAAAAGAAAGGAAATCAAAAATTTGCAAATCAGATGAAAACATGATTTACCAAAAGCTCTCAAGTGAAGCTATAAAATGGGAACTTGGAGCTAGTTGGCAGGGGCGTGGAAGGAGGAGCAGAAACTTTATATATCTTACTTTCTAATTATAAGTTTTCGATATCAATTTCTTCAGTTATTCAGTGTAGGAAATTACTCTAGTTCCCATTTTTAATTAAATAGTGGGAATTATTCTCCTTGAATATTTCTATCTATTTTCTTATTTAATGGGCAAGAATATTTCTGTTGTTAGTACTAAGAATATTTTCGTTGTCAGTACTAACTCCATTATGGAGTAACATTTCTTGTGTTGGGAGAATGACAGATCTTAATATTTCTATATAATAGTGGATATTATTCATCAATTTCACATACTTGAGCCGAAGCTTTTCATTTAAATTTTATCTTCTTTATAGTTAGACATTATTTAATTTATTAACATCTATCTATCTCGTACTATATATTAACTTCTTACTAATTTTGTAATCGAAAGAGGCGGAAGAATTAACATAGTAAATTTTTGTATTGATAGATGTGAACTTTTACTTTGTGACATCTAGCTCTTATATGTTAAAATTGACATCGAAAAAGGCGAATATTGTAGTAATCGGTTATAACAAGTAGGGTAACTGAAAGGGACCTACTAAAAATAGCATGTTTTAGTTCAAGTATATATTTCTGGTTATTTAATATTACCATTTTAACGATTAATTCGTATAACCGAGAGGAGTGCAATTAATTATTCAATAATTGTAATAATATATAAATGTAATCGTGAGAGACATTTATACATTTTTGAGAAATAGAAATTGAAGAATAATAATTCTACTATATAATAGAAATATTAAGTGAAGTCAAGATCCCAACATTTTTTATTATATTTGTGAAAAGTAAAATATTTTCTACTGCTCTATTCATGCATTTTTAGTTAGTTAATTTACAACTCAACTCTTTCTGATTTTCTCAAATAGTAATTAAAACAAGAAACGTCTATAGAATAGATAAACCAATCTCTGTGGGCTCGATATCTTTCTATACTATAATTTGACAGAGTACGAGTTTAATTTATACACACGCTAGACACTCGTCAAATTTTTGGCGTCGTTGCTGGGGATTGGCAACATCTACTTCAGATTAATTGTTTTGTTACTAATTTGAGAACTTACTATTATTATTATTATTATTATTATTATTATTATCTTTTTTTTGTTACTACTGTAACTATTAATACTAGTAACGTTGTTAGTTTTCTCTTATTAACAATAATACTGCTTACTGTTTTCGTATCATTTTCTTTCTTTATCGTTTTAATTTATATTTTACTCTACAATATCATACTATTATTTCTAGGATCAAATAGCTCTTTTCATTATAAAAAAAACTTTATTCTCTTTTTTTAATTAATATCCCTAGTTATATTAAGTACTACAACTATTTTAATTTTTATATACTTTTTTTTCTTTTTGGTGTCACCACTACTATTTTAGGAACTAAGTTTGATTTTCTTTCAAAAAAAAATCCTTCTATATGTAACGACCCGACCGGTCGTTTTGAGCTTTTGCACTTTGCTCGCCAGTTCTCGGGCATTACTTGCCCCGTGTGATGCATTATGACTTATGTAAATCATTGGTTTTGGGTTTTAGGGTAATTAGAATGAATTTGGAAAAACAGTTCTCAGTTTAAAGCTTGAAATTTGAAATTTGAAAGGTTTGACCAAGATTTGACTTGTTTGTATATGATCTCGGATTGAAATTTTTATGATTTGGTTAGCTCCGTTAGGTGATTTGGGACTTAGGAGCGTGATCAGAATGCATTTTGGAAGTCCATAGAAAGTTTAGGCTTGAATTGGCGAAATTGAGATTTCGGCGTTTTCCGGTTGATAGGTAAGATTTTGATATAGGGGTCGGAATAGAACTCCGGAAGTTGTAATAGCTCCGTAGTGTCATTTGTGACGTGTGTGCAAAATTTTAGGTCATTCGGACGTGGTTTGGCCGGGTTTTTTATCAAAAGCGTATTTCGGAAATTTTTGAAAACTTAGGCTTGAATCCGATGTGTTTTGGTTGATTTGATGTTGTTTGAAGTGTTTTGATGATTGGAACAAGTTCGAATAAGGTACTAGGATATGTTTGTGCTTTTGGTTGAGGTCCCGGGGGCCTCAGGGTGATTTCGGATGGTTAATGGATAGATTGGAATTTTGTTGCAGTAGCTGATATTGCTGCTTCTGGTATTTTCACACCTGCGGATTGGGGATTGCAGGTGCAGCGCCGCAGATGCAGGTGATCTATCGCAGAAGCGAAAAATGGCCAGATGAGCACTGCAGAAGCGGTATGTTGACCGCATCTACAATGTCGCAAATGCAGAAGTTTGGTCGCAGATGCGATGTAGGCTGTGTAAGTGAATTTCCGCAAAAGCGGAGGCTTAGACCGCACATGCAGTACCGCAGAAGCGGTTAGGGATTGCAGATGCGAAAATCCCTGGTCAGAAGTTATTTATTGTCTTCTTCGCTAAATTTTGCTAAGTTCATCATTTTTGAAGACGGGAAAGAGGCTAAAGCATGGGATTTCAAGGGGAATCAGGAGATATCAGTTGGGTAAGTTCCCTAAGATTATTTATTTAGAATTAATATCATTTTTCCATTTGTTTATTCATGATTTAGTGGAGATTAAGGAAGAAACATTGGGGATTAGGGCTTGAGTTTAAGAGGCCTTTAAATGGAGATTTGAGGGGTTATTTGGACTCCGATTTCAGTGTTCTTGATATGTATAGACTCGTGAGTGGATGAGTATTTCATTGATGTTAATTTTGTCGGATTTTGAGACGTGGGTCCGGGGGCCGGGTTTGAGCAATTTCGTGATTTTGATGTTAAATTAGATATTTTCGAGTGGGCTTCGTTCCCTTAGCATATTTTAATGATTATGCACTGATTGTGGCTAAATTTGGAAAATCCGGAGGTCGATTCACACGGGCAAGGCATAGTGGGCTAGAGTTTTGACCGGATTGAGGTAAGTAATGATTGTAAATACTGTCCTGAGGGTTTGAAACCCCGGATTTCACATCGTTGTGCTATTTTGAGGTGACACACACGCTAGACGACGAGCATTGAGCTATGCACCGTTGGGGATTGTGACTTGGTCCGTCCCGTATGACTGTTAAGTCGCGTATTTGATTTGAACTCTTATGATATTCCATGTTCTAAAGATTGATATTATATTTTGGGTTGTATGCCATGTTTTGGGGCCTTGTGCCGACCTGTTGAGACCCTTAGGGGCATTTTTCTTTTACTATTTTTCCTCACTCTATTTGTTTGAATGTATATCCTTAGTCATATTTTACCTGTTTATTGTTTAAATCTGGCTTTATCACTATATTCTTAAAAATGTGAAAGCTGTTTGGGCTGAGTTCCTCGTGTTACTGATGGCCCGAGTGATCGTAAGTTGATGGCTGAGATAGACTGAGAGTCTGATAGTGAGGTTAATGACTGAGAGAGGCCGAGGGCCTGGTCGTGAGGATTATATATCTATGGATCGGGCTACACGGCGCAGCAATATATATCTATATATGTATATGGATCGGGTTGCACGCCGCAACGATACTTATATGGATCGGGCTGCACGCCGCATCGATATGCTGGATCGGGCTGCATGCCGCAGCGATATAGCGTTTGGGCTGTAGGAGCCCTCCGGAGTCTGCACACCCCCAGTGAGCGCAGTCGACTATATATATATGTATCGGGTTGCACGCCGCAGCGATATATGGATCAGGCTACACGCCGCAACGGCTACTATATGGTACTTATGGAGTGTGAATGCTGAGCGTGAGCGCTGACTGATGAGAGTTGAGTCTTGAGTGACTAAGAGGCTTGCCCGAGGGGCCGTATACATATATGAGTGATGCTTTTCCCGAAGGGCTTATTTTGATGTAATTGCTGTTTTCACTCCTCTTTATACTGAGCCTCTGTTAAAAATGTTGAACAAATATTTTGAAACAACTTTCATTTAAGCTGGGCTTTTTATAAGATATTCGGTATTTAATCACTGATTTGGATTTGTTATTTCCACTGAGATTTTTACGTTATGAGGTGTTTATGATTCATGTTTTGCTCGAGGGGCTGTTTATGAACTATGTTTAGGGGCCGATTATGGTTTGCATCTCTTTTATTATAAATGGTATCGAACCGCTACTGAAACTGTTGGAAGGTATTTTAAATGATTTTTACCAAAAGCTGGATTTTAAATGAGACGATTGAGTCGTATTTTGATTTGAAAGCCTGTTGTGCTTATTGAGTTTAACATAAATGTGGATCTATTGTTTCCTACTACTCAGTCTTCATTTACTCTTATTACTTACTGGGTTGGAGTACTCATATTACTCCATGCACTTCGTGTGTAGATTCAGGTATTTCGGAACCCGGTCGCGGGTGTTGGTTGCTCTCACGCAGAGTCATCAGAGTTAGCAAGGTGGCTGCATGACATTCGTAGCACTGCTTCCTTCCTCTCATTTTTCATTTCTGTACTTAGTACATTTTGAATATTTTTGTTGTATTCAGACCTTGGTAAATGCTTATGGCTAGTGACACCCCGATTTCGGGCTTGTGTAATTATTCCGCACTTTTCTTTTAAATTTTCATTATGACATTATTTATTTATAAATGGTACAAAACTAACTTTTATTGGAAAATGATTGATTCGGGAGTTGTATCGGCTAGCCTAGCTTCACGATAAGCGCCATCACGACCGGGTCGATTTTGGGTCGTGACAAGTTGGTATTAAAGCCTAGGTTACATAGGTCTCACGAGTCATGAGCAGGTTTAGCAGAGTCTCGCGGATCGGTACGGAGATGTTTGTTTTATCCTTGGGAGGCTGCAGAACCTTTAGGAAAAACTTCACATTCTTGGAATTCTTATCGTGCGTCCTTGATTCATCTTGAAAAGTAACTCTTTGAATTCCCTCCACGTGTGCGTATGCGCACATGAGCGCTCAGTATCAGATTCGCATCGATGGCTTGTGATTCCCTGATCGAGGGGCGAGATGTGATCTCTATGAGTTGATGTTGGGCCAGTCTGGAGGACTTGAGGCCGGATTTTTGCCTATAGCTTGAGCATCGAGGTGTTGATTATGTGAGCGCATGTTTCTGGATCTATATGTGTTGTTGTGTCCCTATTAAGGGAAGTGATGACTGGATAGTTACATAACGAGTATGATGTGACTGCGATATGTATTCATATGATTTGGAAGCGACGAGAAAGGTCTTCTGGAGGATAGAAGAACTATTAGGTGCTTGATTTCCATTTTGATTCGAGGTATATCCCCGAGTTATGGGCGTGCGAAGAATCTTTCCATGTTTCCTTGTGGGAGTGAAGTAAAAAAAAATTCATGATGCGGTATGAGTTAAAACTCAGGAAGACTAAGTGACTACGTAATGTTTATGATGGTGGAAGGTATACAGAAATGTTAGTTGGAGGCAAAGCAGGTGGGTTATCTCCTACGGAGTGTTCTGAGGTTGTATGATCCTTATGTTGTCTGTTAGAAGATCACATTTACAAGTGAAAAATATGTGTCGAAATTTAAATTTGGGTCGCTTAAGAGAGTGGGCTTGACTGTTGCGAGGATGAATGTGAGATTTACAGAAGACTTAAAGTACCAGATGGTCTGTGTTTCATGAGCTTATGAAGGATTGAGTTTAATCTCACTATGGTATTATGACAGCAATAGGGTATATGCGTTATGAGTTATTGTGTGTGTTTTGGTCTATGGCTTCGAGCCAAGTGGGGGAGTTTGCTACTGATTAGACGATTGCATGGTTAGGTGCTATGTTGGTTCCGATTTGAGGCATGCTGGTGAATCAGTTATGGCTTACGGAGATTGAGACCGAGGATGGCTCAAGTCAAAGGTTATATTATGCTTCATAGGTGTATGAGAATCACGGGATGTCTTGAGTGGTTATTGGTAAGGGTGTGCGGTGCATAGGATAGGAAGTTGCTTAGTTGCATTAAGGTAATGTTACATTCCGCAGTGTCAGAAGTTCTAATGAGGCACATGTTGTTTGGGTCTTTTGATCGGGCTAATTGCGATTTGAGTAGAGTAGATGACTCTCGAGAATGGTTTTAATATGCTCAAGATTTCACATGTAATAACTGGAGATTTTCAGATTGTATTTTTGGCCAGAAACTGAGGTTTGCATTTGGAGGGTGTCAAGATCTGTGGTATTTCTATATCAATTATGGGCTTCTATATATCAGTATCAAAAAGGTGAAGGTAATGGCTCGAGATTCGTAAGAGGCCTCTTCAGGGTAAGTATTTTGAACGTGGTGCTTATGGGAATATCTAAGAAAGTATTCAGCGGCTTATGAGCCTTAGATAGCGCGGTTTTATGCTTGGGTCTCGCGTGGTGAGTCCGGGTTGAGGAATTGTGGTATTATAGCAATAAGGAGTATCTAGTTGAAGTAAATCTGAAGGAAACTCGGATAGATGGGGTCACTGGAAAGTTCTTGGTTGGTTGAGTACATAGTTGATTGTGGCTCGGAAAGGGTAAGAAGTTCTTATGTTATCCTAGGATGGTATGGTATATGCGGTATGTTGTGGAGGATTGAGATTGCATGTGTAAGGTTACGGTTCAATTCTGAAAGGAAGGTCATAAAACTTTTAGGCAGTGGGCAGTTTCAGTTAATTAGAGAAATGAGCTTCAGATGATTTGGGGAATGAACTTCAGATGATTAAGGAAATGGTAATGCTAATTGAGGCGATCTGACGAGGGTATATGTTTCAGAAAAAGGCAATGTGATTAAGTTGATGGTACTCCGGTAGTATTCCAGCACTTCCTGTCAGATCGGCTGCTGATATTCGAGTTTGCTTGACAACACAGAAGAATTTTAGAGTACCTCTCATGGAATGATTGAGTACAAGAGGTGTGTTATATGTGCGAGCGGTGGAATTGGGATCAAATATGGTAATTCGTGTGCTTTATGGACTTGGAGACTGGAAGTTCTCATATACAGGTTAGCTCGTGGTTGTGGACGACAAGGATGTGGGTAAGTTAATCAGATGATAGTATGTGCTATGACTCAGTCGTTGTGAACCTTCTGAGGATTATTTATCTGTTGTGTGTGACTAGACTTGATGTGTGGTTCATTGGTAGACCTATATGGATGTGTGTTCTGTAACGCGACGACCTTGTTGACTTTGAGTTTCCAATGGTGAGGGATGTGTTGATTCGGTTGTTATTGAGCTATTAGTAATCAGGGGGATCTATGAGTTATCTTTCCGTGTTGCGATGCGTTAAGGTTTGTAGGTTATAGGCACATGTGGTGCGGTGTTATTGGGTCCTTTTAGTAGAATTCGAGCGGGTAGAGTACCGAGTATTGCTTGGCGGATAGCGTATCAGTTGTGTCTCTTTGGGTATGTGTAACGTTATATCAATTGCTTTGCGGTGGTTATGATAATTTCTTTGGTTTTAGACATCATATTGCGCACGGTTGTCGATTTTGAGCATAGTGACTTAAGGTGTTTTCACGTGGACCAGTGTTTGGATGTGGTCGCGCATTGGAGTGAAGCTATGTGGAGGTATAATCCTGCGGGTTTGATTCATGGGTTCTGTTTCTATAATGGGAGACGGGTTCTCAGTCTTGTGTTGTGGTGGTACTAGTGGGCTTGCAGTACAACTCTTTCATTTGAGTCATTTTCATGATTTGACTATGTTTGGATTTTTGCTTATTGGTGCGCGGATTGCACAAGTTGCGGCTTCAACCTCTATTGATGTGTCATGTCACTAGAGTAATTGTGTTGGAATAGATGAGATCGTTGGGGTCTTTAATAAATATAAACGGATTCGATTCCAACATGTTGGAAGGATAATATCGAGGTTCGACTCAGAAATTGCTATGGTCCTTGCTTAAGGAGAAGGGGCTTCGTGAATGGTTGATCTGGGAAATAGTTATGGCTTACTACGTATTTCATTTATTAATGGCGGTACATGAAAGTGTTGGAATGAGACTTTGGTTGATAAGAGGTTTTCTAAAAGTATTCGGTTGTTATGTGCAGTTGCTGTGATTGGAAGTTATCGCCACATGTGTTTGAGTTATGTGGTATATCATATAATTGCACCTGAGGTTGCAGGTATGGGTTATTACAGCTGTGTTGGGCTTATTCAGAGTATAAATGTGAGATTTTGATCTTGTGGATGATTTTAGAAGTGGAAATGTGGTTCCAAGGTTAATGGGCTAGTTTGGAATGTGAAAATGCCGTATCATTGTGTTATCGGAACTATATGAGATATGATGACGTGGGATCACCCCCGGGTATATGCATGGTAAGGTTATTCATCGATTGATTGGCTTTTAGAACAACTCTGGGCACATTCGAGGATGAACGTATGTTTAAGTGGGGGAGGATGTAACGACCCGACCGGTCGTTTTGAGCTTTTGCACTTTGTTCGCCAGTTCTCGGGCATTACTTGCCCCGTATGATGCATTATGGCTTATGTAAATCATTGGTTTTAGGTTTCAGGGTAATTAGAATGAATTTGGAAGAATAGTTCTCAGTTTAAAGCTTAAAATTTGAAAGGTTTGACCAAGATTTGACTTGTTTGTATATGATCTCGGATTGAAATTTTTATGATTTGGTTAGCTCCGTTAGGTGATTTGAGACTTAGGAGCGTGATTGGAATGCATTTTAGAAGTCCGTGGAAGGTTTAGGCTTGAATTGGCGAAATTGAGATTTTGGCGTTTTCCGATTGATAGGTAAGATTTTGATATAGGGGTCGGAATAGAACTCCAGAAGTTGCAGTAGCTCCGTAGTGTCATTTGTGACATGTATGCAAAATTTCAGGTCATTCGGACGTGGTTTGACAGGGTTTTTGATCAAAAGCGTATTTCAAAAATGTTTGGAAACTTAGGCTTGAATCCGAGGTGTTTTGGTCGATTTGATGTTGTTTGAAGTGTTTTGATGATTGGAACAAGTTCGAATAAGGTACTAGGATATTTTTGTGCTTTTGGTTGAGGTCCCGGGGGCCTCGGGGTGATTTCAGATGGTTAACGGATAGATTGGAATTTTGTTGCAGCAGCTGATATTGCTGCTTCTGGTATTTTCGCACCTGCGGATTGGAGACCGCAGGTGCGGCACCGCAGATGCGGGTGATCTATCTTAGAAGTGATAGGGGCATTTTTCTTTTACTATTTTTCCTCACTCTATTTGTTTGAATGTATATCCTTAGTCATATTTTACCTGTTTATTGTTTAAATCTGGCTTTATCACTATATTCTTAAAAATGTGAAAGCTGTTTGGGCTGAGTTCCTCGTGTTACTGATGGCCCGAGTGATCGTAAGTTGATGGCTGAGATAGACTAAGAGTCTGATAGTGAGGTTAATGACTAAGAGAGGCTGAGGTCCTGGTCATGAGGATTATATATCTATGGATCGGGTTGTACGGCGCAACAATATATATCTATATATGTATATGGATCGGGCTGCACGCCGCAACGATACTTATATGGATCGGGCTGCACGCCGCATCGATATGCTGGATCGGGCTGCATGCCGCAGCGATATAGCGCTTGGGCTGTAGGAGCCCTCCGGAGTCTGCACACCCCCAGTGAGCGCAGTCGACTATATATATATGGATCGGGTTGCACGCCGCAGTGATATATGGATCGGGCTGCACGCCACAGTGATATATAGATCGGGCTGCACGCCGCAACAACTTCTATATGGTACTTATTGAGTTTTAGTGCTGAGCATGAGCGTTGACTGATGAGAGTTGAGTCTCGAGTGACTAAGAGACTTGCCCGAGGGGCCGTATACATATATGAGTGATGCTTTTCCCAAAGGGCTTGTTTTGATGTAATTGCTATTTTCACTCCTCTTTATGCTGAGCCTCTGTTATAAATGTTGAACAAATATTTTTAAACAACTTTCATTTAAGCTGGGGTTTTTATAAGATATTCGGTATTTAATCACTGATTTGGATTTTTTATTTCCACTGAAATTTTTACGTTATGAGGTGTTTATGATTCATGTTTTGTCCGAGGGGTTATTTACGAACTATGTTTTGCCTGAGGGGCCGATTATGGTTTGCATCTCTTTTATTATAAATGGTATTGAACCCCTACTGAAACTGTTGGAAGGTATTTTAAATGATTTTTACCAAAAGTTGGATTTTAAATGAGACGATTGACTCGTATTTTGATTTGAAAGCATGTTGTGCTTATTGAGTTTAACATAAATGTGGATCCATCGTTTCCTACTGCTCAGTCTTTATTTACTCTTACTACTTACTGGGTTGGAGTACTCACATTACTCCCTGCACCTCGTGTGTAGATTCAGGTATTTCGGAGCCCGGTAGTAGGTGTTGGTTGCTCATACGTGGAGTCATCAGAGTTAGCAAGGTGGTTGCACGATGTTCGCAGCACTGCTTCCTTCCTCTCATTTTTTTTAATTTCTGTACTTAGTACATTTTGACTGTTTTTGTTGTATTCAGACTTTGGTAGATGCTCATGGCTAGTGGCACCCCGATTTCGGTGTTGTGTAATTATTTTGCACTTTTCTTTTAAGTTTTCATTATGAGATTATTGGTTTATAAATGGTACAAAAACAACTTTTATTGGAAAACGGTTGATTTGGGAGTTGTGTCGACTAGCCTAGATTCACGATAGGTGCCATCATGACCGGGTCAGTTTTGGGTCGTGACACTATAAGGATTTCAGGTAGTTTATGACCCACTATTCAATAAAAGAGTTGGTGAATTATGACCCAAAAATTGAAAAATCTCTTCGATTGCGCAGGAAAGGACAAACATCATCTCCTCAAAGTATATCTCGTGAAGAAATGGAGAACGAAGAACTTAACAACAACCAACTCCCACCATATCAAGTAGAAGAACAGTTTGATGAGGTAGCTCCACGATGTGACAGAATACTTAGAGATTATGCAAGGCCAGATCATTTTGAAGGAGAATCAAGTGTGGGAGACCAACAATTGCAACAAACAACTTTGAAATCCGCACAGGCTTGATTCAAACCATTCAACAGTCATGTCAGTTCACTGGTGATGCGAGTGAAGATCCTCACACCCATTTAATTGATTTTCTTTAATTAGTTGAAACTTGCAAGTGTAATGGAGTCACAACAGATGCTATTAGGTTGCGACTTTTTCCTTTTTCATTAAAAGGTGAAGCCAAAACATGGTTGCGAAGTCTACCAAGAGGTTCCATTACAACATGTGCCCAAATGACCCAAAAAATTCTTAATAAATATTTTTCACCTGCAAAAACATTTAAAATGAAGCAAATATTCAATAATTTTATGTAGACAGATTATGAATCTGTATACCAGGCATGGGAAAGATTAGCAGCAATGTTAAAAAAATGCCCACATCATGGTATCCAAGTGGTCATCACTTGTTTTGAAATGAAATTCTGCATTCCTAGGCCTTAAAATCCTCTTTTAGCATCACCTCAATTTGCGCACAGTCCGGGCGCGTAGCCGGAAAGCCTAAATGTGAAAATCTATGAAAAACAATAAATTTTGACTATAAAATGAATTAATTTGACTTTGGTCAACGTTTTGGGTAAACGGATCCGGACCCAAATATGGGACTTGGGCGTATGCCCGGAATTGAATTCCGAGGTCCCAAGCCCGAGAAATAAATTTTTGAAGAACATTGTTTTCTGAAATTGTTTATAAAGTTTGGAAATGAATTTTGATTAGAACATGTTGGTATCAGGCCCGTATTTTGGTTCAGGTGCTCGGTACAGGTTGTATATATGATTTAAGATGATTCTGTGAAGTTTGGTAAGAAATGGAATCCGTTTGACGTGATTCGGACCTTAAATGAAAATTTTGATGTTTAAGAAGTTTTGATAAATTTCATTGATATTGAGGTTTAATTCGATGGTTCTTATGTTATTTTGGTGATATGAGTACACGAATAAGTCCGTGGGATGTTTTTGAGGTTGTGTGTATATTTGGTTTGGAGCCCCGAGGGCTCGAGTGAGTTTTGGATAGGCCACGGGATGCATTTCGAACTTAGAAATTGCAAATTTTTATTGCTGGTGTTTCAGACCTGCAGTCGCAAATGCGAGCCTTGCATCACAAATGCGAGAGGTGGCCTGGGCAGCGTTCTTCGCAAATGCGAAGTATATGTTGCAAATGCGATGCCCGCCTAAATCCTCTATGATCGCAAATGCGAGGATCCCCTTCGCAAATGCGACGTATGCTGGGAAGGCTTGACGTCGCAAATCTGACTATTTGTTCGCAAATGCGAAAAGCCCAGATTTCCTAAGGGTTCGCAAATGCGAGCTTCCCTTCGCAATTCCCAACCCAGCAGAGGTCGGGGTTCGCAATTGCGAACCCCTGTTCGCAATTCCCAAATATGAGACCTGCAACTTTTACACTTAGACGATTTTAAACTCATTTTTCACATCTTTTCAAAACACAAACTCCTTTTGGCGATTTTCCAAGAACAACACTTTTTCCAAATCGATTGTAAGTTAATTTTAATTCATTTCCTTCAATCATTAACATCTTTTAACATGATTTCAACTTAAAATCAATAATTTTCATGGGGGAAATTGGGTGTTTTGGGTAGAACCTAGGTTTTTCAAAAATTGCGGATTTGGACCTCGATTTCAGGTCCGATTTCAAAACAAATTATATATTTGGGTTCGTGGGGGAGTGGGTAATCGAGTTTTGGTTCGAACCTCGGATTTTGACCATGTGGGCCCGAGGGCGATTTTTGACTTTTTGGGTAAAACTTTAGAAAACTCATTTTCATGCATTGGGGTTGATTCATTTAACATTTATTGATTTAATTAAGTAACTTGTGACTAGATACGAGCAAATTGGTGGTGGAATTAAGGGGTAAAGCTATAGTTGAATCGTGAATTGTGTTCGTGGCATAGAGGTAAGTGTTTGGTCTAACCTTAGCTTGAGGGATTAGGAGTTGTGTCTTATTTGCTACATGTTAATTGTGGAGTACGACGTATAAGCATGGTGACGAGTATCTATACGTTGGTGTCAAGCATGCCCGTGAGTCTTGTATTATAATCGTTATGACTCTGTTGTGGTTTATTGTGCTTCATATGTTATTATCACAATTGTTCCCTTTTCGGGATGTTTGTTTTGATAGTATTGTTCCCTTGCCGGGATGTTTGTTTTTATATTATTGTTCCCTTGCCGGGATGTTGTTGAAATATCATTGTTCCCTTGCCGGGAAGTTGTTATATTGTTCTTGTTCCCTTGCCGGGATTCCTTGTGATTATTGTTGGCTTGTAATTGGGAGCGGGTGGTACGCCTATCACAAGATATAATGAAATGAGAGCGGGTGGTACGCCTACCACAAGATATAATAAAATGGGAGCTTGTGGTACGCCTACCATAAGATATAATAAAATGGGAGCGGGTGGTATACCTACCACGAGATAAATGAAATGGGAACGGGCGGTACGCCTGCCATGAGATAAATGAAATGGGAGCGGGTGGCACGCCTGCCATGAGATAAATGAAATAGGAGCGGGTGGCACACCTGCCACGAGATACATAAAATGGGAGCAGGTGGCACGCTTGCCACGAGATACAGGAAATGGGATCGGGTTGCACGCCTGCAACAAAATGTGAAAAGAAAGTGAAATCTGCCTTTGTTTTCCTCATTCTTGTTAGTGGTTGGATTTTGATTCCTTTATAGTTCTCTTGATATTTTGTTTTACCTATTTTCCCCGAAGCATGTTTCCCCCTCCCATCTTTACTTGTTTATTCCTGCTTTACTTTTCGCTATATATTATGTAACTGCACAGGTTTATTTGGTGGTCTGGTCCTAGCCTCGTCACTACATTGCCGAGGTTAGGCTAGACACTTACCAGCACATGGGGTCGGTTGTACTGATACTATACTCTGCACTATATGCAGATCTCGGAGCAGCTTTTGGACTGTAGTGTGGAAGCTACCTTCAGTCCACCCGAATTCCAAGGTAGACCTGCAAGCGTCCGCAGGCCCTGGCGTCTCCCTCTATCCCTATTTCCTGTTTCATCTCCCTTTTATTCAGAAACAGTGTACTGTTATTTCTTCAGACCTTGTATGTAGCAATCTTAGACAGTCTGTGACACTGTGACACCAGGTTTTGGGTGGTTAAGGCTTAAGTAGCTGTAATAGATGCAGTTTTCATAAATCTTATTGTTGTCTTCCACTTGAAATTTGAATTTCCACTGTTACTACGTTATCGTCTTATATTTGTTAAAAAGAAATAATTAGTTAATGAAGTAATTAGACTAAAGGTTTGGCTTGCCTAGCTCATATTAGTAGGCTCCATCATGACTCCCGAGAGTGGGAAATCTGAGTCGTGACAAGTTGGTATCAGAGCTCTAGGTTACATGGGTCTCACAGTTCATAGACAAGCTTAGTAGAGTCTGAGGGATCGGTACGGAGACGTCTGTATTTATCCCCTAGAGACTATAGAGTTAGGAAAACTTCACATTTATTCTTTCCTGTCGTGCGGTTTGGTTTCTCAATGCTAATTGAGTTTCCACTCTGTTCTTTCACAATTGGTGAGAACACGTGCTTCCTCATCCACTGACTAGCAGCCTGATCCCCTAGAAGCAGCTCCCACGAGGGGTAGAGGGCGAGGCCGAGGCCATGCTAGAGGCCGAGGTAGGGGCAGAGCTCAGCCCCGAGCAGCAGCACCAACGACGGAGCCTCAGGTTGACTTCGATGATGAGGTTCCGACCCTAGCAGTTCTGGTGGGACCAGCTCAGGTCCTAGAGGGGTTTATTGCTATCCTAGTTCTTTAGGATGCTCTGGTCCGTCTGGTGGGCCTCATGGAGAGTGTCACCCAATCAGGCTTGCTTCTTGTAGCACCAGCCATCTCTTAGGCTGGAGGAGGAGCCCAGACTCCTGCTACTCGCACTCTGGAGCAGGTAGCTTCCTAGTTTCAAACTCCAGCGATTTAGCCTGTTGGAGCAGTTCAGCCAGGTATGGTAGCTCAGACTGGCGATGGAGCATCTATGTCTGCCAATGCTTTGTGGAGGTTGGACAACTATCACGAGGTTCTTAGGAACATGGGGATAGTTGAGACCAATGGGGTTGATTTTGCTACTTTTCGCTTATCTGGATCCGCCAAGACTTGGTAGAGAGATTATTGCTTAGCTAGACCAGCCAGATCGCCAGCCTTGACTTGGGAGCAATTTACGCAGCTATTTCTGGAGAAGTTTCTCCCCATCACTCAGAGAGAGACCTATTGGAGGCAATTTGAGCGCCTCCAGCTGGGTTCTATGACGGTTACCCTGTATGAGACCAGATTTATCGACTTGGCTCGTCATGCTCTTATCATACTTCCCACCGCGAGAGAAAGAGGGTGAGGAGGTTTATTGATGGATTGTTCAGCTGATTCATCTTCAAATGGCTAGGGAGGTAGGGAGTGAGATATCTTTCCAAGAGGCGGACAATGTGGCTAGGAGAGTGGAGATGGTTCTATCACAGGGAGATAGTCATGGGTCGGACAAGAGGCCCCGTCATTCAGGCCAATTCAGTGGTACCTCATTTGGAGGTAGGGATTCATATGGTCGAGGCCATCCTTCTAGGCCTTTTCAGTTAGCACTCCAAGTTTCTCACGGTACTTTAGGTGGCCGAGGTCCTCAAATGCAATATTCTGATCAGCAAACCTACAGTGCACCACCTGCTCCTATCAGTGCACCGCCGCTTCAAAGTTTTTGGGGTGGTTATTTAGGTTGTTAGGGCCAGCAGTCTCAACAGTCGAGGGCTTGTTACACTTTTGGTGATATGGGTCACATTGTTAGGTTTTGCCCTCAAGCACCGGGTAGCTCTCAGCATCAGGGTTCCCATGCCATGGTTCAGGCACCAGGTGTTCCATAGCTCACCCAACCAGCTAGAGGTGGGGGTAGAGGTGCTAGAGGTGGAGGTAAAGGTACTAGAGGTGGAGCTCATGCCGCTAAAGGTGGAGGCCAACCAGCAACAAGCTGTCCCAGAGATATAGTTCAGGGTGGTGGGGCCCAGCCTCGATGTTATGCTCTTCCAGCTAGGCCCGAGGCTGAGGCTTTAGATGTAGTTATTACAGGTACGGTTCTGGTTTGTGATAGAGATGCTTCAGTGTTATTTGATCCAGGGTCTACGTACTCGTATGTGTCATCTTATTTTGCACCATATCTGGCTATGCCTAGTGATTCATTGAGTGATCCTGTTTATGTGTCTACACCGGTGGGTGATTCTATTGTGGTAGATCGAGTCCATCATTCATGTATAGTTGTGATTGGGGGTCTTGAGACTCGTGTAAATTTGTTGCTTCTAGACATGGTCGATTTCGATGTTATATTGGGGATGGACTGGTTATCACCTTACCACGCTATCTTGGACTATCATGCCAAGACTGTGACCTTAGCCTTGCCGGGTTTTCCTCTTTAGAGTGGAGAGGGACTCCTAGTCATTCTACCCTTAGTGTTATCTCTTATGTGAAGGCTCGACGTATGGTCGAGAAGGGGTGTTTGGCCTATTTGGCATATGTTCGTGATTCTAGTGCCGAGGTTCTTTCTATTGATTCTATGCCCGTTATTCGTGAGTTTCCAGAGGTTTTCCCTTCAGACTTGCCAAGTATGCCTCCCGACAGGGATATTGACTTTTGCATTGATCTGGCTCCGGGTACTCAGCCCATTTCTATCCTGCCGTATTGTATAGCCCCGCTGGAGTTAAAAGAGTTGAAGGAACAGTTGCAAGACTTGCTTGAGAAGGGTTTTATTAGACCCAGTGTTTCGCCTTAGGGTGCACCGGTGTTGTTTGTTAAGAAAGAAGGATGGATCGATGAGAATATGTATTGATTACCGGTAGTTGAACAAGGTTACAATCAAAAATAAGTATCTGTTGCCGAGGATTGATGATTTGTTTGATCAACTTCAGGGTGGCAAGGTATTTTCGAAGATTGACTTGAGATCTGGCTACCATCAGTTGAGTATTAGGGCATCTGATGTCCCTAAGATAGCTTTTTGCACTCGGTAGAGGCATTATGAGTTCCTGGTGATGTCATTCGGGTTGACAAATGCCCCAACAACTTTTATGGATTTGATGAACCGAGTGTTCAGGCCTTATTTGGATTCGTTCGTGATAGTCTTCATTGATGATATTTTGATTTATTCCCGCAGCTGGGAGGAGCACGAGCAACATCTTAGAGTGGTTCTTCAGACCTTGAGGGATAGTCAGTTATATGCTAAGTTCTTGAAGTGTGATTTCTGGTTGAGTTTAGTTGCATTTCTGGTCATGTTATATTAGTAGAGGGTATTCAGGTTGATCCGAAGAAGATTGAGGCAGTCAAGAACTGGACTAAACCAGCATCAGTTACAGAGATTTAGAGTTTCTTAGGATTGGCAGACTACTATCGTCGGTTCGTGGAGGGGTTTTCATCTATCGCAACCCCGATGGCCAGGTGAACCCAGAAGGGTGCCTAGTTCATATGGTCGGATGAGTGTGAGGTAAGCTTTCAGAAGCTCAAGACAACTCTGACTACGACACCAGTGTTGGTATTACCCACAAGTTCAGGGCCTTATATAGTCTATTGTGATGCATCTCGTATTTGACTTGGTGCAGTGTTGATACATGATGGCAAGGTCATTGCCTATGCTTCACGGCAGTTGAAGATTCATGAGAAGAACTATCCGATTCATTATTTGGAGTTGGTAGCCATTGTTCACGCGTTAAAGATTTGGAGGCATTATCTGTATGGCGTGGCATGTGAGGTGTTCACGGATCACAAGAGTCTTCAGTATTTGTTCAAGCAAAAGGAGTTAAATTTGAGGCAGATGAGGTGGTTGGAGTTATTGAAAGATTATGATATCACTATCTTATATCACCCGGGAAAGGCCAATGTGGTAGCCGATGCTTTGAGTAGGAAGTCAGCCAGTATGGGCAGTCTTGCTTATATTCCGGTCGGTGAGAGACTGCTTGCTTTGGATGTTCAGGCTTTGGCCAATCAGTTTGTGAGGTTGGATGTTTCTGAGCCCAGCCGTGTGTTAGCTTGCACAGTCGTTTGCTCATCATTATTGGAGCATATCCGAGATTGGCAGTATCATGATCCCCATTTGTGTGTCCTCAGAGACACGGTGCAACACGGAGGTGCCAAGCAGGTTACCTTAGGTGATGATGGAGTTTTGAGATTGTAGGGTCGAGTTTGTGTGCCTAATATGGATGGGCTTCGAGAGTTGATTTTAGAGGAGGCCTATAGTTCCTAGTACTCTATTTATCCGGGCATCACAAAGATGTATCAGGATTTGTGGCAGCATTATTGGTGACGGAGAATGAAGAAGGATATCGTTGCATATGTGGCTCGGTGTTTGAATTGTTAGCAGGTTAAGTACGAGCATCAGAGGCTCGGTGGTTCATTTCAGAAGATTGAGATTCCTGAGTGGAAGTGGGAGAATATCACTATGGACTTTGTTGTTGGTCTCCCACGGACTCAGAAGAAGTTCGATGCAGTGTGGGTTATTGTTGATAGGCTGACCAAGTCAGCGCATTTCATTCCTGTGGCAGTCTCTTATTATTCCGAGAGGTTAGTTGAGATCTATATCTGGGAGATTGTTTGCCTTCATGGTGTGGCCGAGTCTATCATTTCGGATTGAGGTACGCAGTTTACCTCCCATTTTTAGAGAGCAGTTCAGCGAGAGTTGGGCACACGGGTTGAGTTAAGCACAACGTTTCATCCTCAGACGGACGGGCAGTCCGAACAGCCATTCAGATTTTGGAGGATATGCTCCGAGCTCATGTCATTGACTTTGGAGGCTCGTGGGATTAGCTTTTGCCTTTAGCAGAGTTTGCCTACAACAACAACTACCAGTCGAGTATTCAGTTGGCTCCGTATGAGGCTTTGTATGGTAGGCGATGTCGGTCTCCGGTTGGATGGTTTGAGCCGGGAGAGGCTCGGTTGTTGGGTATAGATCTAGTTCAGGATGCCTTGGACAAGGTCAGGATCATTCAGGATAGGCTTCGTACAGCTCAGTCCAGGCAAAAGAGTTATGCCGACCGCAAGGTTCGTGATTTGGCATTCATGGTCGGTGAGCGGGTATTGCTTTTGTGTCGCCTATGTAGGGCGTGATGAGATTTGGGAAGAAGGGAAAACTTAGCCCTAGGTTCATTGGCCCGTTTGAGATTCTTGATCGAGTGGGAGAGGTGGCTTATAGACTTGCATTGCCGCCGAGCTTATCAGCCGTGCATCCAGTGTTTTATGTGTCCATACTTCGGAAATATTACGGCGATCCATCCCACGTGTTAGATTTCAGCACTGTCTAGTTGGACAAGGACTTGTCTTAAGAGGAGGAGCCGGTAGCTATTCTAGACCGGCAAGTTCGTCAGTTGAGATCGAAGAGTTTTCCTTATGTTCATGTTTAGTGGAGAGGTCAGACTCCTAAGGCATCGACCTGGGAGTCCAAGTCCATTATGTGAATTCGTTATCCCCATCTTTTCCCCGACTCAAGTGCTTCCTTCTTCTGTCCGTTCGAGGACGAATGGTTGTTTTAGAGGTGGAGAATGTGATGACCCAAAAGGTCATCACTTGTTTTAAAATAAAATTCTACTTAGCCTTAAAAACCTCTTTTAGCATCACCTCGATTTGCGTGCACAGTCCGGGCACGTATCTGGAAAGCCTAAATGTGAAAGTCTGTGAAAAACGATAAATTTTGACTATAAAATGAATTAATTTGACTTCGGCCAACGTTTTGGGTAAACAGATCCGGACCCATAATTTGACGGTCCTGGAGGGTCCGTAGGAAAATATAGGACTTGGGAGTATGCCTGGAATCGAATTCCGAGGTCCCAAGCCCGAGAAATGAATTTTTGAAGAAAATTATTTTCTGAAATTGTTTATAAAGTTTGAAAATGAATTTTGATTAGAACATGTTGGTATCATGCCTGTATTTTGGTTCCGGCGCCCGGTACAGGTCGTATATATGATTTAAGATGATATTGTGAAGTTTGGTAAGAAACGGAAATCGTTTGACGTGATTCGGAGCTTAAATGCAAAATTTGATGTTTAAGAAGTTTTGATAAATTTCATTGATATTGAGGTTTAATTCGATGTTTCTGATGTTATTTTGGTGATATGAGTACACGAATAAGTCTGTGGGATGTTTTTGAGATTGTGTTTATATTTGGTTTGGAGCCCCGAGGGCTCGGGGTGAGTTTTGGATAGGCCACGGGGTGCATTTTGAACTTAGAAATTGCAGCTTTTTATTGCTAGTGTTTCAGACCTGCAGGCTTCGCATTTGCGAAGCCTGTCTCGCAAATGTGAGCCTTGCATTGCAAATGCGAAGTATATGTCGCAAATGCGACGCCCGCCTAAATCCTCTAGGATCGCAAATGCGAGGATCCCCTTCGCAAATGCGACATATGCTGGGAAGGCTTGAAGTCGCAAATGCGACTATTTGTTCGCAAATGCGAAAAGCCTAGATTTCCTAAGGGTTCGCAAATGCGAGCTTCCCTTCGCAATTCCCAAGCCAGCAGAGGTCGGGGTTCGCAATTCGCAATTCCGACATCTGAGACCTGCAACTTTTACACTTAGACGATTTTAAACTTATTTTTCACATCTTTTCAAAACACAAACTCCTTTGGGCGATTTTTCAAGAACAACTCTTCTTCCAAATCAATTGTAAGTTAATTTTAACTCATTTCCTTCAATTATTAACATCTTTTAACATGATTTCAACTTAAAATTAATGATTTTCATGGGGAAAATTGGGTGTTTTGGGTAGAACCAAGGTTTTTCAAAAATTGGGGATTTGGACCTCGATTTGAGGTTCGATTTCAAAACAAATTATATATTGGGTTCGTGAGGAAATGGGTAATCGGGTTTTGGTTCGAACCTCGGGTTTTGATCATGTGGGCCCGGAGGCAATTTTTGACTTTTTGGGTAAAACTTTAGAAAACTCATTTTCATGCATTGGGGTTGATTCATTTAGCGTTTATTGATGTAGTTAAGTAACTTGTGACTATATACGAGCGAATTGGTAGTGGAATCAAGGGGTAAAGCTATAGTTGAATCATGAATTATGTTCGTGGCATCGAGGTAAGTGTTTGATCTAACCTTAGCTTGAGGGATTAGGAGTTGTGTCTTATTTGCTACATGTTAATTGTGGAGTACGACGTATAGGCATGGTGACGAGTATCTATACGTTGGTGTCAAGCATGCCCGTGAGTCTTGTATTATAATTGTTATGACTCCGTTGTGGTTTATTGCGCTTCATATGTTATTATCACCATTGTTCCCTTGCCGGGATGTTTGTTTGATATTAATGATCCCTTGCCAGGATTTTGTTTTGATAGTATTGTTCCCCTGCCGGGATGTTTGTTTTGAAATTATTGTTCCCTTGTCGGGATGTTGTTGAAATATCATTGTTCCCTTGCCAGGAAGTTGTTATATTGCTCTTGTTCCCTTGCTGAGATTCCTTGTGATTATTGTTGGCTTGTAACTGGAAGCGGGTGGTACGCCTACCATAAGATATAATGAAATAGGAGCGGGTGATACGCCTACCACAAGATATAATGAAATGGGAGCGAGTGGTACGCCTACCACAAGATATAATGAAATGGGAGCGGGTGGTACGCCTACCACGAGATATAATGAAATGGGAGCAGGTGGTATGCCTACCACGAGATAAATGAAATGGGAGCGGGTGGTACATCTGCCACGAGATAAATGAAATGGGAGCGGGTGGCACGCCTGCCATGAGATAAATGAAATGGGAGCGGGTGGCACGCCTGCCACGAGATATATGAAATGAGAGCAGGTGGCATGCCTGCCACGAGATACAGGAAATGGGATCGGGTTGCACGCCTGCAACAAGATGTGAAAAGAAAGTGAAATCTGCCTTCGTTTTCCTTATTCTTGTTAGTGGTTGGATTTTGATTCCTTTATAGTTTTCTTGATATTCTGTTTTACCTGTTTTCCCCGAAGCATGTTTCCCCCTCCCATCCTTACTTGTTTATTCCTGCTTTACTTTTCGTTGTATATTATATAACTGCATAGGTTTATTTGGTGGTCTGGTCCTAGCCTCGTCACTACTTCGCCGAGGTTAGGCTAGACACTTACCAACACATGGGGTCGGTTGTGCTGATACTACACTCTGCACTATGTGCAGATCCCGGAGCAGTTTTTGGACCGTAATATGGAAGCTACCTTCAGTCCACCCGAAGATCCAATGTAGACCTGCTGGAGTCCGCAGGCCCTGGCGTCTCCCTCTATCCCTATTTCCTGTTTCATCTCCTTTATATTCAGAAACAGTGTACTGTTATTTCTTCAGACCTTGTATGTAGCATTCTTAGACAGTCTGTGACACTGTGACACCAGGTTTTGGGTGGTTAAGGCTTAAGTATTTGTAATAGATGCAATTTTCACAAATCTTATTATTGTCTTCCGCTTGAAATTTGAATTTCCGTTGTTACTATGTTATCGTCTTATATTTGTTAAAAAGAAATAATTGGTTAATGAAGTAATTAGAGTAAAGTTTTGGCTTGCCTAGCTCATATTCGTAGACATCATCACGACTCCCGAGGGTGGAAAATTCGGGTTGTGACACCAAAACCCTGACATTTTATATATTTTCTATAACGGTCTTAAACCCTCTGCTAGAAATGTAATTGATGCAGCATTAGGAGGATCAATAATGGGAAAAACTACTATAGAAGCAATGCAATTGCTTAATGAGATTTCGGAAAATGCTGTTCAATGGCCCTCAGACAGAATTATTATCAAGAAAATAGTAGGATAAATCGAGTTGAAGCTTTGAATTCATTGACACAACAAATTGCGACCTTAACACAAAAAGGTGAGGCTTTTCAGGTAGGTGTTCACACATCATCCCAAGTTGAGAATTGTTATGTTTGTCAAGGTAATCATCCAAATCATGAATGTCAAGCTCCAACAAAAAATGGGGAACAGGTAAATGTGATTGGTTATAGAAATAATTACTCATTCGATAGTCTCATGGCACAAAAACATCCAGGATTTCAATGGAGTAATCCTAATGGTGCTGAAAACCCTCAAAGATTTTTAATCAAAAGCAGCAGGTACAGGGACCACCTGGTTTTCAAAATAAAAATAGAGGTCAACAAAGTTTTCAACAATATCAACAACAGCCTCAAAAGAGCTCATCAACAAAGCCTTGAAGTCCTGATGTACAAATTCATTAATGCTACTGACGAGAAGGTTGAAAGTTAACATTCAGCTATCAAGAATTTGGAAATTCAGGTAAGCCAATTAGCAACCCTCATGTCTGGACAAATTCAAGGTGCTCTACCAAGAAACACTGAGAAAAACCCAAAAGAACACCTCAAAGTCATCTCTCTACGATCAGGTAAATCTCTTGATGATCCATATGCAGATAGAGAAGGAAAGCCACAAAAAGTGGAAAGACTAAATGAAGGTGAGAATAAAATAGAATCTAAGTTTCCAAAAGAACACAAGAATAAAGGGAAAATGTACAAGAATATGAATTGATAATAAATCCTCACTCTGTACCTCTCCCCTTTCCCCAAAAGCTAAAAAGAGAAAACTTGACAAACAATTTTCAAAGTTTCTAGAAATCTTAAAACAACTTTACATTAACATACCTTTTACAGATGTTTTAAAGCAAATGCCGACATATGCTAACTTTCTTAAAGAAATTTTGTCAAGTAAAAGAAAATTGGAAGAGGTTTCAGTAGTTAAGCTTACAGAAAAATGTAGTGCTATACTTCAAAATAAGCTTCAATAGAAACTTGGTGATCCTGGAAGTTTTACAATTCCTTGTACTTTGGGAGGTGCTCACTTTAAAAAAGCATTATGTGATTCAGGTGCTTTAATAAATCTAATGCCTTTTTCAATTTTCAGAAAATTAGAACTTGATGAAATGAAAGACACTGGTGTGTCCCTTCACTTGGCTGATCAAAGCACTAAAAAGCCGAAAGGAATCATTGAAAATGTTCTTGTTAGAGTTGATAAATTTATTTTTCCTGTAGATTTTATAGTACTTGAAATGGAAGAAAATACCGAGGTACCATTAATTTTAGGTAGACCATTTCTCGCAACAGGAAGAGCAATCATTGATGTCCATCAATGACAATTAATATTGGGCGTTGATGAAGAAAGGGTAATTTTTTATATGCACAAAATAATGAAATTCCCTGAAGATGAGTCATCATCTTCTTGTTTTCAAATAGATTTGCTAAATGACCTTGTAGATGAATATAAAGATGATCAATTGATTACTGATGCATTAGAAAGATGTTTGGCCAAATCAGGTACCACATATGATGATGATCCCATGATCAGGCAAGAAGCTGAAATACTAGAAAAAGAATCAGAAATTGAGGAACTCTCACAAGAAAAAGTTCAATCAAAAATTGAACTCAAAACTCATCCTTATCTTTTGAAATATATTTTTCTTGAACCTAAATTATTTTCAGTAATTATTTCTTCTTCATTGACTGTCGAACAGGAAAACAAACTAATTAGAGTATTAAGAGAACACAAAAAAGCCTTAGGACGGATTATAACTGACATTGAAGGAATCAGTCCAGCTATATGTATGCATAGGATTCTCATGGAAGATAATTATAAGCCAATAGTCCAACCGCAGAGGAGACTAAATCCAATAATAGAAGAAGTTATCAAAAAAGAAATAGTTAAACTTCTAGCGGCAGGTATTATTTATCCGATATCCGATAGTCCTTGGGTAAGTCCTGTACAAATTGTACGAAAGAAAGGAGGTATAACAGTAATAAAAAATAAAACGAACTCATACCTACCATAACAGTCACAGGATGGAGAGTATGTATTGATTACAGACGACTTAATGGTGCCACAAGGAAAGATCATTTTCCTTTGCCTTATATTGATCAAATGCTTGAAAGAGTTGCAGGCCATGGTTTTTATTGTTTTCTTGACGGATATTCTGGGTATAATCAGATACCAATTTCTCCAGAGGATCAAGAGAAAACCGCATTCACATGCCCCTAAGGTACGTATGCTTATCGAAGAATGCTATTTGGACTATGCAACGCTCCTGCTACATTTCAACGTTGCATGTCAGCTATTTTCTCAGATATGACTTAAAAGTTCCTAGAAATCTTTATGGATGATTTTATACTCTTTAGTAAAACATTTAAAGATTGTCTCTATCATTTAACTTTAGTACTTAAAAGATGCGAAGAAACAAGTTTAGTTCTTAATTGGGAAAAATGCCATTTTATGGTAACCAAGGGAATTGTTTAGGACATAAAATTACTGCTAAAAGAATTGAAGTTGATAAAACTAAAATAGATCTTATAGCGGGATTACCCCCTCCTACCATTATCAAAGGCATTAGAAGTTTCTTAGGGCATGCTGGTTTTTATAGAAGGTTCATTAAAGATTTTTCAAAAATTTCAAAACCTTTGACTAACCTACTGATGAAAGATGTGAAGTTTGAATTTTCAGATAATTGCAGGAAAGCATTTGAGGTTCTCAAAGAACAGTTGGCTAGTTCTCCAATTATTGTTTCTCCTGATTGGAGCCAACCATTTGAAAAAATGTATGATGCAAGTGATACGGCAGTTGGAGCTATATTAGGACAAAAGAAAGATAAGATTTTAGGCCAATCTATTACGCCAGTAGAACCTTAAACGAAGCTCAAAGAAATTACGCCACTACTGAAAAAGAACTACTGGCGGTAGTTTTTGCATTCGACAAATTTCGTTCTTATTTAATAGGAACCAAGGTTATAGTATTCACAGATCATGCAACTTTAAAATATCTCTTAGCAAAGAAAGATGCTAAACCTAGATTGCTAAGATGGATACTCCTTTTTGCAAGAATTTGATCTTGAAATAAAAGATCGAAAAGGTTAAGAAAATCAAGTAGTTGACCATTTGTTTTGTTTGAAAAATTCTCCTACTGAAACATCAGATATCAAGGAAGAATTTCCTGATGAACATGTCTATACAATCTCAATAGTCATAAATCAACCACCTTGCTTTGCTGACATTGCCAATTATTTGGTTGGAGGATGGATCCCAAAAGATTTTTCTTATGAACAAAGAAAAAAGCTCAAGAAAGAAATAAGATATTATTTTTGGGAAGATCCTTACTTGTTTAAAATTTGTGCAGATGGAATGATCAGGAGACGTGTAGCCGAAATAGAAATGAACAATATCCTAAACCGCTGTCATAATGTAGCTGTAGGAGGTCACTATGGAGGGAGAAGAACAACTGCCAAAGTACTTGAAGCTGAGTTTTTTTGGCCCACTCTATTCAAAGATGCAAGAAATTATGTTGCCACTTGCGACAAATGTCAGAAAAATGATAAAATTTCAAAAAGGGATGAAATGCCTCTTAACTCTATTCTTGTGTGTGAAATATTTGATGGTTGGAGTATTGATTTTATGGGACCTTTTCCTCCTTCAAACGGTTGTGAATATATTTTAGTAGCTGTTGACTATGTTTCAAAATGGGTAGAAGCAATAGCTACTAGAAAATATAATGCTCGTGTTGTTTATGATTTTCTTAAAAAAATATTTTTTCTAGATTTGGAACTCTACGAGTTATCATAAGTGATCAAGGAACTCATTTTATAAATAAACAATTTGCTAGTTTGCTGTCGAGATATGGAGTCACTCATAAAACGGGAACACCATATCATGCTCAAACAAATGGACAAGTAGAAGTATTTAATAGAGAATTTAAAAGAATTTTAGAAAAAACTATTGACTCTTCTAGAAAAGATTGGTGTCTAAAATTAGATGATGCTTTATGGGCATACAGAACTGCTTTCAAAACTCCAATAGGCATATCTCCTTATAAACTGGTTTTTGAAAAAGCTTGTCATTTACCTGTGGAACTAGAACACAAAGCATATTGGGCTACAAAATTGTTAAATCTAAATCTGCCAGATGCAGGTAAAAACCGCTTATTATAGCTTGATGAATTGGAGGAATTTAGATTTGAAGCATATGAAAATGCTAAAATATATAAAGAAAAGTCAAAAACATGGCATGATAATTTCATTCGCCATAAAGATTTTATTATAAAACAGAAGTAATTCAAGTCAGAACCGTATACCAGGAAAATTCAAGTCACGATGGTCAGGACCATATACTATAACAGAAGTAACTCCCTATGGTACCATTGAAATATAACATATAAATGAGGGAGAAAAATTTAAAGTTAATGGTCATCGTTTGAAGCCATATGTCACCAGAATTTTTGACAAACAGGCTTCAACAATCCTTTTCGCTTAAAAAAAAATTAAGTCGAGTTGATGACATTAAACTTAGAACTATTTTCTGCTTCTCTATTAATGTTTTAAGTGGTTGTTAGTGCTAAATACATAATATTTACTTTTAAGTAATTATATATACTTAAAGTTATATATTTAAAAAAAAGAGAGAGGGAATATTCGCATATTTGTACTACATATCTGTGTATAAGATAAGCTTATATGTGTCTTTATTATATCACACACACACTTAAGTGTTAATTCTATACTTTAATAAAATAACTGAAGAGGTATATATATACATACACACTTAAGTGTTAATTTTATACTTTAATAAGATAACTGAAGAGGCATATTCTTTTCAAGTTTATGTCTTTGTGTGTTTTACGGAGGTATAAGAGCTTTAGTATATATAAACGTATGTATGTGTAAACCATAAATAGTAAAACTATATTTATAAATAGTAATAAATAATATTCTTCCTTATATATATCTAGATACATAAAATAAAGCCTAAAAAAATTATAAAAGATCTTTACCATATAATAAAAAAATATTTATCGTAAGTATCATTCTTTCCCTGCAGGATAAGATAATTTTCAGCCACAAGTAAATCACTTCTTTCAAGGAGAAGGTGCAGCCGAAGTACAACCACAACCACAACCACATGTTTATGGACACTATGCAGCTGAACTTGAATTTGATAATCCAGGTTATCCAGTTGATGGGAATGTTGACATGGATTTTGAGTTGTTTCGGGGGATGGTAATTGGAGAAGGCTCTAACAGTGAGATGGAAGAATCGAGGAATCTTTACCAAATGGTTGGTGGAGATAGTAACTATAATGAAAATTCGGATGACGAGTAGTGTACCGGCTATCCTCCAACTTGAATCTTACATTTGGGACAATGTAAGATCTTAAGTGTGGGAGAGGTAACATCTTTTTGTACTCCTTCTCTGGTTTAAAGTATATTTTGAAGTCGCTAGATGCTAGTTTCTTTTTGTTTGTTTGGTGTTGGTCGATGCTTGGGAAAAAAAATATGGACTGTATAGAGAAGGATTAAAGGGAATTTTGTTTTGTTTTTGTCCTGACTATTTCATAGAAAGCCTATAAGCAGTCCATAAGCTAGTTGCAAATAATCGAATAGTGCATATGTTAATGTACTAATGCATGTTTTGCTAATATAATGATGCATATTATTATTACTTCTTATCCAGATATGAATGCTAAGCAAGTTTGGTTGGCTTCCTATGGATTTGATTGTGAAATTGTTGTTCAAAATTTCTTACTGAGCGAAATAGTTTCCTGCTGGGCGCGAGCTGCTATAAGTTTATCATATAATTGAAGATTCTTCCTCTATTGAAACATGTTCGAACTCATTTATGAGATTTATTTTCTTATAAGAATGTTTAGTGGAAATGAATCCTCACAGAATGCTTACTGATCTAAGCTCTATGAAAGTCATTTGACGTGCTGTAAAATTGCTAAATCAAGTATGGTTCAAACAAGGAGTACTTTTTTTATTGCTACAGGCACAGTCATATCTATAACTATGTTTATACAGATCAAAGTGGAAAAATCAAGTCTTTTTACAAGGGTATGGATCATCAGGCATATAAAATTTTGTGGTAAAATATGTTGTTAATCAATAATAATAATAATAATAATAATAATAATAATAATAATAATAATAAAAAGAGAAAAGTGTCTTAAGCATATTTGAATGGTTCTTAGGAAACGTGAATTTTTCTTCAAGATACAGTGCCATTCAGCTTATTATCTTGGGAATATATGAAGGACTTCTGCATTGTGTTAAAAGTATAGTAAACTTGCTCAAAATCATTCAACTTGTAAGTTTCTTTATCCCTAGTTCAAATGCAAATATATGATCAATAAGATGTTGAATGACTCTAATCATACTTGATCTACTGTTTGGTTATTGTCTTATCTTCTGTTTAAATGTTTAGATGCCATTTCTATTTTTGATATTTTCTCAGATACATGGTTACATTTTGGCACTCCATCCGTAATATTAATATTCTGTTGAAGCACCATTGTTAGATATGTTTTAATACAATAATGAAAAGATCTGACAACTCTCTTTTTGAAAAAATCAAGACACAGTTAGACAAGCATATGAGAAATAAGCAAAGAATGAAGTATCACTACTACTTTAAAAAAAATTTCGGGAGTAGTTCCTAAACTTTTGAATTATTGTTCTATCATCCTTGTATACAGTTTAGCAGTAAAGTACTGAAGACTCAAATTTCAATGAGTTCAATTTCATCATTTAAAGTGTAGAAAATCACTAGAACTTGCTCTGTTTTGTCTATCAAGGTGAAATTCTAAATTGCACTGATCTAGAAAATGAATTAGGCCTTCTTCAAATCCCATATAACCAAACACCATAGTCACTAAAAAATTAAAAACCTCAGTATCCCCTTTGAGCCTGAAACAACTTTTCTTGTTTTAAAAACAAACCTATTCCTATATAAGATGTCACTAAATTTTCTAGTCATACATTGTAGAAATTCACACAAAGAAATGACAAGTGTGTATATTTTTGCTCATATACCCAAAGTACTCAAATGATTATAAATTTCACCTGAAAAAGTTATTGAAGTATAGAGAAATAGAATATTATTCCTCAAAAAAAAGAAGGGGAGTAAAGTACATGTATATATTTATGAACAAATAGATGTGCAACAAAATTCCATCAACTTATGAGGTAGAACATTTTAGAAAAAGGAATATTATTCCTAAAAAAAAAAAGAAGTATCACGTAAGAATGATGAACAACTCATACACCTTTTCAGTTGCCAAGAAAAGCAAATTAGTCACTATAAATATATATTCAATATCCTACCAAAGCCATGAACCTACATTACAAGCCAATAAAAGTCCTAAAAGATTCTATGATTAGTGCTAGTTTATATTAGTGGAGATTTACAAATAGGGAAAGCCTATGGTTGTGTTATATACACTATTTTATGATTGTCTTGAATGAAGTTAATTGAAAAGTATCAGTATGTAAAAGTTGATCTTATGCAGGATGAAAGATACATAAATAAGAAAGTAAAGTACACTCCAGAAGATTTATTAAAATAGCAAGTGATGACGAATTTTTTTTGCAAAATTCAAAGAAACCTATACTAACTGTTCGACTTGATTTCTTTTCTATGAGGGAGGAACTCAGAAAATTTTCTCGAGGACGATGTAAATGCTTAGTGTGGGGGAATTTGATAGGAAGAAAATAACATGCATACATAAGTATTACTTTTAATTTAAATAGTAATGTTTATATTTTAATTGCAGGAAAAACCATAAAAAGGTACAAAATAATAATAATAATAATAATAATAATAAAAAAAAAAAAAAATCAATCAAGAAGAAAAGAAAGAAGAAAAAATCCAAAAAAGAAATCATACAAAAAGCTTGAATGTGATTTCAAGCTTAGCTTGCAAGCCCGTGACCATCAAATGCAAAAGAAAAGAAATTAAAAATTTGCAAATCAGATGAAAACATGATTTACCAAAAGCTCTCAAGTGAAGCTATAAAATGAGACTTGGAGCTAGTTGGCAGGGGTGTGGAAGGAGGAGTAGAAACTTTATATATCTTACTTTCTAATTATAAGTGTTCGATATCAATTTCTTCAGTTATTCAGTGTAGGAAATTAGTCTAGTTCCCATTTTTAATTAAATAGTGGGAATTATTCTCCTTGAATATTTCTATCTATTTTCTTATTTAATGGGCAAGAATATTTTCGTTGTCAGTACTAACTCCATTATGGAGTAACTTTTCTTGTGTTGGGAGAATGATAGATCTTAATATTTCTATATAATAGTGGATATTATTCCTCAATTTCACATACTTGAGCCGAAGCTTTTCATTTAAATTTTATCTTCTTTATAGTTAGGTGTTATTTAGTTTGTTAATATCTATCTATCTATCTTGTACTATACATTAACTTCTTACTAATTCTGTAATTGAAAGAGGCAACTAATTCTGTAATTGAAAGAGGCGGAAGAAGTAACATAGTAAATTTTGGTATTGATAGATGTTAACTTTTATTTTGTGACATCTAGCTCTTATATGTTAAAATTAACTCTACACTTATTTGTAATCGAAATAGGCGAATATTGTAGTAATCAATTATAACAAGTAGGGTAACCAAAAGGGACCTACTAAAAAGAGCATGTTTTAGTTCAAGTATATATTTTTGGTTATTTAATATTACCATTTTAACGATTAATTCGTATAACCGAGAGGAGTGCAATTAATTGTTCAATAATAGTACTAATATATAAATGTAATCGTGAGAGGCATTTGCACATTTTTGAGAAATAGAAATTGAAGAATAATAATTCTACTGTATAATAGAAATATTATGTTAAGTCAATATCCCAACGCCTTTTATTATATTTGTGAAAAGTAAAATATTTTCTACGCTCTATTCATGCATTTTTAGTTAGTTAATTTACAACTCAACTCTTTCTGAGCAAAAGAGCCTTTCTTAGGCATAGGAACTGGTTAAATTAGGCTCCAGCCAAGAACTGGTTAAATAGGTTACCCTCGACATAGGCAAAAGAGCTTCGACCAAGTCAGCTCCAAACTATAAGTCTTCGAGATACTCAGCCGCCGAGCCAAACCTCCCGCTCGATCATTGCCATATAACGACTCACAATCGAGGTTTCTATCAAACCGTCGAAAACCGAGGCAAACACAATTCCAAAAAGTCCTTAACGAGGGAAAAATAAAGCCTATATAAGAGGTCGTACTGACCCAATGCGTAAGAGCCACTATCGCCAGCCTATATAAGAGGTCGTACTGACCCAATGCGTAAGAGCTACTGTCGCCAGCCCATACAAAAGGTCGTACTGACCCAATGCGTAAGAGCCCAAGGGCCATCCTTAAATTCAAAAACCTGAGGGTCGAACGAGCTCAAGTCGGTACCTGACTTGGAGACTGAACCCAAAACAGTTAACTAAATATGCCTAGGAGCAAAAGCATAAGAGCTCAAACGCCGGCTTATACTAAAAGTTCGTACCGACCAAATGCGTAAGAGCCTACGGTCCAGCCCAATGAGCCTCAGGACCACACCTTGAATCTAAAGATTCCTTTTAACTTGAAGACCAGCTCATCTGGGTAAAATCAAGGCAATAGGAAATACATGAAAAATAAAACCGTGAGGCTACCTTTTATACACATATGTGAGGGAATACAAGCTTCGTTTGCAAAGTTCTCTAAAAGCACTCTACGCAAAACAAGGAAACGCCTAATTTAACCTACGTCCCCCTCGGGGACTATGGTTCGTCGGCCTCTTTCTCGCCATCTTAGGCATCAGACAGAAGGAACATAGCATCATATTCTTCCGCCTTCACCTGCTTTATCTCTTCTGAGAGATCGAAGCCCCTGGCATGAATTTCCTTGAGGGTTTCCCTCCGAGATTTACACCTCACGTACTCTTTGTTCCTACTCTCCTGGTCAAGAGCCCTCCTTAGCTCAGGACGAGCATCGACAACATCCTTCTTAGCCAATATCTAGGTGTCCACCCGAGCCTTTAGCCCATCGCGCTCGAACTTGGCTTGACCAATTTCGTTCCTAAGGCATTCCAGGTCCTCCGTCTTTTTCTGCAGCTAAAGTAAACGAAACATTAGCCTCCGAGGATAGAAGAAGAAACGCACACTCTTTTGAAACAGAAGTTACCTGTTCCTCGAGGTAGCTTTCGTAGTTCAGACTGTGACTCACCTCATACCGCAAGTGTGCCAACTCATCTTCCCTTTCATCGCAAAGAAACTTGAGGGATTTCTCCCCATCTACAGCTTTTCGCAATCTGGCCTCATGACTAAGCAACTCAAATTTGAGCTTATTAAAAGCATGTGGAAGAGAAACGTGGTAAGAAAAATTACAAAATTATAAAACCAGTACGAATGGCCAAAACCTGCCTCTGAGTAAAGCTACTGAGCTTCCTCGAAAGTTGAGCGTATATCTACTAGTTTGGCTCCATCTACCCCGGTAGAATCGCCCCGATTTGGGATACGATTGCCCAATATAAGCGTCCATTGGCGTCGAACATCCCTCGAAGTGCCTTCGACGGGAGAAGAAGTCGTCGGCAGAGAACCCTCGTTCCTCAAAATACCTTTGACGGTAAAGGAAATGGCAGCAAAGGAGGGACCATTTTTCAATAGCCAGAGACCTCGGGTGCCGCAGGTTTGGCCGATACGCCCTCTCCGAGACTTTGGGCTGGACTCGTCTTGCTACAATCACTGTCATCCTACAAAGGCCTTTTCTACTTATTGTTATTATCATCATCCCTCGGTCCTAAAGGCGGAGGTCTTTCTCCCTCTCCTAGAGGGCACGACCTTGCTTTAATGGACTCCCCAATGCCTACGATGACAGAGTTAGTATGCAGAAAGAAAAAGTGCCCTTCCGAGAAAAAAAGGGGAAGGGAACAAATCACATAACACGTACTGTGGTGTTTTGCCTCTGACCTATCCTTGGATAAAGCTTGCCACTTACACTCATTGTAGGCCAAGTGGGTTGCCAACTTCCGAGCCCAATCCAGCAGATGAGTTACCTCGCGTGATATCCATAAAGTTGCTACAGAAAAGGAAAGGAAGGCGCATTTACAGAGCCTGCCTTCACCGTAGGCAAAACTACGAAGGCACGAGTGTACCACTTGCGTGTAAAATTCCATTCCTCAAGAAATGGCAGAAACTCCACAGGGATAATATCGACAGATCTCCGTCTTCTTTGTCGTCAACGACAAAAGGCGTGGTGAATCGGCATCGCAGGGTTAGCTGACCTCGATGGTAAAAGGGTCGGTACATCCTGATGAGATGAGTAAGAGTGAATTCAAGACTTGCTTCTTCCGCAAAGAACCTCATCATCAACACTATCCGCCAAAATGACGGGTGAATCTTCGCCAAGGTAACCTGGTGCTTTTGACAGAAGTCGAGCACAACCTTATCACGGAGGCCCAGCATAAAGAGGTACCTGTACACGTTCAAAAACCCATCGGCATGGTCCATGATGTTCTCCTCCGAGGAAGGTACCCGTAATACTACCTTTTCATGCCATCCATAGTCCTTCCTCGCCGACTCAAGGTGCTCCTCTCCTATTAAAGAAATAAACTTCGAGGCATACTCCCAATGACCTCGAACGTTGGGTGTCTTTTCTGACAAAAGATCCCCCCTCGAAACAAAATGCCCATAGGCAAATTCCCTTCTCCTTGCCGAACGGACCCTGACATAGCAGCCATGACTGTGGTAAAGGAGAACTCTATAAAAGAGGATAAATATTCAGAATAGTGGAATCTTCAAAAGGGCAAAGACAACCCTATATATGGAAAAAGTGGCGATGACCCTCATGCCTCAAAGGCTGATTAAAAATACAGGCTAAAACTTTTATCACTTTGGGAAGATGTGCCGACGGGATCGCCGCGATCATTTCGTAACCATGTCATACATTTGATGCCGCCATACGACATTTTGGGGTCAGAGACCCCTGCATCAACCAGCCTTCGAGATGGTACCTGATCTCAAGGGCCCTCGTCAAAAAAGAAGAAAGGCTCTAAGGAGTCGTCAATATCATTGTAGGCCTTGAGATAGTACCCGATCTCGAGGACTTTTGTCAAAAAAGAAGAAAGTCTCTAAGGAGCCATCAATATCATTATAGGCCTCGAGATGGTACCCGATCTCGAGGACCTTCGTCAAAAAAGAAGAAAGGCTCTAAGGAGCCATCAATATCATTGCAGGCCTCGAGATGGTACCCGATCTCGAGGACCTTCGCCAAAAAGAAGATAGGCTCCAGAAAGCCATTGGCATCATTACAAGTCTCGAGATGGTACCCGATCTCGAGGACCTTCTCCAAAAAGAAGATAGGCTCCAAGAAGCCATTGGCATCATTACAAGTCTCGAGATAGTAACCGATCTCGAGGACTTTCGCCAAAAAGAAAAAGATAGGCTCCAGGAAGCCATTGGCATCATTACAAGTATCGAGATGGTACCCGATCTCGAGGACCTTTGCCAAAAAGAAGATAGGCTCCAGAAAGCCATGGACATCATTACAAGTCCCGAGATGGTACCCGATCTCGAGGACCTCCACCAAGAAGAAGATAGGCTCCAGGAAGCCAATGACATCACTACACGTCCCGAGATGGTACCCGATCTTGAGGGCCTCTCTTAAAAAGAGGATAAGCTCCAAACCTACTCATATAGGCTTGGACTCGAGGTATCATCTAAACCCGGGTAAGCCCTCATCCGGGATCTATTTGCAATGTCTTAAGGCTATTGTCATTCCCCAACCTCGGGAGGCGCGACCGGTGCTCAATCGAGTAAACCCAACTGAGCAAGCCTTATCAAACACTTCCTACCCAACTCGATACGAATAAGGAAATCATGCTTTCATTCATTTGTTTAGACGAGGAAAGATAGTGCATTGTACAAGGTTAGTTAATTTTAAATCACAACATTAATCCGTAATTAAGTTCCCAAGATTACATACAATTACACTTTAGAAAAATGAGAATTTGAATTGCATCATAGTTCGTAGACCCATCCAACGCCCGTACATAACCCACACATATGTCTACGGAGCCTCTAAGGATACCCAAGACAGTGATAACAACGTTGGCGACAAGGCCCCGACTATACCTCAAAATAGACATCTATAACAAAAGGCATATCATAAAACCCCTTGAAGGAGGAAAGGGCTCACCAAGAGTTTGAGAAGAGGATGCTCCGCTACACACGATCGACACTATCCGCTATGGAGCCACCTACATTCATTTAAAAATGTAGCGCCCCCGGCAAAAGGGATGTTAGTACCATGGAATACTACTAGTATGTATAACTAAACACCATCTACTTAGAAAGAACTTTCATACAAGAATAAGAAATCACAAGTATAACTCAATACTTTAAACGATCACCACATTATCAAATAAAAGAATCATACAACTTTCATGTCATTTTCCCATAGCTTTTAGTTTGGGGCATTTCACACTATTCATTATTTGTTCGCAGTACCACCGCTATCTTGAGCGGAGTCCGATCTCGACCCGATCGGCTAGGTTGCCTCATTAGAGACATATGCTTCAATCACAATCTCATTTTCCTTCTTTTTCGGAATTCATTCACAATACCTTTCCAATACCACCGCTATCTTGAGCGGAGTCTGATCTCGACCCGATCGGCTAGGTCGCCTCATCAAGGCATTGTTCCCTTCTCATAAATCAATTCATTTCACATATATCATTTTATAGGCACTTGGGGCCACGACTTATCAAATCATTCTTGGCACTAGGCCGCATTTTACATCGTTCCCAATTTTCAATATTAACTTTGCCAGTTAGGACAGTAGGTGCACACAAGAGCAATTTAAATTGTAAACATAGATAAGATTTCACGTAGATAGCACAATATATTCAGCTGCAATCTCAATTTAAGGTCTAAAAATTTCCAATACATAATTCATACCTTTGCCCCTTTCAAGCTGTCAAGATAGCACGTTGATTGTGTTGGGACACATTTTTCACACACATAAGGTTACAACACCAACTCATGTAAAACAACAGGCAATGCAACAATCCAACTTTAATCTTGCCATGCCCACACAATCACCGATGAAGTTCAATTTCTAAAAGACGGAGTTTTAGCCATACATACCTCAACCGAGCTTTCCTTAATCCTATAACGTTTTGGAATGTTCGCACCTCAATCTATTTAAGCAATATAGCACAATATAACTCATAAGCAAGAAAAGATCATAATCTAAGCTCTCTTGAGCATTTTACCGAGCAATTAGTGTTCATTAAGGCCTTAGGGATCTTTTTATGCAAGATTACACTAGCCCATTACCCATGCCCCCTCTTATATAATTCCTCATACTCTTCAAGAACACATGCATGCAATGCAAACCTCCTTATCCCCATGAATTACCTCACTAATGACCCTTTGTAGCTATGTGTAAAAATGAGAGCTGAGGTGATGAAGCCTTACCTCTTGGAATGAAGGTTTAGGTCCCTCACTTGATTATCTTCAATGATTCAACAAGGATTTTTGGATCAATACTGATGAAAGTCATTTCCCCTCTCTAAGACCCTCTCTCTCTCTCTGTAATAGCATAAAAAAACAAGCTCAAATAAGCTATTACACCGTATATAACGATAGGGGGTCGGGTTTAAAATTATGAAAATTGGAGCCCCGAGTCGGATCTGCGATCGCAAAGCTGACATGCAATCCGCATAATGGACAGCAAAAATGCTCCCCAAGACCTGAACACACTGCCTGGGTATGTGGCAGAAATGTGGTCCTCATACCCGTTCTACGGTCGCATAATGCACTACAGAACTGCCCCTCACAAAATCCCAAGGGAAATATGCGATGACTATGCGGTTCCCATATCGGTTATGCGATCGCATACTTGATCGCATAGTTGACCTCAAATTTGACCAACACACTGACTCACTTTGCGGCGATTATGCGGTCCGCATACCTGATATGCGACCGCATTCTCGACCACAGAATCACATTTTCTGGAAAACATTATTTCTTGACTTTTTATAGCATAGATCAGTCCAAAAAGATCCTAACCACGGCTCGCAAGCTCGCCGCGAAGAATTTTACGCATCTCTAACACATGATCCTAATTGCCACTATGAGCTTTTGGGTTTAGGGTGGAAATTTTTCACAGTGCCTCACAGCTATCTACATTGAGTTCGAAACAAGTTTCCAGGTAGCCCGAGCTTGAGCAAACCCCCACTCGAGGACTGCTCCCGAAAGCCTAAAGGCTATCTTTATTCTCAGGCATCTGAGCAAACCCCCCATCAACGACTATCGCGGGGTCTAAAAGGCTAAGTCTCGTACTGAAAGTTCGAAGCCCTACTCTCATTCAACTCGAAGTCGGGGATCACGACGACCCGAGTTTATCAAAACAATCCGGGCTCGGTCCAAGGAACGGCAAAGGGTTCTACAGGGAATCGTGTTAAACAATCAAGAGCCAGAAGAAACACTTGCACCCGGGCTCGATATTTGCACCAATTGGTAGAGTCATGCATTCAGATTCTTCACAAATGCAGATAAAAATAACTATAGCATAAATCAGAGACAAATTGAAGAAACATCTTTGTATTCATAAGCACATGATTACAAAAGTCCACGAATGGTCCTTACATATGATTACAAAAGCCCACGAAGGGTCCTTACAAAGAAACAAAGAAGCAAACAAAAAAGGTCAATATATAATAAAAGCTAAGAGTCTAATCTATCCTCGGGGGTGCATCCTCGGCGGCAGTATCTTCGAGCACCACCTCCTCGGGGGCCTCGTCTCGATCTTCCAAAACGGCATCTTCAAGGGAGAAGATGGAGAAGAGGAAAGTGATGCAGAAGAAGCAGAAAAGGATGAAGAAATGGCTGGGTAAAAAATCTGGCTAGTATGGATTTCACCAGCACTACTATTGTGAAGCCACTTCTCGAGATGTTACATCGGTGCGGGATGCAACAGTTAGTAGATAGTACCACCTCACAACACGGAAAGCAAAAGGAGTGAGGCGCTGCACCGGGTAGTTAGGAGAGATGAGTAGAAGTTCATAGTCCTCATATCTTCTAATGCGAGGATAATTTGAGATTTCTCTCTCATCACATTGGGTCAACAACAACAATAACAACAACAATAACAACAAATCAGTACAATCTTGCTCGGTAAGGGAAAGCCCCGGAAAAAGGCCATGGCATGACTGGTGAGAACGCCTCCATGTAACTTTAAGGCCACGGGCCTCAAGCATGGGAAATACCAATGGATGAGGATGAAGAGAAGGAGGGGGTGAAAGGCTGTTAAAAAACATTTGAATGAAGAGTTGGTTCAAGAAGGCCTCCATTTATAGAAAGGGTGGCAGCGTAACCGATTGCGCCATCAATGTCTTTGAAAGATGTACCGGCAGGCACAACTAATGCATTTTTAGGAGCTGGACCGGCTGCGGTATTATCGCTTTGGAGAATAAAAATCGGCAGTACATTGAATGATTCTGGAAAGATGAACCGACGGGACTCCTCGGTTATCGTAAAGGCTTACGTCATAAGTATGACATCATCGTGGGAAGTTCGAACAGATGGATATCAAAGTCGTTTCTTATCATTCCACTCTAAGAAACACGAGGACTATCTATATACGGTAAAATCAGAGGGTCCAATTTTCCGACATTACGATGCCTCGTTAGCACGTTTTAAAAGGCTCGAGGCTATGGTCGAGATTCATCCCCGAGGGGCTATCGACGACCGATCTCGGGGCAGCATAGATCAGCGATTATGGTAAAAAAGTAGGAAGTTCCCAAAGCGCGTAGCTAGAGCCGACAAAGTCTGTCAGGCTAGTCTAAGCCTGTACCATAGCATTAAAAGGTTGTACCAGCCCCATATCTTTGTAATAAATGCATTTGTACTATGTTGGGATTCCCCCTCATATATAAAGGGGATCCTTGCTATTTTGTAGACATTTGATGCTCAATATTGAATATACAAGAACATTCTCTCTACTCTCTAATACATTCTCTTGATCTCATTGCTTCTATTTATTGCTTATATTCATTGTATTCTATTTATTGTTCGTCATATATTGCTTGTCATTGATCATAAAAAGCCATCATTTTAGCTCTCATAACTGTTAGTCCTCCCTCGATTGCCCTAAGCAGGCCTCTAAACACGACCTCGAGGCCTCATATACGGTAGCTCAAGGCCCCGACCTCCAGCCGTTCGATTTGATTATCACATCGTCTCTAAACTATAATCTTGCTCTTTAATCTTTTACTTAGCATCCATTGCTCAACAACTAGCATAAAAATAGATCACGTATTTTTAGAACCACAAAATCAAATTTAATTATTATTACCATTTTCACGGTAAACATTACTTATAATACTACTCACTTTTTAACACACCTTATACACCTTACTATCATGGCCATATGGTACCTTGTATGGTACTAGTCCATAAATATCGAGTATTTCAGCTCGGGCCAAATTTTATCCCAAAATGTCAAACTTCGACGAAATTTATTTTCTTCGATTTGCTTACCCTTTCATCTTCACGAATTTACTCATTACCTGTTTGAAATAGAATGACTTATAATCTTAAAATAATCGCATTCCCGAACTTATGTCGATTAACTTACGATGAAATTCTAATGTACAAAAATGCGGGGTATAATATCTCATTTCCGAACATTCATCAATTTACTTATGGCGTACTTTCACATACGAAAATATGGGTTGTAACAATTTCCTAGTTAAATTTTTAGTTTCTTCTAGATCTATAACTATCACGGGTTGCCAAAAAAAAAACAGAAAAGAACCCCTCTTTCCTTGTGCCCAAAGATCTAACATGATAGGCAACGGAAAAGAAAGAATAAGGGTAGTGGTTGATCTCACTACTAACCTCTTAAACACAATCAATGAGGTTTCTAAAGTAGAAGGCGAAGATATAATTCCTAACGCCTCTCCTAGGCGAGGTGGGTTGCCCCTCCCTCACAACAGTATCACAACGTCCTGCGGTAAAGGAGCTTCCGCGTCCACAATGGAAGAGGCACCACCAGTAGTGAAAAACTACTTGAGGCGTGGCTGACAAACACGCTGACCAACATCCTCGACTAGCCCACCTAGGAGGCAGCTAGAGAAAACACAAGGACTTGCATTGCACCGACAATGGCCGAGCAACACGACCCTCTCCCTCTAGTAACAGTATCAGTCATAATGTTAATAATGTAGGTGACGACACCCTCACAGCCATTCTGAGAAAGATGGAAGAAATGGAAAATGAAAACAAAATACTTCGGGACCAAATGAGAGAGCACCAAGAAAGAGTTGACAAAATACCGGGTGCCCCAAAACTCTTGCCGAAAATAGATGCTGGCCGGTTTGTTGAACAACCCTACAGTGATGAAGTTGCCCCGTATGCCATACCTAAGACCTTTAAGATGCCGCCTTATCTGAAGATATACGACGGTACGACCGACTCCGAGGATCATGTGACTCATTACGTCACTGCGGTAAAGGGCAATGATCTCGCCAAAGAACAAGTATCCTCCATCTTGTTGAAAAAGTTCGACGAGACCCTCACTAGAGGAGCATTAACTTGGTACTCACAACTGCCCGCGCACTCCATCGAAACATTCAAAGAGTTGGACGACAAGTTTGTAACGGGCCATGCTGGGGCCAAAAAGGCGGAGGCAAGAGTCAACGATATATTTTCCATCAAACAATCGCCCGGAGAAGGATTTGAGGGACTTCCTCGCTCGTTTCAACTGAGTAAGGATGACCTTACCAAATGTATTAGAAGGCATGACTGTAGCAGCTTTCCAAAACGGGCTGAACAGGAATGGCTCGAGGGCGACCAAAAAATTATTAAGTTGGATTATGAAATACCCTCCAACCACATGGGATGAAATACAAAACGCTTATTGTGCTGAGTTCCGTGCTGACGAAGACGACCTGAACGGGCCAACCCATCGGTTGACCTCCGTACAAGACGAATCTAGGAAGGATCAAAGAAACGATGCCAAGAGGGATCTTACTGCTCCACGACCTAATCGAGAAATGCATTAGCCGTATATCAAAAGCGCCATCATGCCCCTCTCCCACCACGAATAGGGCCCATCTAGGCTAAGGACAGGGACTCACCAGAACGAGATAGGTATGCCCCCTTTATTATCCGCTCATAATTTTTGTGCGTCGCTTTCAGAAATAGTGTACGCATTGGAGAAGCTCGGACCAAAAGTGAAGTGGCCACAAAAGATGAGGTCAGACCCAAGCACCAGAAAGTCAAACTCCCTCTGTGAGTTCCGCCAAGAGCAAGGTCACAAAACTGAGGATTGCATCGCTCTAAGGCAAGAGGTCATAAACATGGTTCACCAAGGACACCTGAAAGAATTGCTGAGCGATAGATGGAGGACCAACTTTGCCCGAGGACGTGAACAACACCAGGGACCGCCGAAACCACGTTCACCATCCCGCACTATTCAAATGATCATCGGAGATGGCAATGATGCATCGATCAACAATGTAAAATTCACCATAACCCACAAACTTAAATGGTCGATCACTTATGAACGGTATGACGAACTCGAAGAAAATATCATCTTCGATAAGTCGGATACCCATGGTTTGGTTTTCCTTCACTATGGTGCCCTTGTTATCACTTTACGAATATTAGATACAAATGTAAGATGCATTATGGTGGACGATAGGAGCGGCGCGTGCACTATCCACCCACGAGTACTTGCGCAGATGAAACTCGAGGATAAGATAGTGCCACACTACATCTCGCTAACAGGTTTTAACAATGCAGTTGAACGAATATCTGGAGAAATCACACTCTCCGTCCTGGCTGGCAGCGTCACTCTGGAAACCACATTCCACATCATGGATCAGAATACAGTGTACAACGCCATAATATGACAACCCTGGATACACGCCATGATGGCCATCCCCTCCAGCTTATACCAAGTTATCAAATTTCCAACCCTGTGGGGAATATTTAGCATACGAGGAGAACAACGCACATCTCGAGAATACTACCGCATCGCCCTAGATTGTACAACTACCCAACAAATGAAAGGAAAAGAAAAAGAGACATAGCAATTAGCAGGGTCGAGGTCGAGCTGTGATGAAAGGGAGGACGTCATCAGAGATCCCGAAATGGTAGAGGCCGCGGGATCAAACGTAGAAAACCTCTATCCCGTCCAACTTGATGATAATGACCATAACAAAAAAGCCTGCATCGGTAGCAAGCTTTAGGAACCAGGTAAATTCCGTTAATTCTTAACTGCTAACACATAATTGTTTGCTTTTTCCTATGCAGACATGCTAGGTATCCCAAAGGATATTTCCACACACAAGTTAAACGTCGACCCGTTCCACCCCCCCGGTGAGACAGGTTAGGCGGAAGTTCAATTCTACAATAAATGATGCAGTCCACGAGGAGGTCAAAAATTTATTAGAAAATGGTTCTATCAGGGAATCAAAATACCCCCAATGGGTGGCCAATATGATCATGGTGAAAAAGAAGAACGGAAAGTGGTGGATGTGCATAGACTTTATAGATTTAAACAAAGCATGCCCCAAAGATTAATTCCCCCTACCTCATTCGACCAGCTCATTGACGCAGTAGCCGGGAATGAATTACTGAGCTTCTTAGATGCCTACTCGGGTTACAATTAGATCCTCATGGAAGAGGATGACCAAGAGAAGACTACCTTCATCACTTACCAAGGAACATACTACTACAGATTCATGCCTTTCAGACTGAAAAATGTGGGGGCGACATACCAAAGGTTGGTCACCAAAATGTTCAAATTTCAACTCGGCAAGACCATGGAAGTCTCATAGATGATATGTTGGTTAAGTCCAAAAGGAAAGAAGATCACATCGACCACCTGAAAGAAGCCTTCGATATACTCATGCGATACGAAATGAAGCTAAATCCTGAAAAGTATGTGTTCGCCGTAACCTCAGGAAAATTCTTGGGCTTCCAAGTATCACAAAAAGGTATCGAGGTCAAACCTGACCAAATCAAAGCAATAGAAGGGATACCAGAGCACTTAACCAGCAAAAAAAGGTTTAGAGACTGACTGGCCGTATCACCACCCTGTCGAGATTCATCTCGTGATCATCCGATAGATGCCACAAGTTCTTTGGCGTACTCAAGAAGGAAAACGACCTCTAGTAGACTTCCGAGTGCGTCGAAGCCTTGAAAGAGTTAAAAGCTTACCTATCATCACCGCCACTACTTTTTAAAGTGGAGCTTGGGGAACGCCTCCTCGTCTACCTCGCTGTATCTGAAGTGGCGGTGAGTGAGGTCCTGATCCGAGAAGATAAAGGTACACAATCTCCCATCTATTACATTAACAAAACCTTAATTGATGCCGAGACGAGGTACCCCCCACCTCAAAAAATTGGGCCTGGCCTTGGTCGTAGCTTCACGAAAGCTTATACCCTACTTTTAGTGCCACCCTATCTCAGTAGTCACAACTTTCGCCCTGAGAAGCATTTTGTATAAGCTCGAGCTATCGAGAAGGGTAGCCAAGTGGGCCATAGAATTAAGTGAGCATGATATCACATATCAACCGCGAACGGCGAAAAAATCACAAGTCCTTGCCGAATTCGTCCCCGACTTCAGCACAAATATAATGCCCGAAGTCAAAAAAGAAATCACCCACGCTTCACAAACACAAGATCTATGGATTTTGTACACCGATGGTGCTTCTAATGCGTCAGGATCCGGACTGGACTTGTGCTCAAAGTCCCAACAGGCGAAGTGATTTGCCAGTCCATAAGGTGCCCGGACATGACTAACAACGAGGCCGAGTATGAGGCCGTGATTGCAGGATTAAGGCTAGCACTTAAGTACGGGGCGAGACGGGTCATCCTACGCTGCGACTCGCAACTCGTTGTCAACCAAGTCATAGGGACTTTCCAGATCAAAGAGCAAAGGTTACAAAAACACCAGGCCGAGATCTGCAAACTACTGCCCAAGTTGATGAATGCCAACTCAACCAGATCCCTCGAGCACAAAACATCGAAGCAGATGGCCTTGCCAAATTAGCGGCAGCCACTAAAAGCATAACCGAGGAAGGAAACATGGTCACCTCATCGATCGATCGATCGATCGATGATCAGATCGAGGTAAGGACTATAAATCTAACTTGGGACTGGCACAACCATATTGTTGCATACTTGTAGGATGGCATACTCCCAGATGATAAAAAAGAAACCAAGAAGTTTTGGATGCAAGTGGCCAGGTACAACATCATCCACAACGACCTATACAAGAGGACATATGGAGGTCCCCTAGCAAAATGCTTAGGTCCAAGTCAAATGCGACACGTCCTAGAAGAAGTCCACGAAGGCCACTACGGGGCTCATTCCGGCAATCAAGCTCTGGTTAGATGTCTCATACGAGTAGGTTACTACTGGCCCACCATGAAAAAAGAGGCCGCTGACTTCGTGAAAAAAATGCGAGCAATGCCAAAAATATGCCCCAATGATCCACCAAGCGGGCAAGAACCTCCACTCGGTCATCTCTTTATAGCCTTTCATCAAGTGGGGAATGGATATTGTCGGCCCTAGAGCCGTCAAAACGGGCTTGGCCCTTGAGTTCAACCCAACCCAACCCGCTATTTGGGTAGGGCTAGGTTGGAATTTTTTTAGCCCATGTAACATTGAGGCTTATAATCCCGGCCCAAGTCAGCTCGCTAGCCCTTGAGGATTGACCGAGGCTGGGCCTGGGCCGGCCCATGGGCCAAAAATAATTTAATTCAAATTTAAATATTTAAAAAAGTAAAAACTAAAAAAATATTAATTATAATCCCTATTTTCCAACCTTAGATTACTCATTTAGCCTTCCATATCAACTAGAATTTTTATTTTTGACATGCATGTAGTGTGACAAGATTAGTTCTTCTTTTCCTTAATTAACAATGAACTAGAAAAGTTTTAAGTGACCAATAATAATTTTTTTCAAAAGAAAATATTACTTTAAGTGACCAATAATCAGTTTGGTTACTTTAATATATTATTAATTATTAAATTTCTCTTCAATATAGAAAAAAGTCAAGTTTTAAAACCCAAAGAAAATTGACAACACTAGCAAATTTCAAGAATTTTAAAACTTTTATGTACTATAATGATGAAATCAACAAATAATGTTAAACCTAAATTAAAAAAACCTTAACATATAAACTTATTGAAGCAATTCCTGAACCTAAGGAAAGTAAAAGAAAAGTACTAAAAAAATATTCATGTAAGGTTAAATAAAGAAGAGCTAGAGATATAGAGAATTTACATTTCAATTACGATATTCCTTGTCAAATATCAAGATTCTTGTACACTCTAAATAAACAAAAGTTGTTCATATGATTAAGGGATTATGTCACGAAAAAAAATCTAAAGATTTGAAAAAATATTTTTTCTAAAAAAATTGAAGGGACAACCCGCCCTAGTCCGCGACCCTCTTAGGGCTGGGTTGGGTTAGCCATTTTAAGGTCCATATAGATGGAGGGCCGGCCCGTCCTAGCCCACCAAATTTTAAAGCCCACGAGGCTTTTAAATTTCCTCAATTGTTTGCCGCTTCGGCCTCCCCAAAGAGATCAGTTGCTACAACGGACCCCACTTTATCAGAAAAAGGTCGCCGAATTTTTTGAGAAATGGCATATCAAAAGAATACTGTCCACACCGTACCACCTCGCGGGAAACGGACAAGCGGAATCCTCCAATAAATCAATACTGAATATCATGAAGAAAAGCTTGAGGATGCCAAGGGACTATAGACAGAGCTATTACCAGAAGTGCTTTGGGCCTACCTCACAACACCAAAGACGAGCAAAGAAGAGATGCCTTACTCATTAGTCTATGAGACTGATGCGGTAATACCAGTCAAAGTCGGAGAGCCAGTTTGAGATACTCCCATGATAGCTGTCCGAGAAACGATAAAAACAGAAGGCAAGAGCTCGACGAAGCCGAAAAATGGAGAGATATGGCCTACATAAGGATGATCGCCCAAAAACAACATGCAGAATGCTATTACGACAAAAAGGCTAAGGTCAGACTGCTCAAAGTCGGGGACTACGTGCTCAAAACCAAAACACAAGCAAGCAAAGGCCCGCAGAAAGGCAAACTGGGAACAAATTGGGACGGCCCATACAAAATCACGGCAACAACAAACAAAGGTCATTCCAACTAGAAACAAAGGAAGGAAAAACCGCTACCAAACAACTAGAATGCCGCCCACCTCAAGTACTTCAACTTTTAAGAAAGAGCGTTCTCCACGTTGTACTCTTTTTCCCTCACTTGAGTTTTGCCCCGATTGGATTTTCTCGAGGAGGTTTTAATGAGGCGACAAGGAGGACACTTCAAGTTGAAGTGCGAACGGATGGGGACACAGGATGATTAGTTCATTGCCCAACCTCTCAATACTTCTCCAAGTGGATCAATGAAGGGACTAGATAGACATATAGACTGGGACTGGAATGCTAGCCTAGAAATCATGTAAATTTCTTCAAGTGTATGATCAAAATGGAAGTGCATGAAGTTTGCCCATACTTTCGCCAGAGCAACATTGCCTCAATACCTAATCGGCCTCCGGACATAACAAAACAAAAGTGACATTTGACCTCATTCGAATTAACTAAATTGACATTCGACCTCGCTCGAATTAACTCACAATCTACCTTGCTCGAATTAAATCACATTTGACCTCGTTTGAATTAATTAAAGTGACATTCGACCTTGCTCGAATTAACTCACATTCGACCTCGCTCGAATTAAATCACATTCGACCTCGCTCGAATTAAATCACATTCGACATTGTTTGAATTAATTAAAGTGACATTTGACCTCGTTCAAATTAATTAATGTGACATTCGACCTCGCTCGAATTAACTCACATTCAACCTCATTCGAATTAATTATGACATTCAACCTCGCTCGAATTAACTCACATTCAACCTCATTCGAATTAACTCACATTCGACCTCACTCAAATTAACTCACATTCAACCCTGTTCGAATTAACTGCCAGGACCAAATCCAAATTTTTACGATTGAAGCGACCAACCGGCAAACAAAAAGAAGAAGCATACAAGCCTGAACAGAAAGAAAAGAATCAGATACAAAATAGCGAAAATGACATTTCATACTTCAAATATATTTCGTACAAAAGCTAAAGCAAATGCCAGCAAAAATATATACAAAGTTTGCAAGCAAAAAAAAAACTACTCGTCGCCTAACCCAACAGTGCCATATCCACCTGTATCTCCGCCTTTACCATTAGAATATTCATCCTTATACCAGGTGTCCTGCTCTATCTAATCCATGCCTTCATCCTCTTCACCATCACCGGCCTCTAGTATAGTAGGGTCATAACCACAAGCAATCCGAGCTGCACGCGCCTTAGTGTGAGCATCCTCGAAGTCGGCCGTAGAAACCTTTCCCGCCGTCATCAACTCTCTAAATATATCTAGTTAGGCCTCGACGTGAATCCACTTCTCATACAAAATCCCGCGGAATATCGGGGAAAGCAGAAGTGTGAGAAGAGGACGGCTGGGCCAATAATTTTGCCTTCTCAGCCTCGAGGACGAAGACTTGGTAACAAAGGCTCGAGACCTCTTTTCTAGCTCCCCTATACGCTTCTCGAGCCGCTCTTCTCTGATTTTAGCCATATCCAAATCATTTGCCCGCTCAAATCAAAGGACACGGATTGCGGCCTCCAAAACCTCCATTTTCGTCGAAGCCGCCAGCCGGGCCAACTCAGCCTTCTCTAAGTCCACTGCCTTCTCGGCGAGCTCACCACTCATAGCCTCTGCCTTGACTAGACTCTCTTCGAGCTCGTGCTGCAACGAAATTACTTGGGCGTGGAGATCGGTACATTGGGCCACGAGCCCTTTGCTCACCTCGAGCTCTTCTTCTTTCTCTTTTAGGGCCCCTTCGAGGTTGTTGCACTTGCCGATGACTCTCATCAACTCGTCATCTTTCTTTTTAAGCTTAGCCCAGACGGCCTGAAAGTTTCCACTCTTGCCAAACCGCTAGCAAATCTCGCAATTCTCGTAACTGTATTCACGATAATTTCGCTTATCTTATTAAAAATGGTCCTGCGCCTCTCCTCTCGGCGGGCACTCTCGATTTCCAAAATAATGGTCTCAAGAGGGGAAAAGAGGAGAAAACCAAAGTCAAACGAAGAAATAAAAGTGAAGTACAAGGCACAAAAGTTAAAAGGTCGGAAAAAGTTACCGTGAGGGCGAGGCCGGCTATACCTGATGACAGAGCAACATCGTCCAGTTTTTCAAGAGCTCGGCCCTCTATATGGAAGGGGTACACATAGAAGGCGCATTACCCATGTCAGTGTATTTGCACCACGTCATGCCTTACGAGAACTAGGTCTATATGAGTGAAAATTTAGAATTTAGCCCTAAACTCAGCGAGGGCCACCTCTTTCATCAACGACTCCGAGATTTCGGGGTTCATCTTCAGGTATCTTCGAGAAGTCAGATCTAGCCTTCTTACTACAGGAAATTATTTCCTCCATCGTAGGGAAGATATCATCCTCAGCAACAATGGAAACCCCATCGTCATGGGGAGGTATGCGCACTGCCAAGGGAACAGGGTCAGGTACCCTCCCAGAACTGGAAGTCACGTTAACCATCTTTGTTTATAAGTAAAGAAGGTGTAAACACAGAAACAAAATCGAAAGGGTAGGAATTCTGAGTGAAGAAGGTATGAAGATACAATGTTTAGGTTGCAAAGAATGAGGCAAAGGACTTTCTATCCCTATTTATAAGACTCTAGGCATCAATAACGAGAAAGCAAATCATCGTTTCCCAGCTCAGGAAGCGAAACGGCAGAGGCATAGGAAACGACACAAGGTATCGAAAAAATGCATAATAATGGCGCATTATGGCATGTCGTCATTTTGAAGCGACGTGACCCTAGGTTGCTGTTGTAAGCACGTGATTTTTGCCCAATATGAGAATTACTCCCAAAAAATTCAAAAATAAAATGATTTTTCTTTGGTGTGCAATTTTGTGATATTTTGAATAATTATTTGTATTTGTCTGTGCGTGTTTATTTGCTAAATTAATAAAAATACAAAAATATGTCGCATTTTGCATGTAGGATTTAATTCTACAATTGTTAGTAATTAAATTTGTTTTACAAAAATTAAAAATTACAAAAATAGGCATCGTTTGCATTTTTAGCATTTAATGTCCAAATATACAATTTTATGCTTAATTATTACTTAATTGTGCGTTAATTGTTATTGGGAGTTAATTTGCGCTTTTATAACTTAATTTAATTCTTAATAATAGTTTAAGTATTTTTATAATTTAGTTTTAGAGAAATAAAAGAAGAAAGAGAGCGAAAATATAAAGAAAGTCGGAATTGGGCCTCTTCTTCGATTTCAAGCCACAGGCCCAAAAAATGGCCCAATCTTCCCTACGACCCAGTCCATTTCGAACTGGGTCGACCCAGTCCATAACCCAAAAGACCCAAACCCCTTTGTCTTACATTTTACAAAACAAAACAAAAATTAAAAGACAAGAAACCCTAAAACTAAGGAAAACCATCCGCCCCCCTTCCCTTGGCTTCTTCTTCTCCATCTCCAAAATAGTGAGCTGCCATGGCTGCCCAGCAGCCACACCCCCCCGACGCCGGAGTCACCACCCAAACCAGTCCGGCAGTAGCCTCACGACCAGCGAAAAAAAAACCTTCACCAACCCACGTCCAAACGCCATAGTCCCCGGGAAACCACCTGCGTCCACCATCCATCACCTTCCCCATCCATCGCGACTTCATCTTCGTCGTTCAACGTCAAGCTCGAGTTCGAGCTCGACGTCTGCCCTCACCCTCGTCGTCAACCACCATCCATGCCATAACAATCAACGACCAGTGATGGCCCAGACAGTCCGCCATGGATGCAGTCACTGCCCCGACGTCGCCACTGCCCAAACGACCTCCGTTATTGTTTCGTCCTCGGCTGCTCGTTTCTGCTTTGGGCTGCTAGTGTTGCCTCGTCAACAACCAAGCTCCGAGCTGCTGCTGCCGAGTTGATGCCTCACCTTCATCTTCCTCACGCAAGCACCAAACACACCCCCAGCTGCTACTGTCCCGTCCAGCTTCTTCAGTTACTTCTCAATCGCGTTCGTCATTGTTGGTTCGAGCTTTGGTCGAGGCTCGTCAAGTTCGTTGTTGGTTTAGTCGTTTGTTCGTCATTTCGATCCGGTTAGTAGTTTCTGAGTCTTATTTTGTCCGTATTTTGTTTTGATATTTTCGAATCTAAAATCGGCAAATGTTTGTTTTGTTTATCGTTTGAATTAATTTTTAGTTCATGTTCATGTGTTGTTTGTTAAATTAATTTTTCAGATTTCAAATGAAAGATTAATTAGTTATTTTTCATATTCATTTCATGTTTGTATTATTGTTAAGTAAGAATTTGTTAGTTTGATGTTTGTTAGATTCAAATTGAAATTTAATTAACTATTTCTTCAATTTGTTTCATGTGTTTATGTATTGTTAGAAATTGTTAATATTGTTAAGTTCAAGTTTAAGTTCATAATTGTTTCTTCGTCGATCTTGTTATTTGTCTAAAGAATTTAGTTGTGTTAGAGAAATATGTTGGTTTAATCGTTTAAATCCATCATGTTTGTTGTTCAAAATAGATTCAATTCATGTTCATACTTTGTTTGATTGTTCTTGAATTGTTGGTTGTAATGTTGTTAGAATTGATTTTAAGTTCAATATGATTGAAGTTAGAAATCTAAATATACTTGTTTGTTGTTGTTGTTAAATCCGAAAATAGGTTTGTTGTTGCTAAAAATATTGTTCAATCAAATTTTAGTTGTTCTTGGTTGTTCAATTTGTGTTCATATGATTTGTGGTTGAAATCATGTTCATGTGATTTGTTATTGAAATGTTGAAGAAATCATGTTCATGAAATTTGTTGTTTGAACATTGTTAGAAATTAATCATATTGCCTATATTTTGGTTAAGTTTGATTAATTGATGTGTTATAGCTGATGGGTAGTTTGGTAATTTGTAGTACGTTCAGGGGTAATTTGGTAATTTTCAGTAAGGTCGGAGGGGTAGTTTAAGAATTGTACATTTTGTAATTGTTTATATGAAGCATGAGGGACAAAATAAAATGGGGTGGGTTGTGATATGGTTATTTAACATAAAGGGGGACAAGACAAAATTTAGTGGGGGAATCTTGCATTATTTTATGTTAGGCATGGGGGACAAAATATAATGGGGTGGTGTGATATGTTTATTTAATGTAATGGGGATGAGTGAGAAGATAATGAGTTGGGTAGAGAAAAAGTATGGATTTTAATTAATTGAAAGGTTTATGGGATGAGTTATATATATGAAGTCTTGAAATCAGATTTAAGGAGAGAGACAAGAAAAAATACACACGAATCTGAGAAAAAAAGAGAGAAGAAAAAAGGGCTGAACATTTAAGAGAAAGAAAAATTCCGAAAAATATTTAAGCTTTCAAAAATAAAAATAAAAACTAAAAAATCTTTTGCTTTCTTTCTTTGTTTGAAATTAGTATTAATGGTTGTTGTTTCATTCAAAGCTTAAAGCTTTTGTTTTTGGGATTACTACTCCACCGGTCTGTTACTGGGTTGTTACTGTTGCTGGGCAGTTGTTGCTGTTGTACTGTTATTACTGCTGCTGATTCTCATCTTCATTTTCTTTTGCTTCCAATATCAGGTACATATCTGTAAATTCATGTCACGAAAAGCTTCAACATGACAAATTAATGAAGTTCGGGAATTATAATTCTGTTTTTCATTCGTTCAAGTTCATTAGTTAAAAATTTGGTTTTTGTTTCAGTTGATTAATATAGTAGTACGTTTGGCGTAATGAATATAAGGTAATTGTTACCTCTTAAAGTTCGTTTAAGTGTTGTAATAATATCATCTATTTCGGAATTTTCATTAAGTGAAGTCATGATTGAAATATCAAGGTAGGGAACATGGTATAAAATGGGCCATTAATTACATCCCGTAATATTGTTAGCTAAATGTAAAGTAGAATGGAAGTATCAAGAAATTACATTATTAGTATATCTTGTAAAAATCTGATTTTGGTTTAGATTGATATAAGTTGCATGTTCATATATGGCATGATGATGAGTATATATATAATCATATGTGGAAGGTGAGTTGATACAGCTCGTTACGAGTTTAGAATATTAGGAATGGTTCAAACGTACAACTATATTGCATGTGATGTAATTTTATTGAATCAATTTGTATAATAGTTCTCTTTCTTATCAACTTGACTCTTATCTTCCATTGCAAACATTAACCAAACCATTGCAACTTTGGACTAAAACAAATACATGAGAAGGACATGAGATTTATAAACGAATCGTGGCATTTTATGTAAAAGATATATAGAAGAAGAGTTCGCCTTAAATGAAACAATGAAGATTCTGCGGAAACTATTAATTTGTTTATCATTTTAAGTTCTTTCCCAATTTTATACACGATTCGATTTATGGACATCCAAATGTTGTATCCACGAAAAAATGTTAGTTTTAGATACATATTGTCTGTTTTCTTTTTCACATCATTAATTCTTTAAAATTTGAGGTATATGATTCATATGTGTAAAACAAGGCTCGCGGTCAACACATAATAACAATTTGTAGAGAACCTTATCAAGAATATTTTTGTGATTAGGGATACGTTCGCGTAACCTGATTATATTTCTAAAAGCAATTCGGATTATGCGTTCGCGCAACTTCGATCGAATATTTAATAAAAGGGATTCCTCGGAGAATATCATTATTAATTTCATAAAAACCCGAGATGTGAGGTTCACTACTTAATTATACAAAAAGGGCGAATGTTCTTGATTTTATTAAAGCATAATTTCGAAAATAATTATTTTAATAAAAATATTATCTATATTATTGTGTACACGTGCGCGTGACACAACTCTGCATGTTTTTTTAAATATATAATTTATAACACGAATATACGTACGCGTGATTCGATTCAAAGAAGGGTCTTTAAATCTAAATAGAAGCGGTAACAATAAAATCATGCAATAAAAATGTATTTTACAAATCAAAATAATCAAGCCGAATATAACAGTTGAGCGACCGTGCTAGAACCACGGAACTCGGGAATGCCTAACACCTTCTCCCGGGTTAACAGAATTCCTTATCCGGATTTCTGGTGCGCAGACTGTTAAATAGACAGAGTCATATTCTCCTCGATTCAGGGATTAAAACCGGTGACTTGGGACGCCTTAAAATTCCCAGGTGGCGACTCTGAAACAAACAAACAAATCCCGTTTCGACTGTCCTTTAATTGGAGAAAACTCCCTACGCACCCTCGCGGGCGCGGAAAAAGGAGGTGCGACAGCTGTCACGCCCCAAGCTTGGGGAGAGCGACCGACGCTCAACCGAGTGAACTCTGCCGAGCAAGCCTGTTGACACTTCCTATCCAACTCACTTACGATCAAAAGAAGACATGATTTCTTTACTTATACAATAGGAGATCATACAAGTACATTACTAAGCCATTTTATTAATTACATCATTGTTAGGTTTTAGAGTACATACACCTTACAATTTAGTGGAATAAAATTCCAAAGCATAACATAATTCATTGACCTTCCCAACACCCATACACAACCCACATAAATGTCTACGGAGCCTCTAAGTAGATACAAAATAATGTGCTACAAAAGTGCCGGCAACAAGACCCCAACTATACCTCAAAATATGATAAGAAGGTAAACATAAGGTACAAAAGATATAGGACCCCAGGACAATGTGGGGCTCACCAAGTCGACTGGAAAGGAGATGCGCCACTAGCTACGATCAACACTATCTTCTACGGAACCACCTACATCCATTTAAAAATGTAGCACCCCCAACAAAAGGGACGTTAGTACTGTCGAATAGTACTAGTATGTAAAGCTAAACATCAATCTTAATAGAACGAACAACGAAATAAAAGGGGGAGTTGTCATGATATGCAACAAGAGCTTCAAACACATATGAAAAACATCAAGTAAGGATCACACAATATCCGGTTAGGTTTCCATCTTATTTATGTTTGATAATCTCAGTGCCATGTGCCACAATCCACAATACCAACGTATTCCTACACGGAGTCCGATCTCGACCCGACCGGCTAGGTCATCTCATTTGAGACATCAACTACTTCCACAATTTCAATCAGTCAATCTAGCACAATTACCACCATATGTGCTGCATGGTGTTCGATCACGGCCCCATCGGCTAGGCCATCTCACTTGAGACATCATCCTTTCAATCGTTCATCTCAATTCACATTTCCTTCCCATCTTTCATTACATGGCACGAGTAGCCTCATTTATTAGATCGTTCTTGGCACTTGGTCGTATCTTACATACATTTCAAGTTTCTTTTTACACATTCAATCAACATTACATCAACATCAATAAAGCCTATTATGTAAGTCATGCATATATATAGGGAAGGCATAGAAAATTCTAATCATACGGAGGCTTTTCATACAAATAGCATAGCAGATTTTATTCGATTCTTGACCTTTCTCAACACATATATTCCACATTTTGAACACATTCTCAAATAGCATAACGACATGATAAACATTTAGAACAATCATTGAACATGAATCTTTCAACACAGCATATTAGGACAAACGACTCTAGTATGATCAATTTAGGGTCTTACACTAATTACACATACACCAGAAGTTCGATTCTAAGAAGGAGGGGGTTTAGCCATACATACCTCAATTGAGCTTTTCCTTAATTCCTACAATGTTCCGGAATATTCGCAACTTCAATCTATTTTAGCATTGCAGCACAATTGAACCCACAATTAGGAAAATGATCAAAATCTTAGCTCACTTGAGCATTTTATCAAACATTATGCGTTCATTAAGTTTTTATGGTCCTTTTATGGAAGATTACCCCAACCCATTTCCCATGCTTCTCTATCTTTGATTTATAATTTCCCCATATCTTCTAAGAACGCATGAATGCAATGTAATCACCCTCATCCCCATGAATTATCTCACTAATGACCCCTTATAGCTATGCTTGAATTTTAAGAGCTGAGGTGAAGAAGCCTTATCTCCTACGATGAAGATTTAGGTGCCTCGCTTGAATATCTTCAAAGTTTAAACAAGAATTTGAGGAGCAATTTTTGATGAAGGATACTTTCTCTCTCTTAGACCCTCTTTATAACTCTAAAAGTACCATAAAATGAGCCATTGTATAAGTTATAACGACAAGGGATCGTGTTTAAAAATTAGAAATCTGGGGCTCCGATACGGATCTGCGATTGCATATGCGACCACATAACGGTTATGTGGCCCGCAAAGTGACCGCAAAAGTAGCCCTTAGGGGCTTGAAGTTTCTGCCCAGGTCTACAACCAGTATGCGATCCGCATACCTATTTTGTGGTTACATAATACATCTCAGAACTTCCCTTCGCAAAAGTCCAAGACGATTATGCGATCAATATGCGGCCCGCAAAGCGATTATGCGATCGCATAATTGGCCGCATAACTGCCCTCAAAATTGGCCAAATTTTCTGCCTCACTCTGCGACCAAGATGCGGTACGCAGAGTGATTATGTGGTCGCATAATGGGCCGCATAAACGAATTCTTCTGCGAATATTTTCCTTTAACTTTTTAATGCATAGTTCAATCCAGAAAGTCCGAACCGCGGCGAGAATTTTCATAAATCTCTAACACATAATCCTAACTTGGCACCACAATATCTCGGTTTCTAGGAAAATTTTTACGGGGCCTTACAGTTGCGACTCACGAAAGGCCACGTTTCCACCCCGTCCAAAACATTATTACTCGACCTGCTCGCCTAAACTTCTCAACTATAATAGAGTCCACTCATTGAGGTCGCCAGGGTGACCTCAATAAGCGGACGAACTAACTGTATAGGTCAAAATCTGCCTCAAGGAGATTTAACGTGAAATGGTATTACGAAAAGTAAGGTGATCGAGGTCGACTAGTAAACAGTGGGGGTCATAGCCGTGCAGTCAATAACGACCGAGGTCAAGTATCAAGAGCAGTAGTAATGGCTAGTTTTGTAATAGGATCTTTAGGAGAATTGAATATTCTCCGTACTTGTACTTTTAGGGTTGACTGGGGGTATGTCCCATATAAATAGAAAAACAGATAAGCGGAAAGACATGTAATATTGATTTGATAAGAACACTTTTTGAGAAGAAGACTCTCACTCTCTAGAAAAGATACAAACATTACATTTCTAATAAGATTCTTCCTTCCATTATTCCATACTTTTCCATCAGATCCGAGAATAGTTCTAATATTCTAGGATTTGTCTGTCACTCATCACTGTTAGAAAGACGAATCATCCACCTCATTCAATATTGGGTGAATCTTTCTCATCATTTATGTTAATGTCATTTATTGTCATTTATTGAATGATATCCTCTTATCATGACTGAAGCTTTTCGGAATATTAAATGCATATTGCATTTAGTCCCCTATCAACATTGTCTTGCAATATTTGTGTTAACAAGTTATAAATCTAGAGATATTATCATTAACTTGGTTTAACCCCTTGTTAAATAAAATTAATTAGTTTAATCAAAGGCTTATACTTTTTGGTCAAACAGATTAAGCGTCGGTCGGACTCCCCAAGGTCGGGGCGTGACATTATGGATGAGGTGCGAGACATATATTCATTACTTTTTAACTATATATTAATATGGGTGCTCGATCTTTAGTTTTCTTGTTATTATACATTAATTTTAGATCACAATCCTATATTAAATTTAGAATCCATAAATTTTATATTCTAGCTCCACCTCTACTTCTACCTCCGTCCCTGTATTCAATGGAAATAACAATAGTAGTCTAGAAGTCATTTAAATTTTATTCCCTGACACTACAATTTGAATATGGTCATTTGACCATTACATTGCTCTCTTCCCTATTTGTGAATATCTATCTATATAAATATATAAAGGAGGGACATGACACCTCTCTTTGGGCAGCATTCTTATTTTTCTCTTTTCTCCTTTTTTTTTGTTGCCATTTTCCTTATTTATTTGTTAAGTATCTTTTCTCACCTCTCGAGAAAGGCGTGACTGGACAATTTTTCCGTTACAACTTTGTCCAAATAAATTTTGAAATCTAAAAGCTCTAACACTTAATTATGGAATTTGAAACGGTTTTTTATTATTAAAACAGTCATCACCACTATTTTCATACACCGACTATATATATATATATATATATATATATATATATATATATATAATTTGTGCATCTCATCTTCTTGGTACTGCTTCATGTTGGATGCATCAAGAATATATTTCATATGATGCATCTCATATGATGGATATTTATTTTATTGGCTTTTCGTGAGTGTATTTTTGGACTTCTTGACCCCTTTAAAATCTTTTTAATGTGCAGGTTGATGAAGAATTGAATAGAGTGAATGTAACTGTATAATGGGCAAGTAGTCTTTCCTCAAAACTCATTTGTACAATTCAAGGAACAGGTACACAGGTAACTCTCCAAGTATAACCATTCATCTTTTCCTCTTTCCTTGTAATTGTTTATTTATTTCTTAGATATGTTACATCTATGACTATTCATGTTCTCTTTAGTGGTTCCAATTTTTTTTTTTCAGTAACTATTTATTCGATAATTTATCACCCATTTTGTTATTAGTAGAAGAAAGTGTTTGCCATGACACTTTTTTTTTCCTTTGTTGGCTAGGACTTTCCGCCAGTCATCATAGTCTCATTTTTCCAATTTTCTTTCTGTTAAAAAGGTTGAAGGGACTCCAAGGAAAGCGTGTAAGAGACAAAGACTTTATTAGTTCGATGTTGGCTAATTTTTGCATATTAATTGCGTCGTGTTATGTGCTGTGCTGCATGAAGTTATATTTTTAGTCCTTTCGTTTATCGTTTCGGTGAAATATCAAGGATTGGAGATAGCATTGCATATTGGCTAATTTTTTGGTTCTGGAGTTTCTATGTCCAATTATGTAATTTTTGCTATTGAATCTTTCTACTAATGAAAAGTTTCGATTTTATTTTAGGGAAAAAAGAAGTGTCGGGAAAAAATAATATTTTATTTGGTATCAATCCTTGAGTTTCTATGTCCGATCGTGTGATTTTTGCTCTTGGATTTTTCTACTTCTGAAAAGTTTTTATTTTGTTTTAAAGAAAAAATAGTGTTTGGAGAACAATCGAACTTAACATCCAAGATAGTATCTTTTAATAATCTATTTAAATTTAATTTGTTAATGTTAGGCTTGAGTTAATTGTATCAATTCTTAAGTTAGACGAGATATTTTCTTTCCTATCAATCTGTTATCATGTTATGCTTGAATTAATTGTATCAATTCTTAGGTTAGAAAAGATTTTCTTTTGTTTGGTCTTAACAACATTACTATTCTCGGTAATCCTTTTTCTTTAATCCATTATTGTGTTATGTTTCAATTATTATATCAATTCTTAAAGTTATTGCAGTAATTGTTATTATTTTTTGATTTTCTTTTAAATCAAAAAATAAATTTAGCTCCAAATCAGACATTCTAGTTCTAGAAAGAAAAGAGAAGTAGGAAAAAAAAGGGAAAAAGAACAAAGATCCTTTTCGGAAAGAAGAACAGAACACCCGCATGAGCACGCGTACTCGAAATATAATGTACACCCGCGTGTACATGGCTGTATCCTCTCTCTCTTCAACGTTCCAGCCATACACCAACTCATAGGCAATATCTACCTAAAACACGCACTTACCCGCACACCGTGAGTGACTCTGTTTGAATTCTTGTGCCGTAGGATGCCTCCAACATTTTTGCTATCCCTGATTCAGATCAAACGGTTCAGATTCCTCCCTGTCTTGTTTTAGATCTCCATTTTTCTTCCTTTTTCCATTTTCGTCTTTCCCTCGATTGTCGCAGCAAATATATATATATATATATATATATAGAGAGAGAGTACAAGATATTAATTAATTGTGTACTTTCTTTAATAGAACCTTCAGCTCAGTTCAGATCTCTCTTTGTTTAAATAGCCGACATTTTATTCCCTAACAGATCTGTACGGTACAGCCCTCAGGTATGTGCGAACTCAAATACCCATGTGATTGTCTTCTTTCTTTCCGAATCTGTTAGGCGATCTTTTTTACTTCATGATTTTCTTTTTCTGAGTATTGTTCCAAATAATTGAAATCATTTCCTAATATAGAAGCTTCAGGCAATCGACTCAAAATATTTAATTTGTTATCCATATAGTCGATCCCTGCTAGCTTGTTCTTGGATCTACTAGTATGGATTTGACAGCTCAAATCTTGAATTTGTGACATTCCAATTGGTGATTTGCAGAAAAGAGGAGATCTACTTTTGGCTTGCCATGGCAACGACCACTATCCGAAAGGCGATAGGGGCGGTGAAGGACCAGACAAGCATAGGAATAGCCAAAGTGGCGAGCAACATGGCACCGGAGCTGGAAGTTGCTATTGTTAAGGCTACAAGCCATGATGATGAACCTGCTGGAGAGAAGTACGTAAGGGAGATTCTCCAATTGACTTCTTATTCTCGTGGCTATGTGAGTGCCTGTATGTCGGCAATTTCCAAAAGATTGGGCAAAACCCGGGATTGGATTGTTGCCCTCAAGTGTTTGATGCTAATTCACCGACTTCTCAATGATGGAGATGCTGTATTTCAGCAAGAAATTATGTATGCTACGAGGAGGGGAACAAGGCTGCTCAACTTGTCGGATTTCAAAGACGAGGCTCACTCGAATTCGTGGGATCATTCGGCTTTTGTGAGGACTTATGCTTTGTATTTGGATCAGAGGTTAGAATTGATGGTTTTTGAGAGGAAGCAAAATGGTAGTACTGGTGGAGAGATTGAGAGGTATGGATCTAGAGAAGAACATTTTAGATCGCCCCCGAGTTCTAACCGAGGGCATGAGTATGATTTTGGGGAGTTTAGAGATGAGCCTGGTTATGGAATGAGGAGGTCGAGATCGTCAGGGGATGTGCGAGAGTCAATACAGGAGAATAAAGAAGTGACTCCATTGAGAGAGATGAAGCCTGAGAGGATTCTTGGAAAGATGACTCATTTGCAGAGACTGCTAGATCGGTTTTTATCTTGTAGACCGACTGGTTTGGCTAAGAATGAAAGGATGGTGTTAGTTGCCTTGTACCCTGTGGTGAAAGAAAGTTTTAAGATTCATACAGATATATGTGATGTTTTGGCTCTTCTGTTGGATAAATTTTTTGATATGGAGTTTGAGGATTGTGTCAAGGCCTTTGATGCCTATGCTAGTGCAGCAAAGCAGATTGATGAGTTGGTGGGATTCTATGACTGGTGCAAGGATATTGGTGTGACAAGGTCGTCAGAGTACCCAGAAGTTGCGAGGATTACAAGCAAGCTATTAGATACATTGCAAGAGTTTGTGAGGGATAGGGCTAAAGCAACGAAGAGTCCTGAGAGGAAAGTAGAGAGCCAGTCGACTCCACAGGAACAGGAGCCAGCACCAGATATGAATGAAATCAAAGCATTGCCACCACCAGAGGATTATACTCCTCCACCGCCTCCTGAACCAGAGCTTCCCAAGCCTGTTGTACAGGAAACTGGCGATTTGGTGGATTTGAGGGAGGAGGGTGTTACTGCCGATGATCAGGGGAATAAATTAGCCTTGGCATTGTTTGCGGGGTCAGGAACAAGCAATGCAAATGGGTCATGGGAAGCATTCCCATCCAATGGGGAAACTGAGGTTACGTCTGCTTGGCAGAATCCAGCGGCTGAGAGTGGTAAGGCTGACTGGGAGCTTGCTTTGGTGGAGACAGCAAGTAATTTGTCTAAGCAGAAGGCGGCATTGGGTGGTGGACTTGATCCACTATTGTTGAATGGCATGTATGATCAGGGTGTGGTTAGGCAACATGTAGCCACTGCGCAGTCGAGTGGTGGCAGTGCCAGCAGTGTGGCGTTGCCGGGACTAGGGAAAAGTGCTACACCTGTTCTGGCACTCCCTGCACCTGATGGAACAGTCCAGACAGTTGGACAAGACCCCTTTGCTGCATCTTTGAGTGTTCCACCACCTTCTTATGTGCAAATGGCAGATTTGCAGAAGAAAGAGCAATTGCTAGCACAGGAACAGATGGTATGGCAGCAGTATGCCAGGGATGGCATGCAAGGTCAAATGAGTTTGGCCAAGATCTCTACTGGAGGATACTATGATCCAGGGCAACCCCCTGCGATGTCCTATGCAATGCCGCCAGTAAACGGTGCAGGGTACTATGCTCCTTATTGATTTTGCAAACTATAGTTTTTTTTTTTTGGAGTTTGATCTTTCCACTGTATTTTATTGATGGATATATCTTCTATTTTTTCATACTTTTAGCTAGCGTAGTTGGTGAAAGTGGAAACTGGGTTGAAGAGGGCAGAAATTGGTGGTCTTGTTGGGTGGTGGGGGGGTGGTTATAGATTCTTATGCTGAATGCTCTGTAACCCTTGTAGTATGTCTCTTCTGTTTTGTAATATATGAATTTTTCGAAGAACTTGATTAAGTAATTCTTTTCGAGATGTTAGTGTAGCTCCATTGCAATCATTGTTACTTCTTTATAAATCTTGATTCTTTGAACTATGTAGCATTCTTACACTAGTTTCTTAAATATTGATTGTGTTGATAGATACTTTGTTTTGAGAAGGGTGTTTAATTTATCTTGATATCAAATATTTTGTTATGAACCTGATACGTAGAGCCTTCATCTTAAGCTGCTCTAAACCAGATTCTAGGTCGGTCTGTCTTGTGAGAGAATATGGCGTGGGCTGTCTCAACTTTGTCATAGATGCTTTGACTTTGGTTTGATTGGATTCGGAAGCATACTGATTGAGCAGCTGGATCAAGGCAAGGTTTCTCTTCTCATGCGCAGCGGTGTATATGATTTGTATATAGTAATTAATTTCGTCAGTGCATTTGAACTTAATTGTGGAATCTTGTTCATTGTATCGTCCGATCCAGGCCCCAATGAAATAGGACGAAATATTCTTTCATTCAAAGCCAACTCACTCTCAGGGAATGTGAGCTTTGCAATAGTTCAAGATGGAATGATTGAGCTCTTGCCTAAGAGAAGAGCTTAATAAAGCATAGATGAATTTTCGACAACAAAAAAAGCTTTTCTCCCAGGTTGAGGTGATAGAACAGATTATGACCGATGAAGTCTGATGCGTGCATATACTACAAAAGATCTGTTAAATTTCGGAGACTAAATAGAACATCTGCAAATTGCACGAATTGGGGCAGTTGGCCTAAGATCAGCAAATTTGATGCAATTTTCAGGGGTTACGGACCCCTGCAGTAAAGATATTTTGTTTTACGAAATCCTTCCCACGGGGCCTTTTCCCCCTCTCTGATTCTTTCCCCAAAATACCTTCGACTATGCTAAGCTGCAGCGACAGAATCCTAACCCTAATCCCTCTCTTTGCGATTCAAGCTCCGCCTTTCAGCATAGCAGCCACCAAACACTCTCCTCCGCTTGCTCTTTCTCAATCACTGTCTCTCTCCACACACATGGAGTCATCATAGCTGCAGCAGGGATGATGCAGCGGTCCTCACAGCAGCTGAGTCTTAGTCTCTTAGAAGATAATGATGAAGGACCAAGCCTCTCTTTCTCTCTCTAACAACTATGAAGAAGAAGATGAAGTGAGTGTATGCATGTCACTCATCCTCTATCTCTTCTCTCAACATCCTTCTGATAGGTACACGATTTCTGAGAAAAACTTATTTGTTTAATTTTTATCTTCTTTCCTGATTTTCCTTTTCTTTTTGTTTCAGATTGAGCTCAATTTCGTTGATTTGAAGGCTTCTCCAAGCTTATAGGTAGATATAATGAAAATTCTGTTTCTCTGTTTAGCAATATTTTCTCCAACTTATGTATTTGCTTTAGTTCCATTATACTCATGAAGTATTCATCAATTTCACACAAAAAATCGTTCCATGAACAAGCTGGAAATTAATTGTTAAATTTTTATGGCAACTTTCTTTTGATGTGAAGGATGATTTTGGAGAATTGTATAAAATCAGGTTCAGGCCAATGAAGAAAGTATTAGTGTTTTTAGAAGTTTGAGCTATTTAATCAGATATGCTTCACTATAGCCTCGCATGGGCGTGTAAAGAAGAATTACAAAGCAAGCAGAAGAAAAAAGAAAAATTTAATGCGTAGAGCAAGATGTTTTGTCTAGCCAGAGAGGATAAGTGGAAACTTCAAGAAATCTGAGTTTCTGAGTAGCATCAGAAACTGCATTTTCTTAATATTCACCTTGAATATCAGTTCTATGTTGTTGTAGCACAGGCTCTTACAAGTTACTATTATTTATGCCTTCGCTTTTAAAAGTGTTACTGTGCTTGATATTAATTCTTGATGCATATTTATTCAGGGAGCTTTTGCTCTATTATAAATGATAGTTTGGAGTGTGTCGATAAATAAGCACTGATATTTTGACATCATGTCCCTTTCTGAATTGAACTGACTCACTTATTCTAGGTGAAGCAACTTATATGCTCTTGGATTGAATTACATTTGTTCAGGATTGTCTGAGGGAATAATGATGTTTGGCAACTTTTTTAAGCCTTGTGTTTACCTATCTGAAAAAGTTGTCGGAGATGTTCCTTTGATAAGTATCTTGGGATTCATTATGTTGTTATTTTAAAATTGAGTACACCACGCGTAGCCTGATTGCCTAACCTGACTACCTTCTATATACTGAATATCGTTTATACTCATCTCAATATGGTATTGCCTTTTTGGACATAGTTGCTTGGTACATGTTGCCGGTGGGAAGAATGAGTCGAGCTGCATGCAAGCTGATTCGGACACCACGGTATATATATATATATATATATATATATATATATGTTTCCACAATTGCACAACTATTCCTATTATAGTTCCTATTCAAAATTTGCCTTTCCTAGTTGCTGTATCTATAATAACTTCTTTGTTACATCCAGATTTTTTCTTATAGCTATTAGTTTAGTTTTGTTTCTCTTAGTTTCGGCTCACATAGTGGTTGAGCTACACAATGTTGCATTGCATTTCATTATAGCACTTATTGACGGGTCATCATGGTCTGGAAGATGATTTTGAGTTTATGTGAGCTACACAAGTTACCAATCTCTTTCATGTTACCACGATTGCACAACTTTTTATACTCTCTTAATTCATTTTAGATGAATGATGAATATCGTATGCAGGTAATATTTCCACAATTGCACAACTATTCCTATTATACATATAGTGTTTGTATGATCTGAATACCTTAACAACATATAATCTTGTATATTCTTCTATCTAAAATTATGTAAATGTTAGTATGATGCTGAAGAGCTAGTTTTCTTACTTCCCCACGTGCCCCTTAAAATTTGCACTAGGTCAGTTAAAGCTAATTTAGCATGATTTAGTGGAAGTGGACAGTTGGCTGATTATTATGTGCCTCTTTTTGCTGTTTTAATTGTGGTTTTCGTTTTTTAGAATACATAATGACATTAACAAGTTATTGCAGATTTCTCCTGCATTGCTGACTATGAAAGATGTTATTCTGAAGAAATGAGTAGATCTGTAGATGCCAAGCTTTTTCCTTGTTGCAACGTCTGCTCATAAAGTGCCTGAAGAAGGCTCAATTTGGAGAACAAGTGCAGTTTGAAATAAACATTGTGTATATGAAGACGTATATTTCCCCCCCTCATTTTTAACTTCTTTGGGCATAAAGATGTACCTAGAATTTGATGACTTGCGATATTGCTTACATTTTATGATCAATTGAACACTGATGTTTCTATTACAAAAATACCTTTGGCTTGATTATGATAATAATGATTGTATGGGTCTAATTATGAAGTTTGTGTTACATATGCTAAAGGGGCATTTGCATCTACACCCGTTTTTTGTGTCACGTTTTAACTTGTGTCCGCTTTGCAAAAAAAATTGCAAGCGTACCCGTTTTTCGCATAACTTCAACATACGGGGTTGAAGTAACAAAGGCAATCACGCAAAACTTCAGCATTCTAGTAGTCGGGCCTGAAGTTCAACTCTAGAGCTGAAGTTTTTATTTTGTAACTGGCAAACTTCAGCTCTAGAGCTGAAGTTTTTGTTTTTTAACTGTCGAATTATTTGGAAGCTCGCTTTAGAGTAGGATCTGCTCAAATAAACCGGGGATCCATCCATCAAATAACTTGCTAGTTTGTTAAAATCTTTGGGGTAGCGGCAATAATCTTTGTAGATTAGACAAACCAACTAGTGTTGTATATAGTGTTTGTTAAATAAAACTCTGTAACTTGCTATTAATGCTGGATAACGTATTTTCGATATCTCTATGTTCAGCGGTCCAGACCGCTACTCTGTATCTTACTGACGCAACAATTATAATTTGTTTTTAAATAATCTGCACCAACAACAACAGAAGAAAGAAGAAGAAGAAGAAGAAGGAAACAAATGAGGAGAAAGGGGGCTGGAGTTATTTAAAAAGTGGGTACAAGTTAAAAGTTTTAAAAAAAATAAGTATAGGTTAAATGGGGGCGACCAAATAGGGCGCCCCGTGCAATTTTTACTATGCTAAAGGTGTTAATCGAGCCCGGTTGGCCCACTAACAACCCGGTTCGACCTGGTTCGTTAAGGGGTGGGACTGGGACTGGGACGGGTTGGCTAGGATAGGGGGTTGTGCCGGATGGGGTCAGGCCTTTTTTTTGCTACCGGTGCACCGAAACCCGGCTAGCCAGCTAACCCTTCCAACTCGGTCCAGCCCGGTTTATGTTGTAATTTTTTTGTTTTTAAATCTGACCGTTGCCAACGGTCAAAATCAAAACTGACCGTTGGGCAATGGCTATTTTTTGCACTTTTAGCCATTTCGGCCCATCTCGTTACTAAAATAGCCCCTCCACCCCTTAATTGATAAATTATATTGTTAACCTTTTAATAACTATAAATAGCCCCCCTCTTCTTTATTTTTTTCACAACTTGCTCTCTTCTTCTACTCTAATTCTCTCTAAATTCCCTTTTGATTATTGAATTGCTTATTGCTCTCAAGTTCTCAATTAATTAATAATTCAAGTTTTATCAATTATATATGGTAGCCAATACAAAATTACAATTATCAAGTGAAGTGTGGTTACCATTTTTGTTAGATTCAACTTAAATCATGCCCTGTGCTTCTAGAGTGCGTTCACATATTTGGGAATACTTTGAGGTGGTAGAAAAAAATGAAGAAGTTCGCAAAGTAGAGTGCAAGAACCATGGTCGACTCTTTAATATTCATCGAAAGTGGGAGGGCACAACTGGTTTAAGGAGGCATATTACGGGTTGTCTTGTGCGTCCTACAGGAATTCGTATTTAAGTTGATTTGAGACAATTTGGTTTATTTTGAATTTGTTAGACTTACTTAAGCTTAATGTGTAAGTTTATAAGACAAGTTAATTTAAAGTATTATTATACAATGAAAATTACTACTATATATAAATGGTCAAGGAGTACGAACTCTGCAGTTCCAAATTGTATAGAAAGTTAAGTTACTTGTATATGCACTTGATGCTCTTTTATTGGGGAATGATATCTTTTCTCCATTTCTATTAACACGTGTTGTGATTCTTTTTTCAGAAAAACCAGCTGTCATTTGAAAAGCTCCATTTTACATTTCAATTGCTTCAGATGACAAACACGTGGTCCATTTGATAAGATGTATTCCAACTCTTATGATCTTTGTTTTTCTCCTTTTTCATCTTCCAAGTCCGTTACTTTGCTTTCTCCACTTTCTCCACATCAATCTCTTTCTAACTATTCTTTACTCAAAGGGGAGAGTTCCAGAGAACAATTAATTTGTAGAGAAAAAAGGGGAGCAGTTCTGCGACCGAGGTTTCTTCTTTTTATTTTTTATTGATTTGTTCTTATTCTATGTCATTGCATTGATATGTTCTTTTATCTCTTCTTTTGCTTTTATACTTCTTCTTCCATTAAGAACTCCAATTTGCTGCGTGAAAGAGGAGAAATTTTAAGGACTTTGTTCACAGGTATTATTTCGTATTTTTTTTGGGTATTTCTAACTTTTTCTCTCTTTCATCTAAGCATTCTTTTTTTCCTTCTATTTTTTCTGCTTAAAGTAATTTTTACTTTAATCTTGAAAAGTGAAAACTAAAAACATGTGCTTAGTTTTCAGGTTGTTCCGATAATTTATATGAAAAAAGAACGAAGGAAAAGAAAACAACTTAATGTAGCTTGTTGTACAGAGTATGTTTTTTTTCCTCTCTTTGGGTTCCGTTGGTTTCCTCTTATTTTTGCAAATTCTTGTGTAGTCAGTGCCTCTTTCATTTGCATGAATCTGTAGTAAGTATGAGTCAGATGAATCTTATACGAGAAATGCATATTGTAGAGCTCGTGTCTCAATAGGTGTTACATCCTTCCGTATACTTCCATCGTATCTTATTGAGAGGATTCATATCCGGTAGGTCTGCAAGAAACACATCCGGAAACTCCCTCATTACTGGAACTGACTAGAGAGTAGGAGTATCAACACTAACATCTCTGGCGAAGGCTAGATACACTAAACATTTTTTTCCAACCATCCGTTGAGCCTTCAAGAATTAGATAACTCTGCTAGGAGTGCAACATAGAGAACCATTCCACTCCATCTTCGGCAACCCTGACATAACCAATGTCACGGTCTTAACATGACAATTAAGAATAACATTGTATGGAGGCAGCCAATACATACCCAAGATCACATTAAAATCCACCATATCCAATAATAGAAAGTCCACTCTCATCTCAAAACCACATATGGTGATTGTTGTACCCTATTTTGCACTAGACAAAATAAGATTCAACTTGTGGTTTCTCTGTTGTTGATAAAAGAGAGTCGCCACCTTATATTTAAAGGTATACTAGGGTACCTATTAAATTATTAATTTATATTTAGTATTGGTCTGCTAACCGGTGAGATTATGGGTAAGGGTTCTTGTTCTTCTAAGGGGAGGTGTTAGGGACCCCTTAAAATCTACCTAAGGTAGCTCCATATGACTTAGACTAATTTTAAGAGGTATGCTATTTGTACTATGCTTATGATGTTTTATACTTCAATACCACACAAGAGGGGGGAGGGAGTGATTTGTGTGGTACCCAATTTTCGCTTAACTGAATTATAGAAGGACCTGGTTCTTCTATGTGTTCCAACTCCTACTGTTTGTGGAATAATAAGTAAAGAAAATAAAGAACACATAGATTTTTACGTGGAAAACACCTGGCTCAAAAGGTGAAAAAATCACGACCTACTTCTCAGTAGAATTTTTCCAAACTTCCACTAAAATCACTAAGCCAAAAACTGCATTTACAAAAACTCTTTGTAAACCTAGGATTAACTCTAATACTGTTATGGCACATAGCCTCAACTGCTGCGACAACTTTAAGTTAACTCTAACTTGAACACTCTAGGTACCTAATACAATTGCTTTTATAAAAGCTGAAAAGTACAATGTAAAATTACCTACTACGATTAAATTAGAATAAAAGATAAACACTTGGAACTGGTTCTTCTATCTCGTTCAATTAGCTTCAGGATTGCACACTTGAATCACACATAAATTGCTTGCAAAATCGCCTTGCTCGTTTGCTCTCAATTTAAGTTTAACTTCTTCTTATGTGCATTACCTGTAAAAGAGAACAACACTGATATTTAATGGGTTAATAATTAGAGATTGACTGGGATTCAGATACTACTCTTCTATTGTAGAAGAGTTCTAGTTGATCTTATACTCTAACACTATCTTCTTCCTAAACTGTGTTCTCTTCAGGTAAGGACTCTTTCTCTCCTTATCCAATATGCAACCTTTTCGATGAGATCTGGAGATATTATTTCTGATAAGTTAGATTTATCTCTTTCACGTGCATCTCACATGTTTGGGTTGATCATGATTGTGCTTCACAAGATGGACCTGGTCCATATCTGAGTTCTTTTGTCAGTCTTCAAAACTTCACCTGTACTTGGGCCAAAAAATTCCCCCTTTTTGATGATGACAAACTCTGTGCTTTTTACTTACTTGGATCATGTAAGAACTCAGCTTAACCATCAATACAAAATTTAGAAAATTCACTTATCATCAAGGACCAAGTTAATTAGGTTATAAATATCACTTATTTAGAATATGTAAAGCACAATATTTCTTCCCCCTTTTGGAATCATCGAAAAGTTGCATACAAAGTGTGAGTCCCAGATTTTAATAAGTACTCATGGCCACTGGGGCAACTGCAAGTGCACTCATGGATTAATCATCAATAATCGAGCAAACATATTTAAACTATCAAGGAAAGATTAACATTGAATAAGAGCAAAAACAGTAGATATCATTGATAGAAGGTATGTTGCTACCACAATCCACAACCATAAAGCAAAAACATTCAAAACATGAGCAAAAAGAAAGAAAAACCCCTAATCCGGGTCATTGAAGGCACTAGACAGGTTCGGGAGATAGAGGCTAGAATTATATTCCTAAGGCTTGGGAGAGCTAGAGGGTTGGTTTTGGGCTTGGAGAATGGTCAGCATATTCTAAAGAACCCCATCATTCTTCTTCTTTTCCTTAGTGAGCTCAGTTCTGAGAGCATCCCTCTCAGATTCAACCTCAGCTAAGCGAGCCTTCAGCCTAGCTATCTCTGCATCTTTTGCTCCACTCTCCTGCACCAGGGCTCTGACTTTGCTGTTTATAGGTGTCTTCTTGGATGAACCAAGTTCATTGGGAATGGCAGTGATCTCATAATCACAGTCAATCAAAGTGTTGATTCCAAAGTGATCTTTGGTTGAGGCCATTCCCACTTCTTCAGTGGCACCTTGCAGCGGTCAAGAACAATAGTCAAAAATAACCCATAAGGAGTGGCATAGGCCTTGGAGCCATTGATATCCCTATCTAGCAGCTTGATAATGAATGCAGGCCAGTTGATCTGCCTTGTTCTTTCAAGACACTCAATCAACACCAAGTCCATGTAGTTAGCAGTGTGCCTCCTTTCCTATCGAGGCATCAAACACTTGTTGACAAATTCAAATAAGACTTTGTGCTGTGGCCTTATTTCACTCTTCTGAACAGGCCTAGCCTCATTCACATCTGTAGTATCATAGAACCTCCTGGTAATTTCAAGGGCAGTAGGAAAGGAGTCCAGACATGGCCACCTTTGCCTTGTATAGTCATCAAACCCTTCAGAGGGTATGTCAAGGATCTCGCCTAGCTTCTTTCCATCAAAGGTCACGTGAACCCCTTTCACCAAGATGCTAACTCTGCCATCCTTAACCTCTGCATTTGCCATGAACTCAATAATCTCATTCCTAGCTAGCCTTCAATCCATCTGAAGGACCATGCCAGGTGTTTCAACAATCTACCTTTCAAAATTTTTCTCTTACCAAACTTGGTCAGCTTGTCTTGTTCACCATTAGACTCACTTTCTTCTTCACCACTCTATTCCTCCTCTTCAGAAACTCTAACTTGTTTACTTTTCACTGTAGACCTTGTCCTCTTGGCCAATGAGGGTTCAGCAGCCTCAAACACAGAGGAAGACTTCTTGGAAGAAGTCTTGGGCTTTTTCGGCTCGGGGGTCTGAACCTTTACTATTGTAACTTCCTCCTGATGGACCTGTTCCATCTCCTCAATATCAACAACTTCTGAGGACTCTGAAAACTTACCCTTTCCTTTAGAAATTATTTTCTTCTTACTTTCAGCCAGAGCCTTTTGTAGATCACTCTCACTCTATTTCACCCTACTTCTTGTGGCTTTTCCCTTTGGCAAGGAAGTTTCAGTAGTTGTTGGAGATGATGCCTTTCTTTTCTTGGAGGGTTTAGGAGCACTGGGGGCTTTTGGTGTGGGAGTTCTCCTTTTCTTTGGATCGTAACTTGCCCCTACCCTTTTCAACAGGTCTGCTAGGTTCTCTTCAGTTGATGAACCAGGTTCATCTCCCTGTGCACTTAGGTTAACTAACCCTTCAACAGCTTCACCAGAACCACTTCCCCCTGACTTCTTGCCACTCTTTTCAATATTTTCATGTTCAACCCCAAAAATAGCAGATACAAACAAATCAGCAGTGGGTGAATGATCAACCACTCTTTTCCCTTTTCCCGTCTCGTCACCACATTCACCCTCTCTCTCTTTTTCTTTTTCAGATTTCTTTTTACCTCCACTCCGTCTTAACTCAGGTAATTCCACATCCCTGATAGGCCCAACCAAAATAAACCTATTTTCTAAATTCTCAGTCAAAGAAGAATTTACCTTAGAGGGGGATTCTTGAACCTTCTCAGAGTTAGAAGACCCAGGTCATTCCCCCTTACTAGCAGATTTGTACGACTCATAATCAGAGTTAGAATTAGAGTCTTGAGTCTGACTTACCTTTAATTGCTCATTCAATTTAATTGAGAGATCATTAGAAGCTACTATTTTTCGAGCAAGCATTTTTACCCTTCTCAGCCTTGGTTTGGGAGTCGTGCTAGGTGGAGGAGAGGTAGATGAATTAGAGGAAGTGGGTTGTGGAGGAGTTCCAGGGTTGTCTTGTGGGTTTGTCATTATCGCTGATTTCTTGAGAGAATTAGTGAGTTAGAACTTTGGAGAAAAAAGCAATTGAAAGTGAAGAAGGGTTTTTGATGGTTTAGAATTATGAAGATGACAAGAGGTAATGATGTGTATTTAAAGAGAAATACACATTTAATGTATAATGGCAGCTTTAGCAGTGGTCAATTAGAGGTCTAACCAACCTAAAATTTCAGGTTTGAATGAACGGTTAGGCTTCCCTAGATTTTAGGCAAATTTTGTGGTTAGAGTTCTAAAGCTGACAGAACTGGTTCAAAAACAAACAGATAGAATTTTCTAAGGAGTTGAACAATTGTAGGACTTCTTCTCATGATTTAAATATTTATATTTCTAATTGTGCAGAGTATAGAAAATATACCTTAGCAATCAGATGAACCAATACTGATGGACCAGGTTCTTCATTTAGAATTCTCTTGACCATGCCTCAATTAACCATAATAGAGAAAATTTTGCAAGAGATCAGTGAGTCATATTAACACATGTCACAGGAGCATACTAATTGCAGTATGAAGTTGAGTAAAAATTAATCTAGATATTTACACAGGTTCAGATTTCCTAGCCAAATCTTTTTTCAATTTTTTTCATTATTTTTTTTCATTGTGCATTCTGAGCTGGTCCCATTAGGTGATCTTAATCATCCCTAATTCTAACCTATTCCTTTCAAAGTTTTCTCTACTCAGTGCTTTAGTAAAAATGTCAGCAATTTATTTATCAGTAGCACATAATTCTATGGTGATCAATCCTTTCTCATAGTTATCTCTTAAGAAGTGGTGTCTAACATCTATGTGCTTAGTCCTCTTATGGTGAACAAGGTTCTTTGTCATACTTATAGCACTAGTGTTATCACAGAAGATAGGAATGCAACCAACTTCAATGCCAAAATCTATCAGCTGCTGTTTGATCGACAACAATTGAGTATAATAAGAGGCAACAACAACATATTCAGCCTCAACAGTGGACAAGGCCACTGAATTATGCTTTTTAGTGGCCCATGATACAAGACATGAACCAAGAAAATTAGCCATACCTGAGGTGCTCTTCCTATCCACAAGGAAACCTGCATAGTCAGCATCAACATACCCTACTAGATTGAAATTACTAGCTTAGGGTACCAAAGACGCAGATCAGTAGTGCCTTTCAAATATCTCAGTATCCTCTTGACAACAATCAAGTGAGATTCCTTTGGATTAGCCTGAAAACGAGCACAAAGCCCTACACTGGAAACTATGTCAGGTCTGCTGGCAGTAAGATACAAAGTGAACCAATCATACCCTTATACAACTTCTGATCAACAGATGAACCAGGTTCATCTATGTCTAATTTAGTAGGTGTTGCAATGGGAGTGTTCATTTCCTTTGATTCATCCATTTTAAACTTTTTGATCAACTCTTTTGCATATTTCTGCTGATGGATCATGGTTCCATTTGGGCTTTGTTTGATCTGTAAGCCTAAGGAAAAGTTAAGATCACCCATCATACTCATTTCAAACTCACTCCGCATTAATTTGGCAAAATCTTTACTTAGTTTGTCAGTGGTTTCCCCAAAAATTATGTCATCAACATATATTTATACCAAAAGAAGATCTTTACCTTTTTCCCTCAGGAATAGAGTACTGTCAATTTTACCTCTTTTGTAGCCATGTTCAAGCAGGAATTTGGACAATCGTTCATACCATGCTCTAGGAACCTGCTTGAGTCTATAGAGAGCCTTGTCAAATTTGTACACAAGTTCCGAACACTCCTTGCCCTCAAACCCTGGAGGTTGTTTAACAAACACTTCTTCTTTTAGGTAGCCATTTAGGAAGGCACTTTTGACATCCATCTGATAAAGAGTGAATTCCATGTGTGCTGCAAAAGGTATGAGGAGTCTTATTGCCTCTAGTCTTGCAACTTGAGCAAAAGTCTCATCATAATCTATACCCTTCTCTTGGCTATAGCCTTGGACCACCAGTCGTGCCTTGTTTCTTGTAACTGTTCCATCTTTATCAAGCTTGTTTTTGAAGACCCATTTAGTGCCAATTACTAATTTGTCCTTGGGTCTTGGAACTAGATGACAAACTTGACTTCTCTCAAACTGATTGAGTTCATATTGCATTGCATTTACCCAGTCTGCATCTGGAAAAGCCTCAATAATATTTTTAGGTTCAATAGGAGATAGGAAAGCATCAAAAGCATACAGATTCTTTAATTGTGATCTAGTTTTAACTCCAGAGTTTGGATAAGTGATTATGTTCTCAATGGGATAAGACTTTGATACTTGTGAGGTTTCACAACCAACTAATTTCTTCTTGATGTTTCTCCCATGTTTTGTTGCTGAGGAACATTGTTATGAACATGCTCCTTTAGGTGATTGGTTTCAGTTCATCTTTGTTGAGTTCCCCCTGTCAGGTTGCTCTGGATGGAAGAACCTGTTCCATCACCTGTTCCTTCTTTTGGTGCAACTTCAGCTTGAGCTGAGACTTCACTCAAATCTTTTACCAGCCCAATAGCTTCATCTTCATGCTCCTGTCTCTCAGAAAGAATGTTAGTTTCATCAAAAACTACATGTAAACTTTCTTCTACACACAAAGTTCTTTTATTGAAAACTTTATAAGCTTTGCTAATATCCCAAGAATACCCCCTCATCACTTCTGGGATCAAACTTACCTTGGGAGTCCTTTCCATTATTGTGCACAAAACACTTGCATCCAAATGCCCTAAGATGCGATATATTTGGTTTTCTCCCTTTAAGTAACTCATAGGGAGTCTTCTCTACAAGAGGTCTAGTCATGCATCTATTAATGATGTAACATGCGGTATTTACAGCCTCTGCCTAGAAGCTATGAGGCAGTTTACTAGAAAAAAGCATAGTCCTAGCCATATCTTCAAGAGTCATATTATTTCTTTCAACTACTCCATTTTGTTGAGGAGTCCTAGGGGCATAAAAATTATGATCTATACCATGCTCATCACAAAATTCGGCAAACTTAGCATTTTTAAATTCAGTTCTATGATCAGACTTGATTGATGCAGTTGATTACCTAGCTGTTTCTAAGTTTTTCTAACAAAGGCAGTAAACATGTCAAATGCTTTATCCTTAGATGTTAATAATAGTACCCAGGTAAACCTAGAGTAATCATCAACAAGTACCATCACATATTTCTTACCACCTTTGCTCAAAGTTCTCATTGGACCACAGAGATCCATATGAACCGGTTCCATCGTCCTGGTTGTGCTTACCATTTTCTTACTTTTAAAGGATGATATTACCTGCTCCCCCTTGCACAAGCCTCACAAACTTTGTCTTCCTTGAACTTGATGTTAGGTAACCCTATCACCAGGTCCTTGGAGACTAATTTGTTGAGTTGATTCAGACCTGCATGACTAAGTCTTTTGTGCTACATGAGGGGATCATTTTCCAACACACTCAGGCAAGTGAGTTCATTTTCTGAAAGAGTGGACAAATCTACAATGTAAATATTGTTAACTCTTTTTCCCTACAAAACAATCTTGTCAGTGGTAAGATTAATCACAACGCATTTGGTACAGGTAAATGTTACAAAGTTACCTCTGTCACACAGTTATGATACACTGATTATGCTATATTTCAAGCTATCTATCAAGTAGACATTCTCAATGGAATGTGAGTCTGTCTTACCTACCTTTCCAACCCCAATAATCTCACCTTTCTTCCTATTTCCAAAGGAGACATTACCTCCTTTTAAGTCCTCAAGTGAAAAGAATTGGTTCTTGCTTCCAGTCATATGTTTTGAGCAGCCACTATCCATGTACCATATTTGGCTACTTCCCTTCACTTGGACCTGTAAAAAGAAATTAGGGGTTAGTCTTAGGAACCTAAACTAGTTTGGGTCCCTTTCTATAGGCAAAGGGGTGAATTAAATTCCTTTTAGCCTACCCAGACAACCTATTTTTCTCTTGAATAAAGGTTTTGTTCTTTTGACTGGCCTTTTCTTTTGCATTACATTCATTTTTGTAATGACTAGTCTTGCCACAATGTATGCAGATTTTGTTTTCAGGAAGAGTGATGTACTTACTTTTGGGGTCCCATTTAGGTGCTTGGGTCCCATAGCCAAGTCCTCTCTTGTTGCTATTGTGATGTTCTTGTAGCCAGGATAGTGCATCAGAAGCCTTATTCCATTTGCAAGTTCTGTCGAGTTCATGCTTTACCTTCCCTAGGTCTTCTTTTAAGACTCTTATCTGCTCATCTTTCTTGTACAACTCATCTTTCTTTTTTCTTAGGTTTTCTTTTAAGGTGAGATGTGTGTGATCAACTTTCTTCTTACCTGTTCCTAATTTCAGTTTTAAATTTTCAGACCTAAGTTCTAGGACACTGGTGTCGAGTTCAAGAACCTAGTTCTTCAACTCAACATTTTTACTGTCACTCTCATTAGCCCTAGATTCTAGATTTTTGCACTTGGCTTTTAAGATCACACACTCCCTAGACAACTATTCCTTCTCATTGTTAATTATCTCAGACTCTTTGATAAACTCTAGCAATAGTTCAGATAACCTTTCTTTAGATAGAAATTTAATTTTGTCTTTGAGATGAATCACACTTACCTCTTGTTTATCATCTGATTCTCCGATGGCCATAAGTGCTTGTTCATCTCCAGCTTCATCTTCTGAATCCTCATATGATGTTTCTCCCCAAGCAACAACTGTAGCCTTTGTTGATCCTTTGTTCCTCTTGGGTTGAACCTGTTCCTTCTTCCTATTCCTTCATTCAGCCCTTTCCTTCTTCCATTCAATTTCCCACTGAGGACAATTCTTGATCATGTGATCAGTCTTTCCATATTTGTAGCAACCCTCGTTGGTCTGTTTCTTAGGAGCCCTTGGTTTGTTGAAGGTTTTACCTCTTGAAGAACCTTTTCCTCTCATTGGGTACTTTTTGAAATTCCTTGTGATCATGGCCATTTCATCATCCTCCAGATCTGCACCTTTAGCTATTCTGAGAACCAAACTCCTTTCCTTCTTGGGTGCATCCATTTTCATGGTTTGCCTTCTCAGTTCATAGGCAGTGAGATTTCTAATCAATTCATCCAATTTGAGAGTAGCAATATTCTTTGATTCCTGAATAGTAGTGATTTTGCTTTCCAAAGTCACTGGTAAGACCCTTGTCAAGATTTTCTCAACCTTGTCTTCTTCAAGGATAATTCTTCCAAGAGATTTAAGTTCATTTGTTAGTGTTGTAAACCTTGTGTACATCTCCTGGATAGTTTCTCCTTCCTTCATAGTGAAATTCTCATATTGAGAATATAGCAGTGTTCCCTCTTGATCTCTTTACTTGAGGAGTTCCTTCATGAGCCACTTGTAAAGTGTCCCATATCTCCTTAACAGTGGTACAACTTTGAATCCTACTATACTTGTCTGGACCCAGTCCACATACAAGCCATTTCTTGGCCTTGGTATTCGTTTCCCATTTCTTCAAGTCTTCAGCAGTGCAATCAGCTTTTGTCTTTGACACGTCTACTCCTTCAGCATTCTTCTTTGTAGTAGCCAAGGGACCATCAATGGCTATGTCCCAAAGTTCATAAGTTTAAAACATAGAGTAGGTAGCATGCTTGCATGCATCAATTTAAAACTTAGATTATTTTAGTCTTTTCCTATGATGTGATCTCTCATCCTGTTCTTCCACCAAGAATAGTACTGACCATTAAAGAGTGGAGGCCTAGCAGTGGACTGCCCTTCCCAGTTTCCAGGTGGTGCACTCATCTTGATATTTTCCTAAAGTGTTAACCTCTTCAAGGATAACCCGCTCTAATACAAATTGATGTTTTATGCTTCAATACCACACAAGAGGGGGGGGGGGTGATTTGTGTGGTACCCAATTTTTGCGTAACTTAATTTTAGAAGGGCCTGGTTCTTCTATGTGTTCCAACTCCTACTGTTTGCAGAATAATAAGTAATGAAAATAAAGAACACAAAGATTTTTACGTGGAAAACACCTGGCTCAAAAGGTGAAAAAACCATGACCTACTACTCAATAGTATTTTCCCAAACTTCCACTAAACTCACTGAGTCAAAAACTGCATTTACAAAAATTCTTTGTAAACCTAGCATCTCTAATATTGATGTGGTACACAACCTCAACTGTTGCGATAACTTCAAGTTAACTCTAACTTGAATACTCTAGGTACCTAATACAATTGCTTCTATAAAAGCTGAAAGGTACAATGTAAAATCACCTACTACAATTGAACTAGAATAAAAGATAGACACTTGGAACTAGTTCTTCTATCTCGTTCAAGTAGCTTCAGGATTGCACACTTGAATCACACATAAATTGCTTGCAAAATCGCCTTGCTCTTTTGCTCTCAATTTAAGTTTAACTTCTGCTTATAAAAGAGAACAACACTGATATTTAATGGGTTAGTAATTAGAGATTGACTGGGATTCAGATACTACTCTTCTATCATAGAAGAGTTCTAGTTGATCTCATACTCTTACACTATCTTCTTCCTAAACGTTTTCTTCATGTAAGGAGTCTTTCTCTCCTTATCCAATATGCAAACTTTTCGATCAGATCAGAAGATATTACTTCTGATAAGTTAAATTTATCTCCTTCACGTGCATCTCACATGTTTGGGTTGATTATGACTGTGCTCACAAGATGGACCTAGTCCATATCTGAGTTCTTTTGTCAGTCTTCAAAACTTCACATGTACTTGGGCCAACAACTTAATTACTATTAAAGAGTACAACTTACTAGATATCTAAGGGGTATGTAGAGTTAAGAGGAGTGTGAATTTATAAAGGAGTTTAAAGATATGTTGAAAGAGTTTTGAAATATATATGTAAGTGGTCTATATTTTATAAAGCTCGTGAAAAGGGGTTGAGTTATGAAAACACTTGATTTAAGGAATGGAGTTCATGTAATTCTAAAGGGTTCTTGTAAAAGTGAGCCTATGATATACCTTGATTTGAAGATTTAAAGAAAGATCATTTTGCTGAAAATCCTTTAAAGCGACAGTTCTTCATTTTTGCAAAATTCTGATTTTCCTCTTGATAATAAAGCTTGCAATATAGTTTTGACTTCTTTTTCGAAAATAAGGCTGCTGTTTTTACTAAGTTCTAGTCTTCAAAAATCTTTTAAGAAAAGGGAAGGTGAGTGAGAACATAGTAACGATTTGAGCAAATTATAGTTAGCTAAATAAGGATTAATTACTTAACGAATTCTTTTCGTCATATGTTCATTAGGGCTTGCCTAAGTTTTATATGACATTAAAGCACAAAATAAAACATGTGATCTAATATATGAGTGTTATATATATGATAACAAAGATGCGACAAAGCAACAAGGTAGTAAATGAAGCAATAAACTAGATTAACGAAGCAAGAGGCAATAATAAAGGGAATTGGGGGAAAGAAAACTGGGCTATGGTAATTGGGCCTTTAAGAAGGTAGGCCCAGCAGTAAAGAGATGCGTCTACAACTGATTTTTGACTCTCCTAAAAGATGCAATGCGGCTGGCCTAAATGGATGTACATGTCCAAAAAAGAGAAATCATTAGATGTATGCTCCATAGTTTTTAGCATATTTAACCATGTATGAAACATATATAAACAAACGACTGGAGCCAAATATATAAATACATCAGTACTTGTTACACTTCGTACTTTAATATTAGGATAAGTCTAGTAATCCATATGATCTTGAAGAGATTAAGACCATTCATGAGATTATAGAGGATTTGTGACTATGCTGTTATAAGACCCCGTAAGTTTACCAACCTTGATACCATTAGATATTATGTTAGTGTGGTATTTTCTTTTAAGACGAGTATTTTAGTAAAATTTTTATAAGTATAATTTTGGATAGTTACCATTATTATTATTTTCGGATATGGTAAATTATACTCATAATATAAGAAAGTTTATGAGATTTTCTTTATTGTATAGATAGAAATTATTTTTGCACAAGAAAAGAAGGTTATCTTTTTACCATTTTAAGAATTAAACGTACGAAAATTTATACTATTTGTATGATATTAGGAAAATTATAAGTTGAGAAAATATATATATTTTTATATGGGTATTTTAATGAAATAATAGCGTATGTATTTGTTCTATATGGTACCTCATGACCATGATAGTAGGGTATATAAAGTGTGATAAAAGTGGATAGTATTTTATGTAATTTGAGATAATTCTTAATTATGTGGATAATTGGGTAATTAATAGCTTTTAGTGGGAGATTAATTAAAACTCTTTGGATAAAGATAAATACCCTCACGTGGCAACTTTTGCCTTAGAAACATTGTGACTCTTACATTCATTAAGCTAGGTGACATGAATTAAGATAAAACTTAGAAAAGGGATAGTAGGTGGAAGCAACTATTTGGGACTTCTATAGTTTATTTATTATTCTTTATAATTGGTTATGTTTTGTTAATATTTTATCCACCGAATTTCTCCTTACAAGGTATTAAGGTTAACTTTTGCATGGTTGAATTGTTGGCCAATTGAAAAGATTGTTCCTTTTCATGTAGTGAAGATCTTTCCTTTTATTTTTATACACTTGCTGAAACACTAGCATTAGGAGTTCCACTAAGTCAATTTCTTGTAGTGAAGACGTCTACAAAGGGATGCCAAGAAAGGCTTCAATTTGATTTGATGCAAAGTGAGTATTTATGAAATAAGAGCTTCCTGTTTAAATGAATATGGTTGTTTGAGAATGATCAAGGCTATTTGCGGTAGGAGGCGATCAATATTAAATATGGAATGAAGGGTTTTCGAATCAATGACTATCCTTAAGGGTTTGCAGTTAGAAGGTTAATGAACAGTTGGGATTTACTTATAAAGTGAAATAAAATTCTGTAAGGACAACAGAAAAATCAAGTATGTTAAAGCTATCCCTTCTTTCTTTTGGCATGATCTATACGACATGAGCAAAACGAGCAAATGCACAACTTTCAAAAATGACTCTATTCATAGAAGTATTAGAGGCGCATGTGTTCTTAAATTCTCATGTGTCTTATTATTATATCATCTATTCATGGGTCTCAAAATGTACGTAAGTTGGTAAAGTTTATTTCATGATATTACTTAGAGGCATAATGGCCTTATGATGTACCGATAGATTTTATTAACGTATTTCATATGCATTTCATGCATTTATACATGCACATTGACACATGACCAAATAGCATTATATACGCATATATATATATATATATATATATATATATATATATATATGTATGTATATATATATATATGTATATGAGATATGGAAAAAGTTATTGCGTTATATACGCGCCACCACTTGATCGGTTGGTATACATTGATGATTTGTCAACAGTGGCCGAGATGATATGATGGGATGCCCTTAGAGGCATGATGATGTTATGGCATTATATACGCGTATATATATGGGATATGGGAAATGTTATGGCGTTATATATGCACCATCACTTGATCAGCTGGTATACGTTGATGATTTGCCCACAGTGGCCGAGATGATATGATGGGATGCCCTCAGAGGCTTGATTATGTTATGAACACATGTACCTATGCACGACATGACATTCATACGCATATACATGACATTATAAATATTTTATGATTTACAGAGCTATTCAGACTTACAGGTTGAGTCCTTTACTCCATGTTTCTTCCATGTTCTTTATATACTGATTTACATGCCTTACATACCAGCACATTATTTGTACTGACGTCCTTTTGCTGGGGATGCTGCATTTATGCATGCAGGTATAGACAATTGGTTTGACGAGCCCTCATAGTAGATGAGGTCAACATTCAGCAAAGGATCGGTAAAACTCCACCTCATTCGGAGTGCAGCCGAGTCTATGAGTCATCGTGATAGTGTTTTGCTACAGACTTATAGGTAGGCCGATATCCTGTCCAATTTGAAGTCAAATAACCTTAGAGGCTTTGTAGACAGAGGTTCATTTTAGATAGTGTGTGATGGGTCACCACTTGTTTTAAAAATAAATTCTGTGTTCCGAGGCCGTAAAAACCTCTTTCAGCATCACCTTGATTTGCGTGCATAGTCCGGGCGCGTAGCCGGAAAGCCATTATGTGGAAATCTGTGAAAAATAATAAATTTTCACTTTAAAATGAATTTAAGTTGACTTCGGTCAACATTTTGGGTAAATGGACTCGGACCCGTGATTTGATGATCTCGGAGGGTCCGTAATAAAATATGGGACTTGGACGTATGCCCGGAATCGAATTACGAGGTCCCAAGCCCGAAAAATGAATTTTTAAAAAAAAATTATTTTCTAGAATATTTATGAGTTTTTAGAAATGAAATGTGTTTAAAACTTGATGGTATCGGGCCTGTATTTTGGTTCTGGAGCCCGATACAGGTCTTATATGTGATTTAAGATGAGTCCGTGAAATTTGGTAAGAAACGGAAGTCGTTTGAGGTGATTCGGACCCGTAGTTGTGAAGATTGATACTTTGAAAGTTTTGAGATTTTTCTTAGATTTCTATGCTAAATTCGTTATTTAAGAGGTTATTTTGGTGATTTGATCGTACGGATAAGTTCATATGAAGTTTTTGAGTTAGTATGCATGTTTGGTTTGGAGCCCCGAGGGCTCGGGTGAGTTTCGGATGGGTTTAAGAAGGTTTTGAACTTAGGAAAAATTGCAGGTTTTTGCTGTCTCAGGTGCACAGATGGTTTGTTCTTCTCGTTCGTGTGGTTCCACGCGAACGTGTAAGGCAATTTCCTCAGGTGCCTGTTTGTTCTTCGCGAACGCGGAGCTTGGGATGCAAACGCGAGGCTGTGGGGGGAGTACCCTTCGTGAACGCGTCCAGGCACTCACGAACGCATAAGGTTAAAGGCTTGGGGGGGGGTTTCACATTTGTTCTACGCGAACGCCACCATCTAACCGCGAACGCGAAGGCTCTAGGAGCTGAAGCTCCGCAAACGCGAGCCGTCAAACACGAATGCGATGATCAGCTGGGCCTGACCCATCGCGAACGCGACGCGGCAGGCCTGTCGCGCTATCGCGAACGCGATGAAGACATGCCTAGTCATTTTTAAACAGTAACAGAACAAACGGGATTTAACCCAAATTTCATAACTTCTTCTTCCAAACTCCAAATTGGGCGATTTTTGAAAGAGAACTTCACCACAAATCCATAGGTATGTAATCTTAGATTCATTTTCTTCAATTTCCCTTAATACCCATTAGATTTCTAGGCCTAAATCATGTTCTTAAGGGTAGAAAATTAGGGATTTGGGTAGAGTTAGGGCTTTTTGTATAATTGGGATTTAAACCTCATTTTGGGGTCAGATTTTGGAACTAATTACATTTTCGAGCTCGTGGTTGAATGGGTGATCGGCTTTTGGTCCAAACCTCGTGTTTTGACCAAGCGGGCTCGGGGTTGATTTTTGACTTTTTGGGAAGAATGATAGGAAATCTATAATTAAGCATTGAGATTGGATTGTTTAGCATTTATTGATGTTATCAAGTCGATTATGTCTAGATACAATTGAGTTGGAGCCAAATTCAAAAGGAAAAGAGGTGTTTGATGCTTGAGTTGGCAATGGAAGTTCGAGGTAAGTGTTTGGTCTAACCTTAGCTTGAGGGATTAGGAGTCGTGTCTTATTTGCTACGTGGTAACTGTGGAGTACGACGTATAGGCATGGTGATGAGTATCTATACGTAGGTTTCAAGCATGCCCGTGAGTGTTGTATTGTAATTGTTATGACACGTTGTGGTTTATTGCACTTCATATGAGGATTATCATTATTGTTCCCTTGCCATGATGTTATTATCATTATTGTTCCCTTGCCGAGATGTTATTGTCATATTATTGTTCCCTTGCCGGGATGTTGTTGTAATATTATTGTTCCCTTGCCGGGATGTTGTTATATTGCTATTGTTCCCTTGCCGGAATTCCTTTATGATTGGTGTTGATAAATAAAATGGGAGCGGGTTGCAAGCCTGCAACGGTAATATATGAAATGGGAGCGGGCTGCATGCCTGCAACGGTAGTATATGAAATGGGAGCGGGTTGCACGCCTGCAACGGTATTACATGTGCACCTGTTCTTCTATTTCCTTTATCTTTGCTGGAAATTGATTTATGGCATTCCTTATATTTCTTTACTGTCGTTATGTTGTTACCTGTTACTCCCCGCAACATGTTTCCCCCGCTCAACTTTAGCTGTAATCATCTACTTTTATTTCCGCTGTATATGATTTAACTGCACAGGTTTATTTGGTAGTCTGGTCCTAGCCTCATCACTACTTCGCCGAGGTTAGGCTAGGCACTTAACAGCACATGGGGTCGGTTATGCTGATACTGCACTCTGCACTGTGTGTAGATATTGATACCAGAGCGTTTGGACCGTAGTGAGGGTGCTATCTTCAGTACACGCAGGCGACCCGAGGTAGTCCTGCATTCGTCCGTGGGCCTTGGCATCTCCTTCTATCTTTTCTCTTACTGTTTTTACTTATCAGAGATAGACTTATGTATTTCATTCAGACCTTGTTTGTAGTATTCTTAGACCGTCTGTGAACCTGTGACTCTAGTTCTAGGTAGTCTTGTTTAAATAGTTGTATTGGATATACTCAGTAGTTTTATTGTTTTTCTTCCGCTTGTCATAAATTCCACCGTCTTTAAATTATTGCTTATAATTATTAAAGGATTTAAAATGGGAAAAAGGTAAATTGTTCAAATAGTCAGCTTGCCTAACTCACATTAGTAGGCGCCATCATGACTCCCGAGGGCGAGAAATCCGGGTCGTGACAAGTTGGTATCAAAGCTCTAGGTTACATGGGTCTCATAGTTCATAGAAAAGCTTAGTAGAGTCTGAGGGATCGGTATGGAGACGTCTGTATTTATCCCCCAAAGGCAACAGAGTTAGGAAAAAAAAAACTTCAAATTTATTCCTTCCTGTCGTGTGGTTTTGTTTCTCAATGCTAATTGAATTTCTACTCTGTTCTTTTGCAGATAGCGAGAACACACGCTTTCTCATCCACTGACCAGCAGCTCGAGCCCCCAACAGTAGCTCTTACGAGGGGCAGAGGCGAGGCCGAGGTAGGGGCAGAGCTCAGCCTAGAGCAGCAAGACTAGCAGCGGAGCCTTAGGTTGACTTTGATGATGAGGTTCCGGCCCAGACAGTTCTAGTGGGTCCAGCTCAGGTCCCAGAGGGGTTTATTGCTACCCTAGTAATCTAGGATGCTCCGGTCCGTCTAGTGGGCCTTATGGAGAGTGTCACCCGGGTAGGCTTGATTCTTGTAGCACCAGCTGTCTCTCAGGCTGGAGGAGGAGCCTAGACTTCTGCTACTCGCACTCCAGAGTATATGGCTCCCTAGTTTCAGACTCCAGCAGCTCAGCCAGTTGGAGCAGTTCAGCCGGGTGTGGTAGCTCAGACCGGTGATGGAGCAACTATGTTTGCTGACGTTGTGTGGAGATTTGACAGGTTCACCAAGCTCTTTACTACTACTTTCAGCGGTGCATCTTCTAAGGATCCCTAGGATTATCTAGACAGTTGTTATGAGGTTCTCAGGAACATGGGGATAGTGGAGACCAATGGGGTCGACTTTGCTACTTTTCGCTTGTCTAGATCCGCCAAGACTTGGTGGAGAGATTATTGTTTGGCTAGGCCAGCCGGATCACCAGCTTTGACTTGGGAGCAGTTTACTCAGCTATTTTTGGAGAAGTTTCTCCCTATCACTCAGCGAGAGATCTACCAGAGGCAGTTTGAGCATCTCTAGCAGGATTCTATGACCTTTACTCAGTATGAGTCCAGATTCATCAACTTTGCTCGTCATGCTCTTATCATACTTCCCACGGAGAGAGAGAGAGAGGGTGAGAAGGTTCATTGAGGGACTTATTTAGCCGATTTGACTTCAGATGGCTAGGAAGACATAGAGTGAGATTTCTTTTCAGGACGCGGCCAATGTGGCCAGGAGAGTGGAGATGGTTCTATCGCAGGGAGGTGGTCAGGGGTCCGACAAGAGGCCTCGTCATTCAGAAAGATTCAGTGGCGCCTCGTCTGGAGGTAGAGATTCGTATGGTAGAGGCCATCCTCCTAGGCTATTTCAGTCAGCACTTCAAGTTTCTCACGGTGCTTCAGGTAGCCGTGGTTCTCATATGCAGTATTTTGATCAACAGTCCTGCAGTGCACCACCAGCTCCTATCGGATTACACCACCGCTTCAGAGTTTTTACGGTAGTCAGCCCCAATAGCCGAGGGCTTGTTTTACTTGTGGAGACACGAGGCACATTGCTATATATTTCCCTCGAGCGCCAAGCAGCTCTTAGTTGCAGCAGCAGGGTTCCCGTGTTATGGTTTAGGCACCAGGTGTTCCACCGCCTGCTCTGCCAGCTAGGGGTGGGGGTAGAGGTGCTAGAGGTGGAGGTAGATGTATTATAGGTGGAGGTCAGGCAGCTAGAGGTGGAGGCCAGCCAGCAGCAGGCCGTTCTAGAGATGTAGTTCAGGGTGGTGGGGCCTGAGGCTGAGGCTTCCGATGCAATTATCACAGGTACGGTTCTGGTTTGTAGTAGGGATGCTTCAGTGCTATTTTATCTAGGGTCTACATACTCTTATGTGTCATCTTATTTTGTGCCGTATCTGGTCATGCCTAGCGATTCTTTGAGTGCTCCTGTTTATGTGTCTACACCGGTGGGTGTTTCTATTGTAGTAAATTGTGTTCATCGCTCTTGTGTAGTTGTGATTCGGGGTCTTGAGTCCCGAGTAGACTTATTACTGCTGGACATGGTTGATTTCGATGTCGTATTAGGGATGGACTGGTTATCACCTTACCACGCTATCTTGGACTGTCATGCCAAGACTGTGACCTTAGCCTTGCTGGGTTTACCTCGTTTAGAGTGGAAAGGGACTCCTGGTCATTCTACCCATAGTGTTATCTCTTATATGAAGGCTCGGCGTATGGTCGAAAAAGGGTGTTTGGCCTATTTGGCATATGTTCGTGATCCGAGTGTCGAGGTTCCTTCAATCTATTGATTCTGTGCCTATTGTTCGTGAGTTCCCTAAGGTATTTCCTTAAGGCCTGCCGGGTATGCCACTTGATAGAGATATTGACTTCTGCATTGATTTGGCTCCGGGCACTCAACCCATTTCTATTCTGCCATATCGTATGGCCCCACCTGAGTTGAAAGAGTTGAAGGAGCATTTGCAAGACTTGCTTGAAAAAGGTTTCATTAGACCTAGTGTCTTGCCTTGGGGTGCGCTAGTGTTGTTTGTTAAAAATAAGGACGGATCAATGAGAATATGCATACATTACCGGCAGTTGAACAAGGTTACAATCAAGAATAAGTATCCATTGCCAAGGATTGATGATTTGTTTGATCAGCTTCAGGGTGCCAAGGTATTTTTGAAGATTGACTTGAGATCTGGCTACCATCAGTTGAGGATTAGGGCATCTGATGTCCCTAAGACAATTTTTCGCACTCGATACGGGCATTATGAGTTCTTGATGTCACTCGGGTTGGAAAATGCCCTAGCAGCTTTTATGAATTTGATGAACCGAGTGTTCAAGCCTTACTTGGATTCGTTCGTGATAGTCTTCATTGATGATATTTTGATCTATTCCTGCAGCCGGGAGGAGCACGAGCAACATCTTAGAGTGGTTCTTCAGACTTTGAGGGATAGTCAGTTGTATGCCATGTTTTTGAAGTGTGAGTTCTGGTTGAGTTCAGTTGCATTCCTAGGTCATGTAGTATCAGCGGAGGGTATTCAGGTTGATCCGAAAAAGATTGAGGTAGTTAAGAACTGGCCTAGACCAGCATCAGCTACAGAGATCCGAAGTTTCTTGGGATTGGCAGGCTATTATCGTCGGTTTGTGGAGGGGTTTTCGTCTATTGCAGCCTCGATGACCAAGTTGACCCAGAAGGGTGCTTAGTTCAGATGGTCAGACGAGTGTGAGGTGAGCTTTCAGAAGCTAAATAGAGCTTTGACTATGACATCTGTGTTGGTTTTACCCATAGGTTCAGGGCCTTATACAGTTTATTGTGATGCATCTCGTATTGGACTTGATGCGGTGTTGATGCAGGATGGCAAGGTCATTGCCTATGCTTCGCGGCAATTGAAGATTCATGAGAAGAACTATCCGGTTCATAATTTGGAGTTGGTAGCCATTGTTCACGCGTTGAAGATTTGGAGGCATTATCTGTATGGCGTGGCATGTGAGGTGTTCACGGATCACAAGAGTCTGCAGTACTTGTTCAAGCAGAAAGAGCTAAATTTGAGGCAGAGAATGTGATTGGAGCTGTTGAAAGACTATGACATCACCATCTTATATCATCTGGAAAAGGCCAATATGGTGGCCGATGCTTTGAGTAGGAAGTCAGCCAGTATGGGCAATCTTGCTTATATTCCGGTCAGTGAGAGATCGCTTGCTTTGGATGTTCAGCCTTTCACCAATTAGTTCGTGATGTTGGATGTTTCTTAGCCTAGCCGTGTATTAGCTTGCACCATCGCTCGTTCTTCATTATTGGAGCGTATCCGAGATCGGCAGTATGATGATCCCCAATTGTGTGTCCTTAGAGACATGGTGTAGCACGGAGGTGCCAAGCATGTTACCTTAGGAGATGATAGAGTTCTGAGATTGCAGGGTGGAGTTTGTGTGCCTAATGTGGATGTACTCCAAGAATTGATTTTAGAGGAAGCCTATAGTTCTCGGTACTCTATTCATCCGGGCGCCGCTAAGATGTATCAGGATTTGCGGCAGTATTATTGGTGGCAGAGAATGAAGAAGGACATTATTGCTCATATGGCTCGGTGTTTGAACTGTCAGCAGGTTAAGTATGAGCATCAGAGGCCCAGTGGTTTATTCCAGAAGATTGAGATTCCTGAGTGGAGTGGGAGCGTATTACTATGGACTTCATTGTTGGACTCCCACAGACTCAAAGGAAATTCGATGTGGTATGGGTTATTGTTGATAGGCTGACCAAGTCAGCACATTTCATTCCTGTGGCAGTCTCCTATTGTTCCAAGAGGTTAGTTAAGATCTATATCTGGGATATTGTTCGTCTTCATGGTGTGCTCGTGTCTATCATTTCAGATCGAGGTACGCAGTTTACCTTACATTTCTGGAGAGCAGTTCAGCGAGAGTTGGGCACACGGGTTTAGTTGAGCACAACATTTCATCCTTAGACGGATGGGTAGTCCGAGCGAACTATTCAGATTTTGGAGGATATGCTCCGTTTTTGTTATTGACTTTGGAGGCTCGTGGGATCATTTTTTGCCTTTAGCAAAGTTTGCCTACAACAACAACTACCAGTCGAGTATCCAGATGGCTCATTATGAGGCTTTGTATGGTAGGCAGTGTCGATCGCCGGTTGGGTGGTTTGAGTTGGGAGAGGCTCGGTTGTTGGGTACGGATCTAGTACATGATGCCTAGGACAAGGTCAAGATTATTTAGGATAGGCTTCGCACAGCTCAATCCAGGCAAAAGAGTTATGCCAACCGCAAGGTTCGTGATTTGGCTTTCGTGGTCAGTGAGCAGGTATTGCTGCCTATGAAGGGCGTGATGAGATTTGGGATGAAGGGCAAGCTTAGCCCTAGGTTCATTGGCCCGTTCGAGATTCTTGATCGAGTAGAAGAGGTGCTTACAGACTTGCGTTGCCGCCGAGCTTATCAGCCGTGCATCTAGTGTTTCATGTGTCCATGCTTCGAAAGTATCACAGCGATCCATCCTACGTGTTAGATTTCAGCACAGTCCAGTTGGACAAGGACTTGCCCTATGAGGAGGAGCCGGTAACTATTCTAGACCGGCAAGTTCGTCAGTTGAGATCAAAGAGTTTTCCTTCTGTTCGTGTCCAGTGGAGAGGTCATCCTGCTGAGGCATCGACCTGGAAGTCCGAGTCCGATATGCGGAGCCGTTATCCCCATCTTTTCATCAACTCAGGTACTTCCTTCTTTTGTCCGTTCGAGGACGAACGATTGTTTTAGAGGTGGAGAATGTGATGACCTGTCATTACTTGTTTTAAAAACAAATTCTATGTTTTGAGGCCTTAAAAACCTTTTTCAGCATCACCTCAATTTGCGTGCACAGTCCGGGCACGTAGCCAAAAAGCCATTATGTGGAAATCTATGAAAAATGATGAATTTTGACTATAAAATGAATTTAAGTTGACTTCGGTCAACATTTTGGGTAAACGGACCCGGATCCATGATTTGACGGTCCCGGAGGGTCCATAGGAAAATATGGGACTTGGGCGTATGCCCGAAATTCCGGGGTTCGAAGCCCAAGAAATGATTTTTTTAAAGAAAATTATTTTCTGGAATATTTATGAGTTTTTGGAAATGAAATGTGTTTAAAACTTGATGGTATCAGGCCCGTGTTTTGGTTCCGGAGCCCGGTACAGGTCTTATATGTGATTTAAGATGAGTCCATGAAATTTTGTAAGAAATGGAAGTCATTTAAGGTGATTCGGACCCGTAGTTGTGAAGATTGATACTTTGAATGTTTTGAGATTTTTCTTAGATTTCTATGCTAAATTTGTTGTTTAAGAGGTTATTTTGGCGATTTGACCGCATGGATAAGTTCATATGATATTTTCTAGTTAGTATGCATGTTTGGTTTGGAGCACCAAGGACTCGGGTGAGTTTCAGATTGGTTTCGGAAGGTTTTGAACTTAGGAAAAATTGCAGGTTTTTGCTGTGTCAGGTGCACAGAGGGTTTGTTCTTCGCGTTCATGTGGTTCCACTCACGAACGCGTAAGGCAATTTCCTCAGGTGCCTGTTTGTTCTTCGCGAATGCGGAGCTTGGGACACGATTGCGAGGTTGTGGGGGGAGTACCCTTCGCGAACGCGTCCAGGAACTCCCGAACACATAAGGTTAGAGGGGGGGGGGGGGGGGGGGGTTCACATTTGTTCTACGCGAATGCGACCATCTGACCGCGAACGCGAAGGCTCTAGGAGCTGAAGCTCCGCGAACGCAAGTCGTCGAATGCAAACGCGATGATCATCTAGGCCTAACCCATCACGAACGCGATGAAGACCTGCCCTGTGATTTTTAAACAGTAACAGAACATACAAGATTTAACCCAAATTTCATAACTTCTTTTTTCAAATTCTAAATTGGGCAATTTTTGAAAGAGAACTTCACCACAAATCCATAGGTATATAATCTAAGACTCATTTTCTTCAATTTCCCTTAACACCCATTAGATATCTAGGCCTAAATCATGTTCATAAGGGTAGAAAATTAGGGATTTGGGTAGAGTTAGGGCTTTTTGTATAATTGGGATTTAGACCTCGTTTTGGGGTCGGATTTTGGAACTAATTACATATTCGGGCTCGTGGGTGAATGGGTGATCGGGTTTTGGTCCAAACCTCGTGTTTTGACCAAGCGAGACCAGGGTCAATTTTTGACTTTTTGGGGATAGGAAATCTATAATTAAGCATTGGGATTGGATTGTTTAGAGTTTATTGATGTTATTAAGTCGATTATGTCTAGATACAATTGAGTTGGAGCCAAATTTAAAAGGAAAAGCGGTGTTTGAGGCTTGCGTTGGCTATGGAAGTTCGAGGTAAGTGTTTGGTCTAACCTTAGCTTGTGGGATTAGGAGTCGTGTCTTATTTGCTACGTGGTAACTATGGAGTACGACGTATAGGCATGATGACGAGTATCTATATGTCGGTGTCAAGCATGCCCGTGAGTCTTGTATTGTAATTATTATGACACATTGTGGTTTATTGCGCTTCATATGAGGATTATCATTATTGTTCCCTTGCCAGGATGTTATTGTCATATTATTGTTCCCTTGCCGTGATGTTGTTGTAATATTATTGTTCCCTTGCCGGGATGTTGTTATATTGCTATTTTCCCTTGCCAGGATTCCTTTATGATTGGTGTTGATAAATGAAATGGGAGCGAGTTGCACACCTGCAACGGTAATATATGAAATGGGAGCGTGTTGCACGCCAGCAACGGTAATATATGAAATGTGAGCGGGTTGCATACCTGCAACGGTAATATATGAAATGGGAGCGGGTTGCACGCCTACAACGGTAATATATGAAATGGGAGTGGGTTGCACGCCTGCAACGGTAGCATATTAAATGAGAGCAGGTTGTACGCCTGCAACGATATCATATGAAATGGGATCGTGTTGCACGCCTGCAACAGTATTACATGTGTACATGTTCTTTTATTTCCTTATCTTTGCTGGTAATTGATTTATGGCATGCCTTATATTTTTCTACTGTCGTTCTGTTGTTACCGGTTACTCCCCGCAGGATGTTTCCCTGTCCAACATTAGTTGTAAATATCTGCTTCTATTTCCGCTGTATATGATTTAACTGTACAGGTTTATTTAGTAGTCTAGTCCTAGCCTTGTCACTACTTTGCCGAGGTTAGGCTAGGCACTTACCAGCACATGGGGTCGGTTGTGCTGATACTACACTCTGCACTATGTGCAGATACTGATACTAGAGCGGTTGGACCACAGTGAGGGTGCTGTCTTCAGTCCATGTAGGCAACTCGAGATAGTTCTGCAGACGTCCGCAGGCCTTAGTATCTCCTCCTATCTTTTCTCTTACTATTTTTACTTATTCAGAGATAGACTTATATATTTCATTCAAACCTTATTTGTAGTATTCTTAGACCGTTTGTGAAGCTGTGACTCTAGTTCTGGGTAGTCTTGTTTAAACAGTTGTATTGGATATACTCAGTAGTTTTATTGTTTTTCTTTCGCTTGTCATAAATTCCACTTTCTTTAAATTATTACTTATATTGTTAAAGGGTTTAAAATGGGAAAAAGGTAAATTGTCCAAACAATTGGCTTGCCTAGCTCACATTAGTAGGCGCCATCACGACTCCCGAGGGTAGGAAATTCGGGCCGTGACATAGAGGTTCATTTTGTACAGTATATCAGAGGCCTTGATGGCCCATATGTATTTATGTTTAAAGAAAAATGGTTCAGCGATACAGTATTTTCTCACGTACAATTGTGCATTACGAGTTGTGGCCTTGTTGGCCCATGATAGTTACAAAAGTAATGAATAATTTATAGAGTGGTTCACACGGGCCAGTACGACACTGAGTGCCAGCCACGCCTTCCTAGGTTCGGGGCGTGACAGTACTCTAACACTGTGAGAAATTATACTAATATGGTGGTCATACATGGCAAATAATTTACATTGAAAACCTTTCGTTGTCATTAAACAATAAACCCATAATAAACCAAAAGCATCAATGAATTAAAGACTAAAGAAGAAGCTATTCTCAAGGTCGATGCCCCTTTTAATCCCCCGACACTTCAAAGTTTCCAAGGGACTCAAGGTCCAGGGCAATGCTTGTGCCGGGGAGAGCAGCCCAACCTAGAGTCAAACTCCACTCTCAAATACCCATAACCACTAACGACTTATTTTCCCTATGGGTTTAAGTGCCAATAAGGCCCTTCCAATGTAAACTAAATGCTATAGTATCACTTACCACAAAAGTATACTTTCTCTTCTAACAGAATAATATAAGGGCAAATAGACCATACTTGGTACCAAATGAACAATATACATATCAGATAAATCTAAAGGCTAGACTTTCGAACACACATAAGAGAGGAATAGAAGCATCATAACATACTGTTAAAGGGCTAATCATTAGGGAAAAACACATTCAAAGGGAAAGTGAGGAATACATAGTTCATATATGCAACAACACAAAAATACAGATACTCCTGACCTGGCTGACTAATGATGAATTGATAGCTTGCTACTAGCACATGCATGAATCAGTAACACCACTTGGAATTTTAGGAGGTGTTAATAAGGTTTAGGCAAACAGTTGCAAATACCGAACACAATTCATTATTTCGTAATGTAGCAAAAAAAATGTAGAAAGGGCCACCTTTTACAGAAGCTATCAGAGATATCAGAAACATGATCAAAACTCTCAACATGACTATAGGTTCATAGATTTGAACATGGGATCCCCTAAGGGCTTAACAAGATCATATTCCTATCAACATTAACCTTAAACAAGCTACTATGTTCAGACAATATCAAACAAGGACTTCTCACAAGGTTTAGAGATCAGGTTTAGTTCAAATTGGCAACGAGGAGAGGAATGTGTATAGTTTAAAACAAGAACATGGAATCATGGAGTCAAACATGGAACATACAATATTCAGTCAGTTATACACATACACTTCAAGTGAGGTTGTGATTTCATATAGATAGCATGCTATAGAATCAAGATAAACATGTCATGAAGGGAGATGGGTTATAGATAAAGAGAATATTATACCAAAACAAGTTTAATTCAGGTTTATAGTCTAGATTAGTATCTAAATATGAAGTAATCATACTCAGCTTTGAAAATTATCACTTGACTTATGACAAGAATGATTAGGTCCTCCTTTTATGAAAGATAACTTAATGATAACTAGATATGAGCTTCATAGAGTCAGTAGTATCACAAAAGAGATTAGAGACAAGAAAATACTACTCCTAATTGGGTTTTGACTTAAACATGCAGCTGAGGGTTAGATCTAACATGAGACAACTAAATTCTTTTTAATAGCAACTACTAGTCAACTCTAACAAAACATGATCCTAGCTTATTTTATGAAGAAGAGGATAACTTAATCTTAATAAAAAATTGTACAGTAGAGTCATTGATATTCATAAAAGTTTACCTCAATAAGACTGTTTCAACATATGCGACCAATAATGTCACGACCCCAACCCCGGTCGTGATGGCGCCCAACACACTGCTAGGCAAGCCTGACCAACTAACAACCTCGACCTATTTCTTATACAATTCATGATTAGCTAGCACAGTTAAATTGCCAATTTATCATAATAAAAGTTTAGGACAACGAGTCAAATATGCGGAAATTCAGATGATAATACCACTACGTAACCCATACAGATCTGGTGTCACGAGTCTCGAGCCTCTAGCACAAGTTTAACAGCTTAATACATAATCAGTTTAGGAAATGCGGATAAAACGAAAGGATTGAAGGGAGAGATCCGGGCTGCGGACGCCGTGCAACTACCTCGATGCTCCCGGATATGAATTGATCGACTGAATATCCTCACTCAGCCTCTGGAACACCTGGATCTGCATGCAAGGTGCAGAAGTAATGTGAGTACTCCGAACCAGTGAGTAATAAGCATAAATAATGACTGAGAATAAGAAATCACGGAAATCACAGAGTAATCTATAATGCAACATTTAAACAAGTAATATGAAAGCAATAAACCAATGAAAACGAAATATGGAGACGCTACAACAAATAAGCAGTTAAGTGACAGACATATAACAAAAATTAACGCATAGAACGGTACCCTATAGTACCCGATGCGGCATGCAACCCGATCCGTATATTTATCGTCGACGACGCTCACTAGGGTTGTGCAGACTCCGAGAGGGGTCCCTTACGGCCCAAGTGCAATATCAACCATCTCGTGGAATCAACTAGGCTCTCGACCTCATATCAATATCAACATAATACTGCTGTGGCACGCAGCCCGATCCCATAGTATCCTCACATCTGGCCCTTGGCCATACTCAGTCCAAAAATCATATAAGCCTCTCGGGCTTTTAGTAAAACAGTAGTTCTCAGCCCAAAACATCATTTAATATATCTTTTTAGTTTCAAAAACCGAGTAAAAGTGGCTGAGTTGTAAAACAGTGGAAAACGGTACAACTGAGTTCAAGTAGTAAGTCTAAACAGTGAGGAAATAGTGATAAAACTTCCTGAAGGGTTCAAATAGTCGGCACAAAGCCCAAATATGGCAATCAATCCAATTAATGAGGATAACAAATAAGTTTTAATCAAATACGCGGTAAAAGCGTCACTTAGGACGGACCAAGTCACAATCCCCAATGGTAAACGACCCCACGCTCATCATCAAACACGTGTCTCACCTCAATATAGCACTACGATATGCAAATTCGGGGTTTCAAACCTTCAGGACATCATTTACATTCATTACTCATCTCGAACCAGCTAAAGCTTTAGCTCACTATGCCCTTGCCTCTCAAATCGGCCTCCTCGCGCGTCGAATTTGACCAAAACCTGAACGAATACGTCACAATATGCTAAGGGAACAAAGCCCAAGCGAAAACAATCAAAAAATGTCAAAAATCTCGAAATTGGCAAAACCCGAGCCCCGGGCCCACTTCTTGAAACTTAGAAATTTATACATCATTAGATTCCTTATCTCCCCACGAGTTCATACATATCAAAAACACCAAAATCGGAGTTTAATTGACCCCTCAAATACTTAATTTAAGCCCTCTTAAACTCAAGCCCTAAACCTCCATTTTTAGTCCATTAATTCCTTAAATTTCAGTCCTAATTCATGAAATACCACCATAGAAGTGTGTTTTAAGTCCAAAATCCTTACCTTATCGAAGTTCCCTTGAAATCTCTCTTCAAAATCGCCCAAAAACTCTAAGTCCGAAGTTAAAAATGGTTAAACCCTTCAAAAATCGCGAAGAAGAAACATATATACCTTCTGCCCAGACATAACCGCATCTGCGGCTCCTTTACCGCACATGAGGTACCGCATTTGCGGTCCAACAAACTGCTTCTACGGTTTCTCATTAAAATTCCAAAAGTCGCTTCTGCAACTGGACTTCCGCATCTGCAGCTTCGCAGATGCGGCCACCTCGACCGCTTCTGCGGAAACTGCTCCTCAGCCCAAACTTCGCATATGCGGCTTTTCCCCTCGCATGTGCGGCACTGCACCTGCGGTTCCCAAGCCGCAGGTGCGAAAACACCAGAAGCAGCACACTTTCTGCAATCATTCAAGTTCAAATCTTCCCGTTAACCATCCGAAATCACCCCGAGGCTCCCGGGACCTCAATCAAAAACACAAACATGACCCAATACCTTATTCAAACTTGTTCCAATCATCAAAATACCTCAAACAACACCAAATCTACTAAATCACATCGAATTCAAGCCTAATTTTCTAAAATCTTCCGAAATACGTTTTCGATCAAAAACCCAAACAAAACACGTCCGAATGACCTGAAAATTTGCACACACATCCCAAATGACATAACGAAGCTAATGCAACTCTCGAAATTTCATTCTGATCCTCGGATCAAAATCTCACCTACCAACTGGAAATCGCCAAAATACTAACTTCGCCAATTCAAGCCTAATTCTACACCGGACCTCCAAAACCAATTCCGATCACACTCCTAAGTCATAAATCACCTCCCGAAGCTAACCGAACCATCGGAACTCACATCCGAGCCCTCTAATTCATAAGTCAACATCCGGTTAACTTTTCCAACTTAAGCCTTCTTAAAAGAGACTAAGTGTCTCATTTTTTACCAAAATCACACCAAACGCAAACCAATCAACTCGACCATATAAAACACAGATAACGAAGCATAAATGGGGAAAACAGAGTGGTAACTCATGAGACGACTGGCTGGGTCGTCACATCCTCCCCAACTTAAACAAACGTTCGTCCTCGAACGAGTCAAGAAACATACCTGAAGCCTCAAACAGGTGAGGATATCTGCTCCGCATCTCCCGCTCGGTCTCCCAGGTAGACTCCTCCACGGGCCGACCTCTCCACTGTACCTTCACTGAAGCTATATATCCTTTGATCTCAACTTTTGAACCTGACGACCCAAAATAGCTACTGGCTCCACATCAAAGGTCAAATCATCATCCAACTGAACCGTGCTAAAGTCCAAAACATGAGACGGGTCCCCAACATACTTCTGGAGCATAGAAACATGAAATACCGGATGCACACTCGACAAGCTGGGTGGCAAAACAAGCATATAAGCCACCTCCCCAATCCTCCTAAGTACCTCAAAAGGCCCAATGAACCGCGAACTCAACTTACCTTTCTTTTCAAATCTCATAACACCCTTCATGGGCGAAACCTTCAGCAAGACCTTCTCACCAACCATGTAGGATACATCTCGAACCTTCCACTCCGCATAACTCTTCTGACGCGATTGCGCTGTACGAAGCCTCTCCTAAATCACCTTCACCTTCTCTAAGGCATCCTGAACCAAATCTGTCCCAATAGCCTAGCCTCGCCGGGATCGAACCAACCAACTATAGATCTACACCGCCTCCCATACAAAGCCTCATACGGAGACATCTGAATACTCGACTGGTAGCTGTTGTTGTAGGCAAACTCTACAAGCGGTAGAAACTTATCCCATGAACCTCCAAAATCAATAACACAAGCACGCAACATGTCCTCTAATATCTGAATAGTACGCTCGGACTGCCCGTCCGTCTGAGGATGAAAAGCTGTGCTCAACTCCACCTGAGTAACCAACTCTCGCTGAACAGACTTCCAAAACTGGGAAGTAAACTGAGTACCCCTATCTAAGATGATGGGAACCGGAACACCATGCAACCGAACAATCTCCCGGATATATATCTGTGCTAACCGCTCTGAAGAATAAGTAGTACACACAGGAATGAAGTGCGCGGACTTGGTCAGCCGATCCACAATCACCCAAATAGCATCAAATTTCTTCAAAGTCCGAGGAAGTCCAATCACAAAGTCCATAGTGATCCTCTCCCACATCCACTCGGGAATAACCATCTGCTAAAGCAAGCCACCCGGTCTCTGATGCTCATATTTCACCTGCTGACAATTGAGACACCGAGATACAAATCCCACAATATCTTTCTTCATTCTTCTCCACCAATAGTGCTGTCTCAAATCCTGATACATCTTCACGACACCCAGATGAATGGAATACCGCAAGCTATGGGCCTCCTCCAAAATCAACTCTCTAAGCCCATCCACATTGGGCACACAAATCCGGCCCTGCATCCTCAACACACCATCATCACCGATGGTCACATCTCTGGCATCATCATGCTGAACTCTATCCTTAAGGACAAGCAAATGCTGATCATCAAACTAGCGCTCTCTAATGCGATCATATAAGGAAGACCGAGAAACCACACAAGCCAACACCCGACTGGGCTCCGAAATATCCAACCTCACAAACCGATTGGCCAAGGCCTAAACATCAACTGCAAGGGGTTTCTCCCCAACATGAATATACGCCAAACTCCCCATACTCACTGCCTTTCGGCTCAAAGCATCGGCCACTACATTGGCCTTTCCCAGATGATACAGAATAGTAATATCATAATCCTTAAGCATCTCTAGCCATCTCCGCTGCCTCAAATTAAGATCCTTCTGCTTGAACAAATGCTGAAGACTGCGATGATCAGTGAATACCTCATAAGATACGCCATACAAGTAATGCCTCCAAATCTTCAATGCATGAACTATGGCAGCCAATTCCAAATCATGAACAAGGTAGTTCTTCTCATAGGGCTTCAACTAACGAGAAGCATAAGCGATAACTCTATCCTCCTGCATCAATACACAACCAATTCCAACTCTAGAAGCATCACAATATACGGTATATGAACCTAAAGCTAATGGCAAAACCAATACTGGAGCTATGGTCAAAGCTGTCTTGAGCTTCCGAAAGCTCTCCTCACACTCGTCCGACCATACAAATGGAGCACCCTTCTGAGTCAACTTGGTCAAGGGCGATGCAATGGATGAGAATCCCTAAACAAACTGGCAATAATAGCCTGCCAACACAAGAAAGCTACAAATCTCTGTGGCTGAGGACGGTCTAGGCCAACTCTGAGCCGCCTCTATCTTCTTCGGATCAACCTGAATACCCTCGCTGGACACCACGTGTCCCAAGAAAGCCACTGAACTGAGCCAAAACTCACACTTGGAGTATTTTGCATAAAGCTTCTCCTCCCCCAATCTCTGCAATACAACTCGTAAATGCTCTGCGTGCTCCTCATGACTACGCTAGTACACCAGAATATCATTAATGAATACAATAACGAACGAATCCAGATAAGGTTGAAATACATTGTTCATCAAATGCGTGAACGCTACTGGGGCATTGGTCAGCCCGAAAGACATGACAAGAAACTCATAGTGACCATATCTAGTCCTGAAAGCAGTCTTAAGAATATCTGAATCCCTGATCTTCAACTGGTGATAGCTCGAACGGAGATCAATCTTAGAGAACACCCTTGCTCACTGAAGCTAGTCAAATAAATCGTTAATGCGAGGCAAAGGATACTTGTTCTTAATTGTTACCTTGTTCAATTGCCTGTAATTAATGCACATTCTCATTGTGCCATACTTCTTCTTCACAAACAGAACCGGCGCACCCCACGGTGACACACTAGGCCGAATGAACCCCTTATCCAGGAGTTTTTAAAGTTGTTCCTTCAATTCTTTCAACTCTGCTGGTGCCATACGATACGGTGGAATAGAAATGGGCTGAGTGCCCGGCACCAGGTCAATACCAAAATCAATATCCCTGTCCGGTGGCATGCCCGACAGGTCTGCAGGAGACACACTGGGAAAATCCCTCACAACGAGAACAGAATCAATACTAGGAGTCTCAGCTCCAACATCCCTCACCAACGCTAGATATGAAAGGCAACCCTTACCAACCATACGCTGGGCCTTCAAGAAAGAGATCACTCTACTAGGAGCATAATCAGTCACGCCACGCCACTTGATCTGCGGTACACCCGGCATAGCCAAAGTGACTGTCTTAGCATGACAGTCTAGAATAACATGACATGGAGATAACCAATCCATGCCCAAAATAACATCAAAGTCCACCATGCTCGATAGCAATAGATCAACTCGGGTCTCCAACCCCCCAATAGTCACAACACATGACCGGTACACACGGTCTACTACAACAGTATTGCCCACCGGGGTAGACACATGAACAGGTAAAGCAAGAAACTCCTGGGGCATACCCAAATAATGAGAAAAATATGAGGACACCTAAGAATAGGTGGAACCAGGATCAAATAATACAGAGGCATCTCTATGGCAGACTGAATCAATACTTGTAGTGACAACATTTGAAGCAATAACATCTGTCCTGCCTGGAATAGCATAGAAACGAGCCTAGACACCGCCTGATCGACCTCTCTCTCTGGGGCAACCCCTGGCTGCCTGACCTCCACCCCTAGATGGCTGGGCGGGTGGTGAAGTAACTGGAGCAGAAGTCGAGGGCTGACCCCTCTACTGAGACTGACCATCACGAAGTCGAGGGCACTGCCTCCTCATATGTCCAAACTCTCCGCACTCATAACAACTACCCGGTGCTGGAGATGGGGGCTGAAGGGAATCCCTCACACCAGAGTGACTAGCAGATGTACTCGACGCAGAAGAACCTTGAGCTGATGGGGCACGAGATGAACTCTAAGTTGGGAGGGCACTGAATAAAGGCTAGCCCTGCTGAGACCCATGATGACCACGACCTGAAGATGCCCCATGATACTCTGGACGGGCCGACTGAGCAGGCCTTAAAGAATGACCTCTACCATACTGGAACTGGCCCCTCGAAGGAACACCACTGTAACTGCCCGATCCTCGAGGCCTCTTGGCCTCCCTCTCCTCTCGCTCCCGACGGCGAACCGTCTCAATATCACAAGCTCTATCAACCACCTCCTCGAACGTATCACCCAATACTCTCTCTTTAGTCATCAGAATATGGAGATGGTAGTTAAGGCCATCCACAAATCTCTTGATCCTCTCACGATCTGTGGAATCATCCAAATGGCATGACGAGCCAACTCAGAAAACCTCATCTCATACTGGGTCACAGTCATATTCCCCTATGTCAACCACTCAAACTACCTACACAACTCCTCTCTACGGGACTGCAGTACATACTTTTCCAAGAAGAGAGCGAAGAACTGCTGCCAAGAAAGAAGTGCTGCACCGACAAGCCTACGCCTCTCAAAATCCTCCCACCAAGTAAAGGCAGCTCCCGAGAACTGAAAGGTGGTAAATGCCACACCACTAGACTCAAGAATCCCTACTGTACGAAGTATCCGCTAACACTTGTCAAGAAGACCCTAGACATCCTCGCCCTCAGCACCACTGAACGACAGAGGCTGGAGCATACCAAACCTCTCAAGACGATGCTGCTCATCATCCGGCATGGCTGGTACTACGAACTCCTGAACTGGCGCAACCGGCTGAGCTGGAGGTGCCCCCGACGTCTATAGTCCCTGCAGTACCTGCTCAGGTGTGCGAGCAATGGGGGTCTGGTTGCCTCCCCCGGCCAATGAAGTAGCTGCTGCGGTAGTGGCTGAAACTGCCTGAGCCAGACAAGTGCAAACCATAAGATCTGTGCCAAGGCCTCCTGAAGACCCGGAATCACGATGGGCATAGCTGGTGCCTGAACTGGTGCTGCTGGAGCCTGATCCGAAGCTAGGGCAGCTGGTAGATCAACAAATGCTTCCCTCACTGCTCTGCCTCTACCACGTCCACGACCGCGTCCACGGTCTCTGGTGGCCTCAGTGGGTGGCACTGGTGGTCGTCCACCTCATCTGGTAGCTCGCGTCCTCACCATCTGTGAGAGAATAGAATCACAGAAGTTTAGTTCTCGAATCAACAAAGTCGCACGACAGAATTTCAAGGATGTGAAGTTCTTCCTAAAGGTCCTGCAGCCTCTCGAGGATAAATACAGACGTCTCCGTACCGATCCGCGAGACTCTACTAAACCGACTCATGACTTGCGAGACCTATGTAACCTAGGCTCTGATACCAACTTGTCACGACCCCAACCCCGGTCGTGATGGTGCCCAACACACTGCTAGACAAGCTTGACCAACTAACAACCTCGACCCATTTCTTATACAATTCATTATTAGCTAACACAATTAAATTGCCAATTTATCATAATAAAAGTTTAGGACAACGAGTCAAATATGCAGAAATTCAGATGATAATACCACTACATTACCCATACAGATCTGGTGTCACAAGTCTCGAGCCTCTAGCACAAGTTTAACAGCCTAATACATAATCATTTTAGGAAATGCGGATAAAACGAAAGGATTGAAGGGAGAGATTCGGGCTGCGGACGCGGTGCAACTACCTCGATGCTCCCGGATATGAACTGATCGACTGAATATCCTCACTCATCCTCTAGAACACTTGGATCTGTACGCAAGGTGCAGGGAGTAATGTGAGTACTCCGACCCAGTGGGTAATAAACATAAATAATGATTGAGAATAAGAAATCACGGAAATCACAGAGTAATCTATAATGCGGTAGTTTAAACAAGTAATATGAAAGCAATAAACCAATGTAAACAAAATATGGAGATGCTACAACAAATAAGCAGTTAAGTGACAGACATGTAACGAAAATCAACACATAGAATAGTACCCTATAGTACCCGCTGCGGCGTGCAGCCCGATCCGTATATTTATCGTCGACGACGCTTACTAGGGGTGTGCAGACTTCGGGAGGGGCCCCTTACGGTCCAAGCGCAATATCAAGCCATCTCGTAGCATCAACTAGGCCCTCGGCCTCATATCAATATCAACATAATACTACTGCGGCGCACAGCCCGATCCCATAGTATCCTCACATCTGGCCCTTGGCCATACTCAGTCCAAAAATCATATAATCCTCTCGGGCTTTTAGTAAAACAGTAGTTCTCAGCCCAAAACATCATTTAATATATCTTTTTAGTTTCAAAAATCGAGTGAAAGTGGCTGAGTTGTAAAACAGTGGAAAACGGTACGACTGAGTTCAAGTAGTAAGTCTAAACAGTGAGGAAATAGTGATAAAACTCCCCGGAGGGTTCAAATAGTCGGCACAAAGCCCAAATATGGCAATCAATCCAATTAATGAGGATAACAAATAAGCTTTAATCAAATACGCGGTAAAAACGTCACTTAGGACAGACCAAGTCACAATCCCCAATAGTAAACGACCCCACGCTCATCATCAAACGCGTGTCTCACCTCAATATAGCACTACGATGTGCAAATTCGGGGTTTCAAACCTTCAGGACATCATTTACATTCATTACTCACCTCGAACCGGCTAAAGCTCTAGCTCACTATGCCCTTGCCTCTCAAATCGGCCTCCTCGGGCGTCGAATCTGACCAAAACCAGAACGAATACGTCACAACATGCTAAGGGAACAAAGCCCAAGCGAAAACAATCGAAAAATGTCAAAAATCTCGAAATTGGCAAAACCCGAGCCCCAGGCCCACTTCTCGAAACTTAGAAATTTTCACATCATTAGATTCCTTATCTCCCCATGAGTTTATACATATCAAAAACACCAGAATCGGAGTTCAATTGACCTCTCAAATCCTTAATTTAAGCCCTCTTAAACTCAAGCCCTAAACCTCCATTTTTATTTTATTAATTCCTTAAATTTCAATCCTAATTCATGAAATACCACCATAGAAGTGTGTTTTAAGTCCAAAATCCTTACATTATCGAAGTTCCCTTGAAATCTCTCTTCAAAATCGCCCAAAAACTCTAAGTCCGAAGTTAAAAATGGTTAAACCCTTTAAAAATCGCGAAGAAGAGACATATACTTTCTACCCAGGGGTTTTCGCATCTGCGACCCCTTTACCGCATTTGCGGTCCAACCAACCGCTTCTATGGTTTCTCATTAAAATTCCAAAAGTCGCTTCTGCGACTGGACTTCCGCATCTGCGGCTTCGCAGATGTGGCCACCTCGATCGCTTTTGCGGAAACTGCTCCCCAGCCAAAACTTCGCATCTTCGGCTTTCCCCTCGCACGTGCGGCACCGCACCTGCGGTTCCCAAGCCACAGGTGCGAAAACACCCGAAGCAGCACACTTTCTGCAATCATTCAAGTTCAAATCTTCTCGTTAACCATCCAAAATCACCCCGAGGCCCCCGAGACCTCAACCAAAAACACAAACATGACCCAATACCTTATTCAAACTTGTTCCAATCATCAAAATACCTCAAACAACACAAAATCTACTAAATCACATCGAATTCAAGCCTAATTTTCTAAAATCTTCCGAAATACATTTTCGATCAAAAACCCAACCAAAACACGTTCGAATGACCTAAAATTTGCACACACATCCTAAATGACATAACGAAGTTACTGCAACTCTCAGAATTCCATTCCGACCCTCGGATCAAAATCTTACCTACCAACCGGAAATCGCCAAAATACTAACTTCTGCAATTCAAGCGTAATTCTACACCAGACCTCCAAAACTAATTCCGATCACACTCCTAAGTCATAAATCACCTCTTGAAGCTAACTGAACCATCAGAACTCACATCCGAGCCCTCTAACTCATAAGTCAACATCTGGTTGACTTTTCCAACTTAATCCTTCTTAAAAAAGACTAAGTGTCTCATTTCTTACCAAAATCACACCAAATGCAAACCAATCAACTCGACCACATAAAACATGGATAACGAAGCATAAAGAAGCAGAAATAGGGAAAACAGAGCGGTAACTCATGAGACGACTGGCCGGGTCGTCACAAATAACTAGATGAAATCATGAGAATGTCCTAGTGATAACCCAGAAGTTGCATTAAGAGTTAGCAGATATAGGTATAGAGAAGGAAAGCATATAAAAAGTTAAATTTTTCATCCTATAATTAAATAATGGATAATATGAACTTATGAACTTTCAGGTTCATCCTGGTTAGGATTATCAAACAATGAACTCGACTACAAGACAAACAGAATATAGGAAAAAAATATATAAAGGTAAAGACCACAAAAGAATTGTCAACAACAGATTATAAAGTTCAGGTAAGCATGAGCAATCATTCAAGGCACATTATAGCTTAAAAATGCAAACTGTTTGAACTTAGAAATGAAAACTATCAGGAATCACATAATAACTTGATCAAATATTAATTAAAGACTCAAGAGGAAGGACAAGTGATCATAAGCAGACAACATATTATCATAAACAAAAAATAAACATTTTCATGCTAGTTATAAGCATCATAAACAACTATAGTTCACAGAAGACAACCAGTATATTCATAATGTTCATATAAGATGATTAAAGAGAGAATTTAGGAATGTACTGACCTTTTCGAGGGAAGAAGACCAAACAAGGAGCCTTCTTAATTGCTTAAGACCCAAGATTTCAAGCTCTAAGCAATGAAAGCACTCAAAAAACAAAAGAACAGGAATCAGTAAGAAACCCTAGGTTTCTGAGATCTCAGAATTACTCTTAGGTATTTATTCTTCGTCTAGTTAATAATTCTAGGTTATGGCAGATGATTGTGTAGATGTTGTTTTTTTACAATGTTAGGTCGTGGTAGATGAGAACATTAAAGGCCCTTTTTATAGTGGAATTTAAGGCTCATAGGGTTTTCACAGATTCAAAACAGTAGTGGGAAGTGACGAAAGATCGATGATGAGAACAAGATTGAGTGAAATCAGAAAGACATAGAGGGAAATATGAATGATGATTTTACCTGAGTGGATAGCAATTGACCGTTGAAGGAAAACCCATTGGACAAGGTCCAAAAACCCAAAGGTGTAACGACCTGACCGGCCGTTTTAAGAATTAACGCCCCGATCCCCTATTAACAGCTTTCCCGTATTTATTTCTACTATTTTGATTTGCTGGGATGTTTGTTTTTGAGTTTCGGAGTGTTTTGGGACACTTAGTCCCTAACAACTTCTTTGGATGGTTGTTCCCCATTGTATCATATTGTATTGTTAACCCAAAATAATGTTTGTTTTGATTGTTTCATTAAAATTGATTGTATTGTTTTGTCAAATCTATTGTTCCAGAACAATAAAAAGTCCCCTTTTTTGAAACAACCGATTTGGTGTGGTGGGATTGTTTCTTATTTTTCTTTCCAATTATGTCCTAACTTATTACTCCACAATTCTATTTAACCTTTAGCTTTTGTTGCTATTTTAACTCCAAATCTCCAACCTATGACCTACTTTATTTTTTTCCAGAACTTCTGATGCAAAAGTTAAAAGGTGTTTTGCCGCCTTCTATTTTATTTTTTCTCCCAATTTGCTTTTAACTCAATTCTAATTAGATGTGCTCCTTTGTTTTGCCTTCTTCTGTCTCGCTCCTTTGTTCTGCTTTCTTAAGATGTTTTGCCTTCTTCTATTTTGTTTTTAAAATTATTTTTATGCATAACTTTTGATAAATTTAATATTTAAATAATTGAGGGTATTTTAGTAAACTTGTCAGTTACAATACAATACAATACAATCGAACTAAACAACAAAATATTATTTAACAATAATAAACAATACAATCTATCCAAACATTGTATTCATAAAATAATATGATACAATACGATACAATACAATACAATACATTATAAAACAATGGGGAACAATGATCCAAACAGAATGTAAAAGAGAGCTTAAGCTTTAGAATTCGGACCGTAGTCGGAGCAGTATGAAGGCGGTCTCGAAATGGAATTTTGTCAGTTCCATTAGCTCCGTTGGGTGATTTTGGGCTTAGGGGCGTGTTCGAATTGTATTTTGGAGGTCCGTAGCTTATTTATGTTTGAAATACCGAAAGTTGAATTTTTTGAAGTTTCCGGTTCGATAGTGAGATTTTGATATCGGGGTCAGAATGGAATTCTAGAAGTTGGAGTAGCTTCGTAGTGTTGAATGTGACGTGATTGCAAAATTTCAGGTCATTCGAACGAGGTTTGATAGACTTTTTGATCGAAAGCGTAATTTGAGATTTTTTGGAGTTCTTAGGCTTGAATCCAATGTTAAATTGGTGTTTTGATGATGTTTTGAGAGTTCCGAAGGTTGAAACAAGTTTGAATGATATTTTAGAATTTGTTGGCATGTTTGGTTGAGGTTTGGTGGGGTTTCGGGTGTGTTTCGGATACTCAATGGACTATTTTTGAACTTGGAGAAGGATCAGATTTTTGCTGGTTTTTGTTGCAGACTTTTCTTCATCGCGATCGTGTGAGGAAGCTCGCGATCGCGAAGGCTTAGATGAGGTAGAGGGGATTTTGTTCTACGCGATCGCGGGAAAGGGGGTGCGAACGCGTAGTATTGGGAGGAGTTGAATCGCGAACACGTGGGTTACGCCGCGTTCGCGAAGAGGAAGTTGTGAGGCAGCTGAGGAGTGGAAGATTTTCTCTTCGCGATCGTGTAGAGCTGAGCAATGCAACATCGCATTCACGTAAGGTTTATCGTGTTCATGTAGGGTTATTTTGGGGGTCAGCGAAGTTGCTCTTCGCGATTGCGTGGGAGTTTTCATGATTGCAATTAAGGACGCGTCTGGGCAGAACATAAAGTTCAAAATCGAGGGTTTTGAGTTCATATCACAAAATTGAATTGGGAGCTCGGTAGGAGACGAATTTTGGAGAGATATTCGGAGGGAGTTTGCGGATAATGATTCTTAACTCCTTTTTGCTTATAACCCATTAATCTAATAATGAATTCATCATCTAATTTTGGATTTGGGGTGAGAAATTGAGGAAATATTTGGTAAAGTTCTTAGACCTAAATTTCGAGTTTTGATTGGGGATTTGACATCGGATTTGGATAATTTTGATATGGTTAGACTCATGAGTGAATAAGGTTTTATAATCCGTAACTTTTACCCGGTTCCGATATGTGGGCCAGGGGGCTTTTTGGACAATTTTCTTAATTTCGCATGTTAGCTTCGAATTAATTAGTGGAATTAGTTTCTTGAAGTTATATTTACATTATGCGACTGATTTAAATAGATTTGGGCCATTTGGAGTCGATTACTCATGGCAAGAGCGTGGTTTCGGGTTGATTTTTGAGATGGTTCGAGGTAAGTGGCTTGCCTAACCTTGTGTGGGAGAACTCCACTTAGGATTTGGTATTGTTGATGTTTGAGATGCCTTGTACATGAGGTGACAAGTGCGTACTCGTGCTAATTGTTGAAAAATCCTGTTTTCATTAAGTAACTATAATTATGTTTCCTTTCCTATTTATAGCCTACTATTAGTTTAGGGAAGCATAACTAATTGAATTAATTGCTTTACTTGCTCAAACTATTGTATTTGAATTATGTGCAACATGCTTGGTTAGAAATACCTGTTTACCTTGGTATGAAATTTGGATTGAACTGGCTATTCTCCATGTTGCTGCTGTTTGTTTACTTTGGGACTATGGGACGGTATCCCGGGAATCCCTTGCATGTTTACTTTGGGACTACAAATTTGTATTACGGTAGATCCCCCTGTACAATATATTGGAACTACGGGACTGTACCCGGTTGATTCCCCCAATACTAGGTATTTACATTTGGGACTACAAATCGGGATTCTGGTAAATCCCCGTGCACTATGAGTTGGACTACGGGACGACACCCGGGAATTTACATTTGGGGACTACAGGATGGTATCCTAGGAGATCCCCGGTTGTTATCTCAGCATTGAGCTGTATTCCTTCTGTGATTATTTTGTCTCTGTTATAGTTGTTGTTATTCTAATTATCCTGTGTTACTTCATATTGTTAGCATTTAATTATATTGTCGTATTCTATATTGTTTTACCTCATTTTTCAGCTATAATCAGTAGGGACTTTACCTTCCTCATCACTACTCGACCGAGGTTAGGCTTGGCACTTACTGAGTACCGCTGTGGTGTACTTATGCCCTTTCTACGTATGTTTTTCATGTGCAAATCCAGGTACTTTGACTCAGGCCTACTACCCTTGAGGCGATGTGATTCTCTAGAGACTTCGAGGTATATCTACCGCGTCCGCAGACCGAGGAGTCCCTTTCCATTCTCTCTTACAGTATTAGCCTTTCTGTATTTACTTTTGTTTAGACATTCTGAAGTTAGACACTTGTAGTTATTCAACAGCTTGTGATTTCATGAGATTCTGGGTTTCGGGAAGTTGTTTAGTTTTTGAGATCTTGTATAGTATATGCCGAGCGGCATCTTAAACTTTTCTATATTTGCTTATCTTCAATTTTTATTAGTTTTTCCGCATTTTGTTTATTTTTCTGTAATTGTTAGTCTTACCTAGTCGTAGAGACTTGGTGCCGTCACAACAAGTCACGAAGGGTGAACTTGGGTCGTGACAAGTTGGTATTAGTGCTCTAGGTTCATAGGAGTCATGAATCAAAAGGCGTTTTATTAGAATCTCGCGAATCGGTACGGACACGTTTGTACTTATCTACAAGAGGCTATGTAACTATTAGAAAAATTTCACTTCATTTGATTTCCTTGTCATGCGAGATTTTGATATCACAAATCTAAATTTCTGTCTTCTGTTCTCTCACAGATGGTGAGGACATGTGCTACCAGAGATGATCAGGCATTCACGCCCCCTACTAGAGCCGTCATAGGTCAGGGCCAGGGTAGAGGCCCAGGATGCGCACATGGTGCAGCCAGAGCACCTGCGCGAGCTGCCACCAAGGTATCACCAGCAGTTCCAGCTGGAGTCCAGGCACCTGATACGCCTAGTGCTACTGCCACTCTAGCTCTCCAGGAGTCTCTTACACAGTTTATGAACATGTACACCACTCTGGCTCAGGCAAGGTTGCTTCCCCTTGCTGCAGCTACATCTCAGGCCTGGGGGAGGAGCACAAACTCCCGTCGCCCGCACTTCTGATTAGCGAGTGCATGTTGATCAGGTCCCAGAGATTATTCCTGTACAGCCTACAGTCCTAGATCAGCCCGAGGATAAGGCAGTGACTTTCGAGGATGAGCAGCTGAGGCTTGAGAGTTTCAAGAAATATAAGCCTCATGTATTCAGTGGTCTAGCATTAGATGATGCTCTGGGATTTCTAGATGAGTGCTACCGTATACTCCGTACCATGGGTATATCAAGATCGAACAGGGTTTCCTTCACTACCTTCCAGCTTCGAGGAGCCGTCTATGAGTGGTGGCATACCTATGAGTTAGACAGTCCGGATGAGGCAACTTCCTTGACTTGAACTCAGTTTTCAGATATGTTCCTGAGAGAGTATGTTCCCTAGAGCCTCAAGGACGCATGGCATGTAGAGTTTGAGCATTTGCGCCAGGGTGCTATGACTGTCTCGGAGTATGTTGTCTGTTTCACTTGCTTGGCTAGACATGCACCAGCTTTGATTTCTATTGTTCGCGAGAGGGTTCACTGGTTTATTGAGAGGCTCATTCCTAGTATGAGGTCTAGCATGACTCATGATTTGGAGATGGATATTTCTTATCAGCAGGTGGTGAGCATTGCTAGGAGAGTGGGGGGTATGCATGCTAGGGATAGAGAAGAGAGGGAGGTCAAGAGGTCTCGAGAATCGGTCCATTATTCTGGTGCTCGTGCTACAGTTGCAGTTTGTCATGCTAGGGGTTATATAAGTCGCCTTATTCATTCAGCTCTTCCAGCAGCTAGAGGTATTCCAGTTCCTCCTAGGCCTCAAGAGCCTTATTATGCATCTCCAGTATCTAGTCCGCCTCATGCGTAGGGTGCTTTTAGTGGTCAGTCCAGCAGACCTGGCCCGAGCCAGTCACAGTCTCCACGTCCTTCCAGAGCTTATTTTGAGTGTGGTGACACCCGCCATATGGTGAGGGATTGCCCCAGACTTAGGAGGGGTGCACCTCCACAGACTTCTCAGCCACAGCGTTCCCCATAGAGTTCTCAGGCTATGGTTACAGCTCCAATTGCTACCCCACCTACTCAGCCAGCTAGAGGTGGAGGTTAGGGAGGTAGAGGTCGCCCTAGAGAGGGAGGCCAGACCAGATATTATGCCCTTCATGCCCGTACCGAAGCTGCCACCTCCGATTCTATTATCATAGGTATTGTCCTGGTTTGTCATAGAGATTCATCTGTTTTATTCGATCCAGGATCCACCTATTCTTATGTGTCTTCTTATTTTGCCCCGCATTTGGGTGTATCTCGGGATTCTTTGAGTTTCCTTGTTCATTTTTCTACTCATGTGGGAGATTCTCTTATTGTGGACCGCGTTTATCGGTCGTGTGTGGTTGCTCTTAGTGGTTTTAAGACCAGAGCCAATTTATTATTGCTCAGCATGGTAGATTTTGATGTTATCTTGGGCATGGACTGGTTGTCGCCCCATTATTCTATTCTTGATTGTCACGCCAAAACTGTGGCGCTGGCTATGCCAGGTGTACCGCAAATAGAGTGGAGGGATACCTTAGATCATACTTCCAGTAGAGTCATTTCATTCCTTAAGGCTCAACGTATGGTTAAAAAAGGTATGACACGTATCTAGCTTATGTGAGATATGTCAGTATTGATACCCCTATAGTTGATTCAATCCTAGTAGTACGGGATTTTTCTGATATGTTTCCTGCTGATCTTTCGGGCATGCCGCCCGATAGAGATATTTATTTTGGCATTGATATATTGCCGGGCACTTCGCCCATTTCTATTCCTCTGTATCGTATGGCCCCTCCTGAGTTGAAGGATCAGTTACAGGAATTGCTTGATAAGGGTTTTATTCGGCCCAGTGTATCACCTTGGGGGTGCTCCTGTCATGTTTGTGAAAAAAAGGATGGTTCTATGCGTATGTGCACTGATTATCGCCAGTTGCACAAAGTTACAGTGAAGAACCATTATCCTTTGCCCCGTATTAATGATTTGTTTGACTAGCTACAGGGTGCACGAGTGTTTTCTAAGATTGACTTGCATTTAGGTTACCATCAGTTGAGATTCGGGAGCCAGATATCCCGAAGACTGCTTTCAGGACTCGATATGGTCATTATGAGTTCCTTGTTATGTCATTTGGGCTGACCATTGCCCCATCAGCCTTCATGCATTTAATGCACAATGTGTTCCGGCCATATCTTGACTCGCTCGTCATTGTCTTTATTGATTATATTCTGGTATACTCTTGAAGTCGGGAAGATCATGAGCAACACCGAGGACAATGCTTCAGACTTTAAGGGAAAAGAAGTTATATGCAAAGTTCTCGAAATGTGAGTTTTGGTTGGATTTCGTGGCATTCTTGGGTCACGTGGTGTCGAGTAAGGGGATAAAGGTGGATCTGAAGAAGTGGAAGCAATGCAGAGTTGGCCTAGACCATCCTCATCTACTTAGATTCGCAGTTTTCTTAGCTTGGCGGGTTATTACCGTCAATATTTTGAGGGGTTTTCATCTATTGTAGCACATATGACCAAGCTGATCCAGAAGGGTGCTCCGTTCTAGTGGATGGAAGAGTGTGAGGCGAGCTTTCAGAAGCTCAAGACAACTTTGACTATATCCCCAGTTTTGATATTGCCTACACGTTCGGGGTCTTATACCGTCTATTATGATGCTTCGAGGATTGGCCTTGGAACGGTATTGATGAAGGATGGTAGGGTGATTACCTACACATCCAGACAGTTAAAGGTACATGAGAAGAATTATCCTGTCCATGATCTCGAGTTAGCTGCTATTGTTCACGCCTTGAAGATCTGGCGTCATTATTTGTACGGTGTGCCTTGTGAGATTTATACTAATCACCAGAGTTTGCAACATCTATTCAAGTAGAAGGACCTTAATTTGCATCATAGGAGGTGGTTAGAGCTGCTGAAGGACTATGATATCACTATTTTGTATCACCTAATCAAGGCCAATGTGGTGGCCAATTCTTTGAGTCGCCGGGCGGAGAGTTTGGGAAGTTTGGCTTATTTACCAGCAGCAAAGAGGCCCATGGCGATGGATGTTCAGGCCTTAGCCAACTAGTTTGTGAGATTGGAGATTTCGGAGCCCAGTCGGGTTCTAGCTTGCATGATCGCTCGGTCTTCCTTATTAGATCGTATCAGAGATGACCCTCATTTGCTTGTCCGTAAGGACAAGGTTCTGCACGGTGATGCCAAAGATGTGACTATTAGTGATGATGGGTTATTGGGGATGTAGGGTTAGATTTGTGTACCCAATGTTGATGGGCTTTGGGAGTTGATTCTAGAGGAGACCCATAGTTTGCGGTATTCCATTCATTTGGGTGCCGCGAAGATGTACCGGGATTTGAGGCAGCACTATTGGTGGAGGCAGATGAAGATAGATATATTTGGGTTTGTAGCTTGGCGCCTCAATTATCAGCAGGTGAATTACGAGCACCAGAGACCGGGTGGGTTTCTTCAGTAGATAGAGATTCCGGAGTGGAAGTGGGAGAGGATCACCATGGACTTCGTAGTTGGACTCCCACGGACTTTGAGAAAGTTGTGATTGTGGATCGGCTGACCAAGTCCGCACACTTCATTCTTGTGAGTACTACCTATTCTTCGGAGCGATTGGCAGAGATTTATATCCGGAGGATTGTTCGTCGGCATAGTATTCCAGTTTCAATCATTTCAAATAGAGGTACTCAGTTCATATCACAGTTCTGGAGGGCCGTACAACATGAGTTGGGTACTCGGGAGGAGTTGAGTACAACATTTCACCCCAGACGGACGGACAGTCCGAGCGCACTATTTAGATTCTTGAGGATATGCTCCATGCGTGTGTGATGGAGTTTGGAGGTTCTTGGGATCAATTCTTGCCACTGGTGGAGTTTGCCTACAACAACAACTATCAGTCTAGCATTCAGATGATACCATATGAGGCTTTATACGGTAGGCGATGCAGATCCCCAGTGGGTTGGTATGAGCCGGGTGAGGCTAGATTATTGGGTACAAACTTGGTTCAAGATTCTTTGGAGAAGGTTAAGGTGATTCAGGATAGACTCCGTACAGCCTAGTCCAGACAGAAGAGTTATGTGGAACGGAAGGTTCGTGATGTTTCCTATATGATTGGAGAGTGGGTTCTGCTTTGGGTTTCGCCTATGAAGGGCGTTATGACATTTGGGAAGAAAGGGAAGTTGAGTTTGAGGTTTATTGGCCCTTTTAAGATATTGCGGCATGTTGGGGAGGTTGCTTATGAGCTTGCCTTACCTCCTAGCTTGGTAGGAGTTCATCCGGTGTTTCATGTTTCGATACTCTGGAAGTATCACGGTGATCAGTCGCACATGATGGATTTCAGTTCAGTCCAGTTGGACAAGGATCTATCTTATGTTGAGGAACCGGTGGCTATTTTGGATAGGCAAGTTCGGAAGATGAGGTCAAAGAACATTGTATCAGTAAAGGTTCAGTAGCGGGGTTAGCCGATCGAAGAGGTGACCTGGTAGACCAAGCAGGAGATGTGCAGCCATTACCCTCATCTTTTCACTACTTCAGGTATGTCTTTATGCTCATTCGAGGACGAACGAATGTTTGAGTGTAGGAGGATATAACGACCCGACCGGTCATTTTAAGAATTAACGCCCTGTGTGCGGTAGAAATCGGCAGTTCAATTTTACAATCATCAAGGCATCCTGAGGTTTTTCGGTGGTCAATTTCGAGGGTTCTCAGTGATCGATTTTGAGGTAGTGTAAGTAACGACCGGCCCCGAGGCAATGTAACCTAGTTGTCTTGACGGATCAAGTTGACGTTTCCAAGGCGCTTGCATATAGCTGGCCAAGTCTAGTGGACTAGTGAGAAAAGTGAATCAAGGCATTAAATGGCTGTACCAGCCCCATTTCTTTGTAATTAATGCATTTGTACTATATTGGGATTCCCCCTCTTATATAAAGGGGATCCTTATCATTATGTAGGGATCTGTTGCTCAATACTAAATACACAAGACCATTCTCTCTGCTCTCTAACATATTCTCTTGATCTCATCACTTCATTTATTGCTTACATTTATCGTGTTCTATTTATTGTTCATCATTTATTGCTTATTATTGTCCATAAAGAGATGCCATTGATTTATTATAACTGTTAGTCGCCCTTCGACAGCTCATAGCCGAGCATTAGACTCGACCCCGAGGCCCCGAATAGACAAGCTCGAGGCCCCGATCGACAGCCATTCGGTTTGGTTATCACCTTGCTCTCAATCTCTTATCTCATTTCTAAGTCTTTCACATAACATTTATTGCCCTAACAACTAGCATAAAAATAAATCACGTATTTTTAGAACCACTAAATCAAATTAATTATTATTACCACTTTCACGGTAAATAGTTTGGCGCCCACGGTGGGGCTAAAAATAATAGTGATTATTTTCTTGCTGGTTTTACTACGTAATGCAAGTTACCTTTTACACTTTTCTTGCCCAAGATCTTTGGTTTTAGATCAAAATGTCTGACTTAGTGAACAACAATATTGAGAACCATGGAGAGAATGGTGTGGATGTTCCGGGTGTTGGTGTACCACTACGAAACCCTGAGAATGCACCATAACCAATTTCTGTGGACGCGGTCTCATGTGACGCTCAACACGTAGATGTAAGCTCCCACAGTAACAGGAGCATGCACCAAGGAGACCAACAAGAAGCTCAGGAAACCCCAACTAGGGAAGAACGGGAGGTTAGCCTTCACATTATTTTTGAAATATTGCAGGCACAACAACTAGCGATTGCTCAGCTGCAAAGTCACAAGAAAACTCCTAGCACAGTAGCGTCGGGAACGACTCCCCCAGCTGAGTAGGTACCAGAGATATCAAGTAACAACAGGTCGGAAGCCGATCTCGCCATCGTAAAGATGCCTGAGGACCTCACAAATAGGATTGAATCGGGCGAAAAGAAGATAGAAAACAACGACAAAAAGGTCGGGACCTACACCTCCAGGGTTGACCAAATTCCGGGCGCACCCCCGATCCTAAAAGGTGTGGATTCAAAGAAATTCATACAAAGTCCGTTCCCAGAGGAAGCGGCACCAAAACCCATTCCAAAGAAGTTCAGAATGCTAGACCGTCCGAAATACAATGGAACCACACAACCCAATGAGCACGTTACTGCTTACACTTGTGCAGTGAAGGGTAAAGACCTAAAGGACGACGAGATTGATTACGTCTTGCTAAAGAAGTTCGAGGAAACACTCTCGAAAGGGGCCATGATGTGATATCTCAACCTAGCTCCTAACTCTATAGACTCATTTGCCATGCTGGCAGATTCTTTCATAAAGGCACATGCCAGTGCCATCAAAGTAGCAATAAGGAAGTCCGACATCTTCAAGATCAAGCAGAGGGAGAATGAGATGCTGCGAGAGTTCTTATCTAGCTTTCAAATAGAATGAATGTAACTGCCACCAGTCTCCGACAACTGGGCAGTGCAGGCCTTCACTCAAGGTCTAAATAAACGAAGCTCGGTGGCTTCAAAGCCGCTGAAATAGAATCTGGTTAAATATCCCGCCGTGACCTTGTCGGATGTTCACAATCGATATCAATCAAAAATCAGGGTCGAGGATGATCAACTAGGAGCCCCCTCGGCCTCGGTATACCCAAGCAGACTTCTAGCGAAGGAGCCAAAACCAAACAAAGAAAGGTACCAACCATAAACCGAAGACAGGAGAAACGCCCCGAGGCGTAACATACCCCGCAATGATCGAAGAATGGACCGAGGCCAGAATCCTCAGGGACTCATCAACAAAGCCGAATTCGATAGGAACACAGGGCCAACAGAGGCACCTCACTTGTTGGAATACAACTTCACTGTTGATGTATCAGACATCGTGTTCGCCATCAGTAAAATCAGAGACACCAGGTGGCCAAAGCCTGTATAATCAGACCCTTCACTAAGGAACCTTAATTTAGTATGTGAATTTCATAACACATATGGGCACAAGACTGAAGATTGCCGACAACTCCAGAAAGAAGTGGCTCGATTACTCAGTAAAGGTCACCTTCGGGAATTCCTCAGAAATCGGGCCAAAAATCAGTTCCGGGAAAGAGAGGAGACCAAAACGGGTGAAGCGGATAAGCTGCAACACGTCATCCATACGATCTTTTGAGGTGTCAGCGCCCTGCAGGAACCCTCTGCAAGGAGAACAAAAACATCCACTCGAGGCTTTATCCCAGCCCCACAATGGCACACTGGTAACTTCTTTTCTTGTTAACACATTTCAAATTAAACATGTACTTGTGGGTCCAGGTAGCTCGGCCAATATTATCAGATCGATGGTGACAGGGCAACTCAAACCGTTTGACCAAATTATGACTGCCTTTCGAAGTCCTCAATGGATACAACATGATGAACAAAACAATGAAAGGGAAAACCGCTATACCAGTCAATGTGACCGGCGCAACCCAAAACACCAATATCTCCACTATCAAAGGGGCTAAAGGATAAACAAATAGTGAAATAGAGACCATGAGGCATGTTCTCGGCTGTACCCGAATGAAAAAAGCAGAGGACCGTACCGCATCCTCATCACAAGCGACTAAAACATATTAGGGTTCGAAACACCGCCGACACATCCTACACTAAGGTATGACCGTCTCCTTTTTCTTTCAATTACATTCTACACTAACCTGAATGCAGGTATCCAATTGAAATGGCCAAAGCACTTTCCAACTCGAAGGCATTAGGTTTCAAAAAGCATGCGTTGCACTCTTTTCCTTTGATCAGGTTTTTATCCCAAAGGTTTTACCGGCAAGGTTTTTAATGAGGCAACACCCATATGCTACCTAAGGAATACCCAACAAGTATTCAAGGCTTCTTTTGCAATCAACCTCGAATACTGGGGGGCATCCCCCCGGAAAGACACCTACTCGGAGAATCCAAGATACGCCAAATTAGGTCTTGATAGGAAAATAATGTACCGGGCCAAACGGTCAAACGAATTGCGTCCGCATAGAACAATAGAGCCCCTAACAAAAAAGGCATGTATACTTGTACCAAGTAATCAAAGAATACTTTCCAAAAACATTTTGCGTTTCAAAGAAGCTCGACATTTTTTGTAAAAAATGGCCCAGAACCAAAAAACATCCCGAATACTCGGGGATTGGCATCAACAACTCGGAACAGTACGACCCTCGGGTCGGAGCTTCAAACTCGTAAGCCCTCAATGAGGCAACAGCAAGATCACAAAACAACTCCAAAGCCAAAAACGTCCCAAACATTTGGGGACTAACGTCAAAAACTCAAGGTCACACAACCTCCGGGTCGGGAACTCCGAAATCGTAAGCCCTCAATGAGGCAATACCAAGTTTATAAGTAATGGCTCCAGAGTCGAGAAATCCTCCACGACTCAAGGACTGCCGTCAATCGCCATCTCTATCGACTTATCAAAGCCTGAGGCCGTAAGACCACATGTGGGCAACCTCGGTCTCGTAAGACCTATAAAAGGCAACAACAATATCTGTAAGACCTCAAGCAAGGAATGAACCATACTTGTACCCAAGTATCCAAAACTGTAAGACCTCAACGACATGTAAAACTTGTAAGACCTTACTAAAGGCATAAACCCGATCTCAAAGTTTAGGCTATATATCAAACTTGTAAGACCCCTAAAAAGGCATACCCTCGATATAGATGCCGAAACTACTTTCACTCGGGACTGAAAGGCACCGACCAAACAGAAATGACTACGGTCACAAGGCTGTACAAGCCAAACTAACGCTACTCGGGGATGCCTGACCATCGCTATAAAATCACAGGCCTTTCAATTACTTTGAATATACTTCGGAAAGAACCGGTTAAACAGGCTACCCTCGACATAGGCAAAAAACCTTCAACCATGTCAGCTCCTAAACACTGGCTTCGAGATACTCAGCCTCCGAGCCAAACCTCCCGAGGTGCTCGATCATCGCTATATAACAACTAACAATCGAGGTTTTTTATTAAACCGTCAAAGAATCAGGCAAACACTATTTGAAAAAATACTTATCGAGGGAAAAATAAAGCCTACATAAAAGGTTGCATCGACCCAAGGCGTAAGAGCCACTGTTGCTAACCCACATGAAAGGTCGCATCGACCTAAGGCATAAGAGCCACTGTCTCCAGCCCACATAATAGGTCACTGTCTCCAGCCCACATAATAGGTCACATCAACACAAAGCGTAAGAGCCATTGTCGCTAGCCCATACAAAAGTCGTACTGACCCAAAGCATAAGAGTCTAAGGGCCAGCTTTAAATTCAAAAACTTGAGGGTCGAATGAGCTCGAGTTAAAACCCGATTCGGAGACTGAACCCAAAACAATTAACTAAATATACCTAAGGGCAAAAGTGTAAGAGCCACTATCGCCAGCACTAAAATCGAAGGTCGCACCGACCAAACGCATAAGAGCCACTGTCGCCAGTGCTAAAATCGAAGGTCGCGCCGACCCGGTACATAAGAACCTAAGGTATCTCTTACAATTCAAAAAACTTGAGGGTCGAATGAGCTTGAGTCGATACACGACTCGGAGACTGAACCCAAAACAGTTGACCAAACACGCCTAAGAACGTGAGCATAAGAACTCGAACATCGGATTATGCTAAAAGGTCACATTGACCAAGAGCGTAAGAGCCTATGGGCTAGCCTAATGAGCCCCAGAGCCATACCACGAATCTAAGGATTCCTCTCAACACAAAGACCAATTCATCTGGCTAAAATCAAGGCAAAAAAGAAACAAAACCATGAGGTTTCCTCTTTATACATACATGCAAAAAAATACAAGCTCTATTTACAACATACTTTAAAAGTACTATGTATAGAAACAAAAAAGGAAATATACGTCCCCCTTGGGGACTATGGCCCGACGGCCCCATCCTCGCCATCCTCGGCATCAGACAGAAGGAATTTAGCATCGTATTCTTCCGCTTTCACCTGCACAATCTCTTTCGAGAGGTCGAAGCCCCTGGCATGAATTTCCTCGAGGGTTTTCCTCTGAGATTTACACCTCACACACTCTTTATTATTGCTCTCACGATCAAGAGCCTTCCTCAGCTCAGCTCTAGAATCAACAACGCCCTTCAAATAGGCCGCCACTTTCTGGTCAGCCTTAGTGCGGGTCATTACAGCATCAGCCCGGGCATTCACAACCTCGGGCTTCGCCTTCAAAAGATCACACTCGAGCCTTGTGATCGTATTCACTCAGGCAAAATTGTTCGCACGAGCATTCTAGATTTGCACCTCGAAGGAAGAAGCCTTAGCCAAAGCACCCTCCTTGGCCGCAACTTGGGCATCTACCTGAGCCTTCAACTTGTTAAACTCACGTTTGACCCAGCCAACTTCACCCCAAAGTAGTTCCAGCTCCTCCATTTTGCTCTCCAACTGAAATATCGAAACATTAATCTCCGAAAATGAAAGGGGGAGCATACATCAACACAAAATGCAGGTCTTGCCTTTCGAGATGACTTTCGCAGTTCCGAATTCGATACACCTCACACCACAGGTATACCAGCTCACCTTCCTTGCTCGTACAAAGGAGCCTATGGGATTTCTCCCTATCCAAAGCTTTCCACAGCCTGGCCTCATGGCAAAGCAGCTCGGACTTAAGCTTGTCAAAGGCCTGCAAAAGAAAATTCAATAAGAAAGGGAGGGCGTAAACCAAGATAAGCCTATACGGGCTACCAAAGCTTACCATAAAGCCAAGCCGCTGAGCCTCACAAAGGCCGAGCCAACGTCCGATGGCCTAGCGTCCCTCGAAGTGCCTTTCCTTGAAAAAGAGGAAGGTGCCGCATGACCTTTGTCCCCTGGAAGTACCTTCGATGGGAACGAGAAATGTTCTTTCAAAAAAAGAGGCCTCCGAAGCCGAAAGATCGGCCGACTCGCCTCTTCTGAACCTCAGAGAAGGACTCGCCCCGCCGTGAGCATCCTCACATCTCGAAGACTCTTTCCATTTATTATCGACCCTCGAGCCCGAAGTAAGCAATCTCTCCTCCTCCCCCGGGGGGCATGACCTCTTCTCGGAAAAACCTCCAACACCTGCGTTGATAGAGTTAGTGCGCTAAAAAGAAAGTACCTTTCTGAGGAAATAAGCCACTAGACACCTACCGTGATGCTTTGCCTCCCATCTCTCCTTGGACAGGTCTCGTCACTTGTGCTTATCATAGGTCGAACAAGCTGCCAACTTATAGGATCATTCAGCCAGATCAGGGACCTCGTTCGGCAACCAAGGAATCGCTACAAAGAGTAAAATAGAAAGATGCCTTTATGGAGCCCGCCTCCACTATGGACAAAGCGATAAAAATACAAGTATACCACTTGCGTGTGAAATTTCATTTCTCAGGAAATGGCAAAAACTCTCCAGGGATAATATCAACTATCTGTGCTCGAACAAACTGGCTCATACACCCTCGGTCCTTGTCCTCTTCGTCGTTAGCGGTAGGGTATCGAGTGGATTGAAACCGCAGAGTAATCAAGCCCCTATAGTGCAGAGGCTGATATAACCTAACGAGATGATTAAGGGTGAATTCGAGCCCGATCTTATCCGCGAAGTACCTTATCATCAACACTATCTTCCAAAGGGATGGGTGAGACTACGCCAGGGTTACGTGATACCTCCTACAGAGTTTAAGCACGATCCTGTCAGGGGGACCCAACGTAAAAGGATACGTATACACGCTCAAAAACCCCTCGACATGGGTCATGATGCTCTCCTCCGGGGAAGGTACCTGCAGTACCACTCTTTCTCCCGATCTGTAGTCTTTCCTAATCATCATGAGGTGTTCCTCCTTTATTGAAGAGATGAACCTCGATTCATGCTCCCAATGCCCCTGAACATTGGGAGGTCTCTCCAGCGTAAAGTCTCTCCTAGAGACAAAGCACCTCGAGTCCCGTTCACCGGGTACCGACGGTGTACCACCGACCAGACACGGAATAGAGGCAAAACTCCCCTCTCCTTGATGGGCGGATGTCGATGTAGCAGCCATGGCTGCGGCAAAATAAGAAGAGGAGGATGAAGATTTAGGCGAAGGCTTTGCATTGAAAGGACGGGAGAACTAGCGCAAAGAACAAAAAGTTCTCTGAGAGGGATGATTAACCAGAATAGAAGAATCTCCACTTGAGAAATGAGCGAATGGAACTGTTCGCCTATCCAGAAGACCAATTAAGTCTGTATATGAAAACACCATTTTTTGGGAAATGTATTGGTAGGACCACCCCGAGATTCCCTTCTATCATAAGCATCAGTCCTAAAGGAGCTATCGGCCTAATTTCGAGATGGTACCTGATCTCGAGGGCCCTGATTACTCCAAGTATAGGGTCTAAAGAGCCTACATCAGAATTTGAAGGTTAACTGCGCATGAACGCTGGAATATAAAGAATGTAAAGACTTGAAGTAGAAAAAATTCTCTTGCATTGACAAAAAATATATTTACAAGGGGCGTCTTTAAAAGAACTTGTTTCCCCGGGAATACATACACAAAAAGAAAAAAGAGAAGCAAAGGCAACACAGGCGTACTCTTTATCGCCGCTGCCCTCTAAACCATCTATGGGACCTTCTTCCAAAGAGACTAAGAGCGCCAATTCTTCCTCCGACTCTCGGGCCTCCTCAATCTCAGCTAAGATATCGGCAACTTTAGCACTAGCTTCCTCTAAGGCTTGCCTCTTCGCCTTTGCACTAGCGTGAGCGACAGTCCGAGTCAGGTTTTCTCAGCCTCCACCTATATATTTTGGGTTATTTGATTCGCAGTGGTGGCGTCCTTTAGAAAAGTAGCGACTTTCTCTTCGACCTCGGACTTGCCGCAGATAGCGCAGCAATATCTTTTCGAGCATTTTGGAGAAGACCCTGGGTCGACGACAATTTCGAGGTCACTACCTCGTTTCGCTTCCTCAGCTCGAGGATCTCCACATTCTTTTGCCTGATCTGTGAAGGAAAAGATAAGTCAGTAAATATAGACTCATGAGAATGATGAACGAATTTACTAATAACAAAATACCTGCTCAGCAAGATCAGCCTTTTCTCGGAGCACTCCCTCCAAAGAGGCCCGAAGCTCGCTTAACACCTTCTCCTTTCGGGCAGAGGAGGCCTCCGACTCCTGCAGCCGCGAGGTGAGCTTCTCGAGCTCCTTTCCATGGCTTGAAAGCTCCACTTGGAGCCTAGAGAGGGCGTGATCATACATCTCCTTAGACTACGGCGAAATAGAAGAGTCAGAAAAATGAGGAAAAATGCTTGAGACTAAAGAAATATGCATGAACAGCTATCACCTGCCGTTGGAACTTCTCCACTGCCTCGATAACGTTGGGAGCATCAAGATCGATGTCCTTGCTAGCATCGTCAACATCATCAAGGAAGTTTCCAAGCGCCCTTCCCTCCTTGAGAGGACCCGCTACATTGGCAACATTCGGGTCATAAGCGTCTCTTAACTCCCCAAACGAGAACTGAGGGCCCAAATTAAGGCCACCCAGGGCTTCGATGTCACCAAGGGGCACATCCTGCCCCCGAAAAGCTCTAGGCCCAGACCCTTTGGAACCAGCAGCAACGGTCTCCCCAGCGGGAACTGTACCACATCCGGTTAGGGGCTCGGAGACCGCATTTGCACCCTCCTCGAGGGTCTCCTTCACACGGGATCGATCTGAATCGACCGTTCCCGATTTAGCGGCCTCTAGTCGGGATACCTATGGGACTTCCGTGCCCGACCTCGTTCTTGGTACCAAATGGTACTCATACTCTTCATCATATTCATCCGCAGTACTGGGACTTGCTATAGAAGCTGAAGCCAAGGTCCTGGCGGCAGCTCGAGGCCTACATGATTTTTGTTTCTTGGCCGCAGGAGAATCAATAACTGCCTTATTCTTTCTCTTCTTTCCCTTAATGGGCTCCAAAGTCTCCACCTCGCCGCCAGGAGGCGATCTCATCTACACTTCATCACCAAGGCATGTGCAAACATAGTGACCAAAATTTATCAACACAAAGGATACGGGGGAGAATCATAAAAATGAGATATAGGTGGCAAGAAGGACTTTACCATGATTCTTGGCCACCCACCATATTTTAGCCAGGTCGGTCCAAGACCGCACGAGATACGAGAATGAGGTATCCAACCGCTGGCATATCTTGAACCGCTTTAGGATACCAAATAGTAGCTACAAAAACCAAGAGGAGATCATTTTTCGGAGAAAAGTAATAAGACCATAAAGCATGTTCGAAGGAAAGGTACTTATGCTGCGTATTCCATTCCTCCGAGAAGGGCATCCTTTTGGCAAAGATGATGTCTGAGGTCGTTGCTCAGAAAAACCTGCTCATCCATCCTCGATCTTTGTCCTCATCGATGCTTGAGGAAAATGGCTTTTTGGACCGAGGCTGAAGCTTAATCAAACCTAGATAAAATCAAGGGATATACAATCTAATCAGATGGTCGAGGGAAAAGGTCTCACCCTTGACCTCGTTGGAGAAGTGGCGGAGTATGTAGACTATCCTCCAGAAAGAGGGACAGATTTGGCCGAGCTTTACTCGATACTTGTCGCAGAAGTTGAGAATGACCAGATCTATCGCGGGGGAAGAAGAGTTATAAGAATCGACCAGTCCCAAAGTGAATATGTACATATATACGTAAAGGAAGCCAGGCTTGTGGTCCTTTATGATCTCGTTAGAGTGGGGGATCTCAACCAGCACCGCCTCCCTCCATCGGAAGTCTTTATTCACTTTCCCTATGTCGGTCACGATGCTAATGTACCGAGACACGTTTTCACATCGGCCCGATGTAGACAAGGGTCTATCGAAGGAAAAATCCTTCGCTGTGTTGAATTCGATGGGGGTGCATTGTTCAACGGTGGGTATCACTTTGGGCTTTCCTTTGGATGTTCTAGACGAAGAGGTAGCCTCGTCTTTCTGAGGAACTGTCTTGGAAGTTCTAGCCATGATGGGGAAAGGGTCTTTCTGCGAAAGTAAGCAGAGAATCAAGCACGTAAGAAGGAAGAATGTGAAAGGGGATGGATTTTCCTTTGAAAACTCGAAGATGTTATAAAAGTGTGAATTATCAAACGACTGATGTATTTATAGAAGTCACATGGGCAGCGAAAAGGATGAACCAATCGCAGTTCGTGGGCTTCTCGATAGTCGTGTTTGACGACGACCCTTGTGCGGTTTTTGAGTTATGGTATTTAATGCTCTGATGAGCTGACGTCATGATGATGATTCTTAAGGAGTTGGAGTTCAAAATTATTTCTTATTACTTTGTTCTAGGAAACATGGGGACTATCTATGTGCGGTAGAAATCGACGGTTCGATTTTACAATCATCAAGGCATCCCGAGGGTTTTTGGTGGTCAATTCCGAGGGTTCTCGGTGATTGACTTTGAGCTAGTGTAAGTAACGACTGACCTCGAGGCAATATAACCTAGTCGTCTCGACGAATTAAGTTGAAGTTCCCAAGGTGCGTGCATATAGCTGGCCAAGTCTAGTGGACTAGTGAGAAAAGCGAATCAAGGCATTAAATGGCTGTACAACCCCATATCTTTGTAATTAATGCATTTGTACTATGTTGGCATACCCCCTCTTATATAAAAGGGATCCTTGTCATTATGTAGGGATCTGTTGCTCAATACTAAATACACAAGAACATTCTCTCTGCTCTCTAATATATTCTCTTGATCTCATTACTTCATTTATTGCTTACATTTATTGTGTTCTATTTATTGATCATCATTTATTGCTTAGTATTGGCCATAAATATCCATCATTGATTTATTATACCTGTTAGTCGCCCCTTGACAGCTCCCAACCGAGCATTAGACTCGACCGCGAGGCCCCGAATAGACAAGCTCGAGGCCCCAATCAACAACCATTCAGTTTGGTTATCACCTTGCTCTCAAGCTCTTATCTAATTTTTAAGTGTTTCACACAGCATCTATTGCCCTAGCAACTAGCATAAAAATAGATCACGTATTTTTAGAACCACTAAATCAAATTTAATTGTTATTACCATTTTCATGGTAAACACGCCCCGATCCCCTATTAACTGTTTTTCCTGTATTTGTTTCTACTATTTTGATTTGCCGAGATATTTGATTTTCAGTTTCGGCGTGTTTTGGGACACTTAGTCCCTAAAAGAGAGCTTAAGCTTTAGAATTCGGATCGTAGTCAGAGCAGTGTGAAGACGGCCTCTAAATAGAATTCCGTCAGTTCCATTAGCTCCATTGGGTTATTTTGGGCTTAGAAGCTTGTTCAGATTGTGTTTTGGAGGTCCGTAGATTATTTAGGCTTGAAATGCCGAAAGTTAAATTTTTGAAGTTTCCGGTTCGATAGTGAGATTTTGATATCGAGGTCGGAATGGAATTCTGAATGTTGGAGTAGCTCCGTAATGTTGATTGTGACATGCTTGCAAAATTTCAGGTCATTCAAACGAGGTTTGATAGACTTTTTGATCCAAAGCGTAATTTGAGAGTTTTTGGAGTTCTTAGGCTTGAATCCGATGTTAAATTGGTGTTTTGATGTTGTTTTGAGCGTTCCGAAGGTTGGAACAAGTTTGAATGATGTTTTAGAATTGGTTGGCATGTTTGGTTGAGGTCCCCGGGGGCCTCGGGTGTGTTTCGGATGCTCAACGGACTATTTTTGGACTTGGAGAAGGATCAAATTTTTGCTGGTTTTTGTTGCAGACTTTTCTTAACCGCGATCGCGTGAGGAGGCTCGCGATCGCCAAGGCTTAGATGAGGCAGAGGCAATTTTTTTCTATGCGATCGGGGGAAAGGGGGTGCAAACTCGTAGTATTGGCAGGAGTTGAATCGCGAACGCGTGGGCTATGCCGCGTTTGCGAAGAGGAAGAAGTGAGACAGTTGAGGAGTGGAAGATTTTCTCTTCGCGATTGCGTGAGGTCAATCGCGATCGCGTAGAGATAAGCAGTGCAACATCACAATCGCATAAGGTTTATCGCGTTCACATAGGGTTATTTTTGGGGTCAGCGAAGTTTCTCTTCGCGATCGTGTGGGAGTTTTCGCGATCACGATTAAGGACGTGTCTGGGTAGAACATAAAGTTCAAAATCGAGGGTTTTCAGCTCATATTACAAAATTGAATTGGGAGCTCGGTAGGAGATGAATTTTGGAAATATTTTCGGAGGGAGTCTGCATGTAATGATTCTTAACTCCTTTTTGCTTATAACCTATTAATCTAATCATGAATTCATCATCTAATTTCGGATTTGGGGTGAGAAATTGGGGAAAAATTTGGAAAAGTTCTTAGACCTATTTTTCGAGTTTTGATTGGGAATTTGACATCGGATTTGGATAATTTTGGTATGGTTAGACTCATGAGTGAATGAGGGTTCATAATCCGTGACTTTTACCCGGTTCCGAGACGTGGGCCTGGGGGGGCTTTTTGGGCAATTTTCTTAATTTCGCGTGTTAGCTTCGAATTAACTAGTGGAATTAGTTATTTGAAGTTATATTTACATTATGCAATTGATTTGAATAGATTTGGGCCATTTGGAGTCAAGTACTTGTGGCAAGAGCGTGGTTTCGGGTTGATTTTTGAGCCGGTTCGAGGTAAGTGGCTTGTCTAATCTTGTGTGGGAGAACTCCCCTTAGGATTTGGTATTTTTGATGTTTGAGATGCCTTGTATGTGAGGTGACGAGTGGGTACTTGTGCTAATTGTTGAAAAATATGGTTTTCATTAAGTAACTATAACTGTGTTTCCTTTCCTGTTTATACTACTTGCAATTTAAGCCTACTATTAGCTTAGGGAAGCATGTCTAATTGACTTAATTGCTTTACTTGCTCAAACTGCATTATTTGAATTATGTGCAACATGCTAGGTTACAAATACTTGTTTACCTTGGTATGAAATTTGGATTGAACTGAATATTCTCCGTGTTGCTACTCTGTGTTTACTTTGGGACTACGGGACGGTATCCCGGGAGATCCCCTTGCATGTTTTCTTTGGGACTATGGATTTGTATTCCGGTAGATCCCCCTGCACATTATATTAGAACTACGAGACTGCAGTCGGTAGATTTACCTAGTACTGGGTATTTATATTTAGGACTACGGATCGGGATACCAATAGATCCCCGCGCACTATGAGTTGGACTACGGGACGACACCCGGGAGATCCACAGGATATTTACATTTGTGGACTACAGGACGGTATCCTGGGAGATCCTCGGTTGTTATCTCAGCGTTGAGATGTATTGCTTCAGTGATTATTTTTGTCTCTGTTATAGTTGTTGTTATTCTAATTATCCTGTGTTACTTCATATTGTTAGCATTTAATTATATTTTCGTATTCTATATTGTTTTACCTTATTTTTCAGCTATAATCAGTAGGGCCTTGACCTTCCTCATCACCACTCAACCGAGGTTAGGCTTGGTACTTACTGAGTACCGCTGTGGTGTACTCATACCCTTTCTGTGCATATTTTTCATGTGCTGTTCCAGGTACTTCGACTCAGCCTTACAACCCTTGAGGCGAGGCGATTCTCCAGAGATTTCGAGGTATATCTGCCGCATCCGCAGACCGAGGAGTCCCTTTCCATTATCTCTTACAGTATTAGCCCTTCTGTATTTACTTTTTTTTAGACATTTTGGAGTTAGACACTTGTAGTTATTCAACAGCTTGTGATTTCATGAGATTCTGGGTTTTGGAAAGTTGTTCAGTTTCTGAGATCTTGTATAGTATATGCTGAGCGACATCTTAAATGTTTCTATATTTGTTTATCTTCAATATTTATTAGTTTTTCCGCAATTGTTAGGCTTACCTAGCCGTAGAGACTAGGTGCCGTCACGACAGTTCACGGAGGGCGAACTTGGGTGTGACAAAAGGTCACTACGTTTGACCCCTGGGTACAGAATATTCATGATAAAGCTCTGAAAAGTGCACATTCATGCTCCGATTTGGAAGAACGAGTGGAGAAACTAGATGAAATGAAGTTTTATCATTTAGGTATATGGTTTTAAATTGGGGGTTTTGAATTTAATTAACGAAAATAGTAACTTGACTCACTGGCTTCATCACCTAGGAACAAAGGAGACAAATTTGTAAGTCTAATTTGAAATAACGAAAGAATGGGGTTTCAACCTTACTGGCCGCGTTTAATCTCTCATATTTGTAGAAAATGTCACGCCCCCTTTTTCCTTTGCGAAATCGGGTTTATGACATTTTTGGTTATAGGAAAACTCTCTCCTTTTGGGAAAGGGGTTTACATTTTTGAAGAGTCACCACCTAATGATTTAAGGTGCGTTAGGACAACTATAGTGTTCATTTATAACTACGCTTGGTAACCAGAGATAGGGTAAGGGCTTGAAATTATCCCAAGGAGAAGGCGTTAGGCACCCCTCAGGATCCACTAGTATGGTTCCTAGCCAAACAGATTTTGTGAATTTGTACAATTAGCAGATAGACAAGTAGGGCTCAAATAATAGGGGATTTAAGTTTAAATACACAGGTGTAAGAAAACAACTAATGAAAAAAAGCGAGATTTTTGGAATGAATTACAATCTAAGAATATTCATGAATGTAAAGGGGTGTCCTAGGTTTGTTTATAATATGGATCACATTAATGCAATGCCCGATATGACACTCCTCAAAGAGGGGCTACACATGGTATTAACACACGAGTCATCATATCCATATCTACTCTTTTCCGCCTCGTGAAGGTAATTAAAGCGAGAGTTGGTCTCGACCCCCATTGCATGCTGTTACCCGTCCCTTCCTATCAGTCTCGGAGGAATTTAGGACTCCTATCCTATAAAGGGGGGAGGGGGTTCTAGGCAGACCCTCAAGTTTAAAGGCAAAATACTAGGCGACAAATAAGAACATATAGGACTGCATTTAGGGGGAAAACATAGGAAATAAATAGAAGGCTCAGATATACCTCCACAAGTAATGCACATAAGTAGCATGACTCATACATAATTAAGGTCTAAATTCATATCCTAAGCATGGTATCTAAGTGATAACTGCAGAACCAGATTTATTACATGACTCAGAAAAGAAGTCCGAATCAGGCTTGCCTACTGATTTTAACACGTTGACAGTTAAATACTTATCACAAAGACGGTTCTGGTTTTATTTAAAGTTGATTGCCTAAGGCCTGCCTAGGCGCGGAATACAGATGACTACAAGGTAGGTTTTAAAGCAGAATCTTGAATCCTTATAGGCATGATATCTAATGACAAATCAAGGCAGTTTTTGAAAGAACTTGCTTTAGAGAACATAAACCATTAATTAAACCAGTTTCAAAACGAACTAAAACGCGAACTAGGTTGATTTATATAAATTAAACTAGTTGAGATCTATAGGCAGCATTTCTAGAGTTATTCCCTATAAGCATGACATCTAGTGTTTAACACTGATTTCAGAGACTTTGCAGGCATGATGACCAATGAAAGAAAACATGTAACACTTGTTATAACAAAAGCTGGATTAAATTATATCGTATAGGTATGTCATCTATTTGTGAAACTGATTTTGAGACCTATTAAACATGATTTCTAACATGGTAAGGCAAGTATAACAAAATCCTATTGAACATGATCTCTAACATGGTAAGGAAAGCATAGTAAAACCCTATAGGCATGATTTCTAACATGGTAAGACAAACATAGTAAAATGTAAAGTCCTATAAGCATGGTTTCTACCATGGTAAGGCAAACATAGTAAAATGTAAAGTCCTATAGGCATAGTTTCTACCATGGTAAGGCAAACACAGTAAAATGTAAAGTCCTATAGGCATGGTTTCTACCCGCCTTACCCCACAAACATGTAGATACCTGCCCTTTTCACTAGTTACCCCAATATTCATTTACAAATTATTACAGACAATGTGAATGAATTATATGAGAAAAGTAAAAATTACACTATAGAGAGCCTGAAACAGGCCCACACTTTTAAGCACCTGATTAGGAATTCCTCCATGAGTTATGTGATAAACCACCTCAAGTGCCAAGATTGTTCCATAGCCTTTTTCATGTCTGGGTGTGTCAGAGTTCACTAAGGACCTCAAGGGATCCCGGGCAGTGCTCACACCCAGATTGCATAACCAAGACAGAGCAAGTGCAGTACAGAAAGGCCAGCTTTTATGTGTCCAAGTCCAGAGGGAGCTCAAGGGTCCCAAGGCAAGGCTCACACAAAAGGGGCAGAACCTAGTGGTCTAAGAGTATGTGTGAGAGTGATTGACATAGATTTAAAAAGGTTGAGTTGGAAACAGTTTTGACAAATCATGTTTGAAATAAGTTTGCAAAAACACCAGAAGAGTTGCTTAGAGAAAAATAATTTTGAAAGGAGAAGGGAATATGAGCAACAACAACTTGGAACAAGCCAGCGCACATAGAACAAACTCAAAGAATAGTATCATTCACAAGTAGGGAAGTAAGGGGTTGAGGACATAGAGAGCCCAAATTAGAAACACATAAACATGGATGAGAAGAGAAGCATATAGACCAGCAAGTACAAAGAACAAGTAGCAATTGATTGGCCTCCCGAATACAAAACTACTACTTCAAAGTGTTAACAAGGAAATCATGCTCGAAATTAGAATAGTAATAAGACATAGGGACGGGGTATGGGAGTAGTCATGTTGAGGACAGGGGTTTATTACACATAATTAGTCATGTCACTTAGTGTTAACCAAGCACATTTAAGAGTCTATAATGCTAACATGGCATACTAGTTGAGGGGAATAAACAAGGACTTAAGTAGACATGTTGATTACACACTTGAACAAGAGAGGGTAAAACTTAAGCATGCTAAATAAAGCAGTAAACAAGAAGGGCAATTAAATACATAAGCTATTAAATTAGTGCAGAAGGAGACATGGATTTAATAGACATGGAGTACATAGAGTTGAGTTTCAAAATTGAATTAGGAACATACCAGTTAAGGAAGTAAAGAGCAGAAAGTAAAGCAAGTAGAGTTCTATAGTCTAGCCTTGGCTTTCAGCCGGCTAGACAAGCAGTTAGCACAAGTAGCAGAGAAAGAAGAGAGAGTTTGAGAGTGTGTGTGTGTATTCCGATATGTGTTCGTGTCTTGAGAGGTAAAACAAGAGTGTATATATAGCACTTTAGGAGTAGAACAGAATAAGGTAAATGAATCAACATTCAGTCAATCATAGGATCACAGAAACCAATCGCATAAAGGAGTTCAGAATAGACCCCTTTAATTAGGGGTAATTGATCAAATGGTAATAGCAGGGATCTAATTAAGGAAAGAATCCCAATCATACCATGCAAAGGAATTAGTAAGAATCCACAATTATACGGGCAATCAAATAAGGTGTATGACCAATTACGGTCATAAACAAGGAAACACCCAAGATTTACGCATATAGATCTCTAACAGAGTAAATCAATCAGCCAAAACTTTTAAAATAACACTGATTTCCAGAAAGAAATACTCAACTTCCATAAACAAAAATTAGGCTAAGTAAAACCTCAAAATGATATAGAAATTAGTCGGAGAAATAGATTCTAACCCTAATAAAGATTAATTAGGGCAAAACCATAAAAATACTGGATTTAACAAGGAAAAATGTTTAAGTCCAAAGATAGAGTAAACTAGCACGACTGGTACCACAAAAACACCCAAAATCGAAGCAAAGATTGAAGGAACCACATAGAATCAACTAGGGTTTCATATTCTTGCACAAATCAGTCATGAAGACGAAAGGATAATTAATCAAACACTTAGAAGTCAGAAAAACCCTTTGAAAGACAACTTGGGATGAACCTTAGTTTAGGAAGAGTGATTAAAAATTCAAAATAGTTAGTTAAAACCGGAGGTTGTTAAAGGAAAACACTTAATAATACTCGAATCACCTCAGATCTAGAAAGATCTGAGAAGAATCGAACAATAGCGAATCTAGGGTTTTCGGAAAATAGTAGAGATGAAGAAAAATCAGTTAAAAACTCATGGATATACCTAGATCTAAGATATATCTAAAAGAAAAGTGAAAAATCTCAAGAGTTAGGGTTTTAGAGAACCTAGAGAAGACGAGAGAACCTTAAAATGTTACTGATCTTAGCTGGAAAAGTCATAGATCTTACTCGAACAGCCATGGATGGTCGAGAAATGGCATGAAAGACCATGGATAGGAGTTGAACCACTCCAAGTTCACCTGAGGACCTCAGGGTAGTGTCAAACCGCCGTGGGGTGAAGCAGAGGTCAGGAGATAATGATAGGCCATGGTTTCCGGCGAGGGAAATGGCTGGAGAAGGGTGGACAGTGATTAGGGTTTGAGGATGTTTTAGAGAGAAGATAGGAGGAGAGGATTCAGAGGCGACTCAAATGAAAGAATAGGGTAGGGTTTGGGGAGTTGTTCGATTAAAAAAAGGAAAGAAACGATGTGGGCCGTTGTTCTGAGAGATCAACGGTCAAGATTAAATGGGGTAGGTGGGTTCCGGGTTTGGATATGGGTTAGTAAGGTGTGGGTCGGGTTTTAATTGTAAAATTGGGCTAGGAATTTGGGGTCCGATTTGGCTATAATTGAAAGCCAATTTGGCTATAATTTAAATAGCCAGTTTTTCCCTATTTGATTTATAAAAAATAATAGATAGTTTTTGAAAAATAATATAAAAAGATAAAATGATTTATAATACATATTTAGCAATTTAAAAATACAAGATCCAATTTTATGCAAATAAAACGTAATTAAATCTTAAACGGGCTAATCTTGCAATTATGTAAAATTTAGCTTTAAAAATGCTAAATATAATTATAAAAATATATAAAATTACCTTAGCCATATTTTGGCATAAATATAGAAATCCAATAGATGAATTATCAAAACAATAATTTTGGAAATAATTATTAGGGATTTTATGGATAAAAAGGGAGAAAATAAATCAATTTAAAACCTTAAAATTTTGGAAAAAATAATAAAAACACTGGACATGCTTATATATGTATATATATATGCTATTTTGAAGGTATTTTGAATATGGAAAAATATATAGGGAAAAAGTGGGTATCAACAGCTGCCCCTCTTTACCTGGGAAGAATGAAAGAGTTTCCGGGTAAAGAAATGATGGCCAATTTTGACCAAGCGAAATGGTTTGAAGAGGTTAGTCCGCACTCTAGCTTCTGAGCTGCCTACATATCCTTCGTTTCACAGGAATCAGGACGTATGTAGTTCCGGATTCATCGGCGGAGTATACCGTTGAAGCGATTTCAAGAACGGACGCAACATCTAGGGCTGGGTGAGTGGATGGTTTATGGGAATGGTTAGGTTTGATATGGCTGAGGGAACTGGAGCGGGATTGCTCATGCTGGGATAGCCGTTGCTAGCCGGCTTACCTGCAAATAAGCAATATGAGCATATATTGTGTGTAAATTTAAATATGATGCATATTCCCGTTGGACCATGAATGGTGTCTTCGGATGATGAAGATGACGTCCTTAGACCATGATATCTTGGGCCATGAAGCGTATTATAAAGGATTCGCAGGCCATGAAATGATGTTCTCAGGCTATGAGGATGGTGCCTCCGAACCATGACACCTTTGAATAATGATATGTAAAATATTGAAAGGGATCCTTAGGCCATGACATGGTGTTCTCGGGCTATAAAGATGGTGCCTCCGAACAATGACGCTTTGGATGAGATGGCGATATTTCAGCCCATAAAGGATGCAATAGTATGATGCGGACAAGACAGAGCTTAGTCTTGCGAATTGAAGGGCAGAACTTAGCCCGTAAGAAAAACAAGATAAATAATGCTTGGGATAGTGCTTAGTTTCGAAGAAAATTGGAGGACGAGCTTAGACTTGGAAGGCAGAATGATAGCCTTATGCAAAGATGCGAATGCAGATGGAGGTAGAGCTTAACCTGGAAAGGCAGAATGGTAACCTTATGTAGTTGAGAAGGCAGAATAGTAGCCTTATGTAGGTTGGAAGGCAGAATGGTATCCTTATGCAGATTGGAAGACAAAATGGTAGCCTTATGCAAAGATGCGAATGCAGGTGGAGGTAGAGCTTAACCTCGAAAGGCAGAATGGTAGCCTTATGCAGATGGGAAGGTAGAATAGTAGCCTTATGCAATGCAAATGTAGATGGAGACAATGTTTAGTATTGGAAGGCAGAATGGTATCCTTATGCAGATTGGAAGGCAGAATAGTAGCCTTATGCAATGCAAATGCAGATGGAGACATCGTTTAGTATCGGAAGGCAGAATGGTATACTTATGCAAGAAATGAAGTAACAACTGACAGTAGAGTTTTCTTAGCTGGTAGCAGATTGCGGCATTGTGATTACTGGGAACCTTGTGACATACGAAACATCGCTGGTGTGTGCTGATAGCAAATGTTGGCAAGTCCAACGGTTCTGAGAGTCGTATTCTTGAACGATGTTTGTCCCATTGGCGTACAATATGTTTAACGATTTTCGTAATCCTAGTGCCTGCATCTAAAGAAACATCATGAGTTTCGTAAGAGGGAAGGTTAGTTCATATCCCCGCTTGCTTTGCTTGACTCGTGCAGCTTTGATCTAGTGATACCGTCTGTATTATTCGGGTAGCGTTTCTAAACAAAGCAGTTTCAATAATAACATGCATGCTTTTGTAAAAGTATAACGTAAATTAAAAAAATAACTTTTAGATGAACCGACGACTGTGATGTAGTTCAGGACATTGCAACCTCTCCTCCTACAGAATTTTGAGGGTCCTCCTCAAAATTCTACCCCGGTTTGATGGATCGATGTTTCTGACTGCTGCTCGAGCGGCGATTGGCTGAAATTACTTTGGAATTTTGAGGGTCCTCCTCAAAATTCTGCCCAAGTTTCCAATTGCGGGGGAAAATGAAAATTTTATTGAATTGTGACCGAACCCATAGGGCTGCCTACGTATCCCCTCTAAAAGGGAATCAGGTCAGGCGTAGTTCAATTTACATCATATAAGGAAAGCATAAAGATTACACATAGTAACGTTTGACTGTATCTGAATTGATTGGTTTCGGCCAGACTTCTCCGTCCATTTCTACAAGTATGAGGGCTCCTCCTGTCAAAACTCAGTGAACCATGTATGGACCCTGCTAGTTGGGAGAGAACTTCCCTTTGGCTTCATCTTGATGCAAAAAAATCTTCTTCAACACCAGCTGTCCCGGTGTGAACTGTCTTGGCTTGACTCTTTTGTAGAAGGCTCTGAACATTCTGTTCTGATAGAGTTGACCATGGCAGACTACATTCATTCTCTTTCCATCTATAAGGGCTAGCTTCTCATAATGACTTTTCACCCACTCCCCGTCGTCGAGCTCAGCTTTTTGTATGATCCTTAGGGAAGGAATTTCTACCTTAATAGGAATGACAACCTCTGTATCGTAAACCAGCATATACAGGGTTGCCCCAGTTGATGTGCGGATTGTGGTGCGATACCCCAGAAGAGCAAATGATAACTTCTCGTGCCACTGATTAGGCTTCTCTATCATTTTCCTCAACATCTTCTTGATATTCTTGTTGGCGGCTTCTACCGCTCAATTCATCTGAGGTTTGTAGGCTATGGAATTCTTGTGTTTGATCTGGAAATTTTCGCACATAGTTCCATCAAGTCGCTATTGAGGTTGGATCCATTATTAGTAATGATTGACTCTGGAATCCCGAATCGACAAACAATGCGGTCGCGGACCAAGTCTGCCATGACTTTCTTAGTCACTGCTTTGTAAGATGTTGCTTCGACCCATTTGGTGAAATAGTCGATGACTACTAGGATAAACCTGTGTCCGTTGGAAGCAGCAGGCTCGATTGGTCCAATAACATCCATCCCCCAAGCATCGAACGACCATGGTGAGCTTGTTGTATTGAGCTCGCTTGGAGGTACCTTTATCATGTCTGCATGTATCTGACAGCGGTGGCATTTTCGGACATACTAGATGCAGTCTGTTTCCACAGTTATCCAAAAGTAACCAGCCCGAAGTATCTTCTTTTCTAAGACAAAACCGTTCATATGTGGACCGCAGGTCCCAACATGAATTTCCTCTAGTAGCCTGGATGCTTCCTTTGCGTCGACACATCTTAATAATCCTAAATCGGGAGTCCTCATATACAGGATTCCTCCGTTGTGAAAGAAGTTGTTGGACAATCTCCGAAGTGTGTGTTTTTGAGTAGGATTAGCAAGCTCTAGGTACTCTCCTTTTGCCAAATATCCCTTGATATCATAAAACCAAGACTTTCCTTCTGCTTCTTCTTCAACATGGGCACAGTAAGATGGCTGATTATGGATTTTCCCCGGAATGGGATCAAAGAAATTCTTGTCGGGGTGCTGTATCATAGATGATAGGGTAGCCAATGCATCGACAAACTCATTCTGGATTCTGGGAAGATGCTAGAATTCCGTCTTCATGAACTCTTTCTCAATTCTATACATAATGCAGATACGGGAATATCTTGGAGTTCTTGGTCGTCCATTCTCCTCGTACCTGATGTATAAGCAAGTCTAAATCTCCATCACTAACAGCTCTTGAACGTTCATATTAATGGCCATTTTGAGTCCTAAGATGCAGGCTTCATAATCGGCGATATTGTTGGTGTAGGGGAACCTGACTTTGGCAGACACTGGATAATGCTGACCAGTTTCGGATATTAAGACTGCTCCTATGCCAACTCCTTCGAAGTTTGTTGCTCCATCAAAGAACATTCTCCAACCTTCATAGGATTCCGCAATGTCTTCTCCTATGAATGATACCTCTTCATCAAGAAAATACATTTTTAGGGGTTCGTATCCTCCATCTATGGGGTTTTCAGCAAGGTGGTATGCTAGTGCCTATCCCTTGACCGCTTTATGAGGTATGCAAACAATGTCGAACTCACTCAACATGATTTGCCACTTGGCTAGCTTGCTAGTGGGCATGGGCTTTTGAAAGATACTTCAAGGGATCCATCCTCGATATGAGATATGTAATATAGGCGTAGAAGAAATGTCTCAGCTTCTGAGCTACCCAAGTCAAAGCACAATAGGTGCGTTCCAATAGAGAATATCGGGCCTCATACGAGGTGAACTTCTTACTGAGATAATAAATGGCTTGTTCCTTCCTTCCTGTTTCATCATGCTACCCCAAAATGCAGCCAAAAGCTGTATCTAACACTGCAAGGTAGACTAATAAAGATCTACCTAGCTCGGGCGGGACTAAGACTGGTGGTGTTGACGGTACTCTTTGATTTTATCAAAGGCCTTTTGGCAGTCATCGGTCCATTTTGTGGCGGCATCCTCCTTCAACATCTTAATGATTGGCTCACGGATAACTGTAGACTGTGCTATGAATTGGCTGATGTAGTTAAGACTTCCCAAGAAACTCGTCATGTCTTTCTTGTTCTTTGGCGGTGGTAGTTCTTGAATGACTTTAACTTTCGATGGATCCAGTTCTATTCCTCGGCGGCTCACAATAAACCCAAGCAATTTCCCAGCAGGAACCCCAAATGTGCATTTTGCAGGGTTTAGTTTTAGGTTGTATCTCCGTAGTCTATTGAAGAACTTCGTCGGATCTTCTATGTGGTCAGTGGCCTTCTTGGATTTGATAATAACATCATCCACATATAACTCTATCTCCTTGTGTATCATATCATGGAAAATGGTAGTCATGGCCCTCATGTAGGTGGCCCCTGCATTCTTCAGGCCGAATGGAATCATCTTGTAGTTGTATACTCCCCACGACGTAATGAAAGTCATTTTCTCAGCATCTTCCTCATCCATCCAGATCTGATGATAACCAGCAAAGCAATCTACAAATGACTGTAGCTCATGCTTGGCGCAATTGTCAATTTGGATGTGTATATTTGGAAAAGGGAAGTCATCTTTCGGACTGGCCTGGTTGAGGTCCCAGTAGTCGACACAGACTCTAACTTTCCCATCCTTCTTTGGTACTGGCACAATGTTGCTAACCATGTCGGGTATTCTACTACCCTGAGAACTTAGTGTTGATCTGTTTAGTGACTTCCTTGATTTTCAAACTCATATCAGGCTTGAACTTTCTGAGCTTTTTCTTTACCGGTGGACACATTAGATGGGTTGGCAGTTTGTGAGCCATAATAGACGTACTCAGACCAGTCATGTCATCACACGACCAGGCGAATATGTCCTCATACTCCTTTAGAAATTCTGTATATTCTTTCTTCTTTGATGGCAATAGGTGAATGCTGATTCGCGTTTCCTTGATGTTTTCTACATCTCCCAGGTTGACAATCTCGATCTCGTCCAGGTTGGACTTATGTCTATTCTCAAAGTTCTCAACTTCCTTGACAATCCAGTCAGGTATGTTATCTTCTTCTGAATCAATGTCCGTTTGTTGAGTTGTCTCATTGCATGTCATAGTCATTAGTTCATTGAGATAAGTAATAGCAATGCTATATTGGTAAAGCATGGAGAGAAATGATAGCAATATTAATTCATAAGAAAAATCAAAAATGCTTTTGATAAATTGAATAACTATTTTAAACACTGAAGATCTTATTGCGGGAATTGAAAAAAATGCGAAAAGAAAAACATTTAGTAAAAACAGTGAATAATGCTTGTTTTAGCCTTGCTACCCCGAGGCACGTCGGGCTTTGATTGTCCTGATGGTCCAATTCTTGTGATGTAGCCCTCTGCTCACAGCTTGTATGGAAGGGCCTTCCTCTCCCTCCTCCTCGAGAGTAACACAACAGTCTATATCACTGTCCTCTAAAAACAAGTTCTTCACTGCTGCAAGTGCTTCTTCATCTGACCCATAAATAATGTCAGCCTGTTGGAAGGTCTACTCCAGATGTGGTATTGGCTGTTCTAGTGGATAGTAAGGACCGCGCCATGGTGGCGACCAGTTATTGAATTCATCCTAGGTGTATTCATATCCTAAACCGAAGGTAGTGCCATATTTCTTGAATTTTATGGGTTTAGAGATTCCTTGGAGGTTCTTGCCGAGCCCTTTGCTAGGTTCGTACCCACTCCAACTCAGTATACTCTCGATCTTGCTATCCCACCATTTTTCTTTGTCGATAGCATTGACCCGCTCAATGTGGTGGTAAGTTTCTCCACCCAGCTTCCTTCTTCCCTCGATCGCCGGAATGGTCTGGTGCTGTATATAGGGTTACTACTGTCGCCGTGAATGATCACTTCCTAGTGTTCCATTCGAACTTTACTGCCTGATGCAGTGTTGATACTACAGCCCCAGAAGCATGAATCCATGGCCATACTTGTAGCAAGTTGTAAGATGCTGGTACATCTATCACCTGGAAATCGACCTCGAACCAGGTTGGTCCCATCTGCAGGCATAGGCTAATCTCACCAATGGTGGACCTCTAAGAACCATCGAAGGATTTCACATTGACTTCTCCATCCTTTATCTCATGCAGCCCTTTACCAAACTTCTTGAGTGTTACCAGAGGACAAATGTTAAGACTGGAACCTCAATCGATTAGGATTCTGGTAATGAAATAGTCTTCGCATTGCACAGTGATGTGCCAGCATTTGTCCGACCATATTAGCCACTTCCCCGCTAGTGATGTTACTTGGTATGTATGCTTCATTTATAACCTTTAACAGAGCATTCTTGTGTGTCTCAGAATTTTGCAGCAAAGAGAGAATGGATATTTGTGCTGGCATCTTGTTTAACTGGTCGATGATCGAATATTCCTTGGCCTGTATTTTTTCGTCCAAAGGTCGTCCGGACCTGTCTCAATAAGGGGTGGCCGATTGGAGGCATGCTTGCTCGATTCAACTAGATGTTCAGGGGTACAGACTCTACCAGTTCTTGTCATACCCTGTGTTGCGACAATTTCTTCAATCTTGACCTTGCCTTTCCTTCTCGTCTCGGCTGTATAGTCCCAAGGTACAACATTTGTATGGAATGGTTGCATGGATGACATCGCCACTAGGACCGGCGCTGCTATCCTTACTTCGAATAGAACATGTGCCTTGGGTGGCAAGACTGCAACCTCAAATAGTGCGGGTGCATTTGCTGGAGGCATGAATTCAACCTCGATTGATACCGGTGTCTTTGCGGATGGCGCTGCTTCAAACTCAAGAGACATGTTCACCTCATCGTCCTCAAACGGTTGGACCTGGACTCTGATTGGATTGAGAGTAATTATTGGTTTCTTTGGGTCATCATCTTTTGTGATCAACCTGATTGATCCCTCAGGATCCGGGTCATCTTTTATTTCAATCATGTGGATACCTCCACCCTTATAGTTTGGTAGAGGGTTATTGCGGACGTTTGGAGCGGGCTCATTTGCCACAATGATCTTGTTATCAATCAAGGATTGTATCTTGTCCTTCAAGGAGCGACACTCATCGATGGTGTGCCCTTTCATGCCGGAGTGGTATGCACAAGACTTGTTTGGGTTAACCCACTAAGAAGGATTCTCAAGGGTTGCAGTAGGGATGTGGGTGACATAACCAGCAACTTTGACCCTCTCATACAACTGGTCGATGGGTTCAACAATGACTGTATATTTTTTTGGAGGTCTGCGATCAAAATTATGTCGGGGTCTAGAGAACTTTTGGTGTGCAGGGGGTGATTGATAATGGGATGGTTGAGTATTATAAGTTTGGTAGATATGAGCAGGTTAGGAGTATCTGGGTGAAGTAGGTTGATATGTAAGAGGTAGAGATGACTGGTAAGTTGGTGGTGGAGCTTGGTATGAAGGTGATGGTGCTTGGTAATTTGGGGTTGGCTGGTATGTAGGTGGAGGTGTTGGATAAGTTTGGTATTTAAGGGGAGAATTGGTCCTTTATGCAATTATCACGGCCCCTACGTCCCTTTTCTTGGACACACCACTGGACTGTAAAGCCTTATTCATAGCTTGCAAAGCTTCGAAGTTTGTAACCATACCATTTTAGTACCTTCCTCAATTCTTTCACCTAATTTGATAATGTCGTAGAACTTGTGGTTCTCAATCATCATCAGTCGTTCATAGTACTGCGAGTCCTGAGCCCGGACAAAGTACTTATTCATTTGCTCCTCTTCTAAGGCAGGTCTGACCTTAGCAGCTTCGGACCTCCAACGAGTAGCATACTCACAAAACGTCTCTGTGGGGTTATTCTTCAAATTCTGGATATAGAACACGTCTGGGCGTTCTCTGTATTAAACCTGAATCTGTCCATAAAGTCAGATGCCGTGCCTAACTAGCTCGACCACTTCTTGGGATCTTGGCTGATGTACCAAGATAATGCATATCCTTTCAAGCTCCTCATGAACAACTTCATGCGGATCCTTTCATCCTTTCCTACTCCAACCAGCTTGTCACAATATGTCCTCAGATGGACCCTTGGATCACTCGTACCATCAAATATTTCGAACTTAGGAGGTTTGTACCCCTCAGGTAGTTTGACATTAGGCTGTATGCAAAGGTCCTCGTAGTTCAGCCCTTTAATTCCTTTGCTTCCCTCAATGCCCTGAATCCGGCTGGTCAACTTCTTAAGTTCCTCGGCTAAGTTCCTGGTAAGTAGGTCCTTTTCATCAGACTTAGGTGTGCATGAGATAGATTGGGTGGAGTGTGGCATGGTCTCCACGTAGATAGGAGTGTTATAGTGGCCTGGTGTATGGGTATGGAAATGGTCGTTTGTGGAGTTTTGAGGTTCTAGGACGAGTAGTGGGGTGTTGTTTGGGGTATGGCAGGTGTTGCATTGGTTCTTTGGTAGAACAGCGTGATGGTGAGATGTGGGATGATTCTGCTGTGTAGGGTATTGAGCATTGGGGAAGTTGATATCTAGGGTATTGAGGGAAAATGACAGGTTTGCCAGATTTTTAACCTGATCAAGTTGTTCCTGGAATTTCAACAGTTTCTGTTCAAGTTGTGACACATTCTCGTTAGGAACCCGAATACCCTGGCCATCAATGGCCTCTACCCGTTTAGCTCTTTTCTCCTTCCTGATGTTGTTTAAATCTTCCATTTTGCCTTTGTTCTTCCCTTTAATGGGAATAAGAGGAGGAGTGGGTGGAGGGCCCCTGGATCTTGTGAAATAAGATGATGATGCCAGAGTGCACGAACTAACTTTTGGGGAAGGGAGTAATAAAACAAAAAATAAAACAAAAGGTAATCAAGTTAGCGAGGATTATAAAAAGTATTGCAATATTTAAACACATAGTGTGGGAATGTAAAACGTGTCCTAATTTGGGAACCTCTTTGTGCCTGAGGTAGGCCTAGCGACCAATAGACTTGGAGAACTTTCAATGCTAATAAATGCTTCATTTTATTGATAAAAATAGACGAATCCCAAACGATACTAAATAAGCAAAAAATAAAAGTCACTAACGGCCATTGACCTTATTACATTCATAAAGCAAAAAGGTAAACTCCTATCTACTTGGTCCCAGAAGGACCTTCCCCAGAATCGACATCTTTGGCTCCTTCAAACAACTTCCTCAATTCACGAAGTCCCAGCAACAGGTATGCTCTGGCTAGATGTCCACCTTCGGTCCCTTCAGCCTTTTGACAGTCTTTAACCCTTTTGAGAAATTTTCCCTCTAGTTCTACTATGCCTCGCTCCAAGTATCCTAGACTTTTGTTGGCACTGATAACCATGTCCTTCCATTCCTCAATCAGCTTCTTGTTGGCCTTTTGTGTCTTGCGGTGTTCGCTCTCACATTCACGGATCCTTTTGCATAGCTGGTTGTACTTGACTTGTGCCCCGGGCTTTTCATCTATAATTCTGTGACCTTGAATGAACCCTGGCTGGCCCAGACCATCCCAATTGTCTACCAACCAACCCAAATAGAAAGGGGTACAACTGGCATGATATCTGTCTGACTCGATGGTGTCTTTCCCCATTACGATCTTGTAGTGCCACATGTGATGGTCTTGGCACTTGTGGGGACTATCATCATTTTGGAAGTCAGCTCGAAGATGGCTCATCTTGTCGACCCTAGGTATGACTTGCTTCCTACCCGCTTGCATCATAACTCGAAGGGGGATGTAAGGGTATGTTCCTGTTAGACCAATCAGTATCAGGAATGGTGCATCTCTAGATCGGGCGATGAACTCCTCTGTCGGAAACCACTCAAACATTCATTGAACCTGTTCTTCAGTCAGATTATCAAAGAGCTCAACCCATCATTTGCATTCTCAGGCTGAGCAAACATATCGGGGATGTAATTCATTCGCTTTGGATGGTGGAAAGCGATGTGATCATCCCAGTACCTTCGCCGAATTTCTTGTCGGTATTCACCCTTCTAGAGATGTTCCATGAGCCAAAGCTGAAGTAGTAGATTGCAGCCTTTGAAGTGTCTCGCTCTTCATTGACACTTCTCTAAGGCTCTGTATATGTCTGCGATGATCATGGGTAAAATACTAAATGTCTGCCCACCAATCCCCTCCATTAGGGTCTTGGTTGCCATAGCCAGCCTGGTATGGATTCTCCCTTTTTTCATTGGAAACACGATCAGACCCAGGAAGCAAAACATGAAGATGAAAACCTTATGATGGATATGTCCCAAGGATGTGATGGCAAACTCGTCATGGTAGGTATGGTATGATTTATTGTGACCGTACCTTTCATACAAGTAGTCAAAATGGATGTACGATTCCCTTAGTTATACCAATTCTGCATTCTTCTTCAAACCCATCATTTTAAGGAAACCCTTGCCCGTGCGGTTCTTAGGTATTAGTAGACCCGGGGTTTCCCACACTAGACTAGCCAGTCCTCCTACCTCCTCTAGAAAAGGTGTCATTTTGATGTCCCCAAAGCGGAACATGGCCCTTTCACAATCCCAAAATAAGGTAGCAGCTTCTATTATCATGTTGTTAGGCTGGATCTCCAAGAGGGATGGTAGGTTACCCAGATATTTTCTGACGAGGGTTTTGTCACTAGAATGTAAATCTTCCTACCAACTTAGAAATCTTGGGTGGATATTGGTGACCATGCCGAATCTGGGGACTTCGTGCCTCATATTTCTACAAGCCAAACAAGGTTAGGCCCTTACCCCAACCAGACTCGACTATTTAATATCAACAATTAGCATGAAACATTTAGTTCTCCAAATAAATGCACATAATGTGATGATGTCCATTTGGGTTTAGAGAAACCAGTGGACTTTGGACAAGACTATCTTAAAGGATCATTATGTGGTCAACATAACTGACCCGGCTAGGTTTGACCATGATGCATGCACAATTCAAACAGAGTAAGGTTTCTATGGGGTTTTAGACTGGTACCCTTGAGCGGATAACTCAAGGGGGAAGGCACAGAAATATCAACTGTACCGCTGATCAACTAGTTTTACCGCAAATAAGCCTTTCCAAATTTAGGGGGTAATGATATAGGAAGGGCGTAACCACTCATCAAGCGTTTCTATAGTATTTGTTTGGCACGAGTGGAGTATGACGTTGAGCATGATTATGCAATAATTAAAAACATGTTGACATGTATTTGCACGTTAAAAAAGCGATAAATACAACAGTTTTATAATTTAAAGCGGCAGTAAAAAAAAAGGAAACAAGAAATATATGTCAGTTTGCTTTTGAAGAAGAAATTAAATGCTTAAAGAAATTAAACAAATAGTTGCACATAGGGAGGTGTACAAATTCACAAAAATGGTATGAAATGGTAAAAGCCTAAATATCCCCAACAGAGTCGCCATGCTATCGCGCCCCCTTTTTCCTTCTCGAAATCGGGTATATGACATTTTTGGTTATGGGACAACTCTCTCCTTTTGGGAAAGGGGGTTTGCATTTTTGAAGAGTTACCACCTAACGATTTAAGGTGCATTAGGACACCTATGAGGTTCATTTATAACTACGCTTGGTAACCAGAGATAGGGTAAGAGCTGGAAATTATCCCAAGGGAAAGGTGTTAGGCACCCCTCAGGATCCACTATTGTGGTTCCTGGCCAAACAGTTTTTGTGAATTTGTACAATTAGCAGATAGACAAGTAGGGCTCAAATAATAGGGGATTTAAGTTTAAATACACAGGTGTAAGAAAACAACTAATGAAAATAAAGTGAGATTTTTGAAAAGAATTACAATCTAAGCATATTCATGAATTTAAAGGGGTGTCCTAAGTTTTTTTATAATATGGATCACATCAATGCAATGCCCGGTATGACACTCCTCAAAGAAGGGCTACACGTGGTATTAACGCACCGGTCATCATATCCATATCTACCCTTTCCCGCCCCGTGAAGGTAATTAAAGCGAGGGTTGGTCTCAACCCCTATTGCATGCTGTTACTCGTCCCTTCCTATCAGTCCCGGAGGAATTTAGGACTTCTATCCTATAAGGGGAGGGGGGTTCTAGGCAGACCCTTAAGTTTAAAGGAAAAATAGTAGGCGACAAATAAGAAAACATAGAACTGCATTTTGGAGGTAAACACAGGAAATAAATAGAAGGCTCAGATATACCTCCACAAGTAATACACATAAACAGCTTGACTCATACCCAATTAAGGTCTAAATTCAGATCCTAAGCATGGTATCTAAGTGATAACTGCAGAACCAGATTTATTACATGACTCAGAAAAGAAGTTCGAATCAGGCTTGCCTACTGATTTTAACACGTTGATAGTTAAACACTAATCACAAAGACGGTTCTGGTTTTATTTAAAGTTGATTGCCTAAGGCCTGCCTAGGTGCGGAATACAGATGACTGTAGGGCAGGTTTTTAAAGCGAACTCTTGAATCCTTATAGGCATGATATCTAATGACAAATCAAGGCAGTTTTTGAAAGAACTTACTTTAGAGAACATAAACCATTAATTAAACCAGTTTCGAAATGAACTAAAATGCGGACTGGGTTGATTTATTTAAATTAAACTAGTTGAGATCTATAGGCAGCTTTTCTAGAGTTATTCCCTATAGGCATGACATCTAGTTGTTTAACAATGATTTCAGAGACTTTGCAGGCATGATGACCAATGAAAGAAAACATGTAACACTTGTTATAACATAAACTGGATTAAATTATATGCTATAGGTATGACATCTATTAGTTGTTCTCTAAGATTAACTTGCGTTCAGGCTATTATCCGTTGAAGATTCGAGAGATAGATATCCCGAAGATTGCTTTCTCGGTATGGTCATTAGGAGTTCCTTGTGATGCCATTTAGGCTGACCAACGCCCCAGCAACATTTATGCATTTGATGCGTAGTGTATTTCGTCCTTATCTTGACTCTTTTGTCACTGTGTTTATTGACGACATTTTGGTGTACTCCCGGAGTTGGGAGGATCATGAGCAACACCTGAGAATTGTGCTTTAGACCTTGAGAGAAAAGAAACTATATGCAAAGTTCTCAAAGTGTGAGTTATGGTTAGATTTAGTGGCATTTTTCTGTCATATAGTGTCGAGTGATGGGGATCAAGGTGGACACGAAGAAGGTAGAAGTAGTGTACAGTTGGCCCAAACCGTCCTCAACTACAAAGATCTGGAGTTTTCTTGGTTTGGAAGGGTATTACCATCGATTTGTTGAGGGATTCTCATCTAATGTAGCACCTATAACCAGCCTGACCCAGAAGGATGCTCCGTTCAGGTGGATAGAGGAATGTGAGGAAAGCTTTAAAAGTCAAGACAGCTTTGACTACAACCCCAGTATTGGTATTGCCTATAGGTTCAAGGTCTAATACTATTTATTGTGATGCATCGTAGATTGGTCTCGATGTGATGTTAATGCACAACCGTAGGGTGATTGCCTACGTGTCCAAATAGCTGAAGGTGCATAAAAAAACTATCATGTTCACGACTTTGAGTTAGCAGCTATTGTTCATGCCTTGAAAATTTGGTGACACTATTTGTACGGTGTCCCTTGTAAGATCTACACTAATCACCGGAGTTTGCAACATCTGTTCAAACAAAAGGATCTTAACATGCATCAGCGGAGATGGTTAGAGCTGCGTAAGGATTATGATATCACTATTTTATACCATCTCGGGAAGGCCAATGTGGTGACCGATGCCTTGAGTCACACGGTAGAGAGTTTTGGGGAGCTTAGCATATTTACTAGCAGCAGAGAGGCCATTGGCATTTGATGTTCAGGCCTTGGCCAACCAGTTTGTTAGATTGGATATTTTTGAGCCGAGTCAAGTTTTGGCTTATGTGGTCTCCCCGTCTTCTCATTATGATCGTATCAGGAAGCATCAGTATGATGACCCCCATCTACTCATCCTTAAGGACACGGTTCAACATGGTGATGCTAAGGAGGTCACTATTGGAGATGATGGTACATTGAGGATGCAGGCAGGCTATATGTGCCCAATGTAGATGGTTTGCATGAGTTGATTCTTTGAGAGGCTCACAGCTCGCAGTACTCTATTCATCCGGATGCCACGAAGATGTATCAGGACTAAAGGCAACATTATTGGTGGAGGAGAATGAAGAAGGACATAGTAGAATATGTAGCTCAGTGCCTAAATTTCCAGCATGTGAAGTATACACATCAGCGGTTAGGTGGATTACTTCAGAAGTTAGAGATCCCAGAATGGAAATGGAGTGGATCACTATGGATTTCGCTGTTGGACTCCTACGGACTCAACGGAAGGTTGATGAAGTTTGGGTGATTGTGGATAGGCTGACCAAGTCAGCTCATTTCATTCCTGTGATGACTACTTATTCTTCTGAGTAGCTGGCTCGAGTTTATATCCATGAGATTGTCAGGATTCATGGCGTGCCAGTATCTATCATCTTTGATCAGGGTACACAGTTTATATTATGGTTCTCGAGGTTCATACAGCATGGGTTAGGTACATGAGTTGAGTTGATCATAACATTTCACCCTCAGATGGATGGACAGTCCGAGCATACTATTCAGATACTAGAGGATATGCTCCATGCGTGTGTGATGGAGTTTGGATGTTCTTGGGATCAGTTCTTGCCACTTGTAGAGTTTGCCTACAACACAGTTATTCGTCCATCATTCAGATGGCATCGTATGCGGCTCTATATGGTAGGCGGTGTCGGTCCCCATTGGGTTGGTTCGAGCCGGTGAGTCTAGGTAATTAGGCACAGAATTGGTCTAGGATGCGTTGGAGAAGGTAAAAGTGATTTAGGATTGACTTCACATAGCCTAGTCCAGACAGAAGAGTTATACGAATCTGAAGGTTTGATGTTGCATTCATGGTTGGAGAGCGGGTCTTGCTCTGGGTTTTGTCTATGAAGGGCGCTATGAGGTTCGGGAAGAAGGGAAAGCTGAGCCCAGGGTTCATTGGTCCATTTGAGGTGTTGCGGTGAGCTGGGGAGGTTGCTTATAAGCTTGCCTTACCTCCCAATCTAGCAGGAGTTCATCCTATATTCCATGTTTCTATGCTCTGGAAGTATCACAGTAATCCATCTTATGTGTTGGATCTCAGCTCAGTCCAGTTGGACAAGGATCTTTCTTATGTTGAGAAGCAGGTGTCTATTTTGGATCGGCAGGTTTGAAAGCTGAGGTCAAAGAACATTGCTTCAGTGAAGCTTCAGTGGAGGCATCAGCTGGTCGAGGAGGCGACTCGGGAGACAGAACATGATATGCGCAACCGTTATCCTCATCTTTTCACCACTTCAGGTATGTCTCTATGCTTGTACGAGGATGAACGATTGTTTAAAGAGGGGGAGGATGTAATGACCCGACCAATCGTTTTGATAGTAATAGCCCCAATTACCTATTTACTGCTTCCCCCGTATTTTTTTCTGCTTATATGACTTGCCGAGAGGTTTTGTTTTTGGTTTCGGAGTGTTTTGGGACACTTAGTCCCTAAAATAGAAGCTTAGGTCTTAGGACTTTGACCGTAGTCGGAACTATATGAAGACTTCTGGAGTTCTGTCGGTTCCGTTAGCTCTGTTGGGTGATTTTGGACTTAAGAGCATGTCCGGACTATGAATTTGAGGTCTGTAGCTGATTTAGGCTTGAAATGGCGAAAGTCAAAATTTTGGAGATTTTTATCGAAAGTGGACTTTTTGATATCGGGGTCAGATTCCAATTCCGGAAGTTGGAGTAGGTCCATAATTTTGAATATGACTTGTGTGCAAAATTTGAGGTCAATCGGGCGTGGTTTTATAGGTTTCGACATCGGTTGTAGAAATTAGAAGTTTCAAGTTCATTAAATTTGGATTGGAGGGTGATTCATGTTTTTGTTGTTATTTGATGTATTTTAAGGGCTCGACTAAGTTTGTATGGTGTTTTAGGACTGGTAGGTATGTTTGGTTGAGGTCCCGAGGGCCTCTGGTTGATTTCGGATGGTTAACAGGTCATTTTGGACTTACGAAAGATTGCAGATTTTTGGTGTTCTTCAGTTCTGGTTTCCTTCTTCGCGTTTGCAAGAGAAGTCCCGCGTTCGTGAAGAGGAACCAGTGGCAAGTGAGATTTTGTGCTTCGTATTCGCGAAAGAGGTCCCGTGTTCATGAAGCACTAGGGTAGTTGGACTACACGTTCACGATGGAGGCCCCGCGTTCGCGTAGAGAAACTAGCAGCTGGGTCCCCAGGCCCTTTTGCCTACGCGTTCGTGATGTTGGTCCCGCATTTGCATAAGGTTAAGTTGAATGACCTTCGCGTTCACGACAAGAGCATCCCATTCGCAATAAAGGAATTCTGGGCTGGAGAAAGTTGCTCTTCGCGAACGTGAGGGGTCTTCCGCTTTCGCAACGAAGTGATGCCTGGGCAGTATTAAACATTTCAAAATTGAGGGTTTGGCCATTTTTATCAAAACTTGAGTTTGGGAGCTCGGATTTGGATGAGATTTGAGAGATTTTCAAAGATATCGATTGGGTAATGATTCTACACTTGATTTTTGTTATATATCACTAATCTAACATTAATTCCACCTTTTGATTTTGGATTTGGGTTGAAAATTTGGGAAAAATGGGAAGAAGTTCTTCAACTAAGATTTTTGGGTTTTTATTGAGATTTTTATATCAGATTTGGATAATTTTGGTACGATTGAACTCATGAGTGAATGGGTGTTCTTATTTTGTGACTTTTACCCAATTCCGAGATGTGGTCATGGGCCAACTTTTTGGGGCGATTTTCTAATTTCTTGCTTAAATGTTGATTCCATTAATTAGATTAGTTTCTTATAGTTTTATTTATGGTGTTTAATTGCTTTTGGCTAGATTTGGGCCATTCAGAGTCAGATATTCGTGGAAAAGGCATTGTTACCGATTGATTGAGCTTGATTCGAGGTAAGTGGCTTGCCTATCCTTCGTGGGGGAACTCCCTTAGGATTTGGTACTATTCTGATATGTGAGCACCGTGGACGTGAGGTGACGAGTGCGTACATGGGCTATTTGTTTTTCTTATTTGAGTTATACCAATATGTGTAGTTATCCTTTTTAGCCTATAATAGTATGTCTATGTGCCTTAAATGCTTATCTGAACTTTGTGCAATATGCTTTGTGGACTTCCTGCTTTTTTCTTGACTAGTACTTAGTCTAAACTGTAGGATTTCTTGCTATAACTATTATTTTTATTGTTTGAGATGGGTATTTACTTTGGGACTATGGGACGGTATCCCGGGAGATCCCCCTGCACATTTACTTTGGGACTATGGAACGGTATTCTGGAGATCCCCTGCATATTTATTTTGGTACTATGGGATGGTATCTCAGAAGATCCCCCTGCATATTTACTTTGGGACTACGAGACGATATCTCGGGAGATCCCCCTGTACATTTACTTTTGGGACTACATGATGGTATCTCGGGAGATTCCCTATTGTTACTCCTGTGTATTGTACTATTATTCTTCTGTGACTTTCTTTGGTTAAATTTCAGTCTCTTTTTACTCTGCGCTATTTTATTCTATCTTTTCTTTTATGTATATACCAGTATGGCCCTGACCTGACCTCGTCAGTACTCGACCGAGGTTAGGCTTGGAACTTACTAGGTACTGTTGTGGTGTAATCATGCTACTCTTCTGCACTTGTTTACGTGTGTTGATCCAGGTACTTCCTACCAGCCTCGCTTTTAGTTGCATAGTTTCTGCTGCTCCGGAGACTTCAAGGTACATGTACCCGTGTTCGCAGACCTTGGAGTCCCCCTTTATCTCTTTTGTGTTGGTTCTTCCTTTACTTCTTTTAGATACGGGTGTGTAGAACAGTTAGAAAAATTCTTAGAAGCTTGTGACTTATGGTGTTCCAGGTCTTGGGAGAATTCTATATACATTTTGAGAGTTGGTTATTGTACATGCCGAGCGGCATTTCTTTCGTTTATTTAAATATCTATTGCTCTTAGTTGTTTAGGTTTGCTTTCATTGTTGGTTATTTTCTGCAAATATTAGCTTACCTAGTCGTAGAGACTAGGTGGCGTCACGATAATTTCGGAGGGAGGATTGGATCGTGACAATAAGATAGATCCGAGTCACTCCCAAACCTTTTGGTTCTCCTCTAAACCATTCCATTAAGTCCAAACAATATATATGTACTTATCCAAAGGCTTTAAATTTGAAAGAAAGTGCAATATCATAAAAGTCAATCCCAAGTCAAACTTGTAAACTCTAAGTTCTTCAAATTGCCAACTTGCAACCAAAACTGTCAAATCCTTACCGAACCACTCGAGACTCGAACCGAACATACATACAAGTACAAAATTATTATACAAACCTATCGGGTCCTTCAAATCACCAATTCGAGATCGTTTACCTAAAATGTTGACTTTGGTCAACTCTCGTAACTTAAGGCCTCTAGTTAGGAATTAATTTTTCAAATCATTCCGTACCTCTTGGAACAAATCACCCATACTAGCAAGTCATAAATCACCAAATGAACCTACAAAAAGTCTCAAATCACAAAACAGAATGCTAGAACTCTAAAAAATGTGTTGGGTTGTTATAGCAAGCATTAAAGACATACCCCAGTTTTAGTCATTGGCTACCACTTGTTCATGGTAGCCTAGAATCTTGTATCTCTATTTATGTATATTCCAACTGATGATGTATTTTTCATTAGATCAACTTTATATTCCTATTCTTAGTTGCTTATGACTTGTGATACTAGTTCTTGGGGTAGTTTGTATCAAATTTATTCCACATCTTATCATATAATAACTTATGTTGTGGATTATACTCGTGTTGGATAGTTTCATAGGGGGTTAGGTTATGTGACATCATGAACTAGTGGTATTGTAAGATCCCATAAATGTTTGCCAAAAATTGAAGTCTTTAATGTGCCAAGAACAAGCTAAGGTAGGTTTCGTGATCCGAAGATTGGCTTTGTGGATCTCACAATGCGTCGTGAAGTGGAAAAAAGAACTATCTCAAGAGAGTGACTCTGCGATTAATTATGCAGACCGTAAATCCGTTTCGTGGACTATAGAATCATCCGACATTGGGTCAGAAGGGAACTAGTTATGGGGCTAATTTCGCGGGTGGATTATGCGGGCCGTATATCAGTTTTACGGGCGGCAGATCCAGTGCGAAAGTGGTTAGACCACCTAAGGAATTTTTGAGTCGATTTTGCGGTCCATTATGTAGATTGTAGAATAGAAATATGGTCCGCAAAATTGCCACATATTCGAATAGTACATTTCAAAATTTGGAATACCAGCTAGTGGTCACTTTCATGGACTGCATGACTTATATGCTGTCCTTTTTGAGGCTGCAAATCTGTTTTTGATGGGCATTTTCTGAGAAATTTCCTACCCGACACTATTTCTAAAAAAGGCTTAGAGGGTGATTTAGAAAGGGATGTTACTATTTTGAGGGAGAGAACTAGCCTAGAGAGACAAGGAGGAGCTTAGACACTTCTACACTTCAAGATTTGTTTTGTTAGCTTGATTCTTGGAATTAAAAAGAGCAATTTACAAGGTCTTCTACTATCAAGGTAAGCTCATCCCAAGCTCACAAGAAACTTTTAATAATGCAATAAAATATGAAAATTTGGTTTAGGTGCTTATGGGATGGTGATTGGAAGCCATAAGCTCCCAACATTGTATACTCTTGTTCTGAAAAATAGGGAGATGAGGTTATGTGATGTAGGTGTTGTTTGGGCATAGTCAGGTTAACATGCATGCATTTTGAAGGTCACCCACTATCTAAGGAGGATTATGGGTGTTAATGTCGCCATGGAAGGAGGACGAGGGATGAAAACATCCTACCACTAAAGCTAGCATAGGGCTATGCACTCTAAATAGTCGATAAAATGCCTAAACGATTTTAAAACATAGAAATTCTCACATAATATTGGTTCAATTCAATATTGTGATGTATATTCAAGTATAACAAGCAGTGGGATGTAGTAGGATCCAGAAGGAAGCTCAATTAAGTCATGTTTTGCTAAGCTCTTTCATCTAATTGGATTCCATGAACTCCTTTATGTAAAATTATGTTGCTCAAGATCCTAATGCTTTAGTCTAAAAATTGTTTAAACTTATTGAATTACCAAATACATATGAACTCTACTCATGTCACATTTACTATAGTTGTATCCCCTTCTAAATGATGCTTTAATGGCTTTAAGCTTTGATGTATACCTGTATTTGTAGATATGACCTTCCAATGCTGTTAAACACATTTTCATGCCTTTAATAGGCCCGTGTTATATGAATAAAATGAAAGAAAGAACATGATATGCCGCCATTAAGCCAAGAATAAAGCATACGATGTATGTCCAAAAGTGTAAACGAACAAAAGGTCATATGAAATGCTATAAAGAAATATTTTTGGGAGATTTATTATATAACCGAAAAGGTATAGGTCACAAGGGACTTTACCCGAAACTACACATGTCAGGTAGGAAGACGAATGGGAATGTGTCCATTCGTACTATGATGAGATTATGCCCCTTAATTTGGATGAATGTATTTCTAGAAAATTTATGTCGATCCCCATGACATTATAATGAGACGTCTTAGCCGATCAGATGCCATGCCACACACATGGTAGTATTAAGTTTTTAAGTCAGTAATTAATGTTCTCCCAACAAAAAATGATAATATTTTATTTGAATGTTTTAACTCATGTACACTGTCTTCTTATTTCACAACATGTTATTTTTCTCATTCCTACTTATTTGTTCATTTACCTTGATTCTTTTTTTTTCATGTTGGCATCCCATCTTATGTGAGGGATTTAGCTTTACATATTAGTACCATTTCATATGTACTAATATTCCTTTTGTCGGGGATGATGGATCTCTAATGGATGCAGGTGGTACCTCAGTAAGTAGAACACATTCTCGATAGGCGTGCACCCCTCTTCAGGTGACTTCAATGAGCCATAGTTTTACACCTGTGGCCCTTATGTTGTATCTTTATCTTTTGTACATTATATTTGGGCATAGCTGGGGCCTTGTCACATGCATTTGCTTACTTTACTCACGATAGTTTATAGTCTCAACAAATGGTGTGTTGGGAACGTTTGATACTATTTTTGCCATTATGCCTTCCCTTAAACTCTTGAATTGTAATGTTTTGTTGTGGATAATGAGTTCTTCAAGTAATGAAAAATCAGTGTTGTATATTTCGATCTTCTTGAAATATCATCTTGTTATATTATCTACATAAAAACTTGTATGGGTTAATGGTAGATAATAGATACTACGCCGGCTAGCTTAACTGGGTTACCTCAGTTGAGCGCCAATCCCGCTTCCCAAGGTCGGGACATGACAAGCTTGGCATCATAGCCTCAGGTTGTAAAGTAGACTAGGATGTCGCGGAGTCATGTCTAGTAAATTCAATCTTACCGTGTGTTGTCACATCTATAATTCAGAGGTTACCCTGGCATTTAGGAATCTTATCCTTTTACAATACTCTACATTGTGCGATAGAGCTAGATTGTAAGCCTATCTTTTAACTAGTGCGTTATTCCAATTTTTAGAACATGGCACCCAAGGAAGTCAAAGAGTAGCCAAAGGGCTAATGCCACCCCAAGAGTGGCAGCTAATGCAGTTCCCGATGCTACGAGTGTCCACACAAGGAGTGGAGGTACTCCCCTAACTAGTACACCTTCTACTTCTAGCAACCCTGCGGAGATTCCGATTGAGAATGCACATACACCTTCTCTAGTTGATACTCCAACTCTACCTCCAACTTCAGTCTTCGGCCCTAGTGTTTCTTATGTAGACCTCAGGGGATCCATTCCGTTGTTGACTTATATTGTGGCTTCCCAAGCCTAGCGACTGAATGCCATATCCACTTCTTCCAGCCATCAAGGGGTGAACAAGTTCCTTTAGTTTGATCCTCTAGTTTTCATGGGTACTAAGCCTGAGAAGGACCCACAGAAGTTCATTGATGATGTGCAAAAGACCTCCATGTTATGCATTCCACAAATTCAGAAGCCGTGGAATTAGCCTCTTATCGCATAAAGGAAGTGGCATATGCTTGATATGAGATGCGGGAAGAGTGTTGTGACCCCTCAAGCAAAGTGGAATGAGTTTGCTGATGCTTTCATTGACCATTTCCTGCCTACTAAGATTAGAGCAGCCCGTGCAGTGGAGTTTGAGAATCTAATGCAAGGGAGTATGAATGTGTGGGATTATCACATGAAGTTTGTGGAACTTTTGAGGTATGCTCTTTAGGTGTTTCCTACCATGGAGGCTAGGATGCATCGGTTTGTACAAGGCCTTAGTCATCTGGTCATCAATGAGGCCGCTACAACTACCTTGATGTCTAATATTAATTATGGGAAGATAGTGGCATTTGCCAAGCCACAAAGACCCAAAAATGGAAAAGCATAATCGAAAGAGATAGCAACAAGAAGGCCTAGTCTACGTGCAATTTTTGTGGTCCTTTCAATGGTGGTGGTGGAAGAGCATTGCTTGGGAGAGGATCAATTGGACCTTCACAGTCAGCTGTATAGTCATCAGCAAGTGCACTATCTTCAGGGCCCAGTCAGTATCAGTGCGGCCATTTCAGGCCAAGAGGGGATCTTCTCAACAGGGCAAGTCTAGCGGAAACTCAGCCTTATCAAAGACCCTTATGTGCTAGGTATAGGTAGAAGCACCCAGAGATTTGCTGCATGGCACAAGTCATATGCTATAGATGTGGACTCAGAGGTCATATCCAGAGGAATGTCTTCAAGCAGAAGGAGTTGAATCTAAGGCAAAGGAGATGGCTTGAGTATGATTATCACATAAACATTCTCTATCCTCCGGGGAAGGCCAATGTGGTGGCTAATGCTCTTAATCGGAAATATATGGGTAGTTTGGCTAACTTGAAGGCTTACTAAAAGTCGATGTCCAAGAAGTTAACTGGTTGGCCAACTTGGGTATTAGGCTCGCAGACACCAGGGAGCGAAGAGTGATTGTGCAAAATAGAGTTGACTCACATCTAGTAGTGGATGTTAATGAGAGACAATATGACAATCTGTTTCTGGTGCAATTCAAGGAAGGAATTCATAAACACGAGATGATGACTTTAACTCTTGGTGTGAATGATGGTACATTGAGGTAGCAAGGGCAGTAATGTGTCCTAAATGTAAACGGCCTCAAAGAGTGAATCATGATCGAGGCTTATAGTTCCAGGTATTCTGTTCACTTAGGCTCTAAAAAATGTACCATGGTATCAAGGAAATTTATTGGTGGAATGACATGAAGAGGGATATAATAGACTTTGTGACTTGATGTATGAATTGCCAACAGCTGAAGGTCGAGCACCAAAGGCTCGATAGTTTGGCACAAAATATAGAAATTCTAGTGTGAAAATGGGATATGATCAATATGGATTTTACAGTAGGCCTACCTCGTACACCTCATAAGTTTTAGAAAATGTTGCATGCTTGCACCCTTGACTTCAAGAGTAGCTGGGATTATCGTCTACCGCTCACAGAGTTTACCTATAACAACAACTACCATGAGAGCATCTAGATGGTGCCGTTTGATGCACTATATAGTAGGAGATGTAGATCCCCCATTGGTTGGTTTGAAGTTAGTAAAGCAGAATTGATTGGGCTAGACCTTGTGTATCAAGTTATGGAGAAGGTCAAGATCATCAAGGAGTGGTTGAAAATCACTTAGAGTCGCCAAAAGTCTTATTCAGATATGCAACATAGAGATTTGGAGTTAAAAGAAGATGAGCGGGTATTCTTGAAGGTTCCCCCCATGAAAGGAATAATGCAGTTGAGGAAAAAATAAATGTTGAGCCCGAGGTACATTGGACCTTATGGAACTTTGCAAAATGTTGGCCAAGTAGCTTATAGGTTTGAATTACCTCAAGAACTATCTTCCATACATTGTGTTTTTCACGTGTCAATGCTAAAGAAAATGATTGGTGATCTGTCACTCATTATCCCTCTGAGGGGTATTGAGATTAATGATAATTCAACTTTTGAAAAAGTCCCCATTTCTATCCTTGATAGACAAATTCGTAAGTTAAGGAACCAGGAGATTGCATCCGCCAAAGTAGTTTGGCAAAAACAAAAAGTTAAAGAAGCCACCTGGAAGGCAGAGGAAGATATGAAGAAAGGATATCCCATTTTGTTTGTAGAGCTAGTTGGCCATCTTTGAATATAGTAGAAATTTCTTTTCTATGCATCATGTTTTGAGCCTACAAAGCTTATGTTAATGTGCCCCTAACGACAATGAAATAAATATAATGTTATGGTGGATGATGCTTGTCACGAACCAAACTCCAACCAAGGGATCATAATGGCGTCTAAAACTGATTGCTAGGAAAGCCAGCTGTCATGAACCATATTCTCAATCAAAGGGTCGTGATGGCTCCTAACACTATTTTCTAGGCAAGTCAACACTTAACAGAAATAAAGAAAAAATATGGGGCATAAAAAAATGATATCATAATAAAAGATAAACCTCAATATTGTATAACAAGACTAAAACCAACATCCGTCTAAAATTCCCATAACTAGTGTCTCTAAGTACAGGAGCTTCTATAGAATTACTAAATATAATGCTTGAAATGGTAATTACACTATTTGATTGTTACACCATATTTTCGTATGTAAAAGTATGTCGTAAGTCAATTAATGTAAGCTTAGAAATGAGATCATTTTTAAAAGTACATAAAGTAAGTTAATCATGTTATCTTGAAGGTTACAAATATTTAATATCATGAATAAGAAGTTCCAAGAGGGTTAGAAGGCTTAGAAGCTAAACAAATTGAAGAAAATAAGTTTTGTCAAAACTTGACAAGTTGGAAATGTTATAACATGTATTTTTGGGGTGAGACTAGGGTGATTAACACGATAAAGAAGTTACATTATGAATTATTTTAGTCATATCATAGTCGTGTGTTGTGTTTCGAAGTCAAGCGAGTTGTGAAACAAAATTTGGCAAAGGGCATCACAAGTTACATTCATAAATATGCTGAAAATTAGGTCAAATATATCTGAGCTTTTCTCCACATATATTTGGGGTTACAGGGTGATCCACCCATCAAATTGAATATCTATGAGTCTAGTTTTCAATGCATTAAACCGTTTGTCAATATGATATCAAAGTAGAGAGATATTTGTATTTTTGCGAGACTGAGCAGACTGCATAGGTGACAAATAAGTGTGTCACCAACTTGCTTAAATGAAAGGACCAATTATGTCCAAAAAGGGGCTAGTTGGAGGTCACCAAAGAGCCCTTTTAAGTGATGATTTCATTCATATATTTCACTCATTATAGAGCCAAAAATCAGAGATACACCCTAGCAAACGTCTCCCAAAAAATTCAACATAAAACCCTAAATGATTTTCTCTTCTTTTCAAGTTTTAGTTGGAGGAAAACCTAAGAGTTGAAGAACTAAGTTAGGAGCTGAGATCTTCACCAAATAAGGTACATATACTTCCCTCTTTCATCCCTTTTTATGCTGGAAAGGTAGATAAATTCATTCCACAATAGTAAGAACTCACATGATGGTGATCGGAAGCCGTGAGTTCGAGTTGTTCAACTGGTAGTGGATTATTTTGTGGGTTGTTCCGTGTTGTTGTTGGGTTGTCTCTTTTGCTACTATTTTATGGAGTTTTCGAGGAGAAAGGGTGTGGAGAAATACCATATAATTTCGGGCTGGTGGGCTGGTTGTTCATCGTTACATTTTTAGGTTATTTGACACTACTATAGTTGTCGTTTTGTGTATGAAGTGATTAAGGAGTGTTGGGCTGTTTTGTGGTATTTTGTGGTGGATATAAGGTTGGAAAAAATATGTATATATGTTGTTATTGATGTGTTATTATTGTTTTTGGTGTTATCTCGAATTGAGAGAAAGTAAAGATTATAGGGGAGATGCTGCCCGTTTTAATATAAAATAAGCTTGTTGTTCGATGTATGATAGTTGCATCTTTCGTAGCTTAGCGATAGACTTATTATCGTTGTTGTAGATTAAAGTGCAACGAGACGAGTTCAACATGGTTATTGGACAGATGGTAATAAGGTATGTTAAGGCTAAACCTTTCCTTCATTTTGACATGATCCTGTAACTAGATGCGTTTGATAACAAGACATAAAGAGAAGTTCGTTTCCCTAAACTTATGTACATTATCTTAGTCTTACAATTTACAGTATTCTCCCTTATCGGGACCTTATATTCAGTTTAGTATTGTCTTCTTTCGGTCAAGAGCAAAGGGTATATACTTGTTTCCATTTTCTTTAAATACTTTTTTAAACTTTTTTCCTTTTTCCTTTCCACTGGTGTAATTTTGAAAAGTAGCCAAAACACCACAAAAGTGGGTATTTGTGCAAATCAGCAAAAGAACGCACCAAACTATAATCTATTTTTATATCCAACGCACCAAATAAACATTCTTGAATCGTTTGTGCCATAGAAGAGAGGCACTGTAGATGAAGTTCACAACTAAGTATAAAACGTCCATCGAGTAACAAGCCAGCACTATATGGTACCTGCATTGGAATTTGACTTAATTCGGATTTGCGAGCGCTCCTAATAAAGGCAACTTCATAGACAACGCTCGAACCCGAAATATGTAATTAAGGATGAATGAGCACTATACTTGTAGTTCCTCGGACCACAAGAGCAACTTAATCAGAAGCTAAGTGAATCTCTACTTAAGATGGAAACAAGTGTATTATTACAACTACCATACCAGAGTACTATTACACAAACCAAAATATTTAGTAATATGTCTTTAGACATAAAGGCACAGATTTTACCTGAACGAAAATTAGAACAATACATATATATCAATCGACATAATTGCAAAGAGGTGCAGCTCGATGGATTGCTCAGACCTGATTTATGGCAAGAAGAGGTGCAACACGACGTATTGCTCAGACTTGTTGATGGCAAATCTCATCGAATTCTCTTTTTCGGCACCGGGTGCCGATTATGCCTCGCCAGGTTTGGGGCGTGACAAACTTGATATCAGAGAAGTTCTATCCTAGGGAATCTACAAGACGTGTCTAGTAGAGCCCTGTTTATATATGTGTTGTGCACCACATTATATAAATAGGAAGGTACAAAGCATTAAGGAGTCAATTACCCTTTTTTCAAATCCAAATCGTGCTATAGAGCTGAGTCACAAGAGTTTGAGCCACGACTTATGTTTGCTAATTGTTGACGATCAACTTTGACCCTGCCTTTTAAAATTAATTTATTTATATTTAATGATTTACAATAAATGTGTTGAAAATATTTTCTAACCAATAATACCTATTTTTATAAATAAATAAAAAAATTATTAACTAGTAGTGTTAAAATTAATAATTTAGTATTATATAACTATAAAATATATCATACTTTCCATTTTGAGATTATTAAAATAACATTTATATACATTACATAGGTTTTATAATTAATAATTTATTATTAATTTTTTTAGTTAATTAGCCTACTATTTCAACGGTCCGAAATTAACGTCATAATTTTGAAAGTAAAGTATTTTTATAAGAAATTAATTACAGTAATTACTAGTGTATTTGATAGTTATAATTTCTACTATATTTTATTGAAAGTAATTAAGTTTATTTAAATTAATTTTAAAAATGTTAAAAAGTAAGAAAGCCTACAATTGCAATTTCTTATTTAAATACAAAGCGGCTACCATTTAAATCATACTCAACAAAAAATACCAAGCCCAAATGGGTCTGACCTAGTCCAAACATTCCATCTCATTCCACTTTGGCAATCCGTGCCACTCTCTTTAAACCAATTAAAAGTAGCCATGTCACCGTCCCAATTTACTCACAAAACAAACACAGCCCATCCTGATCGTTGATTCATATCATCAACTGACCAGGATTAACCCCGTTTTCCCATTTATTTAAAGAACCGGTCTTGTTTTATCTCCACCATTGAATCACAAGAATCCAAAGGCCATCGATTTTTTCCCATTAAATTATTTTAAAATTCCTAACTCTTAAAATATCGGAGCCATCGATCAAATGATTTAACGGCTCACGTTCCATCTCTCATTCTTAACCCTAGAGACGAACTAAACCTAACCAAGCCTAAAATCATTTCCCTGTTGTCCCACCCGCCCCTTTTTGTTACACTCGCAATATTACGATGATGTTACATCCTGCAGTATTACATTACGATGATATTACATTTTGAAGTATTAAGTTACGACAACGTTGCACCCTGCAGTATTACATTATAGTGATGTTACACTTTACAATATTAAGTTACGATGAAGTTGCACCCTGTAGTATTGTACGTTGAATTTGTCGTAAGGTACTTGACATTAGTCCAAGTAAAAGATTATTTGGAGATTATAAGGATTATGCTATTTCACAAGTGATGAGTAAATTCGTGAAGGTGAAAGGGGAAGCAAGTCAAAGAAAATGAATTTTCGTCAAAGTTCAGCATTTTAGGGTAAAATATGGCCCGAGCTAAAATACCCGATATTTATGGACTAGTGCCATACAATGTACTACATGACCATAAGACAAACAAGGTATGTTAAAAGAGAATAGCATTATAAGTAAATTGATATAATTCTTAATTATGTTAATATTTGGTTAATTGTGAATTTTTGGAGGAAGATTAGTAATTAATTAAAGTGTTTGGTGGATAAGATTAAGGGGGAACATCATTCTAAATGTGGCAGCCCCTAAAATCTTATAATGTGACTCTTAAAATGCCTAAGATTGGTGTTACAATTGAAGGATGAGGTGGCTTAGTCATATAAAGTTTAAAAGATCTCTTAAAATAGCAAGAATTGAGATGCTTATGAAAAAGCTACAAGAAACACTCCCTTTCAGCAAAATTGATATGGAATTATACTACTTAATACTATAGCAACTCCTTCAAAATGTTAGCAATGTGAATTTTGCTACAAAAATCATACAAGACTACGTAATGTTATGGCAATGGGATTTTGTGGTTCTAAAAAAGTACATTGTAATCTTTCTCAAGAATATCATACGGATTTTTCTCTACTCCGATCTTGCCGTTACGTGTTTTGTCGCAATTGACGTGGGTTAGAGGGATTGCTAAGAGAATTCGCTAAGGTATGTTAAGGCTATTTCTTCTTTCTTTTGGCATGATCTATACGACACAAACGAAACGAGCAAATGCACAAATTTCATAAATGACTCTATTAATAGAAGTATTAGAGATATCTATGTTCTTGAATTTTCATGTGTCATAATATTCTATCATCTGTTCATGGGTCTTAGAAAAATACGAAAGTTAAAAAGAGTTTACTTTATGATATTACTTAAAGGCAAAATGATCTTATGACATTCCGAAAGATTTTATTAACGTTACTTTTCATGCATTGCATTCATGTACATTGACCCATGACTAGATGGCATTATATATACATATACATATATATATATAAATGGGATATGTGAAAGGTTATGGTGTTATATACGCACCACCACCTGATCAGCTAGTATACGTTGATGATTTTTCCCACAGTGGCCGAGATGATATGATGGGACGCCATCAGAGGCTGATGATGTTATGAAACATGTACCTATGCACGACATGACATTCATATGCATATGCATGACACTATAATTATTTCATGATTTACAAAGTTATCCAGACTTATAGGTGGAGTTATTTACTCTATATTTCCTCCATGTCTATTATGTACTTATTTATGTGTCTTACATACTCAGTACATTATTCGTACCGACGTCCCTTTTTGCCTGGGGACTCTGCGTTTCATGTCTGCAGGTCCCGATAGACAGGTCGAGAGCTCTCCAAATAGGCTATCGGCTCAGCGGAAGATGTTGGTGCACTCCATTTGCTTCAGAGTTGCTTGTTTGGTTAGTATGAGGTAGATGTGTATTGTTTGGTATGGCGAGATTCTATCCCGACCTTTATGAAAATTATGTATTCTTAGAGTTTTGTAGATAGATGTCATGTACGTAAAAGATCGTGTGGCCTTGTCGGCCTATGTTCAGTGTTCAAGTGGTTATTTTAGTCTTAGAGGCCCATATATCTTATGTATAAGTCGGCATTACCTGTTGTATTCTATCTATTTCACGGCAGCCTCTCCGGCTCAGTTATTTATTATAGTATGACATGAAAAGATACGTTATGTTGGTACTCGGTTGAGTAAGGTACTAGGTGCCTATCGCGGCCCATCAGTTTGGGTCGTCACAAAAGTGGTATCCGAGAAGTTCCGTCCCAGGGAGTCTACAAGCCGTGTCTAGTAGAGTCTTGTTTATGGGTGTGTTGTGCACCACACTTATAAGCAGGAGGCTACATGGTATTTAGGACTGTCACTCTTTCTTCTTACTCTAGATCGTGTGATAGAGCTCACTTATAAGAATTCAAATTCTGAAATTCTATTTTATTCATAATAAGACGACACCTAAATCCCGGAAGAAGGTTGGAAAGAGAGATAGTTGTGGAACAACTGAGTTAGAGGAATTGAATTTTCGTATGATGCCTACGATAAGTAAATGTGAGGTCTTTGACAGATCATGGGTGTACTGAAAGATGTAAGCTTCCTGATAAGAAGCCTTAAGGCAAGAATACCTATCCGCCTTAATGGTGAAAGACAATGATAGATTCAGAAGATAAATACAAGTTTCAACAAGCAAAAGAAGCCAGATGAAAAAGAGTATGAGGCGCCCAATTAATGAAGATTAACAATTTTTATAATTCAGGTAGAGGAATATAAGCTTTATATTCAACAGTAACAGAGGTATGTATAATTGGTCGTACCCATCTCAATTATGCCCTATGGGGGCTAACAGGTGTAGTTTAAGAAAAGGACGGAACATCAAGATCTGGCTGGGATTAGAGTAACCCAAAATGGTGAATGGATTGTTTGTGTTAGTTGACATTTTCTAAGGGTATTACAAATGTTCCAATAGATCTTCTTGTGAGACAACCAGATGGTGCACTCTAGAATATTACGATTAGATGTGAATACTAGCATGAAAAAAAATTAGAAGATAGGCACTGAAAGCCTGGATGGGATAAATATTACCTTAGTGTGACTCTTGTCCCTAGCAGAGCGAGGACGTTGAGCAACCCGAAGACCCAATGAATGAAGCAAGGAGAGCTAAAAGCGAAAGAATGTTGTATTGAAATTTTCACAAGAAAAGGGATATGCAGAAATATTAGCAGAGTAATGAGAAGAGAGATAAGGAAGCATTTTGAATAAGGTGTGATACATGGATAACGATGGTAGGAAAAAAAGAAGAAGAAATGACAGTATTATAGAGTCTAGTCAAGTGAATGAAGAGACGAGAAGTGACAGGCCTTAGGACAACAAAAGAGTATAGGCCATGAAGTCATATCCTCATTTTAAGAAGTTCGTGACTCTAACGTGATTACTAATAGGAAAAGCTAGACCCCAGAATAATAGAGATCAGTAAGGGCTGGTGAACAAGATAAAGTAAACATAAATTAGGTATTTAGTGATTTGATAATGGTCGACATCATGAGAATTTCAGATTTCGTTCCGGCAATAATAGAATGGACAAGAGAAGAAGATTCATAAGAAATTCAGAGAATGGTCATTCAGGAAGACGCTTACCTAAAACAAGCAATGTGAGCAAAGTTAAGCTTAAACAACTGTATGTGCCAGTTATACTAAATGTCACCATCGCGAGTGAGGAATTTTGTTATCCTTGGTACAAAAATATTACCGCAAGTGAGTAAGGGTCATCGATGATGTTAAAGGACGCCAAAGATGAAGAGGAAAAAAAACGTCTATAGGCGGGTGTCATAGCTCCCAATCTTAGTACTCCCATAAAGGGGGAAATATGGAATGACAAAGGAAGAATGCGATAAAAATGAGAAAGGGATGAGATTGAACTTATCCAAATGTTACAGATATGCTATGATTCCAGGACGTTATGTAAGCACGAAGTTAAAAAAAAGGGGAGTAAGGGTTCCTGCCCGGGATGTTATTGATAGATAAGTAGCCAACATATGAGGTAAAGACAAGGAAATAATTCAAGAAAGATTACGCAGAATATGGATATGAGAATGGGCCAACGAGTAATTAGTAGTTGATTCAGGAAGATCCTAGTCATGACTAGATAAGAAGTTACAGACAAATCAGCAGATCATGCAAGATGAATGTAATAAACCCCAACATGGAGAATTCACCCTCGCAGTAATGTCATTATAATACTTGAGATATATTCAAATAGGGGTCGGGGTAGTTAAAGGTACTGTATGAGTGTTACAGAAAAAAAAGAGGGAGTGCCACTGGGAAGATAGTCAAAATATCAATTCAAAAGCAACCCTACAAGCACAAGGCTGTGGAGGTAAGTAACTACGGATAATTATAGGTGAGAAAGGACATTAAAAATCCTATCAGGTATATGAGGCAATAAGCTCGCAGCTTTATAAGAGTCAGAGGGTCTTCTATAAGTACTACAATGAAAGACTAACTGAGGAAATAAGGAAGAAGGGTTCAACCTAAGCAGAGTGACCTAAAGAGGAAATGGTCTTGTAACAACAGTCTCACTACAACTTTGTATGCACTCCATAAGAAAGTGGAACCTACCTTAGCTAATGAACGGGAAGTAAAATCAAAAGTAATATTCGAGATCATATGAGTTGCACGAAAACTTTGGCATGCATGGAAACTAAGATAAGCTACTTATGCACCCAACAAAGGGGGAGAAAGACCAGGAAAGGTAATAGCTTACGTTTAAAGAAAGTTGAGAAGGAACGAAAGGAATTATTCGATCAATGATTCAAAGTTAGTTACGTTATGAACGCACTTAAGATTTCGGAGTATTATCCATGCAACATATAAGCTGACAATCATACAGCCGTAGAAGATTGAGGTATAAGTTAAAAAAAATAATTGACCCCAAGTCATAGACAAATGATTGAATTGTTAGAAGATTATATCATGGATATTCCATAGCGTCCATGAAGGGCTAAAGTAATAACTAATACTATGAGCCGCATATCGGAATATAGCTTAAGTCTACATAAAGGTTGATCTGAGGAAAGAGGAAACTAAAGAGTTACATCAACTAAGTAAATCAAGAGTTTGATTATTGGACCCAAACAATTATGGACTTCGTGATTGAGAACATTGCAGAATCACTCTTAATATTAGAGGTACAAGATAGACAATACAGTGGCCATATTTTATAACGGCTTTACGATAAAGACAGTTAGAGGAGTACCAGCCTCATAAGAAGTCAGTATGAAGCTCTCACCAAATCATGTAAAAAGGTGCAAGTATTATAATAAAAGTTCAAGTTGTGGATGTGAATTATACCTATGTGGAAGGGAGGTCATGAAAGAGATATAAGACATGATGCGAGACTCTAAGGTAAGTAAGGTAAAGGTGGACAACGTACGAGATACTCAAATACAAAAGATTGTGAATAGTTCATACTTCGGATAGAAGGCTAGAAGCGCGGGGATTCAATATCCAGGAATGATAGCGGCATCGTCAGTGGCATATCTTGCAGCTTATGGCTTCTAGGTATCGAAAGGTCTAGTTAAGATAGTAAAATAAGAGTTAGAGACGACGTGATTTCTCTCTTGATGTTCCGGAAAAGCATAAGGAAATTGGTCGCAAGCTAAAGTATGATAGAACAACAAGGTTTTAGAAAGATAGGAGTAACTAGTAAGTATAAGAAAAAGGCAAGTGAGAAGGTGACGAAAATGGATAAGTCCTCGAGATTAAGCCCGTGAAAACAAAGGGAGCTAATGGTTTCTCTAAGTCATAGAAAACTCAGTATAGCCTGAATGAACTCAAAGGAGTCTAAGACTAATATCATTTGAAAGAGATGAGGGTGTAATTGTGGTAGATAAAGAATGACATTTGGACCTCTATTTAAAAAATTATTTTAAAAAAAAAGGAAGAAAAGGAGAAAAGATTTCACTGACGGCATGAGATTAGGATACCCACCCATAAGGTGAATTACATTGAGACACTATGAAATACGATTATGGAAATCACTTCAAATATTCCTCAATGCAATGTAAGCCCTAGCGGCAATTATGTAAGGAGTTCCAAATCTTCAAGTGAAGGATTGTAGACCAACATTGAAGTGAATCAACAATGGACTGATACAAGTTACAAAGTATGACATGAGATTACGCCATCCTTCTTAAGACGAACGGTAATGAAGGAGCATTAAAGGACTGAGATTTATACCTAAAGGATAGGCAACAAAAGTAACTGGGAGTTTGGTAACCATACCTCAATAACGATAAATTAAAGTAAAAAAATTATGGTATAGTATGACCCATAAAGATGCAGTATAGCCATTTCCGCAAGTTCTACAAAGTATCGAGCGAAGAACTTCAGTACACCTATAGATGCCTAGAGAGGCATCCTATTAAGCCTTGTATATGTTTACAAAGTAAGGCCTAGAGATTGAATAAAAGATAAAAGGAAAAAGGAAAAATGAATCACATAAGTGCACTTACAAAGCCAGGGTCATATAGGCTACATGACAGGAGGTAGCAGCAGTTGCGATATTAGAATGATTTCAACCACAAGTCATGATATGAGCAAAACGACTAAAGGGGGGAACACCCTAGACTTTGGATTTATTCACAAAGCAAATACTTAAATGGCAAGGAGAGTATTAAGGTATTCACAAGAGCTATAAGTTATGAAAATGATAAGAGCATCAGTCAACATTCGAGGACGAATGTTCCAAAGGGGGGAATGATGTTATAACCTGCAATATTACGATGATGTTACATCCTGTAGTATTATATATCGATGATGTTATGCCTTGCAGTATTACATTACGGTGATGTTACGCTTCACAGTATTAAGTTATGACAATGTTTCACCCTGTTGTATTGTACGTTGAATTTGTCGTAAGGTAATTGACATTAGTCCAAGTAAAAGATTATTTGGAGATTATAAGGATTATGCTATTTCACAAATAATGAGTAAATTCGTGAAGGTGAAAGGGGAAGCAAGTCAAAGAAAATATCTTTGGCTTCTCTGCTCCCCCCCAAAAAAAGAGAGACTTGTAGGAAATCGCCGGTTGGGTTTGTTTATCCAACCAAGAAAGGCATGGGATTTTGCGGTTCTAAGGAAGTACAGTGCAATCTTTCTCAAGAATATCATACGGATTTTTCCCTACTTAGAGGCCCGTATGTCTTATGTATAAGTTGGCATTACTTATTGTATTCTATCTATTTCACGGCAGCTTCTCCGGCTTAGTTATTTATTATAGTATGATATGAAAAGATACGTTATGTTGGTACTCGGTTGAGTAAGGTACCGAGTGCCCGTCGCAGCCCATCGGTTTGGGTCGTGACACCTTTCCCGTTCCTCTCTCTATTCTCTCAAACTCCATACACATCAATCCTTGAAACCTTACACTAAATCATGCAAGGTTGTCAATCATGACCCTAAATCATTGCTTCTGCCTTCTGATTCTGCTAATCTTGCCGGTATCTCCCCATTTTGTCATATGAATTTGAAATCTCGAGTCTTCTAACTTAGACTTAAATATGAAACATCAAATCTTTAAATCTTATGATGCTGCAATGGAAGCAAGGGCATGCATGAGCATCTCTTGATGTTTATTCGAAACCAGAGGTCAAATGCAATGACCTTTGGATTTTCGATCTTTGTTCGATAGTATTCTCGCATGTGATAGTTGTCTTCCACTCATGTAAAACTCTCAATGATTTTTCTCCTCTGTTCGTTTCTAAATTTACTCGATCGTGCTTGCATCATCTAGTAATCGTCATTTCCACTACCGAGTTTTGAATTTGTGAAACCCTAAGGCTTCACTGGACAGTATAAATTGGGGCTTTTAATGACCTCACCTAAAACAAGAGAACATACACATGAAATCACTCAAAAACAATCAATTTCAAGTCTTGAGTAGCAAAAAATCAAACTAGGTTTCTTTCTAACTAGTTTTTGATTCTTTTCGATTCTGAGCCCTACATTGGTCGGAGTTTGAGTCTTGGTTTCTTAATGGCTGGATAGAACTCTCGTTTAGTTTGCTGCTCAAAAGGAGGTGAGTGAACCTCAACCTTCTTCCTCTTTTAATTATTAATTGCAAGCATGTTTATTCTTTTGTATAATAACACCACCAGCAACAAAAAATCTGGGGCAATCCCACATTTAGGGTCTGGGGAGGGTAGTATATACGCAAACCTTACCCCTACCTTAAGAATATAGAGAGACTATTTTCAATAGACCCTCGACTCAAGAACAGTGACAAGGACACAATTAACCAACATTAACAATGGCAAGGAAATAAGATAAAGAAACAAATAGCACATTATGTGATAGCGGAGACTAGGATACGGAGTTATAAGAGAAGTGCAAAACTACCAGCAATAATGCCACATCATCTAATCAGCAAGGAATTCGGAATATGAGAATACAAGACTAGTACTAGTACTACCAAAATGACTAGAAGAGACTCTCCACTACCTGTCAACCCACAACCCTAATCCTCGACTTCCACATCTCCCTATCAAGGGTCATATCCTCGGTAAGCTTAAGTAGAACCATGTCCTGCCTAATTACCTCTCCCCAGTACCTCATAGGCCTCCCTCTACCTTTCCTATGGCCTGCTATGGTCAATCTCTCGTATCTCCTCACCGGAGCATCGATGTCTCTCCTCTTCACATGCCCAAACTATCTCAGCCTCGATTCTCGTAACTTGTCTTCCACTAAGGTCACACCCACCTTGTCCCTAATAACTTCATTCCTAATTCAGTCCTTCCTGGTATGCCCATACATTCATATCAATATCCTCATCTCTGCTACTTTCATCTTCTGGATATGAAATTTCTTGACCGGCCAACACTCGGCTCCATACAACATAGTCGGCCTAACTACCACTTTTTAGAACTTGCCATTAAGACCTGGTGGCATATTCCTATCACACAAAACACAAGATGCAAGCCTCTATTTCATCCATCCCGCTTCAACATGATGCATAACATCCTCATCAATCTCCCCGTTCCCCTGAATAACAGACCCAAGATATTTGAAACTATCTCTTCTGGGGATGACTTATGTATCAAGCTTCACCTCCGCTTCTGTTTCCTACGTCCCTTACTGAACTTGCACTCCATGTATTGATTAGTCATTCTAGTAATCTTGATGAACATTTTTTATAACTTATATGCATTGTTACACTCTTGAGAATAACAAAAGAATTTTCAAATGAACTTAATAGTTGATTTAATATCCTGATGTTCTATTGTAGCTCTCATGTGTGTATGACTTAGTGTTATTAGCATGATTCACTTGATATCTGAACTAGTTGGGTATAAATGTATGATGTTAAGTATAGGGGGGTCACTTGACCTAAGTATGGTAGTTTACAATGCTTGAACTGTCTCTTTCTTCAAATGTATTCTTCTATGATTTTGTAACTCCAGAAAAATTACTATAAGATCCCATAACTATTTTTATCACATCTATGAACTTCACTACATGAGATAGTGTCTTAAAGTAATTAGATTAAGCTCTGAGGAACCTATGCATTTTAGTTCTGCCTTCTGCTATGTACTTCGTTTAAATCATGTGCATAAACTTTGTTGAAATTGCACCTGTTACATTTGAATGCCATATGATAGAACCATGTATTGCAAAACTTCATTATAACAACTAATGTACTTAGTTCATAACTGAAATATGTTTGCATAGTTTAAATTTTCACTATTCATGACTAAGTATAATTGCCATGTTAGTCTAATTCCATGTTTATTATAATATTGCAGTATTAGTTAGAATACAACATATACACATTTGAATGTCACCCATTAGGAGTTTTGTACTCATCCCTGTCTTGAAGGAAACTACTGCTTGCATGTCATGTTTGTGATTGTGTTCCCAGATCATTGAAACTTACTAAATTCACTAAAGCTTACCCATAGACTCAAAAGAACCCCTTTTAAATGTCTATATACCTTGTTTGAATGTAGCACTGCATATTTAACTCTTAACCAACCTAGATAGAATGAAGATCTCTTTAGAGATCACTTTCCAATGTATCTGCCTGTCCTTGTTTCCTTAAGAACTTTGAAGTGGATTGTTAACTTTCTCACTTAGTAAGAGGTGTAGTATTAGTCTGTATGTAGACTTTTATTAAGTATATATGATTAAGTACATGATTATAGTTAAAGATATTTCATAAGCATGAGCTTTCTAATGGAATTATTGAGAGTAATATACCTGATACCTCCTATACTCCTTTTACCTACATGACTTACCTATTCTAAGTCCTTATGTTCATGTGTTGTTTTTTTCTTATTGATTGCTGCCACTTATAATTGATCATAATTGAGTGCGCTTAAGTTTGATAAGAGTATATGATAGTACTACATGCTTTGCAAATCATGAGATGTCTGATGATATTTTGGTATTCTGGATAGTTATTGAAATTTATCTCTCTTTGTGTATAGTAATCACTGTGGTATTGGGGTTTACATTGAGTGCCTTACTAGTACCTAAACCTGCAGTGAAGAGTAAGTGTGAGTAGTTAGAGGTATTTGGGAGTAGAATTTAGCCTTGATTGCGCTACTCTACCCGACACAAGCCCTGCTCGGGGTCCTTGAGACCCTTGTAAACTTTGAAGTGCCAGGGACCCAAAGAGTACCTCGGCCATGAATGAAATTCTACCCTAAGTCTTTAATCTATTAACATTTGTTAGTCCTTTGAGGTTTAGTGTTCAATAGAAACAAAGGCTTTCGTTGTAAATTTCTTTACTATATATGACTTTATACTAATTTTACATTCTTGATTATTATTGATTGTTATAATTTATTTTGGGCCTATACTGCTGTTACCCATGTATAATTATGTATATTGGGTCGCATGTCTAAGGACTTTCTCTTTTTTTTGTACATGTATTTAAATTGGGCCTGCTGAGTTCTCAAAGAACACATGCCCAACTTCTTTGCCTGAACCTTTTGGAGTTTGAAGCTGCTGCTGTTACATCCCATATTTTTGTACGTAAAAATATTCTATAAGTGAATTGATGAAAACTCGGGAATGAGATGTTACATCTTGCATTTTCGTATGTTAAAGTTTCGACGTAAGTTAATCAACGTAAGTTCGGGAATGAGATTATTTTGGGATTATAAGCATTATGCTATTTCAAACACGTGATGAGTAAATTCGTGAAGGATAGAAGGTAAGAAAATAGAAGAAAATGAGTTTCGTCGAAGTTTGTCAATTTGGGATAAAATACGGTCCATGCTATAATACCCCGTATTTATAGACTAGTGCCATAAAATGTACCATATGACCATAATAGTAGGATGTATAAGGGTCTTTTAAAAATAAGTAGTATTTTAAGTAATTTGAGATAATTCTTTATTATTTGGGTAATTGGTTAATTATTAAGTAATGAGAGATTACCTAGTTAATTAAGGAATTATTAAGTGATTAATTAAGCCCATTCGGATAAGCATTAAACTTCAAGGTGGTAGCAAATTAAGGTCAATTTTATGACTCATTATCATTAGGATATATGGCATTAAGGGGTCCTTGGGCAATCTATCAAGATAACACATGGAAACTACACTTTTCCATTTAAAAACGTAGAAGGAATTTCAAGTTAGTCATCTTTACAAATGATATTCAATTGATATCAAATTTATTTTTGGAGGAGATGTTAAAAGCTCACATAAGACTTCATGTTACAGTAGTAAAGACAATTCTTAGATTAGTAAAGATATTCATACGAAATTACACTACGTAATAACAACGGGATTTTGTGATTCTAAGGGAGTACGGTGCAACCTTTTTCAAGAATATCATACAGATTTTTTTACTACTCCATCTATGTTAAGGCTAAGTCCTTCTTTTATTTTGGCATGATCTCATAATTGCTCGAGTTTGATAATGAGGCATAAAGAGAAATTCATTTTCCTAAATTTATGTACATTTCTAGTCTCATAAGTTAAAGTATTTTCCCTTATCGGGACTTATATTCAATTTAGTATTGTCTTATTCCAGTCAAGAGAGCAGAGAACCTATATATACAGTATTACAATATTTTCATTACCATCGAGCTATAATCGATGGGCAGGCCCCTATTGGGCAACCTCTGATCAGATGGTAAGTTATATACTGAGCCTACTGTGGCCGAGCGCCTATGAGCGAGCCTAGTTGGCCGAGATATAGACCCTAGTATAGCCGGGCGCCTATGAGCGAGTTAACGCAGTTATGTATACCGAGCCTTATAAGGTCGGATTCCTATTTTACTTACTATATTGAGAGAGTTGAGTCAGTATCAGCAGGTAAGCATATCTTCAGATTATCTTTGACTTCCAGTTGCTTTCAGTTGTTATATTATCAGTATGGTTCAGCTTGCAATATATTGCCTTATATACTCGGTACATTATTTCGTACTGACGTCCCTTTTCTGGGGCGCTACATTTCATGCGTGCAGGTTCAGACATACAGATGGGTAGACCTCCTCATTAGGTGTTTCCCGAGTTCAGCTTGATCGGTAAGCTCCATACCCTTCAGAGTTGACGGGTCTAGAGCTTTATGTACATCTTGTATTATATATGTATATATGTTATGAGTAGACTGTGGCCCTGTTCAGATCACAGTATATCCATCAGTAGAGGCTTGTAGACATATCATTAAAGTTAGTGCAGTATGTTGGGCTTGTAGGCCTTTTATGTATATTTTGTTGGTTTACCAGCTGTAGTAGTTATGATGGCCTTGTTGGCCCAGCATTATATTAATCTTTAGTCAGCATTTACAATTGTCTTGCAATGTGGCCCATGGCCAAAGTATGATATTATATATCCAGAGTCCCTTAGTTGTAAGTTGGTAAGCAAGTATATGAGAGACACTAGGCGCCAGTCTCGCCCCCAGGTTCGGGCGTGACAAAAGTGGTATCAGAGCAATTTTGTCCTAGGGAGTCTACAAGCCATGTCTAGTAGAGTCTTGTTTATGGGTGTAACATGCACCACACTTATAAGCAGGAGGCTACAGGGCATCTAGGATTGTCACTCTTTCTTCTTACTCTTGATCGTGTGGTGGAGCTCATTTGTAAGAATTCAGATTCCTAAATTGTATTATATTCCTAATACATTAATACTTACATCTAGAAATACGGTTGGTAGGAGATTGAATATGGCTTTGGAAGAATCGAGTCTAAGGAACTCGATTTTTCATCATGCTTATGATGAGTAAATATAAGGTCTCCAGCAGAACATGTGAATACTAAGATTTGTAAGCTTCTTGATAAGAATCCCTAAGAGAGGAATATCTATCCACTCTTATGGCAAAAAAGAATAAGAGAATCAAAAAAGTAGACATAAGTTCCAGTATGTAAAAGAAGCAAGGTGAAAAAGGGTACGAGGTACCCAGTTAATGAAAATTATCGGTATTTTTAACTCAAGTAGAGAGATATAAGCATTTTTAGTTACTTTCAATAGTGACCGAGGTATGTACAATTGGTCACACATGTACAATTGGTCACACCCATTCTAGTTATTCCCCTTGGGGTCAAAAAAGTAGTATAAAAAAGACGAGATATCAGGATCTGGCTGGGGTTAGAGTAACCCAAAATGTGGATGAATTATTTGCGTTAGTTGATATTTTCGAAGGATATTACAAAGGTGTTTATGCACTCTAAAATAGTACAGCTTGATATGAATACTACAAAGATAGGCACGGGAAGCCTGAAAGGGATAAATATTATCTTAGTGTGGATCCCATCCCTAGTAAAGGGAGAATGTTAGGCAACTCGAAGAGCTAGTAGATGGAGCAAGGGGAGGTAAAAGCGAAAGAATGTCTTGTTAATATTTTTAGAATAAAGTGATAGGTAGAAATATTAGCAGGAAAGTACGAAGAGGGATAATGAAGCATTATGAGTGATAAGCGATACATGGATGGCAACGATAGAGTGTTACAGAATCCATAGTCAAATAAAGAAAGAGACGAGAGATAATGGGCCTTAAGACAACAACAGAGTATAGGCCATAGAGTCACATCCTCATTTCGAGAAATAAGTTCGCAACTCTAACATGGTTAACAGAAGGAAAAGTTAGACCTCGGAATAATAGAAATCAGTATGGACTGGTGAACAAGATAAACTAAACATGAATTAGGGACTAAACGATTTAATAATACTCAACATCATGAGAATTTTATATTTTGTTTCGGCGATAATAGAATGGACAATAGAAGAAGATTCAGGAGAAATTCAGAGAATGGTCATTCAGGGATTCGCTTCCCTAAAGCAAGCAATATGAGCAAAGTTAAGCTTAAGGGACTGTATGTGCCAGTTACACTAAGTGTCACCATCGCGAGCGAGGAACTTTGTTATTCTTGGTACAGAAGGATTACCGCAAGGAGAGTAAGGGTCATTGATGATGTGAAAGGACGCCAAAGATGAAGAGGAAAAACATCTTCTATAGGTAGGTCGTCATAGGTCCAAGTCTTAGTACTCCCCTAAATGGGGGAATATGAAATGATAAAATAAGAATGCGATAAAAATGAGAAAGGGATGAGATTGCACTTATCCAAATCCTATAGATATGCTACGATTCCAGAACATTATGCAAGCATGACATCAAAAAAGGAAGTAAGGGTTCCAACCCGGGATGTTTTTGATAAATAAGGAGACAATGCAAGAGGTAAGTTAAGACAAAAGGAATAACCGAAGAAAGATTACTCGGAATATCGATATGAGAATGGGACAACGAGTAGTTAGTAGTTGATTCAGGAAGAGCCCAGTTATGGCTAGACAAGAGGATAAAGACAAATCAGCAGATCGTGCAAGATAAATGTAGTAAACCCCAACATGGAGAATTCAGCCTCGCAGTAATATCATTATAATACTTAAGATATATTCAAATAGGAGTCGGGGTAGTTAAAGGTACCATATAAGTTTTACGGGAATAAAAGAAAGTGCCACTGAGAAGGCAGTCAAAATATCAGTTCAGAAGCAACCCTACAAGCACAAGGGCACGGAGGTAAACAACTACGGATGATTATAGGCAAGAAAGGACATCAAAAGGTTCGTAATAAGCTCACAGTTTTACAAGAGTCAAGGGTTCTCCCTAAGTACTACAACGAAAGACTAGCTGAAGAAATAAGGAAGAAGGCTTCAACCTAAGCACAACGACCTAAAGAGGAAATGACCGTGTAACAACAGCCTCAAAACAACATTATAAGCACTCCAAAGGAAAATGGCACCTATCGTGGCTAATGAACGGGAAGTAAAATTAAAAATAATATTCAAGATCATATCAGTTGTATGGAATTCTAGTATGTGTGGGCACTAAGATAAGCTAAGTATGCATGCAACAAAGAGGCAAAAAGACCAGGAAAAGTAATAGCTTACGTTTAAAGAAAGTTGAGAAGGAACGAAAGAAATTATTCGATCAATGATCCAGAGTTAGTTACGTTATGAACGCACTTGCAATTTCGGAGTATACATATATATTGATAATCTTATAGCCGTAGAAGACTCTGGTATAAGTTGAAAGAAAGAATTGAGACCAAATCATAGACAAATGATTGAATTGCTAGAAGATTGTATCATGGATATTCTATAGCGCCCATGAAAGGATAAAGTAATAACTAATACCATGAGTTGCAGATTGGAAGATAGCTTAAGCCTATACAAAGGTTGATCAAAGGAAAGAGGAAACTAAAGAGTAACATCAACGAAGTAAATCAGGAATCCGATTATCGCACCCAGAAGTTATAGGAATCATGATTGAGAACATAACAGAATCACTCTTAGTATTAGAGGTGCAAGATGGATAGAACAACAACCATATTCTATAACGGCTTTATGATAAAACCAGTTAGAAAAATACCAGCCTCATAAGAATTCTGTATGGAGCTCCAACCAGATTGTATAGGCACCAGAGGTGTAAGTACTATAATAGAGCTTCAAATGGTGGATGTGATTTATACCTATGTAGGAGGGAGGTTATGAAAGAGAGATAGAGAAATGTGAGGTGATATTTTAAAGAAAGTAAGGTAAAGGTGAACCACGTATGAAATACTCAAGTATAGCAGGATGAGAGTGGTCCACACTTCAGGTAAAAGACTAGAAGCGTTGGGATTCAATATCTAGGAAGGATAGCAGTGTCGTTAGTGGCATATCTTCAAGCTTATGGTTTCTAGGTACCAAGAGGTTTGTTTGAGAGAATAAAGAAGAGTTAGAGACGACGTGATGTCTCGCTTACTATTTCGGAATAGCACAAGGATCTATGGTGCAAACAAGTTGAAGGAAGGTTGCGAGTAGTATAAATAGATATGTGTAAGTCCCGAGCTAAAGTATGGTAAAGCGACATAGTTTTAGGAAGATAGGAGTAAGGATAAGAAAGGGTGAATGAGAAGGCCACGAGAATAGATAAGTCATCGGGATTTAGCCCATGAGAATAAGAGAGCTAATGGTTTCTCTAAGTTGTAGAAAGTTCAATATAGCCTGAATGAACTCAAAAGAGTCTAAGATTAATAACATTTAGAAAATTAAATGCAATGCTTCCTTAATAATGGAAAATACCCACGTAAGGTGAATCATATTGGGATGCTACGAAATACGATTATAGAAGCATGGTATCGCTCCAAGTGGATCAGTCTAGTTACTTCAGATGTCCCCCGATGAGACGTGAGCGCTAGCGGCAGTGTTACATAAGAAGTCAAGTTATCAGTGGTAGATGATGGATCAACATTAGGGTGAATCAATAATAGATGGATAAAAGTTCAACAGTATGAGATGAGATCAGGATGTCATTCTTAAGACCAACAATAATGAGGAAGCATTAAATGGCTTAGAATTATACATATGGGATGAGCAACTGGAGTAACCTGGTGTGGAAGCAGACCTCAGTAACGATAAATCGAAGTAAGAGTTCTAGTACAGTATGACCTATCTAGATGCAGTAAAATCATGTGGATGGATAACCAGGTCTATGAAGCAAGATATGGCAACATTCGTAAGTTCAACAAAATGCCAAGCGAAGAACTTCAGTGATGGCTAAAAATCGGAGGAAAAAGAAAGAAGAGTCGCATAGGTGCACTTACAAGGTCAGAGTCGTACAAACTGCATGATAGAAGGTAGCAACAGTTACGAGATTGGGAAGATTCCGACCATAATTCGTGGTATGGGAAAGAGGTACAAAGGGGGGAATGCCTTGGCCTTTTGATTTATTCACAGAACAGTTGCCTAGATGGCAAAGAGAGTACTAAAGTATTCGGAAGACATAGGTTATCAGAAGCATAAGTGCATCAGTCAACATTCGAGGACAAATGTTCCAAAGGGCGGAATACTATATACACCATTTGATTTCGTACGTAAAAATATTCTATAAGTGAATTGATGAAAACTCGGGAATGAGATGTTACATCCCGCATTTTCGTATGTTAAAGTTTTGATGTAAGTTAATCAATGTAAGTTCGGGAATGAGATTATTTTGGGATTATAAGCATTATCCTATTTCAAATGCGTGATGAGTAAATTCATGAAGGAGAGAAGGTAAGAAAATAGAAGAAAATGAGTTTCGTCAAAGTTTGTCAATTTGGGATAAAATATGGTCCATGTTATAATACCCCGTATTTATGGAGTCATAAAGAGTACCATATAACCATAATAGTATGATGTATAAAGGTCTTTTAAAACTAAGTAGTATTTTAAGTGATTTGAGATAATTCTTTATTATATAGGTAATTGGTTAATTATTGAGTAATGGGAGATTACCTAGTTAATTAAGGAATTATTGAGTGATTAATTAAGCCCATTCGGATAAGCATTAAACTTCAAGGTGGCAGCAAATTAAGGCCAATTTTATGACTCATTATCATTAGGATAGATGGCATTAAGGGGTCCTTGGGCAATCTATCAAGATAACACATGGAAACTAGACTTTGCCATTTAAAAACGTAGAAGGAATTTCTAGTTAGTCATCTTTACAAATGATATTCAATTGATATCAAATTCATTTTTGGAGGAGATGTTGGAAGCTCACATAAGACCTCATGTTACAGTAGCAACGACAATTCTTAGATTAGTAAAGAAATTCATAGGAAATTATATTGCGTAATAACAATGGGATTTTGTGATTCTAAGGGACTATGGTGCAACATTTTCCAAGAATATCATATAGGTTTTTTCCTACTCCAAGTATATTAAGGCTAAGTCCTTCTTTCATTTTGGCATGATCTCGTAATTACTCGAGTTTGATAACGAGGCATAAAGAGAAATTCATATTCCTAAATTTATGCACATTTCTTAGTCTCATAAGTTACAGAATTTTCCCTTATCGGGACTTTATATTCAATTGACTATTGTCTTATTCTTGTCAAGAGAACAGAGAGCCTATATATAAAGTATTACAGTATTTTAATTATCATCGGGCTATAATCGATGGGCAGACCCCTATTGGGCATCCTCTGATCAGATGGTAAGTTATATACCGAGCCTACTGTGGCCGAGCACCTATGAGCGAGCCCAATTGGCCGAGATATCCTAATATGGCCAAGCACCTATGAGCGAGCCTACTATGGCAGAGCAGTTATATATATACCAAGTCTTGTAAGGCCGGACAACTATTTTACTTACTATATTGAGAGAGTTGAGTCAGTACCAGCAGGTAAGCATATCTTCAGATTATCTTTGACTTCCAATTGCTTTCAGCTGTTATATTATAAGTTCGGATCAGCTTGCAGTATATTGCCTTACATACTCGGTACATTATTTTGTACTGACGTCCCTTTTCTAGGGTGCTACATTTCATGCATGCAGGTTCAGACATACAGATGGGTAGACCTCCTCATTAAGTGTTGCTCGAGTTCAGCTTTGATCGGTAAGCTCCATACCCTTCGGAGTTGCCGAGTCTAGAGTTTTATGTACATCTTGTATTATATATGTATATATGTTATGAGTAGACTGTGGCCATGTTCCAATCATAGTATATCCATCAGTAGAGACTTGTAGACATATCCTAACTGTTAGTGCATAATGTTGGGCTTGTAGGCCTTTTATGTATATTTTGTTTGTTTGCCAGCTGCAGTAGTTATGACGGTCTTGTCAGCCCAACATTATATTAATATTTAGTCAGCATTTACAATTGTCTTGCAATGTGGCCCATGGCCAAAGTATGACATTATATGTCTAGAGTCCCTTAGTTGCAAGTTGGTAAGCAATGATATGTGAGGCACTGGGTATCAGTCTTGCCTCCAGGTTCGGGGCGTGACAACTGCTGTCCATCTTTGCTATTTCCTCGGCTGGCCTTCCTTCAGGCCCAAACCCAGAGGCCACCTCTTTCCTCTATCACTTTAAGTTTATTGATTGTTCTCGTATGTATATAACACTAATGATATTTGATTGAATACTTTGCTCTACATCTTTGTATTATATTAACAACCTAGGCAAGCCCTAAAGACACATGAAAGATAAAAGATGCATTAAGACTTAGTAGTAAATAATTCTAATTCGTTAATCATTCCTATTATTCAGTTCTTAACTTTTTACTAACATTTTCATAAAGTTTTGGAATGAAGACGGATTTCTTTTAAAAACAAGCAGAAACAAGCACGGACCAAAAAATAATTTCTAAAGTTGGCTATTTCTATGAACCAAACGCGGCTGAAATTAGGAGGTTGTAAATTGTTTGAATTCGAGTAAATTTGAGAATCAATCTTCAAGGTATACCTAACTCCTACTTCTTTAAACATCCTTTACTTTGCTAGAATTATACAAGTAGCCATACCATTTTTAAAGGATAAAGAATTTTAAAACATACCATATTTTACAAAGTTTTGCAAACATAAGTATTATAGTTATGTTGCCAAAATATTTTCAATAATGAAGATTTTTCTCAAAGGCTTTTTATAAGTGAAACATATCCTCTTTCAAAATAGACATACTATTTTCTTTCAAATGATAAGACCTTAAACAAGACATAAGGTAACCTATAAAACCTTTAAGTTCTAAATTAAGTAGAATATAGACATCCAATTCTTTAGACCTAATCTAAATCCTATGGAGCTACCTCAAGTAGATTTTAAGAGGTTTTTAATACCTTCCCATTAGAAAAATAAGAACCCTTATCCAAAATCTCACCGATTATTAGAATAATAGAGAAATAATCTTAGTAATTAAACATGTGCCCTAGTATACCTTTATATATTAGGTGATAACTCTCTTTTATCATCAACTGGATATCCACTAGTTGAATCTTGTTTTGACTCGTGCAAAATAGAGTGCAACAACATGAGAACTCAACTGGGGATTTCACACTTAGATTCTGACTTTAGTAGACTTAGACTAGACTTGGAATTTAGAAATGTTTGCATATTGATTTAACTGTGTTTAATTTTCAACTATGTGCTTACCTGCCTTACTTGCTCATAATGCACTTATTTGCTTGCTTCAATATTATTACAAACATCCCACTATCTGTTACCGCTTTATATATATATTGCCATTACACTCTTTCCTATCGATTCTTGGCCGTACACTATCATACACAATGGCACGCGAGGGTTGTCTTTTACACCCCTCCGAACTTCTTTAAAAATTCTTTAGTTTCAAAGAATGGTTTTGTCAGGTCAACTAACATATTTTGTCGCAATATTCAGTCCAACTCAAAATTAAAAAATACTTTACTCTAGAAAACATAGGTTATATTGCATAAACCATATGTGAGTCGATCCTTGGCATCTACACAAAATTAGGAAAGCCACCATAATATCAACGGTTCATGCACCTAACAATATGAGTTTTGTGAAAAGACGAACTACTCATGACGTGACACTTAAGATCCGAGGCAAACACTTATCAAACCCCTATTTCTCTACCCTCTTAAATAATGGAAATCAACTAGAGAGCACCGCTCAAGCTAAAGCAATGGTTGAAGAACATTCGCCGAGAATGGAGACGAAATCAAGATGCACCTAGGAGCATTGACTGCCTTACTGAACATCCAGGTCGATAGGGTACTCACTCTTTTGTTGATAGAGTTCTAGGATCTGGCCAAAGTGGTTTTCAAGTTAGCTGACTGCGAGTTGGTGCCAACATTGGAAAAAGTTACCATCTTTAGAGAACTGCCATTCACAGGAAGGAACTTGATACTGCCGATTACAGGTTTCTCGATGCTTTGGGTCTAGCAAATACTCAGTGTTTGAGAAACACTAAAGATGGATGGGTAATCCTGGACCATTTATTCGATAAGTTTGAACATCGTGAGAGCTATGAATACTACTTGGGAGAATTTCAATGTGATCAGGTAACATGGGAAAGTCTCCAACTCATAACCTTCTCTCTTGCACTGCTAAGACTGTTGGTTTTTCGCAAAGAATAGGATGGATCAATTGCAACTATGCTGCTTGTGGTTTTGGAAACATTTAGGGGCAACCTCCAAGCCACCTTGGTAACTATAGTGTTAGCAAAAATTCTTAGAGCATTATCTGCATGTTCCCCGGGGTACGATTTTTTCAATGGCTGCAACCTGTTGCTTTAAATATGGGCCACAGAGCACTTCTTTCAACGAGAAGCCACAGTTGACTACTTTGTGGGCGTTAGCAACATGATTAGAAGTCACATGAGAGAATGAGGCATTGGGTCTCTTACACAAACATGAATAGATGGAGATGCTGACCAAATTAATCAGAGAGTGGATCAACTTAAAGCTAGTCATGGCTGAGCGGCAGGGCAGTTTTAAGGACTCCTCTAAAGTATTTTATCAAGCAGATAGGACTCGAGGGTATTCAACCATATGCACCCCTACGAGTTCTCAGGTAGTTTGGGTTGATTCAGGATGTACCTCTCTGTACGAGGACGACATTGTATGATGACGTGTACAATGGTTAGACTCCAATACCAAGGATATTGAGGCTTCAAGAGGAGTGGAACGATCTAGTCACGATGCCAATGGGTCAGAATTCGTGGAGCACTTCAAAATATTATGTCAGGATCAATGAAGAAGATGAGCTAGCCCAACCAAGCAGGGAAGGAATACACTGACTGGAAGATGAAGTGGCGGCTTTGCAAATCTATCATGAAATTTTGCTGCACTATCTCATGACTTACCTCCATGCACTACCAAGTGGTCCCAGGGTTAATTGATCAAATGCTTCCACCTCCCGAAGATGGCGACCGAGTTGTTGAGTGTATATAAATTGAGTCTGATACAGAACAAGAGGAAGAACCCAGTTCAATGATGAAGAAAAAGAATTTGAAAAAGACCCGGAAGAAGATTCATAAGAAGAAGAAGAGATGAAGAATGATTTCGGGGATGAATATTAGAAGCTGATTGATTTCACCCCTTTTCCATCTTGTATATTTATCTCGAACCTTTCCATTTCCCTATTGGAAAGTTTGTTTGCGCCAATGTAGTCTTATGAATGTTGAAAACAATGATGTAATCTTTGCTCCCGCCTGTTACAATCCAAATATTATCAATGAAAACAAAAATTTGCTTCAGATCTAAATGTGTCAAATCTAATCATTTGTCAAAATTCGCGACTTAAGCCTACATCTGACAAAGAGAGGTCCCTCGGACCTTAGGAATCGCGCTTTCTTGAATACGTGAACAAACTGCTCTGTGTGCCTACATTTGTGCAAACACTTAAACTGATTTATGTTCTTTTTTTCTTTTCTTTTTCTTTTCTTTTCTCGTATTACTTTATTATTATTCCCCAAAAAAAGAAGTTGGTTTGTGTTGACCCAAAAACTGGCAGAACTACCCTACAACTTGATATTGAAAGGGAAAATGTCTACGACAAATAACCCGATGGAACACACTCTGGTAATAGCTGATAGCCCGGGACGATTGGGAGTAAAGAATGATACACGAAATGACGAACATGTGGCTAGGATGGCCCAAGAGATAGAATCATCGAGGGAGGAAGTACAACACATTCGGGAATTGGCACATCTGGCCGTGACAACGCTCCCACAACTATCCATTTTCCTTATCTATATTCAATCCCCGACTATTTTCCTTCAACTACTCGCCAAGCGAAAAATACCCCGACTTCAGTACTTACCACCCAATTATACCCCTAATAACCCCTCCAAACCCACAGAAGCCTCATATACACACCCCTTATGTAAAAATATGTTCAGGCACCTCAAAATTCACCAACTGCCACCAACACAATTCATACCCCTCCGCGTAACGAATTCACCTTCACCACTAGCGAAAACTAGCACTGTCACGACCCAAACCCATGTGCCGCAACGGGCACCCGGTACCTTACTCAACCGAGTACCAACATAACGTAGCTTTTCATGTCAAACCATTATAGATAACTAAGCCAGAGAGGCTGCAGTGAAATAGGTAGAATACAACAGATAATGCCAACTTATACATAAGACATATGGTCATCTAAGACCAAAATAACCACTTGAACACTAAACATAGACCGACAAGGCCATACAATCTTTTACATGCATGACATTTATCTACAAGCCTCTAAGAATACATAATTTTTATAAAGGTCGGGACAGAGTCCCACCATACCAAACAATACACATCTAACTCATACTAACCAACAAGCAACTCCGAAGCAAATGGTGCGCACCAACATCTTTCACTGAGCTGATAGACTACTTTGAGGGCTCTCGACCTGTCTATCGGGACCTGTGAGCATGAAACGTAGAATCGCCAGGCAAAAATGGACATCAGTACGAATAATGTACTGAGTATGTAAGACATATAAATAAGTACATAACCAACATAGAGGAAATATATAGTAAATGACTCCATCTGTAAGTCTGAATAACTTTGTAAATTATGAAATAATTATAGTATCATTCATATATGTATGAGTGTCATGTTGTTCATAGGTACATGATTCATAACATCATCAGCCTCTGAGGGCATCCCATCATATCATCTTGGCCACTGTGGGCAAAATTATCAACGTATACTAGCTGATCAGGTGGTGGTGCGTATATAACGCCATAACCTAACATGTATATACATATATATATATATACGTATATAATGCCATCTGGTCGCGGGTCAATGTACATGAATGCAATGCATGAAAAGTTCGTTAATAAAATCTTTCGAATTGTCATATGACCATTTTGCCTTTGAGTAATATCATAAGATAAACTCTTTTCAGCTTTTGTATTTTTTGAGACCCATGAATAGATGATAAATATTATGACACATGGAAATTCAAGAACATAGATATCTCTAATACTTCTATGAATAGAGTCATTTATGGAATTTGTGCATTTGCACGTTTCGTTCGTATCGTATGGATCATGCCAAAAAGAAAGAAGGGATAGCCTTAACAAGCCTAGAGTAGGGAAAAATCTGTATAATTTTCTTGGAAAAGATTGCACCATACTCCTTTAGAACCGAAAAATTTTACGTTGCTACGGTTCTAGCAATTCACGGTAGAATTGTTTGGTTGCAAAAATTTTGGTTGAAAGCTTTTTTTTTTGGACGGAATTAGCGTCTGTTGGTGTCTTGAATTGTAACTGGAGTTGTTTGGTTTATGTAGGAATTAGAATGGTAGGAAGTGCTAACGTTCTTGTTATAGAAAGTGTAGTATCCAAAATGCTTTTACAAGACTTGTTTTTTAAAAAGTGAGAATGAAGTATCTCTTAGTTATTAATTAGGTGCCCCATAACCCAAAAATCTAAGAGTCATTATTTTAATTTTGGCTTGCTGCCACATTTTTGGGAGGGGTTAATCTTATCCAAATATATCCTCAATTAATTAGGTAATATTCCGTTACCTGGTAATTAATTAATTACCTCCAAAATTGAGAATTATTCCCACTTACTTAAAATACTACTCACTTTTTACATACTTTATACACCTTACTATTATGGCCATGTGGTACCTCGTATTGTACTAGTCCATAAATACTGAGTATTTTAGCTCGGGCCGTATTTTATCCCAGCATGCCAAACTTGAACGAAAATTCATTTTCTTTGACTTACCTCCCCTCTCACCTTCACAAATTTACTTATTACTTGTTTGAAATAGCATAATCCTTATAATTTCCAATAATCTTTTCCTTGGACTGATGTCAATTACCTTACGAAAAATTCAATGTACAATACTACAGGGTGCAACATCGTCGTAATGTAGTACTATGGAACGTGACATCTCACTTGCGGGTTCTCATTAATTTATTTATGGCGTACTTTCACGTACAAAAATATGGGGTGTAACATCATTCCCCCTTTTGGAACATTCGTCCTCAAATGTTTACTGATGCACTTATCATTTTCATAATCTATATCTTCCGAATACTTTATTACTCTCCTTGCCATCCAGGTGACTGTTTTGTGAATACATTCGAAGGCTAGGGCATTTTCCCCCTTTAGTCCTCTTTCTCACACCATGACTTTTGGTCGAAATCCTTCTAGTCTCGTAACTGCTGCTACCTTCTATCATGTAGCCTATACGACTCTGACATTGTAAGTGCGCCTATGCGAATCTTCTCTCCTTTTTCCTCCAGCTTCTAGCCCGTATCTAGGACTCACTTTGTAAACACATACAGAGCTTGACAATATGTCCATTTGGGCATCTATAGGTATATTGAAGTTCTTCGCACGGTGCCTTGTTGAACTTACGAATATTGTTATACCTTATGTCATAGATTTGTCCATCCATCCGTATGACTTTACTGCCATAACTCTTACTTTGATGTATCATTGCTGAGGTCTGCTACCAAACTCCAGGTTACTCTCGTTGCTTATCCTATATGTATAAATCTATGTCTTTTAATGCTTCTTCATTACAGTTCATCTTAAGAATAACAACCTAATCTTGTGACTTTTTTCTAACCATTGTCAATTCACCTTAATGTTGATCTATCCTCTATCACTAATAATTTGATCTCTTATGTAAATCTGTCGCTAGGGCTCACATCTCATCATGGAGCGATTGAAATGATTAGACTGAACCACCTGGGGCGATACCATGATTTTATAACCGTATCTCACAGCATCTCAATGTGATTCACCTTATGTGAGTATTTTAATCCTCTCCAATTCATGAGATCCCTTTCTCTTCTTCATCAGATCATTACTGAATCGAAGGCCCAAACGTCATCCTTTATTTATTACAATTGCACCCTCATTTTATTACTAGGGCAGCATTCCATCTCTTCTAAATGTTATTAGTATTAGACTTCTTTTGGTTTATTCAACTATAGTGAGCTTTGTATAACTTAGAGAAACCATCTGCTCTTCTTGTTTTCATGGGCTTAATCCTAAGGACTTATCCATTTATGTTACCTTTTCACTAGCTTGTTCTTATCCTTACTCCTATCTTTTACAACCTTGTTGCTTCACCATACAATATCTTGCGACCTACACATATCTATTTATATTAATTGCAACCTTTCAATTTGCTTGCATCATAGATTTTCTTATGTCATTTTGGAACATCAAGCGAGACGTCACATCGTCTCGAACTCTTATTTATTCTATTAATCAGGTTTTTCAATACCCAGACCATAGGCTGGAAAATATTCTACTGACGATGCCGCTATGATTCCTAGATATTGAATCCCCGAACTTTTAGCCTTCTATCCGAAGTAAGGACTATTCACAACCCCCTGTGTTTGAGTATTTCGTACGTTGTTCACCTTTACCTTACTAATTTTAAAGTCTCGCATCGTATCTTCTATCTTTTTCATGACCTCCCTTTAAACTAGGTATAACTCACATCCACAACTTGAACCTCTATTATAATACTTACACCTCTTTACATGATTCGGTGAGAGCTTCATACTGACTTCTCATGAGGCTGGTACTCTTCTAATTGGATTTATCGTAGAGCCGTTATACATATGGTTGTTGTACTATCTCTCTTATACTTTTGATATTAAGAGTAATTCTGCAATATTCTCAATCACGATTTCTATAATTTTCTAGGTCCAACAATCAGACTCCTAGTTTACTTTGTTGATATAACTCTTTAGTCTCCTCTTCCTTCTGATTAGCCTTTATGTAGGCTTCCCTTATGTAGGCTTAAGCAATCTTCCGATCTGCGGCTCATGGTATTACTTATTACTTTAGCCTTTAATGGGCGTATGTCTATGCCCTAGGCTCAATTCTTTCTTTTAAGTCATACCAGAGTCTTCTATGTCTGTATGATTTGTCAACATATATGTTGCATGTATAAAACTCCAAACTCTTAAGTGCGTTCAGAACGTAACTAACTCTGGATTATTAATCGAATGATTCTTTCCATTCCTCCCCAACTTTCTTTAAATGTAAAAAATTACTTTTCCTGATCCTTCTGCCCCATTGTTGCATGCATACTTAGCTTACCTTAGTGCCAACACATATTGAATTGCATACAACTCAGGTGACCTTGAATATCACTTTTGATTTTACTTCTCGTTCATTAGCCACGGTAGGTGCCACTTTCTTATGGAGTGCATACAATGTTGTTGTGAGACTGTTGCTGCAAGACCATTTCTCCTTCAAGTTACTATGCATAGGTTGAACCTTCTTCCTTATTTCCTTAGCTAGTCTTTCGTTGTAGTACGTAGGGAGACCTTCTGGCTCTTGTAAAGTTATAATCTTGATATATCGTTTACCCAACATAATTTTTGATGTTTGTACTCACCTATAATTGTCCTTATTTACTTACTTTCACACTCATGTGCTCGTATAGTTGCTTCTGAACTGAAGTTTTTACTGTCTTCCCAATGGGACTCTCTTTTATTTCTGTAACATTAATATTGTACCTTTAATTACCCTAACTCCTATCTGAATATTTTTCAAGGTCATGATGTCATATCCGTGGGACTGAATCTCCCATGTTGGGCTTCATTCTGTTTATCTTGCACAATTTATTGATTTGTCTGTTTCCTTTTGTCTAGCCATAACTAGGCCCTTCCTGAATCAACTTACTAACTACTCGTTGACCCATTCTCATATCAATATTCCATGTAATCTTTCTTGGGTTATTCCCTTTGTCTTAACTTATGTGTCACACTAGCTCCTTATCCATCAATAATATCTCGAGCAGGGACATTTACTCTCTCTCCTTGATGTCGTGTTTGCATAATGTTTTGGAATTGCAGCATACATGTAGGATTTGAATAAGTGCAATCTCATTTTTATCGCATTCTTCCTTTACCATTTCATAATTACTAGAATCACTTAATTCTTACTTAACTCCACACCACACCATATTCCCCCATTTAGGGGAGTACTGAGAGTTGGAGCTATGATGTCCTACCTATAGATGTTTTACCACTTCAGTTTCGGTGTCCTTTCATACCATCGACGACCCTTACTCGCCTTGTGGTGATCTTTTTGTACCAAGGATAACGAAATTCCTTACTCACGAGGGTGACACTTAGTTAACTGGAACACATAGTTCTTTAAGCTAAACTTTGCTTACATTGCTTGCTTTGGGGAAGCATCTTTCTAAATGACCGTTCTCTGAATTCCTTATGAATCTTCTTCTATTGTCCATTCTATTATTGCCGGAACAAAATCTGAAATTCTTATGATATCGACTATTATCAAATCACTATATCCCTAATTCATGTTTACTTTATCTTATTCACCAGCCCATACTGATCTCTATTATTCTGGGGTCTAGCTTTTCCTATTGGCAATCATGTTAGAGTCACGAACTTACTTCTTGAAATGAGGATATGACTTTATGGCCTATACACTTTTGTTGTCTTAAGGCCTATCACCTCTCGTCTCTTTCTTCACTTGAATATAGATTCTGTAATATTGTCATATTTTGATCTACCGTTGTCATCCATGTACCTTACTCATAATTCTTCATTAACTCTTTTCTTATTTCCCACTAACATTTATGCCTATCACTTTATTCTGAAATTCGAACAAGACATTCTTTTGATTTTAGTTCCCTTTTGCTCCATCCAGTGGTTCTTCGGGTTGCTTAACATTCTCGCTCTACTAGGGACGCGAGCCACACTAAGGTAATATTTATCCCCGATCATGCTAGTATTCACATCTAATTGTAATATTCTAGAGTGCACCATCTGCGTGTCTCACAAGGAGATCTATTAGCATATTTACAATATCCTTTGGAAATGTCAACTAACACAGATAATCCATTCACCATTTTGTGTTACTCTAACCCCAGCCGGATCCTGATGTTCCGTCCTTTTCTTAAACTACACCTGTTAGCCCCCATAGGGCATAACTGAGATGGGTACGGCCAATCGTACATACCTCTTTTAGTGTTGAATATAACCCAGAAAGCTTATATTCCTCTACCTAAATTATAAACACTCTAAACCTTCATTAACTGGGCGCCTCGTACTCTTCTTCATCTTGTTTTTATTGCTTGTTCAAACTTGTATTTATCTTCTAAATCTCACATTATCTTTGACCATTAAGGTGGATAGGTATTCTTGCCTCAAGACTCCTTATCAAGAGGCTTACACCTTTCAGTACGCACATGATTCGCTAAAGACCTCACATTTACTTATCATAACCATGATGCAAAGTCGTGTTCCTTTGACTCAACTCTTCCATAGCCATATCTTTTACCAACCATCTTTTTGGATGTAGGTATCATCTTATTATGAACAAAATAGGAGTTAGGAACTTGAATTCTTACAACTGAGCTCTACCACACGATCTAGAGTAAGAAGAAAGAGTGACAGTCCTAAATACCCTGTAGCCTCCTACTTATAAGTGTGGTGCACGACACACTCATAAACAAGACTCTACTTGACAAAGCTTATAGACTCCCTAGGATAGAACTGCTCTCATACCACTTTTGGCACGACCCAAATCGATGGGCCGCGACGGGCACCCGGTACCTTACTCAACGGAGTACCAACATAATGTAGCATTTCATGTCATATCATCATAGATAACTGAGCCAGAGAGGCTGCCGCGAAATAGGTAGAATACAATAGGTAATGCCAACTTATACATAAGACATATGGGCCTCTAAGACCAAAATAACAACTTGAACACTGAACATAGGCTGATTAGACCATACAATCTTTTACGCACATGACATATGTCTACAAGCCTCTAAGAATATATAATTTTTATAAAGGTCAGAACAGAGTCCAGCCATACCAAACAATACACATCAAACTCATACTAACCAATAAGCAACTCTGAAGCAAATGGAGTGCATCAACATCTTCTACTGAGCTGATAGCCTACTTGGAGGGCTCTCGACCTATCTATCAGGACCTGCGGGTATGAAACACAGCGTCCACTGGCAAAAAGGGATGTCAGTACGAATAATGTACTGAGTATATAAGACATATAAATAAGTACATAGCAGAGATGGAGGAAATATATAGTAAATGACTCCACCTGTAAGTCTGAATAACTTTGTAAATCATAAAATAATTATAGTATCATGCATATGCGTATGAGCGTCATGTCGTGCATAGGTACATATTTCATAACATCATCAGCCTCTGAGGGCATCCCATCATATCATCTTCCCCACTGTGGGCAAAATCATCAACGTATACCAGTTGATCAGATGGTGGTGCATATATAACGCCATAACCTTTCCCATATCCCATATACATGTATATCCGTACATATATATGCGTATATAATGCCATCTAGTAACGGGTCAATGTACATGAATGCAATGCATGAAAAGTACGTTAATAAAATCTTTCGAATTGTCATAAAACCATTTTGCCTTTGAGTAATATCATAAAATAAACTCTTTTCAACTTTCGCATTTTTCTGAGACCCATGAACAGATGATAAAATATTATGATACATGAAAATTCAAGAACATAGATATCTCTAGTACTTTTATGAATAGAGTCATTTAAGGAATTTGTGCATTTGCACGTTTCATTCGTATCGTATGGATCATGCCAAAAAGAAAGAGGGGATAGCCTTAACATACCTAGAGTAGATAAAAATCCGTATAATTTTCTTGAAAAAAAATTCACCGTACTCCTTTAGAACCGGAAAATTTTACGTTGCTACGGTTCTAACAATTCTCGTTAGAATTGTTTGGTTCTAAGAATTTTGGTTGAAATCATTTTTTTGGATGGAATTAGCGCATGTTGGTGTCTTCAATTGTAACTGGAGTGGTTTGGTTTTTGTAGGAATTATAATGGTAGGAAGTGCCAACGTTCTTGTTATAGAAAGTGTAGTATCCAAAATGTTTTTACAAGACTTGTATTTAAAAAGTGAGAATGAAGTATCTATTAGTTATTAATGTCCCGTTACCCGGTAATTAATCAATTACCCGCAAAATTAAAAATTATTCTCACTTACTTAAAATACTACTCACTTTTCACATACCTTATACACCTTATTAATATGGTCATGTGGTACCTCGTGTTGTACTAGTTCATAAATACCGAGTATTTTAGCTCGGGTCGTATTTCATCCCAACATGCCAAACTTAGACGAAAATTCATTTTCTTTGACTTGACTACCCCTCTCACCTTCACAAATTTACTTATTACTTATTTGAAATAGCATAATCCTTATAATTTCCAAATAATATTTTCCTTAGACTGATGTCAATTACCTTACGATAAATTCAACGTACAATACTACAGGGTACAACATTGTCGTAATGTAGTACTGCGGGACGTGACATCTCATTTTCGGGCTCTCATTAATTTATTTATGGCGTACTCATGTACAAAAATATGGGGTGTAACCAGCACATACTCCCGGCACATACCATTGCACATGAGCGATATGTTCCTTCCGTATATGCCGTTTCCGAACCCATTTTCCCATCGGCCGTCACGGTCAGGATGCCTTATGAAGTTGATCAATATGCCAAAATGGAAAGAGAAGCTAAATATAAGGAATAAGAATCAGTATCCGAACAGTTGCGGTCATTGAGGAAACAAATGAAGAACCTTTAAGTTGCTCGTGGAAGCGAATGTCTAGATTTTGAGGATCTGTGTATACACCCTGATGTGGACATGCCGATAGGGTATAATTAAGCCTTCAATGTTCGATATCTTTGATGGGACATGTGATCCCCATTCACACTTGAGAGCCTACTACGATATTCTAGTTGGAGTAGGAAGATAAAAGACGTTGAGAATGAAGCTATTCATAAGGTGTCTGATAGGGGAGGCACTTACTTGGTACACTCACCAAGATCCCAAAATCTGGAGGGAATGGCAGGATATGGCAGAAGATTTCATGAACCTTTTTCGGTTCAACACAGAAAGTGTCCCTGATAGGTTTGCTCTGGTAAACTTGTAAAAGAAGTCGTCAGAATCATTCCAAGAGTATGCACGTCAATTGAGGTCGGAGGCCACCAGAGCATAACCCCCGTTATATGACAGTGAGGTGACTAAGTACTTCATCAGGGCTCAGGAAGGAATCTACTTTGAGAAAATAATAGGCATGATGGGGAAGTAGTTCCCTGAACTAGTTAAAATGGGAAACTTCTTAGAGGAAGGCATAAAGTCCGGTAAGGTACAATCTATGGCTGCATTACAAGCAGCTAGCAAAGCAATCCAATCCAACCTCGTTCAATAGGCACCGGAAAGAAGAAAAACGAGGAGGTATCAACAATCATTCCCTATTACCAATCCAATCCACACCATGGAAACAACTCTTACTCTCCAAACACAAATTCCCCATACCCACCTACTTATGCTCCAGTATACAACACACAACCATACTATAATCCCCAACCTCAATATAACCTACCTCGTGCCCCTACAAATCCAAATCCACCACGACCATATGCTCATGTTCAAACTACCACTCATTAAAACCAACCCACCTATGCACCCCAACCTTGTCCAAAATTTTAAGAAAGAGGTCCTAGAAACTAACCCCGATTGCTGAACCTTTGGCTCAACTGTTTGAATAACTAAGGAGGGCAGGCTTGATACGTCTAATATAAGAAGGATCCCTGAGTATCCTTCAAAATACTTTGATGCAACCAAATGGTATGTCTACCACTCAAACGTATCGGGGCATGATACCAAGGATTGCTTCAAACTAAAAAATGAAATTGAGTCAATGATCAAAAGTGGAGCCATTCAGTGCACCCCAGCTCTGCCCAACATGAATCGTAACCCGCTGCCGAACCACCAGAATCAAGGAGCTAATATAATCACTCTGGATGAAGGCTATGACTTGAAAGAGACCATCGTCACATTAGGAAACATTCAAGCTGCGAGGGTTCTACCTCGAAGGACTCCAATGATCACCTTAGAGTTAAAACCTATAGTGATAGTCTAGACTTACTAGCAACAGTCCACTGATGTTATCAGGGATGAAGAGGATAGGGAATACAAGACAGTTCCATGGACATATCAGTGGAAAGGGAAGGCCAAGATGATAGATTCTGCAGCAGCTTATGGAATGAACATGTCAAGGAGGTGTTATGCTTCTAAGGAAGTAAAACAAGGGAATCCAGGAAGGAAATAGATTTAAAAAAGAAATATAACAGATCCGAAGGCCGCAGAATTCTAGAAGAAGATGTCCACCAAAAAATATTCAGTGGAGGAACAATTAAAGAAAAACCCGGCGCAAATATCAATCATGGATCTACTGATGAGTTCTGACAGTCACAAAGACACCTTGATGAACGTTTTAAGTGGGATGAGTGTGCCGAGCAACACTACTAGCAAGGCAGAACAGCAACCATCAGTATGATGGTCAAAGCAAATATGACAACCTTCCAAAGAGATGAACTTCTCATAGAGGGTATGGGACAACAGAGCTTTACACATCACCGTCAAATATGGAGATAAGGTGGTGTCCCGAGTACTTATTAATGGAGGATCAGAAGTCAATACCTACCCCCTCTCTACCATATAAGAGTTGGGCATTCATCTGAGAGAAGTAAAAGAAAGTCATGTGAGGGTAAGAGATTTTGACGTGTCATAGAAAGACGTCATTGGGGAAATCTATTTGGGTCTGCAAATTGGACCAGTTGAGTTTCCCATACTGTTCCAAATGATGGACATTTCATCCTCGTATAACTTGTTGCTAGGAAGACCCTGGATACATATGGTTGGAGTAGTCCCGTCTACCCTACACGGTGCATAAAGTTTGAATGAGGTTGTCAAGAGATTATAGTCTTGAAGAATGGAGCCAGTTAGCTTATCTGGAACATGCAGTTCCATTCATAGAAAGATTAGACGGGATCAATTTTGATGCGATTGAGATCATGCTGACCATAGAGATAGGAGAGACCGAGCAAAATCTGGGTATGCAGTCACCAAATAGATCAAAGTTACCCATGAGAGAGATGATAAAGTACAGGTGCCGACCGGTTACCGGGATGGTAGCCTGATTAAATGGGATAATAGAGCCGATTGAGCCAACAGGGTAGAAAGGTAGGGTCGGCAAAATGTATCATACTCCAACTAGAAAGACTTATACTTGTAGCTTCGGGAAGAAAGCTTTTGTGCCAGAGCATGTTTCTGGTTTGGGTCAGAGCTCAACACCAAAGGACGGCATCGTCGATGGAATGGGGAGACTGTTCGTGACCATGATCAAGGAATATTGTGAAAAGTTGATATCAAGGCACCGACCATTTGGAATGCCGAACCAAGATAGGACTTGCAGAATTGGACTTCCAACCCGTCTTTAGTTCACCGGCAGTCTTGAACCGTGTCTGTACTCTTTTGTCAATTGCCTCTTCGAATGTTTAGACGTTCCTCTTTTGATGAAATAAAAGAAATTGCTTTCTTAAGATTATTCCAAACATATTTATCGCTTCATATATACTTAGTTTTTATTTTCAGTAATTAAAACGATAAAAACATGCGTTCTATAACTAGGACATACAACAAAACCCATGAGCAAAACGATCTAGATTATGAGGAATACGATAAAAGCAAGATGCATGATAATCTCCCATAAGAGATCGAACAGCTGGAAAGCCAAAAAAGGCCTAACCTCAAATAGACATAAATAGTCAACCTAGGAAGCGAAGAAGACGTGGAAGAAATCCAAATCAGTACCCACCTAGAAGCAGAGCAGAGAGAAGAATTGATCGAGCTCCTCCGACAGTACATCAACGTATTTTCATGGTCGTATGACGACATGCCTGGGCTAAGCATCGATATTATTTTGCATCGATTGCCTACCGATCCTCCCAGACTGCCAGTCAAACAAAAGCCCAGAAAGTTCAACCTAGACTTGAGTTTGAGGATAAAGGAAGAAGTAACCAAGCAGATAGAGTCAAACTTGGTGAGAGTCACCAATTATCCCACATGGTTGGCAAATATCGTACTAGTACCAAAGAAGGATGGGAAGATTAAGATATATGTGGATTATTGAGATCTTAACAAGGCCAGCCCGAAAGACGATTTCCCTTTACCAAAAATTCATATCCTCATTGATAATTGTGCAAAGCATAAGCTGCAGTCGTTCGTGGATTGTTTCGTCGGGTACCATCAGATCCTAATACATGAAGAAGAAATGTAGAGAAGACAACATTCACTATGCCTTGGGGAGTTTACTACTACAAAGTCATGTCGTTCAGCCTCAGGAACATTGGTGCTACTTACATGAGGGCCATGACTGTTACATCTCGCATTTTTGTATGTTAAAATTTCATTTTCAGTTAACCGACGTAGACTCGGGGATGATATCGTCATGACGTTAATATACTTACGCTATTTATAACAAGCGATAAATAAGTGTTATGAAGGATAAAGGGATACACAGATTAAAGAAAACGGGTTTCGTTGAAAGTGGACAATTTGGAATAAAATACGGGTCGAGCGATAATACCCGATAATTACGAACTAGTACCATGAAAGGTACCATATGACCATGGTAGTATAATATATAAAGTATATATGAAGTATTTTAAAAATAAATAGAATTTTAAGTAATTTATGGCAATTTTTAAATTATGCGTGTAATTGATTAATTACCGGGTAACAGAACATTACCCGGTTAAATAATAAGTGGATAAAACTTAACTAATTATACTCCAAAAGACATGTGGAAACACATGAAATGACTAAGCAACTAATTAACCTATGTGGCAACCTAGGAAGTGATTATTATCCATAAGTATGATACTTGTCCAAGTCATAGAAAAAAGGGTACAAAAACTGACGTTAGTCACTTTCAGAAAGGAAACAAGAAGGAATTCTTTCTAAATTGAAAAGGTTAGAAGCTAAGAAGTCTTCATTCAAGCCAACAAATATGTTCTTGATTTTGAATCCAAGAACTTTGAAGCAAAATATTTCGTTCCAAAAAATTTCGTTGCAAGCAATTACCTTTCTTACTTTGAAAGATTAGGAGCTAAGGAAAAACATTAAGAGTCTTCTTTCTAAGCAATTTCGTTCAAATTCAGAAGCAGAATCTTCACTTAGATCAAATAATTCAAAGAACAGGTATGTTAAGGCCCTCCTTTCTTTCTTCAGGCATGGTCCATATGATACTGAAGAAATGAGCAAGTACACGGTTTCCATAAATTACTCTATTCATAAAAATAGTAGGGGTGTCTATATTCTTAATCCCCCATGAAAAATATTATTATCTTCTGTTCATGAGTCTCAGAATAATACATAGTTGAAAAAGTTTATCTAGAAGGAATATTGAGATTATTACGTATTTTTCATGTATTTCACTCATTTATACATGTGCATTGACCCATGACCTAATGGCGTTATATATGCGTGTATATATATTATATTTATATGGGATACGAAAAAATGGTTATGGCATTATATACGTACCACCACCTGATCAGCTAGTATATGATGATAATGATCTTGCCCACGGTCGCTAAAATATGACTCGGGCGGCATTATATATGCGCATATATGTACGTATATGTATATGGGATATGGGAAGAGGTTATGGTGTTATATACGCACCACCACCTGATCATCAAGTATATGTTGATGATGTGCCCATAGTGGCTGAGACGATATGATAGGATGCCCTCAGTGGCTTGATGATATTATGTACACTCATACCTATGCGTGACACGATATTTATATGCATGTGCATGACGTTATAAACGTTTTAGAATTAACAAAGTTATTCAGATTTAAAGATGTGTTTCTATATTCCATATTTCATCTATGTCTTTTACGTACAAATTTTCATGCCTTACATACTCAGTACATTTTTCATACTGACGCCCTATTTCATGGGGTCTGCGTTTCATGCCCGCAGGTGCAGGTAGGCAAGCTAACGGTCCCCCTTCTTAGGATCCTTGATCAGCGAGAGTTGGCATGCTCCATTTGATCCGGAGCTGCTTTTGATCTTGGTACAATACTTTTGTATATATATATATATATATATAGGTATGATATGGCTTAGTCCCGTCTTTGTACAGTTATGTTTCTGTTAGAGGTCTGTAGACAGTATACCTAGTTGGGATATATGTGGCCTTGTCGGCTTACAGTTATTGGATGTATAGTTGTCTATAGCAGCCTTTCCGGCTCGCCCTCTGTATTCTGCAGATATACATACATATGCCTTGTTGGCAGGTTTCCTTCATGTATGTTATCTTCGTAATTCAAAAGATGTTATACATGTTCATATCCTAGACGTATGCTTAGGGATTTTTGACAGGTAGGACTCAGGCAACCGTCATGGCCCATCGGTTTGGGTCATGACAACACTGGTATTTAAGCAGTTTTGTCCTAGGGTTGTCTACAGACTGTGTCTAGTAGAGTCTTATTTATGGGTGTATTGTGCACAACACTTATAGATAGGAGGCTACAGGACATATAGGGTGTTATCGTCTCTTCTTATCTTAGATCGTGCAATATAAGCATTCGTTTTCCTCCTAACGATGTGTTACGTGTTTAGCGATGCCTTCGAAGACTATAACTGCTAGCATAGGTTAGAAGGCTATGAAGGTGTTAGAAAGAGAGATAAGTTATACTATGGATTCAGACCCATCAGAGATCATGGGTTCTATCGAGGAGGATCCATTCAAGGATCCACATGAGTCATCCATTCGAGTTGTTTCGACCACTCCGACAGTAGATAGGGTGAGAGGAGTTCCGACCTCACCGAGGCCCTTAGTTTCACAGCCTGTTGATCAGGGTATGAGGGGATTAGTGCATGGATTGGCATAGCCAGGATTCCCTCAGGCTCAAAACTATGTCAAGGTATTTGAGGACACCAGCTCTTCTGAGGTTCAGGATAGTCCACAGTCTTGGGAGTCCGTCAATCAAGGTTCGTCGGTGTATGTTATGGGATACGAAGAGGAAGAGGATAGTAGTCGGGCTAAGAGGAGGAAGGTAACTGATAGGGACATGAAGATTCTTCTTAGAAGTGTGTCCGATCGAGGTTCTTATATAGGACGAGGCAAGGACCCTCTACTATAAACTTCCTCCAAGTGTCAGTTTTTGGTTGGTGAGTTCCACCTCTTCTTGGAATATTACCAAGTCAAGGTTTTAAATGTGTTTGGTTGTTTTATAAGGATGTAAGGAGCCTCGTCCTGACTTGTATATATTATGGTTATGCCTACTTAGAGGTTTTACAGACAATATCCTGTTGATAGTTTTGGGTATGATATGGCTACGGCTTAGTCAACCCCTATGTATATAAACCTTTTTCTAAATTAGTTATGCGATTTAATTTTTAATAGTATTACTTATATATATGGATGTCGCCGTAATGTCCCGTGATAGACTTGATAATAAACAAGGATAAGGTATGTGGTGTTCGGTTGGGTAGAACTTGATATTATAATGGGTATGGATTGGTTGGCCTTTTGTTGTGCTAACATCAATTGTAGGTCAAGGATGGTTTAATTTTAGTCCCCATGAGAGCCTGTTTTAGAATAGGAAGGTAATACGACATCACCAAGAGGTAAATTTATCTCCTGTCTCAAGGCAAGGAAGATGATCAATAAGCCCTATATTTATCACTTAGTTCGGGTTCAGGATATGGAAGTAGAGTTACCAACCATTTAGTCCATCCCTGTGGTGAATGAGTTTCCCAATGTTTTTCCTGATGAGCTTTCGGGTCTTCCGCCAAAGCGAGAAATTGAGTTTGCCATCGACCTACTACCAGATACTCATCCAGTATCTATTCCCTCTATAGAATGGCCCCCGCAGAGCTGAAAAAAGTTAAAGGAACAACTAAGGGACTTATTTTAAAAAGGTTTTATCAGACCTAGTACGTCACCACGGGGAGCACCTGTGTTTTTCGTGAGAAAGAAAGATGGTTCCTTACGAATGTGTATTGATTATAGGCAACTAAATAAGGTAATGATCAAGAATAAGTACCCGCTCCCGAGAATCGATGATCTATTTGATCAGTTACAAGGTGCCAAGTATTTCTCAAAGATAGACTTGAGGTCTGGGTACCATCAGGTAAGGGTTAAGGATGAAGATATTTCGAAGACTGCATTCAGGACTAGATATGGGCACTTTGAGTTTCGGGTTATGTCATTCGGTCTGAGCAATGCCGTAGCAATATCCATGGATTTAATGAACCGTATGTCTAGGCCTTTTTTTAGATATGCTCGTAATTGTATTTATTAACGATATATTGGTATATTCTCATTCAGAGGCTGAGCATGCAGACCATCTACGTACTGTGCTCAGAGTTCTACAAGAAGGGATGTTGTATGCAAAATTTTCTAAATATGAATTTTTGGTTGAACTATGTAGCTTTCCTTGGGCATATTATTTCGGGTAAAGACATACGAGTGGATACACAAGAGACTGAGGCAGTGAAGACTTTGCCTAAACCCACAATACTGGTGAAGGTTCGTAGCTTCTTTTGGCAGGTTATTACAAGAAACTTGTAATGAAATTTTCTTCTCTTCTAAGAACCTTTGACCAAAGTGATATGTGGTGTCTTTCTTGATGTTTCGAAATAACATAAGGAAATCTATGGTGCAAGCAGGTTGAATAAAGGTTGTGAATAAGTATAAATAGATAGGTGTAGGTCGCAAGCTAAAGTATGGTAGAGCGATAAGGTTCTAGGAAGACACGAGGAAGGATATGGAAAGATGAGTAAAAAGGTGACAAGAATGGATAAGTCCTTGGGAATAAGTTCATAAGAGAGTTGATTGTTTCTCTAAGTTATAGAAGGCTCAGTATAGCCCGAATGAACTCAAGGGAGTCTAAGACTAGTAACGTTTAGGATAGATGAAATGTTGCCCTAATAGTGGGATAAGGGCGCAATTGTGAGGGATAAAAGATAAAGTTTGGGCCTCCGAAGAGGGAAATTTCTTGAATTATACAAGATTAGGATAACCATGTAAGTTAACTCAAAATGGAGTTAGATTTCAATGGGTCGACGCTTGCGAACAGAGTTTTCCAGGCTTTGAAGGATATATTAACTTCAGCACTGGTTCTAGTGCTTCCAGAAGGGATCGATGGTTATGTTATCTATTGTGATGCTTCGGGCATTGGATTGGGTCATATGGTAAGGTTGTGTCTTATGCTTCTAGACAACTAAGAAAGCACGAGAAGAACTACCCGACCCATGATTTAGAGTTAGCCGCGGTGATTCATGCACTAAAAATGTGTAGGCACTACTTGTATGGCGTTCATGTTGATATCTATACAAATCATAAGAGCCTCCAGTATATTTTCAAGCAAAAGGAATTGAATCTTCGTCAAAGGAGATGGTTGGAGCTACTTAAAGACCATGACGTTGATATCTATACCATTCAGGGAAGGCGAACGTAGTAGCCGACGCCCTCAGCCATAGATCTATGGGTAGCCTATCATATTTTTAGCCAGAAAAGAGGGGAATAGCGCATGAGGTTCATCAGCTAGCTAGTCTTGGAGTTCGGATATTGGACTTAGGTGACATTGGAATTACTCTTTAGAATACGACAATATCCTCATTAGTAACTAAAGTAAAGGAACGCCAGTATGAGGATCCTATGTTAGTTCATTATAAGGATATCACCCTTCAGAAGGAGAAGACACCATTTGGAATTACACAAGATGGGGTCCTCAGAGATCGAAGACGATTGTGTATGCCCAATGTTGCAGGGCTGCGTCCGCAGGTTATGGGAGAAACTCACTATTATCGTTATTCTATCCATCCAGGAGCAACAAAGAGGTATTATGATATCAGGGAAGCGTATTGGTGGGACGGAATGAAAAAGTATATAGCAGAATTTGTTGCTCAGTGTCCTAACTATCAGCAGGTTAAGATTGAGCATCAAAAACCCGATGGATTATTGCAGGATATGGACATTCCGACTTGGAAATGGGAAGTAATCAATATGGACTTCATCATAGGCTTACCTCTTACCTAGTGTAAGTTTGATTTGATATGGGTGATTGTTGATAGGCTTACTAAGTCAGCTCATTTTCTACCCATTAGAACTACATGTTCCTCATAAGATTATGCAAGACTTTATATTAAGGAGATAGTATGACTGCATGATGTCCCTGTATCTATTATCTCAGATAGAGGAGCTCAATTCATAGCTAACTTCTGGAGGTCCATCCAAAAAGGATTAGGGACTTAAGTAAGTCTTAGTACAACATTTCATCCCTAGACAAATGGACAGGTTGAGTGTACTATTCAAACACTGGAGGATATGTTATTAGCTTGTGTAATAGATTTCAAAGGTAGTTGGGATGATCATCTGCCATTTATTGAGTCCGCATATAATAATAGTTACCATTCCATTATTCAGATAGCTACATACGAAGTTCCTTATGGACAGAAGTGTAGGTCGCCTATATGGTGGTTCGATATTGGGGAAATTATGTTAGTAGGACTAGAATTAGTACAGCAGGCAATCGAGAGAATTAAGCTTATACAGGAAAGGCTATTGGTAGCTCAAAGCCGTTAAAAGGATTATGTGGATAATCGACGACGAGACTCGGAATTTCAGGTGGACGACTGGGTATTCCAAAAAGGTATCACCGATGAAAGTTGTCATGAGGTTCAGAAAAGAAGGCAAACTTTGCCCACGGTATACTGGTCCTTATAGGATCATTCGGAGAGTGGGCCAAGTAGTTTATAAGTTAGAATTGCCCTCGGGATTTGAGCATGTCCATCCGGTTTTTGACATATCTATGTTACATAAGTGCATTGGCGATCCTACCCTAGTGGTGCCCACGAATGATGTACAGATTACAAAGAACTTGTCATACGAGGAAATTCCGGTTGCCATTCTAGACCAACGAATCCGCAAACTACGGAATAAGGAGGTAACCTCTGTGAAAGTACTTTGGAGGAACAACAATGAGTTGGAAGGCCAAGGAAGACATGAAGTCTAGATATCCCTAATTATTTCCTCCTCCAGAGAAGGGTCCGACTGAGACGTCATAACCTCAAGCTGCATGTACGAATTATTGTGCTAGCTATTATTATTGGTCGTGTGAGGCCATCGTCGTCATTAATGATTGTGGTCCTATATGGCATTAAATTACTAGGTTTCTACAAGAAGAGTTGGTAGTAGCGTTCTTACAAGGGCGACTCTACCAAGGTTATATAAATCCCGGAGAGTTAAACATTCGAGGACGAATGTTTCTAAGGGGGGAAGGATGTTACATCTCGCATTTTCGTACGCTAAAATTTCGTTTTCAGTTAACCGACGTAGACTAGGGGATGAGATCATCTTGACGTTAACGTACTTATACTATTTGTAAGCGATAAATAAGTGTTATGAAGGATAAAGGGGTACACATATTAAAGAAAACAAGTTTCGTTGAAAGTGGCTAATTTGGAATAAAATACGGGTCGAGCGATAATACCCAATAATTATGAACTAGTACCATGCAAGGTACTATATGACCATGGTAATATAATATATAAAGTATTTTAAAAATAAATATAATTTTAAGTAATTTGTGGTAATTTTTAAATTATGCGGGTAATTGATTAATTACCGAGTAATAGGACATTACCCGGTTAAATAATAATTGGATAAAACTTAATTAATTATACTCCAAAAGACATGTGGCAACGCATGAAATGACTAAGCAACTAATTAACCTATGTGGCAACCTAGGAAGTGATTATTATCCACAAGTATGATATTTGTCCAAGTCTTAGAAAAAGGTTAAAAATAGTGACGTTAGTCACTTTTAGAAAGGAAACAAGAAGGAATTCTTTCTAAATTGAAAAGGTTAGAAGCTAAGAAGTCTTCATTCAATCCAACAAATTTGTTCTTGGTTTTGAAACCAAGGACTTTGAAGCAGAATATTTCGTTCCAAGAAATTTCGTTTCAAGCAATTACCTTTCTTAGTTTGAAAGATTAGGAGCTAAGGAAAAACGTTAAGAGTCTTCTTTCCAAGCAATTTCGTTCAAATTCAGAAGCAGAATCTTCACTTCGATTAAATAATTCAAAGAACAGGTATGTTAAGGCCCTCCCTTCTTTCTTCTGGCATGGTCCATATGATACTGAAGAAACGAGCAAGTACATTATTTCCTTAAATTACTTTATTCAAATAAATAGTAGGGGTTTCTATATTCTTGATTCCCCATGTAAATATTATTATCTTCTGTTCATGGGTCACAGAATAAGACACAGTTGAAAAAGTTTATTCGAAAGGAATATTGAGATTATTACATATTTTTCATGCATTTCACTCATTTATACATGTGCATTGACGCATGACTAGATGGCATTATATACGCGTATATATGTTTATTATATTTATATGGGATACAAGAAAAAGGTTACGGCATTATATACGTACCACCACCTGATCAGCTGGTATATGATGATGATGTTGCCCACAATGGCTGAAATATGACTCAGATGGCGCTATATACTCATATATATGTACGTATATGTATATGGTATATGGGAAGAGGTTATGGCGTTATATATGCACCACCACTTGATCAGCTGGTGTATGTTTATAATGTGCCCATAGTGGCCGAGACGATATGATGGGATGCCCTCAGTGGCTTGATGATATTTTGTACACCCATACCTATGCATGATACGACATTTATATGTATGTGCATGACGTTATAAATGTTTTAGAATTTATAAAAATTATTCAGATTTAAAGATGTATTTCTGTATTCCATGTTTCATCTATGTCTTTTATGTACAAATTTTCATGCCTTACATACTCAGTACATTTTTCATACTGATGCCCTATTTCGTGGGGCCTGTGTTTCATGCCTGCAGGTGCAGGTAGGCAAGATGACGGTCCCCCTTCTTAGGATCCCTAATCAGCGAGAGTTGGTATGTTCCATTTGATCCGGAGCTGCTTTTGATCTTGGTATGATACGTTTATATATATATATATATGGGTATGACGTGGCTCAGTCCCGTCTTTGTATAGGTATGTTTCTGTTAGAGGTCTGTAGATAGTATGTCTAGTTGGGATATATGTGGCCTTGTCAGCTTACAGTTATTGGATGTATAGTTGTCTATAGCAGCCTTGCCAGCTCGCCCCATGTATTCTTCAGATATACATACATATGCCATATGTTGGCAGGTTTTCTTCATATATGTTATCTTTTTAATTCATAAGATGTTATACATGTTCATATCCTAGACGTATGTTTAGGGGTGTTTGACAGGTAGGACTTAGGCACCTGTCGCGGTCCATCAGTTTCGGTCGTGACAATGACAACCCACTTTCACGACCTAATTCACAAAGAGATTGAGGTATATATGGATGAAATCATCATCATCAAATCTTGAAAGAGTTCGAAACATTTTCACGACCTAAAGAAATATTTCGAGCGCTTGCGGAGGCATAGTTTGAAGTTAAATCCTACAAAATGTGCATTTGGAGTCTCTGCTAGAAAATTGCTAGGTTTCATCGTAAGTAGGAAAGGATAAAGTTGGATCCTTCAAAGATCAAAGCCATTCAAGAATTTCCACCACCTAAAAGCAAGAAGGATGTGATGAGTTTCCTTGGTAGGATAAATTAAATCAACCAATTCATAGCCCAGTCCACAGTGATTTGTGATCCTATCTTCAAGCTGTTGAAAAAGGATGCCACTACAAAATGAACATAAGAGTGTCAAAAAGCCTTCAACCTGATTAAGGAGTGCTTGTCAAATCTACTAGTGTTGGTTCTTCTTGATCTTGGGAAGCCATTGTTGTTATACCTGTCAGTTTTGGAAAATGCATTTGGATACGTGTTGGACAACATGATGAGACCAGAATAAAGGAGCAATCTATATATTACTTAAGCAAGAAGTTTACACAATGTGAGGCCAAATACACTCTGATAGAGAGCACTTGTTGTGTCTTAACTTGGATCGCCCAGAAGGTGAGGCATTATATATCAGCGTACACCACACATCTATTATCCCGGCTTGACCCGCTCAAGTATATCTTTCAGAAGTCGATGCCTGGAGGAAAACTAGCCAAGTGGCAAATTCTTCTCAGCGAATTTGACATCGTGTACATAGCATAGAAGGAAATCAAAGGACAAGCCTTAGTTGACCACCTATAGAAAATCCAATGGACTAGGATTATGAGCCGCTCACTACATACTTTCCAGACGAAGAAGTGTTATGCACCGGAGAAGACATTGCAGAGTCATACCTAGGGTGGAGAATGTTCTTCAACGGAGAAACAAATTTCAAGGGAGTAGGAAATGGGGCAGTCCTAATTTCAGAATCAGAACAACATTATCCGCCGTCAGCAAAGATAAGGTTCCCTTGCACCAATAATATGGCCGAGTACGAAGCATGCATTCTCGGGATTAGGATGGAGGTTGATTTGAAAATCAAGGAGCTTCTGGTCATAGGAGATTCTAATCTATTGATACATCAAGTTCAAGGAGAATGGACTACCAAGAACGTCAAGATCCTTCCGTATCTGCATTGTGTAAAGGAGCTATACAAGAAGTTCACAAAGATCGATTTTAAGCATATTCCAAGGATTCAGAACAAGTTTTCCGACTCTCTCGCAACCTTGTCATCCATGACCCAATATCTATATAAGAATTAAATCGACCCTTTCGAGATAGAGATCAAGGATCAGCATGCATACTGTTTTCATGTAGATGAAGAGCTAGACGGTAAGTTGTGGTACCACGACATCAAAAGGTTCCTTGAAACAAGAGAGTATCCAGAGAATTCCACCAAGGATCATAAGCGAGTGCTCAGAAGGCTAACAAATCACTTTTTCCTCAACGGGGAAGTCCTATATAAGAGGACCCCAGACATGGGTCTGTTAAGATGCATAGATGTTGCTGAAGCAACTAGATTGCTAGAATAAATACATGCAAGGACATATGGACCCCACATGACTGGCTTCACCTTAGCCAAGAAGATTTTAAGAGCCAGATAATTTTGGATGACCACGAAAAGTGATAGTATCCGCTATGTAAGTGTCACCTGTGCAAGATCCATGGGATTTCATCTGGGTTCCACCTAATGACTTGAATGTAATGGGCTTGGCTTCGCCATTTTCCGCTTAAGGTATGGATGTAATCGTACCTATAGAGCCGGTTGCATCAAATGGACATCGTTTTATCTTGGTATCAATTGATTACTTCACCAAATGGGTCGAAGCTTCTACATACAAATCCATTACAAAGAAATTAGTGGTAGATTTCATCCGTAATAACATAGTTTGTCAGTGTGGGATACCCGAGTCAATCATCACTGATAAAGCGGCCAATCTCAACAGTGATATCATGAGGGAAATTTGTGAGAAGTTCATAATTGACCACCGTAACTCTACAGCTTACAAACCACAAATGAATGGAGCAATTGAAGCAGCCAACAAAAACATCAAGAGGATTATATGGATGAAAGACCCAGTTAATTATAGAAATTGTGATCCAGAACATTGCAGAATCACTCTTAATATCAGAGGTACAAGAGAGATAGTACATCAGTCATATTCTATAACGCCTCTACGATAAAACTAATTAGAAGAGTACCAGCCTCATAAGATGTCAGTATGAAGCTCCCACCGGATTGTGTATGCACTATAGGTGAAAGTATTATAGTTAGAGCTTCAAGTTGTGGATGTGAATTCCACCTATGTGGAAGGGAGATTATGAAAGAGACAAAAGATACGATACGATATTTAAAGGTAAGTAAGGTAAATGTGAAGAATGTATGAGATACTCAAGTGCAAAAGATTATGAATAGTCCATTCTTCGGACAGAGGGCCAGAAGCATTATGATTCAGTATCCAAAAATGATAGTGGTGTAGTCAGTAGCATATCTTCTACCCTTTGGTTTCTAGGTACCGAGAGTTCTAGTAAAAAGAGTAAAGAAGAGTTGGAGTCGGCATGATGTCTCGCTTGAGGTTCCAGAATAACATAAGAAAATTTATGGTGCTAGCAAATTAAAGAAAGGTTGCGAGTAGTATAAATAAATATATGTAGGTTGCATGCTAAGGTATGGTAGAAAAACAAGGTTTTAGGTAGACATGAGTAAGGATAAGAAAATATGAGTGAGAAGGTGACGACAATACGTAAGGCCTCAGAATTAAGCCCATCAAAACAAGAGAGCTGATGGTTTCCGTAAGTTATAGAAAGCTCTGTATAGCCTAAATGAACTCGTAGGAGTTTAAGACTAGGAGCATTTAGAAGAGATAAAGTGTACATGCAGTTTCCATAATGTTTTTCTAGCCAAGGAAGAAGAAAGGAGTGGTATGTAGGTTTGTCAAATTCTTGTATTGATTAAAGAGAGCAAGCAGACAATAGAATGTGAAGTTAACAAATGCATTGATTAGTCTAGGCTTCACTTAGAACTGCTTAGACTATTCACTGTTCACAAAAATATAAGGAAAGAGCATAGTGGTGTTTCTTATGTATGTTGATGATATATGATAACAAGAAGTGGCATTAAACAAATACAATCTACTTATGTAACAAGCATTCAAGATAAAATGACCTTGGAGAGTTGAACTACTTTGTTGGAATTAAATTTTCCAAATCACACAAAGGGGTCTTGATGAACTAGAGAAAACATGTCTTGGAACTAATTACAGATGTGGAACTAAGTTCTTCCAAACCAGTCTAGACACCTTTTAAATTCAATCAGAAGGAGCTGGATGAGTTAAATGAATTACTGGAAGACAAAGGGTAGTATCAGAGGCTGATTGGAAAGCTTCTATATCTGACCTAGACTAGATTAGATATAGATTTTACAATACAAACTCTTTGTCAATTTATGAAGCGAGAAAAGAGATCTCATTGAGAAGCAACATTAAGAGTTGCAAGATATGTAAAGAGTGCACCAGGCATAGGAATACTGATGAGCAATAAGAAGGCATATACACTAACAACATATTGTGATGTTGATTGAGCATCATGCCCGAACACTAAAAAGTCAATAACATAATTCATTATGAAGCATGGAGAATCACTCATTTCCTGGAAAATAAAGAAACATATTATAATTTTTAGAAGCTCTACAGAGTCAGAATACAAAAGTATGCTTTCTACATTATCAAAATTGGTCTAGCTAATTGGGTTCTTCAGAGAATTGGGAGCAGAAGTGAAGGAGCATATTGACTTATACTATGATAGTGAAGCAGCACTGCAAATAGCAGTTAACCCTATGTTTCATGAGAACAAAGCATATAGTGATATATTTTTATTTCATGAGAGAAGATACAACAGGGATTGATTTAGACACACCTACTAGCTTGAGGGTGGAGTGTTGAGAGTGATATTACTTGAAGAGTAGATGCTAACTATAGTGGGTAAATGAGTTGATTATTAACTGCTTGGTCAGTTAATTACTTAGTTAAATAAGATGTAAATGAGGTGTCACTAGATAGTTAGTTTATAAGTAGTTAGTGAGCACGTGTGTATATATAAACTTGCATTGTGCAAATATATCACATATGTATTCATTTCATTATTACAACTAGATTAAGTTCTCTCTCGGGATTAATTGTCTTGAATCTACTATTGCCTTCATCTCTGATTAATTGTCTCTAGGTTTTCTATGAATCTACAAGTTGGATTCATATCTTTGGCAGTGACGCATCAGGTGACATCAAATTTATTCCAAATTTGACGATATCACCCGAACCCCTCGGGTCCCAACTCAAACCATAATAATAAGTTCCAAAATATAATACCAGTCTATCCAAATGCTCAAAATATGAAATGTCACCAAACCTCTCAATTCCCTACTTATAGGACTTCTAATTGTTCCATCCACCTTTGATGCCAGAGTTGTACAATGATTAAAGAAAAGGCCGGGACCTTTTTCGGTACCTAGTTGACCCACTGCAATCTCAAATCAAAGAGTTACTATTTGTAAAAAGTTGGTTAAGTGTTGTCTCGAAAAAAAATTTCTCCTTATATTAGATAAAAGTTTGGCAATTGAATTCTTTACTACATTGGTACGAGTCTAGCAAGTATATTGAAGAGTACAAGTGTACCCCCTTCCTCCAAGCAATTTAATAAAAAGAGTAACAAATTAAAGTGAGAATATCAATCACTTAACCATTATTAAGTTTCCTGTATCTTGTATTCATTAGTTTGACTAAACATAGCATGTAGATAAATTCATTCCATAAGTTAGTTATTCTTTTGATTAAAGATTGATCTACTAGCGGAGAGGTGTATAAAAGCTTTACTTTTATCTCCTTGATTTGGGTTTAAACTGTGAAAAAAAGAAATTCCATTGGATAAGTGGCAAAAAATTGGTATAAATTTATGCAATTATATTAAACTACTATTTACGTAAAAAGTTAGGGCAAATATGTGTGAAATCATATAAAAGTGTGAAACAACTATTTAACTTAAAAATTTAGGCAATTATTTTCGAAATCGTAGTACAGATGTAATGACCTTACCCATAAATAAATAGAGTACACAAGTGAAGCTAGCTACGTTCGAACACGGGCAGGGTAATAAGAAGGAATAACTAACTATCAAAAGGGACGACCACGATTAGATTTCAATAAATGAGAAGTAAGGGACAAGTTGTTTCCACGTCGACAATTGGTTATTATATACCAAAGGTAAAATACCTCAAACCATCCCTAAACTTAGGCTCAGATTATTAGTATCCTTCTCGAACTATGACCGGTCTTAATTATCCCCCTCAGCTTGGCCTTGAGAGTCATTACCCCCCCTTGACGCGAATGTGGCAAAAAGTATGAGTGCACTCGCCTACCACGTGGATTTTTCTGTATATGTGACATTTTTTTTGTAAAATAAAATATATCTTTACCTTTTTAAGAATATTACCTTTTTAAATAAATTTTTCGAATATAATTTATAATAAAACTTGGATAGAACTACATTATCTAGGCTAAATATTTTTGTTTTGCCAAAAATAATAAAGTTTTAGTTAATTTTTTTTAAATTGACTTGAAAATAAAGATTTATACAATTAAAATAAATAATCAAGTCGTCTAAAAAGTTATAAAAAATATATAGTTTGAAATTAATTATTTTTGCTATAATTTTTTACATAGCTCTAAATTACGGTGCTCTAATTTTTTTATTATTTACAGATTTGACCTAAAAAGGTAAATATACTCAGTTGAATAAATAGTCATTGCATCAAAAAAAGAAATAAAAAGAGTGTACAATTGCAAGAAATAAAACGAATCATTTGCATTATACTGCAATTGTACACTCTTTTTATTTCTTCTTTTGATGCAATGACTATTTATTTCAACTGTGTAATTTTTAATTTTTAAGGTAAAATCTGTAAACAAAAAATATTTTTAGAGCACCGTAATTTAGAGTTATATAAAAAAGTTGTAGCCAAAATAATCAATTTCAAACTATATATTTTTTTATAACTTTTTAGATGACTTGACTATTTATTTTATTTGTATAAATCTTTATTTTCAGGTCAAATTCAAAAAAAGATTTAACTAAAACTTTATTATTTTTGGCAAAATAAAAATATTTAGCCTAAAAAATATAGTTCTATCCAAATTTTATTATAAATTATATTCGAAAAAATTTATCTAAAAAGTAATATTCTTAAAAAGGTAAAAATATATTTTATTTTTTTAAAAAAATACAAAAATCCATGTGGCAGGCGAGTGCACTCACATTTTTTGTCATATTAACGTTTTGAAGGTAATGACTCTCGAGAGGCCAAGTTGAAGGCATAATTAAGACCGGACATTTTGAGCCAAGTTAAGGGGTGATTTTAAGGTATTTTGCCTAATACCAAACGAATAGAGAGAAGGAAAATAACGAATAACAGGTCTCACACTCCCTCCGCTCTCTCCTCTCATTCTCTTCCCTTCTCTTCTATCCTCCCAATTCTGACTCTCTTCTCTTCTTAATTTTTGGAGATTCGAGTGACTATGGCGACAACTTATCATTTAGATAGCTTAGCTTAATTCAGCAATTTTGTATTTCTAGTTTGATATCCATTTTATCATTTATAAAAATCCAAAAAAAAAAATGTTCCACTTGCTTTCAATTTCATTTTATTACTGAATTTAGCTTAAATCCATATCAGGATCCTGACATTTGGTATTAGAGCCTCGACTCTACGATTGTGTGGTGAGGATGGTAGAAGGAACTCGCCTTAAATTGATGGATGACAAACTTGTTTGGCATGATGGAGTGTTGGGGCAGGTTCTCGCCAGTCAATGGGAATTTTGCAAAATGCAAATAGGGATTTAAGGAACCCTAGAGCTGATTCTTGATAGCTTTAGAAACGCTACCTAATAGAGCTCAAGGTGAAAATCGACATGGAAATGGGCAGTTGCCTCTGCCAGTTCAGGAGGTGAGACAAAATAGAAACCGAGTTGATCCAATTCCTCCTCCTAAATGGGAACTGCCCAGCTTTGTAGGTCACAAATCTAAGGTATGATTCCATAAGTGTGAAAGGTATTTCAATTTATATAGAACTCAATACAATCAAAAGGTAGAAGTAGTTGCACTATATTTGAATGGCTTAACTGAGACTTGGTATCATTCCTTAACATTGAGTAGAGGTGAGATTAATTGGACAGAGTTCAAGGAGAAATTATTCTATCAATTTGGAGATGTAGTAAAGGATAAAATAGTAAAGGAATTCAACAAGCTTAGTCAGAATTGTGTTGTTGATGAATTTCTAGGAATGTTTGAGGATATGAAGTCTCAGATGCTGATCAGGAACCTTCATCTCGATGAATCTCATTTAATATCTAGTTTCATAGAATCTTTGAAGGAGGAAATTCGATTTGGTGTGAAGCTATTCAAGCCTACTACGCTAAAGTTTGATGTTGAGTAGGCTAGGCTACAAGAGATAGCAATTAAATGTGCTTAAAGGAAGAGTAAGGATAGTTTCAAACCTCCAGTTGTGGTAAACAATTCCACTAATGTCAAGGCTTCAAGAGCCACTACTATTAGGCCCAATGCTTTCAGGCTTAGTCCTGAAGTGTATGAGTATATAAGGAACAATCATTTGTGCATTAGGTGTGGGAAAAGTATATACCAAGTCATTAATGCAAAAAGAAAAAGATGAATCGTCTAGCTGGGGAGATGGAAGTTACTCCAGAAGGCCCTACTGATGTTGAGGATCCTTTCATTGCCGACTTAATAATTGACATAGAGTAGGTTGTGCAGGAGGTTTGTGTATGAGTGCCTTATCAGGGAAGAACCAAGGAGTCAACACCATATTGGCTAAGGGTTCTGTCAAAAATAGGAACCTTGCATTGCTGATTGATATTGGCAGCACTGATAGCTTTATTGATGAGAATATTGTTAGGAAAAGTGGTTATCAAACCAATTACTGTCCACCAGTAAGGGTAACAGTTGTTGATGACAACTATGTCATGTGTACCTCACACTACAAGGATTTTCTGTTGAAATTGCAAGGCGGATCCTTCAAAGAGGACCTGCTCATCATTCCATTTGGTGGTTGTGACATTGTTCTAGGTATTAACTAGATGAAGAAACATAATCCCACTAAGTTTGACCATGAGAGGAACTGTGTCACTATTGGAAGAAAGGGTAATAATCTGGTATTGCATGGTATTCCTGAAGAGGGTGAGTTGAATATGATATCCAGTACCATGGGCAAAGTGTTAAATAATGGGCAACCACTTTTGGCTTATTTGTTTATGATTAACTCAGTGGTGACTAATGATCAAGAGCAAGTGGATGAGGCCATTCAAGAGGTGTTAGAACAATATGATGATGCGTTTGATGAGCCTATGTCCTAAATCCTTGCCTCCTGGCAGGGACTTGGACCACACAATTCCTCTCAAACCTGGTGCTATGCCAGTAAGTTTGAGACCCTACATGTACAACTATACCAGAAGGATGAATTAGAGATGTAAGTCAAGGAGATGCTCACAAATGGTATCATTCAATAGAGCTAATCGCCCTTTTCATCACCAGTACTCCTTGTTAAAAAGAAGAATGGAACATGGAGGTTCTATGTCGCTTAAAGAGGATTAAATGATATCATTGTGAAAGACAAGTACCCTATTATTGATGAGGTCCAAATCTACTACTAAAAAGTAAATGGATATGGTCGCATGCAATATAATTTACCCAACTATGAGTCGGGGTCGAATCCCATAGAGAACAATATGTAGGCGATTAGGAATGTAAGAGAATTATCACTTGTTATGCAATGCCAAACACTTAGAATTATTTTTAGAAAATATTTATACCTAAATGCGAAAATGTAAACTAACCTAGAACGCAAGTAAAGTGATCAATGGCTGCAAATATGGATGCATTGGGAATTACACTCAAGTAACGATCCAATGTATTTCACGATTTTAAAAATATGAGCGAGTTTATGTTAATTAGCCACGGGTAATAATTCTATATTAGCTTCTTCCAAAGACTAACAAGACTTCCCAATTGAATTATCCTTAAATCAATTAAGAGATTAAGCACACCCGGATATGGCTACAAGCAGTTGAATCCTATCCTTAGGTACAATCTATAAAATGAGGGTTAAAGCCTCAAATTCTTGTTAATTAATCTTTCCCAACCCCAAATAATCTTTTTCAAAATTAATTCGGAGTTAATGGGCAAGTCCTAGGGTTAGCTAATCCCTTTGGAAACATTAAAGAACAAGAATAATTAAAGAAACAATAACCGACTTCATAAAAGATAAAAAATCATTCAATACATAAGCACAACAAGATACTTAATCCACACTTTAATTATGAATATTTCCATAAACAAGATTCAAGTGTTGAAATAAATACTACACAGTTAGTTTATTCAATACAAAGTAAGGAAGTGAAGAAATGAATACAAATGAGTTAGAAATTCTCAACCAAAAGCTTCAAATCTTCAAGACCAAAGTGTATGTGCAAACCCTAGCTTCCAAAACTTGTTCTCTCTAGTCTTCAAGACTGAAAATAAGCCAAAGATCCTTTACAAATGAGCTAAATCATGTATTAAAGGGTTTGGGAGTCAAAACATGAAATGCCAAAACTGCCCAGATTTCTGCCCAGTTTTTGTGAATCGCGATCACATAATCAGTCCTGTGTTCGTGTAGAGTACTAATGCAAAGCATAGTGATCGAAAATTGGATCACGCGTTCGCGCATAACACCTGAGAACCACTGACTAGCTTCTTTTTCGCGTACGCAGAATTGGCCCTGTGTTCGCGATGCACAATTTCTTGGACCACTGCGATCTCATGTGAAAGTTCGCGATCGCGAAGAGCATATTCCGGCAGCAGTCCATTTTTCTCAATTTAACACATTTTGACTTGTTTTCTTCCGTATCTTCTCTAAATCACTTGATACCTGAAATATGTGAATAAAACTCAGAAAATGTCTTAGTTTCTCAACAAAATTATACAAAAGCCTAAGTATCACGAGGAGATAAGTTGGTAAAATACCAACTTATCAAACCCCTAAACTTAAATTATTGCTTGTCCTCAAGCAATTCAAAAACTAAGAACATCCTTCATTAAAATCATCAATTACGCTCAATTACATACCAAATATTATTTCAAAGTAAAAAAGGGTCAAACTAAACTCAATCTAGTGACTTTGGTTTGTACTAACAATTAATCTAAAGCATATGAATCATCAACTTCTAACAAATTTCATTTCAATTCAAGTGATCAAACACCACATCAATCAAAGTGACAGTGAAGTCCTGACACTAGAGTTTCAAAATTTGCCTCATTATCACAAACAATTTTCTTTCGTCCATTCCTCCCAATTGGAGATTGAATTAAGTTTACAACTCAAACTTTTCATGTTCCCTTGTACTTAAGAGAGAATCCCAACTTATAAATTACAATTTAAACACACATGGAATATCAAATGGAAAGAATTAACTCTCACCTCACAAAGATATTCAAGACTCCATATATATATATATATACACACATACATATTTCTCTCTTTTTTTATATAGCTATTTTCTTTTGGAGTTTGAGTAATTTCATAAGAACACATTGAGGTATATGTATCTACACTCAATATATAACCTTACCAATTTCCAACTTGACACCAATACCCTCAACTTAGGCTTTTAGCCTCATTCTCAATGGGTTCAAAAGAGGGAATTATTTCACAAAAGAGTAAAGGTTTGTAATGAGGTGGCCAAAGAAAAGGTTAAAGGCTCAAATGGAGTAAACTAGTGATAATATTTATGTAATGGTAGGCTTGAAAGGATAAAGAGGCTTTTTCAAATATCACAAAGAAGGCCTATGATCATCTCTCCAATCAAACATAACTAACATTAACATTGAAAGACCAACCGGGCAAGTTCTAGACTACAAATAATGCAAAAGAATTTACAACAAATTCAACACACATGGCACATGCAAACTCGAGTGACATAAATCCAAAATTCAATTAAAACTATGAACCCAAAGAAAATCGTATATAGCTTAAAATACTTTTTAATGAATCAAAGAGCCAAAATAGAACCTAAAAGTCACAACAAGGATTATCACTTTAATCATTTTTCATTTTAAAGATCTAAACTATATATGCCGAAGTTTAAATTATGTTGGTACTAAATAAGCCACACGTTAGTTTATGGATAAAAGATTACACCCAGTAATCAATTTATCACTACCGGCTACTAAACTAACTAAAAAAATGTTTACGCCAAAAAGAACTAAACAAGACTAATCCCTTAAGAAAGTTGTCACGCCATCCATCATAGGGAAAAATCACCCGATTCAACGCAAATTAATTTCTTGGAAAAGAATCGCGATATAAAGAAAAATCAAGAAGTTTCATTAATGCTATTATGAAAATTAAAACAACTAATAACAAAATGCTAAAGCTAACATGCTAGAATTGAACTACAAAATATTACTAATAAACTACGAATGTCAACTAATCTACACAAGTTATCACAAAAAATAATCATGTTCCAACTACATCATCAAATGTAAATGAGTCACCCCAACCTAAACTGCTGCACTGTCCTCAATGCAACTAAACAAAATAAGCTAAAATTAAAGAGGTGCTCCCTGAATGGCATCACTCCAAGCTGGAGGTACTGGGAACTGAGAGCTCCAAGTCATCCTCGTGGTCGTCCTCTGATCCACAAAACTTCCTCAATGTGTTCATCATCTTTGTCAAGAATTTGCTTTTCTTCTTTTCATGTTCTCTCTACTTCAGCTGCCTCCGCTCAATCTTACCCAATTTGGATTTAATGGCTTGCTTCTCCTTAGCAAGATCTGACAAAGTTGGAACCTTTCCTTGGCCAGCTAGACCTACAGATGTGCCCTCTCTAGACGGTCTAGAAGGAAAACTAGCTACAAGCTGGCAGACCTGTGTCTCCACGCCATAAACCTGGCGAAAGATATACCTGAGTGTGAGAGGTCTGTGATCAAGTGGTACAATGGCAGTACAAGGCTCTGTGGTATTTGTGGCAGAATCGGGTATCTCGATGGTGGTGTATGGACACTGGCCAAATGAGGGAGATGTTGCATCAATCTTCCTTTTCTTTTGTATATTCCCTGCTCCCTTTCTCAACAGTGGATGGATGAGCTTATCTGGGTTCTTTTCCTTCTCTGTAGGACTCTTCTCCACCCCGACCTCATAGCATAAGTGAGTGATCCAGGATGGGAAGAATAAACTCTTAGTCCTCTTTACAACAACTCAGCTACCAGTATGCCCTCTATGATTGCGAAAATCACCATTGCCTTCTCCAGTGTCACCTCGGTCTCATTTTGTGAAAACATGACTCGAGCATAGATAATGGAGAGCCAAGTTTTGGCCTCAGTAGCGAATTCAAAAGATCCTTGTGTGATTTCTTATCTAGTTCGGCATCTTTCCACGGTACAAATGGTCTACAAACCACTGTGTGACCAAGTCTTTAGATCTATCCCTGTACACCTGGTTGTCAGCATCAGGAAGATTGTAATATACATTTATCAGCTCTGGATCAAAGCAGACTTGTTTGCCCCTAACAGTAACAACCAAATCATTCTTGAAGCTAGTCTTTACAACATTTGCATAAAATTCTCTTATCACTTTATGATTGGCTGTTCTTCGCTCGTCCGCAAAGCAAATCCATCCACTCGATATTAATCTTCCATGGAACTCGGGCCATCGAACTTCAAGGTCGGTCAATAGAATGCCTCTTTCTTTAATCATACTTCTACACAGTTGTTTGTCGTAGCGGCGAGAACAACTTAATGATGCGAATATGTCCCGATCAAAGCACTCCTCTTCGGCAACTTGTTCTACATATTCTTGAACATTTTCATTTGTTGCCAGATCCATTTTAGAGCTCAAAGTACCTACAAAAGGTGTAACATATGTTAAATACCAGCATGGGTACTTAAAGCATTGTATTAGAAGGTACTTAGGCCAAAGAAAGAGATCAAAAGGCCTTAGGATCAAAATTTGCAAGGCTACTATTTTGCTACCTGAGCGTTAATGAATCGCGATGGCAGAAATTTGCATGCGATCGCAAAGAACAATTTGTTTCCAGCTATAATTAAGCTACGCGATAGCATAAGCAGTTACGCGATCGCGATGTACAATTTTGGTTCTCAGCAGAATCAGACCTACGCGATCGCGGAATGAGGCATTGCGATCGGGAGGGTCTTCTTCATCGCCCAATGACAGGTCGTGTCACGACCCAAAATCTCACCCATCATGATGGCGCCTATCGTGGTACTAGGCAAGCCTCAACTCAACATTTCAACACAGAAGAACTTTTGAATAAAGGTAGAAGCAGTTAATATTAAATAAAACCTTTTAGAACAAAATATAACTCCAAAAGTACTAAACAATCCATCCCCAAAATCCGGTGTCACTGAGTGCATGAGCATCTAAATGATAACAACATCCGACTGATAAAACACTGTCTGAAATATAGAATAGTACAATATGAAAGGAAAGGAGAGTCAAGGTCAGCGAACGTCATGCAACTACCTCAATAGTCTCCTAAGTCTGACTCCTCAATCAACAACCACCGTGACCAGAAGTGCCTGGATCTATACACGAGGTATAAGGGGTAATGTGAGTACACCAACTCAGTAAGTAACAGAAATAAATAAGGAATTGAGAAGTAGTGACGAGCTATGCAAATACATTTATCTCAATAACTTTCAATTTGACAGTTTAAGTCTCATCAGTGTGTACTCAAGTAAACCAGATATCAAATATTCTAGAAATATGTACAACAAGGACAAAAAGCAACTAAGTTCAGCAATTAACTGAAAACAAATACAGCCTCTCAAGGCAACAGTCAGTCAACTCATCTCAACAGCTCAATCACTCGGCTCTCAGCCCTCAATAATCATACTCAATATGTACCTGCGCTCACTAGGGGTGTGCAGACTCCGAAGGGGCTCCTTCAGCCCAAGCGCTATAAATTGCACGGACAACTCACGTGTTGCACGGACAACTCACGTGCTGTAATAATATCTAAATCCGCATGGACAACTCACGTGCTATAATATAATATCTAGATCTGCACGGACAACTCACGTGTTGCACGGACAACTCACGTGCTATAATATAATATCCGGATCTGCACGGACAACTCACGTATTATAGTATCAATAACCTCACACTTAGGCCCTCGGCCTCACTCAGTCATCAATCTCTCCAGTCTCTTGGGCTCTCAGAAATCATATAAACAGCCTAAACAGAAGTAATATCATATATCAACAATGAACAGTAAGAGATGGAGGCATAATAAGCAAAAAAAGCTATGATTAAGTACAAATCAACAATTTAGCAGCTAATTCAGCAAGTACACAACCTCGCAGGTCTCAACAATGATCACATAAGGCCTAAACATGATTTCTAACATGAAGTACAATCAATTTCCATAAAAAACAGAGAAAACATAAATTAAACAGTAGGCCAATTGATTCCACAGTCTCACCGGACGGACCAAGTCACAATCCATACGGTGCACGCCTACACGCCCATTACCTAGCATTTGCGTCACCTCCAAAATAGTCATACGACACAATGTTCGGAGTTTCATACCCTCAGGACCAGATTTATAACCATTACTTACCTCAATTCGAGCAAAATCCTACTCTGCTATGCCTTTTCCTCTCAAATCGACCTCTGAATGCCTCGAATCTAGCCATAATAATTCGATTCAATTAATAAAAATTATAGGAATTAATTCCATATGAAATTCTACATTTTCCACTAAAAATCCGAAATTGCACTAAAAATTTGACCGTGGGGCCCACGTCTCGGAACTCGACAAAAATCACGGAATATGAACCCCCATCCAACCACAAGTCCAACCATATAAATTTTACCAAAATCCTACAACAATTCGTCCTCCAAATCATCAAATCTTATTTACAAATCCCTAGGCCCAAATTCCCGATTTACACCTCAAAAACATGTAATCTAGACGGGATATTCAATGATAATTCAATAATATTGACTAAAAATGATCACAAGGGACTTACCTCAAGATTTCCCGTGATTTCTCTCTCAAAATTGCCCAAAATCCGAGTTTGAAACTCAAAAAAATGGACTGCTCGCCCTTTAACTGCACAGAGTTTTCGGGGGCACTGTTCATGCGTGCAGGTGCTGTTCACGCGGCACTGTTCACTCGTACTGTTCAAACTGCTATAAAAAAATCCAGCAGCTGTCCAAAATATCTTTCAAATAATCTATGATTAGATCACCTAAGATCGGTATATCCCAACCCCTACACCTAAGAATGTAAGCTATCACTGGTATTAACATGAATAACTGGCCTATTCAGCAGCTTTCCTTCAGTCTGAATCAATCTGTTAACCTTCCAAAATCCACCCGAGGCCCTCGGGACCTCAACAAAATACATCAACCAGTGCTAAAACATAATACGAAATTAGTCGAAACCTCAAATCGTATTAAATAATGGTTAAACCGTGAATCACACCCCAATTCAAGCCTAATGAAACTAAGAACGTCCAACTTCTATATTCGATGCAAAAAACCTATCAAATTAAGTACGATTGACTTCAAATTTTGCACACAAGTCATAAAGGACATAACGAAGCTATGAATGTTTTCAGAACCTGATTCCGACCCCGATATCAAAAAGTCAACCCCCCGATCAAACTTCCAAACTTAAATTTCTTATTTTCGCCATTTCAAGCCTATTTTAGCTACGGACCTCGAAATAAATATCCGGACACACTCCTAAGCCCGAAATCACCATACGGAGCTATTGGAATCATCAAAAATCCATTCCGGGATCATTTACACATATTTCACTTTCCGGTCAATTTATTCAACTTAAGCTTTCTTCTTGAAGACTAAGTGTCTCAATTCATTTCAAAACATCACCGGACCTAAACCAATTGCCCCGGTGAGTCATATAACAACTGTAAAGCATGAATTTAGCAGTAAATGGGGGAAAATGGACTGTAATATTCAAAACGACAAGCCGGGTCGTTACATCCTCCCCCTCTTAAACAAACGTTCGTCCTCGAATGGGTTTAGAAAAATACCTGGAGTCTCAAATAGGTGTGGATATTTTGTCTGCATCTCTTGTTCAGGCTCCCAAGTAGCTTCTCTTACTGGCTGGTATCTCCACTGCACTTTCACTGAAGCTATGTTCTTTGACCTCAACTTTCGACCCTGTCGATCTAAAATTGCCACTAGCACTACATAATAAGTCAAATTACCATCCAACTGAACTGTACTTAAATCCAAAACATGGGATGGATACCCAATATACTTTCGGAGCATAGATACATGAAACACTGGATGAACACCCGATGCGCTAGGTGGCAAAGCAAGATCATAGGCCACCTCTCCGATCTTTTTAAGTATTTCAAAAGGTCCAATATACCTAGGACTCAACTTGCCTAATTTCCGAATCTCATAATGCCCTTCATAGGCGAAACCTTTAGAAGAACCTTCTCCCCAACCATGTAAGACACATCGCGGACCTTCCTGTCGGCATAACTCTTCTGTCTAGACTGTGCCGTGCGAAGCCGCTCTTAAATCAATTTAGCCTTGTCCAAGGCATCCTGAACCAAGTCAGTACCCAATAGCCTAGCCTCACCCGACTCAAACTAACCCACCGGAGACCGACGCCTCCCCCATATAAAGCCTCATATGGAGCCATCTGAATGCACAATTGGTAGGTATTATTATAAGCAAACTCCGCTACCGATAGGAACTGATCCCAAGAACCCCCCCCCCAAAAATCAGTGACAAACGCATGTAACATATCCTCCAATATCTGAATAGTGCGCTTGGACTGTCCGTCCGTCTGAGGGTGAAATGATGTACTCAGCTGTACCTATGTACCTAGCTCTCGTTGCACTACCCTCCAAAACTGTGATGTAAATTGTGTGCCCCTATCTAAAATAATGGATACTGGCACCCCATGAAGGCGAACAATCTCACGGATATAGATCCCTGCTAACTGCTCCAAAGAATAAGTAGTGCCAACTAGAATAAAATGTGCGGATTTGGTCAACCTATCCACAATCACCCAAATGGCATCAAATTTCCTTGAAGTCTGTGGAAGCCCCACTACAAAGTCCATGGTAATATGCTCCCACTTCCACTCCGGAATATCAAGTCTCTGAAGTAATCGCCCGGTCTTTGATGCTCATACTTTACCTGCTGACAATTTAAACACTGAGATACAAACCCAACTATATCTTTCTTCATTTTTCTCCACCAATAGTGCTGCCTCAAATCCTGATTCATCTTTGTGGCACCCGAATTAATATATAATACCGCGAACTGGGGTCTTCTTCAAGAATCAATTGACGTAACCCATCTACATTTGGCACACAAATTCGACCTTGCATCTTCAACACCACATCATCTCCGATAGTAACATCTTTGGCATCACCGTGCTGAACTGTGTCCTTCAAGACAAGTAAATGGGGATCAGCATACTATGCTCTCTAATGCGGCCATATAAAGAAGACTGAGAAACCACACAAGCTAGAACCCGACTAGGCTCCGAAACATCTAATCTCACAAACTGATTGGCCAAGGCTTGAACCTTTACTGCTAATGGCCTCTCTACTACTGGTAGATATGCTAAACTGCCCAAACTCTCTACCTTTTGACTCAATGCATCGGCCACCACATTGGCTTTTCCCAGATGATACAGAATGGTGATATCATAATCTTTAAGTAACTCTAACCACCTCCGCTGTCGCAATTTAAGATCCTTCTTTGAATAGATGTTGTAGACTTCGATGGTCAGTATAGACCTCACAATGGACACCGTACAAATAATGCCACAAAATCTTCAAGGCATGAATAAGAATTGCCAATCCAAGGTCGTGCACAGGATAATTCTTCTCATGTACCTTCAGTTGTCTGGATGCATAGGCAATCACCCTACCGTCTTGAATTAACACCGCACCGAGACCAATACACGATGCATCACAATACACAACATAAAAACTAGTACCTGTAGGCAAAACAAATACTGGAGCAACAGTCAAAGCTGTCTTGAGCTTTTGGAAGCTCTCCTCACACTCCTCGGACCATCTGAATGGAGCACCCTTCTAGTTAACCTAGTCATAGGTGCAGCAACAGAAGAGAAACCCTGTACAAATCATCGATAATACCCTGCCAAGCCAAGAAATCTCCAAATCTTTGTAGCTGAGGATGGCCTGGGCCAACTCTGAACTGCCTCTATCTTCGACGGATCCACCTTGATTCCTTCACTGGACACTATGTGTCCTAAGAATGCCACAGAACTAAGCCAGAACTCACACTTAGAGAATTTGGCATAAAGTTTCTCCTCCCTCGGCCTCTGTAATACAATACCCAAGTGTTGGGTATGTTGCTCCTAGCTACATGAGTACACCAGGATATCATCAATAAATACCACGACAAATGAATCAAGATACAGCTGAAATACACTATTCATTAAGTGCATAAATGCTGCTGGGGCGTTAGTCAACCCAAAAGACATCACAAGAAATTCATAGTGACCATAACGGGTCCTGAATGCCATCTTTAGAATATCCGAATCCCGAATTTTCAACTGGTGATAGCCAGACCGCAAATCAATTTTTGAAAATACCTTGGCACCCTGTAGCTGATAAAATAGGTCATCAATACGAGGCAATGGGTACATGTTCTTCACTGTAACCTTGTTCATCTGTCGATAATCAATACACATGCGCATGGATCCATCTTTCTTCTTCACAAACAAGACTGGAGCACCCCACGGTGATACACTAGGCCGAATGAAACCTTTGACAAGCAGCTCTTGCAACTGCTCCTTTAATTCTTTCAATTCTGCTGGGGCCATCCGATATGGTTGAATAGAAATGGGCAGAGTGCCCGGTACCAAATCAATACCGAAATCAATATCTCTATCTGGTGGCATACCCGTCAACTCTATAGGAAACACATCCCAGAAGTCTCGCACTATCGGTACAGAATCAATAGTAGGATTGTCTGCATCAACATCTTTTACAGAAGCCAAATATGATAGACACCCCTTCACAACCATTTGATGGGCCTTTAAGTAAGAAATTATTCTACTGGGAACATATTCTAGAGAACCTTTCCACTCGACTTTGGGAAAACCCGGCATCTCCAGTATCACAGTTTTTTCATGACAGTCCAGGATAGCATGACATGGAGACAACCAATCCATACCCAAAATCACATCGAAATCAACCATATTGAGCAATAAGAGATCAACTTTGGTCTCCAGTTCCCCAATAGTTACCACACACGACCGATACACACGGTCCACAATAATAGTATCGCCAACTGGTGTAGATACACGAACAAATAAAGTTAAGGACTCACGGGGCATATCCAGATAACGAGCAAAATAAGATAAAACATATGAATACATGGAACCAGGGTCAAATAATATAGAAGCTTCCATGTGGCACACTGAGATAATATATATGATCACTGCATCTGAGGCAATGGCATCTGGTCTAGCAGGAAGGGCATAGAATCGGGCCTGACCGCCACCTAATCGGCCTCCCCCTCTAGGGCAGCCTCTAGCTGACTAGGCCCCACCCCGAGCTGGTTAGGCGGGTGGTGCATCTGCTGGTGATGGTGCCATCGGCCGAGAACTCTGTTGTGTGGTTCTACTCAACACCTAAGGCAATCTCTCTTGAAATGGCCGAGATCCCCGCACTCGAAACATCCCCTCCTCTAACGGAGCTACTGCTCCTGATACCCCGCAGAGCTACCCGTCGAAACTTGAGCAAATAAAGCATGATAAGAACTCTGTGCTGGTAGTGCACTAAATGAAGACTGGCCTGAACGAGCAATGTAAGAACCGTAGCTGACTGATGCCCCACGATGAGTTGGCTGAGTCATCTGAGCATGTCTGAAATGACGACCTATGCCATGGTGATACTGACCTCCAAAAGTGACGCCACCTAAACTACCAGATCCACAAGGCCTCTTGGCCTCCCTCTCTACCCGCTCCTAACGGCGAACCGACTCTATGTCCTAAGCAATGTCGATAACCTCCTCAAAACAAACACCAGTTACCCTTTCTCTAGTCATAAGAATTCGCATATGATATGTGAGGCCATCAATGAACCTCCCGATCCTCTCTCTATCTGTGGGAACCAGCCAAATAGCATGGCAAGCTAACTCAGAAAATCTCATCTCATACTGTGTCATAGTCATATCATCCTAACGCAATAGCTCGAACTGTCTGCGCAACTTCTCTCTGTAGGACTACGGTATATACTTCTCCAGGAAGATAACGAAGAACTATTGCCATGTAAGAGGCGCTGAACCAACCAGCCTACACCTCTCACAAGCCTCCCACCAAGCGAAGGGTGCTCCAGAGAACTGGAAAGTAGTGAACGAGACCCCACTAGTCTCCAAAATACTTGTTATACGAAGAATCCTCTAACACTTATCTAAGAAACCCTGGTCATCCTCGCCCTCTGCACCGCTGAAAGTCGGACGCTGAAGTCTACCAAACTTCTCCAATCTACGCTATTCATCATCAGGCATGGTAGGAACCACATAGTCCTGAACAACTGGAACTGGCTGGGCTGGTGGTACCCCCGATGTCTGAAGTCCCTGCACCACCTGATCTAGAGTACGGGCAACAGGGGTATCACCTCCCCCGGTCTGAGAAGTAGCAGGTGCGGCCTAAGCTGAAACCACCTGGGCAAGACCAGTGCAATCATTCAGTATCTGGGCCAAAGTATCCTGAAGGCCTGGGATTACAATAGGCTCAACTGGTGCCTAACCTGGCCTTGTCAACTCAGCGATATCCGGAATTTGCTCCTGAGCTGGAGGAACTAGTGGTGCTACAGGTGCTGCCCCAATTGTTGAACGAACCACACCTCAACCTCTACCATGACCCCGTCCTCTACCCCGACCCCGACCCCTCGTGATCCTAACTGGTGTTATTGGTGGCTGGCCATCTGATCCGTAAGGATGTGTCCTTACCATCTATGAGAGAATAAAATAACAGAAACTTTAGTGATCGAAATTAACAAGTTTGCATGACAGAATACAAGAAAGTGAAATGTTCCTAAGGGTTCTACAACCTCTCGAAGATAAGTACAGATGTCTCCGTACCGATCCGCAAGACTCTACTAAACCTGCTCATGACTCGTGAGACCTATGTAACCTAGTCTCTGATACCAACTTATCACGACCCAAAATCTCAACTGTCGTGATGGCGCCTATCGTGGTACTAGGCAAGCCTCAACTCAACATTTCAACATAGAAGAACTTTTTAATAAAGGTGGAAGCAATTAATATTAAATAAAACCTTTTAGAAGAAAATATAACTACAAAAGTACTAAACAATCCATCCCCAAAATCTGGTGTCAATGAGTGCAATAGCATCTAAATGATAACAACATCTGACTGATAAAACACTGTCTGAAATATAGAACATTATAATATGAAAGGAAAGGAGAGTCAAGGTCAGTGAATGCCATGCAGCTACCTCAATAGTTTCCTGAGTCTGACTCCTCAATCAGCAACCACCGTGACTAGAAGTGCCTGGATCTGTATACGAGGTACATGGGGTAACGTGAGTACACCAATTCAGTAAGTAACAGAAATAAATAAGGAACTGAGAAGTAGTGAGGATCTATACAAATACATTTATCTCAATAACTTTCAATTTAACAGTTTATGTCTCATCAGTGCGTACTCAAGTAAACCAGATATCAAATATTCCAGAAATATGCACGACAAGGACAAATAGCAACTCAGTTCAGCAATTAACTGAAAACAAATGCAACCTCTCAAGGCAACAGTCACTCAGCTCATCTCAACAGCTCAATCACTCGACTCTCAGCCCTCAATAATCATACTCAATATGTACATGCGCTCACTGAGAGTGTGCAGACTCCGGAGGGGCTCCTTCAGCCCAATCACTATAAACTGCATGGACAAATCACGTGTTGCACGGACAACTCACATGCTGTAATAATATCTGAATCAGCACGGACAACTCACGTACTATAATATAATATTTGGATCCGCACGGATAACTCACGTGTTGCACAGACAACTCACATGCTATAATATAATATCTGGATCCGCACGGACAACTCCCGTGCTATAGTATCGATAACCTCACACTTAGGCCCTCGGCCTCACTCAGTCATCAATCTCTCCAGTCTCTCGGGCTCTCAAAAATCATATAAACAGCCCAAATAGAAGTAATATCATATATCAACAATGAAGAGTAAGAGACAGAGGCATAATAAGCAAGAAAAGCTATGACTGAGTACAAATCAACAATTTAGCAGCTAATTCAGCAAGTACACGACTTCCTAGGTATGAACAATGATAACATAAGGCCTAAACATGATTTCTAACATGAAGTACAATCAATTTCCATGAAAACAGAGGAAACATATATTAAACAGTAGGTCAATTGATTCCACAGTCTCACGGGATGGACCAAGTCACAATCCCTACGGTGCACGCCCACAAGCCCACACGCACGTCACCTAGCATGTGCGTCACCTCCAAAATAGTCATACGACACAATGTTCGGGGTTTCATACCCTCAGGACCAGATTTATAACCGTTACTTACCTCAATTCGAGCAAAATCCTACTCCGCAATGCCTTTTCCTCTCAAATCGACCTCCAAATGCCTCGAATCTAGCCACAATAATTCGATTCAATCAATAAAAATTATAGGAATTAATTCCATATTAAATTCTTTATTTTCCACTAAAAATCCGAAATTGCACTAAAAATTCGCCCGTGGGGCCTACGTCTCGGAACCCGACAAAAATCATGGAATATGAACCCCTATCCAACCACAAGTCCAACAATACAAATTTTACCAAAATACAACAATAATTCGACCTCCAAATCATCAAATCTAATTTACAAATCCCTAGGCCCAAATTCCTGATTTACACCTCAAAAAGACGTAATCTAGCCGGGATATTCAATGATAATTCAATAACATTGACTAAAAATGATAAAAAGGGACTTACCTCAAGAATTCCCGTGATTTCTCGCTCAAAATTGCCCAAAATCCGAGTTTGAAACTCAAAAATATGAGAAAAAATGGACTGCTCGCCCTTTAACTGCCCAGAATTTTTGGGGGCACTGTTCACGCATGCGGTACTGTTCACCCGATGCCCTCGGGACCTCAACAAAATACATCAACCTGTCCTAAAACATAATACGAACTTAGTCAAAACCTCAAATCATATCAAATAATGCTAAAACCGTGAATTACACCCAATTCAAGCCTAATGAAACCAAGAACGTCCAACTTCTATATTCGATGCAAAAACCTACCAAATTAAGTCCGATTGACTTCAAATTTTGCACACAAGTCATAAAGGACATAAAGAAGCTATGAAAATTTTGTGAACATGATTCTAACCCCGATATCAAAAAGTCAACCCCACGGTCAAACTTCCACACTTAAATTTCTTATTTTCGCCATTTCAAACCTATTTTAGCTACGGACCTCGAAATAAATATCCGAACACATTCCTAAGCCCAAAATTATCATACGGAACTATTGGAATTATCAAAAATCCATTCCGGGGTCATTTACACATATTTCACCTTCCGATCGATTTATTCAACTTAAGCTTTCTTCTTGAAGACTAAGTGTCTCAATTCATTTCAAAACCTCATAGGACCCAAACCAATTGCTCCAGTGAGTCATATAACAACTGTAAAGCATGAATTTAGCAGTAAATGGGGGAAAATGGACTGTAATATTCAAAACGATCGGCCGGGTCGTTACAGGTCGTTTGGGCATTCCATCGAACAGGTTGTGTGTACCAATTTGTGCTCATTTTTTTCCCATCAAGTTGAGGATACATATCACCCAAAAATCTATTAACAATTCGCTCTCACACTAAACCAACCATACCCAGCAAGTAAGACATGTAAAGCACTCAAGATTTTCCATAAAACCTTTTTTTACTCAAGCCCTAAAATCTCAAGGGTTTCTGCCATTGTATCTCAAGAGTTCATACTAAGCAGAGGCATAGAATATAGGAGAGAAATCCACATACCTGAGAGTGATGAGTGACACTTTTGTAATGGAATCGAAGAATGGAGAATTTGAGATGGTTTCCAGGAGTTAGGAGTATGAGAGTCGTTTCTTTGTTTGGGGGCAAAGTAGGTGTCCCAATTTTTTTTATTCCCAATGTTTAATTGTTCAGAACTTACCTGTTACGTGATCACAAGAGTGTCACGACCCAAAAATCCCTCCGAAGGAGTCGTGATGACACCTAGTCTCTAAACTAAGTAAGCCTAATATTAACTAAAATAACATTGATATTTGCCATCTTTAAATTCAATAACTCTTAAAAATTTACAATTTCCAAAGCTGATGGTACAAGTCACGAGCATTTCTAAGAGTAGTTATACAAAATAAATACATCACTACTCCAAAACATAAGGAACAAATGGAAATAAGTATAAATGAAGGTGACTCCGAGCCCCGCAAACACTGTAGCAGGTTTACCTTGAGTCTCCATAGCAACGATCCGCAAAGCCACTAACGATCAATTATATGGATCTGTACAAAAATGTGCAGAAGAGTAGTATGAGCATACCACAGCAGTGCCCAGTAAGTATCAAGACTAACCACGGTGGAGTAGTGACGAGGTACAGTCAAGACACTCACTGGTTTAACAACCTGTGCAATATAGCATACAAAAATAATAGGGAGCAAATAATAATGATGGCAACAATAATCAACCCATGATGTAAACAGCAGGGCAGCAAAAACACCATAAATATTGCTCAACGAATAATGTATACAAGTGCAATCAATTAATCATCCTTCAAATATAAATATCCTTCAAATAAGTATCTTTCGAATATAATTCTTTCGAGTAAAGGTCACCTTGTGATGCCTCATTTCATAATCATAAATAATATATCTCTCAGCCCACTTTCATATATTCACGGCATCTCGTGCCCATATTTTTATCATAGCTGCACGGCCAACTCACATGCAATGTTCCTCAGCACCTTCTGCCCACATATTTCTGTCTCACATTGTGCAACAACGTTCTCAGAATACTCAGTTCATAAGGTCCATAACCCAATACAATTAAGAATATTCACGGAGCCTCATTTACTTAACATGAAGTAGAGTACAACTTCTAAACCCATTTGGAAGATAAAGTTATTTTTTAATCATTTGAATAAAGTACCATGTTTCAATTAGAATACAACATCGAATGAATTATTACTTTTACCATGGGATTTGATAAATTAACTTAGTAAAAAATTTCTCTTAAGTAAAGTACAACCTCAATGGTTTAAGGAGATTTGATTGAGAAACTAATTGAGTTAAAAATGTAACAATTATTGAAATTTGAAGTATTGAATATATGTATAAATAATACGGCGAGGTATTGTAAACACTATCGATTTCAACACAAAGGATCAAAGCAGTAAAGGAATCTAAACAATTAATATACTTGAATTGGTAACAGTAATTACAATGGAGACAAAATAATCACAGAAGGAGTACAACTCCATGTAGAGATAGCAACCGGGGATCTCCCAGGATACCGTCCTGTAGTCCCAAATGTAAATACTTGGGGATCTCTCAGTATCCTCCGTATATGAGCTAGGGATCTCTTGGTATCCTGAGGATCTCTTTGTATCCTCAATATAAATGCTAGGGATCTCTTGGTATATTGAGGATCTCTTGGTATCCTCAATATAAATGCTAGGGATCTCTAGGTATCCCGAGGATCTCTTGGTATCCTCAATATAAATGCTAGGGATCTCTTGGTATCCCGAGGATCTCTTAGTATACTCAATATAAGTGCAGGGGGATCTCCCAAGATATCGTGTCGTAGTCCCAAAGTAAACTTGCAGGGGGATCTCCCAGGATATCTTCCCGTAGTTCCAAAGTAAATACGCAGCAGCAACACGAGGAATACTCAAAAATAATCCAACAATCCAATCACAAGGAATTCCACCACCAAGATTATGAACACACGACAACAAGAGAATCACAGAAAAACCAAGAAATATAATAACCTTAACAAAACAACAAGACACAACAGGTACGTGATTCCTACACCGGCAACCACAACAATTTGGACTTACATCATATATACACAGAGTCATAGAGGAATTTACAATTTAGAGATAACAAAATGATAAGAAGAACAATCGCTTCAATTAAGGCAATTAAGGGTCAAGTAACACGTACGAATTAGAGGAAAGCTAATAACATCATATGGAACATATGGAGGCAATTTAAGCAATTAGAAAACCCAACCATAACGGGATACTTTCCACTTAATGAGCATAAGGACCTAAGAACCCTAGAGGCAAATTTCCCACAAATAAGACCGAGCACACACTCGTCACCTCGTATGCATGGACTACAATTAGCATAGAAGACTCAAATTCCACGAGGTAGTCCACTACAACAAAATATATTTTTAGCGGCAATTATTTAGTGGCAATAAGATAATCGCCGGTAATTAATTCCTTATGTCAAACTGTTAGTGGCTAATATAAATTAGACGGAAAAAGTTACATATTTATTGACAATTAAATGAAATGGCCAGTAAAATAACAAACTTTATCTTTTTAATCTCCAAAAGCAAACCCTATATTTTTCATTTCCCTCTCTATTACTCCTCCCACCTTTGGCTTTTCTTCTATAGTGTTTCTCTTATTTTTTTTCCATTTATATCATCTAAGAGTTTTTATGCTTTCAATGAATATTGAAGATAATAGCAGCAATCCAGCAACCAAAAACGAAGAAAAAGCATGAACACATATATTACACCATTTTCAAAGCCCGATTAACTAGTTATTGATCGAAAACCTCTGCCTTTTTACTATCGCCGGCATCTCCATCACTGTCAGTTACCTATTTGATACTTTTGCATAATTTTTTACTTGTATTTATCATTTTCCATCTACATCCTTATATAGATAGAATGTTCTACGTATTCCATTTTGATAGGAATTAAGTGTTCTCAATTTTTTTGTTTTTAGCTTTGCGTTTGTTGGATTTTGATTTTGTAATAATTGAAACTGGATTTATTCTACTTTATTTGCATTTTACTATATTGCTTGTGATGGAATTTGATTCTGAATTATTTGAGTATTCTATATTACTTTAGGTGTTGCTTCTAGAGGACAAATTCAAGAAACCTATTCAGTGTTCGATAAAATGTTACAAAGAAGTATGTTTGCTTTAATAACAATGACTAATGTGTATGATGCTTTACTAGTATTTCTATGAATCTTTGAAAATCAAGACATCATTTTTTAGACATTCATATGTTTTGAATTTTTAATTTATGTGACCCTCGGTTAGATCAATATCAATTGAAAAGTTTTAAACATAAGAGCTCCAAGAGAGGATAAATAAAGCGTAAACAGATGCAATAATAGACTAAATGAGGAGAAATACATTTGCCTGTGTCAGTTGTTTCTTTTACCAGATTCTATACATAAGTCTATGCAACAATAGAGTAAATGAGATCACTCAACGAACTGCTGCTTACTAAAGAGAGTAAAAACTTTTCTAAACCTAGGAAATCATATCTCCAATTATATTTTGTTTAACATAGTAATCAATTGACAGTTTAAGTTATTGATTTTAATTCATTATTTGTGGGCGTAGGGTTGAATTTTAAAGATATAATGTGAAAGTCCAGGCAGAGATTAGTTATATACTGTGGGTGAGGATTTGAATGGAAGCTCCTTCTAGTTAACATTATCTTGTTAACTTGATCCCAAATGGGGAATGTTCCTAGTCAATGAACATTCTTCCTTATTGTTAATTTTTTAGGGAGAGGGAGACGCAAAAAAATTAGAACTTTCTGTGGATTAGCACAAATTGATAACTCTTTATTTATTCTATGTTCTTGCATGCCATATATAAATAATTGTTTGAATATCTTTCCTTATAAATAAGTAATTATATGATAGGCCATTTTTATTATCAATATTTTGTTTGTGCTAGGTTATTTGCAGTTGTGGATGGTATATTCTGCTTGTTTAACGCCACATTGAGAATGTATAATATCTAAAGTAACAATATGGTTAAAAAATATAATGAATAAAGTAATCGTTGTTGTAGAGGCATATATAACTTTGATGGATAAAGGTCCTTATCATGCAGATCAAGTTAGTAGAGATTTCCATGGAAAGTTTACTTTCATTCTCTATGGCAGCTCTTCAACAACTATCTTTTTAACTACTATGGGTGTTTTTTTAATATATCTTGATCTTGATATCAAATTGTCCATAATTGAAATTGGACATTCTTCTAGGTATGCTTCTTTTTTTAAAAATAATGTGAAATTGGCCGAGCTTGCAATTTAACTATTATTATGTTGTTTAACCTCTTATAAGAGAAAAAAACTGGAGCTATACAAGAAAATTGTTAAAATGGTTTAAGATGGTAAGACTGATGGTATCTAGGTTGCTATATTATTTTACTAATTAAGTTAATAGAGATAAGTTGACTTTTCTAAATCAGAAGTTTCTTTTATAGAACCATTCTAGACACATTAAGGTGAATCTTGATGTGCTAGTAAAATCACTGGATGAATATGGCAAAACTTATGAGTTGTGACCTGAATTAACTACATTGCTTGAACTTTTATTTGATAACTGCACACCTTTTTGTTCTTTTTGTGATGATATAATCTTTCATCGAGTTTTTCATATGTTTCTATCTTTTTATTATAAAATCAGTAAAGTCTAATAAAAAGACTATGTGAAAAATATAATCATTTTTTTGTTAGTTCTTTGTGCTGAATTGGCACTAAGTTATAGATTCTGAGAAGAATCTACTAATAAAAATTATTTCCGAGAAGAAATTGTGGTTCTAGCAAAGAATTTTTTCTCTTAAAAATGCCAGTTGAATTTCTTTGAAGATGATCGGTTTCCAACAGTTTTGATGATTACCTTGTATATTTTAAAAACCAAATCAAAATTTTCTTGTCTGAACATGTGTTCTTACTTACTTAATAGGAACTAGCATCGATACATGTGACCCTAAATGAACAAAGAGCTAGGAGTGAGAACTTGAAAAGAATCAAGGTTCATTTTGCCTTCATAGTCTATATTTCAACTATAGATAAGTAATCCCTTTTCATGAGCAGATGCACTAAATTTCTGCAACTTTTATTGTGCAGATTGATTTGGATCTACAATCTATAAATGACATGGCTACAGAATCAGTGTCCTACCAATGGAACTTGCTGGTTAATCAAGAATCGTCCATGTTGGTTTAAACTTGTCTGGACACACCATATGACCTGGTATTATTTGCATTATTTGCACATACATTTTGCTCGCCTATTAATCCATCTAGTTGTTTTTGCTAATAAATGTTTGGTGAGAGAGTTGGCTAAAAAAGAATATGACAGACTGACAATGATAGACTCTTCAATATATTTTTTCACATTATATTTTATCTTTTGACACATTTTTTTTATAATTTCAGGTCACACTTTGATGTTCAATAATTTAGCGGGTGGAAGATTTTAATATGATGAAAAGTTGCGGAAATTATTTGAAGATTATCATTCGTCAGGATTAGTTATATAATAGCATTAGCTATTCAATTCGAACAATATAAGTTTATTTTTAAGTTAGTATGACATTGGTTTTTTTTATTAGTACATCCTTTTGTTTGTTAAGATTTAGTAAGATATATCATATTTTTGAATTAGGATTAACAAATTTGGTTGTTTGGAACATATTCTGGATGAATGTAGTAACTATTATTAATGATGCCTAAATTATTTTAGTTACAGTTTGTGAATTTTAGCACTAAAAACAATTATTGTTAAAGATATTGACTTTTAGTAACAATTTAATTGAATATATCAGTCATTGAAATGGATGCTAAAAGGGCAAACTAAGACATTTTCAGAAGGGATACTATTGCAATTCTAATTGCCACAAAATAATTGCCATTAAAGATACAACTTTTAGTGGCAATTATTTTAAATTTAGTGACTATATAAAAAGAAGCTAAATGAGCATAGTTAGCCATTTTTAGATTGGGTTTAGCAGCCATCATAATTGCCGCAAACAATTGCCGTTAAAGTTTCTTGTTTTTAGCGGCAATAGATCATATATTTTACCAGCTTTTGTCATAAAGGCCGCTAAAGGCTTTGCCGACCCCAACATCAGTGGCTAAACGCCAATGGCTGGTAAAAGATATAGCAGCTATTATTATTGCCGCTAAAGCCGTTTTGTATTGCCGCTAAACACCCTTTTTGTTGTAAAGGTCCCCCACACAAGGTTAGGCAAGATACTTACCTTTTTTGAAGTTAGGCCGATATTCCAAAATAGTCTTCTTGCTTGAATTGACCTTCAAACGGCTCAAATCTAGCCAAATTAATTGTAGAACTTCATTAAAATACATTGGAAATAATTTCAGATAATAAAATGTCGACTTGAAATTCGTATTAAAAAGTCAACCAAAAGTAAACTCCCCAGGCCCGCACCTCGGAACCCGACAAAATTTATAAAAACCGAATATCCATTCCGATACGAGTTCACCCATACAAAAATTATCCAATTCCGACACCATTTGGTTCTTCAAATCATCATTTTAATTTTTTAAAAGATTTCAATTTTTCCCAAATTCCATCTCAAATCACGAGTTCGAATCACCTACCCCAATGAATTTTTTGAAAAATATATTCATGTATTCTAGCCAAATCCGAGTTCGAATCACTTACCCCGATGAATTTCTTGAAAAACCTTCGAAAAATCACCTCAAACCGAGCTCCCTAGGTCAAAATATGAAATAAAACCCCAAACCTCGTATTTATAATGTACCTTTCGGATTCGCTCACTGCTGACCGCACAAAACCAGTGCTGACCGCGGTGGAGTACCGCGGACCGCACAAAAACCAGTGCTGTCAGCGGTGGATTTGACTGCAGTGACATGCTTTAGTATTTTGGCCATAACTTTCGTTACAGATGTCCAAATGCTTATTCTAATATTTTTGTGAAAATAAGATTCAAAGATCTACAACTTATGTGTTTAATCATCTCCAAATTCCTTGTAGATCAAAAGATATGAGTTTCCGAAATCGGACCAGCGATCCTGTGGAACATTTTGGTGTGCGGCCGCACACCATTTTGTGCGGTCCGCACTCCCCTCTATGGTATGCATATTTTTGGTGCGGTCCGCACTCCCAAAAGTGCCAGACCTATCTCAGAGTTTTAAAATGCCCGGACTCGCTCGAAATTCACCACGAAACATCCACGAGGCCCCCGGGACCTCAATCAAATGTACCAACACATTCCATAACATCATCAAAATTTAGTCGAGCCTTCGAATTACTCCAAACAAAACCAAAACACCAAATCCACCTCGGGTTAAAGCCTAAGGACTTAGGAACTCTCAAATTCCAGAAACAATGCCAAAATCTATCAAATCAAGTCCGATTGACCCCAAATTTTGCACACAAGTCATAAATGACATAATGGAACTATTCCAACTTCTTGAGTCGAATTTTGATCTCGATATCAAAAAGTCAACCCCTCGGTTAAACTTCCAAACTGCGACTTCTCGTTTTCGCCATTTCAAGCCTAATTAAACTACAAACTTCCAAATAATTTTCCAGGCACGCTCTTAAATCCAAAATCACCATACAGAGCTATTGGAATCATCAAAAATCCATTTCAGATTCGTTTACTCATATTTCACCTTCTGGTCAATTTAATTCAACTTAAGCTCTCTTCTTGGAGACTATGTGTCCCAATTCCTTTCAAAAACCTTTCTGAACCCGAACCAATTCCCCCGCAAGTTACATAAGAACCATGAAGCATGAATTTAGCAGTATATGGGGAGACGAGGTTGTACTTATTCAAAACGACCGGTTGAGTCGTTACATTCTCCACCTCTTAAACAAACGTTCGTCCTCGAACGTACAAAGATTATTCTGAGGTTTCAAACTTGATGTTTCTACTTTTACACATATACTCGTGGTTGATCCAATATTACCGCATTCGAAATAAGTCCGACAACACCATTTCAATTGAGATTATTTCCTTTATCCATATTTGTAAACTTTGAGACCAAATTTCTTACACTCCAGTCATTTCCATAAAGGTCCGATCTTCACATCAACACATGATATTAATCTTGATTGGCTATAGCAACTCGTGCCTTTGCATCCCTCAAATTCGGAGTGTTACATTATCCCCCACTTAGGGTCATTCGTCCTCAAATAATAAGTAGAGTCCGTCCTCAAACACATAATGTAACTTATCTCTTTCTTTGCACAACTCAATGTCCTAAATTTTAATAACTCCCAAATTTTTCAGAAATTTCGGCAGAGTCTCCCCTGTAATTAGGCCTATCCACCTGTCAGAGTAACACCAAGAAAACTCCTAACAACACATCCACAGCTCAACAGTGCTCCACGATGTATATATCAATAACACTAATCTCTGCATTACAAGTACGATATTATCATAATGATATCTGGTCATGAAACATATCATATGCATGACCTTAACCACATCTTTGGTTTTAATAGTTGTACATAATCGATTAAAAAATCGCCAATTAATCTCATGCCAACAAAATCTTGTTTCAAACCTCCATTTACTAACAACGAGGCATGAAGACCTTATAATAACTTACCCAAATTAATGAGTCATATTTAACGCCACCTGGGCACTCATCTTGTAGGCTAAAACTCAATAATTACAATACAATTTGGCAAATTATGCACAGAGATATTCATACAAGAATTTTCAAATAAGCCTCATAGGGATGACTTCCTATAAATTTTTAATTTTACAAGGGAGAATTTAAACACATAAAATTTTCACCACAAGGACCTCGTCCTTATATAACATCCACTGCAGCTTGTTGCCGGTTTAAATATTTCATATCATATAAAAATGTGAGGATCTCTTTCTCAACTCTAAATCACAAGTATTTTGCACATTGTGCCAACTAAAAATTTTCCATTTCCTTTCTTCTTTCTTTCAAATAATTTCCGTTAAAAAAAATTAGAACATACAATGATCCCTCATACCGGTAGGGAATATAATTTACAACTGAAATCGATTATTTAGAAATTACATCCAACTCATCGAATTGATTAACAAAAGTCACTTTTAGCCTGACAACTATTTTTAGTGACCAACACATAATGATAGACATAACTATCTCCATATAATCTCCCAACAGAAGTATTCACATAAGTAAGTTTAAGATTACGAAGCTTACTCATGATTGGAGCATATTAGGAGGACTTGCCTCGATACTCAGAACCGAATCAAGTTAAGGAAATTGTTACTTTATAATAACTCAAGATTGTACTTGTAATGACACCATCTGGTGTAGCGACCTCAGCTATACCATAGCAAATATATCAATGGGTCGGGCCTCTACCTCTTAGGCGCTATCTACCAGTTTGTCATCCATCCCTAACTGGTAGTGTAAGTAGAGTAGTAATTGTAATGGGGTATGTGGCATGTGTACTCTGATGGAATAGATTTCTCCCAAGTATAAGACAATTTCTCATGATGTTCCTAGTATCACCATATTCATAACAACGAATCTGCGGTCAAACTGCTCATACTGAATCTGTGTCGGATAACTAGCATATCCAATATAGAAAATCCCATACCAGTGGTGCATTTAAAGATTACTGCCCCACGCGAGTGCCCTGATTAACTGGAGCACTATGAGTATTCTGAAATTGTTTCCATGACCCTGCCGATACAGAAATGTAGAATTATTAAGGAGGCGGGAATACCAAAAGTCCCATCATCATCCCATTCAAATCTCAGCTCTTAATCATATACAAGTTTCGACAAACCTTTTAATACCACATATATACAGCTCAAGCCAAAATTAATATAACACATGACCCCGCAATCTGATCGTTGATAGTGGACTCCCCTCACTTGGTGCGAAACCATAGGACACATTTCTGACAATCCACAATACCAACCTTCACCACTCGTATGACACCAGTCATAAGACACCTCAAGCCATTTACTTGGCACTTTTCATCCTCATGACAGTTAAACTCACTTCCTCCAGTGTCTCGGTTGCTAGTTGTACCCTTCGCTAAATAGAAATCTCATATAAACCACATAGCATCTAATACAACCAACTATTTTTAGATCTACATCCACCTATGATGATTAGGAAACCAATTGAAGCTTCTTAAGATTGTACTTATCAACCAAATGTCAAAATCTGATGCACCCCCATGTGCACAATTGAAAGATCTCTTTGCACTTCCATATCCTCGATTATGAATGACATGTGGTAACAATGGTTGAGCAACCCTAGCTCTCTTATAACCCTTTTACGGTATCACAAACCATTAGCGTAGTGCGTAATTCCATACATGAGTGGATGCAAAAGAACATAAGATATATGCTTCAAGTTGAATAAATGACGCACGATAATGAATGAATGAAGTGGAAATTTTTTTTCCTACTAGTTCTGTAGCCTCTCGAAGATAAGTACAAACGTCTTCGTACCGATCCGCAAGACTCTACTAAACTCGCTTATGACTTGCAACACCTATGAACCTATAGCTCTGATACCAACTTGTCACGACCCAAAAATCCCTTCGAAGGAGTCGTGATGGAACCTAGTATCTAAACTAGGTAAGCCTAATATTAACTAAAATAAAATTGATATTTGCCATCTTTAAATTCAATAACTCTTAAAAATTTACAATTCTCAAAATCGGTGGTACAAGTCACGAGCCTTTCTAAGAGTAGTTATACAAAATAAATACATCACTGCTCTGAAACAAAAAGAACAAGTGGAAATAAGTACAAATGAAGGTGACTCTGAGGCCCGCGAATGCTGTAGCAGGTTTACCTTGAGTCTCCATAGCAACGATCCGCAAAGCCACTAACGATCAATTACCTGGATCTGTACAAAAATGTACAAAAGAATAGTATGAGCACACCACAACGGTGCCCAGTAAGTATAAAGACTAACCTCGGTGGAGTAGTGACGAGGAACTGTCAAGACACTCACTGGTTTAACAACTTGTGCAATATAGCATACAAAAATAATAGGGAGCAAATAATAATGATGGCAACAATAATCAACCCGTGATGTAAATAGCAGGGCAACAAAAACACCATAAATATTGCTCAACGAATAATGTATACAAGAGCAATCAATTAATCAAATCCTTCAAATATAAATATTCTTCAAATAAGCATCTTTCAAATATAACTCTTTCGAGTAAAGGTCACCTTGTGACGCCTCATTTCATAATCATAAATAATATAGCTCTCATTCCTCTTTAGAAACTAATTGAGTTAAAAATGTAACAATTTTTGAAATTTGAAGTATTGAATATATGTATAAAAAATACGGCGAGGTATTGTAAACACTATCGATTCCAACACAAAGGATCACATCAGTAAAAGAATCTAAACAGTTAAAATACATGAATTGGTAACAACAATTACAACGGAGACAAAATGATCACAGAAGGAGTACAACTCAACGTAGAGATAGCAACGGGGGATCTCCAAGGATACCGTCCTGTAGTACCAAATGTAAATACTCGGGGATCTCTCAGTATCTTCTGTATATGAGCTAGGGATCTCTTGGGATCTCTTGGTATCCCGAGGATCTCTTGGTATCCTCAATATAAATTCTAGGGATCTCTTGATATCCCGAGGATCTCTTGGTATCCTCAATATAAATGCTAGGGATCTCTTGGTATCCCGAGGATCTCTTAGTATACTCAATATAAGTGCAGGGGGATCTCCCAAGATATCGTCTCGTAGTCCCAAAGTAAACATGCAGTGGGATCTCCCGTGATATCGTCCCGTAGTCCCAAAGTAAACACGCAGCAGCAATAAGAGAAATACTCAAAAATAATCCAACAACCCAATCACAAGGAATTCCACAACCAAGATTATGAACACACGGCAACAAGAGAATCACAGAAAAACCAAGAAATGCAATAACCTTAACAAAACAACGAGACACAACAGGTACGTTATACCTATACCGGCAACCACAACAATTTAGACTTATAGCATATATACACGGAGTCATAGATGAATTTACAATTTAGAGATAACAAAACGATAAGAAGAACAATCGCTTCAATTAAGGTAATTAAGGGTCAAGTAACACGTACGAATTAGAGGAAGCTAATAACATTATATGGAGCATATGGAGGCAATTTAAGCAATTAGGAAACCTAACCATAACGGGATACTTTCCACATGATGAGCATAAGGACCTAAGAATCCTAGAGGCAAATTTCCCACAAATAAGTCCGAGCACACACTCGTCACCTCGTATGCATGGACTACAATTAGCATAGAAGACTCAAATTTTACGGAGTAATCCCCCACACAAGGTTAGGCAAGATACTTACCTTTTTGAAGTTAGGCCGATATTCCAAAATAGCCTTCTTGCATGAATTGACCTTCGAACGGCTCAAATCTAGCCAAATTAATTGTAGAGCTTCATTAAAATACATTGGAAATAATTCTAGATAATAAAATGTCGACTTTAAATTCACATTAAAAAGTCAACTCCCCGGGTGTGCACATCGGAACCCGATAAAATATACAAAAACTGAATATCCATTCCGATACGAGTTCACCCATCCAAAAATTATCCAATTCTGATACCATTTGGTCCTTCAAATCATCATTTTATATATTTTAAAGATTTCACAATTTTTCCCAAATTCCATCTCAAATCACGAATCAAATGATGAATTCAATGATAGACTCATGTATTCTAGCCAAATCCGAGTTCGAATTACTTACCCCCAATGAATTTCTTTAGAAACCTTCGAAAAATCACCTCAAACCGAGCTCCCTAGGTCGAAATATGAAATAAACCCCCCAAACCTCGTATTTATAATGTACCTTCCGGATTCCCTCACTACTGACCGCACAAAACCAGTGCTGACCATCGGTGGAGCATCGGGGACCGCACTAAAACCAGTGTTGTCCGTGGTGGATTTGACTGCAATGACAGGCTTTAGTATTTTGGCCATAACTTTTGCGATGTCCAAATGCCTATTATAATAATATTTTCGGAAAACAAGATTCAAAGATCTACAACTTTCGTGTTTTAATCATCTCCAAATTTCTTGTAGATCAAAAGATATGAGCTTCTGAAGTCGGACCAGCGATCCTGCGGAACATTTTGGTATGCGGCCGCACACCATTTTGTGCGGTCCGCACACCATTTAGTGTGGTCCGCACTCCCCTATGTGGTATGCATATTTTTAGTGTGGTCCGCACTCCCAAAATGCCAGACCTATCTCAGAGTTCCGAAATGCCCGAACTCGCTCGAAATTCACCACGAAACACACACGAGGCCCCCAGGACCTCAACCAAATGTACCAACACATCCCATAACATCATCAAAATTTAGTGAAGCCTTCGAATTACTCCAAACAAAACCAAAACACCAAATCCACCTCGGGTTCAAACCTAAGGACTTAGGAACTTTCAAATTCCACAAACAATGTCGAAATCTATCAAATCAAGTTCGATTGACCCCAAATTTTGCACACAAGTCATAAATGACATAATGGAGCTATTCCAACTTCTTGAGTCAAATTTTGATCTCGATATCAAAAAGTCAACCCCTCGGTCAAACTTTCAAACTGCGACTTCTCGTTTTTGCCATTTCAAGCCTAATTAAACTACAAACTTCCAAATAATTTTCCAGGCACGCTCCTAAATCCAAAATCAGCATACGGAGCTATTGGAATCATCAAAAATCCATTTTGGATTCGTTTACTCATATTTCACCTTCCGGTCAATTTAATTCAACTTAAGCTCTATTCTTGGAGACTAACTGTCTCAATTCCTTTCAAAATCCTTTCCGAACCCGAACCAATTTTTCTGGAAAGTTACACAAGAACCGTGAAGCATGAATTTAGTAGTATATGGGGAGAGGAGGTTGTACTTGTTCAAAACGACCGGTCAAGTCATTACAGTGAATGTTCATGCATTCGCGTAGAACAGACTCACCAATAAAACACGACCGCGATTGATTTTCTGTGATCATGTAGGGATAGAAAATTTTTGCTTAGCACGAACGTGGAGCCTTTTCTGCGATCGCGAAGGACAACAATTTTTTGCAGTTTCGCAGTTTTGGCAGCTACTAGTTTTGGCTCTCCGGACCACTCCGACCACTTTTCTTATCACTTGGACGATATGAACTGGGCGCCCAACTTGGAATCAAGCTTGTGACCACGAGCGGTGGGGGGGGGTGGTAAGTTCATTATCAAGCCAACCCTTAATTTCTTCATTTTGCACTTCTTGGCTTTCATATGAGGAATGCCATTTTGCCTTCTTGTTCCCTCAAACTGTAAAATGTATGGCCTTTGTCATTCCTCCTTACAATCCCTCATTGCCTCGTGTAGTTCAATTTTTATATCACCCCACAATTCCAATGTTGAAAAATGCTTTGAATGTGACATCAAACCTCTAAATGTCAATTCTTCCCGGATTTTGACATCCTCTTTTTCCCCCGGGTTAGAGTCCATCTCAACCATATTTTTATTTACACCGCTTGACTCTAATTCCATGTTTTTCTTGGCATTACTAACAAGCATGGATTCAGTTAATGGATGTTCAATTATTGATTCCTCAAAGTAAAGCTCACTTTCTTCCTTGAAATTGGACTCTTCTTGACCTCTTTCCACACTCTCAACTTGGTGGGCATAGTAAGCCTCAACCAATATTTTCATTTGATCTTCCAAAGTGCAGATATGTTCATCATTTTGAGTCAAGCCTTGTTTCAAGTCCTCGAGTGCAAAGTTGCGCTTCTTCTCATTTTCAAGAATGGTCTCCAACAAGAGCATCATCTTCTCATTTTGAGAATTTGAGAGTTCTTATTGGTTTTGATCAAGTGCCAAGGAAGGATTTTCGGCTTCCACATCTAAGGAAGATTCTTGGCTATCAATAACTTCCAAGGCTTTTTGGACCTCTAAAGCTTCAAGCATTTCTCCCATTTGTGAATGCAACCTTTCAAGCGCCAAGTCATTTTGGAAACTATTTTCCAAAAGCTCCTCCAAGGCACTTTGCTCTTTGTTCCCTCCTTCAATTAGGCATTCTAACATGAGCTTGAACTCTTCATTTTGACCATGCTCAATTTCTTCCACCTCCATATCCCTATAAATTTCATCATAAAAAGTAGAATCATCATAGCGGGGGCTTGGGTAAGGGAAGGACAAATAAGCACAATACTCTCAATGACCATTTTGACGACCACACTTATCACAAATACTCCACTCATGGGTTTGAGATTGTGCACACAATCCGACCCCGAGAGAATTTAAACAATTTTGCTACTAGTGTGGTCCTCCAGAATAAGGACAAGGGTCATCAAAGTATGAACAACTACCATCCGACCAATTTTCATTATATGATGCCATTTTTCAAAACTAAGAAAATAAACAAGAAACAAACAAGAAAAACAGACCATGGTAAGAAAAATAATTACACAAATATTCACAAATTTGGACCAACGCACTTACGCTTATTTCTCAAACAACCTAACGCCAAATTATTCATCGGCAATGGCACCAATTTTGATGACGTCAAAATATACTACTAAAAAGTAAATGGACACAGTCTCATGCAATATGATTTATCCAACTATGAGTCGGGGTCGAATCCCATAGAGAATAATATATAGGCGATTAGGAATGTAAGAGAATTATCACTTGTTATGCAATACCAAACACTTAGAATTGCTTTTAGAAAATATTTATACCTAAATGCATAAATGTAAACTAACCTAGAAATCAAGTAAAGTGATCAATAGCTACAAGTTTGGATGCATTGGGAATTATACTCAAGTAACGATCCAATGTATTTCACGAATTTACATATATGAGCGAGTTTATATTAATTAGCCATGGGTAATAATTCTATATTAGCATCTTCCAAACACTAAGAAGACTTCCTAATTAAATTATCCCTAAATCAATTAAGAGATTAAGCACACTCGGATATGGCTACAAGTAGTTAAATCCTGTCCCTAGGTAGAATTTATAAAATGAGGGTTAAAGCCTCAAGTTCTTCTTAATTAATCTTTTCCAACCCCAAATAATCTTTCCCAAAATTAATTTGGAGTTAATGGAAGAGTACTAGGGTTAGCTAATCCCTTTGGAAACATTAAAGAACAAGAATAATTAAAGAAATAATAACTCACTTTATAAAAGATAAAAATTCATTCAATACGTAAGCACAACAAGATATTTAATCCACACTTTAATTATGAATATTCCCATAAATAAGATTAAGTGTTGAAATAAATACTACACACTTAGATATTCAATACAAAGCAAGGAAGTGAAGAAATGAGTACAAATGAGTAAGAAATTCTCAACCAAAAGCTTCAAATCTTCAAGACCAAAGTGTATGTGCAAACCCTGGCTTGCAAAACATGTTCTCTCTAGTCTTCAAGACTAAAAATAAGCCAAAGATCATTTACAAATAAGCTAAATCGTGTATTAAATTGTTTGGGGCTCAAAACGTGAAATGCTAAAGCTGCCCAGATTTCTGCCCAGTTTTTGTGAATCGCGATCGCGTAAACAGTCCTGCGTTCACGTAGAGTACTAATGCAAAGCATAGCAATCACAAACCAGATCTCGCTTTCGCGTAGAACACCCGAGAACCACTTACTTTCTTCTTCTTCACATTCGCACAATTGTCCATGCGTTCACGATGCACAATTTCCTGGACCATTGCAATCACATGTGAAAGTTCGCGATCGCAAAGAGCATATTCTGGCAGCAGTCCATTTTTCTCAATTTAACACATTTTGACTTTTTTTCTTCCGTATCTTCTCTAAATCACTTGATACCTAAAATATGTCAATAAAACTCAAAAAAATGCCTTAGTTTCTCAACAAAATAATACAAAAGCGTAAGTATCAAGAGGAGATAAGTTGGTAAATTACCAACTTATCAATTACCATTGTGGATGATCTACTGGACAAACTTTATGGTTCTGTGATATTCTCCAAGGTGGATTTAAGTGTAGGCTACCACAAAATTAGGATGAATGAGGAAGATGTGTTTAATATTGCCTTTAGGACCCATGTGGGCCATTATGAGTTCAAGGTTATGCCTTTCAGACTGACAAATGCTCCTGCCACCTTTTAAGCCTTGATGAATCAGGCTTTTCAACCATACTTGAGGAGGTTTGTCTTAGTCTTCTTTGATGATATACTCATTACATTGACTCATTGGAGGAGCATGTTAAGTACTTAGTTGTTGTGCATGCTTTACTGAGAAGTCATTCTCTAATTGCTAAGAAGTCAAAATGCTCCTTTGGTCAGCCTCATGTGGAATACCAAGGCCATGTAATCACTAAAAAGGTGTTTTCACTAATCCTACCGAGATATAGGCTATGGTCGAATGGCCTAGGCCTGGTTCAGTTAAAGCTCTCAGAGGATATTTATGTTTTACTTGTTATTACACCAAGTATGTTGTTGGCTATGCGGCCATATGCAGACCCCTTATTGATCTCCTCAAGAAGGACTCCTTTAAATGGAGTGAAGAAGTTGAGCAAGCATTTTTGACCCTCAACTCTACTATGACTTCAACTCCAGTGTTGATATTACCTGATTATTCCAAGGAATTAGTAGTTGAAACAAATGCCAGTCACAGTGGAAATAGTATTATCTTAATGCAAGAAGAATGACCAGTGGCCTATTTTAGTAAAGTGTTAGCACCAAGGCACATGGGCAAGTCAATTTATGAAAAATAATACATGGCTCTACTGAATGCAGTGGATAAGTGGAGACATTATCTGCAGTTCAAACGCTTTGTGTTCAGAACTGACCACTAATAACTAGGGAATATGATGCATTTTACACTCCTTCTTGCTTAAGTTTTGATTAGAAATGTGTACAAAATAGTCCCAAAGGCTCACAAGTTGTGCTTCATTTCAGGTTTGATCAACAAGGTGTCAAAAACCAGCTCAAAAAGGAGTGAAACTTGCACAAATACCAAGACAAGACAAAGTTTAGTCAAAATAGGGCTAGTGCAGCCACACACCATTCTGTGCGGTCCACAAAAGTGAAGTTCAGAGAGGTTGCTTTTCAGGCCATAATACAATGCAGCCGCAATGGGTTTTGTGCGGTCCGCATTGGGTTCACCGCAGCCGCACGCGATTTCGTGTGGTTCGCAGAGCCAAGGTTCAGAGAGTTACCAATTTGAAGGATGAAGTCCAATGCGGTCCGCGGTCCATTTTGTGCGAACCGCAATAGAAGCCACTGCGGCCGCACTCGACTTTGTGCGGTCCGCATTGCCCAAGTTCAGAGAGTTGATTATTCAAGCCCAGAGCCTTAGTGCGGCCGCACTCGATTTTGTGCAGTCTGCACTATCCCCGTAGGGGTATTTTTGTCCAGAACTTTCAGCCTAGTATAAATAGATTATTTTCCAATTTTTAGGTTATCAAATAGTTTTGTACTGAGAGCTACGCTCGTGACTTTGGTTCTTTTACTATTTTGAGCAATTTTAGGTTAGTTTCAATAGTGAATCTTCAAGTTTAATTTAGCAATTAACTATTATGAGTTTGTCTTCATCTATTTCTTTGTTTTCTTCTCTAATAATGAGTAGCTAAACACATTAGCTAGGGTTGTGGCTCAACCCTTGTGTGGGTAATTGATGGGTCTTGTGTGTTGATGCTTCATTGCCTATGGGTGTTTGATATTTGGGCTAATTTAGAGTTCTAATGGTGAATTAGTGGTTGCAAACACTAGTTTATGCTTAGTATACTTTGGATCTTCTTGAGAAAGAGAGCCTAAGTCCATGAAATTAGTTCAACGAGGAATTGGGGCGTATTCAAGAGATTGATAGCCCCAATTAAAGGGTTAAACCTAGAGATAATAATACCCGACTTGAACCTTGATTGCTTGTGCAAATTTGCATACCCAATTGGTCTTGAGAGAGTCAATTCGGGCAAAATCACTCAAACTACTGAGAGGTATAGAGTGAGTAAAATCGTGCAATGGTTATATCATACTCCTCAAATTTGACAATCCAACTTTAGACTCAAGCATCCGTCAGTTGACCACCTAGAAGAAAGTCAGTACCCTGGTGCCTTTTACCTATTTGAACAACTCACAATAGTTTAACCTTAATCTTATTTAGCTTAATTCAGCATTGTAGTATTATAAAATTAGAATTATAATCAAAACCAAAAATGTGTAGAAGTGCAATTAGGAACAAGTACACAGCTCCATTTTAGATAGAAACTCAACTCCAATATCTAGCTCCCTGAGGAAATCGATCCTCACCTCATCGGGTAAAAGCTGCTTCGACCTCTCTCGCTACTCAATAGTAGTGCAGGGTTGGCCTCGATCATTTTTTGGCGCCGTTGCTGGGAAGCTAACGGTTTTGGCTATCTATCTAAATAGTTTTGCGTATTGTTCTTTTTTCCTTCTGTGTTACTAATTTTTTTGTGTCACAACTTCAGGTACAAAATGGCAGCAAACTTAAACAATGCACCTCTTGGAGATCTTCCACTGGGGGAGGAAGTAGATGATAATGTTGAAGATGAGGTCCCTATTGTGCCTCAAGGACAAAGGAAAGGCTGCCAGGCCAATGATAATATTCCAAACCCTCCCCCGCCACCTCCAAGAGTGGCTCCTCGAGTGCTTCCAAACCAAGGCTATGCAAGTGCAATTGTCCCGCCCCAAATTCGGGCCGGCAATTTAAATTACCAATGTAATGTAGACATTGCTAGAGCAGCGTGGGTATTTCACAGGCGCTGTCAATCAAAATGCTTACAAACATCTCAAGGGGTTCGTGGATACCTGTTAAGAGAGAAAGCAAACTAATGTGTCCGAAGATGCACTTTGGTTGAGACTCTTCCCACTCACTTACAGGGAAGGCATCGGATTGGCTCGAGCGACTTACCAACCATTCCATCACTACTTGGATTTCATTGAAAAATTTGTTTCACCAGGGCATATGGCAACATTGAGGGATGAGATCTTGGCTTTCAAGCAAGAGACCACAGAACCCTTGCATGTGATTTAGGAGCGTTATAGAACAATGGTGAAGGAATATCCCAACAATGATATGATTGAGGCGATGATCCAACAGACTTTCTACCGGGGCATTAACACAACAAAACAATGCATAGTGAACCAACTTGCTGGGGGCAACTTTATGAAGTTGTCTTATGATGAGGCTTGTGACATTCTTGACGAGATGGATGACACTTCTTCTTCTTGGCAAAGTAGAACCAATGTTCCCCAGGGTGACCCCATGGTTACTCATTTGCACAAAGATTTACATGATCATGGGCAGGCTATAGCTGAGTTGACGACTACTATGAACCAACTAGCAAAGGCACATTTGCAACAAGTTCAAAATCCTTGCCAAGTGAATGCCATTGAGGGTGTTAACATGCTTGTCAACAAAAGAAGACAAAGAGGTCAACAGAACCAAGGGAATTCAGAGCAATTTGACAATGATTGTGGTGGATTTCAAGATGATGGTTTTGATGGACAGAATGAAGAGGTGCAATATATGAATAATTATCAAGGCCAAAGGGGCAATTCTTCTAACCAACAACAATGGATACCCCAAGGCAATTGGGGCAATCAACAACAACAAGGTAATGATAATTGGGGGAACAACAATCAAAATAACAATTGGGGTAATCAGAACAACAATCAAAATAATCAAGGAAATTGGAATGGTAACAACAACAATTCAGGTGGTAACAATAATCAAGGTGGATGGAATAATGGAAACCAAGGAAACAGGGGGCAAGGCTTTCAAAGGCCCCCAATGTACCAACAACCGAACAATCTGCCCCTATTTCCATCCCAAGGTCCTAGTTCTTCTAACAATGATATAGGGAGAATTGAAATGATGTTCGAACAAATGATGAAAAAGAGTGCGGATTCCGATGCTCAGTTGTCTTCCCACAATGCTTCCATTAGAAATTTGGAGGTTCAGTTAGGCCAAATCTCACAGTCCTTGAATACTCACCCTAAAGGTGCTCTACCAAGTGATACGGTAGTGAACCCGAAGGGTGGGAACAATCATTTTATGGCGGTAACTATAAGGAGTGGACGAGGCAGTGATGTGAATGCCTCCAAACAAAAGCAAATTTTGAGTGATGATGTTGAGTTGCAAGAAGATGAAGTTCCTTTGGTGGTGGAAAATGTGATTGATGAGAAAGTGAATGAAGAAGTGAGGATTGATATTCAAGATGCCGAGGCGGAAACTCAAAATGACGTGAACCCGTCTAGAGAACACGTAATAGACATGCCGGAGCCGGTTGTGCCTAAAGCCAAGGCTCCTTTGCCATGGCCACCTCCACCTTAAAAAGTTCATTGACATAATGAAGAGCTTATCCATTAATGTGCCTTTGGTGGAGGCTCTTGAAAGAATGTCGGGCTATGATAAATTCATGAAGGACTTGGTGACAAAGAAGCGGTCCATGGATTGTGAAACTATAAAGATGACTCACCAAGTTAGTGCAATAGTGCATTCAATGGCCCCGAAGCTTGAAGATCCCAGTGCTTTCACCATTCCTTGCACCATTGGGAGTGCAGACTTTGCTAAGGCTTTATGTGATTTGGGGGCTAGTATCAACTTGATGCCCTACTCAGTTTTTAAGACTTTGGGTATTGGGCAACCGAGGATGACTTCCATGAGATTGCCAATGGCGGATAGAATGATGAAGAGACCATTGGGTATTATTGATGATGTGCTTGTCCGGGTGGACAAATTTATCTTGCCAGCTGATTTTGTGATCTTGGATTGTGAGGTGGATTATGAAGTTCCTATCATTCTGGGGAGACCTTTACTTGCTACTGGGAAGGCCTTAGTTGATGTGGAAGCAGGGGAACTCACCTTCCGGGTGGGTGATGAAAAGGTAGTTTTTCATGTGTGCAAGTCAATGAAGCAGCTCAACAGTACCGAGGTGTGCTCTTTTGTGGACCTTGTCACAATAGTGATAGTTGATGATACCAGTGCAATGATCAAAGTGGAGGACCCTCTTGAGGCCATATTATTGAATCTTGATGTCAATGAGGATGCAAGCTGGGTGGAGTGTGTGAATGCTTTACATGGAATGGGCTCGTACTCTTATAAGTATAGAAAACTTTCTTAGGATCTCGAGAATAGGAAGACTCCACCAACAAAGCCTTCAATTGAGGAACCTCCAGTGTTGGAGTTGAAGTCGTTGCCTCCACACCTCAGGTATTAGTTCTTAGGCCCAAGATCTACTTTGCTAGTTTTTCTTTCCTCTTGTCTTACTAACATGCAGGTTGATGCCACATTGGCAGTGCTTCAAAAGTGGAAAAAGGCAATTGGATGGACTTTAGCTGATATTCGGGGGATAAGACCCGCATTCTGTATGCACAAGATTTATTCTAGAATATGATTCAAAGCCCTCATTGGAGCATCAAAGAAGGTTGAACAAGACAATGCAAGAAGTTGTGAAAAAGGAGGTGATCAAATGATTGGATGCCGGGGTTATGTACCTAATCTCTAATAGCTCATGGACTTTGCCAGTGCAATGTGTACCAAAGAAGGGTGGCATGGCTGTGGTTGCAAATTCACAAAATGAGTTAATTCCTACCAGAACCGTCACCAGTTGGAGGGTATGCATGGACTACGCAAGTTGAATAAAGTGACCCGCAAGGATCATTTTCTGTTGCCTTTTCTTGATCAGATGTTAGACCGACTTGCTTGGCGTGCCTTCTACTGTTTCTTGGATGGGTATTCTGGGTACAACCAAATCTTGATTACTCTAAAAGATCAGGAGAAGACCACATTCACTTGTCCATATGGCACATTTGCCTTTTCTCGGATGCCTTTTGGGTTGTGTAATACACCGGCTACATTTCAGCGGTGTATGATGGCCATCTTCACCGGTATGGTGGAAGACATTTTGGAGGTGTTCATAGATGACTTTAGTGTTGTGGGTGATTCATTTGGTGAGTGCTTGAAGAATCTTGATAGAGTTTTGGCCCGTTGTGAAGAAACCAATCTTGTTCTCAATTAGGAGAAATGCCACTTCATGGTGGAAGAGGGTATAGTTCTTGGGCATAAAATTTCAAAGCATGGTATTGAGGTAGACAAAGCAAAAATTGATGTGATTTCAAGGCTTCCTCCCTACCTCTGTCAAGGGAGTTAGAAGTTTTCTTGGGCATGCGGGGTTCTATCGGAGATTTATCAAAGACTTTTCGAAGTTAGTGAATCCCTTATGCAAGTTATTGGAAAAAGATGTCAAGTTCGTGTTTGATGAAAAGTGTATGCAAGCCTTTGAACTTCTCAAGAATAAGTTGGCCATCACTCCTATCATTACCGCACCTAATTGGAGCTTGCCCTTTGAGCTCATGTGTGATGCGAGCGATGTTGTGGTTGGGGCGGTTTTGGGTCAAAGAGTGAACGAAATGATTCATTCGGTGTACTATGCGAGAAAGACAATGAATGATGCTCAAGTGAACTACATGATGATCGAGAAAGAACTCTTGGCTATTGTGTTCGCAATGGAAAAATTCTGGCTGTATCTTATGGGTGCCAAGGTCATAGTCCATACCAATCATACCGCACTCTGGTACTTGATGACAAAGAAAGATTCCAAAGCTAGACTGATGCGATGGGTCTTGTTACTTCAAGAGTTTGATTTGGAGATTGTGGACCGAAAAGGTAGTGAAAACCAAGTGGCGGACCACTTGTCCCTCTTGGAGGAGGAAGGGAGACCTCTCGATGGCTTAGAGATCAATGATTCATTTCCCAACGAATAACTCCTTTCGGTATCGGTGAATGGTATGCCATGGTTTGGATTTCTATTGGGATGAGCCGCACTAGTTCAAGATTTTCACAGATGGTGTAATCCGAAGGTGTGCCCTTGAGGAAGAGCAATTGAGTATCTTGAAGGCTTGTCATTCCTCTCCCTATGGTGTCCATCATGACGGGGCGAGGACGGCTTCCAAAGTTCTTTGTACAAATATGCAAGTGAACTAGTGAAGAGGTGTGACGAATGTTAAAGAGTGGGTGGAATTTCGAAGAAAGATGAGATGCCCCTCAATACCATTCTTGAGGTTGATATTTTTGATGTGTGGGGCATTAATTTTATGGGCCCGTTTGTTAGCTCATGTGGGAATGCATACATTCTTGTGGCGGTTGACTATGTTTCAAAGTGGGTTGAAGCCATGGCTTTGTCCAATGAGGCCCGGAGTGTTGTTGCATTTCTCAAGAAGAGCATTTTTACAAGGTTTGGTACTCCTCGTGAAATCATAAGTGATGGAGGATCTCATTTTTGCAATAGAGCTTCTTACACCTTGCTTGCAAAGTATGGTGTCAATCACAAAGTTTCTACTCCATATCATCCTCAAGCAAGTGGTCAAGTGGAAGTCTCCAATAGGGAAATCAAAAGCATATTGTCAAAGACGGTAAATACTAATAGGACCGATTGGTCAAAGAAGTTGGATGACGCTCTATGGGCTTATAGGACTGCTTACAAGACTCCGATTGGTATGTCTCTGTATCGTTTGGTGTTTGGGAAAGCTTGCCATCTACCGGTTGAGTTAGAGCACAAGGCCATGTGGGCTTTGATGAAGTTAAATCTTAAATGGGATGCGGCAGCAAATCTTCGTGTAGAGCAGCTTAATGAACTTGATGAATTCTGATTCCATGCATACTCTAGTTCTTCCTTGTATAAGTACAAGATGAAGTACCTTCATGATAAATATGGTTGTAGCAAGGAGTTCAAAGTGGGTGATTTAGTTCTCTTGTTCAACTCTCAGTTACGTCTATTTCCGGGAAAGCTTAAGTCAAAATGGAGTGGACCTTTTGAAGTGGTGTTTGTGACTCCGTTTGGTGCACTTGATTTGAAGAACAAAAATGGGGAAGTTTTCAGAGTGAATGGGCATAGGGTCAAGCACTACTTCGGAAAAATTGATGACAGCCACGTGGTGGAACTTCTTCATCTCAAATGATTTGATGGTAACCCGCGTCGTGCCGTGACATTAAATCAGGCGCTTCTTGGGAGGCAACCATGTGTTTTTCTTCTTGTTTTTCTTTATTTTTCATTGTAGTGTAGGATTTGTTTTTGGACTGACTGGTTGTGAGATGTTGTAGGATTGTGTTGATGCAGTGTAGGAAAAAGTTGGAAAATGACTACTCTGAAGATTGTCAATGCGGACCGCACTACCATTTTGTGCGGCCTTAGAGACCTCAGTGCAGGGGCAAGAAATGAGTGTGGACCACACTGATGAGTGACAAAAGTGGAGGTTCTTTGAAGTTGACCACCGCGGCCGCATTGCATTTTGTGCGGTCTGCGGTGATCCACTGCGGCTGCATTGTATTGTGTGCAGACCGTAGTGGTTGATTTGTCTGATCCCTATGGTTTCGAGCACCACAGACCGCGGTGGGTAGGTGAGCTGGGCCCCAGGACCTTTTTCTATAAATGGGACCTGAGGCCCTCATTTTAAACTTTTCGATCCTTTTACTCTCACAGCTTTAAAAATCACTGTTCATCTCCACTTATTGCACGTAACTGACTACTAAGGCTTGTTCATCATCTCAGCATCTCATTTCTGGTACTTTAATCCCGTTTCATTTTTTTAATTTTGTATTTTCTTTTAATTTTTGTTTTTTTATTCCTTGCTTCTTCTTCTTGACCTACCCATTTTTCTTTCAATAGTGTAGCTTAGGTTGGGTAGTTTTTGTTTAAAGTTAGTTTAGGTAGTTAGAACACTGAACCAACAACTAGGGACTCATCATTAAGTGAAAAAATTAGACTAAAGTTGATCAACACTTGAACCCTAAGTTGGTATTGCTGATGGGTGTTCAGTGTGGTCCACAGTGCCCCTGTACGGTCCGCAATTTTATTTTGTGCGGACCGCAGTGTCAAAGTCCTGCAAGCTGATCAATGAAGGACCGGGGCCGCATTGCATTTTGTGCGGTCTGCGGTGCATATATTCAGAGAGTGGGTAGTCTGAACCCCACCTTTGTGCGGACCACAATGGTATTTTGTGCGGTCTGCAATGGCCTCTTTGCGGCTGCACTGCATTTTGTGCGGTCCGCACTCTGCAACAAGTGAACTGTCTACAACATTTTTTTGGCAACTGTGAATCACAATGTTTTTTCTGGATACTAACAAGTCTAATTAATGTTGTTTGCAGACAATGGTGAAATTACAAGGCAAATGTGGTATACAACCAGGCGGGGGAGAGTCCTCCCGGGGTGGGAAACAAAAGATGATAAAGTTGACCCCCCAAGCCCGACAAAACATTAAAAACACAAGAAAAATCATCAGAGCTGCTGATAGGGCTATTGATCAGTCGGGGAGTGAGTATGAGCCCTCCCGGGAGGCATCATCAAACTCCGTGCCAGAATACATTGCTGACTGGCCGGAGAGAAACAGATTGAGAGATACACTCCCAGCATCCCCTACTGGCCAAGCTTCAGTTCATGTATCTTCTGAGTCGTCTAAGGGCTTAGCTGACGGCAGTGGAGATGAGTACTCCACCTCTCCCACAACTTTATTTTTTGGAGAAGATGCAGTACCGGAGGAGGGGGAAGAAGCACAAGGGGGTGAACCCCAAGTTGGCGGGGTTGAGCGGACTAGGAACCCGAAGGCATAGAAGGACTGGTTCGTCAGTGAGATTTCCTACCACAAGTTCAGAGAGTGGTGGCCAGAGAAGAGGTTGATTCCAAAGAGAAAAATCATTACTCCGGATCTTTTGCCTTACAATCCAAATGTGTTGAGGCAATTCAATGATAGAGCTGGATGGGACTACTTTATCGGGCAAGTGGATGACGCAAATGAGCATTTGGTGAAAGAATTCTACACCAATGTGGCCCATATCAAAAAGGGTACCACGGTCACCAAAGTTCGAAACATAAAGTGAAGTTTGATGGTAAGACCATCAATGACTATTTGGGCTTCATAGAGAAGGATGAGTCCCTGTACCTTGTCAAGATGAAATTAGGTGAAGAGGCCTATCCATGGTTGGCGGAGTACTTGGCAATCCCAGGTACCACTCCCGATTAGCTGACTGCGGGGGTAAAAATATTGAGGATGACACTGAAGTTTGAGGCAAATGGTTGGGAGACATTCGTGTCCAGCAGGCTAGATCCTACCACCCATGGCAACTCACTCCCACTGCACCAGGCGATCTTAGTTGCATCAATCATGGCAGGGTACCCCGATCAATGTCAGGAATGTGATGTCCCAGGTTATTTCACGGGTGGTGAGTGAGGGTGACAGGTCCTACCCATTCCCCAACTTTCTGACAATGTACTTCAAGGACCTCAATGTGGAGAAGCGGGGATTTGATGTGAAGGTGAAGGTAAAGGCATCCTTCTCATGGTATAGCCTGTAGGGTGATGACAACCCCAAGGGCAAGCACTCAAAAGGAAAATCCACTATTTCAACTAGCTAGTCTGAAGAGCTAGCAATAGTAGTGACTACTCCACAGCCTCCTCCCACTACAGCAGATATGGCCCCTGGCCCATCCACCTCCACAGATCCTGACACACCTTCCACCGCAGGATGGGCCGCAACGGGCGCCTGAGTCTTACCTGTCAAACACCCCTAAGCATGCGTCTAAAATATGAACCTGAATAACATCTACTGCATTACAAAATTAACATACGTGAAAGAATCCTGTCATCAAGGCATATGTACGTATACAGGCAGAATATAGTGGGCGAGCCGGCAAGGCTGCTATAGACAACTATACATCAAAAATTGAAAGCCGACAAGGCCACATACAACCCAACTAGACATACTGTCTACAAACCTCTAACAGAAACATAACTGTACAAAGACGAGACCAAGCCACGTCATACTCATATACATATATATGTACAAACGTATCGTACCAATATCAAAAGCAGCTCCGGATCAAATGGAGCACGCCAACTCTCGCTGATCAGGGATCCTAAGAATGGGGACCATCACCTTGCATACCTGCACCTACGGGCATGAAACACAGGCCCCGTGAAATAGGGCGTCAGTACAAAAAATGTACTGAGTATGTAAGGCATGGAAATTAGTACGTAAAAGACATAGATGAAACATGGAATACTGAAACATATTTTTAAATTTGAATAACTTTGTAAATACTGAAACGTTTATAACGTCATGCACATGCGTGTAAATATCATGCCATGCATAGGTATGGTGTACATAATATCATCAAGCCACTGGGGGCATCCCATCGTATCATCTCGGCCACTGTGGGCAATATCATCAACATATACTAGCTGATCAGGTGGTGGTGCGTATATAATGCCATAACCTTTCCCATATCCCATATACATATATATGCATACATATATACGCATATATAACGCCGTTTGAATACATACATATGTACGCGTATATAACGCCGTTTGAATCATATTTTAGCCATTATGGGCAATATCATCATCATATACCAACTGATCAGGTGGTGGTGCGTATATAACGCTGTAACCTATACTTTGACTGCCCACCGTCTGAGCCAGGCCCTTACTAGATTCAACAACTGGATGCAGACAGCTACTTCTAAGCTGTCTATGTTATCTTCTACCATGGAAGCTCAGTCGGCACCTCTGCCTCCACAAATCCCACAGTCTATTGAGGACACTCTCAAGGATATTCTGGACAACCAGATGAAGATCCTTGATACTCAGAAAATGCTCACGGACGTTGTTGATTCACACGGAAAGGCTCTCAAGTAGCTTGCTAGGGAGGTTAAGAAGATGAGGTAGACGCGGGCTTCTAAGGAGTCCGTGAAGGAGTTGCGGGTTGTGGTTGACAGGTTGAAGGCAGATCACCTACCTTTGTATTTATTTCTACATGACCCAGTGCCAGCAGCTCATCCCTAGCCAGAGCAGTCAGAGAGGCATCCCAAGAGGAAGAGGGTGATCCCCCAGACAGATGATGTAGTGATCCAGTTGGCAGACCCACCGGAGACTTCCTCTAGTCAACCACAGGATGCTACCCAGGAGCCTGTCCAGGTCCAGGCCCAGGTCCCAGCAGCAGAGCCATAGGTCACAGGGAGCCAGTGTCAGGTTTCCGAGCATATTGAGGACCCAGGGAACACTCAGGACCCTGTCACGCCCCAAAACCCGTGGAACGCGACCGGCGCTCAACCGAGTAAACCCGACTGAGCAAGCCTGTCAGATTTCATTCTACCCAAGCTAGTTCATGAATAAAGAGGGAATGTTATCCCATTTATCAAAACACTAAGCAATCTTCCATTAGCAACTTTCATTTCATTTCCGTTAATGACTTCATTCATAGTATTCAAAATATTTCAAGTTTACAAGTTTAATGAAAAACATACTTATCAAGTACAAACTTTTCTAGTCTGGACTCCCAACATCAACAATCACCCACAAACAGTCTACGGAACCTCTAAATACAATAGAAGAGTAATCAAGGCTCTGGCTATACCTCAAAATGTGATGAAAAAATGAACAAAAGATGCAAGACATGACCCCGGGATGGAGTGGGGCTCACCAAGACTGCTGGGAAGAGAGTACCACTATCATTGGCCGATGTCGCTTGCTATAGAACCACCTATATCATTAAACGATACAGCGCCCCCGGCAAAAGGGATGTTAGCGCCATCGAATAGCACTAGTATGTAAGGCTAAAACTCCTCTTTCAGAATAGAATAACCATACAGTCAAAGAAACCACAAAACAGTAAGTCAAAATCAACAATATACTAGCATCCAATTTGAAATATGTAAGTCTTCTAGTTTACAAAAATAATATATATAATTTTTGGTTGGGAGATCATTAGCACCGATATGAGTTATACCACCGTCTTTGTTAGCACGGAGTCCGATCACGACTCGATCGACTAGATCGTCCCTTTGGAGACATGTACCATGATCTCAATTTCCAGTTTTTGATTCCCAGCACAATACCACCATGTGTGCGGCATGGCATTTGATCACAGCCCGATCGGCTAGGCTGCCTTCCCACATATGCTGTGTGGGTTGGCGTTACTAATTTACAAATGTTACAAAGTTCATCCCAATTAAGGGGAATAACCACGATCCATCCCTACATCGGCACGTGTAGTTTCAGGTGTGAGCCTTATGACCCACCCTTCCTTGGTTTTGCTAATGATACTCCCAAAATCATTTTTGATTTGATTTGATATTGCACACAATTGTAGTATAAATACAAGTATAAAAATATAGTATAAACACAACCATGCTTACCTCAATACCTTTCACATTTTATAGTTTCTATTACTGTCCTCAATCTCTCTCGATAACAGTATTTCTTTGGCCCTTTAGGCCTTTCACAAGATTCATCTTTTTTATGGCACGAAGGCCGCATTTGGTTTTTCCACATTTCCATCTCCTTTATTTCCAAGGATCACCAACCAATATCAATGTACTGAATATTCCAGGAATCATATATTTTTGAGTTCAGTAGTAATAGAAACATCAAACACAAGGGATTCTTCCTAAAGAGGGACATGCCAACCAATCAATTGAAATACACATTGAAATTATAAGCAAGGAATCACCTTGATTATCCTTGAATTACTCTTTTTCACATCATGGCAAATGTACAATTTTAGCATCGGAATGTGTAAGGACTAGCATTACATTGAATGTATTTATAAGGCAAAACATTATCTAAAACAGCCACTTGTGGGCACAGTCCAGGTATAAGGCCTTTAGGCCATTCTATTTTTGAAGTTAGTTCATAAGAGTTGAGTCGAGGCTTATTTCATAATTTTTCACATTTTCTCCTTCAATTCATTTCCAAACATCTTTACAGTTTATCAACAAATAGACACATTCAATCAAGACATTTAGTACACATAAGGGCAACTAGGAGCATTAAGCAGATCGAATTCGTCTCACCCAATTAGAATACTAACCTTCATTTAAATGTGACTCAAGGCTATACAAATTTGGTAGACAAACCACACTTAAACTTACTAAAACAATATGGAATTCACTTCTGAGAGAGAAAGTTTAGCCCACATACCTCGATTGAGCTTTCCTTAAGTCCTACTATACACCGAGACTCTTAGCAACGTCAATCTCTTAGGAACATGACAAATCGAACTAAAAATTAGAGAGGTGATCATAGTTCTAGCTCATTTGAGCATACTTTCAAACACTAAGTGGGTGTTATGCTTTTAAAACTATTTGTGAAAGATCCGACCATCCCTCATCCCATCCTTAGCTCAAAACCTCACCAAATACTTTAGAACTCATGCATGCAAGATATCCACTCCCCTCCTCATGGATTACCTTTTAATGGTCTATCCTAGTTATATCTAGTAATTAAGAGCCTGGGTTATAGAACCTTACCTTTTAGAAAGAAAACCTAGGTGCCTTTCTTGACAAATCTTCATGTTTTAAGCAAGATCTTAGGAGAAATGTTGATGAAGAAATCATTCTCCCTCTAGGACACACACTCTCTCTCTCTAAATGCATCAGAAAATAGGCCTAAAATGAAGGGTAGTGTATAATATATCGACATGGGATCGGGTAAGAAAATTAGAAATTTGGAGCCGCGAAACAGATCTACGATCGCATATGCAATCGCATAATTGACATGCGGCCCCCAAAAGGAACCGCAAAATGTCTCTCAAAACATAAACAAACTGCCCGGGTATGCAACAAGAATGCGGTCTGCATACCTGTTCTGTGGTCGCATAATGCATCGCAGAACTGCCACTTGCAAGATTTCAAGGAGATTATGCGATCGCATAATTGGCCGCATAGTTGACCTCAAAATTAACCATCAAATTGCCTCACTCTACAGTGACTATGCGGTCCACATAGCTATTATGCGACCGCATAATGGACCGCAGAAATGCGCTCTTCTGAAAAATATTATTCCTTAACTTTTTAATGCACAGATCAATCCAAAGGGTCCGAACCGTGGCGTAGAATTTTACGAATTTCTAACACATATTCCTAACTTGGCACTACGAGATCTCGGGTTTTGAGCAAAACTTTTCACGAGACCTTACAGACCCCATGCAGACAAATGGCTCATAGGGAGTTTCTGTATCCTCTTTCTTCTATTTTTGGTGCTTATTTTGTTTAGATGGCATTGAGGACAATGTCAGCTTTCATTTGAGGGGGTAAACCCTACTTTGATTTGATTTGGATGACTGTATATATATATGACAACTTTTAGTATTTCTTTATTTCTTTTTTTTTTATCGTTGGTATGTATATAATTTCAGCATTTTATTACATTTTTTTGTACTTTTATTTTACTTTGGGTCTGTATATAAAAGTTATGTTACATTGTATATATTCATCTCCCTTATTGTATATTCGATGAAACCCCTCTCTTGTAAATATTAATTTTACTTTCCACAATTTTTCTTTCTTAGTTTCTTATTTATGTTCGTAGCTTCTTGTTTTGGATTTTTGCAATAAGCCTTTGGTTTTCTTATTGCCACGGTTCTTTCCAAAGGTGAATTTTGTGTGAACCGGATGGCTCTTCCCGATGATGGATGGCATGACTATCTTCTTAAGGGTTTGAGTCTATTTTTCTTTTCTTTTTGCTTTGTCGTAGTTAGTGGTAAGGGTGCCTTAAGCAAAGCTTTACTTGGGCCTAGCACATTTGCCTTTGATCTTATGGTCAAAAACAAATCGTTGTGTATAGCATGGTGAAAGTGGTGACCCTGAGACTCTTGTGTTGGCCGATAATCATCAAGTGGTTTTTCGGGACCATTATGGGCTCAAATCTTATCTAAGGTTGTTGTGGGCCCCTGACTCTGTGTCTTTAGTGATCCCATAGATTGTGTGGTGAGAAATTGCATTGCAAGTCCGAGTCTCGAGCCATTGGTCTAGAATTTTCCCTGAACATTTGTCGAGGCGAAATCCTAAGTGTAATTTGACTTGAGACATGATTATAGGCTCTCCTTGATCCAAATGATAGCTTGAACACTTTGATAGCCTACCAATGATAAAATTCCTAGTCAACCCTTTTGAGCCCTAGACCTTTTTTCTTCAATAACCACGATACAAGCCTTTACACGTTCTAAAAGATACCCTATCTTGGCACCCGATCTTTCCTTAGCACATGACAAAATTATAAGTTTGGGGGGAGAGACAAGGATTCCATCAAAAGGGTAAAAAGGCACAAAATGAAGAAAAGAAAAGGCAATAAAAAAGAAAGAAAAGCAAAAAGACAAAAAGAATGTTCAGTGTAGAAATGAATAAAGGGATTCAATAAAAGCAACGAATGAAAGATGTGAAAATTTGAGAAAAGAGAAAAGAGTTGAAATGAACAAGAAAGAGTGACAGTGTATCTCTCTAACCCCTCATAAAGAAGTCAAATGACTTAAAAAGTCAAGTGAATGCATGCCAAAATGAAGCAAAAGAAGTGCTTAAGGGAAGATGGAACCTACTTAGACCAAACATTTCCTACCCTGAACCAAAAGCCTTCACTATGTCTCCACAAAAGCCCCATATGATCTCTAGTTGAATGAAGCTTACATTAGTGGTGACTCACATAAGGGGAAAACATATGGTACTTAGAGCCGGACTTGTGACTTTTCCTTGAGAGAGATGAGTGTATTTTTATTAACCTCGTTCTAAGTGCCATTATCTTAAAGGTGAGGTTTGCTTAGGGAGAGTTGAGGATGTGTGAGTTTGGACTCCATAATGATCAAAGTAATAAAAAGGGTTTCTTTGATGTGTTTAGTCAACTCTTGATGCTCATGTGTTGCATTTAATCCATGGTGTTTAAAAGAGTGAATGTTGTTAATGATTCATTTGTATTGAGGGCAATTGTTAGTCCCAATTGATGCTAGATGAGGTCACTTTAGGACAGCTGAATTTTCTTGGATTTGCTCTTAAGGGGTGGGTCTTATTTTGTTTGCTTGAGGACAAGCAAAAACTTAAGTTTGGGGGAGTGATAACTAGGGAATATGATGCAGTTTACACTCCTTCTTGCTTAAGTTTTAATTAGAAATGTGTGCAAAATAGTCCTAAAGGCTCACAAGTTGTGCTTGATAGCAGGTTTCATCAACAAGGTGACAAAGTATCAAAAACCAACTCAAAAAGGAGTGAAACTTGCACAAGTACCAAGACAAGACAAAGTTCAGTCAAAATAGGGCCAGTGCGGCCGCACACCATTCTGTGCGGTCCGCAAAAGTGAAGTTCAGAGAGGTTGCTTTTCAGGCCATAAGGCAATACAGCCGCAAAGGGTTTTGTGCGGTCCACATTGGGTTCACTGCAGCCGCACGCGATTTCGTGCGGTCCGCAGAGCCAAGTATCAGAGAGTTGCCAGTTTGAAGGAAGAAGCCCAATGCAGTCTGCGGTCCATTTTGTGCGGACTACAATAGAAGCCACTGCGGCCGCATTCGACTTCGTGTGGTCCATATTGCCTAAATTCAGAGAGCTGATTATTCAAGACCAGAGCCTTAGTGCAGCCGCACTCGATTTTGTACTGTCCGCACTAGCCCCGCTGGGGTATTTTTGTCCAGAATTTCAGCCTAGTATAAATAGATTCTTTTCCCATTTTTAGGTTATCAGATAGTTATTTACTAAGAGTTGCGCTTGTGACTTCGGTTCTTTTAATATTTTGAGAAATTTTAGCTTAGTTTCAACAGTGAATCTTCAAGTTTAATTTAGCAATTAATTATTATGAGTTTGCCTTCATCTATTTCTTTGTTTTTGTTCTCTAATAATGAGTAGCTAAACCCATTAGCGAGGGTTGTGGCTCAACCCTAGTGTGGGTAATTGATGGGTCTTGTGTATTGATGCTTGATTGTCTATAGGTGTTTGATATCTGGGCTAATTTAGGGTTTTAATGGTGAATTAGTGGTTGCAAGCACTAGTTTATGCTTAGTAGACTTTGGCTCTTCTTGAGAAAGAGAGCCTGAGTCCATGAAATTAGTTCAACGAGGAATTGAGGATTATTCAAGAGATTGATAGCTCTTATTAAAGGGTTAAACCTAGAGATAGTAATACCCAACTCGAACCTTGATTGTTTGTGCAAATTTACATACCCAATTGGTCTTGAGAGAGTCAATTCAGGCAAAATCACTCGAACTACCGAGAGGTATAGAGTGAGTAAAATTGTGCAATGGTTATATCATACTCCTCAAATGGGACAATCCAGCTTTAGACTCAAGCATCCGTCAGCTGACTACCTAGGAGAAATTCACTATCCTAGTGCCTTTTACCTATTTGAACAACTCACAATAGTTTAACCTTAATATTATTTAGCTTAATTCAGCATTGTAGTATTATAAAATTAGAATTATAATCAAAACCAAAAATGTGTAGATGTGCAATTAGGAACAAGTACGCAACTCCATTTTAGATAGAAACTCAACTCCAATATCTAGCTCCCTGAGGAAATCGATCCCGACCACAGCTTCAAATGCTTATTAGAGCAAAACGTAACTACTGCTATATAACAGAAAGGGCTGACAAAACTTCTGGGGCTAGATTATGAGGTGCAGTATAAAAAAGTGTTGAAAATTGGGTGCCAGTTGCTCTCTCCAAGCAGCGTGAGAGTGGAAATGCTAGTTTACCATAGGGTACTGGACAATTATTGGCTATCAGTGCCTCAATTACTACCTGGATGCAAGAAGTTACTTCCAGCTATGAAGGTGATTCTCAGGTTATAGATCTGATTACTCAGCTTAAAGTGGATCTGCAGGGTCCTAACTTGTGATATTACATTGTTTACCGTAAAAATGGTAATAACAATTAAATTTAATTATGGGACTCTAAAAATACGTGATCTAGTTTTATGCTAGTTGTTAAGCAATTGATGTTATGTATGTGAAACTTAGAAACGAAATAAGAGTTAAGGATAAGTTGATAACCAAATCGATAGGTTAATTATCAGGGCTTCGAGCTTGTCGATTTGAGGGCTCGAGGTTGATTCCGGAGCTCGGCTGAGAGCTAGCGAAGGTGGCCGAAGTATGGCTAATAGTTATAATAAAATCAACGAAGGCTATTTATGGCCAATGATAAGCAATAAATGAAAAACATTGATGAAGATAATAAACGGAAGTAACAATATCAAGAGAATATATTAGAGAGCAGAGAGAATGTTCTTGTTTATTTAGTATGGAGCAATTGAAGCAACAGGGGTTTAAAAAATGACAAGGATCCCCTTTATATAGGAGAGAAATCCCAACATAGTACAAAATACATTAATGACAAAGAAGCGGAGATGGGACAGCTAAATGACACCTTGATTCAGGGTTAGGGTAGTCCGGTAGGCCCTATCAGTCCTAGCCATGTACCTTGGGAACTCCCCATTTCTACTATAGTCGTGGTCAACATTGTCCCAAGGTCGGGCGTCGATGAACCTCGAGAGAGAAAACTCAACCATAGCCTTGTAGCCTCGAGGCTTCAAGATGATCTTCTGAGGTACCTTGATGAAGAGGAATTGGACCCTCCGATTTCACCATATACAGATAGTCCCTGCATTTCTTAGAGGGACTTCCCGCGATGATGTCATGTTGATGATATCGTACTTATGACATTAGCCTTCACGATAACCGGGTCATCCCATGGACTTGTCTTTTTAGCATCATCCAATGCGCTACCGATTCCCATTCTTCAAAACAACTGTATCGCCATCGATCCAGTTTCCAAGGACACATTGATTGCGCCTGTCGATCCATCTTTCAAAGGCATTGTTGGCGTTGTTGGCCATACTATGGCCCCCTATAAATGGGGGCCTTCCGATACTATCTTTTTATCCAAGTGTTTTTCAACTCCTTTCCATCCCTTTCTTCTCACTATCCTCCTCCATTGCTACCCCTATGTTAGGGGTCTATGGCCTTAAGTTCTTATGGTGGCATTCTTATCAGCCACGCCATGGCCTTGTGCTTGGGCTTTCCTTTGCCGAGCGAGATCATACTGTCTTGTTGATGTTGTTATTGTTACGGTTGTTACTGCTGTCGTCGTTGGTTTAAGGTGATGAGATAGGGGAGCCTACTTCTTTCGACTTAGGAGGATGTTTGGACTCTACACCGCTACTAGGGAGAGCATTCGGACTATACACCACTGCTCACTCTCCTACCCTGGCCTGGTATGGCACTTCATCCCCTTGGTTTTCCAAGGGATAAAATGGCACAACCAGCTGTTAGACTTGTATGGCACAATGTCTCGAAAGGCGGATCCGGAGCATCCATGCAAGTAGGGTCGATGCTCGCCAAATTTTCAACCTCTGGCTTCGGCGGGCTATGTCTCTTTTTTCTGCTTCTTCTATGTCACTTTCCTCTTCTTCATCTTCCCACTTTCCTGTGACGACCCGGACAGTCGTCTCATGAGTTACTGCTCTGTTTTCCCCTATTTTAGCTTCTTTATGCTTCATTATCCGTGTTTTATGGAATCGGGTTGATTAGTTCGAGTTCGGAGAGGATTTGGTAAGAAATGAGACACTTAGTCTCTTTTAAGAAGGCTTAAGTTGGAAAAGTCAACCGGATGTTGACTTATGTGTTAGAAGGCTCGAAAGTGAGTTCTGATGGTTCGGTTAGCTTCGGGAGGTGATTTGTGACTTAGGAGCGCGATCAGAATGGGTTTTGGAGTTGTAGAGAAGATTTAGGCTTAAATTGGCGAAGTTGGTATTCGGCAGTTCTAGTTGATAGGCGAGATTTTGATATAGGGGTCAGAATGGAATTCCGAGAGTGACAGTAGCTTCGTTGTGTCATTTGGGATGTGTGTGCAAAATTTTAGGTCATTCAGACGAGATTTGATAGACCTTTTGATCGAAAGCATATTTTAAGAGTTCTTGGAGTTCTTAGGCTTAAATCCTATGTTAAATTGGTGATTGATGTTGTTGTGAGTGTTCCGAAGTTTTGAACAAGTTTGAACGATGACATGGGATGTGTTGGTACAATTGGTTTGAAGTACCGGGAGTTCCGGGTAGGTTCCGAGATGTTTTAGGCCGAAAATCATAACTATAGCAGGTCCAGAAGGGTTGCAGGCCTCGAAACTCACCCGCGCGGTCCACACAAAAAGAAGTGCGGCCGCGGTAGGTGTTGTGCGGACCACACAAAATGGTGTGCGGCCGCGGTGAAGAACATTCCACTGGTCCTACTTTGGAAGCTCATATCTTTTGATCTACAAGGAATTTTAAGATGATTTAAAAACAAAAGTTGTAGCCCTTCGTGTCTAGTTTCCAGAAAGGTAATGATATCACAATTTGGACATCTCTCATGCAAGTTATGGCCAAAATACTAGATCCTGTCACTGCAGAGGAAAGCTTGTGCGGCCGCGGTCGTTTTAGTGTGGACCTCACTGGTTTTGTGCGGACCACGGTCGATTTTGTGTGGCCCACGTAGGTGGAAATCTGTGGGGTACTCTATAAATACGAGGTTTTGGGTTTTATTTGATATTTTGACCTAGAGAGCTCGGATTTTGGTGATTTTTTGAACGTTTTTCAAGAAATTCATCGGGGTAAGTGATTCTAACTCAGATTTGGCTAGAGTACATGAATCTATCATTGAATTCATCATTTAATTCATGATTTTGGATGGAATTTGGGAAGAAAATTGTGAAATCTTTCAAAAATATAAAATTATGATTTGACGGACCAAATGGTATCGGAATTGGATAATTTTTGTATGGATAGACTCGTGAGAGTATAAGGATTCTAGTTTGTGAATTTTGTCAAATTCCGAGAGGTGGGCCCGGGGTCGCGTTTGACCAATTTCTGGAATTTTGTGATAATTCGATTGTTTTCGCTTGGGCTTTGTTCCCTTAGCATATTGTGACGTATTCGTTCTGATTTTGGATAGATTCGACACGCTTGGAGGCCAATTCGAGGGGCAAAGGCATCGCGAGCTAGAGAATTAGCCGGTTCGAGGTAAGTAATGGTTGTAAATGATGTCCTGAGGGTTTGAAACCCCGGATTGCACATCGTAGTGTTGTATTGAGGTGAGACACACGTTGGGTAATGAGCGTGGGGTCTTTTACTACTGGGGATTGTGACTTGGTCCGTCCCGATTGATGATTTTACCGCGTATTTGGCTGAAACTTATTTGCTATCGTCATGATTTGGGATGATTGTCATATTTGGGCTTCGTGCCAACTATTTTAACCCTCCGGGGATTTTTATCACTAATTCCTCACTGTTTGACTTATTACTTGATCTCAGTCCTGTTGATATTTACTGTTTTACAAACTCAGCCACTTTTATTCGTATTTGAACTTAAATGATATTTCTAAATGATGTTTTGGGCTGAGAACTACTGTTTTACTAATGCTCGAGGGGCTTGTGATGATTTTCGGACTGAGTGAGGCCGAGGGCCATATGTGAGGATATGCTGAGTGATATGAGGCCGAGGGCCTGAGATACTTTTTATTATCATGAGATGGCTTGATATTGCGCTTGGGCCTTAAGGGGCCCCTCCGGAGTCTGCACCCCCACAGTGAGCACAGGTACCCATCATGATTTGAGATTGAGCCCGAGGGGCTGATATTGTACTAAGAGTAAGCCCGAAGGGCTGATATTGTACCGAGAGTGAGCCCGAGGGGTTGATACTGTTCTGAGTGATTGTTACTATATCGAGGGGCGGATTTCTACTTGTTATTCACCTGCTAAATTACCTGTTTTACTTGGTTTAGAGGAACTTCATTTGAATTCTTCATGGATATACTGCCTTAAGTGATTTTACTACTTGATATAGAATTGCTTTGAGCCTTTACGTGTTTTCTTGCTTTCAGCCATTATTTATGATTATTACTCACAGAGTCGGAGTACTCACATTACTCCCTGCACCATATGTGCAGATTCAGGCGTCGCAGAGTCCGCTCCTGAGTACTGATCCTCCTAGTCCAAGCAGTGTTTTCGGAGACTACGAGGTAACTGTTGGCATCCGCAGCCCCCGTGCCTCCCTTATCTTACTATTTTCATGTTCTTGAACTTCTATAATGGATTTTGTATCTAGTAGACTAGTATCCGGAACTATTAGTTGCTCATGACTTGTGACACCCCGGTTTGGGCTGTGTCGGGATGGTTTCTACTATTGTTATTGTTAATTCCGCAAATTATGGTTATTATATCACGTTTTAGAACTACTTATGGTATTTAACTACTTAAAAGAGGTGGTCTATTTTGGTCTGGCTGGCTTTGTCTTCACGAGAGGCGTCATCATGACTGGGTTCGGGGAATTGGGTCGTGACATTTCCTCTTCTTCATCTTTGCCCTCGGAGATATTATTCTGGAGGACTGAGATTGTCAGACCCAATCCGATGGGCCGTGACGGGCACCTGGTACCTTAGTTAACCGAGTACCAACGTAACGTATCTTTGTTATTACATCATCATATACACGTGACATATGGGCCTAATAGGCCAATATGATCATTTATAAATTCAAAACATAGGCCGACAAGGCCGTACAATCTTTCACGTACACGACATATGTCTACAAGCCTCTAAGAGTACATAAATGTCATAAAGGTCGTAACAGAGTCCCACCATATCAAACAATACACGTCTAAATCATACTAACCAAACACGCAACTCCGAAGCAAATGGAGCGTACCAACGTCTTTCGTTAAGCTGATAGCCTACTTGGAGGGCTCTCGACCTATCTGTCTGGACTTGCGAGCATGGAACACAGCATCCCTAGGCAAAAGGGATGTCAGTACGAAATAATGTACCGTGTATGTAAGGCAATATAACTGAAAGTTAAAACTGAACTAATAATATAATAACTGTAAGTAGCTGGAAGTCAAAGATAATCTGAAGATATGCTTACCTGCTGATACTGACTCAGCTCTTTCAATATAGTAAGTAAAATAGTTGTCCGGCCCTATAAGGCTCGGTATATATATATAATTGCTCTGCCATAGTAGGGTCGCTCATAGGCGCTTGGCCATACTAGGCTCTGTATCTCGACCAACTGGGCTTGTTCATAAGCGCTCGACCACAGTAGGCTCGGTGTATATATAATTGATCTGCCATAGTAGGCTCACTCATAGGTGCTCGGCCATACTAGGATCTGTATCTCGACCAACTGGGCTCGCTCATAAGCACTCGCCACAGTAGGCTCAGTATATAAATTACCATCTGATCAGAGGTTGCCCAATAGGTCATTGCCCATTGATTATAGCTCGATGGTAATGAAAATACTTTTAATATTGTACATATAAACTCTCTGCTCTCTTGACTGGAAGAAGGAAATACTCAACTGAATATGAATTCCCCATAAGGATAATATTATAACTTACAAACTAGGAAAATATACGCAATTTGCGAGACTAGCAAAATATATATAAATTCCGAGATATGAATTTTTCTTTATGGATCATAAAGAAAATCATGTAATGACGAGATTATGCCAAAATGAAATAAAAGCTTGGCCTTAACATACTTGTTCCCCGAATTATTTGAACGAACTTGCTTCCATGAAATATGGATGAAATTCACACTTGGACAAACTTGAAATTTCGGACAAATTAATCTGCTTTTAACGTTTTTGAACGAATTGTTGAAGTCTTGAAATTGAACGAATGTCTCTCATCTTTCACGTTTTTGGTTCTAAAAACCAAGGAATGCAATTGTTGTTTGATTTTCAATAAAGGAAATGTTTCTGATTTCTCATATTTTTGGTCTTAAGGAATGGGTTCAAACCAAACTGCTTTCCAACGTTTCTGAAGCTTGGTTGAAGCTTTCAGAATGGGTTTTGATCTTAAAAATCAAATTCCTTTGTAAACTTCAAAGACTTATCTTGTAAGGTCATATTAGCCACCTATACGTATGTTTAATGAGTCACCTTCTTCAATTAGTGGTTTTGTGCCACGTTTTTGGGCATAAGTAGTTAAGTTTTGTCAGCTTATTAGTTAACTGGGTAATGTTCTGTTACCTGGTAATTAATCAATTACCCGCATAATTTAAAAATTACCACAAATTACTTAAAATTCTATTTATTCTTAAGATACTTGATATATACTTTATATGTTATACTACCGTGGTCATATGGTACCTTGCATGGTATTAGTTTATAATTATCGGGTATTAACGCTCGGCCCGTATTTTATCCCAAATCGACAACCTTCAACGAAACTCATTTTCTTTAATTCGTGTACCCTTTCCTTCATGGTACTTAGTTATTGCTTGATATAAGTCGCATAAATATGCTAACCTCCAGATAATCTCATCCCCGAGTCTACGTCAATTAACTGAAGATGAAATTTTAACGTAGGAAAAACGCGAGATGCAACATCATCCCCCCCCCCCTTGGAACGTTCGTCCTCGAATGTTAAATGGTGCTCTTATCATTTTCTTAGCTTATGTCTTCTGAATACTTTATTAATCTCCTTGCCATCTAAGCAATTGTTCTATGATTAAATCCAAAGTCCAGGGCATTCTCCCCTTTAGGCCTCTTCCTCACACCATGACTTGTGGTCGGAACCTTTCCAGTCTCGTAACTGTTGCTACCTTCTATCATGCAGCATGTACGATTTTGAATTTTAAAGGTGCCCAATCTCTAGGCTTCATATGTAGAGCATGATAAGACGTCCCTCTGGGCATATATGAGTATACTGAAGTTCTTTACTCGGTACTTTGTTGAATTTACGAATATTGCTATATCTTATCGCATAGGTCCGTTTAGCCATCCGTATGAATTTACTGCCATAACTCTTACTTTAATTTAGCGTTGTTGAGGTCTACTACCAAATTCCAGCTTACTCTCATTGCTTATTCCATATGTATAAATTTAAGTCCATTAATGCTTCCTCATTACTGCTCATCTTTAGAATGACAGTCTAATCTCATCTCATACTTTGCGACTTTTGTCCATCCATTATTAATTAACCTCAATATTGATCTACAATATACCACAATAACTTGAAACTTCTTACGCAATACTTTGCCACTAGGGCTTACGTTACATCAAGGAATATTCGAAGTGATTCCCATAATCGTATTTCATAGTGTCCCAATGTGATTCACCGTATAGGGGTATCCTAATTTCGTACCTCCAGCGAAATCTTTTCTCCTCTTCTTTTTTTTCAAATCATTATTCAAATAACGTCATCCTTTATCTGTCACAATTATACCCTCATTTTATTACCAGGTCATCATTTCATTCCTTCTAAATGCTATTAATCTTACACTTCTTTGAGTTTATTCAGGCTATACTGAACTTTTAATAACATAGAGAAACCATTACCTCTCTTGTTTCCATGGACTAAATCCCGAGGACTTATCCATGCTCATCACCTTTTCACTTGCATTTCCTCATCCTCACTCATGTTTCCTTAAAACTATGTCGCTCTACCATACTTTAGCTTGCGACTTATACATATCTTTTTATATTACTCGCAACTTTCCTTCAACTTGCTTGCACCATAGATTTGATTATGTTATTCTAGAACGTCAAGCGATACATCATATCGTCTCCAACTTTCTCGACTCTCTTAACTAGATCTGTCAGTATTTAGAAACCATAGGTTGGAAGACATGTCGCTGACAATGCTGCTATCACCCCTGGTTATTGGATACCCCTGCTTATAGCCTTCTATCCGAAGTATGGATTATTCACGATCTTTTGCCTTAGAGTATCTCGTACGTTGTTCACATTTACCTTACATACCTTAAAATTTTGCATCGTATCTTCTATCTTTTTCCTGACCTCTCTTCCACCTAGGTATAATTCACGTCCATAACTTGAAACTCTATTATAATACTCGCACCTCTGCTACATACACAATCCGATGGGAGCTTAGTACTGACTTCTTATGAGGCGGGTACTTCTTCTAATTGGCTTTCTTGTAGAGCCATTATAAATTATGGTTGTTATGTTATTTCTCTTGAACATATGATATTAAGAGTGATTTTGTCATGTTCTCAAGCACAACTTCTATAATTTTTCTAGGTCCAATAATCAGACTCTTGATTTACTTGGGTGATGTAATTCTTTAGCTTTCTCTTCCTTCCGATCAGCCTTTATATAGGCTTAAGCTATCTTCCGATCTATAGCTCATGGTATCAGTTATTACCTTAGCCTTTCATGGACGTTATGGAATATCCATAATACAATCTTCTAACAATTCAATCCTTTGTCTATGCCCTGGTCTCAATTCTTTCTTTTTTTGTAACTTATATTGGAGTCTTCTATGGTTGTATGATTGTCAACAAGTATAATGCTCCAAAATCTTGAGTGTATCCATAACGTACTAACTCTGGATCATTGATAGAATAATTTCTTTCGTTCCATCTCAGCTTTCTTTAAAAGTATGCAATTGCTTTTCCTGGTCTTTCTGCCCCTTGTTGCGTGCATACTTAACTCATCCTAGTTCCCGCACATGCCAAAATTTTTGTGCAACTCATATAGTCTCGAATATTACCTTCGATCTTTCTCCTCGTTCATTATCCATGGTAGGTGCCACTTTATTTTGGAGGGCATACAATTTTTGTTGTGAGACTGCTTTTACATGACCCTTTCTTCATTAGGTTATTGTGCTTAGGTTAAAACCTTCTTCCTCATTTCCTAAGCTAGTCCTTCACTGTAGTACTTAGGGAGGATACTTTATCTCTTATAAAGATGCGAGCTTATTATATCATTTACTTGATGGACTTTCCACTGTCCTTCCTTGCCTATACTTATCTATAGTTACTTATCTCCACGCTCTTGTGCTTGTGGGGTTGCTTCTGGACTGATACTTTGACCTTCTTCCTAGTGGAACTCTCTTTTATTTCCGTAACACTCATAGAGTACCGTTTTAACTTCTTCGACTCCTATATGAATATATCTCAAGTATTACAATGTCATAACTGCGGGGCTGAATTCTCCATGTTGGGGTTTACTACATTTATCTTTCATGATCTGCTGATTTGTCTGTAACTTCTTATCTAGTCGCGACTAGGCTCTTCCTGAATCAACTACTAACTACTCGTTGGCCCATTTTTATGTCAATATTCCGCGAAATCTTTCTTGGGTTATGTTGGCCCAAGAACAGGTGAAGTTTTGAAGAATGACAAATGAACTCAGTTATGGACCAGGTCCATCTTGTGAAGCACTATCATAATCAGCCTACACATGTGAGATGCACGTGAAGGAGATAAGTCTTACTGATCAAGCAGCAATATCTCCTGATTTGATCAAAAAGGTTGCATATTGGATAAGGGGAGAAAGTCTCCTTATATGAAGAGAACACAATCCGGATAAAGAGAGTGTTAGAGTTTGATATCTTCAAGGATTCAACTACGATAGAAGATCAGAAATTGAGTCCCAATCAAACTCTGAATTCTAACCTATTAAATGACAGTGATTGTTCTCTTTTACAGGTATTGCACAAATGCAGAAGTTAAACAAAATTGAAAGCAAAAGAGCAAGGCGATTTTGCAAGCAATTTGTGTGAAATTTGAGTGTGCACTCCTGAAGCTACTTGAACGAGATAGAAGAACCGGTTCCATTGTGTTTTTTCTTATTCTAGTTCAATTGTAATAGGTGGTTTAAAGTTATACCTTTCTGCTTTCATAGAAGCAATTGTATTAGGTACTTTGAGTGTTCAAGTTATAAGCTAACTTGAAGTTGTCGCAACAATTGGAGGTTGGTTGCTACAATGGGATTAGAGGTAATCCTTAGGTTTACAAAGAGTTTTGTAAATGTTGTTTTAGCTCAGTGATTTTAGTGGAAGTTTGGTAAAATCCTACTGAGTAGTAGCTCGTGATTTTTTTCATCTTTTGAGCCAGGTGTTTTCCACGTAAAAATCTATGTGTTCTTTATTTTATGTACTTTTTATTCCGTAAACAGTAGTAGTTAGAACACCTAGAAGAACTAGGTTCTTCTAGAGCAAAAATTAGGTACCACACAAATCACCCCTCCCCCCTCTTGTGTGGTATTGACGTTTAGAACATCAATTGGTATCAGAGCGGGTTATCCTTGAAGAGGCTAACACCTTAGGAAAAGATCAACATGAGTGCACCACCTGGGAATTGGGAAGGGCAATCCACTGCTGGGCCTCCACTCTTCAATGGTCAGCACTATTCGTGGTGGAAGAACAGGATGAGGGATCACATCATAGGAGAATACTATGAACTCTGGGACATAGTCACTGATGGTCCTCTAGCCACTACTAAGAAGAATGCTTAAGGGGTAGATGTGACAAAGACAAGAGCTGACTGCATTGCTGAAGACCTGAAGAAGTGGGAGAAGAATGCCAAGGCCAAGAAATGGCTTGTGTGTGGACTAGGTCCAGATGAGTACAGTAGAATTCAAAGATGTACCACTACTAAGGAAATCTGGGACACTTTGCAAGTGGCTCATTAAGGAACACCTCAGGTGAAGAGGTCCAGAGGAACACTGTTGTATTCTCAGTATGAGAATTTCACCATGAAGGAAGGAGAAACCATCCAAGAGATGTATACAAGGTTCACCACACTGACAAATGAACTTAAGTCTCTTAGAAGGATTATTCTTGAAGAAGACAAAGTTGAGAAGATTTTGACAAGGGTTCTACCAGTCTCTTGGGAAAGCAAAATCATTGCTATTCAGGAATCAAAGAACATTGCTACCCTCAAGCTGGATGAACTAATTGGAAACCTTACTGCCTATGAACTGAGAAGGCAAACCATAAAAATGGATGCACCAAAGAAGGAAAGAAGTCTGGATCTCAGAATTACTAAAGGTTCAGATCTGGAGGATGATGAAATTGCTATGATCACAAGAGACTTCAAAAAGTACCTGATAAGAGGAAAGGGTTCTTCAAGAGGTACAACCTTCAATAAACCAAGGGCTCCTGAGAAACAGGCCAATGAAGGTTGCTACAAGTGTGGTAAGACTGATCACATGATCAAGAATTGACCTCAATGGGAAATTGAGTGGAAGAAGAAAAGGGCTGAACGAAGGAACAGGAAGAAGGAACAGGTTCAACCAAAAAGGAACAAAGGATCAACAAAGGTTATGTTTGCTACCTGGGGAGAAACATCAGATGAGGACTCAGAAGATGAAGCTGGAGATGAACAAGCATTTATGGCCATCGAAGAATCAGATGATGAACAAGAGGTAAGCATTCTTCATCTCAAAGACAAGATTAAATTCCTGTCTAAAGAAAGGTTGTCTGAGCTACTACTAGACTTCATTGATGAGTTTGAGATAATTAACAATGAGAAGTAAGAGCTGTCTAGGGAATGTATGATCCTAAAAGCCAAGTGCAAAAATCTAGAGTCTAGAGCTAATGAGAGTGAAAGTGAAAATACTGAGTCTTGAACTTGACACCAGTGTCCTAGAACTTAGGTCTGAGAACTTAAAACTGAAACTAGGAACAGGAAAGAAGAAAGTTGATCACACACATCTCACCATAGAAGAAAACTTAGGAAAAATAAAGGATGAGATGTACAGGAAATATGAGCACATAATAGTTTTAAAAGAAGATCTAGGAAAGGTAAAACATGAACTACACAGAACTTCCAAATGGAACAAGGCTTCTGATGCACTCTCCTGGCCACAAGAACATCATAGTAGCAGCAAAAGAGGACTTGGTTATGGGACTCAAACACCTAAGTGGGATCCTAAAAGCAAGTACCTTACTCTTCCTAAACACAAAATTTGCACACACTATGGCAAGACTAGCCATTACAAAAATGAATATAATGCAAAAGAAAAGGCCAGTCAAAAGAACAAAACTTTTGTTCAAGAAAATAATAGGTTGCCTGGGTGGGCTAGAAGGAATCTGATTTATCTCTTTTCCCATAGAAAGGGACCCAAACTAGTTTGGGTTCCTAAGACTAACCCTGATTTCTTTTTGCAGGTCCAGGTGAAGGGAAGCAGCCAAATATAGTACATGGATAGTGGCTGCTCAAAACATATGACTGGAAGCAAGAACCAGTTCCTTTCACTTGAGGGCTTAAGGGGAGGCAATTTCTCCTTTGGAAATGAGAAGAAAGGTGAGATCTTTGGGGTTGGAACTGGTCCATATGGATCTTTGTGGTCCAATGAGAACCATGAGTAGAAGAGGAAAGAAATATGTATTAATACTTGTTGATGATTATTCTATATTTACCTGGGTACTATTTCTAATATCTAAAGATGAAGCATTTGACATATTCACTGCCTTTGTTAGAAAAACTCAGAAACAATTAGGAAATCAACTTGCATCAATCAGGTCTGATCATGGAACTGAATTTGAAAATACTAAGTTTGCTGAATTTTGTGATGAAAATGGTATAGTTCATAACTTATCTACCCCTAGGACCCCTCAACAAAATGGAGTAGTTGAAATAAAGAACAGGACTCTTGAAGACATGGCTAGGACCATGCTTCTTTCTAGTAAACTGCCCTATAGCTTCTGGGAAGAGGCTATAAACACTGCATGTTACATTATCAATAGATACATGACTAGACCTCTTGTAGAGAAGACTCCCTATGAGTTACTTAAAGGAAGAAAACCAAATATATCCCATCTTAAGACATTTGGATGCAAGTGCTTTGTGCACAATAATGGAAAAGACTCCCTAGGTAAGTTTGATCCCAGAAGTGATGAGGGAGTATTCTTGGGATATTCTTCACATAGAAAAGCATATAAAATGTTCAATAAAAGAACTTTGTGTGTAGAAGAAAGTGTACATGTAGTATTTGATGAAACTAACATTCTTTATGAGAGACATGAACATGAAGATGAAGCCATTGGATTGGTAAAGGATTTGATTGAAGCCTCAGCACAAGTCAAAGTGGCACCAAAAGAAGGAACATGTGATGGAACAGGTTCTTCCATCCAGGGCAACCTGACAAGGGGAACTGATCAAAGAGGAATTGAAATAAATCCCCTAAAAGATCTTGTTCATAACCCTGTTCCTCAACAGCTAAACATGGGAGAAACATCTAGCAGAAACCAGTTGGTTGTGAAACCTCACAAGTATCAAGTTCTCATCATATTGAGAACATTATCAGTGATCCAACTTCTAGAGTTAGAACTAGATCACAATTTAAGAATCTGTGTGCTTTTGATGCCTTTTTATCTCTTATTGAACCTAAAAATGTTTTTGAGGCTTTGCAGGATGCAGATTGGGTGAATGCAATGCAAGATGAACTCAATCAGTTCGAGAGAAGTCAAGTTTGGCATCTAGTTCCAAGACCCAAGGACAGATCAGTTATTGGTACAAAATGGATTTTCAGAAACAAACTTGATGAAGATGGAACAGTTACAAGAAACAAGGCAAAACTGGTAGTCCAAGGTTACAGCCAAGAGGAGGGCATAGATTATGATGTGATTTTTGCTCCAGTTGCAAGACTAGAGGTAATCAGACTCCTCATAACCTTTGCAGCACACATGGAATTCACTCTTCATCAGATGGATTTCAAAAGTGCCTTCCTGAATGGCTACCTGAAAGAAGAAGTGTTTGTAAAATAACCTCTAGGGTTTGAGAGAAAAGAATGTCCTGAGCATGTGTACAAGTTAGACAAGGCTCTCTATGGACTCAAGCAGGCCCCAAGAGCATGGTTTGAACGACTGTCCAAATTCCTACTGGAGCATGGTTACAAAAGAGGTAAAATTGACAGTACCTTATTCTTAAGGGAAAAAGGTAAGGATCTCCTTGTGGTACAAATATATGTTGATGACATAATCTTGGGGGCCACCACTGATAAGCTAATTGAGGACTTTGCAAAATTAATGGGGAGTGAGTTTGAAATAAGTATGATGGGTGAGCTTAACTTCTTCTTAGGCTTGCTGATCAAACAAAGTCCTAATGGAACCATGATCCATCAGCAGAAGTATGCAAAGAGCTTATCAAAAAGTTTAAAATGGAAGAATCAAAAGAAATAGATACACCCATTGCAACTGCCACTAAATTAGACATTGATGAACCTGGTTCATTAGTTGATCAAAAGTTGTATAGGGGTATGATTGGTTCACTCTTGTATCTTACTGCCAGCAGACCTGACATTGTTTTCAGTGTAGGGCTTTGTGCTCGTTTTCAGGCAAATCCAAAAGAGTCTCACTTGACTGTTGTCAAGAGGATACTAAGATATCTGAAAGGCACCACTGATTTGTGTCTTCGGTACCCCAAAGGTAGTAATTTCAATCTAGTAGGATATGTTGATGTTGATTATGCAGGTTTCCCAGTGGATAGGAAGAGCACCTCAGGTATGGCTCACTTTCTAGGTTCATGTCTTGTATTCTAGGCCACTAAAACCAAAATTCAGTGGCCTTATCCACTGCTGAGACTGAATATATTGTTGTTGCATCTTGTTGTGCTCAATTGTTATGGATTAAACAGCAGTTGGTAGATTTTGGCATTGAAGTTGGTTGCATTCCCATATTTTGTGTTAACACTAGTGCTATAAGTATTACAAAGAACTATGTTCATCATAAGAGGACTAAGCACATAGATGTTAGACACCACTTCTTAAGAGACAACTATGAGAAAGGATCGATCTCCATAGAATTTTGTGCTACTGATAAGCAAATTGCTGACATCTTCACTAAAGCATTGAGTAGAGAAAACTTTGAAAGGAGCAGGTTGGAATTAGGAATGATTAAGATCACCTAATAGGTCCAACTCAGAATGCACAATGAAAATATATATATATATATATATATATATATATATATATATATATATTTAGCTAGGAATTCTGAACCTGTGTAAATATCTAGATTAATTCTTACTCAGCTTCATACTTTAATTAGTATACTCCTGTGACATGTGTATATATGACTCACTGATCTCTTATAATATTTTCTTTATTATGGCATTTGAAGCATGTTCAAGAGAGTTCTATATGAAGAACCTGGTTCATCAGTATGGGTTCATATGAAAGCTCAGGTATGTTTTCTAAACTCTGCACAATTAGAAAGATTAATAATTCAATCATGAGCAGAAGTCCTATACTTGTCAAATTCCTAGAAAATTCTATCCGTTGAGCATTGAACTAGTTCCATCCATCTAGAACTCTAAACCGTGATTTTTTGACTAATATCTAGGGAAGCCAAATCTATCATTAAAATTCTGGAATTTCAGTTTGATTAGACTTCTATTTGACCCCTAAAAAAGTTGTCGTTACTTAATTAATGTCTAATTCACTTTAAATACACACCACATCTCCAGTCTTCTTCATCATTCTAAAACCGTCAAAAACTCCTCTTCAATTCTAATTGCCCTCTTCTCCAAAATTCCCAAATTCTCTCAAGAAACGAAGTATCATGTCTAACCCACAAGATCATCCTGGCACTCCTCCACCACCATCTCCCTCAAATTCATCCTCATCTACTCCACCCAGTGCATCTCCAAAACCTAGGTTTCGAAGGCAGAAAATGCTTGCTCGAAAGACTGTATCATCTGGGGCTTTGAGGAAGGTTTTAAGTGAAAGTTTGAAAGTTATCCAAGTGAAAGAAAGCCCAGCTCCAAAGTCCGATTCTAGCTCTGAGTCTGAATCCTTTCAATCCGCGACTGAGGGATATGGACATGGGTCTTCTGGCTCTAAAAAGACTCAAGAATCTCCTTCTGAGGTAAGTCTTTTTGTGGTTGAAAACTTAGAAACTAGGTTTATTCTGGTTGGACCCATTAGGGATGTTGAGTTGCTTGAGATGAGTAGGAGTGGAGGTAAAAAGAAGTCTGAAAAAGAAAAAGAGAGAGAGGGTGCATGTGGTGAAGAGAGGGGAAAAGGGAAGGGAGCAGTTCTTGCTATATGTGGGGTTGTACAATATAGGTTAGATGAGAGTGTCATGAAGTCAGGGGGAAGTGGTTCTGGGGAAGCAGCTGAGGGGTTGGTTCATCTAAGCAAACAAAGAGATGAACCTATTTCATCGGCTGAAGAAACCTTGGCTGACCTACTGAAAAAGGTTGGGGCAAGTTATGACCCAAAGAAATGCAAAGCTACAACACCAAAAGCCCCAAATGCTCCCAAGCCATCCAAGAAAAGAAAATTTTCATCCCCAACACCTACTGCCTCTTCAATGCAAGGGGTAGAGCCACAAGAAGCAAGCTAAAACAGAGTGAAGCTTATCTACAAAAGGCTTTAGAAGAAAGCAAGAAAAAGAAAAAAGATAAGGGAAAGGGAAAGGTTGTAGAATCCTCAGAGGTTGTTGAGGAAGAAGAGATGGAACCGGTCCATCAAGAGAGGGGTACAACAGTGGAGGTTCCTTCACCCAAGCCTAAGAAACCCAAGACTTCCTCTAAGAAGTCCTCCTTTGTGCCTGTAGCTGCTGAACCCACACTAGCTAGAAATGAGTTGATTGAATTTATGGCAAATGCTGCTGTTAAGGATGGAGTTGTTAGTAGCCAGTGAAGGGAGTTCAATTGCAGTTTGATGCTGTGAAATTGGGACTCTAAAGGGTTTGATGACTATACTAGGCAAAAGTGGCCATGTCTGGACTCCCTCCCCACTGCCCTTGAAATCACCAAAAGGTTCTGTGATTCAAAGAATGTGAATGAAGCTAGAGTTGTGCAGAAAAGTGAGATGAGGCCTCAGCACAAGGTGGTGTTTGAGTTTGTCAATAAGTGCTTATTGCCAAGACAGAGGAGAAGGCACACTGCCAACTACATGGATCTGGTTCTTATGGAATGCCTGGAGAGAGGAAAGCAAATCAACTGGCCTGCCCTCATAGTCAAGCTGCTAGATAGGGTCATAAATGGTTCCAAGGATCATGCTACCCCATATGGCTTCATACTAACCATAGTTCTGGACAGGCTCAATATGCCTCTGAAGAAATGGGAAATGGCCTCGAGCAAAGAACACTTTGGCATCAAAACTCTTCTTGCTTGTGACTATCTAGTCAATGCCATCCCAGTTGAACCTGGTTCATCCTTGAAGACACCCATCAACAGCAAGGTTAGGACTTTGGTTCAGGAATGTGCAGCAAAGGTTGCTGAAATTGCTAGGCTCAAGGCTCGTATGGTTGAAATGGAAGCTGAGAGGGATGGTCTCAGAATTGAGCTTGCAAAAGAAAAGGAGAAGAATGATGAAATTCTTCAGAACATGCTGAATCTTCTCCAAACTCAACCCTCTAGTTCCTCCAAGCCTTAGGACTCGTAGTTTCTGTCTCCTGAACTAGTTCTAGTATCCCCCAATGACCCAGATTAGGGATTTTTCTGTTTTTTGCTCATGGTTTGGATGTTTTTCGTTCTTTTTGTGGATTGTTAGTGGCAACATATCTCTCTCAATGACAACTGTTGTTTTCTCTTGTTCAATGATTATTCTGACCATGATAGTTTAAATATGTGTGTTTGATTACTGGCGATTACACTATGATTGCACTTGCAGTTGCCCCAGTGGCCATGAGTACTTATTAAAATCTGGAATTCATGTTGTATATGCAACTTTTTGATGATGCTAAAAGGGGGAAGAGATATTGTGCTTTACAAATATTCTGAAATAAGTGGTATTTATAACCTAATTAACTTGGTCCTTGATGAAAAGAAAATTTTCTAAAGTTTAGTGTTGATGGTTAAGCTGAGTTCTTACAAGTTTTTTGATCAGTAAAAAGCACGGAGTTTGTCATCATCAAAAAGGGGGAATTTGTTGTCCCAAGAACAGGTGAAGTTTTGAAGAATGACAAATGAACTCAGTCATTGACCAGATCCACCTTGTGAAGCACTATCATGATCAACCTACACATGTGAGATGCACGTGGAGGAGATAAGTCCTACTGATCAAGCAGCAATATCTCCTGATCTAATCGAAAAGGTTGTATATTGGATAAGGGGAGAAAGTCTCCTTATATGAAGAGAACATAATCCGGATAAAGAGAGTGTTAGAGTTTGATATCTTTAAGGATTCAACTACGATAGAAGATCATAAATTGAGACCCAATCAAACTCTGACTTCTAACCTGTTAAATGACAGTGATTGTTCTCTTTTACAGGTATTGCACAAACGCAGAAGTTAGACAAAATTGAAAGCAAAAGACCAAGGCGATTTTGCAAGCAATTTGTGTGAAATTTGAGTGTGCACTCCTGAAGCTACTTGAACGAGATAGAAGAACCAGTTTCATTGTGTTTTTTCTTATTCTAGTTCAATTGTAGTAGGTGGTTTAAAGTTGTACCTTTCTGCTTTCATAGAAGCAATTTTATTAGGTACTTTGAATGTTCAAGTTATAAGCTAACTTGAAGTTGTCGCAACAGTTAGAGGCTGGTTGCTACAACGGGATCAGAGGGAATCCTTAGGTTTACAAATAGTTTTGTAAATGCTATTTTGGCTCAGTGATTTTAGTGGAAGTTTGGGAAAATCCTACTGAGTAGTAGGTCGTGGTTTTTTTCACCTTTTGAGCCAAGTGTTTTCCACATAAAAATCTCTGTGTTCTTTATTTTATGTACTTTTTATTCCACAAACAGTAGTAGTTAGAACACCTAGAAGAACCAGGTTCTTCTAGAGAGAAAATTGGGTACCACACAAATCACCCCCTCCCCTCTTGTGTGGTATTGACGTTTAGAACATCAGGTTATTTCCTTTGTCTTAACTTATGTCTCGCACTGACTCTTTTTCTATCAATAAAATCTCGGGCAAGGAACCTTACTTCCTCTCATTGACGTCGTGTTTGCATAATGTTCTGGAATTGTAGCATATACGTAGGAGCTGAATAAGTGTAATCTCATTCCTTTTTCGTGTTTACCGCATTCTTCATTTATTACTCCATATTCCCCCTCTTTAGGGGAGTACTAAGACATGGAGCTATGATGACCTGCCTACAGATGTTTTTCCTCTTCATCTTTGATGTCCTTTCACATCATCAACGACCCTTACTCACCTTGCGGCAATCCTTCTATACCAAGGATGACAAATCCCCTTACTCGCGAGGGTGACACTTAATGTAACTGGTACATACAGTCCTTTAAGCTTAACTTTGCTAACATTACTTGCTTTAGGGAAGCGTATTCCTGAATGACCATCCTCTGTATTTTTCATGAACCTTCTTTTGTTGTCAGTCCTATTATTGCCGGAATGCGATCTGAAATTCTCATGATGCTGACTATTACCAAATCACTCAGTCCCTAATTCATATTTAGTTTATCTTATTCACCGGCCCATACTGATTTCTATTACTCTGGGGTCTAACTTTTTCTCTTGGTAATCGCGCTAGAGTTGCGAACTTATCTCTCGAAATGAGGACATGACTGTATGGCCTATACTCTTTTGTTATCCTAAGGCTTGTCACCCATCGTCTCTTCCCTCACTTAACTATAGATTTAGTAATATTGTCACCTTTTGACCTACTGTTTTCATCCATGTACCACATCTTACTTAAAATTCTATTTTAGAGTGTGCCATCTGGGTGTCTCACAAGGAGATCTACTAGCACACTTGCAATATCCTTCGGAAATATCAACTAACACAAATAATCCATTCATCATTTCTGTTTACTCTAACCCCAGCCAGATCCTGATGTTTCGTCCTTTTCTTAAACTACACCTGATAGCCCCCATAGGAAATAACTGAGATGGGTACAGCCAATTGTACACACCTCTATTACTATTGAGGGTAACTCTTAATGCTTATATTTTTCCGCCGGAACTGTAATACTGATAATCTTCATTAACTGGGGGACTCATACCCTTCTTCACCTTGCTTCTTTTACTTCTTGAAAGCATTGTCTTTCACCATAAATATGGATAGGCATTCTTGCCTTATGGATTTTTATCAAGAGACTTACACTTTTCAGTACGCACATGATCTGCTGAAGACCTCACATTTACTTATCATAAGCATGATACAAAGTCGAGTTCCTCTAATTTCAACACTTCAACAGCTATATCTCTTATCGATCATCTATCTAAACGCAGGCATCATCTTATTATGAATAAAAAGAGAAGTTTGGGACTTGAATTCTTATAAGTGAGCTCTACCATACGATCTAGAGTAAGAAGAAAGAGTGACAGTCCTAAATGACCTGTAGCCTCCTGCTTATAAGTGTGGTGCATGACACACCCATAAACAAGACTCTACTAGACACAGCTTGTAGACTCCCTAGGATAGAGCTACTTTGATACCACTTTTGTCATGACCCAATCAGATGGGCCGTGACAGGAACCTGGTACCTTACTCAACCGAGTACTAACGTAATGTATCTTTCTTATTAAATCATCATATACACGTGACATACGGGCCTAATAGGCCAATATGATAATTTATAAATTCAAAACATAGGCCGAAAAGGCCGTACAATCTTTCACGTACACGACATATGTCTACAAGCCTCTAAGAGTGCATAAATGCCATAAAGGTCGGGACAGAGTCCCGCCATACCAAACAATACATGTCTAAATCATACTAACCAAACACGCAACTCTGAAGCAAATGAAGCGCACCAACATCTTCTGCTAAGCTGATAGCCTACTTGGAGGTTTCTCGACCTGCCTGTCTCTGCAGGCATGAAATGCAGCGTCCCTAGGTAAAAGGGATGTCAGTACGAAATGATGTACTGAGTATGTAAGGCAATATACAGAAAGCTGAAACTGAACTGATAATATAATAACTACAAGTAGCTGAAGTCAAAGATAATCTGAAGATATGATTACTTGCTGATACTGACTCAACTCTCTCAATATAGTAAGTAAAATAGTTGTTCGGCACTTTAAGGCACGGTGTGTATGTATATATATATATATATATATATATATATATAACTACTATATCGTAGTAGTCTCGCTCATAGGCGCTCGGCCATACTAGGCTCTGTATCTCTACCAACTGGGCTCGCTCATAAGCGCTCGACCATAGTAGGCTCGGTATATATATAACTGCTCTGCCGTAGTAGGTTCTCTCATAGGCGCTCGGCCATACTAGGCTCTGTATCTCGACCAATTGGGCTCGCTTATAAGCACTCGGCCACAGTAGGCTCGATATATAAATTACCATCTAATCAGAGGTTGCCCAATAGGGGCCTGCCCATCGATCATAGCTCGATGGTAATGAAAATACTTTTACTACTGTATATATAAATTCCCTGCTCTCTTGACTAGAATAAGGAAATACTCAACTGAATATAAATTCCCCATAAGGATAATATTATAACTTACAAACTAGAAAAATATACGCAATTTGCGAGACTAGCAAAATATATGTAAATTTCGGGATATGAATTTTTCTTTATAAACAAAATAGTGTAATGACGAGATCATGCAAAATGAAAGAAAAGCTTAGCCTTAACATACTTGTACCCAGAATTATTTGAATGAATCTACTTCTGCAAAATATGGACGAAATTCACACATGGACAAACTTGAAATTTCGGACGAATTAATCTGCTTTTAACGAATTGTTGGCTAAGGATCGAAGTGTTGAAGTCTTGAAATTGAACGAATGTCTCTCACCTCTCACGTTTTTGGTTCTAAAAACCGAGGAATGCAATTGTTTGATTTTCAATAAAGGAAATGTTTATGATTTCTCATATTTTTGGTCTTAAGGAATGGGCTCAAACTAAACTGCTTTCCAACGTTTCTAAAGCTTGGTTGAAGCTTTCAGAATGGGTTTTGATCTTAAAAATCAATTCCTTTGTAAACTTCAAGACTTATCTTGTAATATCATATTAGCCACCTATACCTATGTTTAATGAGTCACTTTCTTCAATTAGTAGCCTTGTGCCACGTTTTTTGGCATAAGTAGTTAAGTTTTGTCCGCTTATTAGTTAACTGGGTAATGTTCTGTTACCCAGTAATTAATCAATTACCCGCATACTTTAAAAATTATCACAAATTACTTTAAATTTTATTTATTCTTAAAATACTTCATATATACTTTATATATTATACTACCGTGATCATATGGTACCTTGCATAGTACTAGTTTATAATTATCGGGTATTAACGCTCAGCCAATATTTTATCCCAAATCGACAACCTTCAACGAAATTCATTTTCTTTAATTCATATACCCTTTCCTTCATGGTACTTAGTTATTGCTTGATATAAGTTGCATAAATATGCTAGCCTCCAGATAATCTCATCCCTGAGTCTACGTCAATTAACTGAAGACAAAATTTTAACATAGGAAAAATGCGAGATATAACAGATATGAAACCCAGAGGAGGTGGCGGTTGAAGATATTGTTATCGGGGATGCACGTCGGAAGAGATGGTGCTCAAAGATGCTGCTGCCGAGGATGCACCTTTGAGAGTAAGCTAGGCCCTAGGCTTTTTACTATATATGTACCCTTTTGCTTCTTTGTTTCTCTGTAAGGGCCCTTCGTCGGCTTTTGTAATCATATGTTAGGACCCTTCGAGGGCTTTTGTAATCAAGTGTTTTCTGAATACAAAGACGTTTTGCCAAGTTTATCTTCGATGCTTGCTATATTTCCTTTCATTTGTATTTATGGAGACTCTGAATGCGTGACTCTATCAGCTACTACCAATATCGAACCCAGATGCGAGTGTTTGTTTTTACCTTTGATTGATTAATACGGCTTCATGCGGAACCCTTTACGGTCCCTTGGATCGAGCCTGGATTGGGCCAATAAACTCAAGTCGTTAGGACCCTTACTTCGAGTTGAAGGAGAGTAATGTTTTGAGCCTTGAGACCACGATTTATCATTTAGACCTCGCGATAATCTTCGGGAAAATTTGCTCAGAGGTCCAAGGATAGGGACTGCCTTTAAGCTTTCGAGAGCAGTCCCCGAGTGGGGGTTCATTCAAACCCGGGCCACCTGGAAACCTACTTTGAACTTAGCGTAGATAGCCCTAAGGTAGTGTAGGTAGATACCGAATGAAGGTCTACCCGAATTCAGATGGCAACCTGGGACCAAGCCCATGTGGGTGGAGCTTGAATGCTTATTTCGTTGGAGCCTAACTCCTTTTTGACGAAAGTCCCTGAGGTCGGGTATCACCTCGAGACTTGTAATGATGTCACTGGCTTCCTGGAGCCTAACCCTTTCCTGATGGAGGTCCTCGAGGTCGGGGTACCACCTCGGGACTTGCAATGATGTCGCTAGCTTTTTAGGGCCTAACTTCTTTTTTGATGGAGGTCCTCGAGGTCGGGTACCACCTCGAGAATAGCGATGATGTTGTTGGCTTTTTAGGGCCTAACTTCTTTTTTGATGGAGGTCCTCGAGGTCAGGTACCACCTCGGGACTGGCGATGATGCCGTTGGCTTTTTAGGCAGGCGGATCTTTGCCGCTTTTTCCATATATATGGTCGTTTCTGCTCCTTTAGAGATCCCACCATTTTAAGTAGTTACCCTTCTTTTTCTGCGTTAAGTCTTTCATTACTTCAATACTAACGTACTTGCATAGATTCCTACTTTAGTTCTCTAATTTTGCCATAGCCATGACTGCTGCATCGGGGTCTATCCAGTAGAGAGGGGAGAGTTCCGCCTCCAGCATTGAGGATCAACGAGTGTATACCTTGAAGACTACTTCTTTGATAGGAGAATAGCATCTTAGGTTAGTGAGAAAATACTACGGATGGGGGGAGAAAGTGGTATTACAGACATTTCCCCCGGATGAGGGCATCACGGATCGTGCCGATGGATTTTTGAATGTGTACACGTATCCTTTCACACAGGGCCCCCTTGATGGGGTTGTGCTTGACTTCTATTTAAAGTATCGGGTTACCTTGGCACAGATCCACCCGTCATTTTGACGAACAGTGTTGATGATGAGATTTTTTGCGGAAAAGGCGGGGCTTGAACTTATGCTCAGCCTTCTTATTAGGCTGTACCGGCCCTTTCACCACGAGGTCTGCTAACCTTGTGGTGCCGATCAACCATGCCCTTCATTGCTGATGATGAGGAATATGGAGACCGAGAGCGGATGAGTCGCTTCATCCGAGTGAGGACCGCTGACATTATCCTCGTGGAACTTATTCCATTCCCTAAGGAATGGAACTATACACGTAAGTGGTGTATTTTGTGCCTTCTCAGTTTTATCTATGGCAAAAGCTGGTTTCATAACCGTGCCTTCTTTTCTTTTCCTGCAGTGGTTTCATGGGCGCCGTGCAACGTTCCTGATTTGCTGGATTGGGTTCGGAAGTTGGCGACCCACTCAACCTGTGATGAGCGCAAGTGGCGAGGTTTGTCCCAGGGGAAATGGGAAGAAAAACATCACGGTGCGTGTTGTGCTATTTTTTCTTTTCCCTTCCTTTATTTAGAGATGCATTTTCCCTTTTATGCGTATTAATCTTGCTGTTGTAGGCATCGGAAAGCCTTCCAAGGTGAGGCCACGCTCCTCTGGAGAGGGGGGAAGGGTTTCCAGCTTTCGGGCTAAAGAACGATAACAATAAGCGAGAGATGCTTATACAGGGCGATGGCGCTTAAAGCAAGGCAAAACGGGATCAGGTCTTCGGTGCAGAAGCATCATCCGATCCTGCCGCATCCGTGGTTCCTAGTTTTAGAAAGATGGTTTCTCTGTTGCTGTCACCTTCTTTTTCTGTCGACAGTACTTTGGGGGATACAAGAAACCTGGGGTCGCATACACTGAGCGACCGTGCCTCGATCGGAGTCGACTCTTTCAGAGCTGAGGTAACTAGGTTTGTAGATATGCACTCAGCCTTCAAGGAAGCCCATCGGCTTCACTTTGTGGTGTGTTTTGGCACAGGCCTTTCGAGCTTCGCGCCTTCCCTTCCTTATTGGGTTTTCTTTTGCAGGTTTTAGACAAGCTTAAGTCCGAGCTGCTTGGTCGTGAAGCTGGGATGCGAAAAGCTCTGGATGAGGAGAGATCCCTTAGGCTCCTTTGTGACGAAAAGGAATTCGAGTTGGTACACTTGCGGTATGAGGTGAGCTGGAGCTTGAATTATGAGAACTACTCGAAGGAGTAGATAATTTTTTGTCCCAAGTGAGCGTGCATTCCGCCTTCTAGCTTCTGAGGATAATGCTTCTTCTATTTCAGTTGTAGAAAAAGACAGAGGCCCTGGAGCTCCATCGGGATGAAGCTGGCCGAGCCAAGCATGAGCTTGATGAGCTAAAAGCTCAGGCGGAGGCTCAGGCTTTAGAGGGGAAGGGTGCTCTGGCTAAATTTCCCGCTTTTGACGCTCAACTTTGCTTAGCTTGTGATAACACTTCGATTCAAACAGATATGATTACGAAGCTTGAGTTCAAGCTTTTGAAGGTCAAGGCTGAGATCATTGATCTCGGGCTAAAGTCGTAATGAGCCGAGCTAAGGCTGACCAGGAGATAGCGATCTATTTAAAGGACGTTACCGATGCTCAAGCTGAGCTGAGAAGGATCCTCGATTGCGAAGAGAGGATTGAAGAATATGCTCGTTGCAAGTCTCGAAGAAAGACCCTTGAGGAGATCCGTGCTAGAGGTTTTGCCCTATCGAAAGAGTTGGTGCGAGCGAGGGCGAACGAGTGTGATGCTCGGTTACTTTTTTCCGACACGAAGAAAGCAAAGACGAGGCAGGAAGGCCATAGCTCTCAAGGGGCGTAAATTTCGGCATCTGTATATAGAATTTTCAAAGCATGTTTGTAGATGGAGATTGCGTTTTTTCGTATATGTGTATAAAAGAAAATCTTGTGGCTTTATTTCTTCTGTATCTCTTTCTGTCTCGAATATGGCCAGGTGAACTGGTCTTTAATTTGGTAGGAATCCTTAGATTCGTGATATGGCCCTTGGGCTCATTAGGCTGGCCCGTAGGCTCTTACGCGCTTGGTCGATGTGACCTATTATGTGGGTTAGCGGCAACAGATCTTACGCCTTACTCTTAGGCATATCTAGTTAACTATTTTGGGTTCAGTCTCCGAATCGGGTTTCGATTCGAGCTCATTCAACCCTCAAGTTTTGTATTTGTGCAGGCTGGCGATAATGGCTCTTACGCCTTGGGCCGATGCGGCCTTTTAGTGTGGGCTGGCGACAATGGATCTTACGCCTTGGGTCGAAGTGACCATTTATTAGCTTTATTTTCCCTTGTTAAGGACTTTTTGAAATAATATTTGCTTGACTCTTTGACGGTTCTATAAAAACCTCGATTACGAGTCGTTGTGTGGCAATAATCGAGCACCTCAAGAGGTTTGGCTCGGAGGCTGAGTATCTCAAAGCCTGTGATTTGGAGCTGACATAGTCGAAGCTCTTTTGACTATGTCAAGGGTAGCCTGTTTAACCGATTCTTTTCGAAGTAGATTTGAAGTAATTGAAGGCCTGTGATTTTGTAGTGACGGTCGGGCATCCCCAAATCGCGTTAGTTCGGCTGGTACAACCTTGTGACCGGAGTCATTTGTGTTTAGCCAAAGCCTTTAAGTCCTGAGTGAGGTAGTTTCGGCATCTATATCGAGGGTATGCCTTTTTAGGGGTCTTATAAGTTCGATATATAGCCGAAACTTTGAGATCGAGTTTAAGCCTTTAGTGAGGTTTTACAAGTTTTACATACCTTTGAGGTCTTACAGTTTTACATGCCTTTGAGGTCCTACAGTTTTGGATACTTGGTACAAGTATTATTCATGTCTTTCTTTAGAGATATTGTTGTTGCCTTATATAGGTCTTAAAAGACCAAGGTTACCCACATGTGGCCTTACGACCTCGGGTTTTGATAAGTCGATGGAGGTGGCGCTTGACGGCAATCCTTGAGTCATCGAGGGTTTCTTGACTCAAGAGCCATTACTTGCAAACTTGGTATTGCCTTATTGAGGGCTTACGATTTTGGCGATTACGGCCCTGAGGTCATGCAATTTTTGAGATTTTGGCGTTAGTCCGCGAGTGTTCGGGACACTTTCAGCCTTGGAGACGTTTCATGATTTTCATGTTGCCTCGCTGAGGGATTATGAGTTTGGAGTCCCGACCCAGAGGTCATTCAGGTGTTGAATTGTTGACGCCAGTCCCCGAGTGCTTGGGACATTTTGTCGGATGAGTCATTTTTGCAAAGGTGCTGAGTTTATTTTGGAGTGTGAGATGCTTTGATAAAAGATATTCTTCGATTAGTTGGTACAAATGTACATGTTTTCGCCGTCGGGGGCCCGGCTATATGAACACGGTTCATTCGACCGTTTGGTCCGGTACATCATTTTCCTATTGGGATCCCATTTGGCGTTTTTTAGCTTTTTCGAGTGGATGGCCTTCTGGGGGGATGCCCCCTGGTGTTCGAGGTTGATTGCAAAAGAAGCCTTGAGTACTTGTCGAGTCGTCCTTAGGTAGCATGTGAATGTTTCCTCATTAAAAACCTTGCCGTTAAAACCCTTTTCGAGACAAAAACTCGTTTGAAGGAAAAGAGTGCAACGGATGCTTTGAAACCTTAAGGTCTTCGGGTTAGGTTAGCGCTTTAACTACTTCGGTCGGGCGCCTGCGTAAGGGTTAGTGTGAAATATAAAATGAAAAGGGAGAGGGTTATACCTTAGTGTGGGATGTGCCGGTGATATTTCGAGATCCGATATGTTCTACTCACTTGTGATGGGGATGCGGTATGGTCATTTTCTTTGTTTAATCGGGCTTAACCGAAGATTTAGTTTGATTACCCTTTGGCCCCTTCATGGGTGGAGGTATTGGTGTCGGCGCCACATCGTGCACCGTGAACATTTCTTTTGCGGTATGTTGTTCCTCGTAGACAGTTTTAATTCCATCCTTTGTTGGGAATTTCATCATTTGGTTGAGGGTGGATGGTACTGCTCTCATGCAGTGTATCCACAGCCTCCCGACAAGGCGTTGTACCTCATGTTTCCTTCGATGACATGGAATTTGACATTCTGGGTTGTTTCGGCCACGTTGACTGGGAGGGTACTTTCTCCTTTCGTTGTTTCACTTGCCATGTTGAATCCGCTGAGGACTCAAGTGGCGGGCACGATTTGGTCAAGAAGTCTAAGCTGCTCTATTACCCTCGACCTGATAATGTTGGTCGAGCTACCTGGATCCATGAGTACACATTTTATTTGAAATTTATTTATGAGGAAAGAGATTACCAGTGCATCATTGTGAGGTTGAGACAAGGTCTCTGTGTCCTCTTCGCTGAATGTGAGGCCATCCTCGGGTATGTACCCCCGGGTTTGCTTTTCTCTGATGATGGATATTTTCGTCCTTCTCGACACGGGTTCCTGTGGGGAATCAATGCCTCCCAAGATCATGTGGATGCCATGTTGCAGCTCATTCGTTTCGCTCTTGTTGGCCGCCTCTCTTTCCCGGAACTGATTTTTGGCTCGGTCGCTTAAGAATTCTCGGAGGTGACCTTTATTGAGTAGCCTGGCTACTTCCTCTCGGAGCTGGTGGCAATCCTCGGTCTTGTGGCCATGCATTTTATAAAATTCACATACTAAGTTATGATTCATTTGTAAAGGATCCGACTGTACAGGCCTGGGCCTTCTGGCGTCTCTGATTTTGTTGATGGCGAACACGATATCTGACACATTGACGTTGATGTTGTATTCTGACAAGCGAGGTGCCTCCGCTGGTCCCGCGTTCCTATCTAACCCGGCTCTGTTGATTAGTCCCCGAGGATTCTATCCCCGGTCTATCCTTCGATCATTGCGAGGTGGGTTACTCTTCGGGGCGTTCCTTCTGTCTTCGATGTATGGCTGATATCTTTCTTTGTTTGGCTTTGGTTCCTTTGCCAAGAGCCTGCTTGGGTATACTGAGCCCGAGGGGGCTCCCAGCTAGTTGTCTTCGACCTTGATCTTCAACCGGTATCAGTTGTAGACGTCCAACTAGGTCACAGCGGGATACTCGACCAAATTATGTTTCAACTGCTTTGAAGCCACCGAGCTTCATTCATTCAGACCTTGAGTGAAGGCCTGGACTACCTAATCATCGGAGATTGGTGATAGTTTCATCTGTTCCATTTGAAAACAAGATACGAACTCTCGCAGCATTTCATTCTCCCTCTGCTTGATCTTGAACATGTCAGATTTCCTTGTTGCTACTTTGATGTCACCGGCATGTGCCTTTATGAAAGAGTCTGCCAGCATGTCAAATGAGTCTATGGAGTTAGGAGCTAAGTTGTGATACCACATCATGGCCCCCTTCGAGAGTGTTTCCCTGAACTTCTTTAGTAAGACGGACTCGATCTCGTCGTCCTTTATCGATGCCCTTCACTGTGCAAGTGTAAGCAGTAACGTGCTCATTGGGGTCTAAGGTCCATTTGTATTTTGGGAGGTCTGGCATTCTGAACTTCTTTGGAATGGGTTTCGAAGCCGCTTCCTCTAGGAATGGCCTTTCTATGAACTTCTTCGAATCCATCCTTTTTAGGATCGGGGGTGCGCCCGAAATTTGGTCGACCTTGGAGTTGTAGGTATCGACCTTTTTGTCGTTGGTTTCTATTATTTTCTCGCCCGATTCGATCCTTCTAGTGAGGTCCTAGATCATTTTTACGATGACGGGATCGGTCATCGACCCGCTATTGCTTGGTCTCTCCGGTACCTGTTCGGCTGGGGGAGCTATCCCTGGTGCTACTGTGCTAGGAGTTTTCTGATGACTTTGCAGCTGAGCAATAGCCAGTAGTTGTGCCTGCAACATTTCAAAAATAACATGAAGGCTAACCTCTCGTTCTTCCCTAGTTGGGGTTTTCTAAGATTCTTGTTGATCTCCTTGGTGCACACTCATGTCGGTGTGCGAGCTTATATCGACCTGTTTGGCATCGCGCGAGACTGTTTCCGCCGGAATTGGTCTTGGTGCATTACCAGGGTTTCGTGGTGTCACACCAACACTTGGAACACCCACACCGTTTTCTATGTGGTCCTCAAGATTGTTGTTTTCACCTCCATTCACTGAGTTAGACATTTCGACCTGAAATCGAAGATCTTGGACAAGAAAAGTGTGAAAGATAATTTGCGTTATGTAGTAAAACCAGCAAGAAAATAATCACTAATATTTTCAGCCCTACGGTGGGCGCCAAATGGTTTACTGTGAAAATGGTAATAACAATTAAATTTGATTATGGGACTCTAAATATATGTGATCTATTTTTATGCTAGTTGTTAAGCAGTTGATGCTATGTATGTGAGACATGAAAATGAAATAAGAGTTAAGGATAAGGTGATAACCAAACCGATAGGTTAATTATTGGGGCCTCGAGCTTGTCGATTCGAGGGCCTCGAGGTCGATTCTAGAGCTCGGCTGGGAGCTATGGAAGGTGGTCGAAGTATGGCTAATAGTTATAATAAAATCAACGAAGGCTTTTTATGGCCAATGATAAGCAATAAATGAAGAACAATGATGAAGATAATAAACAGAAGTAACAATAGTAAGAGAATATGTTAGAGAACAGAGAGAATGTTCTTGTTTATTTAGTATGGTGTAATTGAAGGAACATGGGTTTACAAAATAACAAGGATCCCCTTTATATAGGAGGGGAATCCCAACATAGTATAAAATACATTAATGACGAAGAAGCGAAGATGGGACAACTAGATGACACCCTGATTCAGGGTTAGGATAGTCCACTAGTCCCTGTCAGTCCTAGCCGTGTACCTTGGGAACTCCTCATTTCTACCATAACCATGGTCAACATTGTCCCAAGGTCGGCCGTTGACGAACCTCAAGGGAGGAAACTCGACCATAGCCTTGTAGCCTCGAGGCTTCGAGATGATCTTCTGAGGTACCTCGATGACGAGGCCGATTTCATCATATACATACACATCTGGCTTTCTCAAGAGAAAAGGGAAGTTTTATATTGGCACAAATTGGGCCCTCAGACAGCAGTTGATTTCTACCTTTCATGACTCTCCAATGGGTGGTCACTTTGGACAGTTAGGGACCCTTATACGACTAGCACAACTGTTCTATTGGCCTGGAATGAAACAAAGGGTTATTGAGTTTGTGGCTAGCTCTGATGTTGTGTCAGAAGTAAGGATGACAATATGGCTTACCCAGGCTTGTTATAACCCCCCCCCCCTATCCCTAGCTTGTTACAACCCCTTCCCATCCCTAATCAAGCTGGGAGCCATATTAGCATGTACTTCATTGCGGGGTTGCCTAAGTCTAGATATAAGGAAGTGATACTGGCGGTGATAGATAGAATGACCAAGTATGATCACTTCATAGGTCTTTTTCATCTCTATACTGCTGCAACAGTAGATGATGTATTTTCGAAAAGGGTGCATAACCTACATGGCACACCTGAACTTATTGTTACTGATAGAGACAAGGTCTTCCTGAGCAATTTTTGGCAGGCATTGTTCAAACTACTAGGGACTCAGTTACAGTATAGCCTATCACCCTCAAAGTGATGGCCAAATTGAGAGAGTGAATAAGTGTTTGGAGAACTACTTCAGATGCGTGAGTGCTAGCAGACCTACTCTTTGGAAGCAGTGGCGAAGTGTTGCAGAATGGTGGTACAACACCAACTTTCATACTAGCTTGAAATACAACCCCTTTGAAGCTCTGTATGGCTATTCTCCACCTCATCTATCCATTGGTCTATTGCTAGAGACCATAGTCCCAGTAGCTGAAGATGTTCTTATGAGAAGACAACAAATGCACCAACTGCTAAAGGATAATTTGTGCAAGGCACAGGAAAGGATGAAGTACTATGCTGACAAGAGAAGAACTGACAGGGAATTCCAAGCTAGTGACATGGTCTATTTAAAACTCCAGCCATATAGGCAAACTTCCATTGCCTTAAAGGAAGAATTGAAAACTAAGTTCTAAATACTATGGGCCTTATAAGGTGCTGGCTCGAAGTGGCAAGGTAGCATACAAGTTGGATTTGCCTCTGGAATCTAAAGTACATTATGTGTTTCATATATCCCTGCTCAAGAAGAAGGTTGGCAACAGAGTTGTTGTACAAACTGTATTACCTAGCACTAGTGAGGATGGACAATTTCTAGTCAAGCCAGTTGCAATCCTACAAAGGCAGATGGTGAAGAAGAATAATGCAGCAGTTGTCGAGGTGTTAGTGCAATGGTCCAACCTACAACCGGAAGATGAAACTTGAGAAGACTATCAGTTCCTTAAAGCGATATTTCCTGATTTTGATCCTCATCCTTGAGGTCAAGGATGGTTTGAAGGGGGAGGGTATGTAATGACCTTACCCATAAATATAACAAAGTAAACAAGTTAAGGCAACTGGGTTCGAACATAGGCAGACGTAATAAGAAGGAATAACTAACTTTCAAAAGGGACGGCCAGGCCACGATTAGATTTCCATGAATGAGCAACAAGGGACGAGATGTTGCCACGTCGACAGGTTGCTATATACCAAACGAAGAGAGAGAAGGAAAATAATGAACAACAAGTCTCACACTCCCTCCACTCTCCTCTCTCATTCTCTTCCTTTCTCTTCTTTCCTCCCAATTCTGACTCTCTTCTCTTCTTAATTTCTGCAGATTCCAATGGCTATGGTGACGACTTATCATTTAGATACCTTAGCTTAATTCTGCAATTTCCGATTTGTAGTTTGATATCCATTTTACGATTTTAAAAAATCTAGAAAATTGTTCCAATTGCTTGCATTTTCATTTTATTGCTTAGATCCATATCTGGATCCTGACAACAGAATTCTAGTTGCCAGTTACATAAAGTACATAGGTGGATTAGTTGAACAAGAATGGGTATAGCGATACCTGACATTTATATTATGAGTAGCAATATGTATAAATTTGTAATACAAAATCTTTAAAATGTTATGATCCAGTTACTTCTGAATCCAGTTTCATACAAGCTTTCATATCCTGTACCATAATGAATCGTATTGTCCTTTTTTCACTTCTTATGTAAACCTTGTTAGCAGAAGAGGTTCTTTGCTAAAAGGACCCTTAGATAAATGTTTGAACCTCTAAAATTTCTAAAATTCAGAATATAAACGAACTAAACGCAAGGACGTAAATGGTGTCTCCAAGCGCCAATCTCTTTGCTTTTTGCTTAGAGGAACACCTTTCCCTGCTTTTTCTCTATTCACTCTAACATCTGCTATGCCCCAAATACAAGCATTAGTTTCCAAATTGAAGGAGACAAGCCTGAGAACACCATCATGTTCAGATGATGATCCACCCTCAGCCACTTCATCACTAACATATTTTACATACATAGGACGATCCTTGAACCGGTCGAGATCTTGGGGAACCCGAATAACTCTCTCAACACCCGGTGATGATACCTGATAAATTTTTTCATATGCAAAAGATTGAAATGAATAGAGTTTCATCAGAAAAAGAAGAAAAAAAGATGTGATAAAATAAAGAAACTTTAACATATGATTGCAAGAACGTAACATGCAGATATGATGTTTCGGGAGAAATGCAATTGTCTTGGGAAGTTTAGAAGCAATATAATTGTTTCCTTGGAAAGATTATTCACTCCCTTAAGTCTTAGAGAGAGCTAGAAACTTGGTCTTTTGTGATGACGAATCCTTCTAGATTGACATAGAATAACATCAAACTGGCAATGCAGACAAGGATTACCAACCTCAAGAGATACGTTATTTGGAATAGATCCATCTACCTCAGCCTCATCAAGCTTTTCTCTGTATCTTAATGAGAAAGCTTCAATATCCATCATACTAGGAGTACCTGACCTGCATGCATAATTTTGCACATCAAGACTACATATGGTATCTACAGAGTAACTTGAGGAAACGTAAAAATAGAAGAAAAGCAAAAGATATAACCACAGATGAATGGTGCAACAAAAGATACTGGATTAAGTGCACAGACTTAATAATGTTTGAATATTTGATAAGTCGCTAAACATGAATATATCATTCTAGAAAGAGCTGGGAGAGAGGACTTACTCAAAGATGCTAGACCATTGCAGTCTCTTCAAACAATCACATGACATCTTTTGGCTACTTATGTCTCAAACTTTATCATTTTCTTTTACATATGAGTGAAAGTAATTGTACTAATTATTCAGAAACTCTTAGGAACTTATTTTGCTAATCCAGAATGCCCAAGTAAGCAGGAAGATAGAAGGTAGAAAAGATAGTACGACGGTATTTAGAAGGAGAAAGATAGGAGGAGCCTAGTAACTCAATGGCACTACTAAAAGTTTTCATCTTATGGACAAAAGCTCCTTAAGAAATAATGCATTTCAGTCGATCAGAAAACAATTGCAAATTAAGCCGTGGAAACAAAAAGAAAAGAAACTTTTGACCTGCTTCTCCCTTCATCAGATAGAGGTTTTAACTGGATTTAATACGTGGTTCATGACATATATGCAACTAATAGTTGTCTCAAGCAAATGTCTGCAGCTTACTTATTTGTAAGTCTCTCCACTCGTACTTGAATGTTGGCATTTTTCAATGTTTTAAAGGCATAAATTCCCAATTCTCCATCAAATGATAGTGCAACTTCTTCTGCAAGTTCTAATGCTCTTTTGTCCCATGATGTCCCAGCCAGAGAGATCCCTCCTCCTCCCGATCCATCCCCAACCTTAAAACAGGAAAAAGGCTCACTATATGAAATTCACAAAGTGGTTATACTGAAAATTAATGAAAATTAAATACCATACAAGACTTGAAGTTTCTTGTAGAACTTACATAAAGCTCGGCGTCTTCCTCAAAATACTCTTCAAAGACCCCATCATCATCATCCACCAGGTCCTCTATCATTAAAAATTTAGGCATTCAACATTATTGTTTATTAAAACATAATACTTAACTCATTTGTTTCATCATGGACATCAGCTTACAGGATAAATCCTCATCTTCACTGCATGTGAAGTACTGTTTGCCAAGATGAGGAAACAACACTGTGATTTGAAATGTTTAATAGATGATATAATTACAAGCATCCACAAAAAATGCTAGAAGGAAAACAAGATAAATGTGATCGAGCACAATTGTTCTCCTCCCAAAATGATTGACCTACTGTGCTTCCTAAAAATCAGTCAAAATAATACTACAATATTTGACTACTATTCTTAGATAAAGTTGCAAAGATGAGGATGCTGAGATGGATGTGTGGTCATAATAGAAGAGATAGGATTAGGAATGAAGATATTCGAGTGTTCTAAATAGCGCTCACCTCAGCGCTAATAGCGTGAGGCGTAGCGATACGAGCCTCCATCGCTTTTCTGCTGTGTAGTGTTGCGTTTTACAAATAGCGCTCGCCTCTGTGCCTGTGTAGCGAGAGGTGACACTGTAGCAAGATGCGACTATAGCGTCGCTTTTAAAAAAAACAGCGCAGGGATTAAAGAAAACGACTCGGGATTAGGGCTTCAAGCTTTAGACATTTCTTTCTTCTTCACGCTTCAAACAGCAGAGCAGCCACATCGATTTCCTTCTCCAGCAATAGCCACAGTGGTCGACCTAGCCACATCTCGAGTTTCTGCCATTTTCTTCTTCATCCAAGTCGACCCAGGTATGCTTCTCTTCTTCTTCGAGTTTCCCTTTTTTTTCCTTTCTCCTTCCTTTCTTTCTTTCTTCCTTTTTCTTCCTCTTCCCTTTTTGTTTTGGCTCTGTTTTTTATCGAGCAGCAGTCAACAGAACAGTCAGTTTTTTCTTCCTTTTTCTTCTTCTTCTCTTCTTCTTTTTTTCTTTTGCTCTGTTTTTTATCGAGCAACACCCTGTTTTTGCTCTGTTCTGACTTCTGTCCTTCTTTTTGTTCTTCAGTTCTTCTTCTCTTCTTCTTTCTTTTTTTTGCTCTGTTTTTTGTTTTTCATTTCCTTCACAGCTTCACTTTGGGCAGAGGCAGAGAACTTTATTTCAAACCTGAAGAAGAATAGATGTTGTTTGTTTTAGTTTATGAATCTACTATGACTATCTATTGAGTTTTTAATTTTTGAATTGATATATATATAATTTTATTTTTTGAATAAATTGTAGCTTCACATCAAAGAGGCGAGCGCTTCGCTTCTCGCCTCTCACCTCACTCGTTGCTATTTGTCGCCGCACCCATTGAAAACACAAAGATATTCGAGATAAGAAGGGAGTGGCTTGTGTGGTGGACAAGATACAGGAAGCGAGGTTGAGATGGTTCGGGCACGTGAAAAGGAGAGGCACAGATGCCCCAGTGAGGAGGTGTGAGAGGTTTGCTATTGTGGGTCCTAGGAAAGGTAGAGGTAGGCCGACGAAATATTAGGGAGAGGTGATCACACAAGATATGGCACATCTTCAGTTTACCGAGGACATGACCCTTGATAGGAGGGTGTGGAGATCGAAGATTAGGGTTGTAGGTTAGTAAGTAGTGAGCGTATTTCCTTTCCAAACTTGTACTTCCTTCCATAACTGTAGCAAGTGTTATCCTCGTAATCCTTATTTTTAGATCGATATTATTACCTGATGTTTCCTTTGTCATTTTTTTCTTCTTTTTTTGGTTGTTGTTACTATTTTGCTTACCGTAGTTTTTTTGCCATAACTGCCGTGTTTTTGCTTTATTGAGCTGAGGGTCTTCCAGAAATCCTCTCTACCATCACAAGGTAGGGGTAAGGTATGCATACATACTACTCTCCCCAGATCCCACTTGTGACTTGTGAGAATACACTGGGTATGTTGTTGTTATTCTTAGATATTTTTTCGTGATTTTGGAAGAGAAGAAGTTTGCAAAATCAAACTTCAGATAAATAGTTCTTGTACTCGGAGTAGTAAAAATAAAATAGATCCATCTAGGAAGGTGTGATTAACTAGACAAAAGAACTATGTCGTACCATATGTTGCTTGAATACGAGTGTGGGCACCTGATACAGGTGCGAACTTAGAAGTCAGATTTGTCTCCCCTAAATCTCAGGATTCAGGGTTGTGGATAAGAGTATGAGCACGGGTATTAGGATACATCCAACAATTACGAGATATATAAGTATATATCTCGACAATCAATTGAAGTTATTGAACTAAAGCTAGTACAATTAAATTCTTTGTGAACATTTATTATTTTACTCATAAGTTATCTCGTATAATAGCAAAGTGTTCTGCTACTTTATATGAATGGATATATGACACAAACCCAAAACAAACCAAATGCTTGAAACATGAATATGGATGTTTGAGAGTGGGAGAGAAGTAATTTGGAGCGATTTGGAAAGGGAAAAGATGACCAAAGTGAAACATAGCCAACTTCAAAAGATTACAACTCTCACAAAAGAAGAGAAGAGATGTATCGATGACTAGATAATTTCGTGAATGCAAGACCATCAAACACAATAAACATGACATTTGTTCGATGAGGGATTATTGAAGTGAAACTAACACTTCTGACATTATAATTCTAACGTTCTAATCGTTCTATAGAATGTTATCATCTTAGCATATATTATGTTGTTTTCATTCGTCTTAAGCTTGTCTCTATTGTTTCCTTTTTTTTTTCCTCAGAAAGTACCAAGTTCTACAGTTTAAATTTCATATCGATTGGTCCTCAGGCTGTGAAAAGGATTACGCCATATCTATATCAAGTAGATATTTCCATCCATAGGAATGTCCTACCAAATAGAGATTCTAATACCACACAAGTAATCGTTTAACTTTTACAGCCAATGATGATGCCTACCTCAGCATGGTTAGAGATCAGGTCAAATAAACAATTACCAAATATGCAGTAGAAGGAAGCAGATCACAATGTTATTTTAGCTCTCATTGGAACCTCTTCCTAAGAAGAGCTTTGGTCACAAAGGAGCCAGCAGAACAAATTGCTAATGACAGCAGTAGCTGAAGCCTTAAAAAATATTCGACCACATAATACTGCTTTTTATTTACCTGCATATTTTTTTGGCATGTACTACCCACAACAGGAAGAGAAAAGGAAAATACCATATGCATATATACTATCTTGTCGCCTGCATACTCCATTAGGATACATCAGAGAATAGAGATGTTTTAGTCAGCAAATTAATTGATAATTTGTATAACTTTATAGTTAGCCAATAAGGATTTACTTTTAGGCAATAGATTCTATAGCAATAATTTAACAGAATTTTGAATTGTATGAAGGATCTTAATGTTCGTGTATTTGTAATTTCTCAAATGTTAAGCTGATAGGTTATGCGTATCTTTCATGTAGTAGAAGCACACAAATAAGGCTACATCCTTGGAGAAACGCCTACTGAAATTAATTCAGAAAGGAAATAAGTTCATGAGAGAAACTTGCCAAACTGAAAGACCATTTGAGTTGTCTGGACTTCCAGACACACAATGGACTACTGCAATTCTTATATATCCTTGATTAATAGTTTTTTATATCCATTTCGAGGTAAGTAGAGCAAAGGAGAAGACAAAAGTATGTTGTTGGAAAAGTAATAACTCCTTATCCTCTATACAAGACTTATTACCAAATTAGTAACTCATTTGGTTTGCTATAGAAGGAAAACAACTACGCCTCAGTCCTAAACAAAGTTAGGGTCTGAATCCTCACTTCTTTCTTTAAGCTCAACTCATATCGTCATCATGCCAAAACAAAATAATAGTAGTGAAAATAAATTTCATATATATATATATATATATATATATATATATGTGTGTGTGTGTGTGTGTGTGTGTGTGTGTGTGTGTGTGTGTGTGTATTAGTAATCGTAATAATATTAAAGTTCTCTAATAAGGTTAAAGCCTATTCCGACTTATATGAATTATTTTCTTCCATTATGCCCTATCTTTAGCTAAGTCTGCATTGATTCTAATGATTTGTAGGTCTTTCGAGACAACTTCTTTCCATGTGATTTTAGGTCTACCACGATAGACTCACACCTATGTACCGGTACCTATGTAGGGCAACACAAGACATGACCAAACCATCTCAAGTGACCTTCTCTCTTTTTATCTTCAATGAGTGTTACTTGCACCTTCTGGCGAATGTGATCACTTTTCATTTTATCTATGACTGCACATCCATCTTAGTATCCGCATCAATGGAAACACTCATCTTGTGGATATGTTGGACTCTAGCAGCCCATTCACTACCATATAACATTGTCGGTCTTATATATGTTCTACACTTTTCACTTTAGAGGGCATCTTTCTATCACATAACACCCCGGTAACATTTCTCCATTTCAGCCATCCGATTTTAATCCTATGGGCAACATCTTTATCTATTACTTACATAAAATTCTGATTTACTACTATTACTAATGTAAACTTTAATTTAAAGAAACTAATGCAAACTTGGTAAAATTATGCATAAATAATACTCCACAATGTTGGGTTTACAATATAAAATTCTATGTTGCCGATACTGATATACTTGTGCAAGAATCCATGTATAACTTTACTCAGAATAGAATATGAAATAAGAATATATGTATTAACACCTGAAATGATAGTGATAACCTTAAAGTTAATTATTGATGTTGATATCGCATATACCTACATAATAATCATTGCATTACTATTCACCAAATGATAACCTATGTATAGTTATTTTAGGAACAATCTATGTATCGTTATTCAGTAAGACTTGCTATATTATTTTTCAACTAATAAAAATCTTTGTATTTGTATTAGAATAGTTGTATAACTCGTCCGCAAACCAAAGGACTCCTAACACAATTAGGGTTCGTTTGGTAAGGTATATAAGAATAATACTGAATAGGGTGTACTTTTATTGCTAGGATTAGTAATGTTGAATTTAATTATGCTAGGATTAGCTTTTATCTACAATTTGGTACGGTGTATTAAAGGTTTTGAAAGGGCAGTTCTATCTTTATACATACTTATCCATGTACTAAACAACAACAACAACCCAGAATAATCCCACAAAGTGGGGTCTTGTTTGCTAAAAATTACTCCCTTCATTCCAGTTTATGTGAACCTATTTCCTTTTTGGTCCGTTCCAAAAAGAATGACCCCTTTCTAAATTTGAAAACAATTTAGCTTAAACTTTCAATTTTACCCTTAATAAGAAACTTTTATAGCCACACAAATACTCTGGATCCCTTTTTGACTTGTTTAGAACCACAAATTCAAAAAGTTTTCATTTTTTCTTAGACTTTGTGCCCAATCAAACGGGTTCACATAAATTGGAACGGAGGGAGTATGATATTGCTAATGTCATGGTTTGCTATGTATAAGAATAGTATTGAATATGGTGTATATCTAATATAAGTATTAGTTATAGAGAGATTGAAAACACTACCAAACAAGGGATTAATAATACCAAAGTTAATACTACCTCTGTTTCAATTTAGATGACACACTTTCCTTATTAGTCTGTTCCAAAAAGAATGACATATTTCTACAATCTATATATATATATATAAAGCTAGGAATTAGAAAGATGATGTGACACCCATCAAAGCTCAAGGAAGTCCTTTATCTTTTTTCTTATTTTTTTTGCATTTATCCCTTATTTGATGTCAACAAAATCTGCAGAAAATCAACTGTAATGGACTACCTTCCATAGAATTTAATGTTAACCTATAAATGTAAAATTAATACCAAAAAGGACAATAAAGAATCATGAATGCAATAAAGAATTGCAGTAAATCAGGATAATGAAGTCATGGTGGAATCCTTTTCCTCATGAAGATAAAGGCTCCCTATAACTTCTAAATCACTAAAAGTGCACTGGTTGAGACAACTCATTTCTGCTTCAAATGAATCCTTTTTTTCGTGGGTAAGAAGAATTGTTCTATTAATGAATAATGACTATTGAGCTTCTATCTGAAGTGTAGACAAAAAAGAACGCATCAGGTTTTTTCCTTTTTTCTTTTTATAGACGATAAGGTTCAGATCTTTGCTTTCCTAGAAAATCTAAATTAGGCATATATTGGCCCTCTAATGTTGAATATAGTGTTTTTTTTAGTGCAAAATCTAGACATAGCAAGAAAAAAATGATTTCTTCTTTTCATGTCAAATTATTGAAGCTTATTTTGCAGGGACTGTTTGGGAGAGCGCGACATCCAGAAAGATCAAAATTCTTAGGTATATGGAGTATCTATAATACTTCCTCGTCTCATAAAGTTGTGTATTTTATAAATCTGTACTAACTTGCTTCAAATGCTTGCCACGGATATCAATGAGAAAACTAGCTTGAGGTTGGTCTCCCAATAATTGAGAAAACTAGCCCCTGCACTTCCTTTTCTTGACCAAAATCTAAATGTAAGTACCACCATTAAGGTTATATTGTTTCCTTTTTCTTTTCTATTTCTACAACTCGTATTCTCCTCCTCTTTTATTCTGACTCATATTTTCGTTCATTTTTGTCGATTTGTTGAAGGCCGACTTGTAGTGTCTTCCCGGTCAGACCTTCTATGATTTGGTAAAATTTATTGATGTACATATTGTTACAGATAATTGTGGTATTTGCATGAATCTTATTATAGACCTTTATTAGTGTTCAAAGTTTTTGTTAGAATTTATAGTTTTTATGAATTTATGTTCTTTATCAGGCATCAAGTGCTCTGCTGGCTAATTATGCATTTTCTTATGTTGGCATACAGTTCTCTCCAGATATATAGAAGATTTGTTCGATCTTTTCCACCAAGTACATATTCTTTTTAATGTTTTTACCAATAATATTTGGTTGGATAGTAATTAACAACACCATGATGTTTAATTCCAGGCCTGCTGCCCCGTAGATGTTCAGATTTATGGCTTATAGAAAGAGCACGCACTTTGTACTTCAGAAAATAATACTTATACTTTAATAAATCTGAATAATTATTGGTATGCTTATAACCTATATATTGAAAGACGTATGACTAATGTCTTATGTATTCAGAAACAATACTTACTGATTTTAAAGTGATTTATTCTTATGTAGCTTGGGTCTTTAAAAATGTCAATGTATTTTTGTCACATATCAAAATATGAATTATTTTTGGAAAATTGGATACACGCTCAAAAATACGATTAAAGGATCTGAGTAGATTTATACAAATTAATTTTAGAGTAATGTAAATCATTGATGTCAAAAGACACTACATGGGTAAAGCTTTCAAGTTAAGGAATGGGTTTTCCGATTTTTGGTTGTATCATAGCACTATTTTTTAATGTTAGATGATTACCTAACATAAATGTGGACTCTCGATTATTTTTATAAGATTACGTTTTTTATGTATACGCAATAAATATTTTATTTCTTATATCTTAAAGAAATTTACAAAAAATACTTTTTGAATTCTTATAATTAAGCGCACGAAGTGCGGGTAAATTCACTAGTTGAAAATAATTCAACTTTAAACTCTTCATTTTATCCATTTTACTCTTAATGAGAAGCTTTTACAACCACAAAAATGGCATGACCCCACAAAGCTTTTAACCTTTAAGCTTTTAAGACCACAAGTTTCAAAAGTCTTTCTTTTATTTTTCTTAAACTCGGTACCGAGTAAAACTATGTCATCTAAATTGCAATGGATGGAGTACATGTTTTATTTTCCCTAATACATCCTACCAAACTAACCCCAGTGGAATACAAACTACAAACTGAAAAATGGGCAAGATAGCAAAGCTTCACCCACTGCCTTTTTTTGTCACAACATGAGAGAGACAATTGAATGGATATGCGGTAATCTATACTAACAAGATGAAGACCAACTGGTTAGAATAGAATAAAATCGCGGAAGATATGAAATCCAAATCCTTAAATAGTCAATAGATAAGAGATACCACAAACAAAAGTAGACATTAAATTAAAAAAAAAACAATGCTTAATTTCTAGTAAATTGCATACCATCTTCAAGAAGAAGCTCATCCTCAGCCTCATCAACCAAAGAAACTTTTTCAACAACGGAAGGCTTGAAAACTGGTTCGCTTCTCTTCTTGGCATTCACCGTTATACATACCCTTCCCCTTCTCGCCATATTCCAAAGTGGGTTATGTGTATGACAGGAAATCCTGCTAGTATTACTGCTAGAATCCATGGATATTGGTAGGAAAGCTGAATTTGGGCTCCATGTCATCCAACCGGTACTTAAATTCATTCCTTTGGGCAGTTTATTCGTTGGAAAAGAAAAGGGAACAACAAATTAAATACCAAAAAAATGTAATGGCTTTGCTGGTCGACAAAAGCAATAACGACGTCATTGGAATTCATCTGCAGTTGACGACGCCGTTCGAATGCATCACCCAACAATATTAGCTAGCGTTAGGCAATAAATTTTCAAGTTTGGTTTTTATAAAAATAAAAATGTGTTTGGACATCATCAGCTGTTTTCAAAGTATATTTTATTTTATTTTTTGAAAAAATATAAAACATGACATATAACCATAAGTTTTAAAAACTATCATAAATATTCAACAGTATCTTTATCAATAACATTCATTATACTAGTAACCGTACCCGCACGATGCGAGTTAAATATTAAAAAATATTAATTAAATTAAATTGTCCTAAATTTCCAAGTGGCCTACTGTGAGGTTGTCACTTGGCTTAATGTGGAAGCTTTTTCCTCTTCTATTAATAATATATAGATTATCGTAAACCAAATAAATTTTTATAATAAACTACATAATTAGATGACCAAGAAGACGAATTAGCAATGCTACAAAATAATAAATGGTGGACTCTTTTATAAAATATAAAAGTTTGGGGTAATTTTTAAAAAATATAATAGTAATATTTTGGGCGATGTGTTTTTGGGATTTGGGTTTTGAATTTTGGGAATTTGCCAAAATATGGATACAATATATGAACAAATATGTATTTGTCAAAAAAAAACCAAATTAATTTTAGCAGAATTTATTGCCAAATGGGTCCTTATATTTCTGTATGAAATTTCAAGGGAATCTTATATATATGTCTCAAATAAGTTCCAACTTACTAACCTCTAACCATTAATTAAGTTTTATCAAAATTAGTCAAACACATATAAAAATTAAAAACCCAAATAAATAAGGTTCTTTATCTCCAAGAATCACAAGGAAAGATCCAAGCATGATGAGCAACATTAGATGCAAGACAGGAAGAAATTTTCATGGATGAGAGAGCAAACAAGGTGACAAAACACAAAAAGGGCCCTTAAAAGGTCAAATCACCTCCAATCATGTATCAAACATGTATCACGCAAGTATGACACACAAGTATACATGGATATACATGTTATATATTTGATACAAATATGATACATATGTGATATACAAATGATACAATTTGTGATAAATATATCATTTTTTCATGTTTCATCTTCTGCTTCGAATTTTCAATTCAAACCACCTCAAAACTCCACCAAATCGTCCCAAAATTGAGATTCAAACTCCTTAAGACATACCTAATCTATTCTAATAACACCCACTAAAAAGAAATTTGATCCTTTTTTAACTACAAATAGCTAATTGGGCATTATTAGCAAAATTTGGCTAATATTAGAGCTCTTTAGGTAGTCCATTGATGGTAGGCCATAGTTGTGCATTTTGACCACTAATTGCACTCTAATTTGATGCACTTTAGTAGTGTTTGGGCTTTAAATAATATTAATTTGCACTGAGTGTGTATTTTATGCTTCGCAGGAATGATTTCGAGTTACAATGAGGTTATTGAGCTAATTTAAGCTATTATGGAGCTTTGAAGTATGGGTAAAAGCCCATGGAGCAAGTTGAGATCGTGTTCGAGGATCAACGAACAATAGTGCATTCAACGAGAGAAATTAAGAAGGGAGCACGAAGTTACCCAGGTGCGCGACCGCGCACTGGGCGCGCATGATAAGCAGAACCCGTCCCAAGTATATGCGCGGTTAGTTGCCCAGATGCGCGGCTGCACACGTCTGTTCTATAAAACTTTCCCAAGCCTATTTTGGTAATTTCAGAGGCGACTTCCCTTGACCTATATGAAGCTCAACTCGTCTAAAAAGATGGTATCTTGGATTTTTAGAGCAACTTTTGGGGGAGAAGAATGAAGGAAGCAACGGACAAGCAAAATACTTGATCCAACTTAGTCACGAAAGTTGGTGTGAATTTGGGAATTGTAATGTATTCTTGTTCTTTTAAAACTCTTGCCATGAATATTTCTTCCATTATGGAGTAATCTTCCTTAGGGTTATTGATGGATATGAGATTTGACTATTGTTTTGGGTTTTATTCGATGTTAATTGCCCGAATTTATTGAATGAGTTATTAATTGAATTGCAAGGCTTATTGTAGTTTTACTTTAATCGAAAGAGATGTTTCGCGGCAATTTGCAGTGTACCATCTTATTTGGGTTGATTTTACGTCTTTTCTAGGTAATCGAAAGAGCTTAGAGAGTATCAATTAACCCAGCTAGGAAGAATAACCGAGAAGTGTTCTTCGAAACATCATTCATTCACTATTTTTATGCATATGTTCATAGGACTTGTTATTAGGCTAATTAAAGGAATCACTTTTATTCGGAAGAAGAATTTGAATCCCTGAAGTAGCCTAATCATCTGTTGAAATCGAAGGAGTCAATAGAAGTTAAGAATGAATTTAACATAGAGTTACCCGGAACAATAGTTGATCACATATCTTCACAACCCTTACTCCTCACCCTGATATTCACTTGTTGCTCCTAGTCATTAAAGTGTCATTAGTTCTTACAATTTATAATCTTATTTTTTAATTGTAGTTGATCATAACATAAATCAAAAGTTTATTATCCTAGATAGTGTTGAGCTGAATATTTATTAGAACATTATTTAAACCAGTCCCTGTTGAGACGATTTAATACTATACTATCTTTGACTAGCGAGCCTACATTTGATACACCGATTCTGCGCTCGTCATTCGTTTATTAGTAGTGCAAAAATAACATTTTGATTATAAATTAGTTGATTTATAAGTAGCTTATTACAAAAATTAGTCAATTCATTAAATATTACTAATATTAACCAAATGTTACCAATATTAGCTAATTAGCTATTTGTAGCCAAAAAGTCAAATTTTATTTCTTTTAAGTGGGTGTTATTAGAATAGATTGGGTACATCATAAGGAGTTTGAATCTCAGTTTTGGGATGATTTGGCGGAGTTTTGAGATGGTTGTATATTACATATGTATCATATTTGTATCAAATATATATCACATATATATTCATGTATATCAGTGTGTGTAGTACATACATGATACGTGTTTGATACATGTGTCGTAGAAGATTATTTTAAACTCAATTTTAACTATGAATTTTGATACTAAATTAGTCCAAATCCCCTCCAATCTTTCTCAAAATTTGTGTATTGATTGATCTATATATTTTCAATGATTTTCAATCATACGACCCAGAGTTAGACTGGGTGCCATAGAACTAGAGTTAGACAAACACCTAAGGCTGTTGAAAAGAGAGAAAGGATCGAGTGGATTGTTGTTGGGTCAGCCTTCAACTCAAGATACAATGGTGAACAGCGAAGAGATAGTAGACCTAGCTACCAGATAGGCAACTCAGCAATAGGAAGCACGGTTAGTGACTGAAGCAGCCTGGAGAATTACGGATATAATGGTTGATAGGGATCAAAGACTCAATCCCAATCAAATTATCGAGGATGCATTTGAAAATGCAGTTCCTAGGCCTGAGAGATCACTAGGAGATTACGCTAGACCGATGTATAACCAACAATAGTCTAGTGTGAGGCCCCCACCCATCGATGCCAACAATTTTGAACTCAAACAGGGAGTCATCTAGACCATTCAGAACAATTGTATTTTCAGAGGCAAACCTAATGAAGATCTCAACAACTATCTGATGGACTTTGATGAAATTATAAACACATTCCGCTACATTGGAGCATCACATGATTCTATATACCTCAGAGCATTCCCTTTCTCACTTAAGGATGAGGCAAAGCAGTGGTTGAGAAGTCTGCCGATAGGTTCGAGTCGTACGTGGGAGGAGATGACTACCAAGTTTCCGAAAAGATACTTCTCGGTTGCTAAGATTGGGAGGATGAGAAAGGAGATTCACAATATCAGCCAAGGTGAAGGAGAGACTGTTTAAGGCATTGGAAAGATTTATGGAGCTATTGCGGAGGTGCCCTCACAACGGAATGGAGCAATGGATGTAACTGCAGGACTTTTGGGACGGGTTAAACCCGTCATCAAGGAGATTGCTTAATAGTGCAGTTGTAGGTCCTCTGTTGATGAAAACTCTAGAAGAGATTGTCGCTCTTTTGAATGAACTATTTGAAGATGGAGAACAATGGTCCACAGACCAAGGGGATCGAAGAAGATCAACAGGGGTGCACCAAGTAGAATCGTCTATAGCAATGCATGCCCAAATTGCAGCTATGGCTAAGGACATCAAGCAATTGATGATAACTTAGGTGCAAAATCAACCACATGTGGGATGTGATATCTGTGGGCTGGGACACCCTACACATGAGTGTCAAGCTACAACTGAGAAAGTCAATGCTGTGGGGAACTTTAATAGAGGAAACTACCAAGGTAGAAACAACTTTAATGCTATGGGTCAAAGACATTCATTTTTTCGTGGAGTTCACCTAATGGGATCTTGAACTCATGGAAGCAAAATAATCTCACACCCTAGGGTCAAGGACCACCAGGTTTTCAAAACCAGCAGAGGCAGCAATACCAGCCACTATAACCAAATCAGTCAAATATGGAAGATCTTATAAAGGCATTCATCAACAAAACATATGAAAAATTCAAGACTCAAGGTTCGACTATACAGAATTTAGAAAGACAAATGGGACAGATCGCAAATTTGTTGTCTGAGAGGGCTCTTGGGACTCTTTCCTCTGACACTGAAAAGAACCCAAAGGAAACAATCAAAGTTGTATCTCTGAGAAGTGGCAAAGCATTGGCTGACCCAGTGGTGAAGGCTAGATCTGAGGTAGTTAACAAGCAGACTTAGATACCAACAGAGAAAAAGAGTAAAGAGCAAAAGAGCTAGAATAATGGGGTACAAAAGGAGATTGAAGAAAGTAGACATATGCCAGCTCTACCATTCCCTCAAAATATGAAGCGGGAGAAACTTGACAAATGTTTTGGGCAATTCTTGGAGATGCTCAAACAACATTATATGAACATTCCCTTCATAGAGGTACTCACTCAGATGTCTGCTTATGCATAGTTCTTAATGGAAATCCTGTCTAGCAATAGGAAATTAGAGGAGGCAACAATGGTCAAGCTGAATGCCCACTGCAGTGCCATATTGCAAAAAAAATCCCAAAAGTGTGGGGACCCAGGAAGCTTCACCATACCATGCTCGTTGGGGAGTGAAAAAAATGATAAGGCTCTCTATGGTGCATCTATAAATCTAATGCCTCTGTCTCTGTTTACCTTGAAAATGATATTAACAATTATATTTGATTTTGTGGTTATAAAAATATGTGATTTATTTCAATACTAGTTGTTAGCAATAGATGTTAAGTGTAAGTGAAGTGAATAAGATATGCAAATCAATGTTGTCGCAAGACTGGGCCTCGAGCTGGCTGGAACAGGGGGCCTCGAGGTCAAGTTAGGGCAGTTAGAAATGAATATTTGATGAATAAACAATGATATCGAAGGCCTCAAAGATAGACTTTTGTGGTTAATAATGGGCAATAAATGAAGAACAATAAGTGAACAATAAATGAACAAGCAATAGATCTGTTGTGATGACCCGGTCAATCATCTCATGAGTTACCGCTCTTTATGCTTCATTATCCATGTTTTGTGGTATCGGGTTAGTCGGATCGAGTCCGGAATGATTTTGGTAAGGTTTGAGACTCTTAGTCTCTTTTAAGGAAGTTTGAGTTGGAAAAAGTCAACTGGATGTTGACTTATGTGTTAGAGGGCTCGGATGTGAGTTCCTATGGTTTTGTTAGCTTTAGGAGATGATTTATGACTTAGGATCATGATCGGAATGAATTTTGAAGGTTCGTAGTAGATTTAAGCTTGAATTGGCAAAGTTGCGATTTTGGCGATTTCCGGTTGATAGGCGAGATTTTGATATAGGGGTCGGAATGGAATTCGGAGAGTTGCAATAGCTTTTTTGTGTCATTTGGGATGTGTGTGTAAAATTTTAGGTCATTCGGATGTGGTTTGGTTGGCTTTCTGATCAAAGGCGTATTTCGAAAGATTTTAGAAATTTAGGCTTGAATCCGATGTGTTCTGGGTGATTTGATGTTGTTTGAGGTGTTTTGATGATTGGAACAAGTTTGAATAAGGTTTTAGGATGTGTTGGTGCCTTTGGTTGAGGTCCCAGGGGCCTCGGGTGAGTTTTGAGTGGTCTATCAGATCATTTTTGGAGTTAGGAAATTGCATAAAATCTGTCCAGTTGTTGCAGAGATTTTACCCTTCGCTTTCGCGAGTGGAGCCTCGTGTTCGCGAAGAGGCAGTGGAGGAAGGCAAGGATTAAGCCTTCACATTCATGAGAAGGGCTTCGCGTTCGCGGAGGGCTAATAAGTGGTGCATCGCGTTCGCGAGAAGGTCTTTGCGATCGCGTAGAGGAATTTGGGTCAGATGAGTTCGAGGTCTTGTGTTCATCGCGTTCGCGGAAGGGTGAGCGCGTTCGCAAAGGGTAAAGTAGAGGAAGCATCGCGTTCATGATGGTCATGTCACATTCGCATAGAGGAAAAGTTGGTCAAAGTAAGTTTGTGCTTCGCGAACGTGAGAGTTTGACCGCGTTCGCGAAGAAGGAAATTAAGGCCTAGGCAGAATGTTTTTAACTCGTCTTGTCCATGATTTTAGGGCTCATTTCCTCCATAGTTGGCCATTTTAGGAAATTTTTGAAGGAGATTGAAGAGGGACTCAAGGGGAATCGTTGGGAGGTAAGATTTTCGGGCTTAAAACTCGATTATTATGTGAATTCTACCTAGAAAATTATGGAATCTAAGCCTAAAATTGAGGAATTAGGGCTTGATATTAAGAGCCTTTAAATGAGGATTTGAAGGGTCATTTGGACTCCGATTTTAGTGTTCTTGATATGTATGAACTCTTGGGGAGATGAAGAATCTATTGATATAAAAATTTCTGAATTTTGAGATGTGGGCCTGAGGGTCGGGTTTGGCCAATTTCGAGTTTTTTGGTATTTTTCGATTGTTTTCGCTGAGGCTTCGTTCCTTTGGCATATTCTGACGTCCTCGTTCTGATTTTGGATAGATTCGACGCGCGTGGAGGCAGACTCGAGCGGCAAAGGCGTCTCGAAGTAGTTTTTCACCGGTTTAAGGTAAGTAATCATTGTAAATATGGAACTGAGGGTATAAAACCCCGGTATTTGACTTGTTTTTGATAAATGCAGTGACACACATGCTAGGTGACGAGCGTGTGGGCGTGCACCGGTAGGGATTGTGACTTGGTCCATCCCGTAGCGACTATTAAGTCGTGTATTTGATTTGAAAATCTTATATTATCCCTTATTTAAGTCATTTATGTTGTATTATAGGTTGTATGCCATGTTTGGGGCCTTATGCCGACCTATAGAAACCCTTAGTGGCATTTTGACTGTTTTTCCTCACTTTACTTGCTAAAAGCATATCCTCAGTCATGTTTTACCTGTTTAAATGTTAAAACTGGTTTTATCACTTTACTCCTAATAGTGAGGACTGTTTGGGCTGAGATCCCTAAGTTCTATTGTTGTGCCCGAGAGGCTATGAGGTTAATGATTGAGAGAGGTTGAGAACCTAATAGTGAGGATATGATATGTATATATTATGGATCGGGCTGCACACCGCAGCGATACGTATATGGATCGGGTTGCACGCCGCAGTTATATATATATATATATATATATATATATATATATATATATATAATGGATTGGGCTACATGCCATAGCGATATATATATATATATATATATATATATATATATATATATATATATATATATATATATATATTGGATCGGGCTGCGCACCGCATCAATATAATGCTTGGGCTGTAGGAGCCCCTCCGGAGTCTGTACATCCCCAGTGAGCGTAGTCAACTATTATATATGGATCGAACTGCACGCCGCAGCGGGTACTATGATTTCTATTATTATGAGATACTAATGAGCCGAGTGACTGAGAGGCTGCCTGAGGGGCCATATTCTGAGTGATTCCTTGCCCGAGAGGCCTTGTTATGATGTTTTCATTGATTTCACTCTTCTTTTAAATAAGCCTCTATTTGCTATACCGCTAAGTATTTGATTCCAAATGTTTAAACTGGAAATGTGATTTTTTAACGAAAACTGATTTTAAACTGTAAAGATGACCTAATATTCTGTTGATTATCCAGTTATGTATTTTTTTTAACTGCTCGTCACTACTTTCAGTCCTTATTTACTATAGTTACTTACTGAGTTGGCATACTCACGTTACTCCCTGCACCTTGTGTACAGATCTAGGTGCCCGAGCAGCCGAGTGAGGGCCTTCAACTGTTTCAGTATTTGACGGAGACTTCGAGGTAGCTGCATGGCGTCCTCAGCCCTGTTCTCTCCCTCTTATCTTATTATCTTTCCGCATTTCCTAGACTATTGATGTATTTGGTATTCAGACTTGTATTAGAGGCTCTAGACTGGTGACGCCAGATTGTTGGGACTGTGTAGTTATTGTTATTTTGACCTTCCGCACATTTCTGTTGTTTTAACGCTTATAATCACTTTAGTATTTAATACTTGTGTTAGAAAATGGCTTAAATCTTTATGGAAAATGGGTCGTTGTTAGTTGATTTGTTGGCTTGCCTGGTATTGTGATAGGTGCCATCACGACCGGTATTTGGGGTCGTGACATCTGTAGAGTAATTATTGAGCACGTTTAGGCAAGAAAAGCAGAGAATGTTCTATTGTATTCAATATTCATCCCCCTTACAAAATGACAAGGATCCCCTTTATATAGGAGGGGGGAATCCCAACATAGTACATGTCTAATAATAACGAGGAAATGCTATTGGTACAACTGTATAATGGCTCAGTACAAATTTGTAATATTCTTGCAGACCTGGTCAGCTCTAACCACGTTTCCTTGGGAGCTTTCTTGCCTTTCCATGACGATTATCGTTTGTACTGCTCCGAGATTAGCCACAGTGAACCTTCGATATGCTCCCTCGAGGGATGCACCTTGGGTCACACTTCAAATTCTACTTCGAGCTTCTCGGGGTCGGGTTCGATAGGCATACTAGGCCGGTAGAGGAACCTCGATTATTTGAGTACAACTTCAACGTCGATATCTCGAACATCGTATCGGCCATAGGTAAAATCAAAGATACCAGATAGCCAAAACCCATACTGTCAGATCCTTCATAGAGGAACCATAACTTGGTATGCAAATATCACAGCACTCACGGTCATAGGACCGAGGATTCCAGACAGCTTCAAGAAGAGGTAGCCCGACAGATCAGCGAAGGGCACCTTCGAGAGTTCCTTAGCGACCTAGCTAAAAACCAATTTCGGGAAAGAGAGGCGAACAGGAAGAACGAATCAGAAGAACCACATCACGTCATCTACTTGATCATTAGAGGAGTCGACGCCCCGTAGGGACCCATTCTCAAGCGAACGAAAATATCCATCACCAGGGAAAAGCAAACTCGAGGTTAAATACCAGAGGATGCTCTCACATTCAGCGAAGAGGACATCGAGACCTTGTCTCAACCTCATAATGACGCACTGGTAATTTCTTTTCTTTTGAATAAATTTCAAATTAAATATGTGCTCGTGGATCTAGGTAGCTAGGCCAATATAATCAGGTCGAGGGTGGTGGGGCAACTCGGACTGCTTGACCAAATTGTACCCGCCTCTCGATTCCTCAATGAATTCAACATAGTGAACGAGACACCTAAAGGGGAGATCATTCTCCTGGTCAATGTGGCTGGTACAATCCAAGATACTAAGTTTCATGTCATCGAAGGTGACATGAGATACAATGCCTTACTTGGAAAGCCATGGATACACAGTATGAGGGTAGTGCCATCAACCCTTCACCAAATGATGATGTTTCAAACCAAGGATGGAGTAAAAGTAGTGTATGAGGAGTAGCATGCATCAAGAGAGATGTTCGCGGTGCACGATGTGGCACCAGTATCGACGCCCTCTACATCAAAGAAGCCAAAAAAACAAGCAAACAGCCAAGTAGCAACCATAACATACATTCTCGGCTGCACCTGAATGAGTGAATAAAGGACTATACTGCGTCCTCATAGCAAGCAATTGAAATGTATCGTAGCTCAAATGCAACCATTGCTAAGGTAAAACCCTCTCCTTTTTCATTTATGTTTTATACTAACTTATTGCAGGTGTTCGATCGAGAGGAATCAAAGCATCCTTTAGCTCGAACACCTTGGGTTTTAAAGCATGTGCTGCACTTTTTTTCCCTTAGATAGGGTTTTTCATCCCAAATGGGTTTTACCGGCAAGGTTTTTAACGAGGCAACATCCATATGCTACCTAAGGAAAACTCATCAATTATTCAAGGCCTCTCTTTGATCAACCTCAAATACTAGGAGGCATCACCCCGGGAGGTCACCTCTTCAAAGAAATCAAACTATGCTTAGGAGGACCTCGATATGAGAATGTTGTATTGGGCTAAACGGTCAAATGAATTGTGTCTATGTAGAATAATCGAGCCTCTAAAGGCAAAATACATGTATGCATATATCAAGTAATTGAGGAAGCCTCTTTGCTTATCAAAATACTTTGTGCCTTGAAGAAATTCACTACTTTCTCATAAGACGGCTCAAGGACCAGAAACTCTCGAACACTCTGGGGCTGTCATCGACAGTCAGCTTATCGAGCCATCGAAAACTCAATTTCATAAAACCTTGATCAGGAAAATTCGAGCTCGTAAGCCCTCAGTGAGGTAACATCACCCTATGTACCAGTGGGCAACCGTCATCTTCTTCATCTTCAACACGAAGACTCTCAGCAGCTACCGAAGTTAGGACTATTACATCGGCCCTAGGCTTTCGAACCTTAGCTCTCTTTGGTTTCGGGGACTCCACCGACGTCTCCTTCTTTCTTTTTCTATCTTTGGCGGGTTTTTGGGTCTCCTATTCGCCAGAAGGAGGCAGTCTCATTGAAACGGCTTCCTTGAGGACTGCACAAGCATAAAATACCAGACATACTACCAAAAAATCAATTTATAAGGAATTTAAAAGTGACAGTGGTGAGGGCGTACCATGATTTTTGGCCTCCCATCGAGTTTTGGCCAAATCACGCCAAACACGCTTGTCATATGAGGAGGTGGAGTCTATGAGTTTAACCCAGCCCAGGAGGTCCTTGGCCGCGCTGGGGAACCACACGGTGGCTACACAACTAGAGGAGAATCAATTCAAAAAAGAAAGGAATTAGTTTGAAAGAGGAAAAGAGGACGTTCAGATGATAAAACATGCTCGGTGTAAGGACACTTACGTCTCATATTCCATTCCTCAGGGAATGGCATTTTCTTGGTAGGGATGAGGTCGAATGAAGCGGCTCATCCAGCCCCGGTCTTTATCTTCGTCGATGCTGGCTAAAAATGCTTTGGTGGATCGACGATGTAGTTTGACTAGGCCCTGTTGATAGAGACAAGGGCTATACAATCTAATCAGATGATCGAGGGTGAAAGACATCCCCTTGACCATATTCGAGAAATATCTAATCAAATAGATGATTCACCAAAAAGAGGGATAAATTTGACCAAGCGTCGCTCGATATTATTGACAAAAATAGAGGATCGATGGGTCTATCGGTGGAGAAGAAGAATCTATAGGACCTAAGGTAAAGAGATACGTATATACGCCGAGAAAACCAGCTTTGTGTGTAGTTATATCCTCTTCCAATGAAGTGATCTCTAGTTGTACCGCCTTTCCCCAGCGGCAATCTATTTTCACTTTCTCTATGTCGGTTATTAGACTAATGTACCGAGACATGGGCTCGCATCGGCCCGGTACCGAAGAAGGTTTATCAATTTTGAAATTGGAGGATGTCTCGAAGGGCCTAGGAATACACTCCTCAATACGAGGAGGCACTATCATTTTGCTCTTAGACGAGCGTAACGAGGTAGGGGTTTCCTCTTTTTGAGGTATTGTCTTAGAAGTTTTGGCCATAGTTATAACAAAGTTTCAAAGTAAGCTGACGAAGAAGTGAACACAGAAGAAGGGAGAAGACAGGAAACAGTTAACAAAGATTTGAAGATTTGAAGATGTTGTAAAGGTTTAAAAGATAGGGAATTATAATATTTATAAGAGTCATCTAAGTGTATTGGAGGAGTTGAAAGGGCGACCAATAGCAGTTCGTGGGCTTTTCGAGAACTGAGTTGACAAGACCTCTATACAACTTTTTCTGTCATATCATTTAATGATCTCACATGGGTGATGTCACAATGGGGGTATCAAAGAGGCAAGAACTCAAGATCGTTTCTTATCTTTTCATTCTAAGAAATGCGGGGACTATCTATATACGACCAAAATCAGGGAGTTCGACTTTGGGGTTACTATGGCACTCCACGCCCGACCTCAAGAAGCTCAAAGCAGAATTTGAAGTGTGACCCCGAGGTGCGTTCCTCGAGAGAGCATATCGAAGGTTCACTGTGGTCAATCTCAGAGCAGTACAAATCGATGATCATTATGGAAAGGCGGGAAAGCTCCCAAGGACACGTGGTTAGAGCTGACCAAGTCTGCAATAATAGTATAAATCCGTACTGAGCCATTATACAGCTGTACCAATAGCATTTCCTCGTTATTATTAGACATGTACTATGTTTGGATTCCCACCTCCTATATAAAGGGGACCCTTGTCATTTTGTAAGGGGGATGGATATTGAATATAATAGAACATTCTCTGCTTTGCTTGCCTAAACGTGCTCAACAATTACTTTACATATCTATTGCTTGTTCATTTATTGTTCACTTATTGCCCATTATTAACCAGCAAAAGCCTATCTTCGAGGCCTTTGATATTATTGTTTCTTCATCAAACATTCATTGCTAACTGCCCTAACTAGACCTCGAGGCCCCCTGTTCCAGCCAGCTCGAGGCCCAGTATTGCGACAACATTGGTTTGCATATCGTATTCTCTTCACTTACACTTATCATCTATTGCGTAAAAACTAGTATTGAAATAAATCACATATTTTTAGAACCACAAAATCAAATATAATTATTAATACTATTTTCAAGGTAAACAGTCTGTATTCAGGAAACTAGAAGGTGAACTTGGAGTGATCAAATCAATAGCAGTATCCCTACAACTGGCCGACCAGACCACCATTCTACCTGAGAGAATCATTGAAGATATTCTAGTACGGGTGGAAAAGTTTGTGTTCCCCGTAGACTTTATTGTTGTGGATATAGAGGTGAATAAGGAGGTGCATTTAATTTTGGAGAGGCCATTTTTATGTACATGCTGGGCCATATTTGATATCTATGAGGGGCAGCTTATGCTCAGAGTGGTCAATGAGAAAGTGGTGTTCCAAATGAATAGAATGATAAAATACCCTAGTGATGAGGCGTCCGCCTACTCGTGTTTCAAGCTAGATATTATTGGAGAGTTGGCTGAAAAATACAAGTTTGACAAGCTTATGGGGATACTCTAGAGAGGTGTATTACTCATTCTAGCACAGTGGAGGATGAAGATCCTAAAATAAAGAAAGAGGCTGAAGCTCTTGAAACTGATGATCAAGTGGTTGATGAGGAGGAACTAAAAGAGGAGGCTTCTAAGCCTGATGTGGAACTAAAAGTCCTCCCCACTCACTTGAAATATTCTTTTCTCGAAAATAACAATTTTCCTGTGATTATTTCTGCTAACTTGATAGGTGCATAAGAGAAAAAACTGGTGGAGTTGCTGACAAAGCACAAAAAGGCCATTGGCTGGAACATAGCTGGTATTCAAGGAATCAGTCCAGCCATCTACATGCACAAATATTTGTTGGAAGAAAATAGCAGGCCAGTGGTGCAGCCCCAACGCAAGTTGAACAAAAATTTGGAGAAGGTAGTGCATAAGGAGATCATCAAATTGCTAGATGCGGGAGTGATTTTTCCCATCTCTAATAGCTAGTGGACTAGTTCAGTGCAAGTTGTACCTAAAAGGGGGGCATGACAGTGGTGAAAAATGGATATAATGAATTGATCCCCACAAGAATAGTCGTTGGGTGGAGAATGTGTATTGATTATAGAAGGATAAATAATGCAACAAGGAAAGATCATTTCCCACTCCCCTTTATTGATCAAATGCTCGAGAAAGTGGCGGGACATATATGCTATTGCTTTTTGGATGGGTACTCACGCTACAATCAGATACCCATTGCCCTAGAAAATGTGGAGAAAACCACATTCACTTGCCCGTCAGGTATTTTTTCTTATAGGAGGATGTCGTTTGGGTTGTGTAATGCACCTGCCACCTTTCAGAGGTACATGATGTATGTATTCTCCAATTTAAACAGGAAGTGTCTGGAGGTGTTTATGGATGATTTCACCCATTTTGGTGATGATTTTGAGGATTGCTTGATAAATTTGAAGCTCGTGCTTGAACGTTGTGAAGCCACTCACTTGGTTCTTAACTGGGAGAAGTGTCACTTTATAGTTTATGAGGGAATTGTCCTGGGCCACAAAGTAATTGCACATGGAATTGAAGTTGATAGAGCTAAGGTTGATGTAATTGCTAGGCTCCCTCCACCAATTTCCCTGAAGAGCATAAGAAGTTTCTTGGTACATGTTGGGTTTTAGGAGGTTCATCAAAAACTTTTCCAGCATTACCAAGCCATTGACAGCATTACTAGCGAAAGATTCCAAGTTTGTTTTCAATGTGGAGTGCTTAAGAGCATTCGAATTGATAAAGGAAAAGCTTGTGAGTGCTCCTATTATAGTGATACCTTATTGGAGCCAGCCATTTGAGATAATATGTGATGCTAGTGATGTAGCTGTGGGAGCAGTTATGGGGCAAATAACAGAAATTTTTTTTGGCCCATCTACTATGCAAGCAGGACGCTGAATGATGCTCAAGTCAATTATGCCACTAAAATAAGGTTGGTTTGGCTTTTGAGTGGAACTAATGAAATAAGGAGAAAGATGTATTTTTTGAAAAAAGAAAGAGCCACTTGAATTGAAAAAGAAAGAAAAGAGCAATTGTATTGTTGTGAAAAATATCCCTTTATAAGTGGTGACTCTTGATGTAATTGTGCTTAACTAATTTGGGAGTTAATGCATGTTGATGCTAAGGTGGAGTATGGTTTGACATAAGTGTGGGGTTTTGAATGTTAAAGTATATGTATTAAAGTTCTTAGGGAGGTGTAGTCACTCTTATATCTAAATGTATCCTACTCGTCCCACACCCTATATTACAACCAGTTAAAAGTCCTACTTGATCTTTGACTGAATGAGCTCGAATTAGTAGAGTAGTACGCTAAGGACAAACCTATGGTTCATCTTTTGTGGCATATGAATGTTGTTTATGAGAGTGAGCGAATTCTTTCTATCTTGAGTTCCTGATTGTTCTTAAATTTTGTTGTATGTGGAATTACTCTCTATTGTTGTGTAAAGGCACTTGATTCATGAAGGAAAGGTAATTCTTGACCTCTATGTTAGGGTAAGTGAGCGGGTTATAGATAATGCTTTTGAGTCAAGTTTTGAGGGTAAGATGTCACGATATTGTACTTAATATGTTTTAAAGAGTCGTGGTGTGATGAGTCTTGAGTGTTGTTGGAAAAGGGCGTATTTAGGTGAAGTGTAGTTTAATTGCTCGGGGACGAGCAATGGTTTAAGTGTGGGGTGTTGATGGTAGGCTATAATAGTGTATTTTGGCCACTAATTGCACTCTAATTCGCTGCACTTTACTAGTATTTGGGCTTTAAATGATATTAATTTGCACTGAGTGTGTTGTATGCTTCGTAGGAGCTATTTCGGGTTACAATGAGGTTATTAAGCTAATTCAAGCTATTATGGAGCTTTGAAGTGTGAGTAAAAGCCCATGGAATAAGTTGGGATCGTGTTCGACGATCAACGAACAATAGTGCATTCAACGAGGGAAAAGAAGAAGGGACCACAAAGTTACCCAGGTGCGTGACCGCGCACTGGGCGCGCACGATAAGTAGAACCTGTCCCAAGTGCGCGGCCATATGCGCGGTCAGTTGCCCTGGTGCGCGGCCGCGCACGTCTGTTCCAAAAAACTTTTCCAAGCCTATTTTGGTAATTTCGAAGGCGACTTCCCTTGACCTATATGAAGCCCAACTCGTCTAAAAAGATGGTATCTTGGATTTTTAGAGCAACTTTTGAGGGAGAAGAATGAAGGAAGCAACAAACATGCAAAATACTTGATCCAATTCACTCACAGAAGTTGGTGTGAATTTGGGAATTGTAATATCTTCTTCTTCTTCTTCTAATACTCTTGCCATGAATATTTCTTCCATTATGGAGTAATCTTCCTTGGGGTTATTGACAGATGTGAAATTTGACTATTGTTTTGGGTTTTACTCGATGTTAATTGCCCGAATTTATTGAATGAGTTATTAATTTAATTGCAAGGCATATTGTAGTTTTACTTTAAACGAAAGAGAAGTTTCGCTGCAATTTGCATTGTACAGTCTTATTTGGGTTGCCTTTACGCCTTTTGTGAGTAATCGAAAAATCTTAGAGAGTTATCAATTAATCCAGTTAGGAAGAATAACCGAGAGGTGTTCTTCGAAAGATTATTCATTCACTATTTTTGTGCATATGTTCATAAGACTTGTTATTAGGCTAATTAAAGGAATAAGTTTTATTCGGAAGAAGAATTTGAATACCTGAAATAGCCTAATCATCTATTGAAATCAAAGGAGTCAATAGAAGTTAAGAATGAATTTAACATAGAGTTACCCGGAACAATAGTTGATCACATATCTTATCACAACCCTTACTTCTCACCCTGATATTCACTCGTTGCTCCTAGTAATTAAAGTGTCATCAGTTCTTACAATTGACAATCTTATTTTTTAATTGTAGTCGATCATAACATAAATCAAAAGTTTGTTATCATGAATAATGTTGATCTGAATATTTATTAGAACATTATTTAAACCAATCCATGTGGAGATGATTTAATACCAGAGTATCTTTGACTAGCGAGCCTACGTTTCACACTGGTTCTGTGCTCGTCATCAATTTATTAGTAGCGCAAAAATAACATCTGGCTTATAAATTAGTTGATTTATAAGTAGCTTATTACAAAAATTGGTCAATTCATTAAATATTACTAATATTAGCCAAATGTTATCAATATTAGCTAATTAGCTATTTGTAGCCAAAAAGTCAAATTTTTGTTTTTTTAAGTGAGTGTTATTAGAATAGATTGGGTACATTTTAAGGAGTTTGAATCTCAGTTTTGGGATGATTTGGCAGAGTTTTGAGGTGGTTTGAATTGAAAATTTGAAGTAGAAGATGAAACATGAAAAAATAATATGTGTATTTGTATATTACATCTGTATCATATTTGTATCAAATATATATCACATGTATATCCATGTATATCAGTGTGTGTAATAAATGCGTAATATATGTTTGATACTGTCACGACACAAAAATCCCCCTGAAGGAGTCGTGATGGTACCTAGTCTCTAAACTAGGTAAGCCTAACATTAACTGAAATAACATTGATATTTACTAACTTTAAATTAAATTACTCTGAACAAATTACAATTCCCAAAACCGTTGGTACAAGTCACCAGCCTTTCCAAGAGTAGATATACAAATAAATACATTACTGTTCCGAAACAAAAGGAACAAATGAAAATAAGTACAAATAAAGGTGACTCCGAGGCCTGCGAACGCTGTAGCAGGTTTACCTTGAGTCTCCACCGCAACGACCTGCATATCTACTACCGATCAAATACATATATCTGTATAAAAAATGTACAAAAATATTGTATGAGCACACCACAATGGTGCCCAGTAAGTATCAAGACTAAACTCGGCGGGGTAGTGACGAGGGACAGTCCAAACACCTACTGGTCAAATAAATTGAATAGGATATGATAATAAAACTATCAACCTAAATATGACAAAGTAATATCAATAGTAGGGAAAGAACAACTACAATCAGTAGAAACAATAAGGGAAACACGGATGGAAACGAAAGATAACCAAGTAAATTAATACCAACATAGCTGGAACACGGACAAATAAAAAATGTACTTAAATAAGGAAGGTGATGCAAGGTCAATAAATCATATCATTTCTGATGTACAATTTCAGCCACCTCAAACTCGATGTCTCATATCATAACCTCAATTATCCAACCTTTAGCACACCCAGTACCTTGTGCCCACATATTTCTATCTCACTTTACACAACATATTACTCAGTTCATAGGGTCCATAACCAATGCAATTAAGATGTTCAAGGAGTCTGATTTACATAACATAAAGTAAAGTACAACTTCTAAACCAATTAGGAACTCAACAAGAAAAGACCAAGTTATTTTTAGAAATCATTTGGATAAAAAAAGTACCATTTTCAATTAAAGTATAACATCAAATGAATTATTACCTTTAACAAGGGATTTAATAAATTAACTTAGTACACATTCTATTTTTAAGTAAAATACAATCTCAGACGGTTTAAGAAAATTTAATTAAGTAGCTAATTTAATTGAAGATAAAACAATTATTGAAATTTGAAGTATTGAAAAATATGTATATAAATACAACGAAGTATTGAAAACACTATGGGGTTCCATAAAAAAGGATCACATCGGTAAATGAATCTGAATAGCTAAAACACTTGAATTGGTAACAACAAATAAGCATAGCAAACAGAAAGTGCACAACATCACCCTTCGTGCTTTTACTCTCGTTCTCACTATAAGAATCAATATATTCGGCACGACATCACCCTTTGTTCTTTTACCTCACATAATCATGGCATAGCATTATCCTTCGTGCATTATCACTCATATCATGACACGACATCACCCTTCATGCTTTTACATTTACAATATCGGTACGACATCACCCTTCGTGCTTTTACACTCACTCAAAAAATATAACGCACGGCATCACCCTTTGTGCTTTTACACTCTTCCTTACCCAAGCAACAATCACAAATCAATTCGGGCAAGGGAATCAATAAATCACAATAGAATCCCGGCAAGGGAACAATAGTATAATAACAATATCCCGGTAAGGGAAACAATATCATAAATAATACATCCCGGCAAGGGAATAAACAATAACCAATCTCGTCCCAACAATTAACTTCACAAAATGAATTCCAACTTGAGTCAATACTCAACAACGGTCAAATACCAAGAAATTACCATAAGCTTGGTCCAACATGAATACTCATCAAGTCAAGCGTGAATACTATATAATAAGGATCACGAAAAGAAAACCAAGAAGCACACTAACCTTAACAAAGCAAAAAGACATAATAAGCATGTAATAATTACACCGGTAACCACAACAAATGGACACGTAACATATTTGCATGAAGTCATAGGGGAACTCACAATCAAGAAGTATCAAAACAATAAGGAAGGCAATCACTTCAATTAAGGCAATTAGGGGCCAAGTAACACGTAAGAATTAGAGGAAAACTAGCAACATCATAAGGAGCATATAGAGGTAATTTAAGAAATTAGGAAACTCAAGCATGACGGAATACTTTGCACATAATGAACATAAGGACCTAAGAACTCTAGAGGCAAATTTCCCACAAATAAGTCCGTGCACACACTCACCACCTCGCGTGCACAAACTACAATTAGCATAGAAGACTCAAAACCTAAGGGGAAGTCCCCCCTCCCCCCCCACAAGGTTAGGCAAGATACTTACCTCAATCCGGCCAATTAAATACTTAATTTAGCTTTTCTTTTACCAATTCTTCAACGCTTGGCTTAATCTAGCCAAAAATGACTTAAATACATCTACCAATGCAAGAGAAACAATTCCAATTAACAAAACTATGATTCTTATACAATTTACAAAAGTCAACAAAAGTCAACTCTCTAGGCCCGCACCTCGGAACCCGACAGAATTTACAAAAACCGAATACCCATTCCGATACGATTTCACCCATACAAAAATTATCCAATTCCGATACCATTTGGTACTTCAAATCATCATTTTAAATTTTTCAAAGATTTCATAATTTTTCCCAAATTCCATTCCAAATCATGAATCAAATGATGAATTCAATGATAGATTCATGTATTTTAGCCAAATCCGAGTTAGAATCACTTACCCTGATGAACTTCTAGAAAAACCTTCAAAAAATCACCAATATCCGAGCTCTCTAGGTAAAAATTTGAAATAAAACCCTAAATCTCGTATTTATAGAGCACCTCCCAGATTTCCATCACCGCTGACCGCGGAAAAATCACCGCTAACCGCGGCAAATCCACCGCTACAGCGAAAAATATTGACTGCAGTGACATGATTTAGTATATTAGCCATAAATTTGTCTACAAATGTCCAAATTATGATTTCTTTAGCTTTTTGAAAATTTTACACAAAGGGCTATAACTTTCGTTTTTGAATCATCTCAAAATTCCTTATAGATCAAAAGATATAGGCTTCCGAAGTTATACCAGTGAACCTGCAGATTCTTCCTCACCGGGGACCGCAGACCATTTTTCGCCTCAGCGGTAATCCCACCGCCTCAGCGGAAAAACTTCTCCCTCAGCGGTAAGGCTTCTGCCCCCAACAAAGATTTAAGCATCAGAACCATTTTCTAAGTTCCGGAATGTCCGGACTCGCTCGAAACTCACCCGAAACTCATCCGAGGCCCCCGGAACCTCAATCAAATGTAACAACACATCCCATAATATCATACGAACTAATTCCACTCTCAAATTACGCCAAACAACACTAAAACCATGAATCAGATGCCCAAACATAGGAAAATCACTATGAACTTCAAGAACCTCTAGAATTGCAACCAAGCGTCTGAACCACATCAAATTAACTCCAAACGACACCAAATTTTGCAGGCAAGTCCCAAATGACATAACAGAGTTGTTCCAACTTTCGGAATCGCATTCCGACCTCGATAACAAAAAAGTCAGCTATGGGTCAAACTCTCCATTTTCCAAACTTTAACTTTTCCAACTTTTACCGAAATGCCTCAAATTACCCCACGGGCCTCCAGATCCAAATACGAACACACGCCCAAGTCCAAAATCACCATACAAAGCTACTGATATCATTCAAAACTCATTCCGGAGCCGTTTAGTCAACAGTCAAATTCTGGTCAAGTTCTCTCCGCTTAAGCTTCCAGAACTGTATTCCTTCTTTCCAATTCGACTCCGATTCATCCAGAAACTGAATCCAACCCTGCACACAAGTCGATATACATAATGTGAAGATGCTTTTGACCTCAAACTGTCGAACTGGGCGCAATTGCTCAAAATGACCAGTCGGGTCATTACATCCTCCTCCACTTAAACATATGTATGTCCTCGAACGTGCCCGGGGTCGTTCCAAAGTCATCGAACCACTGCATGAGCTCACCATACATACACCCGGGGCTAATTCCCCATCACCAACCCATGCAAAACTGACAATGCAACTTAATTGAAGGTCTCATCTCCTCCTTAGTCCTTAACCTTATAACAGAACCCAAACCTCTACATTTGAAATTCATCATAGGACCCGAATTCCACATCATCACACTGAATACACCCGAACAAGCTGAATCGAGCCAAAAATTCCAACCCAGAATACAATCCTATGTTGATCCACGCAGCTCAAATACTCGAAGCAATAACCCCTGACCACCATAGCTGCTCAAATAACACTCTGGATGTCGGCAATACACTTCACATTGAATACAACCTTGTTCCGGACTTCCACAACACTGCCCATAATATAGAAACATGCGGAAAGTCATAGCCGCTCATGAAGTCAACAAGTCAAGAAACTCTCCCACCCGCTAATGGCCATTAACCAACACTTAGCAGAAACAACCGCATACTTCCAAACACTCATCATCCCTAATTCCATAGTACAAACCTCATGTCTAAAAACCTCATCTCAGCCAATACAAGCAACCCAACTAACAGCTCATCACGGAACCACACGGGTTCTCACACTACACAGTTTGTACACCAACCCAGCAATGACTGAATTATGCCGCACAATAAAGGAAAGCAAAGTATAAGAATTATCTAACAAGCATAACATATGTAATAACAGAAGTACTTTTTTTTCAAATCTTTCCAGAGAGGGAAAACAGAACACCAGATAAACACAAGGAAAGGGTATCCCACATAACATCCGCTGCAGCATGCAGCCCGCTCCCAAATACTCATCGAGCCAAAATGCTCTTGTTCACTGATCATATGAATACTGATATCAAGTACAACAGAGTGCACAAATAAAACTGTGGGAAAAAGTGAATAAAAGTAATAAGACATAAAAGAAACAAGTACTGCTGAGGTGCAATGAGCAAATTAACATCAGGAGGGCTATTTTGCCCGCATCGCCATAAGGCCTGAATGGAATTACAACATGCGTGAGAAATAATCATACAACCTCATAGCTCATCACAACATAAGAGAGCAGTACATAACATAGGTCAAAGACACAAATAATATCCATTCTGCCTAATAACATAACCAAAATGACAATCTCACAGCAGCGCACAAACTTAACCTAGTACAAGATACATATTCTCATTTAGCTTTCACATAGCCTCCAACCCAAATCCTGAGTATTTTCCAAATATGTAAATATCCTTTTCAAAAATCCACAACGACCTATCAATAATGCATGCTATTAATTATCCCATCCTCAACATTTCTTCAAAATCTGCAAACAAGAAATAGTCCATATATGAGGGCATCTAGTCCCAAACCTTAGGAATACCAAAATTTACATACCCGACTCAACTACGCAAATCAAATGGCTGATATTTCACTCACATCCTATCATTCTACTGAGGCACCCATATAGGATTTCTGGCCACGTAACAAAACATGAACCTCGAAAGCCTCAAAACCCAGTAATCACCATGCTACTAGCCACGCACCCACAAACCAAAACTCAAGGTCCTTTCAAAAATATGCACATTCTTCACATATAATAGCCAACAAGGTCAACTCTCTATTAATTTCTGATACCTATTTAGGGGAAAGCTATAATGTACCACATATTCCTTATGTCCATAGTAGACAGCCAACTCAACCCATTACCAAACCATCGAGAACCCTCCGAGATCCGCTCGCACACACTAGGCCATTAGGACCGCACCTTCTCAACTCAACCGAGTCACACAAATTGTCCAATCCAAGAGTGCAGGAAAAAATGCCAGGAGAGAATTCCTATTGCAAGGACCAATTACTTATCGCTATGCTGACCCAATACCACAGGGCTGACCCACTTTCTTCGGATAGTCAACATGTAATAATCTCAATCAAAGTCCCAAATATAGATGATCCAAACATGAACTGTGTAGCTAGAAGTTCATAAACCACCACATTTCCTCTAAAGCACCCCGTTCTGCTACAACCACGATACCTACGCTGAATAGACCTTCTGTGAATTCGAAGTTGTTCCTCCGACTCCCCTTGATGCTAAAATGTAGATCCATTAATGACGTAGAAATACTAAGGCCAAAAATGACATAAGTCTGACTCTGCAATCTTAATGCCGACGATAGACTTCTCCACTTGGCGCGATGCCATAGTAAACAACGTCAGTTGATCCGCAAAACTAACCTTCACAACTCGTACAACACAAATCACAAGATACTCTAGTACCACCAACTATCCCCAATCAACACCCACCTCGTGACCATGCCACAACCGTGACAATTAGTCAACCAATTAAATCTTCCCAAGCTTGCACTCATCAACCAGATGTCGGAAACCGCTGTGCCTTTATTTGAATAATTGAATAGTCTCTCAATACCTCTATATCTCCAGTCTGGACGATACGTGAGACAATGCCTGAGCATTCCTGACTCCTTCGTAGACCGTCTGTAGCATCACAGACCACTGGCGCATAGCGGACACTGAGAGCATAATATTATACACGAGTGGATGTAAAGGGACATAAGTCATATACTTCAAGCTGAATCAATATCGCACGATAAGGAATGAAAGAAGGGGAATTTCCTAATAGTTATGTAGCCTCTCGAAGATAAGTACAGACGTCTCCGTATCGATCCGCAAGACTCTAGTAAACCTATTTGTGACTCGTAGCACCTATGAACCTAGAGCTCTGATACCAACTTGTCACGACCCAAAAATCCCCCAGAAGGTATCGTGATGGCACCTAGTCTCTAAACTAGGTAAACATTAACTGAAATAACATTGATATTTACTAACTTTAAATTAAATTACTCTGAACAAATTACAATTCCTAAAACCGGTAGTACAAGTCATAAGCCTTTTTAAGAGTAGTTATACAAAATAAATACATCACTGTTCCGAAATAAAAGGAACAAATGGAAATAAGTACAAATGAAGGTGAATTTGAGGCCTGCGAATCCTATAGCAAGTTTACCTTGAGTCTCCACTGCAACGACCTGCACAACTACTACTGATCAAATACTTGGATCTGTACACAAAATGTACAGAAGTGTAGTATGAGCACACCACAGCGGTTCCCAGTAAATATCAAGACTAACCTCAGTGGGGGTAGTGACGAGGGATAGTCCAGACACCTACTAGTCAAATAAATTGAACAGGATATGATAATAAACTATCAACCTAAAAATGACGAAGTAATATCAACAGCAGGGAAAGAACAACTACAATCAGTAGAAATAATAAGGGAAACACGGATGGAAACGAAAGATAATCAAGTAAATTAACACCAACATAGATGGAACACGGACAAGTAAAAAAATGTACTCAAATAAGGAAGGTGATGTCAGCTCAATAATCATATCATTTCTGATGTACAATTTCAGCCACCTCAAACTCGATGTCTCATATCATAACCTCAATTACCCAACCTTTAGCACACGTGACACCTTGTGCACACATATTTCTATCTCACTTTACACAACAACGTTCTCATGTTACTCAGTTCATAGGATCCATAACCAATGCAATTAAGATGTTCAAGGAGTCTGATTTACATAACATAAAGTATAGTACAACTTCTAAACCAATTAGGAACTTAGCAAGAAAAGACGAAGTTATTTTTAGAAATCATTTGGATAAAGAAAGTACCATTTTCAATTAAAGTACAAAATCAAATGAATTATTACCTTTACCAAGGGATTTAATAAATTAACTTAGTAGAAATTCATTTTTTAAGCAAAATACAGCCTCAGACGGTTTAAGAAAATTTAATTGAGTAACTAATTGAATTGAAGATGAAACAATTATTGAAATTTGAAGTATTGAAAAATATGTATATAAATACGACGAAGTATTGAAAACATTATGGGGTTCCATCATAAAGGATCACATCGGTAAAAGAATCTGAATAGTTAAAACACTTGAATTGGTAACAACAAATAAGCATAGCAAATAGAAAGTGCACGGCATCAACCTTCGTGCTTTTACTCTCGTTCTCACTATAAGAATCAATATATTCAACATGGCATCACCCTTCGCGCTTTTACCTCACATAATCATGGCACGGCATTATCCTTCATGCATTATCACTCATATCATGGCACGGCATCACCCTTCGAGCTTTTACATTTACAATATCGGCATGGCAGCACCCTTCGTGCTTTTACACTCACTCACAAATATCACGCACGATATCACCCATCATGTTTTTACACTCTTCCTTACCCAAGCAACAATCACCAAGGAATTCAGGTAAGAGAATAAATAAAATCACAATAAAATCCTGGCAAGGGAACAATAGTATAATAACAATATCCCGACAAGGGAAACAATATCAGAAACAGTACATTCCGGCAAGGGAATCAACAATAACCAATCTCGTCCCAAAAATTAACTTCACAAAATGAATCCCAACTTGAGTCAATACTCAACAACGGTCAAATACCAAGAATAAGCTTTGTCCAACATGAATACTCATCAAGTAAAGCATGAATATTACATAATAAGGATCACAAAAAGAAAACCAAGAACCACACTAACCTTAACAATGCAACAAGACATAATAAGTACGTAATAATTACATCGGTAACCACAACAAATAGAAATGTAACATATTTGCACGAAGTCATAGGGGAACTCACAATCAAGAGGTATCAAAACAATAAGGAAGGCAATCAATTCAGTTAAGGCAATTAGAGGCCAAGTAACACGTAAGAATTAGAGGAAAACTAGCAACATCATATGGAGCATATAGAGGTAATTTAAGAAATTAGGAAACTCAAGCATGACGGAATACTTTGCACATAATGAACATAAGGACCTAAGAACCCTAGAGGCAAATTTCCCACAAATAAGTCCGAGCACACACTCGTCACCTCTCGTGCACGGACTACAATTAGCATAGAAGACTCAAACCCTAAGGTGAAGTCCCCCACACAAGGTTAGGCAAGATACTTACCTCAATCCGGCCAATTAAATACTTAATTAAGCTTTTCTTTTACCAATTCTTCAACGCTTGGCTTAATCTAGCAAAAAATGACTTGAATACATCTACCAATGCAAGAGAAAACATTTCCAATTAACAAAACTAAGATTCTTATACAATTTGTAAAAGTCAACAAAAGTCAACTCCCCGGGCCCGCACCTTGGAACCCGACAAAATTTATAAAAACTGAATAGCGATTCCGATACGAGTTCACCCATACAAAAATTATTCAATTCCGATACTATTTGGTCCTACAAATCATTATTTTATATTTTTGAAAGATTTCACAATTTTTCCCAAATTCCATCCCAAATCACGAATCAAATGATGAATTCAATGATAGATTCATGTATTTTAGCCAAATCCGAGTTAGAATCACTTACCTCAATGAACTACTTAAAAAACGTTCGAAAAATCGCTAAGATCCGAGCTCTCTAGGTAAAAATATGAAATAAAATCCTAAATCTTATATTTATAGAGCACCTCCTAGATTTCCATCACTGGTGACCGCAGTCCATCACCGCTGACCGCGGTAAATCAACCGCCACAGTGGAAAATGTTGACTACAGTGAAATGCTTTAGTATTTTGGCCAGAACTTTCTATACAGATGTTCAAATTGTGATATTTTTAGCTTTCTGAAAACTAGACACGAAGGGCTACAACCTTCGTTTTTGAATCATCTCAAAATTCCTTGTAGATCAAAAGATATAGGCTTCCGAAATTAGACCAGTGAACCTGCGGATTCTTCCTCACCGCGGACCATTTTCCACCTCAGCGGAAAAACTTCCGCCTCAGCGATAAGATCTCTGCCCCCAGCAAAGATTTAAGCATCAGACCCATTTTCTAAGTTCCGGAATGTCCGGACTCGCTCAAAACTTACCCAAAACTCATTTGAGGCCCCCGGAACCTCAACCTAATGTACCAACACATACCATAACATCATACGGACTTAGCCTCACTCTCAAATCATGTCAAACAATGCTAAAACCACGAATCGGATTTCCAAATGCATGAAAAGCACTATGAACTTAAAGAACCTCTAAAGTTGCAACCAAGCGTCCGAACCACATCAAATCAACTCCAAACGACACCAAATTTTGCAGGCAAGTCCCAAATGACATAACAGAGCTGTTCCAACTTTCAGAATCACATTCCAACCCTGATAACACAAAAGTCAACTATGGGTCAAACCTCTCCATTTTCCAAACTTCAACTTTTCCAACTTTTACCAAAATGCCTCAACTTACCCCATGGGCCTTCAGATCCAAATCCGAACACACGCCCAAGTTCAAAATCACCATACGAAGCAACTAACATCATTCAAAACTCATTCCGATGCCGTTTACTCAAAAGTCAAATTCCGGTTAAGTTCTCTCCGCATAAGCTTCCAAAACTATATTCCTTCTTTCCAATTCGACTCTGATTCATCCGGAAACTGAATTCAACCCTGCACACAAGTCGATATACATAATATGAAGCTGCTCTTGACCTCAAACTGCCGAATCGGACATAACTGCTCAAAACGACCAGTCGGGTTGTTACAGATACATGTGTCATAGAAGACTATTTTTAACTAGATTTTAACAACAAATTTTGATACTAAATTAGTCCAAATCACCTCCAATCTTTCTCAAAATTTGTGTATTGACTCATCTATATGTTTTCAATGATTTTCAACTTTATTCATTGAAAAAGGTCCTTTTTTTGCTTAGATTTTTCGAATCTTATATATATATATATATATATATATATATATATATATATATATATATATTTGTATTTTATCATATTTTTTGCTACCTTATCCATAATTTTTTTTTTCTATCTTGCATTTAATATTGTTGATCACATTTAAAAATATGGAAGAAGATCTTAGCGTGTGATTCTTGGAGAGAAAGAACCTTATTTATTTGGGTTTTAATTTTTATATGTATTTTGCTAGTTTTGGTACGTTTATGATTAATGAACTTATTTGAGACATTTACGTAAGATTCTCATCCCTAATCCACCCCACCCCCCAAACCAACCACTTTGAGATTTTAAAAAAAATCTTCTCAAGCCATTATTCCCCTACTTAATTACATCTTCACCCCCTCACAAACTTTTATAACCTTTTCCACCCATCATCCCATTCATTATGCCACCTCCACTCCATGGCCATAAAAGGACTAACTTTCTCTGAAAGTTTTTAGTATCCATTCTATGGTTTTGTCAGTTCATTACTTCATGATTTGATATTGTTAAGACTTTAACTTATTTTCTGATTAAAGAGGTTAGGTAGTAAGAAATTTGAGTTCCATTGTTGGGATTTACAGAACTAGAAAATCTGTACTTAGAACTTTGAAGTTTGATAATTTACTTGTAGTTGAAGTTTTGAATTTTTGAAATTGCTATTTACTGAGCTCGATTAGGTTGCTCGTTTGAGTAACAAATTAGGGATAACCCACTAGTTTGAGAAATTGGGGTGAAGAAGAAGAAGAAACCTGAAATTTCTATTATTTAAGATTCAAAGTTGTTATAAATTGAACACAGTTGGATTGAAATTATGAGCTAAACATTAAATTTAATTGCTGATATGGCAACCCTTTAGTTGAAATTTTTGTATTTTATAAACGGAAAAGGCCTAAAAATGCCACTCAACTAATATAAATAGCCTATCTATGTCATCCGTTAAAATGCCACTATTTTCATGCCACTAACATTATACCTTTGGCCTATTTATGCTACTGTCTACTAACAGTTCCATTTTCTGGTTTTTAAATGAGAAGAATTAATTTTTTGATCCCATCTTTGCTACGTATGTTTATATTACTAATTTTCTTTACTTGACCCTACATTTCTTTTAACCCTGTTATGTATAACTACCCATGCCCAATCCGATAAAATCCAACCATCTTTTAACCCATCCCCTAATTCCTTCAATTCAGTCATATCTTTATTTAAACAAACCCCTTTCTCAAAAATCCCTCTTTAGTTTTATTATGGTTTCGAATGGAAGGCAGGCTATTGTCGACGGTGGTTTCAAACTTTGATTTTGTCGAAATATTGATGTAAATTATCAAGGTTAGTAGCATATTTAGATATTGAAAAACTTATTTAATTTGGTGGGTGGGGTTTAATATGGTGGGTGTAGATTCTGTTCATGTGGGGATGGCTACGCATGTGGGGTTACTTATTTTTGTCTGTATAAATGTAGTGTAAATCATTGTTTATTCTCTGAAGTTCCATCCTTTTATGTTTTTCTTCTTTTCTTTTTAGGTCCCCAAAATAATTGTCTTTCTAGAGTTTTGTTATTCTTGTATTTTTTAATTACCGATGTGTAATGCTAATTTAGTCACTCAATTTTCTGCTTTCTTTTCCCTTGCATGTGAACTTTACTGAAGCATGACTGACATAGTGGATGTGTATTTCAACTACGGTGGTGAATGGATAATTTCTCCAGAGTTATTGTATAGTAAGAAGTTGGTCCATATATGGAATAAGTTTGACATAGATTTATTGTCTTATACAGATTTATGTGAAGAATTCAAAAAAACGTTAGGGTTTACTGAAGTGAAACAACTTTTAGTTGCTGGGCCATCGGGTAGGTTCTATATAATTAATGGAGATGATGGTATCAGGACATTACAATGTCTTATATGTTTGGAGTTCAAAATTATAAACTTGTTTGTTGTAGATGAGTTAGATTTGATTGTCCATACTCAAAGTATTCAACATCATACTAAAACATATCATGTAGATGTTGAAGTTGTATCTGAAAATGAACATGTTATTGGGGATTATGATTTTGATGTCGATGCTCCATCTGATGTTGGTTATGATTCTGAAGAAGTTAAGGTTATTAGCAAACAAAGGAGTAGTGAGTGATATGTTGCAGAATTTTAAGGAGTTGGATAAGGGTATGACATTTAAGAATATTGTGGAAGCTAGAAGGGTAGTGAAATATTATGCAATTGCTAATGGGTATGGCTTGAAGATTGAAAAAGCAGATCCAACTAGGCTAGATATGTTTGTGATGCTAGATTCCCTTTTAGATGTTCTATTTCAAGGGATAAAAAGACTAATGAGTTTAGTATCAAAAACTTGAAAGCAGTCCATAATTGTAATCCTTGTTATAAAAACTCAGGGTTTGATGCTAAGACATTAGCACAACACCTTAAGACTAAACTACAAAACAATCCCAAGTACTCTATTAAGGATATGTGAGGGGAATTAGAGACTGATTTTAATCTTAATGTGACAAAATATAAGCTTAAAAGGTCTAATGTGATGCCCTTAAGAAGTTAGATGGGAGTTTCAAGGATGAATATAACAATTTTGAAGGCTATGATCAAGAACTAAGACAGTCTAATCTTGGGAGTGATGTTGCAATCAACATATCAAAGGATGCTTTGGAAGAAGGAAAAATGAGGTTCTTGAGATTGTACATATATTTCCAAGCTTTGAAGCTAGGCTTCAAAAGTGAATTGAGACCACTTAATGGTTTGGATGGTACTTTCTTGAAGGGAAAATACAAGAGTCAGCTATTGGTGGCCATGGAACAGGATTCTATAAATCAGTTCTATCCACTTGCTTGGGCAGTGGTTGACAAGGAAACAAGCAGGACCTAGAGTTGGTTTGTTGAGATTTTAAAGAGGTCTTTGGACCTAAATAATGGGGCTGGAGTGACATTTATATCAGACATGCAAAATGTACCAAATTTCACTTTTGAAATTTCAATTCTGCTTTTTTTGTTTTGGTTGTTACAATTTTGTTTTTTCTTTTTGTCAATGCCTTCTAAATTCTTTAGTTTTTAGTTGATCTAATTATATTTTTTTGTCAATATCACATGGATTATTGGATGCTGTGAGCAGTGTACATCCTGATGCTTATCATAGGTATTGTGCTAGACACATTGAAGCGAAATGGTAAAAATGGAGGAGTGGGTAAATGAGGAAGTTGATGTGGTGGTGTGCTTGGAGTACTTATGAAGAAGAGTTTAAAGATCAATTGTTGAACCTTGCGGGGGGGGGATGTCAAAGGATGCTGCAAGGGACTTGATAACTATCTACCAAAATCATGGTATAGAGCCTACTTTGACACATAGTGTAAAAATCTAATGGTGGATATCAACTTTATTGAGTCCTTTAATGCATGGATTCTAGATGCTATACATATGCCAATTATCAAGATGGTGGAGGCAAAGCTATAAGCTGGAATGAAAATCTCAGTCCACCATGTATGAAACTATACAAAGACTATATTGCAATATCACATGCTTGCACTTTGAACTTTAATGGACAAACATACGGTGAATCTTGAGAAGAAGAGATGTACCTGTAGGTTGTGGGATTTATCTAGGATACCTTGTCCCCATGCTATTAAGGTATTGATGTATGAGAAGAGTGTACACAAATACACTGATAGTATAGTAAGGAGTCTTATTTGCTAACATACAAGTACAAAATTCAGCCTGTTAGAGGGGTGCAATTCTGGAAAGTTCTTCCTAGTCAGGCCATGGAGCCACCTAAAATTGTCAAGATGGTTGGAAGACCCCAAGTAAAGAGGAATAGGGTTGATGATGAAGCTTTGAAGAGGAAAGGTAAGTGGAGCAGTTCAAGGAAGGGGATTATAATGACATGCGGTAAGTGTGGTGATGAAAATCATAATGCAAGAGGATGTTACAAGGTAAAGATTTATATAGTACCATTTCTTGTTGTTTATGAACTGACTATTGTAAGAGGATGTGCTGACTATTGTTTTTGGTTGACAGGGCAATGGTGCTGGACTTTGTTAAAAAAAAAGGAAATACTTGGACAATACACCCATATTGACATTTTCAGAAGATAAACACAAGAGCTTGGACAGAGTTCAATGTTCAATTAGGAATTCTTTGAAACTGAAGTGGGAACGCAACAGTCTCAACAGTCAGTCTTTAACACTCACGTTGGAACACAAGAGTACAATAGTTATGGACCTGATATTGGAGATGATGAAGACCCAACAATTAGGCTGATGGTTATATCTGAGACTGATACAAGACTAGCCATGAGGAAGGTACACATGAATCCAACTAGTACAAGAAGGATTTAATTTAGTGGAGATGAAACAGGTGCTGCAACACCAACGAACCTTCCTTATTCACCAACAACGGCTACTTGGAATGGAAAACAAGCAATTACTTTAAGCCAGCTTCAAGCAGAAGTTAGAAAAAAAAGTACAAGATGAAGGCAAGTTAGGGACATGGAGAACAAGCAAATGATTGAAAGCTACACTTGTTAAAACACAAGAGTATAAGCTACTATTGAAAGCTACCGTGGGTTAAGTTTTTTTAATGTTCAATTATGTAGCTAGACTGTTGAAAACATCTTTTTGTAATGTTCAATTATGCAGCTAGATTGTTGAAATATGTGGGTTAAGCTACTATGGGTTAGTATTATGTATTTTGAATACAATTGACGTGAGACATCTTATTTAAATGTCGACTATGAACAGTTTGGTTTAGCTTTCATTTAATGTGTCAGCTATGATCAGTTATGATCAGTTTGGTTTAGCTTCTATTTCTGTATGGTTAGTTTGGTTTAACTATGATCAGTTAAGATCAGTTTGGTTTAGCTTCTACTTCTGTATGATCAATTTGGTTTAGCTATGATCAATTAATATCAGTTTGGTTTTGATGGGAGTTCATATGATTAGTTTGGTTTAGCTATGATCAGTTAAGATCAGTTTGGTTTAGCTTCTTAGCTTCTACTTTGTATGATCAGTTTGGTTTAAATGTCAGAGATGTATTCATATCGGACTATTATATGTTCATATTGGACTGTTATATGTTGTATTGAGGCTTCGAAGTCAGTTACTGGAGACAAGTTCAAAATGAGCATGTCCTTAAGCGGACTGTCCTAGAACTAACAAAGTAATGCTCATAGCATGGACTATTACTACCACAACAAAACTAAAGACCGAAGCCATTCCTCAGGAGAAAATTCTTCTTCGGTTACGTGAAGTCAAAATTACATAGCAAAAAAATATACCTAACAAAAGACCAAACTAGAGAATTCTAAGCAATGATCATAACATGGATCATTTCACAGCCCATGCTACCATGAACACAATAAGGCAAGCAAACAACAAAATCAACAAAATTACTGTCGGAATACTTTTCCCCTCAACTCCACATCTTCGAGGTATCCTCAGTAGCAGACACTTCAAGTGCATCCAATCTTTTTGATGAGTGCAAAACACACACTTAAATTCTGCTCACTAATAAAATATAGTATAGTATAATATCGTATCTACATGGAATGGATTTAAACAGTATTCTTGTAGTTTGTATCTTGATTGCTATCTAAGATGATTAATAGTTGAGATTTATAAGATGTCTAACTAAAATTAATTAACAATCTAAAGCTATTAACTAATGACAATCGAAACAAGGGATAAGAAGGGAAGTTATCAATGGGAGAAAATAGGGTTTTGATAGGATATGTGCAAGATATTTGTTCGGGATCTAACTATAGATAATTCACTTCAAATGTTCAAGTGAGTCTCTCGATTCACTAAATTATTAGTTCAAACATTAAGTAAAGACTCCTCTCTCGATTAAGTCTTAACCTCACAAGATGAACTAATTTAAGCTATATGAAGATATGCAAGAATGCGTAGTGGATTGGTCTTTAGGAGAACCTATTTCGATTATCCTCCTAACTAGGTTTAATCAATTATGTCTCTCTCGATTACATGAACAAGTAAATATAAATGCAATAGTTAGATCATCCAAAAATGCTTCAATACATAAAACTAGAGTTATAATCCATACAAAATCATTAATACACCATACTCATCAAACCCTAAAGGGAACTACTACATAGACATGGAGAAATTCATCACAAATAAAATTAAAATATATAAAAACATAAATTTAATCCAAACTCGGGTCTTGAGTGAGGAAGGAATGATGAAATCCTTGTGCTTTTTCTCTTCCAACTCCTCCTTATCCTCCTTAGGTCGATTATGTGTCAAAAGTCTAGAAAATAATATTTTTCCATGTATTTGTACCAAGTAGGGTTGGTCCCAGACGAAACTACCTTCTCCAAGATGAAATAGGACATTGGCTCTGTAAAAACTACACAGGTGCGCGACATGGGGAGACTCGCCATGCGGGGCTTTAGTGGGGAAATCCAGAGAGCTCAACTTCTATCACACAGCCAAAAAATACATTGATGTGTTGCATTGTACGTCGCATAGTTCGTCACATCAGTGCAAATTTCTCAAACTACGGATTAAATCTTGCTTTTTGACGTCCACACTTGGTCCTTGACCCCCTAACACTATCTTGGCTTAATCCCTTAGGCTTTTACTAAAATTTCAAAGCTCTAAATAGCTCGAATTAGCTTCATAACATTTATATAACTCGAAATCGCTGGGAATTAGCTCCATGCTCACATTTGCGACGAGGGAAGCCTTCGCATTTGCAAATAATGTGTCGGATTTGCGACACTGGGAGTCTGAGGTAGCTTTGAAATTGCGAAGCCAGGGCCGCTCTTGCGGAATGTGGCCTCTGTAAATGCGAAGGTATTGTCGCATTTGTGACATCTGAGAGGCTTAGAAACTATTGCTTTTGCAAACAGTGGTTCGCATTTTAGATCATCGCAATTGCCAACAAGTATTCGCAATTGCAATATTTGGAGTTGGGTAAAAGTTGGGGATTTCAGGACTTGACTCATTTTATACCATATTTGAGACCTAGACTCCATAGAGATGGTTTTTGGAGAGTAATTTCTTCCCAACTTCACAGGTTAGTAAATTCAACTTGTTTTCATTCAATTTCCATTATTTTTTCGCAAATTTCATTACCAAATCTAAAATTCTTAGAGTAGAAATTGGGTGTTTTAGGTTGAACTAGAGATTTTGTAAAATTGAGATTGGACCTCAAATTGATGTCAGATTTTGAAACAAATCAGATATTTGGACTCATGGGTTATGGGTAATCAGGATTTGGTCTTTTTACACCCTATGTTTTCGTACGTGGAAATACGCCATAAGTAAATTGATATAAGTTCGGAAATGAGATGTCACATCCCGCATTTTTCGTAAGTTTAAGTTTAGTTAAGCGACATAAGTTCAGGAATGAGATTATTTTGGGATTATAAGTATTACATTATTTTAAACAAATGATAAGTAAATTCGTGAAGGTGAGAGAGTAAGCATATCGAAGAAGATAAGTTTCGTCGAAGTTTGGCAATTTGAGATAAAATACGGTCCAAGCTATAATACCCAGTATTTATGAACTAGTTCCATACAAGGTAACACATGACCATGATAGTGAGGGGTATAAGGTGTGCTAAAAATGATTAGTATTTTAAGTAATTTGAGATAATTCTTAATTATGTTAATAATTGATTAATTATGGGGATAATTATGGTATTAATTATGATAATTAAGTGGATAAAGATCTCCTTTGGGGCTACCACATGGCATTAAAGATAAGCCAAAGTGGCACCCATATATATGATGAATCATAACACATATGGTGCCTCTTTTACACGTAAAAGTCTTTGATATACATTTGTTTCGGACATAACACCAATGTGTATAATGAGTCCTTATTTACCTTTGGTTGGTTTCTTTGTCAATGATATAGCTTGGAGAAATTTTGAAGACGTGACAGAAGCATGACAAAAGAATTGTTTGGTGATGTAGAGTACGGAGAGAATATTAGTCGGATAACAAATAACGTGCTATGATATCAAGAATATCATACGGATTTTCCCCTACTCCCATCCGATGTTACATGTTTTGTCGCAATTAACATGTGTTAGAGGGATTGTCAAGAGAATCGGCTCAGGTATGTTAAGGCTAAGCCCTTCCTTCATTTTGGAATGCTCTCGTAATTACATGTGTTTGATAACGAGGCCTAAAGAGAAGTTTATACTCCCGAATTTATATACATTGTCCTAGTTTCATAAGTTATAGTATTCTCCCTTATCGGGACTTTACATTCAATTGAGTATTGTCTTCTTCCAGTCAAGAGAGTAGAGGGTCTATATATATATATATATATATATATATATATATATATATATATATATATATATATATATATGTATTAAAGTATTTTCACCACCATCGAGCTATAATCAATGGACAGGACCCTATTGGGTAACCTCTGATCAGATGGTAAGTTATATACTGAGCCTACTGTGGTCGAGCGCCTAATATCGAGCCCAACATGGTCGATATACAAATCCTAGTATGGCCAAGCACCTATGAGAGAGCCTACTATGGCAGAGCAATTATATATATACCGAGCCTTATAAGGCCGAACAATTATTTTACTTACTATACTGAGAGAGTTGAGTCAGTATCAGCAGGTAAGCATATCTTCAGATTATCTTTGACTCCTAGTTGCTTTCAGTTATCATATTATCAGTTTAGTTTCAACTTTCATTATATTGTCTTACATACTCAGTACATTATTTCATACTGACATCTCATTTGGGGGCGCTGCATTTCATGCATGAAGGTTCAGACAGACAGACGGGTAGACCTCCTCATTAAGTGTTGCCCGAGTTCAGCTTGATCAGTAAGCTCCATGCCCTTCGGAGTTGCCGGGTCTAGAGCTTTATGTACATCTTGTATATATATGTATATATATTATGAGTAGGTCAGGTCCCTGTTCCGATCAATGTACATCCATCAGTAAAGGCTTGTAGACATATCCTGTCAGTTAGTGCAGTATGTTGTGCTTGTAGGCCTAGTATGTATATTTTGTTGGTTTGACAGTTGTAGTAGTTATGATGGCCTTGTCAGCCTAGCTTTATCTTGATGTTTAGTCAGCGTTAGTTTCTGTTCAGTTTTATATCTTGCTTCATAAATTTTCTTGCAATGTGCCCCATGTCCAAACTATGACATTATATGTTTAGACTCCCTTAGTCGCAAGTTGGTACGCAAGGATAAGTGAGGCACCGGGTGCCGGTCTCGCCTCCCCCTAGTTCGGGTCATGACAGAAGTGGTATAGAGAAGTTCGGTCCTAGGGAGTCTACAAGCCATGTCTAGTAGAGTCTTGTTTATGGCTGTGTTGTGCACCACACTTATAATCAGGAGGCTACAGGGTATTCGGGACTGTCACTCTTTCTTCTTACTTTAGATCATGTGGTAAAGCTCAGTTGTAGGAACTCAATTTCCTAACCTCTATCTTATTCATAATATGACGATGCCTACACCCAGAAAGACAGTTGGTAAGAGATATAGCTATAGAAAAGTTGAGTTAGAGGAACTCGATTTTTGCATCATGCTTATGATGGATAAATATGAGGTATTCAGCAGACCATGTGTATACTAAGATGTGTTATCTTCTTGATAAGGATCCTTAAGGCAAGAATGCCTATCCACTTTTACGATAAAAAGGAATAAGAGAATCGGAAAGTAGACATAAGTTCCAGCAAGTAAAAGAAGCAAGGTAAAAAAGCGTATGAGGTACCTAGTTAATAAAGATTATCGGTATTTTCAACTCAAGAAGAGAGGTATAAGCATTTTGAGTTACCTTCAATAGTAACAAAGGTATGTACAATTGGTCATACTCATTCCAGTTATGCCCTATAGGGTTAACAAAAGTAGTATAAGAGAAGGATGGGATATTAGGATCTGGCTGGGGTTAGAGTAACCCAAAATGATGGATGGATTGTTTAAGTTAGTTGACATTTCTGAAGGATATTACAAATAGTTACTACAAAAATAGGCACTGAAAGCCTGGAAGGGATAATATTATCTTAGTGTGGATCCCGTCCCTAGTAAAGAGATATTATAGGCAATCCGAAGAGCTAGTGGATGGAGTAAAGGGGAGCTAAAAGCAAAAGAATATCTTGTTGAAGTCTTCAGAATAAAGTAATAGACATGAATGTTAGCGGGAAATAAGAAGAGAGTCAATGAAGCATTATGAGTAAGATATGATACATGGATGACAACGATAGATAAAAAAGATGACAATATTAAGGAGTCTATAGCCAAGTGAAGGAAAAGACGAGAGGTGACAGGATTTGAGACACCAAAAGAATTGTCACGACCCAAAATCACCAGTCGTGATGGCACCTAACTCAATCCGCTAGGTAAGCCAACTAACAGATAAAAACCACTCATCTGAGATATTTACAAATTTATCCAAGACCTGGTAGTACGACTCATGAGCTTCTAAGACTTGGAATATAAAAAGCTAGTATGAATAAATACACGTTCTGCGTGAAAGATACATAAATAGAATAACAAAACCTAAGCTATCAAGGACAAGAGGCAGCTATATCTGGAATGCGCAAACATCTTCAGAATTAGCACCCGACATCACCAGCATCTCAACTTTAGAAATCTATACATATTGTAGAGAAGTCTAGTATCAGTACAACCGACCCCATGTACTAGTAAGTATTTTGTCTAACCTCGTCGAAGTAGTGACGAGGCTTTTAGTTAAAATATGCTTATTGTTATAGCCTTGTATACAGAGAAAATTGGAGAACCCGATTTTACGATTATTGTGTCTTTCCGTAACTTCACCTTGAAGGCCCGGGTGACAGTTCGAGGTTCGACCTCGAGGGTTCTTTATGTCCGACCTTGGGGCAGCACAAATCGATGGTTACCATGGATAAGCGGGAAGCTCCCTAGGCATGTCCAAAGCCGACAACACCTACAAGAATAATACCAGTCTGTACCAGACTGCTAAGTAGTTGTACCAGCTACATTTCTTTTTAATAAGTGCATATGTACTATATTAGGATTCCTTTCCTATATAAAGGGGACCCTTGTTATTTCTTGGGGACATGTACAATATTCAATACAAGAACATTCTTTGCTCTCTAACTTAAACACATTCTCCCTTGATTCTATTACTTACATTTATTGTGTTTCATTAATTGTTCTTCATTTATTTCTCATTATTGATCATAAAGATCTCAGATCAAAGCTCTTAGAATTGTTAGTCCTTCATCAGACATTCACAACCTAACGCTTACCTCGACCTCGAGGCCCCGTATAGGCCAGCTCGAGGCCCCGATTCTCAGCCTCTCGGTTTGCTTAACATACTACCTTCAAGCTCTTATCTTATTTCTTAGTTTCACACTTAGCATCTACTGCCTAACAACTAGCATAAAAATAAATCACGTATTTTTAGAACCACAAAATCAAATCTAATTATAAATACCATTTTCACAGTAAACAGTTTAGCGCTCAACGTGGGGCTAAAAAGGCATACCCTCGATGTAAACACCGAAACTACTTACGCGACTCACCAAAACTTATGCAACTCACCAAAATTGCAAAACCTCAAGCAAGGCATGAGTTACACTTGTACCAAGTAACCAAATCTGTAAGACCTCAAGTAAGGCATGTTAAAAATTATAAGACTTTACAAAAGGAATAAATCCAGATCTTATAGTTAAGGCAATACATTCGAACTTGTAAGACCCTTAAAAAGGCATACCCTCGATGTAAACACTAAAACTACCACTCAGGGACTGAAAGGCTACGACCAAACGCAATAAATATGGTCACAAGGCTCTGGCCAAACTCACGCGACTCGGGGATGCCCGACCGTCGCTATAAAATCACAGGCCTTCAAATTACTTCGAAAATACTTCAAAAAGAACCAGTTAATTAGGCTACCCTCGGCATAAGCAAAAGAGCTTCGATCATGTCAGCTCCAAAAAATAGGCTTCGAAATGATTCATCCATCAAGCAAACCCTCCTGAGGTTCTCATTTATCGCTACATAACGGCTCACAATCGAGGTTCTTATCGAACCGTCGAAGAGTCGGGCAAACACAAAAATTTCAAAAAAATCTTTAGTGAGGGAAAAATAAAGCCTAGATAAGAGGTCGTACCGACCCAACGCGTAAGAGCCCAGACACCAGCCTATATTAAGAGGTCGTACCGACCCAACGGGTAAGAGCCCAAATGCCAGCTTACATTAGAGGTTATACCGACCCAACATGTAAGAGCCTTAGATCCAGCTTAAATTTTGAAAACTTAAGGGTCAATGAGCTTGAGTCAAAATCCGACTCAAAGACTAAGCCCGAAACAGTTAACTAAAAAAGCCTAAGGAAAAATGTGTAAGAGCCTATGAGCTAGCCCAACAAGCCTCAGGGCCGATTTGTAAACCTAAGAGTTTTACCTCGAAATCCAATTCATCTGGCTAATCATTGACGAATGTCAAAATTTAAAGCAAAGGAAAAACGAAAAACGATGAAAAAAGAAAAAGCCTTTACATACATATTGGAAGGTTCACAAAGGTGAATTTACAAGGCCTATGTCTGAAGCCCTTACAAGGGCAAAAGAGCAAATAAAACCCTAATCTACCACCGGGGCTATGCCTTCGACGGCTCCCTCAGAAATTGTGCTTTCAACAGCACCGGCCATAACCCCCGATTTTTCAACAGCCTTTCCCCCTTCGGGGATCTCGCCTCCATCTTCATCATCTCCCGAGCCACTGCTCGACTTGTCTTCAGAAGAAAACAGGGCCGCAACCTCCTCTTCTAGGGTCTTCACCCTCTTGATCTCGGCGGACAAATCTATGCTCGCTGTATATATATCCTCGAGAGCCCGTCTCCGAGATTCTAAATGGCCATGCTCCACAGCTCGGGTCAATCGCAGCTCAGCCTATTTGGACACCTTCCTAGACAGAGCATTTGCAGTAGCAGCATTCTCTTTATGCGAAGACACGAACGCCTCAGCTTCATCCCTAACCTCGGATAGCGCAGCAACCAACTCAGTATGGAGACCCTTATACTTTTTACTCTCTATCCTCGCATTGTCAAGTTGATGCCCGACTAAGACCCCCTCCCCCTGAAGGGTATCTCTCTCAGAGACTATCTCACTCACATGCCGCTTGAGTTGGAGAATTTCAGAGTTCCTGGCTCGGAGTTCCTCTTTCATTAGGACATCTTTCTTCTCAAGCTGCAAAGATCGACCCGAACGTGTTAAGATACTAAAGTCGGATAAACATGTAGACAAAAAGCAAGCAAGAACTATATAACCTGCTCAGTGAGATGACTCCTTTCTCGGGACACCGCCTCCAAACAATCCCGAAGGCCACAGAGTCCCTCCCTCTTGGTAGAAAGAGCTCTGAGCTCATCAGCTTCCAAGGTGAGCTTCTTGTGCTCACCCTCGTAACAAGTCAGCTCGGTTTGAAACTTGGTGAAGGTCTGATTGTATAACACCTTGGCCTAGAACTACGAAAGAAACGAAGTTAGCAAGACAAAAATCGGGACCCTAAGCGGAATCTAGGAAAAGATTACCTGCTCAAAACGCCTGTCGATCTCACTGAAAATAAGTGAGGCGTCAAGCTCAGGTTTTTCCTCAGGCCCAACAAAAAGCCTCTCAAACACATTTTTATCTCCGACGGACACCCCCCACATCGGAAGACTCTTTATTTTGGGCATCCTATACCTCCTTCAGAGAAAAAGTTGTTCCCAAAGTGGAATCGCTCACATCAATAACCACGACTGGATCAATCGGGGTCGTCTCCTATTTCTGGAGAGCTTCAAAACTAGGCTCTCCCAGACCACCTAATGAAAGCACCTCAGCTCAAGGAAAGTTTTGACCATCAATTAACTCGGGGATATCACCCGACGCACACTCGAAAGCCTTTTCAATCCGAGGTAGGACAATAACGGAATCAAGTTCCGATTTAGAAGCCATCGACTCTACAGTATATGGGATAGTCAGGTTTTCTCCCCCCGTGGGTGCTTTCGAGGAATCATTTCTCCTTTCACCTTCAACTCGGGGACTACCCAGCACTTCTAGAGTTAAGGTTGATGAATCAGCCTTAGATTCTTTCACTTTGGCTTTCTTGGATTTTGCAGAATGAGTCAACGACCTCCTTCGTCTTTTCTTCTCTTCGTCAAGTTTCGGGGTATCCGCTTCACCAAGCGGTGCTTCCCTCATCAAGGGGACCTCCCACAGACCTACACAAAAACATAGGGAGTGAGGACACTATCAACAATAGATCTTTTATAAGATACAAATACAACAGAAATAAAGGCTCACCGTGGTCCTTGGCTTCCCATCGAGCCTAGAATAGATCGCGCCACACGCGTTCAACGTATGGGCAAATCAAATCTAGCTGGTTGACCCAACCCGAGAGGTCCTTAACCCCATTAGGGTACACTACGATGGCTGCATCATTGGAGGAAGTTAGTTTATAGGGAGATGTAACCAAAATGAAACAAGAGAATATTTAATTAGCATATCTACTTACGTTTCATGTTCCACCTTTCAGGGAATGGCATCCTCTCCACTGGAATCAGGTCTGAAGTCCTAACTCAGACAAAATTACTCATCCACCCTCCATTCCTAACCTCGTCGGTACAGGCAAAAAGGGCTCTCGAGGCCCGACAATGGAGCTTAATCAGGCCCCCCCGCGGAAGAGTCGGGGACTATACATCCTGATCAGGTGGTCGAGAGTGAAGGGCATCCCCTTAATCATGTTCGTATAATGTCTGGTCATGTAAATAAAGCGCCAGAACGAAGGATGAATTTGGCCGAGAGCCACTTGATATCGTTCACAGAAGTTGAGGACCACGAGATCTATTGAAGGAGAGGATGGCTCCACCGGGCCAAGGGTAAACGGATAAGTATACACACTGAGGAAGTCGGCCTTATATGTCGTTCTTTCCTCCCCTTGAGAAGGAATCTCCACGAGTACCGTGTCCCCCCAACGACAGTCAACCTTCACCCTTTCGATGTCTGTTATTGAACTGACATATTGGGACATAGGTTTGCATTGTTCCGCCTTCGAAGAAGGTTTTGTGGTCCTAAAATGGGAGGCCATTTTAAAGGCTCCTGGAATGCATTCCCCAACGCAATGGGGCATTGCTGCTTTACCCTTAGATGAGCACGAGGAAGAAGAAGGCACATCTTCCTGAGGAACAGCGGTGGAAGTTTTCGCCAATCCTGTTGAAAGATTTCATAGGAGAAATAAAAATTGTGTTTTAGAGGAGAACACAAGAGAGAGGTAAGAAGAACTCTTTTGAGGGCTTGATGATGCAGTGGGAAATAAGAAGCGAAAGAAGAAGTATTTGTAGAGGTCTAACGTGCACGTTGGAGCGGACAAAAGGACAACCAACCGCCGTAATTAATTCAAAGGCTTTTAAGGGCTGTGTGGATGCGACCTTTAGGCACCTCATTTTGCCAAGTCAATTGCTTGGTAGGGCGTGACTACCTTCATAATGGAAGTATCGAAGGGGCAAGAATTCAAGATTGTTTCTTATCATTTTACTCTAAGAGACATGGGAACTATCTGTATACAGATAAAATCGGAGAGCCCGATTTTACGATCATTCTGTCTTTCCATAGCTTCACCTTGAAGGCCCGGGGGACAGTTCGAGGTTCGATCTCGAGGGTTCTTTATGTTCAACCTCGGGGCAACACAAATCGATGGTTATCATGGATAATGGGGAAGCTCCCTAGGCATGTGGCCAAAGCCGACAACACCTACAAGAATAGTACCAGTCTATACCAGACTGCTAAGTAGCTGTACCAGCTACAGTTCTTTGTAATAAGTGCGTATGTACTATATTGGGACTCCCCTCCTATATAAAGGGGACCCTTATTATTTCTTGGGGGCATGTACAATATTCAATACAAGAACATTCTCTTCTTTCTAACTTAAACACATTTTCCCTTGATTCTATTACTTACATTTATTGTGTTTCATTAGTTGTTCTTCATTTATTTCTCATTATTGATCATAAAGAGCTCCGATCAAATCTCTTAGAATTGTTAGTCCTTCATCGGCCGTTCAAAGCCTAACGTTTAGCTCGACCTCGAGGCCCCGTATAGGCTAGATCGAGGCCCCGATTCTCAGCCTCTCGGTTTGCTTAACATACTACCTTCAAGCTCTTATCTTATTTTCTAGTCTCACACTTAGCATCTACTACCTAACAACTAGCATAAAAATAAATCACGTATTTTTAGAACCACAAAATCAAATCTAATTGTAATTACCATTTTCACGGTAAACAAACCTGTACATTAGATTAACAGTAAAAGCAATTCAAAGAATAATAGATAAAAGTACCGTATACAACTCTGCGAGACAGTCAACAATTACTAAAAGGAATTACAGTAGTAGATTTACAATCTCTCCTGGTATAAGAAGTATATCAAAGATATCACATCAAACGACATGGTAACACCCTTTGTGCTTCTATCTCTGCCTCACCATATATATATATATATATATATATATAAAATTTATTTATGACAAATCAATTAGCACAGCAACACCCTTCGTGCTTTCAGCTCATCCTCCCAAATGTATGACTAATAGAACCAACCAGATGATAGAAATATCAATAATTGAAATTACAAAGTAGGAAATATGCAAGTACAACAATGGACAAGGATAAACATGTGGGAAAAAGTAAAAGACTAAGCGAAAAGCACGTGAGTAATAACAACAATTGGAAAGCAAGAATATCAACTATAATTAACTAGCATATTGGAGGCCTAAGTACAAATATAATAAATAAGACGGAAATACATGATTTTTACAAGTTGACAGGTAAGGGAATGAATGGCTAACATGGTGGAAGGCTTATACTAAAGTGCAACAGAATAGATACAACATGAGTATAATTATAAAAGCAAGAAATAGGCATGGTATTTGCAAGTTAAGTAAGTAGAAGGTATGAGCAACACAACAACAATTAAAATATAGATCAATGATAGAACAATAGCAACAAGTTACATCAGATCTATAATTATGACAATAAAAGTTCAAGGTAAAGACATGAACGTATACATGGAAGACTGATATCAAACATAATGCATGTCCCTCATCCTCGCCTGCACGTAAACACCCATCATGCCATGACCTCATGATAACACACAATAATAACAATATAAATGAAATGGCACGGCATCGCCCTTCATGCTTTTACTCTAAAATATATGGCACGACATCACCCTTCGTGCTTTTACTCTCAATAACATGGCACGACATCACTCTTCATGCTTTACACTCTTCCTCACATGATAATGAATTTAAAATGGCATGGCATCACCCTTCGTGCTTTACACTCTTCCTCACATGATAATGAATATAAAATGGCACGGCATCACCCTTCATGCTTTACACTCTTCACATGATAATGAATATAAAATGGCACGACATCACCCTTCGTGCTTTACACTCTTCCTTACCAAAGCATATGAATATCAATAAAATGGAAAGGCAGGAAGTATAAATAACATTGAGGAGAGTGTTCAACGAATATTCCAAACAAATTCTCAATCACTGCTTTATAAGCCAACAATGATTCAATGAACCCTCAAGGGCCATATAATTCAAGTACTTCCACAAATCCCACAATTTATCAGCAACATAAGTAGGGAATCTAGAATCTCAAAATATCGGTCGTAGCAATGTATTAATGATTATGCATAGAGATGACCGAATTAGACGCATCAAAGTATTCTCAGAATTCTATCAAATTTGATCAAGTTATATTAGGCTAAGTCTCGATTCTAACATTTAATACTATATTCTCAATATCTAGAAGTCAAGCGAGGCATGAAGCAAGAAGCTCACGAAATTCTACAAACACAAATGTAAAATAATCCACCCTCCGAGCATGATTAACCCTGGCACAAACATATACGCTCGTCACCTCATATATGTATCTACGCCGCATGTAGAAAACAATGACAAATAGGAGGAAAAATTTCCTCAACAAAGTTAGGAAAAACACTTACCTCGAACAAGCCAATAACAATACCGAGCAAGCCAAGCGATGCTCCAAAAATACCATCACGCTTGTAGTGACCTCCGAACGGCTCAAAACTAGCCAAAAGAAACTCAAATATATCAAATAAAGCCCAAGGAAACAATTCCAAATGATAAAGATCGAATCCTAAATCCAGCCAAAAATCACACCCGAGCCCACACCTCGGAACCCAACAAAACTCACAAAATCTGGCGACCCATTTAATTACGAGTCCAACCATACTAGTTTCACTCAATTCTAACCCTAAATAGATGTTCAAAACTCAAAAAGTCATATTATGCAACTTTAAGCCAAAATCCCCAATTTCCTCTTTAAAATTCATCAACCAAAAGCTAAAATCGAAGATAGATTCATGGAATATAACTAAAACCGAGTAGAGAACACTTACCCCAATTTATATGGTGAAAATCACCTAAACAATTGCCCAATTCTGAGCTCCCCAACTCAAAATATGTTAAATGAACAAAACCCTCGTTTTAACATTGTTTTGCCTCATTATTAGTGTCAAATGATCTCGAAACTCATTTTTAATGCCTCCAATGGAATCCGTGTGAAAGTCTAATCAAGTTAGGCTCTTGAATTACTCCATTTGACCTTATATTGAAGGAGATATATTGGTTTCAATATTTGAAAATAGTGCAGATTTTTAAATACGAAGTAAGTGGAAATTTTGTAATTAATCTGAAAAAATCTAGCAACCCAATTCTTAGTAAAATGACCATAAACTCCTCATACTATGTTCACATTCGATGATTCTTTTTGCTATGGCTCCGTAATTACGATGCGGATCTAATTCTTCAATATAAACTAGAGCTCATTTGCTTAATGTAGTACCATTTATGCTTAAAGAACAACGTCAAAACATTAAAAAACGAGCGCAACACAACCCAAACCTATCTGAAACTCACCCGAGCCCCTTGGGACCATAACCAAACATACCAACAAGTACATAGAACGGACTTACTCAAGGCCTCAAAACACACATAACAATAATGAAACGACAAATCACACCTCAATCCAAAAATCAATGAACTTCAAACTTCAAACTTCCACAACCGATGCCGAAGCCTATCAAATCACGTCTGATTGCCCTCAAATTTTGCACACAAGTCACATTTGACATTACGGCCCTCACATTTGATATCAAAAGTTTACTCTCTGCCAAACTTTCCAAAAAATCCAACTTTCATCCTTTCGAGCCAAATTCAACTACGAACCTCCAAATAACAATCCGGACGTGCTTCTAAGTCCAAAGTCAACCAATAGAGCTAAAGGAACCATCAAAATTCCAATCCAAGGTCAAATATTAAAGAGTTAAACTCAGTCAACTCTTTCAAATATAAAGCTCTCTAGTTGAGAATCATTCTTCCAAATCAGTCCTAAATAACCTAAAAATCAAAACCAACAATTCACATAAGTCAAAATACATCATACGGAGCTACTCACGCCTATAAACAACCGAGCAAAGTGCAAATACTTAAAACGACCAGTCGGGTTCATTACAAGAATATAGGCCATAAAGTCATATCTTCATTTCGAAAAATAGGTCGTGACTCTAACATGATTACCAAAAGAAAAAGTTAGACCCCAAAATAATAGAAATCAGTATAGACTGATGAACAAGATAAACTAAAAATGAATTAGGGGCTGAGTGATTTGATAATAGTCGGTATCGTGAGAATTTCAGATTTCGTTCCGGTGATAATAGAGTGGACAAACGAAGAAGATTCATGAGAAATTCATAGAATGGTCATTTAGGAAGACGCTTCCCTAAAGCAAGTAATGTGAGCAAAGTTAAGCTTAAGGGACTGTATGTGCCATTTATACTAGGTGTCACCCTCGCGATTAAGGAAATTTTGTTATCCTTGGTATAGAAAGATTATTGCAAAGCAAGTAAGGTTCATCGATGAAGTGAAAAGATGCCAAAAATGAAGAGGTAAAACATCTATACATAGATCATCGTAGCACTAAATGTTAGTACTCCCCTAAATGGGGGAATATAGAGGGATGTGGCATTAAGTTAGAATTAAGTGGTTCTAGTAACTATAATGGTAAAGAAAGAATGCGATAAAAATGAGAAAGGAATGAGGTCGCACTTATCCAAATCCTACAGATATGCTAAGACTCTAGAACATGAAAGTACAATGCTGGGGTATGACGACTCGGCCAGTCTTCTCATGAGTTACCTCTCCGTTTTCCCCATTTCTACTTCTTTATGCTTCGTTATCCGTGATTTATGTGGTCGAGTTTATTGGTTTGTGTTTGGTGTGATTTTGGTAAGAAATGAGACACTTAGTCTCTTTTAAGAAGGCTTAAGTTGGAAAAGTCAACCGGATATTGACTTATGAGTTAAAGGGCTCGGATGTGAGATCCGATGCTTCGGTTAGCTTCGGGAGGTGATTTATTACTTAGGAGTGTGATCGGAATTGGTTTTGGAGGTCCGGTGTAGAATTAGGCTTGAATTGGTGAAGTTAGTATTTTGGCGATTTCCGGTTGGTAGGTGAGATTTTGATCCGAGGGTCTGAATGGAATTCCGATAGTTACAGTAGCTTCATTATGTCATTTGGGATGTGTGTGCAAAATTTCAGGTCATTCGAACGTGTTTTGGTTGGGTTTTGATCAAAAACGTATTTCGGAAGATTTTAGAAAATTAGGCTTGAATTCGATGTGATTTAGTATATTTGGTGTTGTTTGAGGTGTTTTGATGATTGGAACAAGTTTGAATAAGGTATTGGGTCATATTTGTGTTTTTGGTTGAGGTCCCGGGGGCCTCGGGGTGATTTCGGATGGTTAATGGGAAGATTTGATCTTGAATGATTGCAGAAAGTGTGCTGCTTCTGGTGTTTTTGCACCTATTGCATGTGAACCGCAGGTGCGGTGCCGCACATGCGAGGGGAAAAGTCGCAGATGCGAAGTTTGGGCTGGGGAGCAGTTTCCGCAGAAGCGGTCGCGGTGGCCGCATCTGCGAAGCCGCAAATGCGGAAGTCCAGTCGCAGAAGCGACTTTTGGAATTTTAATGAGAAACCACAGAAGCGGTTGGTTGGACCACAAATGCGGTACCGCAGGTGGGGTAAAGGGGTCGTATATGCGAAAACCACTTGGCAGAATGTATATATGTCTCTTATTCGCGATTTTTAAAGGGTTTAACCATTTTTAACTTCGGACTTAGAGTTTTTGGGCGATTTTGGAGAGAGATTTCAAGGGAACTTCGATAAGGTAAGGATTTTGGACTTAAAACACATTTCTATGGTGGTATTTCATGAATTAGGACTGAAATTTAAGGAATTAATGGACTAAAAATGGAGGTTTAGGGTTTGAGTTTAAGAGGGTTTAAATTAAGGATTTGAGGGGTCAATTGAACTCCGATTCTGGTGTTTTTGATATGTATGAACTCATGGGGAGATAAGAAATCTAATGATGTGAAAATTTTTGAGTTTCGAAAAGTGGGCCCGGGGCTCGAGTTTTGCCAATTTCGAGATTTTTGACATTTTTCGATTGTTTTTCCCTTAGCATATTGTGACGTATTTGTTCTGGTTTTGGTCAGATTCGACGCGCGAGGAGGCTGATTTGAGAGGCAAGGCCATAGTGAGCTAGAGCTTTAGCCGGTTTGAGGTGAGTAATGAATGTAAATGATGTCCTGAGGGTTTGAAACCCCGGATTTGCACATCGTAGTGCTATATTGAGGTGAGACACGCGCTTGATGATGAGCGTGGGGTCGTTTACTAGTGGGGATTGTGACTTGGTCCGTCCTGAGTGATGCTTTTACCGCGTATTTGATTAAAGCTTATTTGTTATCCTCAATATTTGGATTGATTTCCATATTTGGGCTTCGTGCCAACTATTTGAACCCTCAGGGGAGTTTTATCACTATTTCCTCACTGTTTAGACTTACTACTTGAACTCAGTCGTACCGTTTTCCATTGTTTTACAACTCAGCCACTTTTACTCGGTTTTTAAAACTAAAAAGATATATTAAATGATGTTTTGGGCTGAGAACTACTGTTTTACTAAATGCCCGAGAGGCTTATATGATTTTTGGACTGAGTATGGCCAAGGGCCAGATGTGAGGATACTATGGGATCAGGCTGCGCGCCGCAGCAGTATTATGTTGATATTGATATGAGGCCGAGGGCCTAGTTGATTTCACGAGATGTCTTGATATTGCGCTTGGGCCGTAAGGGGCCCCTCCCGAAGTTTGCACACCCCTAGTGAGCGTCGTCGACGATAAATATACGGATCGGGCTGCACGCTACAGCGGGTACTATAGGGTACCGTTCTATGTGTTGATTTTCATTAAATGTCTGTCACTTAACTACATATTTGTTGTAGCATCTCCATATTTCGTTTCCATTGGTTTATTGCTTTCATATTACTTGTTTAAACTACTGCATTATAGATTACTCTATGATTTCCGTGATTTCTTATTCTCACTCATTATTTATGCTTATTACTCACTAGGTCGGAGTGCTCACATTACTCCCTGCTCCTTGCGTGCAGATCCAGGTGTTCCAAAGGCTGAGTGAGGATGTTCAGTCGATCAGTTCATATCCAGGAGCATCGAGGTAGGTGCACGGCATCCGCAGCCCAGATCTCTCCCTTCAATCCTTTCGTTTTATCCGCATTTCCTAAACTGATTATATATTAGGCTGTTAAACTTGTGTTAGAGGCTCGAGACTTGTGACACCATATCTGTATGGGTTATGTAGTGGTATTATCATCTGAATTTCCGCATATTTGACTCGTTGTCCTAAACTTTTATTATGATAAATTGGCAATTTAACTGTGTTAGCTAATAATGAATTGTATAAAAAATGGGTCGAGGTTGTTAGTTGGTCAGGCTTGCCTAGCAGTGTGTTGGGAGCCATCACGACCGGGGTTGGGGTCGTGACAAGTTGGTATCAGAGCCTAGGTTACATAGGTCTCGCAAGTCATGAGCCGGTTTAGTAGAGTCTCGCAGATCGGTACGGAGACGTCTGTATTTATCCTCGAGAGGCTGCAGGACCTTTAGGAAGAACTTCACATCCTTGAAATTCTGTCGTGCGACTTTGTTGATTCGAGAACTAAACTTATGTCATTCTATTCTCTCACAGATGGTGACGACGCGAGCTACCGGACGAGGTGGACGACCACCAGTGCCACCCACTGGGGCCACCAGAGGCCGTGGATGCGGTCGTGGACGTGGCAGAGGCAGAGCAGCAAGGGAAGCACTTGTTGATCCACCAGCTACCCTAGCTTCGGATCAGGCTCCATCAGTACCAGTTCAGGCACCAGTTGTGCCTATCGTGATTCCGGGTCTTTAGGAGGCCTTGGCATATATCTTATCGGTTTGCACTGGCCTAGCTCAGGCAGTTTCAGCCACTACTGTAGCAGCTACTTCACAGGTCGGGGGAGGCAATCAAACCCCCGCTGCTCGCACACCTGAGCAGGTAGTGCAGGGACTACAGATGCCGGGGGCACCTCCAGCTCAGCCGGTTGCGCCAGTTTAGGAGTTCGTAGTACCAGCCATGCCGGATGATGAGCAGCGTCGTCTTGAGAGGTTTGGTAGTATCCAGCCTCCGTCGTTCAGTGGCACTGAGGGTGAGGATGCCCAGGGTTTTCTTGACAAGTATCAGCAGATGCTCCGTACAGTGGGGATTTTTGAGTCTAGTAGTGTGGCATTTACCACCTTTCAGTTCTCAGGAGCTACATTTACTTGGAGGGAGGATTTTGAGAGGCATAGGCCTATCGGTGCAGCACTTCTTTCTTGGCAGCAGTTCTTCGCTGTCTTCTTGGAGAAGTATGTACCGCAGTCCCGTAGAGAGGAGCTGCGTAGGCAGTTTGAGTGGTTGACACAGGGGAATATGACCGTGACCCAGTATGAGATGAGGTTTTCTGAGTTGGCTCACCATGCCATTTGGATGCTTCCATCAGATCGTGAGAGGATCAGGAGATTTGTGGATGGCCTTAACTACCATCTCCGTATTCTGATGACTAGAGAGAGAGTATTAGGTGCTACGTTCGAGGAGGTGGTTGATATCGCTCGTGAGATTGAGACGGTTCGCCGTCGGGAGCGAGAGGAGAGGGAGGCCAAGAGGCCTCGAGGATCGGGCAGTTATAGTGGTATTCCTTCGAGGGGCCAGTTCCAGCATGGTAGAGGTCGTTCTTTCCGGCCTGCTCAGTCGGCCCATCCAGAGTATTATGGGGCATCTTCAGGTCGTGGTCATCATGGGTCTCAGTAGGACCAGCCTTCATTTAGTGCCCTCCCAGCTCAGATTTCATCTTGTGCCCCATCAGCTTAGGGTTCTTCTGCGCCGAGTGCATCTGCTAGTCACTCCGGTGCAAGGGGTTCCCTTCAGCCCCCATCTCCAGCACTGGGTAGTTGTTATGAGTGCGGAGAGTTTGGACATATGAGGAGGCAGTGCCCTCAACTTCGTGATAGTTAGTCTCAGCAGAGGGGTCAGCCCTCGACTTCTGCTCCAGTTACTTTACCACCTGCCCAGCCAGCTAGGGGTAGAGGTTAGGCAGCCAGGGGTCTCCCCAGAGGGGGAGGTCAATTAGGCGGTAGCCAGGATCGTTTCTATGCTATTCTAGGCAGGACAAATGTTATTTCTTCAAATGCTGTCATTATAGGTATTTTTTCAGTCTGCCACAGAGATGCCTCTGTATTATTTTATCCCGTTTCCACCTATTCTTATGTGTCCTCATATTTTGCTCATTATTTGGGTACAACCCGGGAGTTTCTTGCTTTACCTGTTCACGTGTCTACCCCGGTGGGCGATATTGTTATTGTGGACCATGTGTACCGGTCATGTGTTGTGACTATTGGGGGTTTGGAGACCCGAGTTGATCTATTTCTATTGAGCATGGTGGACTTTGATATTATTTTGGGCATGGATTGGTTATCTCCATATCATGCTATTCTAGACTGTCATGCTAAGACAGTCACTTTGGCTATGCCAGGTGTACCGCAGATCGAGTGGCGTGGCATGACTGATTATTCTCCTAGTAGAGTGATCTCTTTCTTGAAGGCCCAACGTATGGTTGGGAAGGGTTGCCTTTCATATCTAGCGTTTGTGAGGGATGTTGGATCTGAGACTCCTAGTATTGATTCTGTTCCCGTTGTGAGGGATTTTCCCGATGTGTTTCCTGTAGACCTGCCGGGCATGCCATCGGACAGGGATATTGATTTTGGTATTGACCCGGTGCCAGGCACTTAGCCCATTTCTATTCCTTCGTATTGTATGGCACCAGCAGAGTTGAAAAAATTGAAGGAATAGCTTCAGGAACTCCTAGATAAGGGGTTCATTCGGCCTAGTGTGTCACCGTGGGGTGCGCCGGTTCTTTTTGTGAAGAAGAAGGATGGCACAATGAGAATTTGCATTGATTACAGGCAATTGAACAAGGTAACAATTAAGAACAAGTATCGTTTGCCTCGCATTAACAATTTATTTGACCAGCTTCAGGGAGCGAGGGTGTTCTCTAAGATTGATCTCTGGTCGGGCTATCACCAGTTGAAGATCAGGGATTCAGATATTCTTAAGACTTCTTTCAGGACTAGATATGGTCACTATGAGTTTCTTGTCATGTCTTTCGGGCTGACCAATCCCCCAGCAGCATTCATGCATTTGATGAACATTGTATTTCGACCTTATTTGGATTCGTTCGTTATTGTATTCATTGATGATATTCTGGTGTACTCGCGTAGTCAGGAGGAGCACGTGGAGCATTTGCGAGTTGTATTGAAGAGATTTAGGGAGGAGAAGCTTTGTGCAAAATTCTCCAAGTGTGAGTTTTGGCTTAGTTCAGTGGCTTTCTTGCGACACGTGGTGTCCAAGGAGGGTATTCAGGTTGATCCGAAGAAGATAGAGGCGGTTCAGAGTTGGCCTAGACCGTCCTCAACCATAGAGATTCGTAGCTTTCTTGGGTTGGCAGGCTATTATCACCGGTTTGTTTAGGGATTCTCATCCATTGCATCGTCCTTGACAAAGTTGACTCAAAAGGGTGCTCCATTTGTATGGTTGGACGAGTGTGAGGAGAGCTTTCGGAAGCTCAAGATAGCTTTGACCACAGCTCCAGTATTGGTTTTGCCATTAGCTTCAGGTTCATATACCGTATATTGTGATGCTTCTAGAGTTGGGATTGGTTGTGTATTGATGCAGGAGAGTAGAGTTATCGCTTATGCTTCTCGTCAGTTGAAGCCTTATGAGAAGAACTACCCTGTTCATGATTTGGAATTGGCTGCCATAGTTCATGCATTGAAGATTTGGAGGCATTACTTATATGGAGTATCTTGTGAGGTATTCACTGATCATCGCAGTCTTTAGCATTTGTTCAAGTAGAAGGATCTTAATTTGAGGCAGCGGAGATGGCTAGAGTTGCTTAAGGATTATGATATCACTATTTCGTATCATCCAGGAAAGGCCAATGTAGTGGCCGATGCTTTGAGCCGAAAGGCAGTGAGTATGGGGAGTTTGGCGTATATTCCAGTTGGGGAGAAAGCCCTTGCAGTTGATGTTCAGGACTTGGCCAATCAGTTCATGAGGTTGGATATTTCGGAGCCCAGTCGGGTGTTGGCTTGTGTGGTTTCTCGGTCTTTCTTATATGATCGCATCAGAGAGCGCCAGTATGATAATCCGCATTTGCTTGTCCTTAAGGATAGAGTTCAACATGATAATGCCAGAGATGTGACCATCGGTGATGATGGTGTGTTAAGGATGCAGGGCCGGATTTGTGTGCCCAATATGGATGGGCTTAGAGAGTTGATTCTGGAGGAGGCCCATAGCTCGCGGTATTCCATTCATCCGGGTGCCGCGAAGATGTATCAGGATTTGAGACAACACTATTGGTGGAGAAGAATAAAGAAAGATATTGTGAGATTTGTAGCTTGGTGTCTCAATTGTCAGCAGGTGAAATATGAGCATCAGAGACCGGGTGGCTTGCTTTAGTAGATGGTTATTCCCGAGTGGAAGTGGGAGAGGATCATTATGGACTTCGTGGTTGGACTTCCTCGGACTTTGAAGAAGTTTGATGCTATTTGGGAGATTGTGAATCGGCTGACCAAGTCCGCGCACTTCATTCCTGTGTGTACTACTTATTCTTTAGAGCGGTTAGCAGAGATATATATCCGGGAGATTGTTCGGTTGCATGGTGTTCCGGTTTCCATCATCTCAGATAGGGGTACTCAGTTTACTTCCAAGTTTTGGAAGTCTGTTCAGCGAGAGTTGGGTACTCAGGTGGAGTTGAGCACAACTTTTCATCCTCAGACGGACGGACAGTCCGAGCGTACTATTTAGATATTGGAGGACATGTTGCGTGTTTGTGTTATTGATTTCGGAGGTTCATGGGATAAGTTTCTACCACTTACAGAGTTTGCCTACAACAACAACTACCAGTCGAGTATTCAGATGGCTCCGTATGAGGCTTTGTATGGGAGGCGGTGTAGATCTCCAGTTGGTTGGTTCGAGCCCTGCGAGGCTAGGCTATTGGGGACAGATTTGGTTCAGGATTGTTGATACCCAATTTTTTCCTATGTATTTTTATATACAAAATACTTTTAAAATAGCATATTATGCATACATAAGCATACCCAAGTGTTTTAGTATTTTTCGAATCTTTTGAAGAGCTTTTAAAATCAATTTACTATCCATTTTAGCAATACAAAATCCATAATTATTCCCAAAAACATCAATTTTGGTGAACAATTTATTTTATTCCCATATTTATACCAAAATATAGTTGATATAATTTTTGTATATTTTTTACAAAATTATTTGGTATTTAAAAGACTAAATTGCATATAATTGCAATTATAGCCTATTTTAAGATTAATAGCATTTCTATAATTGTAAAATTGGTTTCAATATTTTAAATCAATATTTATGCGTTATTAGTTGGGTCAATACTTTAATTTGTTTTTAAAGTCTTTTTCACTATTTTTATAAAATAAAAGAGGAAAATTGGCTATTTAACATTTAGCCTATTTCTATTTCAATTACAGCCTCATTTCCTTTCAATTTTAACCTCAATTTGACCCCAATTCCTCCAAAATTAAAACCAACCCAGTTTCAATCTGGATCCAACCCATGACCCAATTACAAACGACCCAACCCGTTCCCTACCTACCACTTAAATCTGGACCGTTGATTACTCAAGATCAACGGCCATGACTCGCCCTTCCATAATTAAACCTAAACGACTACCCTAATCTCCTTCATTCTCACCTGACCCGCCGCCTTGAAACCCTTCGTCTCTCAAAACACTCTCAAGCTCTCTGAAAACCTAGCCATCTCCTACCTTATTCTATCATGTTTCCACCGGAATCCATGTCTTCTCAGGCCATGGATGGTTGGTACTCACCCCCCTCTACCATAAAACCATGGGTGTTCGAAGCTTTGAGGCCCGACTCCGATGGCTCTCTTCAGATCCTTCTCAGATCTATAGATCTATGGCTTCTCCGGCCATTATTCCGGCGTGTTCAAGCAATATGAGTCTTTTCGACTCAGGATCGGATTTTCTTCCAAGCCTTTTTCTTTTCTAGAGTTTCTCTAAAACCCTAAGCTATTCAAAATTTTCTCTGGTTGTTTCTTAGATATATGCTATATCTGTGTTCTACTGGAATTTTAAAACGTTTTCTCCAATCTTCTCTTTCAAAATTTATTTCTCTTCGATTTAGGGTTTCTGAAAAAAGTTTTAAAATGTTTTCTGACTCCTCTTCTTCTTTTCTTTGTGTGAATCTGTCTATGCTATGTTTTTATGTTTCTTTTCTACCTTGCATGTCCTTCTACTATATTCTTAGGTTTGCCTTATTATGCATATTCTTCTACTGTGCTCCGTTCTTTCTTCTACTGGTTTCTATATCGTGCTTTCACACGCTTATCTTATGTGGTCGTTTAACCCTGTGTTCCTTTACTATAATTTCTACTAAACTCTTAGTTCTTATTTGCCTTCTTCTAGACTTTGTTTGAGTTCTTTCTAAACATGTTTCATCTACTGTTTCCTTAAGTTTATGCTACCTCTTTGTCTTCTGAACTTGTTTAAGTTCCAAATTTTTCTTAAAACATGTTCTTTATGCTTCAAATCAGCTTTTCACTATGTTTGTTTCGAACCTGCTATTTTACCTGTTTGTTTTCTCATGAGCCTCTGAAAGAGACCTCTGAGCCTATTTCAGTTAATTGTCTTCTTGTCTCTGCATCTGATTCGAGTTGAAAACCCTAGCATTTGGGGTTTTTGGCGAGTTTGATCTTATGTTTGGACTAGGGTTCTATTATGGAACCCTGGATTCTCTCGAACTAAGTCTGAGTCTATGTACTGAATTTGAGCCTCTTTGCTTTTGACTCTGAACTTTTCTTTGCTAGATTCTTTCTAATTAGCATGACAGTTATTTCTTGTTTGACATGTCTGTATGCTTTATATATGAGGAATTCTTCCTTCAAAAGAGATTTTGCCAATTTGTGATTGACTCAGAATTCCTTTTAATAAGGTTCGATTGATTGTTACTGATTTTCTTTAACTAAACCTTTCTTCACCTTTTCTGATTGGATTCATTCATACCAAAACTCAATTTCTGATTTTTACTGGCTGATGATTGATTGTCTTTCCTTATTTGCACAAACCGTGTTGCTATCAAACTCTTTCCTTAAATAGTTTCTATGTATTTGCCCTTCTTGTACTACTTTGGAAAAGATTTTAATCTAATTATTTCCTTAATTGTCTTCTACTCGTTTGAAATCAGAATCCCTTAGCTGAAGGGAGATTCTGTGTGATTGATTGCAAACAATTTCCTTACCTTTTCTTACTTGTTTTCTGCACTATAAAAGGGGCACGACCCTTCTGCACTTAGACACCTTGAACCTTCAGTTCAACACTTCGAATTCAACACTTTACACACGCACCTCTCAATTACAATACTCTTTCAATACTCTACTCTCTTCTGAGATCTTTTGTATTGTTTGCTTGCAATTTTTTTTACAAGACTTCAGCTTTCACTTATTTGTTTCCCTGAAACCGGTATGCCTTAATTTTGATTTCAGCACCATCCCTATGTGTTTATTTTACAGTTGCTACACTCATGTCTACTTTGCTATTCATGTTATGTATTGAGTATGCTACTCTCTCTTGGCATCAGCTGGTTGTTATGAACTCCCTATACCCCCACTCCCTTCTATGTGTTTTGAGTTAAGGTTGATGGCCTGACAGCATCCAAATTGCTGTTTAGGTCTGAACCTGATCCTCAAAGGATTCCAACTCTCAAAATGTGGCTAATAGGCTAGCTAGGGGTGTGTCGGCACTCCTGATTATTGGGCATGACCACCAGCCTGCCATGGCTCTCCCCAATTACCCCTTGTGCACTTACACTTACTCTTAGATTCTAAGTTCTGTCCCTCCCCCCTCTTATGAGCCTTGCTTTGGGACCTTGAGTTCCTTCTGAACTTGGACATCTGAGGGCTAGCATCTCCACACTGCACTGTGCTCTTAATTCTGTAATATATTTGGGTTGTAAGCACTGCCCGGAGTCCATTTGAGGCTCCTAAGAAACTTTGACAGATCCTAAATAAGATAAGGCTTTGGAAACCTGATCCTGGAAGTTGGTTCACCTCATATTGTTGGACTTTGAGTTTGAATTAGGCTCCTTGGTTGTAGCTTAATTTCTGATGTAATTTTACTTTTCTTAATTCATTCTAGTTTGTAATATGTTGTAATAACTTATGGGGTTCTAGTGAAAAGGAGAGGGTCACTGATATATGCAAAGGGTAGACAGCATGCTCATAGGTGTTACTATTCACAAGTTCTGCACTTCTGCATATCATATAGAAATCCTATCTGTAGGTTTTTCAGCACCTCTGCATATCATATAGAAATCCTGTCTATAGGTTTTCTGCACTTTTCGCATATCATATAGAAATCCTGTCTGTAGGTTTTTCTGCACTTCTCTATATAGAAATCATGACTATAGGTCTTTGGCACTTCTGCATTTAACATCTATCATTAGGCAAATAGTTATAGGTTAAGTAATAATAAGTTTCATTCTAGATACCATGTCTATAGGACTCCTGCACTTTTATAATCGTCTTAAAACCAAAAATGCCTAAAAATCATGCATATATGAGTAACCAGTTGAATCCGATTCATTTATTTCATCTACAAGTCTAAAATCAGTAGTAATGTCATTTAACATCCGCAGAACTTATGTGTTTTCTACAATCAGTAAGCCTTCTTTAAAATCAGAGTAAGCACTGTTAGATATCATGCCTATAGGTCTCACTTAGGCAAACCATTAGGTAATTAATTAACTGCATCAGTCTTTGATAAATTACAACCAGGGAAAGCTAATTCGGACTCCTCATTTGAGAAATATGTGATGAATCAGCCTATCCTACTCTTTAATTTAATTCAGACCATAACCAGTACATGCAAGACATGCTAAACAATCTGTCTTTAAGTTGAGGAGGCCGGTTTGAGCCCTTTAAACTGTTATGTGTTCTCCCCATACCTGCCTTATATTTTTTGATTGTCGCCCTAGAATTTTGTCCTTTTAAAACTCTGAAAACCAAATCTCCCTTCCCTTTAGGACTAGTAGTCCCAAATGCCTCCGGGACTGATAGGATTGGGGCGGGTACTAGCATGCAATAAGTAACAATACTATTCCGTGCTTAATCATAACGGGGAGGTAAAGGGTAGATATGGATATGATGACCAGTGCGCTAATACCACGTGTAACCCCTCTTTTGAGGAGTGATTACCGGGCATTGCATTGATGTGATCCATATTGTTTGTAAACCTAGGACCCCCTTTCTTTTTAACTTGTTTTATTGTCCAGACTATTTCCTTAAAATTTCTGCTTTCTTTATTCTCTTCAAACATTCAATTTGCTTGCAATAATATGTGAAAATCCCCTTTTATTTGAAGCCTGTAATTTCTTATTTGATTATGTGAAGTCACAATTGTAACATGGCCGGGAACCACACTAGTGGATCTTGAGGGATGCCTAACACCTTCCCCTCGAGATAATTTCTCGCCCTTACCCAAACTCTGGTTCTTCAAACTCAAACCCTTCTTAGTGTCCTAATGCACTTAATCATTAGGTGGCGACTCTTCAAGTTCCAAAACCCAATTCCCAAAAGGGAACGAGTTGTCCTCCCAAATGTCACAAGCCCGATTTCGCGAGAAAAAAAGGGGCGCGACAGTATGGCGACTATACTGGGGATTACTTCTTTTTGGCTTTTACCATCTCATGTTATTTGTGACTTTACTGCTTCTTTATTGCCTTTATTTAATGTCTTTATTTCTCTTCTATTACGAAACTGACTTGGCTCTTTGTTTCTTTTCTCTGATGCTTTCTTTTACCGCTTTCCTTCAATACTGTTGTAATTATGAGCAATTATTGTAATCATTACTTTATGAGCGTGCAAATACATGACAACTTGTAACTGCAACATCATATTCCACTCGTGCCAAACAAAATACCATAGCAACGCTTATAATGAGTGGTTGCGCCCTTTCGATATCATTATCCCCTAAATTTGGCAAATGCGTATTTGTGGTAAAACCAGTCAATCAACGGTGTAGTCAACGGTTCTGTGCCTTTCCCTCTTGAGTTGTCCGCTCAAGGGTACGAGTCTAATACCTTATAGAAACCCTACTCTATTCAATTGTGCATGCATCACTGTCAAAACCTAGCCGAGTCAGTTATGTTGTCCACATAATGACTCTTTAAGATAGTCTTGTCCAAAGTCCACTGGGTTCCCTGGGAACCCAAATGGACATTACCATATTTTGTGCGTTTATTTGGATAACTAAATGCTGCTTATGCTAATTATTGGTTTAAATAGTCGAGTCCGGCGGGGTAAGGGTCTAACACTTTGTTTTGCAGAAATGAGGCACGAAGTCCCCAGATTTGGCATGGTCACCAACATCTACCCAAGGTTGCTAGGCTGGTGGGAGGATCTTCACTCTAGTTATCAGGCTCTTGTCCAGAAATACCTAGGAAATTTGCCTTCTCTCCTGGAGGTCCAACCCAACAACAAAATCATAGAAGCTACTACTCTGTTCTAGGACTGTGATAGGTCTGTGTTTCGCTTCGGGGAGATTGAGATGACACCTTTGCTCGAGGAAATAGGAGGATTAGCTGGTATTCCGTGGGAGACTCCGGGTTTACTTATGCCGAAAAATCGCAAGGGTAGGGGTTTTCTCAAAATGATGGGACTAAAGAAAAACATAGACTTGACCTGTTTGAAGGATTCCTACATCCCATTAGACTATATGTACGAAAGGTACTGCCATAGTAAGTCCTACCGCACTTACCCAGATGAATTCGCCCTCACCTCATTGGGGCATATCTACAGAAGGGTCTTTGTCTTTATGTTCTACTTCTTGGGGATGATAGTGTTTCCTATGAAGAAAGCAAGGATTCACACCAGGCTAGCTATGGTCACTAAAACCTTAATGGAGGGAATTGGTGGGAAACCCTTTAGCATAGTGCCCATGATCGTTGCAGAAATGTACCGAGCCTTGGAAAAGTGTCAACAAGGAGCCCCACACTTCGAAGGATGCAACTTGCTACTCCAGCTCTGGCTCATGGAGCATCTCCAAAGGGGTGAATATCGGCAAGAGATTCAGCGGAGAGACTGGGACGATCATATAGCCTTCCATCAACCAAGGCAAATGAACTACATGCCCGACATGTTTGCTCAGCCAGAAGATGCCAAAGAATGGGTGGAGCTATTTGAAAATCTGATTGAGGATCAAATACAATGGATGTTCGAATGGATCCCTACTGACGAGTTCATCGCCCGATCCAGGGATGCACTATTTCTGATACTGGTCAGTTTAAGAGGAACCTACCCTTATGTCCCCCTCCGGGTCATGAGACAGGCTGGTAGGAAGCAAGTTATACCAAGGGTAGACAAGATGAGTCACTTCCGAGCTGATTTCCAAGCTGATGACAGTCCTTATAAGTGCCAAACGCAACATATGTGGCATTGCAAGATCATCATGGGAAGAGATACTATCGAGCCAGACAGATACCATGTTGGCTGCATCCCATACTATTCAGGATGGCTGGAGGATAATCACAATGGTCTGGGCCAACCTAGGTTTGTTCGAGGTCATAGGATCATCGGTGAAAAGGCTGAAGCATAGGTCAAGTACAACCAATTGTGCAAGAGGATACGGGAATGCGAAAGTGAGCACCAGGAGATTCAAGAAGCCCATAAAAAGTTGATTGAAGAATGGAAAGATATGACTGTCAGCGCCAACAAGCGACTAGGGTATTTGGAGCGGGGTTTAGTGGAATTGGAAAGGAAGTTCATCCAGAGGATTGAAAACTGCCAGAACATTGAGGGAAATGAAGGAGGACACTTGGCTAGAGCCTATTTGCTGCTAGGACTGCGTGAGCTAGTGAAGCTGTTCGATGGAGCTAAAGATGTCGAGTCTGGGGAAGGTCCTTCTGGGACCAAGTAGTTAGGAGTCTTTTCTTTTGCTTTAAAAATGTAATAAGGCCAACGGCCATTAGTGACATTTTATTTTCTGCTATTAGTGTCATTTTGGGATTCGCCTTATTTTTTATCAATAAAATGAGGCATTTAGCATTATAAGTTCTCCAAATTAACTTGTCGCTAGGCCTACCTCGGGCACAATGAGGCTCCCAAATTAGGACACGATTCATATTCTTGCACTATGTGTTTAAATATTGCAACGTTTTCTTCTCACAATCCGCACTAACTTGCTACCTTTTTGTTTTTACCTTTTGTTTATTCCCCTCCCAAAGGCTAGTTCGTGAAATCTGGCATCGTCATCATACTCCACAAGATCTAAAGGCCCTCCACCTCCTCCTTCTCCGAGTCCTATCAGAAACAAGAACAAGGGAAAGATGGAAGATTTGAGCAACATCAGAAAGGAGAACTCAGTTGAAAGGGTAGAGGTTCCTCAGGGTATTCAGGTTTCCAAGGAAAGTGCCTCCCATCTCGAACAAAAGTTATTGAAGTTTTAGGAAGAACTGGACCAAGTTCGGAACTTGGCGAATTTGTCGTTTTCCCTCACTACCCCAAATGTCAACTTTGCCAACACTCAAAACCCCACATCTCCACAAAGCATCCCGAAACCACAAAACCAACCCGCTCCCCATCACCACTGCAACACATGCCACACTTCAGACAACACCCCACTGCTCATTCCTTAACCACTAAACTCCACAAATGATCATCCCCACAACACACCCATCTATGTGGAAACCACACCACACTATACTCAACCTATTTCAAGCACACCGGAGTCTGACTCTCTTATCAGGAATCTGGCCGCGGAACTCAAGAAGCTGACTAGCCGAAAAGGGACGTGAGCGCCGTGATGGTTGCACAAAGAACAAAATCCCCAATTGAATACCAAACCTACCCAATACCTCCACTCACATATCAACCCACCCCAAATTACCAAGCACCCTTGCCCTCTTACCAAACTCCACCACCTACTTACCAATCACCTCTACCTCCCAAGCCTATAATACTCAACCCTCTCACTATCAACCATCTCCCACCCGCCAAAACTTTCCTAGACCACGACCAAACTTCAACCGCAGACCCCCCAAATAGTATAGCGCCATTGCCGAACCTATCGACTAGCTGTATGAAAGGCTCAAAGCTGCTGGTTACATCACCCCTATCCCTGCCATAAACCCCGAAAACCCCTCCCAATGGGTCAAACCAAACAAAACCTGTGCATACCATTTTGGCATGAAGGGGCATACCATTGATGAGTGTCGCTCTTTAAAGGATAAGATCCAAGCTTTGATTGACAACAAGATCATCATAGCAAAGGAGCCAGCTTCGAATGCCCACAACAACCCTCTGCCTGACCACAAGGGTGGGGCGTTCACATGATTGAGATAGAGGACGATTGGGACCCCAAAGCGTCGATCAGATTGATCGCTGAAGGTGACGAGCCAAAGGAACCAACAGTCACACTTAAGCCGACTAAGGTCCAGATCCAACCTTCTAAAAACACTAAAGTAGACATGTCCATACCACTTGAGTTCGAAGCACCTTCTTTTGCAAAGATGCCAGGACCTATTGAGGTCGAGTTTGGGTCTCCAAAGACACCTATACCATTCGAAGTGGCTGTGTTACCATCCAAGGCAAAGGTACCTATCCCGGTGGCCATGACAGCCGTAACACCATTCCACCCAAAGGCCATACCATGGGATTACACCGCCGAGGCGATAAGGAAAGGGAAAACCAAATCTGGAGAAGCAATTGCAGCATAGGGTATGACAAGAACCGGCAGAGTTTATACCCCAGAACACCTAGGCGAGTCTAGTAAGTAGGCCTCTAGATGACCAACCATTACTAAAAATGGGTCTGATGATCTCTGGAGGAAGATACAAGCCAAAGAGTATTCGGTCATTGATCAGTTGAATAAAACGCCAGCCCAGATCTCTATCTTGGCTCTGCTATAAAGCTCTGACGCACATAAGAATGCCTTATTGAAGGTGTTGAGCGAGGCATACATACCCATCAACATAACTGGAGGAGAAATGGCAAACATGGTGGGGCAAGTATTGGAGAGTCACAAAATCACTTTCCACGAAGACGAGCTGCCACTTGAAGGGCTAAGCCACAACAAGGCCTTGCACATCACTTTGTAGTGCGAAGATCATTTCATTACCAGAGTCCTGATTGACGGAGGGTCCAGCCTCAATATTTGTCCATTGGTGACTCTCAGAACATTGGGAAAGAGCCTTCATGAGATCAAAGATGGATCCATCAATGTCAAAGCTTTCGATGGATCCCAAAGGTCCATTATTGGGGAAATTACTTTGTGTCTGCAAATGGGACCGACTTGGTTCGACATTGATTTTCAAGTGATAGATGTCACATCATCTTACAACTTGCTATTGGGATGACCCTGGATCCAGGCCACTGGAGCTATGGCATCAACCCTACATCAAGTAGTGAAATTCGAGTGGAATCACCAAGAGGTAACTATTCACGTCGACGGTAGCAATCCATATACAGTCGCTAGACCATCCCAGCAATTAGAGGAAGAAGAAAGATAGGCAGAGAAACCTACCATCACATTAAGCGAGTCAATGCCGTGGATAAGGACAAATGTTGGGATAGCAAAATTGAAAGTATACTAAATTGGTGTGGATATGAACCTGGCAAGGGACTTGGCAAGAATCTCCAAGGAATCGCTAAGCCTATCAAGTTGAAGAAACACGGTACCACTTTCGGTTTGGGATATGAATACACTTGGGAGGAATTCAACCACTGGTCGCCACCATGGCGCAGTCCCTACTACCCACTGGAGCATCCAATACCTTGCTTGGAACAGACTTTCCAGCCCGCCAATGTCATATATAGGTCGGGAGAAGAGGAAGCATTGGCGGTGATGAGGAATTTGTTTTTGGAAGATGATAATATGGACTGTTGTGTCATTTTCGAGGAGGAGGGGGAGAAAAGCCCTTCTATACAAGCTGTGAGCCGAGGAGCACGCCTCAACAATTGGTCCATCAGAACCTCCAGGGCCCGAAAAGCTTCGGGGTAGCAAGGCTGAACAAAGCACCATGCATTATCTTTATTTTTTTGCTAATTGACTTTCTTTCCGCATTTTTAATATTGAAATAAGAGCTCCAATGTTCAAAACAATTATAAAAATTTATCAAAGCATTTCAGTTTCTTATAAATCTTGCTCTTATTACTTTTTATCGTTTACTTTATTCACACAGCATTACTATTACTTATCTTGATGAACCGACGATTGTGACATGCGACGAGGCAACACAACAAACGGATATGGACTTAGAAAAAGATGATATACCAGAAGAGGTTGTTAAAGAGGTTGAGGATTTTGAGAATAGACCTAAGTCTAACCTGGACGAAAATGAGATTGTCAACCTGGGAGATGCAGAAAATGTCAAAGAAACACGAATCAGCGTTCATCTGTCACCATCAGAAAAAAAAAGAGTACACAGAATTTCTAAGGGAATATGAAGACATATTCACCTGGTCTTATGATGACATGACCGGTCTTAGTACATCTATTGTATCTCACAAACTGCCAACCGATCTGACATGTCCACCAGTAAAACAGAAGCTCAGGAAGTTCAAACCTGACATGAGTTTGAAAATCAAGGAAGAAGTCACCAAGCAAGTCAAAGACAAGGTTCTCAGGGTAGTAGAGTATCCAACAAGGTTAGCCAATATTGTGCCAGTGCCGAAGAAGGTCGGGAAGGTTAGAATCTGTGTCGACTACTGGGATCTCAACTGGGCTAGTCCGAAAGACGACTTCCCCTTGCCGAACATACACATTCTAATTGAAAACTACGCCAAGCATGAACTGCAGTCGTTCGTTGATTGTTTTGCTGGGTATCATCAGATATGGATGGATGAGGAAGGCGCGGAGAAAAAGACTTTCATTATGCCGTGGGGGATGTATTGTTACAAGATCTTGCCGTTCGGGTTAAAGAATGCTGGGGCCACCTACATGAGGGCCATGACTACTATTTTCCATGACATGATACACAAAGAGATCGAGGTATATGTAGACAACGTCATCATCAAATCCAAGAGAGCCAATGACCACATGGAAGATCTGAGGAAGTTCTTCAATAGACTAAGAAGGTACAACTTGAAGCTGAATCCCGCCAAATGTGCATTCGGGGTTCCTGCCAAAAAACTACTTGAGTTCAGTGTGAGTCATTGAGGATTAGAATTGGATCCATCAAAGGTCAAAGCCATCCAAGAATTGCCACTACCGAAGAATAAGAAAGAGGTTATGAGTTTCTTGGGAAGGCTTAACTACATTAGTCGGTTCATAGCTCAATCCACTGTTATTTGTTAGCCAATCTTTAAGATGTTGAAGAAGGACGTCGCTACCAAATGGACTGATGATTGTCAGAAAGCCTTTGACAGAATCAAGGAATACATGTCAACGCCGCTAGTTTTGGTCCCGCCCGAGCCAGGTAGACCTCTATTACTCTACCTTGCAGTATTGGATGGAGCTTTCGATTGTGTTCTGGGGCAGCATGATGAAATGGGAAGAAAGGAGCAGACCATCTATTATCTCAGCAAGAAGTTCATCCCGTACGAGGCCCGGTATTCTCTATTGGAACGCACCTATTGTGCCCTGACTAGGGTAGCTCAGAAGTTGAGGCACTATTTATGTGCCTATACTGCTTATCTCATATCAAGAATGGATCCTTTGAAGTACATCTTTCATAAGCCCATGCCCACTAGCAAGCTAGCCAAGTGGCAAATCCTGCTGAGTGAATTCGACATTGTTTACGTGACTCAGAAGGCAATCAAAGGACAAGCACTGGCAGATCATCTTGCTAAAAATCCCGTGGATGGAGAATACGAGCCTCTAAAGATGTATTTTCCCGATGAAGAGGTATCCTTCATAGGGGAAGATATTGCAGAACCTTATAATGGTTGGAGAATGTTTTTCGACAGAGCAACAAACTTCAAAGGAATTGGCATAGGAGCGGTCCTAGTATCAGAAACTGGCTAGCATTATCTGTGTCTGCCAAGCTCAGGTTCCCGTGCACCAACAACATGGCCGAGCACGAAGCCTGCATCTTAGGGCTCAATATGGCCATTGACATGAACGTTCAGGAATTACTAGTGATCGGAGATTCAGACCTGCTTATACATCAGGTCCGAAAAGAATGGGCAACCAAGAACTCCAAGATACTCCCTTATCTATATCATGTACAGGAATTGAGGAAAAGGTTCACAAAGACAGAGTTTCAACATGTTCCCAGAGTTCAGAATGAATTTGCCGATGCATTGGCTACCCTATCGTCCATGATACAGCACCCAGACAAGAACTTCATTGATCCTATTCTGGTAAAGATCTATGATCAACCAACTTACTGCACTCATGTAGAAGAAGAAGCGGACGGAAACCTTGGTTTCATGATATCAAGGAATATTTGACGAAAGGAGAATATCCAGAACTCGCAAATCCTATTAAGAAACGCACACTTCAGAGATTATCTAACAACTGCTTTCATAGCGGAAGAATCCTGTATAGGAGGACTCCTGATTTGGGATTATTAAGGTGTGTCGATGCAAAGGAAGCATACAGGCTATTGGAGGAAATTCATGCAGGGACCTGCGGTCCGCATATGAATGGCTTTGTCTTAGCCAAGAAAGTACTCCGAGATGGTTATTTTTGGATGACTATGGAAACGGACTACATCCAGTATGTCCGAAAATGCCATCGTTGTCAGATATATGCAGACATGATAAAGGTGCCTCCAAACAAGCTTACCGCAACAAGCTCGCCATGGTCGCTCGCCGCTTGGGGAATGGATGTTATCGGACCTATCGAGCCTACCACATCAAACGACCACAGGTTCATTCTAGTGTCAATTGATTATTTCACCAAATGGGTTGAAGCAGCATCGTACAAAGCAGTGACTAAGAAAGTGGTAGCAGATTTTGTCCGTGACCATATTGTTTGTCAGTTCGAAATTCCGGAGTCAATCATCACTGATAATGGTTTCAATCTCAACAGCGACCTGATGAAAGCCATGTGTTAAACCTTCAAAATCAAGCACAAGAATTCTATAACTTACAGACCTCAGATGAACGGAGCTGTAGAAGCCGCCAATAAGAATATCAAGAAGATATTGAGGAAGATGATAGAAAAGCATAAGCAGTGGCATGAGAAGTTATCATTTGCCTTGTTGGGATACCGCACCACAGTCCGCACATCAACCGGGGCAACTCCCTATATGTTGGTTTATGGTACAAAAGCAGTCATTCCCGCCGAGGTAGAAATTCCCTCCTTAAGAATCATACAGGAAGCCGAACTTGACGATGCAGAATGGGTAGAGAGTCTCTACGAGCAGCTAGCTCTTATAGATGGAAAGAGAATGAATGCAGTTTTCCATGGTCAGCTCTATCAGAACAGAATGTCCAGAGCCTTCAACAAAAGATTCAAGCCGAGACAGTTTACACCGGGGCAGTTGGTGTTAAAAAAGATTTTCCCACATCAAGAGGAGGCCAAAGGGAAGTTCTCTCCCAACTGACAGGGTCCATACATGGTTCACCGGGTCCTCACCGGATGAGCCCTCATACTTGCGGAAATGGACGGTGAAGTTTGGTCGAAGCCGATCAATTCAGATGCAGTGAAGTGATACTATGTGTGACTTTTATGCTTTTCTCATATGATGTAATTTGAACTATGCCTGACCTGATTCCCATTTAAGAGGGGATACGAAGGCAGCCATATGGGTTCGGTCATAATTCAATAAAATTTTCATTTCCCCCCGCTATTGGAAACTGGGGCAGAATTTTGAGGAGGACCCTCAAAATTCTGAAGTGATTTTAGCCATTCGACGAAAGCAGCCGTTGGAAGCAGCAGCCCGATAAACTGGGGCAGAATTTTGAGGAGGACCCTCAAAATTCCGGAGCGAGAGAAGTTGTAGTATCTTGGACCACGTCGCAGTCGTCAGTTCATCTAAAGAAAATTATTCTTAATTATGTATTTATTGTCACATTTCTTTACTAACTCATGCATGTATGTTACCAAAGTTGCTTCGTTTAGCAACGCTACCCCAATGATACGCCCAATATCATCAGAATGGAGCCAAGCAGGTCAAGCAAAGCTAGCGGGAATATGAACTAACGTCCCCTCTTTACAAAACTCACGATTTTTCTTTTAATGCAGGCACTTGAGTTGCAAAATCATCAAATATACTATACACTCACGAGACTCACCTTGCTCAGGAATATAACTCTCAGAACCATTGCACTTACTCACAGCTGCTATCCGCACACAGTGCTCCCAGCAGATACAGTATCCCCAGCAGTCGCCATATCTCGATCCGCTATCAGCTAAGAAGATTCTATCATCAATTTTCCCTTTTACTCCTTGCATAAGGCTACCTTTCTGCCTTCCGATACTAAGCATTGTCTCCATATGCATTTCCCTGCATCGCATAAGGCTACCTTTCTACCTTCCGAGACTAAGCATTGTATCCATCTGCATTTCTCTACATTGCATAAGGCTACCTTTCTGCCTTCCGAGACTAAGCATTATCTCCATCTGCATTCCTCTTTGCATAAGGCTACCTTTCTGCCTTCCGAGACTAAGCATTGTCTCCATCTGCAATCCTCCTTGCATAAGGCTACCTTTATGCCTTTCGAGGTTAAGCTCTACCTCCATCTGCATTCCTGCATTGAATAAGGCTACCTTTCTGCCTTTCGAGGTTAAGCTATACCTCCATCTACATTCCTACCTGCATTGCATAAGGCTACCTTTCTGCCTTCCGAGGTTAAGCTCTACCTCCATCTGCATTTTCATGCATTGCATAAGGCTACCTTTCTACCTTCCGAGACTAAGCACTGTCTCCATCCTGCATTGCTCTACATTGCATAAGGCTACCTTTATGCCTTTCGAGACTAAGCACTGTCTCCATACTGCATTGCTTTGTATTGCATAAGGCTAATGTTCTGCCTTCCGAGACTAAGCACTGTCTCCATCCTGCATGGCTGAAATATCGCCACTTTATCACTCTTGCATCGGCTGAAATATCGCCACCTTTTATTTACGTCTTGCATCGGCTGAAATATCGCCACTTTCTGCATTTCATGGGCTGAAAGATCGCTAAATTGTCCAAAGGCATCATTGTTCGGAGGCACCATTTGCATAGCCCGAGAACGCCATGCCATGGCCTGAGGACCTCATTTTATCTCTTGCATATCATTATTCAAAGGCATCATAGTTCGGAGGCATCATTCTCATAGCCCGAGAACATCATTTCATAGCCTGTGAATCCTTTATCATACGCTTCAAGGCCCAGGACGTCATAGTCCGAGGACGTCATCCTAACCGTCCGAGGACAGCATTTATGGTCCAATGGGAACTTGCATCATGTTTAAATTTATGCACAATATATGCTCATTTGAAGGTAAACCGGCTGGCAATGTCCCTCTTAGCAGGGGCGATCTCGCTCCAGTTCCCGCAGCCTATCAGACTCTAACCATCCTTATCAACCCGAACATCGCGTCCGCTTTTCGAAATCTCCATCGGCATATTTCGCCAATGGATCCTGAACTACATATGGCCCGATTCCAGTAATACTAAGGATATGTAGGAAGCTCAGGAATCAGAGCTCAGCCAAAATTCTTCAAATCGTTTCATTCGGTCAAAATTGGCTATTATATCTTTACCCGGCAACTCTTTCATCCTTCCCGAATAAAGAGGGGCAGCTGTTGATACCCAAATTTTTCCCTATGTATTTTTATATACAAAATACTTTCAAAATAGCATATATATGCATACATAAGCATACCCAAGCATTTTAGTATTTTTTCAATCTTTTGAAGAGCTTTTAAAATCAATTTACTATCCATTTTAGCAGTACAAAATCCATAATTATTCCCAAAATCATCAAATTTGGTGAATAATTTATTTTATTCCCATATTTATACCAAAATATAGTTGAGATGATTTTTGTACATTTTTTACAAATTTATTTGGTATTTAAAAGACTAAATTGCATATAATTGCAATTATAGCCTATTTTAAGATTAATAGCATTTCTATAATTGTAAAATTGGTTCCAATATTTATGCGTTATTAGTTGGGTCAGTACTTTTAATTTGTTTTTAAAGTCTTTTTCACTATTTTTATAAAATAAAAGAGGAAAATTGGTTATTTAACATTTTGCCTATTTCTATTTCAATTACAGCCTCATTTCCTTTCAATTTTAACCTCAATTTGACTCCAATTCTGCCCAAATTAAAACCAACCCAGTTTCAATCTGGATCCAACCCACGACCCAATTACAAACGACCCAACTCGTTCCCCACCTACCACTTAAATCTGGACCGTTGATCACTCAAGATCAACGACCAAGACTCGCCCTTCCATAATTAAACCTAAACGACTACCCTAATCTCCCTCATTCTCACTTGACCCGCCTCCTTGAAACCCTTCGTCTCTCAAAACACTCTCAAGCTCTCTGAAACCCTAGCCATCTCCCAACTTATTCTACCATGTTTCCACCGGAATCCGTGGTTTCTCAGGCCATGGATGGTTGGTACTCACTCCCCTCCACCATCAAACCATGGGTGTTCGAAGCTTCGAGGCCCGACTCCGATGGATCTCTTTAGATCCTTCTCAAATTTGTAGATATATGGCTTCTCCGGCCATTATTCCGGCGTGTTCAAGCAATATAAGTCTTTTCGACTCAGGATCAGATTTTCTTCCAAACCTTTCTCATTTCTAGGGTTTCTCTGAAACTCTAAGCTATTCGAGGTTTTCTCTGGTTGTTTTCTTAGATCTATGCTCTGTTTTCTACTAGAATTTTAAAACGTTTTCCCCAATCTTCTCTTTCAAAATTTGTTTCTCTTCGATTTAGGGTTTCTGAAAAAAGTTTTAAAATGTTTTCTAACTCCTTTTCTTCTTTTCTTTGTGTGAATCTGACTATCTATGTTTTTATGTTCTCTTTTCTACCTCACATGTCCTTCTCCTGTGTTCTTAGGTTTGCCTTATTATGCATATTCTTCTACTGTGCTCTGTTCTTTCTTCTACTGGTTGCTATATCATGCTTTCACACGCTTATCTTATGCATTCATTTAACCCTGTGTTCCTTTACTGTAATTTCTACTAAGCTCTTAGTTCTTATTTGCCTTATTCTGGACTTTGTTTGAGTTCTTTCTAAACATGTTTCATCTATTGTTTACCTAAGTTTATGCTACCTCTTTGTCTTCTGAACTTGTTTAAGTTCCAAGCTTTTCTTAAAACATGTTCTTTACGCTTCAAATCAGCTTTTCACTATGTTTGTTTCGAACCTGCTATTTTACCTATTTGTTTTCTCATGAGCCTCTAAAAGAGACCTCTAAGCCTGTTTCAGTTAATTGTCTTCTCGTCTCTGCATCTGATTCGAGTTGAAAACCCTAGCATTTGGGGTTTTTGGCGAGTTTGATCTTATGTTTGGACTAGGGTTCTATTATGGAACCCTGGATTCTCTCGAACTAAGTCTGAGTCTATGTACTGAATTTGAGCCTCTTTGCTTGTGACTCTGAACTTTTCTATGCTAGATTCTTTCTAATTAGCATGACAGTTCTTTCTTGTTTGACATGTCTGTATGCTTTTTATATGAGGAATTCTTCCTTCAAAAGAGATTTTGCCAATTTGTGATTGACTCAGAATTTTTTTTAATTAGGTTCGATTGATTGTTACTGATTTTCTTTAATTAAACCTTTCTTCACCTTTTCTGATTGGATTCATTCATACCAAAACTCAATTTCTGATTTTTACTGGCTGATGATTGATTGCCTTTCCTTATTTGCACAAACCGTGTTGCTATCAAACTCTTTCCTTAAATAGTTTCTATGTATTTGTCCTTCTTGTACTACTTTGGAAAAGATTTTAATCCAATCTTTCCTGTATTGTCTTCTACCCGTTTGAAATCAGAATCCATTAACTGAAGGGAGATTCTGTGTGATTGATTGCAAACTATTCCCTTACCTTTTCTTACTTGTTTTCTGCACTATAAAAGGGGCACAACCCTTCTCCACTTAGACACCTTGAACCTTCAGTTCAACACTTCGAATTCACCACTTTACACACACACCTCTCAATTACAATATTCTTTCAATACTCTACTCTCTTCTGAGATCTTTTGTACTGTTTGCTTGCAATTTGGTTTACAAGACTTCAACTTTCACTTATTTGTTTCCTTGAAACTGGTATGCCTTAATTTCGATTTCAGCACCATTCCTATGTGTTTATTTTACAGTTGCTACACTCATGTCTACTTTGCTATTCATGTTATGTATTGAGTAGGCTACTCTCTCTTTGCATCTGCTATTTGTTATGAACTCCATACACCCCCACTCCCTTCTATGTGTTTGAGTTAAGGTTCATGGCCTGACAGCATCCAAATTGCTGCTTAGGTCTGAACCTGATCCTCAATGGATCCTAACTCTCAAAATGTGGCTAATAGGCTAGTCAGGGATGTGTCAGCACTCCTGATTCCTGGGCATGACCACCAACCTGCAATGGCTCTCCCCAATTGCCCCTTGTGCACTTACACTTACTCTTAGATTCTAAGTTCTGCCCCTCCCCCCTCTATGAGCCTTGCTTTGGGACCTTGAGTTCCCTCTAAACTTGGACATCTGAGGGCTGGCATCTCCACACTGCACTATGCTCTTAATTCTGCAATATATTTGGGTTGTAAGCACTGCCCGGAGTCCATTTGAGGCTCTTGAGGAACTTTGACACATCCCAAATAAGAGAAGGCTTTGGAAACTTGATCCTGGAAGTTGGTTCACCTCATAATGTTGGACCTTGAGTCTGAATTAGGCTCCTTGGTTGTAGCTTAATTTATGTTGTTATTTTACTTTTCTCAATTCATTCTGGTCTGTAATATGTTGTAATAACTTATGGGGTTCTAGTGAAAAGGGTATGGTCACTTATATATGCAAAGGGTAGACAGCATTCTCATAGATGTAACTATTCACAAGTTCTGCACTTCTGCATATCACATAGAAATCCTATCTATAGGTTTTTCTGCACCTCTGCATATCATATAGAAATCCTGTCTATAGGTTTTCTGCACTTTTCGCATATCATATAGAAATCCTGTCTGTTGGTTTTTCTGCACTTCTGCATATCGAAATCATGACTATAGGTCTTCGGCACTTCTGCATTTTACATATATCATTAGGCAAACAATTATAGGTTAAGTAATAATAAGTTTCATTCTAGATACCATGTCTATAGGACTCCTGCACTTTTATAATCGTCTTAAAACCAACAACGCCTAGAAATCATGCCTATAGGAGTAACCAGTTGAATCTGATTCGTTTATTTCATCTACAAGTCTAAAATCAGTAGTAATGTCATTTAACATCCGCAGAACTTATGTGTTTTCTACAATCAGTAAGCCTTCTTTAAAATCGGAGTAAGCACTGTTAGATATCATGCCTATAAGTCTCACTTAGGCAAACCATTAGGTAATTAATTAACTGCATCAGTCTTTGATAAATTACAACCAGAGAAGGCTAATTCAGACTCCTCATCTGAGAAATATGTGATGAATCAGCCTATCCTACACTTTAATTTAATTCAGACCATAGCCAGTACATGCAAGACATGCTAAACAATCTGTCTTTAAGTTGAGGAGGCCGGTTTGAGCCCTTTAAACTGTTATGTGTTCTCCCCATACCTGCCTTATATGTTTTGATTGTCGCCCTAGAATTTTGTCCTTTTAAAACTCTGAAAACAAAATCTCCCTTCCCTTTAGGACTAGTAGTCCCAAATGCCTCCGGGACTGATAGGATTGGGGCGGGTACTAGCATGCAATAAGTAACGATACTATTCCGTGCTTAATACCTTAACAGGGCGGGAAAGGGTAGATATGGATATGATGACCAGTGCGCTAATACCACGTGTAACCCCTCTTTTGAGGAGTGATTACCGGGCATTGCATTGATGTGATCCATATTGTTTGTAAACCTAGGACCCCCTTTCTTTTTAACTTGTTTTATTGTCCAGACTATTTCCTTAAAATTTCTGCTTTCTTTATTCTCTTCAAACTTTCAATTTGCTTGCAATAATATGTGAAAATCCCCTTTTATTTGAAGCCTGTAATTTCTTATTTGATTATGTGAAGTCACAATTGTAACATGGCCGGGAACCATACTAGTGGATCTTGAGGGATGCCTAACACCTTCCCCTCGAGATAATTTCTAGCCCTTACCCAAACTCTGGTTCTTCAAACTCAAAACCTTCTTAGTGTCCTAATGCACTTAATCATTAGGTGGTGACTCTTCAAGTTCCAAAACCCAATTCCCAAAAGGGAACGAGTTGTCCTCCCAAATGTCACAAGCCCGATTTCGCGAGAAAAAAAGGGGTGCGACAAGGATGCCTTAGAGAAGATGAAGGTGATTTAGGAGAGGCTTCGTATAGCGAAATCATGTCCGAAGATTTATGCGGGCCGGAAGGTTCGATATGTATCCTACATGTTTGGTGAGAAGGTCTTGCTGAAGGTTTCGCCCATGAAGGGTGTTATGAGATTTGGAAAGAAAGGGAAGTTGAGTCTGCGGTTTATTGGGCCTTTTGAGGTACTTAGGAGGATTGGGGAGGTGGCTTATATGCTTGCTTTGCCACTCATCTTGTCGAGTGTGCATCCGGTATTTCATGTTTCTATCCTCTAGAAGTATGTTGGGGACCCTTCTCATGTTTTAGACTTTAGCACGGTTCAGTTGGATGATGATTTGGCCTTTGATGTGGAGCTAGTAGCTATTTTGGGTCATCAGGTTCGAAAGTTGAGATCAAAGGATATAGCTTCAGTGAAGGTACAGTGAAGAGGTCGGCCCGTGGAGGAAACTACTTGGGAAACTGAGCAGGAGATGCGAAGCAGATATCCTCACCTGTTTGAGGCTTCAGGTATGTTTCTTGACTCGTTCAAGGACGAACGTTTGTTTAAGTTGGGGAGGATGTGATGACCCGGCCAGTCGTCTCATGAGTTACCACTCCGTTTTCCCCATTTCTGCTTCTTTATGCTTTGTTATCCATGTTTTATATGGTTGAGTTGATTGGTTTGCGTTTGGTGTGATTTTGGTAATAAATGATACACTTAGTCTCTTTTAAGAAGGTTTAAGTTGGAAAAGTCAACCGGATGTTGACTTATGAGTTAGAGGGCTCGGATGTGAGTTTTCATGGTTCGGTTAGCTTCGGGAGGTGATTTATGACTTACTCGGAATTGGTTTTGGAGGTCCGGTGTAGAATTAGGCTTGAATTGGTGAAGTTAGTATTTTGGCAATTTCTGGTTGGTAGGTGAGATTTTGATCTGAGGGTCGGAATGGAATTCCAAGAGGTGCAGTAGCTTCGTTATGTCATTTGGGATGTGTGTGCAAAATTTCAGGTCATTCGGACGTGTTTTGGTTGGGTTTTTGATCGAAAACGTATTTCAGAAGATTTTAGAAAATTAGGCTTGAATTCAATGTGATTTAGTAGATTTGGGGTTGTTTGAGGTGTTTTGATGATTGGAACAAGTTTGAATAAGGCATTGGGTCATGTTTGTGTTTTTGGTTGAGGTCTCGGGGGCCTCGGGGTGATTTCGGATGGTTAACGGGAAGATTTGAACTTGAATGATTGTAGAAAGTGTGCAGCTTCTAGTGTTTTCGCACCTGCGGCTTGGGAACCGCAGGTGCGGTGCCGCACGTGCGAGGGGAAAAGCCGCAGATGTGAAGTTTGGGATGGGGAGCTATTTCCGCAGAAGCGGTCAAGGTGGCCGCATCTGCGAAGCCACAGATGCGAAAGTCCAGTCGCAGGAGCGACTTATGGAATTTTAATGAGAAATCGTAGAAGCGGTTGGATGGACCGCAAATGCGGTACCGCAAGTGTGGTAAAGGAGTCGCAGATGTGAAAACCCCTGGGCAGAATGTATATATGTCTCTTCTTCGCGATTTTTAAAAAGTTGAACCATTTTTAACTTCGGACTTAGAGTTGATGGGCGATTTTGAAGAGAAATTTCAAGGGAACTTCGATAAGGTAAGGATTTTGGACTTAAAACACACTTCTATGGTGGTATTTCATGAATTAGGACTAAAATTTAAGGAATTAATGGACTAAAAATGGAGGTTTAGGGCTTGAGTTTAAGAGGGCTTAAATTAAGGATTTGAGGGGTCAATTGAACTCCGATTTTGGTGTTTTTGATATGTATGAACTCGTGGGGAGATAAGGAATCTAATGATGTAAAAATTTCTGAGTTTCGAGATGTGGGCTCAGGGCTCGAGTTTTGCCAATTTCGAGATTTTTGACATTTTTTGATTGTTTTCGCTTGGGCTTTGTTCCCTTAGCATATTGTGACATATTCGTTCTGGTTTTGGTCAGATTCGACGCGCGAGGAGGCCGATTTGAGAGGCAAGGGCATAGTGAGCTAGAGCTTTAGCCGGTTCGAGGTGAGTAATGAATGTAAATGATGTCCTGAGGGTTTGAAACCCCGAATTTGCACATCGTAGTGCTATATTGAGGTGAGACACGCGCTTGATGATGAGCGTGGGGTCGTTTACTATTGGGGAATGTGACTTGGTTCGTCCTGAGTGACGCTTTTACCGCGTATTTGATTAAAGCTTATTTGTTATCCTCATTATTTGGATTGATTGCCATATTTGGGCTTCGTGCCAACTATTTGAACCCTTCGGGGAGTTTTATCACTATTTCCTCACTGTTTAGACTTACTACTTGAACTCAGTCATACGGCTTTCCACTGTTTTACAACTCAGCCACTTTTACTCGGTTTTTGAAACTAAAAAGATATATGAAATGATGTTTTGGGCTGACAACTACTGTTTTACTAAATGCCCGAGAGGCTTATATAATTTTTGGACTGAGTATGGCCAAGGGCCAGATGTGAGGATACTATAGGATCGGGCTGTGTGCCGCAATAGTATTATGTTGATATTGATATAAGGTCGAGGGCCTAGTTGATGCCACGAGATGGCTTGATATTGCGCTTGGGCCGTAAGGGGCCCCTCCCGGAGTTTGCACACCCCTAGTGAGCACCGTCGACGATAAATATACGGATCGGGCTGCACGCCGCAGCGGGTACTATAGGGTACCGTTCTATGTGTTGATTTTCATTATATGTCTGTCACTTAACTGCTTATTTATTGTAGCATCTCCATATTTCGTTTCCATTGGTTTATTGCTTTCATATTACTTGTTTAAACTGCTGCATTATAGATTACTCTGTGATTTCCGTGATTTCTTATTCTCACTCATTATTTATGCTTATTACTCACTGGGTCGGAGTACTCACATTACTCCCTGCTCCTTGCGTGCAGATCCAGGTGTTCCAAACGCTGAGTGAGGATATTCAGTCGATCAGTTCATATTCGGAAGCATCGAGGTAGCTGCACGGCATCCGCAACCCGGATCTCTCCCTTCAATCCTTTCGTTTTATCCGCATTTCCTAAACTTATTATGTATTAGGCTGTTAAACTTGTGCTAGAGGCTCGAGACTTGTGACACCATATCTGTATGGGTTATGTAGTGGTATTATCATCTGAATTTCCGCATATTTGACTCGTTGTCCTAAACTTTTATTATGATTAATTGGCAATTTAACTGTGTTAGCTAATAATGAATTGTATAATAAATGGGTTGAGGTTGTTAGTTGGTCAGGCTTGCCTAGCAGTGTGTTGGGCTCCATCACGATCGGGGTTGGGGTCGTGACACGGGGAGAGGTAGTAAGGGTTTCCCCATGATGTTATTGATAAATAAGCGTGAATGAACACTTGAGACATAAGGAGCTAGTGCGAGAGGTAAGTTAAGACAAAGAAATAATCCAAGAGAGTTTACGCAGAATATAGATATGAGAATGGGCCAACAAGTAGTTAGTAGTTGATTCAGGAAAAACCTAGTTATGGCTGGACAAGAAGATATAGACAAATCAACAGATCGTACAAGATAAACATAGTGAACCCCAACATGGGGAATTCAGTCTCGCAGATATGACATTGTGATCCTTGAGAAATATTTAGATAGGAGTTTGGGTAGTTAAAGGTACCGTATAAGTATTTTGGAAATAAAAGAGAGTCCCACTAGGAAGACAGTCAAAATTTAAGTTCAAAAGCAACTCTACAAGCACAAGAGCGTGGAGATAAGTAAGTATAGATAATTATATGTGAGTTCAAACATCAAAAATCCCATAGAGTATACGATGTAATAAGCTCACAGCCTTGCAAGAATCAGAGGGTCTTCCCTAAGTTACAATAAAAGACTAGCTGAGGAAGTAAGGAAGAAGGCTTCAACCTAAGCACAATGAACTAAAGAGGAAATGGTCTTGTAAAAATAGTCTCACTACAACATCGTATGCACTCCATGAGAAAGTAGCACCTATCATGGCTAATGAACGTGAAGTAAAGTCAAAAGTAATATTTGAGATCATGTGAGTTGCACGAAAGTTCCGGCATGCATGGGAACTAAGATAAGCCAAGTATGCATGTAACAAGTGGCAGAGCGACTAGGAAAAGTAATTGCTTACATTTAAAGAAAGTTGAGAAGGAACACAAGGAATTATTCGATCAATGATCCAGAGTTAGTTACGTTATTAATGCACTTAAGATTTAGAAATATTATGCATGCAGCATATATTTTGACAATCATACGGCCGTAGAAGACTCCGATATAAGTTAAAAGAAAGAATTAAGTCCAGGTCATAGACAAATGATTGAATTGTTAGAAGGTTGTATCCTGGATATTCCATAGCGCCCATGAAAGGCTAAGGCAATAACTAATGCCATGAGCCGCAGATAGGAAGATAGCTTAAGCCTAATAAAGGTTGATCAGAGGGAAGAGGAAACTAAAGAGTTACATCAACTAAGTAAATCAAGAGTTTGATTATTGGACTCAGAAAATTATAGAAATCGTGGTTGAGAATCTAGCAGAATCATTCTTAATATCAGAGGTATAATAGAGACAGTACAGTAGACATATTCTATAACGGCTCTACGATAAGGCTAGTTAGAAGATGTACCAGCCTCATAAGAAGTCAATATGAAGCTCCTATCGGATTGTGTATGCACCAGAGGTGCAAGTATTATAATAGAGATTCAGGTTGTGGATGTAAATTATGCCTATGTGAAAGGAAGGTCATGAGAGAGATAGAAGATGTGATGCGAGATTTTAAGGTAAATAAGGTAAAGATGAACAACATACGAGATACTCAGGTGCAGAAGGTTGTGAATAATCCATACTTCAGATAGAGGGCTAGAAGTGTTGGGATTTAGTATCCAGGAATAATAGCAATGTCATTAGTGACATACCTTCCAGCCCATGGTTTCTAAGTATCGAGAGGTCTAGTTAAGAGAGTAAAGAAGAGCTAGAGAAGATGCAGTGTCTCGCTTGATGTTCCAGAATAACATAAGGAAATTTATGGTGCAAGCAAGTTGAAGGAAGGTTGTGAGTAGTATAAATAGATATGTATAGGTCGCAAGCTAAAGTATGGAAAAACGACAAGGTTTTAGGAGGACAGGAGTAACGATAAGAAAGGGCAACTGAGAAGGTGACGAGAATGGATAAGTAATCAAGATTAAGCCCATGAAAACAAGAGAGTTGATGGCTTCTCTACGTAATAGAAAGCTCGGAATAGCCGGAATAAACTCAAATGAGTCTAAGACTAGTAGCATTTTAAAGAGATGGATGTTGCCCTGGTAATAGAATAAGGGTGTAATTGTGATAGATGAAGGATGACTTTTGGGCTTTCAGTTAAGTAATTATTTCATGAATTGTATAGGATTAAAATACCCACGTAAGGTAAATCACATTGGGATGCTATGGAATACAGTTATGGAAGTATAGTATCGTATCTCCCCAGGTGGATCAGAAAAATCACTTCAAATGTTCCACAATGCAACGTGAGCCCTAGTGATTATGTAAGAGGTTTCAAGTTATTAGTAGTATATTGTAGATCAATATTGAGGTGAATCAACAATGGATTAACACAAGTCGCAAAGTATGAGATGAGATTAGGCCGTCATTCTTAAGATGAACAGTAATGAGGAAGCATTAAAGGACTTAGATTTATACATATAGGATAAGCAACGAAAGTAACCTGGAGTTTTGTAGCACGATAAATCGAAGTAAGAGTTATGGTATAGTATGACCTACTTAGATGCAGTAAAGTCATATGATGGATAACCGAGACTATGAAGTGATATATAGCAATATTCGTAAGTTCAACAAAGTACCGAGCAAAGAACTTCAGTATACCTATAGATGCCCAAAGGGACACCTTGTCAAGCTCTGTATATGTTTACAAGTGAGGCCTAGAGATTGGCTAAAAGCTGGAGGATAAAGTAGAGAAGAGTAGCATAGGCGCATTTACAAGGTTAGAGTCTTATAGGTTGCGTGACAGAATGTAAAGCCCCAGAAAATTTTGCTAAGTAATCTAAGATTTCGTGGTGCCAAGATAGGCTAATTATTTTATCTTGTGTGCAAGTGAGAGTTCATGATATAATGTATATCAATTAGATAAGTTAATAAGTGTATAAGTCATATTATAAGTGGTTTGGGGTCAAAGGAGAGGCCTAAGTCTAAGCCAAGTTGGAAATATTTCATAATAGGCTAAAGTTGTAAGTGAATGCGCACAAGACCTCACTTTGGACAAGCCTATCTCTAGTTATATAACGTGTTGTGTGATGCACAACCTATCAAATTAAATCTATTTGAGTCTAGTTTCCAATGCATTAAACCGTTCGTTATTTGGAGGTGTATACAGAAAGTTATGACTATTTTACCAGACCTATGTCAGACGCGCGACCGCGGCGTGGCCGCGGCAAACCGCAGGAAAACTGGGTGTTTCTGTCTTCGAGCACGGCAAACCGCAGAAAACCGCGCCGCGCACCCAACAGCCCTATAAATACCCCAAGACCGGGTATGGAGCGTCCCTAAGTCATTTTTTTGAGCTAGGGCTTGTTTTAACAAGGGGAATCTGTCCCATACTTCCCTCCTATGATCCAAGGTAATGTTTTTGGAGTATTTTGAGTTGATTACTACTCCAAAACACTTATATTAACAAGGATTAATCTTGAAAATCCATAGATTCCCATTCAATTCCCTAAATTGATCAAGAACTCTACAAGTGGGGATTCTCAAAATTCTTACTACAAGAGGTATGTCTATCATCTCTAACTACTCTATGGTGATTATTTATGTATGATCTATATATTAGAACTCATGGGATGGTAATTGGAAGCCATAGGTGCCTAATCTAGGTTGTGTTGGTATTGTAGAGATTGTGAGATGGGTTATTGGGGTATAATTCTTGGGTGTAATAGTATCATGTATACATGCATGTACGAATTACGTTTGTAGGAAGATTTTGTGGGAAGATTGTTGAACGTAAATAAGTAAAGATTGGGTTGGGGAATGAAGGAAACCTTGTAAATGAGATTTGAAATCAATATGCTCAACTAGTATTTGATAAAATGCTCAAATTAGATGAAACCATGAATACCTTCCTAAATTGTGTTCAATTTTGTTATGTCTCAAGTAGATTGGGATTGCTAGAATTTCCGGAACATCGTAGTAATTTAAGGAAAGCTTAAACGAGGTATGTATGGCTAAAAACCCCTTTTTATTAGAAATTGAGCTCCGTTGGCATTTACGAAAGTGTGGTAAGATTTGAATTGGTTAATGTATTGATTGTTATTGCGCATTAATTGATTTGCAATTAACTACACATATACGTGAAGGATGTGCCTCAATGTGAGTAATGTACCATTCTTGATAATTAGAGAAGTATGAAGAATACAATTATGTGTTGAAATGCTTAGGGTATAAGCCAAGATAGAAACTGAGAATTATTCATGCTAGCTATGTGCCCACTTACTTGTACTGCAACTTGAATTACTTTTGTATATGCCTATGATCACAACCTGCAAGATGAATACTGAAAATGGAAAACTGTGTGATAATGGTGACCCTGAGTTCCAAGGAATTGATATGATATATATATATATATATATATATATATATATATATATATATATATATATATGAAATAAAGATTCAGATGTGGTGACTAATGAGAAAGGAACAATGCCTAGATACGGCAGCCTAGCCGATCGGGTCCTGATCGGACACCATGTCGCACACATGGTGGTAATGTGCTGATATTGAATTTTGGATAAGGGAAATGAAATAGTGATTGAGATATATGCCTCCAATGAGGCAACCTAGCCGGTCGAGTCGTGATCGGACTTCGCTCAAGATAGCGATGGTATTGAGAACAGTGATGAAGATATGAAAGAAATGCCCCAAACTAAGTTTTGGAAATTATATGAAGGATTGAATGAATTGCATATTTGATTTACTCATGTAATTCACTTGTACTTGCTTGATAGTTATTTCTAGTAAAATGGTGTTTAGTTATACATACTAGTGCTATTCGATGGCACTAACGTCCCTTCTGTCGGGGGCGCTACATTTTTTTATGAATGTAGGTGGCTTCATTGCGGATAGTGTCGATCGCGCATAGCGGAGTACCTTATTCTCAAAGTCTTGGTGAGCCCCTTTCTCCTTCAAGGGGTTATATTGTACATCTTCTTATTTTGGACTTTCACTTTTGAGGTATAGCTGGGGCCTTGCTGCCGGCATTGTTATCACGTCTTTTGTATCCTTAGAGGCTCCGTAGACGTTTGTGTGGGTTATGTATGGGTATTGGATAGGTCAATGAACCATGTTGTAACCTTGTACTCTTGCTTTCTTCTACACTATAACTTGTATGGAACCTTGGAAGTTTAACCACGTTTTAAATGTTGTGATATAAAATGAACTAAGATGTTGAATATACTATCTTTTCTAGTTTAAATAAAGGTAAGCATGGCTTCATTATTCCTATCGAGTTGTGTAGATAGCGGTTGATAAGGCTTGCTCAGTTGGGTTCACTCGATTGAGCGTCGATCGCGCCTCCCGAAGTTGGGGCGTGACAAACTTGGTATCAGAGCGTAAGGTTTTAAAGTGTCCTAGGATGTCCTAGAGCCGTGTCTAGTAGAGTCCTTCTTATCGGTATGTTGTCGACCACATCTATAAGTTGGAGGCTACACAGACATTTAGGAATGTGACCCTTCTTCAACACTCCAGATCATGCGATAAAGCTTGACTATAAGACTGTTTTCTAACTCGTGCGTTGAGCTTCAAGGTATGTTTAAACGCTCTTTCATCTATTTCAAGTAATGTTGTCGTATGGAATGACCAATGGGAAAGGCCTGAATATTAATGAGATGGCACGCGTATCATGTTGAACAAATTGTACGGATATATGAGATATATACATAGTACAAGAAGCATACTTTATATGAGAAAAATGTTTAAATTGATCACCCACCCCCAAGGAGACATTGACTTGATAAATGAGACGCGAGCTTATATGGCACTTGTTGATAGTGTGGGAAGCACGTATATGATCCTAAGGTGTAAAAGAAAAATTTGTTATATAAGCATGTGATATATGTAGGGCATGACCAGGAGAGTAATGACAAACATGTAGGTCTCTCACGAGAGACAAGAAGTCATGAAATAAGAGTCAATTGGACCCATAATGAGAAGACCCTTGTGCTATGAATGTTATAAGAATCTCATAAGTGTATGAAGTTGTGTTACACTCCTGAAGGATATTGACATGAGGAATTGGAATCCCAAGTCCATGTGGCTAAATAAGAGTAGAGAACTTATGAGGTTAATACAATGGTGACTGTAATCTCCCTAATAGTCGAACATATATGTGAGGGATAGAGATATGAAACATATATCCATGAAGTTGCTAAATTCAAGACTTGTGTCAAAATCCGGGACATTCGCCCTAAGTGGGGGAGGAAGGGCCATATTAAGGCCTCTTAAATACAACAAAACAAGAGTAAGACCATGTAGCTATGATGTTTGAATATTTTGTTGAAGACATGCGTATTTTAGAAAGGTGATAATGGATAACGTGATTATCTGAAAGGATATGCTAATGATAGACCACTAGTACCCCAAAAAAAAGTGGAAGGTTAAGGAAGGTAAATTCTTCATACATGGCAATATGAATGATAGGGTCAACGATCCTAGAAACTAAGAGTATGTTTTTAAAGGGATTTTATACTTGTTAGAGGGTCAGGAACAATGGAACCTAAGAAAGTACTATAGGTCAAATGTGGAAGGTTGCGAGTTTTTAGAATGGGTTAATCATAGATATGTGATTTAACCAAAGTACCAAGGTGTTAAGAAAGGCGAAACTAGTGGGAGAAATAAATGTAATGCTATAATAACCCAAGAGAGTATTTGGGCTTGATGGAGAGCCTCTAAAGATCTTACAAGCAAAGAAGTGTTAAGTGATATGACGATGAACACACTTTCCCACGGATATCCTAACAAGAGTTAAGAGGTGAGCGGGATGAAACAAAATAAGGAAAAAGACCACGTAACATGTGGAAGAGTGCGTGGCTATTCACTAGCTAGGAATAATGAGGCAAAAAGAAATGGGGAGAAAATCTATAAATTGAGATGTCCATGGTTATCGCAAAATAGTTCGTATCAGAATGGTGGACTCACCTGGAGCACAAGTGTTAATAGAAGGATAGAAGGTATAAAGGACTAACTGTAACGCTACTGACTTGGGTGACACTGAATATCAACTGAAATATTTAGAGGGAGTTCATGTCTACATATTACAATGGAAAGTGAGACTACTGGTGGTGAAATAGTGGTGTGATAAACTCAACAAAACAGACACAATGATACCATGAGTCCATAGAGGTAGACAAGTGTGTGGAAAAATAAAGCTATCAACTATGCACTATGAGCAAAATAGAAGGGGAATGTATATTCCAGTTACAAAGAAAAGATGGTACCAACATATTGTTCGGGCCAGTGCTTTCTGAATTGAATATGTATGAAGGGTGTTGATATGCGTTTTGGGTGGTGTTGAACAATAAAGAGATATCATGAGAATGTTCACAAGGGAAAGTGGAGTGGTTTCCTAAATCCTATAACGCACACAAGGAGGAAAGAGATTGACCAGGAAAGGTCTGAGCAAGATGTTACATTACATTTAATGCAATGTCGTGCATGTTGATGATATTAAGGTGTGTGCGCAGGCTAGAAGATGTTATTCCTTTGACATAGAAGGTTCTATAAGAAAACTCATCCAGTAATGTCTTCTGTTGAGAATTTGGAAGAGCAAGTTGCAAGTACTCACATAAGATTGTAACCATATCAAGAAAATTATTGAAGAACTCAAATCCCAGGAGGTCATATGCAAGAGAAATGTGATATAGATGGTTCACTATTGATGGAACATGGCCAGGTGATCACTTATGCCTCTAGGCAACCCAAGAATCATGAAAAGAACTATCCGGTACATTATTTAGAACTTGCGGCGGTAGTTTTTGTATAAAGATTTGGCGACATTATGTGTATGGGGTCCACGTTGATGTATTTATGAACCACAAGATCCTTCAATATATTTTTAAACAAAAGAAGTTGAATCTGAGACATAGAGGATGGCTCGGGTTACTCAAGGACTATGATGTTGAGATTCTCTATCACCCGGGAAAGGCCAATGTTGTGGCGGATGCTCTTAGACGGAAATCTATGGGTAGTTAGCTCACTTGGAGATATATCAAAGGTCGTTGGCCAAAGAGGTTCACCAGTTGGCTAGTCTGGGAGTTCGTCTTGCGGACTCTAGTGAAGGGGGAGTAATTGTGCAGAATAAGGCTGAATCATCGCTTGTAGCGGAGGTCAAAGAAAAGCAATACAATGATCCATTGTTAGCATAGCTGAATGAGGGGATTCATAAATACAAGACCATAGCTTTTTCTTTTGGCACTGATGATGGTACCCTACGGTGCCAAGGGCACCTATGTGTTCCAGATATTGATAGTCTTCGGGAAAGGATTGTGGCAAAAGCTCACACTTCCAGGTATTTCGTACACCCAAGTTCTACAAAAATGTATCATGATCTCAAAGAAGTTTATCTGTGGAATAACATGAAAAGGGAGGTGGCAAACTTTGTGGCAAAATGTCTGAACTGTCAGCAAGTGAAGGTCGAACATCAAAGGTCTGGAGGATTGTTACAAAGCATTGAAATTCCAATGTGGAATGGGAAATGATCAATATGTATTTTGTGGTAGTATTGTCGCACACTCTGTGCAAGTTTGACTCAATTTAGGTGATTGTAGATCGACTCACGAAATCAGCGCACTTCTTGTCAGTCAAATCTACTGACACAGTGGAACAATATGCTCAAATGTATATCAAAGAAATAGTCAGGTTGCATAGCACTCCAGTCTCAATCATTTCAGATCGAGGGGCTCAATTCACGGCAAAGTTTTGGAAGAAATTTCAGCAAGGTTTGGGTACTCAAGTAAATCTTAGTACAACCTTTCATCAATAAACTGATGGGCAGGCAGAGCTGACTATTCATACGCTTGAAGACATGTTGCGTGCTTGTACTATTGATTTCAAAGGTTGTTGGGATGACCATTTGCCACTCATAGAATTTGCTTAGAATAACAGCTTTCATACTAGTATCTAGATGGCACCATTCGAGGCACTGTATGGTAGGAGATGTAGGTCTCCCATAGGGTGGTTCGAGGTTGGAGAAGCAGAATTGATAGGGCTGGACCTCGTGCATCAGTCCATGGAGAAAGTCAAGATTATTAAGGAGAGGTTGAAAACTGCTTAGAGTCGCTAAAAGTCTTATTTAGACATTCGTCGCAGAGATTTGGAGTTCAAAGAAGATGAATGGGTATTTTTGAAAGTTTCCCCCATGAAGGGCATTATGCGATTTGGGAAGAAAGGGAAATTATGTCCGAGGTATGTCGGATCGTACAGAGTCATTCAGAGGATTGGTCAGGTGGCATAAAAGCTTGAGCTGCCACCCGAGATGTCGTTGGTACATCCGGTCTTCCATGTGTCTATGTTGAAGAAGGTAGTGGGAGATCCGTCCATTATTGTGCCAGTTGAAACTATTGAGGTTAATGAAGAACTATCTTATGAAGAAATTCCAGTTGCCATTCTTGATATGCAAGTCCGAAAAATCGAGAAATAAGGAAATTGCCTCAGTAAAAGTGTTATGGCGGAACCAGCAGGTTTAGGAAACCACTTGGGAAGCCGAGGAAGAAATGAGAAAGAAGTACCCACATTTGTTTGAATAGTCATGTAATAGCTTTTATGCATTTGGTTCCTATGAACTCTTATCTTTTGATTTGATCCATGTTAAACTATTCCATTTTGATTATATATGTTGCCTATGCGGCCATGGTTGGTGTTGTACAAGTTATGTTATGTCTATGAAACATGTATATGCTGTTAGGATATGTATCTGGGGCCCTCTGACAGGTGGATAGGTCTAGTTACAAAGGAAACTCTGGTGAAATTTTCGGAAATTTAAGGAGTTAGCAAAATTCGAGGCTGTTGATATGTTTCATGATGTGAACAAGCTGAAGTTACATAAGGATGGCTAGTGAATGAACCTTGATCCTCATTCTAGGACGAATGATCCTAAGCGGGGGAGAATGTAAAGCCCCAGAAAATTTTGCTAAGTAATCTAAGATTTCGTGGTGCCAAGATAGGCTAATTATTTTATCTTGTGTGCAAGTGAGAGTTCATAATATAATGAATATCAATTAGATAGGTTAATAAGTGTATAAGTCATATTATAAGTGGTTTGGGGTCTAAGCCAAGTTGGAAAAATTTCATAATAGGCTAAAGTTGTAAGTGAATGCGCACAAGACCTCAGTTTTGGACAACCATATACCTATTTATATAAAGTGTTGTGCGATGCACAACCTATCAAATTAAATCACTTTGAGTCTAGTTTCCAATGCATTAAACCGTTCGTCATTTGGAGGTGTATACAGAAAGTTATGACCATTTTACCGGACCTGTGTCAGACGCGCGACCGAGGCGTGGCCGCGGCAAACCGCGGGAAAACTGGGTGTTTCTGTCTCCGAGCACGGAAAACCGCGGAAACCCGCGGCCGCGCACCCAACAGCCCTATAAATACCCCAACACCGGGTATGGAGCGTCCCTAAGTCATTTTTTTGAGCTAGGGCTTGTTTTAACAAGGGGAATCCGTCTCATACTTCCCTCCTATGATCCAAGGTAATGTTTTTGGAGTATTTTGAGTTGATTACTACTCCTAAACACTTATATTAACAAGGATTAATCTTGAAAGTTCATAGATTCCCATTCAATTCCCTAAATTGATCAAGAACTCTACAAGTAGGGATTCTCAAAATTCTTACTACAAGAGGTATGTCTATCATCTCTAACTACTCTATGGTGATTATTTATGTATGATATATACATTAGAACTCATGGGATGGTGATTGGAAGCCATAGGTGCCTAATCTAGGTTGTGTTTGTATTGTAGAGATTGTGAGATGGGTTATTGGGGTATGATTCTTGGGTGTAATAGTATTATGTATACATGCATGTACGAATTACGTTTGTGGGAAGATTGTTGAACGTAAATAAGTAAAGATTGGGTTGGGGAATGAAGGAAACCTTGTAAATGAGATTTGAAATCAAGATGCTCAACTAGTATTTGATAAAATGCTCAAATTAGATGAAACCATGAATACTTCCTAAATTGTGTTCAATTTTGTTATGTCTCAAGTAGATTGGGATTGCTAGAATTTCCGGAACATCGTAGTAATTTAAGGAAAGCTTAAATGAGGTATGTATGGCTAAAAAACCCTTTTTATTAGAAATTGAGCTCCGTTGGCATTTACGAAAGTGTGGTAAGATTTGAATTGGTTAATGTATTGATTGTTATTGTGCATTAATTGATTTGCAATTAACTACACATATACGTGAAGGATGTGCCTCAATGTGAGTAATGTACCATTCTTGATAATTAGAGAAGTATGAAGAATACAATTATGTGTTGAAATGCTTAGGCTATAAGCCAAAATAGAAACTGAGAATTATTCATGCTAGCTATGTGCCCACTTACCTGTACTGCAACTTGAATTACTTTTGTATATGCCTATGATCACAACCTGCAAGATGAATACTGAAACTGGAAAGCGGTGTGATAATGGTGACCCTGAGTTCCAAGGAATTGATATGATATATATATATATATATATGAAATAAAGATTCAGATGTGATGACTAATGAGAAAGGAACAACGCCTAGATACGGCAGCCTAGCCGATCGGGTCCTGATCGGACACCATGCCGCACACATGGTGGTAATGTGCTGATATTGTATTTCAGATAAGGGAAATGAAATAGTGATTGAGATATATGCCTCCAATGAGGAAACCTAGCCGGTCGGGTCGTGATCGGACTCCGCTCAAGATAGCGGTGGTATTGAGAATAGTGATGAAGATATGAAAGAAGTGCCCCAAACTATGTTTTGGAAATTATATGAAGGATTTAATGAATTGCATATTTGATTTACTCATGTGATTTACTTGTACTTGCTTGATATTTCTTTCTAGTAAAATGGTGTTTAGTTATACATACTAGTGTTATTCTATGGCACTAACGTCCCTTTTGCCGGGGCGCTACATTTTTTATGAATGTAGGTGGCTCCATTGCGGATAGTGCCGATCGCGCATAGCGGAGTACCTTCTTCTCAAAGTCTTGGTGAGCCACTTTATCCTTCAAGGGGTTATATTGTACATCTTCTTATTTTGGACTTTCACTTTTGAGGTATATTTGGGTCCTTGTTGCCGGCATTGTTATCACGTCTTTTGTATCCTTAGAGGCTCCGTAGACGTTTGTGTGGGTTATGTATGGGTATTGGATAGGTCAATGGACCATGTTGTAACCTTGTACTCTTGCTTTCTTCTACACTATAACTTGTATGGAACCTTGGAAGTTTAACCACGTTTTAAATGTTGTGATATAAAATGAACTAAGATGTTAAATGTAATATCTTTTCTAGTTTAAATAAAGGTAAACATGGCTTCCTTATTCCTATCGAGTTGGGTATATAGCGGTTGATAAGGCTTGCTCAGTTGGGTTCACTCGATTGAGCGTCGGTCGCACCTCCCGAAGTTGGGGCGTGACACAGAAGGTAGAAACAATTACGAGATTGGAAGGATTTCGACCACAAGTCGTGATGTGAGAAAGAGGCCTAAAGTGGGGAATGACCTGGCCTTTGGATTTATTCGCTGAGTAGTTGCCTAAATAGCAAGGAAAGTACTAAAGTATTCAGAAAACATAAGTTATGAAAATGATAAGTCAATCAGTCAACATTCGAGGACAAATATTCTAAAGGGAGCAATAATGTTATATCCCATATTTTCGTACGTGGAAGTACGTCATAAATAAATTTATATAAGCTCGAAAAGATATTACATCCCACATTTTTCGTACGCTAAAGTTTCGTCATAAGTTTAGCGACATAAGTTCTGGAATGAGATTATTTTGGGATTATAAGTATTACGTTATTTCAAACAAGTGATAAGTAAATTCATGAAGGTGAGAGGGTAAGCAAATCGAAGAAGATGTGTTTTACCCGAAGTTTGGCAATTTGAGATAAAATACAGTCCAAGCTATAATACCCGGTATTTGTGGACTAGTGTCATACAAGATAACACATGACCATGATAGTGAGGGGTATAAGGTGCGCTAAAAATGTGTATTATTTTAAGTAATTTGAGATAATTATTAATTATGTAAATAATTGATTAATTGTGAGGATAATTATGGTATTAATTATGATAATTAAGTGTATAAAAATCTCTTTTGGGTCTGCCACATGGCATTAAAGATAATTCAAAGTGGCACCAATATGTATGACGAATCATAACACATATGGTGCCTACTTTACACGTGAAAGTCTTTGATATACCTTTGTTTTGGACATAACACCAATATGTATAATGAGTCCTTATTTACCTTTGGTTGGTTTCTTTATTAATGATATAGCTTGGAGAAATTTTGAAGACATGACAGAAGCAGGCCGAAAGAATTGTTTGGTGATGTAGAGTATAGAGCGAATATTAGTCGGATAAGAAATAACGTGCTATGATATCAAGAATATCATATGGATTTTCCCCTACTCCGATCCGCCATTATGTGTTTTGTCGTAATTAATGTGTGTTAGAGGGATTGTCACGAGAATCGGTGTCACGACCTAGATTTTCCACCGTCGGGACCGTGATGGCGCCTAACATCGTGATCGCTAGGCAAGCCAATGTTAGAGTTATAATCACCCTTTTCCTTTACATTTTCATAGTTAAAATTAACAAAAGCTAATTTAAACAGAAATAAAAGCAGAAGTACATATTAAATTGATTATGTATATACTATTAACAACTCCGAAACTAAAACCCCTAGAAACTGGTATCACAATCCACGAACATACTACGAATTACTACAGATACTGGTCTGAAAGAAAAATATATCTGTCTCAAAGGAAAAAGAAAACAGGTAGTTCCGTAGTAAAATATGGGACCCGGGCATATGCCCGAAATCGAATTCCAAGGTCCCTAGCTCAAGAGATGAATTTTTGATGAAAATTGTAACACTGAAATTATAATGATTTATAGAAATTGGTTAATATTTGATCTCGTTGGTATCGGATCTGTATTTTTGGTTCCGGAGCCTGGTAGAGGTCTATTAGGATATTTATACCTTATCTGTGAAATTTGGTGAGAAACGAGACTGATTTGGCATGATTCGGACCTTTGTTTGAAAAGTTAGAAGTTTTAAAACTCACTTGAGGACTTTATGCAATTTTGTGTTAAATTCATAGTTTTAGGTATTATTTTGACTATATGATCGCCGGAATAAGTTCATATGATGTGTTAAGACTTGTGTGCGTGTTTGGTTTGGAGCCCCAATGTGACGACCCGACCGGTCGTCTTAAGAATTAACTCCATGATCCCCTATTAACTGCTTTCTCCAAGTTTATTTCTGCTATTTTGATTTGCCGGGATGTTCGGTTTCGAGTTTCGGAGAGTTTTGGGTCACTTAGTCCTAAATGAGAGCTTAAGTGTTGGAAAGTTGATCGTAGTCAGAATAGTGTGAAGATGGCCTCGAAATGGAAATCTAATGGTTCTGTTAGCTCTGTTGGGTGATTTCGGGCTTAGGGGCGTGTTCGGATTGTGTTTTGGAGGTCCGTAGCTAATTTAGGCTTGAAATGCCGAAAGTTAAATTTTTGAACTTTCCAGTTTGATAGTGAGATTTTGATCTGAGGGTCGGAATGGAATTCCGGAAGTTGGAGTAGCTGCGTAGTGTTTAATATGACGTGTGTGAAAAATTTTAGGTCATTCGGACGAGGTTTGATAGACGTTTTGATCGAAAGCGTATTTTTAGAGTTTTTGGAATTCTTAGGCTTGAGTCCGATGAAAAATAGGTGTTTTGATGTTGTTTTGAGCATTCCGAAGGTTGGAACAAGTTTGAATGATGTTTTAGGATTGGTTGGGAGGGTTGGTTGAGGTCCCGGGGGCCTCAGGTGTGTTTTGGATTCTCAATGGACCATTTTTGGACTTGGAAAGATTGCAGATTTTCTAATGTTGTGTTGCAGAGGAAATATTCACAGCGTTTGTGAGAGGGTCTAGCGTTCGCATAGAGCATCTGGGTGAAGTAGCTGAATCATGCTTCGTGTTCGCGATGAGGTCCCGCATTCGTGAAGGTATAGACCCGTTGGTCTTCGCGTTCGCGACATGGTCCTCGCATTTGTGTAGGGCTACCAGTGTGAGCTACGCGTTCGTGAGTGGACCTCGCGTTCACGAAAGAGGAAGTTGTCCAGTAGATTTCTTTGTGCATCGCGTTCGCGAAGAAGAACGCATCTGGGCAGAATATAAAATTTTAAAGTCGAGGGTTAGCCATTTTCGTGAAAACTAAAACTTGGGAGCTCGGATTTGAGCGAGGTTTTGATGGATTTTCAGAGATATCAATTGGGTAACGATTCTTAACTCTTTTTTTGCTTGTAACCCATTAATCCAAACATGAATTCATCATTTAATTTTGGATTGGAGATGAAAATTGGGGAAAAGTTGGAAGAATGTTCTTAGACCTAGAATTCGACTTTTGATTGGGAATTTGACCTTAGATTTGGATAATTTGGGGATGCATGAACTTGGAAGAGTGTGAGGATTCTGTGGTCATTTTACCTAATTTCGCGTATTAGCTTAGAATTTCTTTGTAGAATCAGTTACTTGAAGTGTTATTTACATTATGCAAATGAATTGAATAGATTTGGGCGATTTGGAGTCAAGTACTCGTGGCAAGAGCGTGGTTTCGAGTTGATTTTTAGCCGGTTCGAGGTAAGTGGCTTGCGTAACCTTTGTGGGGGACCTTTCCCCTTAGGATTTGATATATTTGATAATTGAAATGACTTGTACATGAGGTGACGAGTGCGTACTTGTGTTAATTGTTGGAAATCCAGTTTTCATTAAGCAATTACTAGTATGTTTCCTTTCCTATTTTTATTACTCGCACTATTAAGCCTGTTGTAGCTTAGGAAAGCATGTCTAGGTGATTTAATTGCTTTATTTGCTCAAACTACCTTACCTGAATTCTGTGCAGCATGCTAGGCTAGAATTTCTTGTTGCCTTAATATGAAATTTGCCATTTCTGAATATTTTCCTATTGTTGCTGTGTATTTACATTGGGACTACGGATGTGGGATTCCGGTAGATCCCCCTTGTCTTTTTATTTGGGACTACGGATGTGGGATTCCGGTAGATTCTCCTACACAGTTAGATGGAACTATGGGACTGCACCCGGTAGATTTCCCCAGTACTGGGTATTTATATTTGGGACCACGGATCAGGATTCCGGTAGATCCCCACGCACTGATAGTTGAACTACGGGACAAGATCCTAGGAGATCCTTCGGATATATATAATGGACTAAGGGATTGTACCCAAAGAGATCCACTGGATAGATGTAATTGGGACTACAGGACGGTATCCTGGAAGGTACCCCGGTTGTTATCTTTGTGTTGAGTTGTATTTCCTTTCCGTGATTATTTTGCCTTTGTTCTAGTTGTTGTTACTCTTTCTATTCTATGTTATTTCTTACTGTTGCACTTAATTATACTGTATTGTTCTACACTATTATACTTTGTATTTTATTTAACCTCAGTAGGGCCCTGACCTTCTTCGTCACTACCCTGACTTAAGTTCTTTGCGGAAGAAGCTGGGCTTGAATTCACTCTTAGTCATCTCATCAGGTTGTATCGGCCTTTTCACCATCGGGGTTTGCTGACCCTACGATGCCGATCCACCACGCCTTTCGTTATTGATGATGATGAAGACAGGGATCGGGGATGGATGAGCTGATTCATCTGAGTACAAACTGTCGATATTATCCCTATGAAGTTTCTTCCATTTCCCGAGGAATCGAATTTACTGTTTTGGTCCATGGTGGAGGCGAGCTCCGTGAAGACGTCCTTCTTTTTGCTTTCTGTAGCGATCCCTTGGCTGCCAAACGAGGTTCCTGATTTGGCGGAATGGTCTCGTAAGCCGGCAACTTGCTCGACTTATGGTAAGTGCAAATGGCGAGACCGGTCCAAGGGGATATGTGAGGAAAAACATCATGATAGGTGCATAGTGGCTTTTTTCTCAGAAAGGTACTTTCTTTTTAGCACACTAACTCCGCCGCCACAGGTGCTGGAGGGTTTTTTGAGATGAGGCCGTGTCTCCTCGGGGAAGAGGAAAGATTGCCAACCTCGGGACTGAGGATTGATAACAAATGAAAGGAATCCTCGAAGGGCAACAACGCTTGTAGTGAAGTGAGCCCTACTCGAAAGGTCAAAAGAGACGTGTTAGTTGATCATGTGGCCTCTGAGTCCTCTATTTTTGGAAATACAGTTTCTTTCTTGTCAGCTGTAACCCCTTTGGGAGTAGTTTTACTGGGGCCGATGAGGCCAAGCTAGTAGATGTGTGTTCAACCTTTGATGAAGCTCAACGGCTCAGTCTCATGGTAAATTTTGGCAGCCGGTACAGGCTTTCTTAGTTTCGCTTCTTCCCTTTCTTATTGAGCTCCTTTTTCCTAGGCCTTTGACAAGCTTATGTTCAAGCTACTTTGCCGTGAGGCCAGGCTGTGGAAAGCTTTGGATGGGGAGAAATCCCTCAGGATTCTTTGCAAGAAAAGGGGAGATGAGCTGGTATACCTGCGTTATGAGGCGGATCGAAGTCGGCACTACGAGGGCCGTCTTGAAAAATAGGTAACCCTTGTTTTGAGCCGGTGTATGATCCTCTTTCCGCCTTTGTAGGCTAATATTCTCCTATTATCTCTACAGAGAAAAACAGAGGATCTGGAACGACTTTGGGGCGTAGTTGGCCAGGTTAAGCGTGAGTGTAATGAGCTAAAGGCTCAGGCAGATGCCTAAGTTGCGGCCAAGAAGGATGTTTTAGCCAAGGCTTCCGCCCTTAAAGTGCAACTTTGGAATGCTCGAGCCAACAGTTCGGTCCGAAAGAGCATGATTCAAGGCTCAAGTTCGAGCTTCTAAGGAGGTTGTAGATACTCGGGCTGAAGCCAAAGAGATCAGAACCAAGGCTGATAGAAAAGTGGCCATCTATTTGCAAGATGCTACCGACGCTCGAGCTGAGCTGAGAGGGGCCCTCGACTGGGAAAGTAGGTGCAACGAGTATGTTAGATGTAAATCTCGGAGGGAAACCCTAGAGGAGATCTATGCCAGGGGCTTCGATCTCTCGGAAGAGATAGAGCAGGCAAAGGAGGATGAATATGACGCTAATTTCCTTCTGTCCGATGCCGAAGATAGCGAGAAGGAGATCGACGGGCCATAATCCCCTAGGGGGGTGCAAATTAGGCCTTTTTTCCTGAATTTGTGCATAGTGATTTTAAAGAACACTGTAAATGGAGTTATGTATTTTTTTCTCATATACGTATAAGAGGAAACCTCCTGGTTTCATTTTTCATGTACTTCCCTTTGCCTCAATGTTTGTCGGTCGTTAGCCAGATGAATTAGTCTTCGAGTTAAAGGGAATCCTCAGATTCATAGTATGGCCCTAGGCTTATTGGGCTGGCTCGTAGGCTCTTACGTACTCGGTCGATACGACCTTTTAGTGTAAGCTGGCGTTTAAGCTCTTATGCTTTTGCTCTTAGGCATATTTGGTTAACTGTTTCGGGTTCAGTCTCCGAGTCGGGTTTTGACTCGAGCTCATTTGACCATTAAGTTTTTGAATTTAAAGCTGGCCTTTAGGCTCTTATGCGTTAAGTCGGTACGACCTTTTATATGGACTGGCGTTAGTGGTTCTTATGTATTAGGTCGGTATGACCTCTAATATGGGCTGGCGACAGTGGCTATTATGCATTGGGTCGGTACGACCTCTAGTATGGGTTGGCGATAGTGGCTGTTACACATTAGGTCGGTACGACCTCTAGTACGGGCTGGCGACAGTGGCTCTTAGGCACTGGGTCAGTACGACCTCTATTATGGGCTGGCGACAGTGTCTCTTACGCATTGGGTCAGTACGACCTCTAGTAGGCTTTATTTTTCCCTCGTTAAGGACTTTTGAAATTGTGTTTGCCTGACTCTTGATAAAACCCTCGATTGTGAGTCGTTATATGGCGATGATCGAGCACCTTGGGAGGTTTGGCTCGGTGGCTGAGTATCTCGAAGCCTATAGTCTGGAGCTGACATGGTCGAAGCTCTTTTGCCTATGTCGAGGGTAGCCTGTTTAACCGGTTCTTTTCAAAGTAATTGAAGGCCTGAGATTTTATAGCGATGGTCAGGCGTCCCCGAGTCGCGTTAGTTTGGATGGTACAACCTTGTGACCGTATTCATTATGTTTGGCCGGAGCCTTTAATTTCCCAAGTGAAGTAGTTTTGGCGTCTATATCGAGGGTATGCCTTTTTAGGGGTCTTACAAGTTCAATATATAGCCTTAACTTTAAGATCGGGATTATGCCTTTTGTAAGGTCTTACAAATTTTACATGCCTTACTTGAGGTCTTACAGTTTTGGTTACTTGGTACAAGTATGGTTCATGCCTTGCTTGAGGTCTTACATATATTGCTACTTGGTACAAGTATGGTTCATTCCTTGCTTGAGGTCTTACAGTTTTGGTCACTTGGTACAAGTGTGGTTCATTCCTTGCTTGAGGTCTTACAGTTTTGGTCACTTGGTGCAAGTGTGGTTCATGCCTTGCTTGAGTCTTACAGATATTGTTATTGCCTTATATAGGTCTTACGAGACCGAGGCTGCCCGCATGTGGTCTTATGGCCTCGGGTTTTGATAAGTCGATGGGGGTGGCAATTGGCGGCAATCCCCGAGTCATCGAGAGTTTCTTGGCTCGGGATCCATTACTTGTAAACTTGGTATTTCCTTATTGAGGGCTTACGATTTTGGAGTTTCTGACCTGGAGGTCATGTGGCCTTGAGCTTTCAACGCCAGTCCCCGAGTGTTCGGGACGTTTTTGGCCTTGGGGCCATTTTGTAATCTTGATGTTGCCTCATTGAGGGCTTACGAGTTTGCAGCTCTAACCCGGGGGTCATACGGCTTCGAGTTGTTGACGCTAGTCCCCGAGTGTTCGGGACGTTTTTGGCTCTGGAGCCATTTTTGCAAAAATACTGAGCTTCTTTGGAACGTGAAATGCTTTGGGAAGTATTCTTTGATTACTTGGTACAAGTATACGCGTTTTTGCTGTTAAGGGCTCGGTTATTCTATACGGACACAGTTCGTTCGACCGTTTGGCCCAGTACATTATTTTCCTATCGAGACACCATTTAGCACATCTTGGCTTCTCTAAGTAGGTGACCTTCCGGGGGGATTCCCCCCAGTATTCGAGGTTGTGACGATCCGGTTGGTCGTCTTAAGAATTTACGCCCCGATCCCCTATTAACTGCTTTCCCCAAGTTTATTTCTGCTATTTTGATTTGCCGGGATATTCAGTTTTGAGTTTTGGAGAGTTTTGGGACATTAGTCCCTAAATGAGAGTTTAAGTGTTGGAAAGTTGATCGTAGTCGGAACAATGTGAAGACGGCCTCGGAATGGAAATTCATGGTTCCATTAGCTCCGTTGGGTGATTTTGGGGTTAGGAGCGTGTTCGGATTGTGTTTTGGAGGTTCGTAGCTAATTTAGGCTTGAAATGCCGAAAGTTGAATTTTGGAAGTTTCCGGTTCGATAGTGAGATTTTGATCGGAGGGTCGGAATGGATTTCTGAGAGTTGCAGTAGTTCCGTATGTCATTTCGGATGTGTATGCAAAATTTCAGGTCATTCGAAGGTGGTTTGGTGGGGTTTTTGATCAAAAGCGGAATTCGGAAGATTTTTGAAACTTAGGCATGAATCCGATGTGTTTTGGTTATTCTGATGTTGTTTGAAGTATTTTGTAGATTGGTACAAGTTTGAATAAGGTTTTAGGATATGTTGATGCCTTTGGTTGAGGTCCGGGGGGTCTCGGGTGTGTTTCGGATGCTCAACGGATCATTTCAAGTTGTTAAAAAGTTGCAGGTTTTTATTCAGCTGTTGCAGAGGGATTTTACCCTTCGCGTCGCAAGTGGACCCTCGCTTTCGCGAAGAGTCAGTGGGGGTTGATGAAATATTGCCTTCGCGTTTGCGAGGAAGTCTCCGCGTTCGCGAAGGGTGGTGATGTTTGAGCATCGCGTTTGCAGGAAGGGTATCACATTCGCGTAGAAGGAAGTGGTCAGCTGGGTTCGAGGTGGAATTGCTCTTCGCGTTCGCGAAGGGTTGGTCAGCGGAAGCATCACGAGAGAAGTGTCGCCTTCGTGTAAGAGTATCTTTTGTCAACAAATTTATGCTCTTCGCGAACGCGAGGCCTTGACCGCGTTCGCAAAGAAGGAAATAAAATACATGGGCAGAATGTTTAAAAAGGGTTATTTCGCGAATTTTAGCCTAGTTTCCTCCATTAATAGGCGATTTTGAAGATTTTTGGAGAGGGTTGAAGAGGGATTCAAGGGGAATCACTTGGAGGTAACATTTTTGACTTAATAACTCATTTTTTATGTGATTAAATACCTGATTAGTGGTGGAAAATTTGGGAGAAATGGGTAATTAGGACTTGAGTTTAAGAGAAACAAAAAGGGGTATTTGAGGGGTCAATTGAACTCCGATTTTAGTGTTCTTGTTATGCATAGACTCGTGAGAGTATGAGGACTCCGAAAATATAAATTTCACCCGATTCCGAGACATGGGCCCGAGGGCATTTTGGTCATTTTATGTAATTTTGCGTATTAACTTAGAATTTAATTGTGGAATCAGTTACTTGAGGTGTTATTTATAATATGCAATTGAATTGAATAGATTTGAGACATTTGGAGTCAGATACTCGTGGCAAAAGTGTGGCTTCAGGTTGACTTGAGCTTGTTCGAGGTAAGTGGCTTGTCTAACCTTGTGTGGGGGACCTTTCCCTTAGGATTGGTATATTTGGTAATTGAAATGTCTTGTACGTGAGGTGACGAGTACTTGTGCTAATTGTTGGAAATCCGATTTTCTTTAAGTAATTACTAGTATGTTTCCTTTCCTGTTTCTATTTCTTGCACTATTAAGCATGTTGTTAGCTTAGGAAGGCATGTCTAAGTGACTTAATTGCTTTATTTGATTCAACCTGCCTTACTTGAATTCTGTGCAGCGTGCTAGGCTAGAATCACTTATTTCCTTAATATGAAATTTTGCCATTTTTGTATATCTTCCTGTTGCTGCTGTGTATTTATTTTGGGACTACGGATGTGGGATTCCGGTAGTTCCCCCTTGTCTATTTACTTTGGGACTACGGGTTAGATTACCGGTAGATCCCCCTGCACATTTACTTTGGGACTACGGGTTATATTCCCGGTAGATCCCCCTGCACAGTTATATGGAACTACGGGAATGCACCCAGTAGATTCCCCCAGTACTGGGTATTTACATTTGGGACTACGGATCGGGATTCCGGTAGATCCCTGCGCATTGATAGTTGGACTACGGAACGGGATCCCGGGAGATCCTTCGGACATATATATAATGGACTACGGGACGGTATCCCGGGAGATCCACTGGAAAGTTGTAATTGGGACTACAGGACGGTATCCTGGAAGGTGCCCCGGTTGTTATCTCTGTGTTGAGCTGTATTTGTTTCCGTGGCTTGTTTTGTCTCTATTCTAGTTGTTGTTCTGTCAATTCTATGTTATTTCTTACTGTTGCAATTATTTATACTATTTTATTCCACACGGTTAACCCTTATATTGTATTTAACCTCAGTAGGGCACTGACATTCTTCGTCACTACCCAACCGAGGTTAGGCTTGGCACTTACTGAGTATCGTTGTGGTGTACTCATGCCTCTTCTGCGCATGTTTTTCATGTGCAGATCCAGGTACTTCTACTCAGGCCTACCATCCTTGAGAGAGGTGAATACTTAGAGACTTCGAGGTACATCTGTCGCGTCCGCAAACCGAGGAGTCTCTTTCTATTCCTGCCTTTTAGTATTTAGCCCTTCTATATTTTCTGTTCTTATGAGACAAATTCCGGAGTTAGAGCTATGTAGTATTTCCTTTTTCTTAGCTTGTGATTCGTGGGTTTCCGGGTCTTGGATTTGGATATTGGTTTATATATATATATGGTGTACGCCAAGAGGCATTATAACTATTGTTTCCATTCAATTATTTTGGTTTGAATTATTTCTTCCGCAAGTTTCATTTATGTTCCGCATTTGTTAGGCTTACCTAGTCGTAGAAACTAGGTGTCGTCACGACAGTTCACGGAGGGCGAATCGGGGTCGTGACAGAGGTTGATTGCAAAAGAAGCCTTGAATAATTGTTGAGTCTTCCTTAGGTAGCATATAGATGTTGCCTAGTTAAAAACCTTGCCGGTAAGACCCTTCTTGGGATAAAAGCCCGATCAAAGGAAAAGAGTGAAATGAACGCTTTTGGAACCTAAGGCCTTCGAGTTAAAAAGTGTTTCGTCCGTTTCGATCGGATACCCACATTCAGGTTAGCATAAAATGTAACTGAAAAAGGGAGATGATCATACCTTAGTGCTGATGGTGTTTCGGACCTCGATGTGATTCAATTGTTTGTTATGAGGACTCGGTACGGTCCTTTATTTTGTTTAATTGGGCGTAGCCGAGAATGTAGCTTGTTATAGCTATCTTACTATTTGCTTATCTTTCAGTTCCTTCGATGGTGGAGGCATTGGTGGTTGTGTCACACCGTGCGCTGCAAACATCTCGTTTGCCGCATATTGTTCCCCATAGATGGTTTTTACCCCATCCTTTGTTGGGAATTTCATCATTTGATGGAGGGTGGATGGTACTGCTCTCATGCAGTGTATCCACGGCCTCTCGAACAAGGCATTGTATCTCATGTCTCCTTCGATGACATGGAATTTGGCATTTTGGGTTGTGCCGGCCAATTTGGCATTTTGGGTTGTGCCAGCCACATTGACTGGGAGGGTGATTTCCCCTTTCGTTGTTTCGCTCGCCATGTTGAATCCATTGAGGACTCGAGACGCGGGCACGACTTGGTCAAGTAGTCCAAGTTGCTCTACCACCCTCGACCTGATAATATTGGTCGAGCTACCTGCATTCACAAGTACATGTTTAATTTTAAATGTATTTACAAGGAAAGAGATTACCAGTGCATCATTGTGAGGCTGAGACAAGGTCTCGATGTCCTCGTCACTGAATGTCAGAGCGTCCTCGGGTATGTAACCTCGAGTTCGCTTTTCTCTGGTGATGAATATTTTTGTTCTTCTAATCATGGGTTCTTGTGGAGCATCGATGCCTCCTAAGATCATGTGGATGACATGTTGTGGTTCATCCGTTTCGCTCTTCTTGGTCGCCTCTCTTTCCCGGAACTAATTTTTGACTCGGTCGATGAGGAATTCTCAGGGGTGACCTTTGCTGAGTAGTCGATCTACTTCTTCCCGGAGTTGTCAGCAATCTTCTGTCATGTGACTGTGCGTGTTGTGAAATTCACACACTAAGTTATGGTTCCTTTGTGAATGATCTGATTGTACAGGCCTTGGCCACCTGGTGTCTTTGATTTTACTGATGGCGAATACGATGTTTGAAACATCAACGTTGAAGTTGTATTCCGACAAGCGAGGTGCATCCATTGGCCCTGTGTGCCTATCAAATCCATCTCCGATGACAAGTCCCCGAGGATTCTGGCCTCGATCCATTCTTCAATCATTGCGGGGTATGTTGTGCCTCGGGGCATTTCTTCTATCTGCAGTGTATGGTTGGTATCTTTCCTTGTTTGGCTTTGGCTTCTTAGCCGAAAGCCTGCTAGGATATACTGATCCCAAAGGGGCTCCTAGTTGGTCGTTTTCGACCCTAATCTTTGATTGATATCGGTTGTGGACGTCCGACCAAGTCACGGCGGGATACTCGACTAAGTTCTGCTTCAGTTGCTTCGAAGCTACCGAGCTTCGCTCGTTCAAACCTTGGGTGAAGGTCTGCACTGCCCAATCGTTAGAGACCGGGGGTAGTTCTATTCGTTCCATTTGAAAGCGAGATACGAACTCTCGCAGCATCTCATTCTCCCTTTGCTTGATTTTGAAGACGTCGGATTTCCTTGTAGCTACCTTGATGGCACCGGTATGTGCCTTTATGAAAGAATCTGCCAGCATGGCAAATGAGTCTATAGAGTTAGGAGCTAGGTTGTGATACCACATCATGGCCCCTTTCGAGGGTGTTTCCCCGAACTTCTTTAGCAGGACGGATTCGATCTCATCGTCCCTCAGGTCGTTGCCTTTCACTGCACTAGTGTAAGCAATGACATGCTCGTTGGGGTCTGAGGTTCCGTTGTACTTCAGAAGGTCGGGCATTCTGAACTTCTTTGGAATGGGTTTTGGAGTAGCTTCTTACGGGAATGGATTTTGTACAAACTTCTTAGATTCTATACCCTTCAGGACCGGGGGTGCGCCCGAAATTTGATCGACCCTAGAGTTGTAGGTCTCTACCTTCTTATCGTTGGCTTCTATCTTTTTCTCACCCGACTCGATCCTCTTTGTGAGGTCCTCGAGCATCTTTATGAGGGCGGGGTCGGCTGTTGACCTGTTGTTACTTGATCTTTCCGGTACCTGCTCGGCTGGGGGAGCCATTCCCGGTGCTACCGTGCTGGGAGTTTTCTGGTGATGTTGTAGTTGAGCAATCGCCAGTTGTTTTGCCTGTAATATTTCAAAAATAACGTGAAGGCTAACCTCTTGTTATTCCGTAGCTGGGGTTTTCTGAGCTTCTTGTTGGTCTCCTTGGCGTACGCTCCTGTTAGTGTGGGAGCTTATATCGACGTGTTGGGCATCCGTGAGAGCATATCTGCGGGGATTGGCTCTGGTGTGTCCCTAGAGTTCAGTGGTGGTGCGCCAATACCTAGAACAGCTACACCATTCTCTCTGTGGTCCTCAAGACCATTGTTTTCATATGCATTCACTGAGTTAGACATTTTGACCTGAAATCAAACATCTTGGACAAGAAAAAGTGTGAAAGATAACTTGCATTATGGAGTGAACCACCAAGAAAATAATCACTATTATTTTTAGCCCCACGGTGGGTGCCAAACTGTTTACCTTGAAAATGGTAATTACAATTAAATTTGAATTTGTGGTTCTAAAAATACATGATCTATTTTTATGTTATTTGGTTTAGGCAATAGATGCTAAGTAAGAGATTAGGAAACGAGATAAGAGTTTGTAGATAGTATAATGATCAAACCAAAGGGCTAGAAATCGGGGCCTCGAGCTGGCGTATACGGCCCTCGAGGTCGAGTCGGATGCTCGGCTAGGAGCAATCGAGGGGGGGGATTAATAGTTATGATAGCTCTGATGGAAGCCTTTTATGATCAATAATAAGCAATAAATGAAGAACAATAAATAGAACACAATGAATATAAGCAATAAATGCAAGTAATGAGATCAAAAGAATATGTTAGAGAGCAAAGAGAATGTTCTTGTGTATTCAATATTGAACATCAGGTCCTTACAAAATGACAAGGATCCCCTTTATATATAAAGGGGAATCCCAACATAATACAAATGCATTAACTGAAAAGATATGGGGTTGGTACAGCCATTTAATGCCCTGATTCGGGTCTGAACTAGCCTACTAGACTTTGTCAGCTCTAGTCGCGTGCCTTGGGGACTGCCCACTTTCTTACTATGACTATCGATCCGTACTACCCCGAGGTCATTGTCGATAACCCCTCGAGCATGGATCTCGACCTCAGTCTCGCAGCTTTGGAAACGTGCTCATGAAGCATCGTAATGACCGAAAATTGGTCCCTCCGATTTTACCGTATACAACATTCATGCTTTCTTTCTTGTTTATTATATCTATATCTATGCCTTTTGCTCGTTCGTTGTTTTATCTAAACCTTCCACCTTGTCAGTTATTGAAATCTATGTTCTCCTACCTTATTTGCTATCGTTACTTCTATGCCTCCTACCTTGTCTGTTACCATTATCTATGTGCTTCTGCCTTATTCGTTATTGTTATATGTGTACCTTCTACTTCGTTGTTACTATTATTGGTATTCTTTCTACTTGGTTGACCCTGTTATACATATGCTTGGTGAGGATGACATAAATGCACGAAGGGTGTTGTCGTGCCATTTAATTTGATATACATGCATATGTTTGGTGAGGATGAGGTAAATGCACGAAGGGTATTGCCGTGCCATTTGTTTGTTGTCTTAAACACATTCCTCTTATTATGAATATTCATGAGTTAACTATGTTGTTTTAGTGGTTATTGTCTTAACCTCTCTACTCGAACTATTAAGAAAAGGGTTGGTTATGATATTGAGGAACCTGATCGTTGTTCCTTTTAGTTAATCATTTTATTATTTCTCGTATTTGTTCTTGTCATTTTCAATTGTTATCTCTATTGCATTTTAATTGCACAGGTTATTTATATTAGTGAGTATCTTTTGAATTAAAAACATCGTCACCACTTCACCGAGATTAATCAAAATACTTATTGAGTACATGGGGTCGATTGTACTCATACTACATTTCTGCACTTTGCGTGCAGATACTTGGAGATGAGCGACTGCGATGTTCGACAGCCTAGCATTGAAGTCGTACCACGCTCCAGATACAAGCTACCATTTGTTCGAGTTAGTTTAGAATTTATATTTCTATCTATGTAAATTTCAAACAGATTATATATCTTTCCTCAAACTGGAGTTGTACTCTTATTCGTAGTAGCTCGTGACTTATATTACCAGTTCTTGAGATAATAGTATTGAACTCTTTTGGCTATTTTATTCATTATCTTGATTTGTTTCTTATTATAATAATGACTTATGTTGTTGGGCTTACCTAGCGAGTTAGGTTAGGTGCTATCACGACCCAGTGAAATTTTGGGCCGTGACAGTCGAAATTAGAATAATCACTAGATTTAACTCCTATCAACTTGAAGGTTCACGGATGATGAAGACCACCATCTCCATTTGTAGCGTTAGCAAAGATTCGTGAGCTACGAATAAAGAGAAGGGGTTGGTTTCTCTAAAAGACGGTAATTAATTCATTCTTTATAGTGTATTATGATTACAATTTTTTTTAAATTGAAAAAGACATGTATGATTTAACATACTATAACTATCTACAGCCAAAAACGGTGCATCTTTTTTGTACGCTATAAATTTGGGTTAAACTCGAATACTTTAATATATGTATACAGTTTAAGTAATAAAATATTATTTTTGCTACACGAAAAATGAAGAATGCTAAGAATACACGTGTCCAAAACTAGCCTTTTGAAAAGGGGAAGAAATTGATTACATGGGTAATTTTTTGGACGTGATTACCGGAGTGATAGGCTGAGAGATGTTGGAGTGAGGGGTGGGTATGTTAGTTGAAGGCGTGGGATTCGGTTACCAATGCACTATAATTAAGGGATACTTTACAATCCTTAAATTATATATAATTGGTAAGTTTATATATGAAATTGTAATTAAGAAACTTCTTTGGCATGAGTAAATAAGTTTCTAATATAGTATAACAAGATAAATAGTACAAACAATTGAAGGTACTCAAACCGCTTGGATTTCTTGTAGAATGGAACACTTCTTCGACCAGACATAAATATCAACTTGGTAAATGTTCTTGTGAATTCTTCAAGCGAAGTCTCTCATTCCTTGCACATTCCACCTGGAAATAACAGAAGCATATCATTAGGAACCACTCATTTGCTGCTGACAAAAGTAGTATATCTGAACTGAACATTCACATTGATACGACTGTTAAACTAGAATGGGCTCTATAACTGGACAACTCTAATCAAAAGAAAATGAAAAGAAGAGAGGGAGATGTTCTTTTCAACAATTTCCACGTTTCACAACATTGCCTCTCCTGCTATTTGAAAAAACAGACTCACCAAATCAGATATTCTTCCTCAAAAATCTAAAAGAACAAATTTCTAAGCACAGGAGATGATGTAAGGGTGTAATCAAGTCAACATCAGTGCACTTTTGCTCGTTTTGAGAGCCATTAACAAGTGGAGTAAACATGACTTATGGGTGTTATCACATCAACATAAGCACACATTTCCTCATTGAAGAGCCACTAACAACTGGAGTAAAACTAAGTACTGTTTGAGCCATAACATAATGTTACGAGAATGCATTAAAGATTAGAAATGAGCGTTTTACGGTATTCACAGACACTAACATTCTCAAGTCTTAAGGAGCTATTATGACAGACTCGCCAGTGCTTCATAGTCTAGAGAAGCTGAACTATGAAGTATGATGAGCAGAATGATTTGCTAAAAGTGTCTGGTGGCAAATATATTCCAGAAGGCAGCAGTAGCAAGAATCTATACCCGTACCAACAACCCCCAGCACCAAAAGAAACCCAAGGTTCTTGATGAATTAAGTTCTTGTATAATACCTGTGTGCTGCGGCACAAGTGTTCTTAGGCTATTATAATTAGAGGAGCAATTATAACACACTTAGCGTGCAAGAATATGAGGGGGAAGATAGACTTAAAAAAAGGGGCAGCCCGGTGAACAAGACATCCCGTGTACACGCAGGGTCCAGGGAAGAGCCGCATCCCAAGGGGTGTGATGTAGACAGCCTACCCTAATGCAAACATTAGTGGCTGCTTTCACGGCTCGAACTCTTGACCGATAGGTCACACGAAGACAACTTTACCGTTGCACCACGGCACCCCTTCTGGGAAGATAGACTGCTTTTCTTTAAAACCCGCATGAACCCTGCCCGTTTCTAACCCAGCAGGCCAGCCCATTGCTACAGAGATAAAAAGCTGCAGTCATCCATATGCTATTCTGTTTACACATTGTGTCCCTCAACGAGTCAAACTTTAGCTGGATGTATTCTAGAAGTGCAGATAAATGTGTCCCTCAACAAGTCAATTAGATGTTATGCGTTGTCCAAGTGCAACATCTCAAGAAAACTATAAGCAAAAAGGAAACAAACAAAGTTTTAAGATTCATTTACAAATACAACTTTTAGATTTATACTCTTCAGATCATATTAGTAGGGACCTTACCTGGAAAGCTTTTAAGATAGAATTGTAATGTCTTTGCTCTGAAACAGCAGCTGCATGTTTCCCCTTGAGAGCTTCACGAGCTTTCTGCTCCGACTGTAGAGCAATTTGCACCTTTTCCAGCTTCTGGAACATGCAGCTCACCAGTAAGTGTTCATGTTACTGACCAGATAAATGCCACTAACCCATAGTTCGATCTTTTAATGTTATTGACCAATAAATGATGTTCAAAGAGGCACATTAAGAACACTGAATATTGTTTCTGTTAAGAGAAAAGCATAGAACTTCAAAGTGAACATAAATTCAGTTGGATAGACATAAATATCAAGTTTGTTAACTGTATGTACTATGTAGAGAATATCTAGAAATGCCAAAATATTTTTAAAATGTACAAGACAACCTTTCAGATTACTAATAACTCACAAATATGAGTCAAGCAAAAATGACTGGCAGAAATATAGCTTCCACTGAAAGAAAAAATGGTATATGAAACAGAGAAGATCCAGTACTCCTCTACACACAACTTGCCCACTTAAGAGAAATAGGTAATCAAAGGAAAGCAATCAAGGAGATCTTCAAGCTTTCCTGTAAATGGCCAATGCAGATGAATAGGTCCTTTAGTTTTAACAGAGATAGTCAGAATTTATAACCAGCATTAACGCAAACAAAAAAAATGAGAAGGGAACACTGCACTCAAAATATACGGGTATGGTGTTAGTTTTCAAATAAATATCCCAAGTCGTCTCTTTCTCAGATTGAGAAGTCGTAGAAATCAGTTTCACAAAACCCATCTGCCTATTGAGTTACCCGGTACCTAGTGGGAGGTAGCAGGTAGATGGTCGAATAGTCGAGGTGGGTACAAGTTGGCCGGGACACCCAAAAAAAAAATCGGTTCAGTAAATACAACATTACTCAACTTTTCGGAAAAATACCATCTGAGTGAGATCAGCAATATAATTTTCAAGAACTGCATGAAACATGTCATGTTTACAAAATGGAAAACTAGATACTAGAATGTGGTTGCTAATAAATCAAAAGAACATTTACATGTTTGTATCTTATCAGCATAAGGGCAAGGTCTCTAGAAATGTTTAGATTGCCCCTTCACATCTCTTGCCACACATTTAGAATACAGACTTTGGTCTATAAACATTCAAATCAAGTCATTAAACAAGTTGAAAGCAGAGAGAACTGATAAAGTTATCTGTCCCTAGATTCTAAATATTTCTAATAACATACCCAGTATATTCCCACAAGTGGGGTCTGGGGAGGGTAGTGTGTGCGCAAACTTTATCCCTACCTTGTAAAGATAAAGAAGTTGTTTCCCATACACCCTCAACTCAAGAAAAGAATATCACAGCAGTTTAGATAAAGAAATACAGTAAAGGAGAATCCAGGTAAAGAAAAGTAGTAACCACAGTCAGAAAAAAATAACCGATGCAAAAAAGCAGCAGGTTATTAGAAATCTAAGAATAGGAAATATGAGAATGCACTAGTACTACAAGTATAGAAAAGCAATAAAGGTAAGTAAAATATTATAGAATATATATTAAAAATTGTAGAACATTTTGTACTTAATTATGGAAATGCTTACCTTATAAGCTATACAGAATAATAACCTATGATATGCAATATAGCCTGTGACTCTTATATAACGAGTCCCTCTTGCACATTGTTAATCATCATTTCAATAAGAAGTCTTCTCCCTTATTTAACATGGTATCAAAGCTTCAGTTAGCCTAGGTCGAAACCTAAGAAGCTTCTACCGATAGAAAGCAGCATTACACGATCTATCCCGCCAAATTTTTTCCTTCTTTTTTTGATGACCATCCTAACGAAAGCACTCTTATTTTTAGTATGTTGACACCGTGCCGATTAATAATTACCTATTCATGTGGCAGTGCCTCCTCCGAATCACTAATCATTTTTTCAGAACTTTTTTTAGTAAAGCATATTCCTAAACTTCTTCTTCTTTATATTTTTTTTAAAGGATCAAAATATTGGTATTGATTTGAGTTCCTCCTCTAAACACTGAATTTCTGCTTATCATTTCAGAAAAGTATACTTTTTCTTATTTTTCTTTGTGGTATCCCTCCTTTGAATATTGAATTTTATTGTTCTGAAAAAGTTTTTTTCTCTCATTATTTCTCACTGGACAGAATAGATTTTGTGCTCTAAAAATTGAATTTCTAACTGTTCAGGGAAAGTCTTGCACTCCTCTTTCTTTGGGGTATTAGTTTGAGTAATAAATTCCTCCTTTAGACATCGGATTTCTAGCCACTACTCTAAAAAAACCTCCTTATCTTCCACCTGATGGATTCACAATAAAACTATCAGGTTGTTTGGTATGAAGTTTTTCAATTTTCTTGTGTTTGAATGACTTTAATGTTTTAGAAATATATAACAACAACAATAAACCAGTGTAACCCCACAAGTGGGGTCTGGGGAGGATAGTGAATACGCAGACTAGGCGCGGATCTACTGTAGGCGAAGCGGTGTCTCGTGACATCGCTTCCTCGGAAAATTTTACTAAACATGTATATATAATTAAAATGCAGAAACAGAAACAGGTTAAATATAGTAAAAGTGACACCACTTGACATTTATAGCTATGTGGCACATTTGGTCAAGAGCTGCAACTCTTTAGGGGATGTCACGGGTTCGAAACTAGGCAACTTTCATTTCATGTTTTAAATTTTTTAATGCATCATCTACGAAATAGAAAAAAATGTTTGGTGGACTTTGAACGGCTGACCTATTAGGTGTTACGAGCATTAATCCAACGTGTCAAGAGTCACATGTTAATCTAAGGATAATAAATTATTTGGCTGATATTCCAAGTTGTTCGGCTATTTTTTCTTCCTTTTTACTCCTTTCATTTTCTCTCTCGGCATGAAATTGATTAAGAACGGTTTGTGAAATCAAATGAATGATGAATTTTTTGTGTGATTGTTTGGTTCTTTATAAAAAAACATATTTAATATTATTTTTAATGAGGTTATTTTGATTACATTTCTAATTAAAAATGAAAATTCAACGATAACAGTTGTAGTAATATACATGAGTTGTGTTCTATTAGTATGATTTGAACAATATTTTTTTATATGGTGTTGTTACAAGTGAATTATTATTTGCTCACTATTTAAAATTGTGACATCGCTTACGAAAAATCTAGTGTACGCCGCTAACGCAGATCTTACCCCTACCCCGAGGAGTAGAGAGGTTGTTTCCGAAAGACCCTCGGCTCAAGAAGGCGCACAGAGACATAAATCAGTACCATCACTGGGTTGTACGAAATGACTTCCCTATCAATAGGAGGGAAAACATTTTTCAATATTCTCTTTCAACTCTACCTACACCCCTCACCGCCCTGGTTCCCAACCTCTCACCTACCACTCTGTCGTGCAATTTAAAAAAAAAAAAAAAAAAAAACTAAAAAAACAAAGAGAAGAAGAAAAATAAATAAATAAATTCAACTAAATTAACAAAGTGAAAAAAATAGAATAATTTAAAAATTCAAGTAGATTAACAAAGTAAAAAAAAACAGTAGCACAGGAAAAAAAAAAGGAGAAGAAGATAAACAAATAAATAAATTCAACTAAATTAATAAACTGAAAAAACAAATAGCATAATTTAAAATTCAATTAAATTAACAAAAATGAAACAAAAAGACAAACAAATAAATAAATAAAAGCTGAAGAAGCGAAAGAATACAAGAAGAAAAGAAAAAGAAATCACAACAATAACGATATCACAACAGAGAAACAAGAGAAAAAGGAGAAGGAGAAGGAGAAGGAGAAGGATAAGGATAAGGATAAGGAGAAGGAGGAGAAGAAGGAGAAGGAGGAGGAAGAAGAGCAACAAAAAGTCCCAACCTTAGTTGTAACTCACAGAAGAAAGTCGAATCAATGGTTTTCTTTTTGAAACACTAAAAAGTCCACCTTTTTTAAATAAAAAATAAAAAGCACACTCTTACTTCGCTTCAGTTGTTGCACACGCTTCACGCTTAAGTGGAGAAAGCGCTCACTTCATTAAAGCCGTTTCGCGTTGGTGATCTGAAGCGGACAACCCATCACATCGCTTTGCTTCTCGCTTTAAGTGACGAAGCGCTCGCTTTCCAGTTCCCCAATTCTGCTCCACACTGACCCTCACCCAGAGGCGGAGCCAGAATTTAAAGCTTATGGGTTCAGGATTCTAGATCGTTTACGTTACTGGGTTTTAAATTAACAATTTATACATATTCAATAAATTTTTTAAGACAAATACATGTTTTGGACCAAAGTTGCTGGGTTCAGCCCAACCCGCAAGTGCTATGCTAGCTCCGCCCCTGCCCCCGCCCCCGCCCACCCTTCCGCAGTGTCATAAAAGGCGCACTTAAAGCGCACTTAAGCCCCGAAGCGAGGCACACAACATGTTGAGCGCTTCGTCTTACTTAACGGGCGCTTCAATGTCGTCATTAATGCTCTAAGGCATACTTTTCCGTGTCAATGAGCTTAATCCTGAAGAGGTGATACTAAAGAACTGATATTTTACTTTATCGTATTTTTTTTTTCAATTTCTTTGTTCATATATTTGTTATAGATGCTTATAAGTATTAATCTTAGACTACACATACATATTTGTATTTTTTCTCTGTTTGTGCCTTTCTTCATTAAAGCACATGCTTTATTTGCGTTTTGCGCTTAAAACCCCAATGGACCTTAGAGCCTTTTTGAACTTTTTTCCTTTGATTACACTGCTCTTCCCTACCCCCGGACCACCACTCACTCCTCCCCCCATCCCTCCTCCCAGCCTCGACGCTCGCCTTAGGCCAACCCCTCCCGGCCCACCAACTCCCTCCGCCCCCGACCACCCTTCCGCAGTGTCATAAAAGGCGCACTTAAGCCCCGAAGCGAGGCACACAATATGTTGAGCGCTTCGTCTTACTTAACGGGCGCTTCAATGTCGTCATCAATGCTTTAAGGCACTTTTCCGTGTCAATGAGCTTAATCCTGAAGTGGTGACACTAAAACACTGATATTTTATTTTATCGTATTTTTTTTTTCAATTTCTTTGTCCATATATTTGTTATTGATGCTTATAAGTATTAATCTTGGACTACACATACATATTTGTATTTTTTCTCTGTTTGTGCCTTTCTTCATTAAAGCCCATGCTTTATTTGCATTTTGCGCTTAAAACCTCAATGGACCTTAGAGCTTTTTTGAACTTTTTGCCTTTGATTACACTGCTCTTCCCTACCCTCGGACCACCACTCACTCCTCCCCCCATCCCTCCTCCCAGCCTCGACGCTCGCCTTCGGCCAACCCCTCCCGGCCCACCAACTCCCTTTGCCCCTGCCCCTGCCCCCGCCCACCATTCCGCAGTGTCATAAAAGGCGCACTTAAAGCGCACTTAAGCCCCGAAGCGAGGCACACAACATGTTGAGCGCTCCGTCTTACTTAACGGGCGCTTCAATGTCGTCATCAATGCTCTAAGGCATACTTTTCCGTGTCAATGAGCTTAATCCTGAAGAGTTGACACTAAAGAACTAATATTTTACTTTATCACTTTTTTTTTCAATTTCTTTATCCAGATATTTGTTATTGATGCTTATAAGTATTAATCTTGGACTACACATACATATTTGTATTTTTTTTCTTTGTTTGTGCCTTTCTTCATTAAAGCTCATGCTTTATTTGCGTTTTGCGTTTAAAATCTCAATGGACCTTAGAGCTTTTTTGAACTTTTTGCTTTTGATTACACTGCTCTTCCCTACCCCCGGACCATCACTCACTCCTCCCCACATCCCTCCTCCCAGCCTCGACGCTCGCCTACGGCCAACCCCTCCCGGCCCACTAACTCCCTCCACCACTCTTACGCTCTCTCCTGAACCCTGACCCCTGATACTCTGACGTCGACCCTAGACCCAGACCCTGACCCTTAGCCATCGACACTCGACCCCCCACCCCGAAACCTGGACATTGGACCCCAAACCGACCCCAGACCCCGATCCAAAACCTTGAACCCCGACCCCTAAACCTGCACCCCACAACTCACCCCACACCCTGAACCCGACTTTTGACCCTGATCCTTGACCCCAACCCTCAATCCATAACCCAACCTCCGACCCTCGAAGCTCCCTCCCCCCACCTCCCTTTTTTCCTATAGTGTTTGGTTAGATTATGTGAAAATGCTCTTGGGATAATATTTTGTGCTTACTAACAAAACACCGAAAATTACTTATTTTCCAGGAAATTAAATTTCCGTGTATTTCCTTCATACCAAATGCACTCATCATGACATCATCTAGCTAGTTTTGTCTCACAGCGACAACAAAGAGATAAAAGTCAATCCAGCATACTCGACTTCACAATATGTCAAGATTTATTGAATTTGAATTAGAAGAATAATTGTAGAATATTATATAACATACCGCAAAATGTTATATGTTTTACTACAAAAAGTAGTTTCTACCATATAGAAGAGCTTTGGAAGTAGCTGGTGTGTGTTGTCCTGCCTGCTGACCGACCATCGCCTATTTTAGTCATTTCATATCTAATTTCAAGTATAGGTGTTGCACAACATTAACACATGATGGGCCCGGATGATAGTTGTTGCACATCAGAAGCCCTATTGTGTTCTTAAGATGACAACAGGAATGTGGTTGCTTGGTTTGTATCTAATCATCCTGCTTCCTTTTCTCTTCCAACTGTATTTCATACTCCATTTCCCATGTTCCTCTTATAGCAGGTGACTGTTGCCGGTAACATGTTTGGTGTTTTTTTCAGTAATTTTCTATCATTTTAGTTCTCTGTGCTTCTGAGAGCTTCCTTAACTGGCTTCGATTTTTCCCTTTGCTTTTCCTTTGAATTTCAAAACAAACCCTTTTATGGTAGCCTCTTGATGCTGAAGAGATCTTGATCAGAGTACAAATTCGTGGTGAAACATTTGAAGAAGTAGATCGGGAATGTAAAATTTCTCCATCTACTTTAGTTTTAAAATAAAGACATTCTCAAGAAAAATAGCTTTCTGAAAACTGGGTGTCAATTTGCTCTGTTCGGTGGTTTGCTAAGATTTGACCGGGTTGCAGCTGCTGCTGCTGAGCGCTAGCCGCGACTTCCTTTTTCCCTCTCTGTTCCTGGCTTCCCGTTTCAATTGTTACATTCGTGACCATGTGCCTGTTTGTGGCTTATCTCCCTGTTTCTTTTGTATTTGAGTGAAGCACCTAATGAAGTTATCTCAGTTTATTACTTTGCAGTATATTGAAGGCTGCATAACATATTCCGCATCAACATTACAGCAGGTAAGCCTCAAACGGTGTTGTTCTACTGTAAAAAGTCGATAATGTTTGTTTATCATTCTTGGTAGTAATAAATTGTTATGATCATTTACTTAATTCTAAGGCCTAATACAGTAAGATTGAACAACTTGGTCCATTTATCATTTAATTTATACATAGTAACTTCAATTTTTGTGTGTCCGTGTAGCACTTATATATTTCTCTCCCACTTAATACATGCAGTTATTACCAATCAGTTGTAAAGATATTTTGAGTCAAATGTCCATAGCCACTCTGAAGCATCTTAAAGAAATTAGTATTACCACAATAGTTCACTAGGTCTACCACCAAATTTGGTTAGTACAACTGGTTGAATGCATGATATCTTAATAGAAGATCTAAGGCAGAAGTGAAATTTTTGTATACTTTTTCTGCAAGCAGAGCTATTGGAAACAACCTCTCTACCTTCACTAGGTAAGGGTAAGGTCTGCGTACACACTACCCTCCCCAGACCCCACTTGTGGGAATATACTGGATTTGTTGTTGTTGTTTCTGCAAGCAGAGGCAGAAGTACCAGGGTTGTAGGAAATGAAATCAGCAAAATCCATGGTATCGAAGCTTTGTTCTTTTCATATCTCATCAGGAAGATAGATTATTCTTTTAATAGATATGATTTTCCTTTGCTGGATGTACTTCTCTTTGGGTTAGCCTAAACTAATAAGAGAGTACATATAAATATATTGTTTCACAATAACACATTAAACAATAGAATCTTTATGTGTTATTTGGGAAACAGCAGCTTACTAACCAAACAACCACCATAAATGTGAAATGGGAACCACCAGGTAAAGGCTGTTACAAACTAAACACTGATGGCTCAGGATTGGGCAATCCTGGAGCTGGTGGTATAGGAGTTATTAGGAACTGCAGGCGGGACTGGGCCATTGGCTTTAGGGGTGGCCTTCCTCATGCCACCAATACATTAACTGAACTAACTGCTCTTATGCAGGGGCTAAAATTAGCAGTTGATAGAAGTTCACACCTCTGGAAATAGCCACAGACTCGGTGGAGGTAATCTGAATGCTTAAGCAGTGGAGTGATAATTATAACCCTAATATTAAATAATGCAGGCAGTTGATGCAAAAGCTGGGAAGCTCAATGATCAAGCACACCTATAGGGAGCAAAACAAAGTGGCACATCTAATGGTGAAAGAAGGTGCCAAGAAGTAACTTTTGGAAATCAAACTATGTTGATAATTCATCCGATGTTCGTGAATGAAGTTTTTTGGGCAGCATCCTAGGAACTCGTATGAAAGAGAAATAGTAATTTGTAATAGCTCTAGTATTTTGGCACAATATTTGGTTTTGGGTGGGAATCATAATGATTCCCAAGTTTGCATTAACCAGTACATTTAAAGTATATGTATCCATTCACCCAAAAAAGAAAGAATACACATACTAGAAAATAAGAGCTTACTCATCTGGTTGGTTTATAAATCAATAATAGGTCCGCCTGATAAAACATCTACATTGTTGAATAACTTGCTAGCAAGCCAGTCAAACTTTCTTTACTTTAGTATGCTAATTGAATCACTATGCCAACGTTGTTGCTGGCTCCTTCTTCAATCTCTAAAGCTTTTCTTGTTGCAACCTACCTAGAGGTTTTCATTCTCAGAGGTCACCAGAGGAGAAATATATAAGTTCAGACATAGTATTGACTTTTTGAACACTTTACTCTAACATGCTCACCCAGTTAACTTTCATAATTTGTAAATTAAGTCTCTTTTGTCGTTTTACCTTAGTTAGAGATGCACCAATTAGTCAATGTACAAAGTACAAACACAATAAAAGAAATACAAAAAGAGATTTTCTTTTCTTTTTTTTTTGGGTTTTTTTTATCGGGAACGGAAAAGAATTTTTCTTTAGATGCCTTTTTCTTTTTTTATTATTAATTTTTCTTTAGATGCCTTCTTAAATGCATTGAACTATTTCTGGAGTTAAGGACGTGTATTTACTAACTACGGAGCAGTGTGGCACACCAAAGTGCAATTCTCTTACAAGCTACAAGAGGTTGAATTTTGGCATTCGTGATTCAAAAAATCAGTAGGTATAGTTCAATTTATATGGACTTCTGATGGTAATATCTATTTAAATTTAGTCATTTGTTGTCAAAAATATATAAGCTAATCTAACATAATTATTTAACTATTTCCTCTTATAAATTTTGGTAGGTCGCACTTGACTACATTGGTAAAAGAGGACCTACTGTTGGTTTCACAAGAGAAAGGAGATTTATGTTGGGAACTTCTTGATCTTCTGTTTTTATGCTTTTGTGTTCCTCGATTGCTTAGTAGTACTTGTGCTCTGTATTGCAGGTACACCAAAGAGATCCTCCAAAGGGAAATGGTTCCACATGTTGGTACTAGAGAGTAATGTGAAACTAAGAAGTCCTACTATTTTGACTGAGTCTATGAACCTGAATTTGGAATTTATGAATATAGAATATTCGTTTTTGATTACTCTATATTCAAACAGCAATCGTTCAGCTGAAATATTCCATCTATCAGCATCAATGTTGTTACAAATTTTATATCTCACATTTTGAATATTGATTTCGCCTTAAATTTCTCAAAAGCTTTGTAATTGGTTTTGAGTGCTGATTACCTTTGTAATAAAATATTTATTTTTTAGATGTCAATTCCTATTTCAGAAATCCTTTGATGTCTCTGGGACAAGGTGGGTGTTGCCCCTGCGGAGGACAAGATCCGGCAAGAGAGACTTAGATGGTTTGGACATGTGAGAAGGAGAAGCACAGATGCTCCGGTAAGGAAGTGTGAGAGGTTGGCATTGGAGGGCCTAAGGAGAGGTAGAGGTAGGGGTGTCAATGGATATTTAAACACCGACTAAATTGACCGGAATGTACTGCACCAAACCGATTTTTAAGTTTCTTTTAATAAAATCGATTTTTATATAAATCTATAATCGTACCGTTAATTAGGGTAGGTTTTTACAACAACAACAACAACGACCCAGTAAAATCTCACAAGTGGGGTCTGGGGAGGGTGGTGTATGTGCAGACCTTACCCCTACCCCAAGGGAGTAGAGAGGATGTTTCCGATAGACCCTCGCCCAGGAAGAAGAAAAGAGATAATATATCAATACCATCAACAGAAACCATAGAAATAATAACAACATCATAAGAACCAGAAAAGTTAGGGTAGGTTTCTATTTTATGAAAATAAACCGAAAAAAATACCGAACAATAAATTTATAGTGGAAAATATATTTATATATTAAGTTTAAAAATAATAAAGCATTAAATTTTTCCTTGGACCTTGAAATTATGAGAACGGTTACAAGCCAACAAGTAATTAAACTCAAAATCATAATTCTCAAACCTATTAAGCTACTTCTTTTAAAGGCAGGGGGGGTAAGGTTTGCGTACAATCTACCCTACTCAGACCCCACTTGTGGGACTATACTGGGTATGTTTTTGTTGTATATTCACTAGCAAGACACAAAGTATTCTAGCAACTATGAGTAGTAAACTACAATGTATTGAATATGTTTCCTTATCGTATGACTTAGATTTATCTTTTTGAATCTTTTATCTTCTACAAACTTTATTCTTGAGTTCCAACTTGGTTAATATCTTTCCACTCATGTGATTTATATTTTCTTTATCTTTGCTTAGTTTCTTTCACACTACTATAGAATAGTTGATGGATCTATACTCTGGTCATCTTTCATGTTTTCTTAATTCATCACCCTTTAAACAGTAAAAAATGTCTAGAGAGTTTTGTTAAGTCCTACAAAAGTACGCATGTTATTGCATTATACTAGTGATATTTATAAAATATTGAAAATTAACCGAACCGTACCGATACTGAAGAGAAACTAACATGATTGAGACGATTTCAAAAAGTCTAATTTTGGTTATACATAATAAAATAACAGAAAAAATGATATGGTGCAAATTTTATAAAATAACCGGCCGAACTAAACCATTGACACCCCCTGGGTAGAGGTAGGCCGAAAAAGTATTAGAAAAGTGATTAGACAAGACACGGTGAAACATCAGTGACCGAGGACATGGCCCTTGATAGGAAGGTATAGAGATCGAGGATTGGGGTAGTAGGTTAGATAGCCTAGTGTTTTTCTTGTTCATACCGGTAGTATTAGTACGTACTCCCGTATATTGTTCGTATTCGGTTTTTAATATTACATGTTATTCTTTTCATTTCGGTCATCTTACTGTCTTTTTATTTATGCTGCTTTTCCATATTTCTACGACACACCGGAGTAAGGTTAGTCTGTTAGGATTTAGTCTTAGATTGCTAGTGGTTAGTGTTGAGTTCACACTACTCTTTTGTTCCTCTTAGTGCCGGACTTTATCTACCGGTTATTATTTTGCTTTTTATCTATTTTCCGGTTCGTGTGATGCTGTTATTTTTTCAATGTTTTTTATTGATGGTACTGATATATTGCCTCTTTTCGTCTTCTTGAGCCGAGGGTCTATCGGAAACAACCTCTCTACCCCCTCAGGGTAGGGGTAAGATCTGCGTACACACTACCTTCCCCAGATCCCACTAGTGGGATTTCACTGGGTCGTTGTTGTTGTTGTAGTTGTTGTTTTGTGTTGTTTTTCTTTTCATTACTGTTGTGTTTATGCTTTCCTAAGCCGAGGGTCCATTGGAAACAACCTCTTTATCTCCACAAGGTAAGGGTAAAGTCTGCGTATACGCTACCTCTCATACCCCACTTGGTATGTTGTTGTAAATCCTTTAATTTCTCTCCTAGAAGTAGGAAGGTTCTATTCTAATAGTATATTTATCCTTTTAATAATATTTAGATTTACTGTGTTTTCATGTGCACTGGGCCAACTTATTGAAGAAGTATGGAGTCTCTAAATGTTGATTTTGTAAACTACATTTGGTGACTAATCATGTTTTTTGCAAAATCTTGTTGATATTGTGGCCCTTTAAGACATGATCGCCGAAAGAGGGGGATTGGATGTGGAACTGGAGATGCGAAAGCTATATTAGAATTCATTTTACGGTACAACCATTGTTGAACAAGCAGCACTGCATCAGCAGAGGTTTCAACCTTGGCAGATGCACTGCCAATTGTTCAACAATGGTTATGCTGTCAAGAGAAACTTTCTTACTGCTGGCTCAATTTATTTGTTGCTTATTGCCCTGGCTCTAGTATTCCCTCCCAGGAGAGTCTTGATTCTCCTTTTTTCTTCTTTCAAACTGGATTTAGTAATCAATATCAATTCCAACTAATTTATGAATTCTCTGTCTCTGTGTGTTCACTCAATTCATCATAATTACGCTATATTACATTAGTTGTCAATATACAACTCTCCAACTTTTCCACGTTAAGAACTGGCTATACTTTGTGAAAACCCCCACACGCAGAGCCTATTCTAGTTCTTGATTTTCTATCCACCATCACTCTATAAAATATGCATTTGAATGAGGAGGAGCATAGATACCTGTTGAGTCCCGTGCAGAATTCCTTCCATGGAATCAATCAATTTCCTTCGACCAGCAGGGCTAGTAAGAGCACCTTTAAACTATACAAAGAGACACAAAAGGTGACAAGATAAAAGAAAGAAACACTGTGTACGTAACAAATAGGATAGATCAGCACATGAAGGGAGAAGATGCAAACAAAGTTTGGATATCAACAATGATCAATATACATTGTATAGAAACCTAAGAAAACTATCAGAGAAGCACAAAGTGTGTAAGATGGATTACAAAGTATTCTTTGCAATTTAATTTGTGTTAAGTCAGTAGTGATGCATAAAAAGAGGAATGTATACTCAGAAGTCAGAAAAGCACCATAAGTCTTTCCACTCATCAAGAGAACAAACAATCAACATAACTCACTCACTCACTCGTCAACTACGTCACTACCAGCTAAAGACAACTTTTCAGAAAATAAGAAGAGAGCCACTAAGAAAGACAGAGAAAGAACTAAGCCAATCAGTACTCATTAAACTAAGCCATGGTCCAACAATTTACAGATTTTTAAAGTGTAAGTGTATTATGTAACTAAGGAGTAATATCGACTTATTAAGTGCAGGAAGATAAGTTCCCATTTTAATTCCATAAGCATTTTGTAAAGGAGATTAGAAAGTTTACTGAAGGTCGAAGCAAAAAGAAAGAAACCAATGGTTTAAGCCAAAGACAAGGTTAAAAAGATTTTGCAGAATTGTTGGAGATTAGAAGGAGAAGGAACTTTTCCTTTTCTATTTTGGGGTGATAAAATAAGGGAATGGAAACAGATTGAGCTTTCCAAAAACATGCCGGTTGGATGCTCTAATTGCCAAGTGGGTTATCCTTGGGTGCAAAAGGTAAGGACAGAGGAGAGTGGAGAATGGTTGAGAAAGTGAAAAATAGGTTACTGGATGGCATGAAAGAAACCTACCGAAAGGGGGAAAGGAGACATTGACCAAGAGCACTTTATTCAGCATTTGAACTAAAGGTAAGACTTTAATGATATACAGTACTAAGATAGTACTGTTAGAGATTATCCAGCACACAAACCTACTACATCTTCTTATTGACTATACCGAGAAACATCCAGATAGGCTAGAACAGTTGCAAAGAAACTTTCTGTGAGAGAGACTCGTGTCGGGAGTTAAAAAGAGTTTCACTTGGTCAATTGAACAACAGTTACGGCTCCTATGAAGTGGGGATCTCGGAGTTGGAAATCTGAGGATGTTCAAGAGCACTCAACTAGGTAAATGGATGTAGAGGTAGAGAATGAAAGAAAGCATTGTGGAAAAATATCACTGCTAACAATTATGAGAACAAATGGGATGATGGAGAACAACCACAATATGATGCCTATGGAGTATCTTTATGGAAGGCATTGTGAAAGAGCGAAGAAGGGGCACCACAATTAGCTTTGGCAAGAAAGCTGGAATGTGGGATATGGTCAAAAGTGATGCCTTCCTGGCAACCAATATACTCTACATCGAGCAAGAAGACAACAAAAGTTAACTAGATTTAAAGGAATAAGGAGAAACAATAGTATGGGATTTGAACTTCTGAATAAACAAACATGCAAGACTGAGATATGAAAGAGCTGAATATTTAGGGAAATATCATATAAAACAAAGAATGGCAGTCATGCAAAGTGAAAGGTTTATGGTAAGAGAAAAATAATTGTGTGCTCGGTGTTAACTTTTTCTACAATGACTATTGAAAAAGGAGAAGTGATAAACATACAAGCTCAAATCGCGATGTTAGAGAAGCACAAGTGGAAACCATGCTTTCTACCGCAATGAAGGCTAACTGCGCTCACGAAGGTGCCAATGAATTTGGAGAAGGGCCACAAATTTGAAATGCTTACACTGATTAGCTTTAGTCCGATTAAGACCCAAGAATCTCAAAAAATTTAAGAAGTCCAACAATCCATTCAAGATTTTAGGATTTCTTTTCCTTAAAGATTAGGATTTCTTAGTTCTTGTTTCCTAGTAATTTGATTCTTTGTTTTAGTATGATTATACTTGTAGTTCTAGTCAAACTAAGATTGTTAGTTGGTATTCTATACCTACTAGAATTCTTTTTTCGATTTTAGTTAGGATAGTTTTTTCTTAACTTAAATCTTATTCTAGTTTAATTAAGATTAGTTTTCCTTAATCTCATCAATTTTCCTTATTTTATGGCCGATTTAAAGGGCTCAATAAGCTGAAAACATTGGTGATTGGTTCTCCTAAGCTCATGCTTCAAAACGTGATTTATATTTTGTTTGTTTCTTCTTCCGTTATTCAACGCTCCTTGCAATCTTGCGGGATTGAAGAACGAGTGGGAACGAGTAGTAAAGCTCTTTTCATCTAACATTCTTCTCACGTGAGTTTGAAGAACGCTTTTGCTAGTATTTTGAAAAACTTTAGCAGGGTGCTTTTGTTTTTCTCTCTTCTTGTGTTGAGAGGTCCAAAACCTTGAAAGTACATCAAGAAGCGAGAGTTTCTGCATACCTAATGTGAGAAATAAGGACACGAGAAAATATTATTAACATGCGTAACATAATTGCCTTACATTGAGCCCTATTTATATGCATACTTCACACAAAATATAATATCTATTTCCTAATGTGGGACACTAAGTATATTATTATACTAACTATTTAATACTACTCTTCAAGCCGGTGCATATAAGTTATATGTACCAAGCATGTTACAAATGTAACTAATACCTAAGTTGCTTGGATCCGGGTGTGGGCATCCTATACGAGCACGGATCTGAGTGTCGGATTCGACAAAATAGAGATTTTAAGATTCGGGGTGCGGATCCAGGTATGAATACGGGTGTAGAGATTCGGCTAAAAAAATCAAAATTATAAAAAATTAGAGCCATAAAGAGAAAAAGAAAGCCATTCAAGGTCTAACACCAACTCTCCATCTATATAGCTGTTATTGTCTACCAAAAGTCCGAACTCAGACACAACCCCTTGAATTCTTGGTTTTTCTGAAACACAAAGCAGCAAATATGAGACAAAAGTACTACAATATTGAAGGTATGCCATTTCCCATGTCTTAAATATTTTTTATTTTTAATTTAGAGAATTCAAAATCTCAATTCCCCCCCCCCCCAAAATATTTGTCAATGGACTCGGGTTAAAGTATCTGAAGTTAGTTGTCCGTATCCGGGACGTATCCCGCTCTCGTCCCATGTCGAGACGGGTGCGCACCAAAAACGAAGTGTCCGCACAACTTACACTAATACGAGGACCGATGAGGGATTTGGTGAAAATATCTACAAATTGATCATTTACCTTCACTGATTTTGTAACAGTATCTCCTAAGAGCATCTTTCCCCTAACAACGCGACAGTCAGTCTCAATGTGTTTAATCTTCTCATGGAATAACGTATTTGATGTGTTATGGAGGGCCGCTTGATTATCACACAAATTCCATCCAACAAATTTCGCCAAGTTTCAATTCTCTCCAAACTAGCTCACAAGTTGCTATCGCAATTGCTTAATATTCCGTGTCTACACTAGATTGAACAACCACATTAAGTTTCTTGCTCTTCCAAAACACCAAATTACCTTTACTATACAATATCCAAATGTAGAACATCTATCATAAGGTAACCATACTCAATCAGTGTCTCTGTATCGAACGATTTCCTCATAGCCTCAATCCTCGAAGAGCAATCCTTTACGTGGTGATGATTTTATATATTCGAATAATGCGGATAACTGCATCCCAATGACAGTCGCAAGGAGAGTTCATAAACTGACTTACAATACTCACAAAAAAGGAAATGAAATATCATCTCTGCTAGATAGCTTGTGTAGTATGTTAAGTGTCCCACATTGGAAAATAGATAGTGTGTGTGTATATATATATATAGGGATCAGTGTAGAAATATAGTTTTATATGTATACATCATGTATGCAGGGTTTCCCATAAAATTAATTTCACAAAAGGGATAAAGGTTCTATTTTGCTTTGTACTATACCTGTGAGCTTATGGAATTCAGTAACGATGTTCTTTCCAACAAAATCAACCTATTTCTATTTAAACCATACTATACCTGTGAGCTTATGGAATTCAGTAAAGATGTTTCCTTTAGCATCAATTCTTTTATCTCCAACAATATGTTGTAAGTAGCATAGTATTTATGGGTTTGACAATGCTTGGCCTGCATATTCAGTGTTAACAAAGTGATTGACAAGGAGCTGAAATGTTAGTCATGGTCAAACGATGGTTTAAGTCACTAACTATGCTGGTACCTGGATATCAGTATAAAGTTCTGAAAAACGGAATTCATACCTGCGTCAAAAAAGCTCTGTCAGAAGTATGATGTACCAGGCATATTAAGATAAATCCAACAATACTCATGGCTAATAACAGACACACGAACAAACAAATCTTTTTGAAGTTTATCAATATTTAGTAAAAGAGACAGACCATGGGACGTTGAATAGGATCAATGTAGTGAAGACACCATGTAGACTACAAAATAGCATCTTTTTTTCTTCCGAAAGAAACATTATGCTACATTCTAGAAAGCATAACTAACCAGTAATAAAAAAGCTTGATTCCCGAGATAAAGAAAATTATATGGGAGTGAATATATTTGATGCTCAATTTTCAAGAGAGGTGATGAGGAGACAATTAAAATATGTCATATGATTTATGAATTTCATTTAAGGTAGGTACCCATTGATAAAATGGACCTTGAGCATAACTTAAACCTCAAAAGCTAACTCAAGCGGTGAGAATTGCACATCTTATGAGGAGACTGCAATAGACACTCTTACTGATTGTGGATTCTCGCATGCCTACGACTAAACATCTGGACCATGTAGTAACCTCACTAGGTAGCCCAATGTGGTAACCCAACATCAGAGAGGGGTCTTACTCTAACACCATGTTGAAAAATAGACATTGGGCATAATACGACCCCAAAAGCTAGCTCAAGATTGATGAGGATTGCCCGACCGTATAAGCAAACTATAACTAATATACTTAACCAATGTGGGACTCTAAGAGCATCAAACTAAGTTCAAGAGCTTTCACATTTCTTGGAGAGAGAGAGAGAGTGCCAACGAGCATTCCTATCTGCAGTGAATGAAAACATGAGCACAATTCGCTATCTGCAGTAATCAGTGTGCTTATGGATAAACTCCTACCGGAAATATGATATCATGACATAACGACCTCTGAATTAGATTACTTTCCCTTAAACAACTATGCCAGACTACCTTAATAGTGATTCAAAATGTTTGACATAGATCCAATATCAAAAACTAGGAACTAAACTTCTCATACCTGGATCAACTCAAATAAATAAACAAAAAACAATTTGATGGGCTTTATAACAAGAGTTGTGGTAATTGATATGTGAAACCATCTAATTTTCTACTCTTTGCCCTGGTATCTTTCTTTAACTATAAATATGATGAACAGTTCCGGATCTCCAAAACTAGTGCTCCAGCTAGTTAGTATAATGCATTTGGAACAATTATACAGGTCTCTGATGGCTAGAGTGCAGCTTTTTTTGTTCAACTACAGGATAATATGTTCAAACATCAAAAGTTGGACCAGATGATAGAGGAGAAGATAAATGATCTTGAAATCACAGTGTCAAAATTTCTCATACCTAAGGACAATAATAAATACATGAAGTGAGAAAATGCAGGAGAAGGACGGAACTTGGAACTGTTGGTTTATTTGACTCATGCCGCACTTAAACTTTTTCACATATCTAAAGTGCTCTTTAACTGAAAACAGAAACAAGCAGCGAAAGCAAAGAATCCAATTGTATAAGAAAGTCGTGGTGGCTGGTACAAGTATCATCTTTACAAAACTTTAAGTGATTATTAACCAGTTAACCATCTTCAATGATTAGTTCTAGAAACTTTCCTATCGTAAGGAAATGCCTTATTTTGTTTTTCTAGAATCAAATAGGGAATGCCTTATTGACTAAGTAAGATTTAGAGTGTTCAACTCCCCTCCCGCCACCCTGCCCCTTTTTAAAGCAAAACTGCAGGCGTTTACAACAATGTACTTGCCTCCTATTGGTTTTTAAGAATAGTGAGAAACTTCAGTAGTTTTATTGGAGCAGCAGAGTCAAAATTTGAGTTTTAAGACACATTTATATAGGGAACGAATGATTCCAGACAACATAACATTTGACTCTATGCTCCCAAAGTATATGCAAGTTTTCCTCATCTCTTTTCCTATTAATGTTTTTAGGAAATAAGGTACTAGAAGGAACATTAATACATTAAGAAAAGGAATTGACATGAGCAATGAAAAAAAAGATGAGGAAAGAATTCTTGATACTTCCAGTAGTAAGCAATGAATGCACTAAATTTGAAATCAACCATATTCAAGGGTGTCCATTGCAGTTATCAAGGGCGAAAAGCGCAAAAAAACTCTAAGGTTCTCTGGGCTTTAAGCGCAAAGCACTAATAAAGTGTAGGTTTTAATGAAGAAAGGCGCAATGGAGGAAAAATAAAAAGATGCATGTGTAGTCCTAGACTAATAAGTATAAGCATAAATAACATATGTATGGACAAAGAAAATGAAATAGATAACGATAAAGTTATCAATTGTTTAGTGTCACCTCTTCAAGATTATGCTCATTTGCATGGCGAAGTATGCATTAGAGCATTGATGACGACACTGAAGCGCCCGCTAAGGGAGGCGAAGCGCTCAACATGTTTTGTGCCTCGCTTCAAAGTGCGCCTTTGACAATAGTGCATTGCTCTTGCTTATACAATATATCAGAAGACAACTGAAGTTGAACATTACCTAAATAATCAAGAAGCTAAAAAGACCATTGAACATAATCCATCAGAATACATCTACACCCTACAAGCTAATTTGCTCTTATGCAGTTTTCATCTCCAAAATCATCAGGAGGGATGCTGGAGAATCAGATCCCACCTCCTGCTCAGCTACTTCACAAAAGTAAAACTCTGAGACGTTTATAAATCTCAAACAGAAAATCCTCTATTAAATTTTGTACACAGGTCCACTTTCACTTAAGAAAGTTGAACCATTTATAAAATAGTAAGGCAGCTATCACAGAAATTTACATTAACAAACTAAAACCAAGATAAACAGCAGGTGAAAAGCCAATCCAGGGTTTTCTAAATCAATACCATAATCGATTGCTTCTATCCATATCGCAGCTAAATGCTACTCTATCAATATCGCAGCTAAAAGCTATTCCATTAATTCTTGAAAGCAAAAACCTCTTCACAGATTTAAGAGCTTACCAGATTTGGGCTATGATGAAACGAGGTTTCATTGATAAATGATGAAACTCTTTAAAGAGTTCAAGTACCTTTAGATAAGGTTAGACTCCCACATAATCTTTAGCTTGAATTTGCTCCGGATAAAAGTTTTCAAAGAGCTAGAGTTTACTTGGTTTGTAAGTCAATAAAACAGTTCTACACCAACGCAACATGCACGGCTCCTTATATTTCTTTTTCTTGTTAAGGAAAAAATAAACATTTTTTAGAAAGCCTGACTCCTTATATTTCTGAGCACACTAAAAAGGAATTTCTAATTTCAACAGGGAGGAAAAGTTTTTTGCACAAAAGGGAAAAGCAGTAATAGAGGAACGTACTGAATGAGTTCAGCTTGTGATGGCACATACTCGAGCAGCCGTTTCAGTGACAGAGTTGACCGCAGCTTAGCTGCAAGTTCCTATCAAAGATTAACAGTAAATCTTACCTTAAGTACAAAGATGCTGTAAGCTTTTAATCTTACTTTATGAAAAAGAAGATGATGTAAATTTAAATAGAAAGATGCCTCCCATGTAAATTGAAAGGTGAAGCTACAAGGACAGACAGAATAACTGCATATCACACAGTTGCATATCAAGGACACTATCATACTTGAATTAGCAATCCTGATCCAACAATGTCTTTCGGATTTGATGTTTTAGGTTCTAAAAGCACCGGTTCTGGAAATTCAAGTTTGATGGTTACTTCGGAACCAAGTTCAAACTACTTAGCCTGGGCTTCTTCTGTTGAGCTGTGGTGCAAGGGTCAAGATGCTCAAGATCACCTAACCAAGAAGGCTAGTGATAGAGATGGAAAGGCCAAAGCACTCTGGGAGAAAATTGATGCTGGATTATGTCCTTTGTTTCGTCCATTCCAGACATGTTATTCAGTTTGATAGAAGGCTCGTACTTTATACACTAATGACATATCTCGTTTTTATGATATAACATCTCGGATGAAAAACTTAAAGAAACGGGAATTGGACACATCGACCTACTTGGGATAGGTACAGGCAGTTACAGAGGAATTTGAGAAGTTGATGCCAGTCACTGCTAGTGTTGAAAAATAACAGGAGCAAAAAAGATGTTTCTAGCTCTTACACTTTCTAGACTTCCTAATGACCTAGACTCTGTGCGTGACCAAATTTTGGCTAGTCCTTTTGTTCCTATATACCTACAGTTGATGAACTATTCTCTCGATTGCTTCGTCTTGCTATGCCACCCATTCACACAGCGGTCTCACCACAAACTGTTGACTCATTTATTCTCGTACTCAGATGGTGTAAAATCGGACATTTCGAACTATGGAGAATAGACGAGGAGGTTGTTTTGGAAAATCTCGACCCAAGTGTTCTTATTTTAATAAGCTTGTATACACTCGTGCGGTATGTTACTCTTTGCATGGTCGACCACCTAAAAATGTTCATATTGCTCAAACCGAGACTGCAGGTAACCAGGGGTTTTTATTATCTGAAGGCAGTTTTCTGAGAGCGCGAAGCGCAAAAAGCGACAGGGGCTCGCCACGCTTCAAAAGCGAAGCGCACGCTTCATTGAAGTGAAGCGCAATTCTTAAAATACATACATACATACATATATATATATATATGATTAATTTATAAACTTAAATACACATTAAAAAAATCAAATAAACTAAAATATAACATATATATATATATATATATATAAATATATAATAATTAATTTTCTAAACTGAAATACATTTTAAAATTAATCAAACTGAAAATATAACATATATATAATAATTAATTTTATAAACTGAAATACACATTAAAAAAATCAAATAAACTAAAATATAACATATATATATATATATATATATATATATATATATATATATATAAATTAATTTTCTAAACTGAAATACATATAAAATTAATCAAATAAGCTAAAAATATAACATATATAAAATAACTAATTTTATAAACTGAAATACACATTGAAAAATCAAATAAACTGAACAATATAACACATATATATAATAAGTAATTTTATAAACTAAAATACATATTAAAATTAAGAAGAATAAAGGGGGGGGGGGGAAGAAAAAAGCGCCTACCTTAGTTGTGCAGATGCTGGACGAGAAAAAGTGAAAAAGAGAAGCGAAGAAGAAGAAGGAAGGAAGAATGAAAAAGAAAGAAAAAAAGAGCAGACGCTGGACGGGAACAAGAAGAAGAAAGAAAAAAATGAGAAGAAGAAAAATTACCTGGAAACCCTAGTTTTGTCGATGAAGAAGAGAGAAAGGATCTCTGTTTTGTCGAGCAATTATAGAAGCGAGCTTAGGGGTCTGTTTTGTATAATTTACAAACAGACCCAACCTTTTTTTAAAAAAAAAAAAAGGGTCCAACTGCGATTTTTTAACAGAAGCGATCGCTTTATCGCTTTTGTCGCTTTGTCGATCTGTCCACTGAAGCGTGCGCTTCACACGGTCGAGTCGCCTCTCTATGGGAAAAGCGATGCCTTGTCGCTTCGCGCTTAAAGCGACGAAGCGATCGCTTTTCCAAACACTGTCTGAAGGGGAATATAATGAGTTCTTTCAGTATCGTGCAAGTAAGCAGACACCTCCAAGACTAGCCTTTGTTGATCAGACTGATACTTCTATTGCAGGTAATTCATTTGCTTGTGTTTCCCAGTCTACTACTCTTGGACCGTAGGTCATGGACTCAGGCGCCTCTGAATATATTTTTGGTAATAGGTAACTTTTGTCAAATATTGTTTATTCACGGTAATTATATAAATAACCCTAGTCTCACATGAAATAGGAGTAGAATATGTATTGTGTATAGTTATAAATAGGGCTATTGTATAACAATTAACAGAATATCAATAAAAGATTTTTCTCCGTGCATTCTCACATGGTATCAGAGCATTAATGAGAAATTTATCGATGTGCATCGCTCAAGCGACTTCTGGGAAGAAAGACCTCATCGCCGTGCAATTTTCCGGCGACTTAAGAGGTTGTCCGCTACAAAATCCTTTTTCCTTGGTCTTGTGCAAAATCCAACACCACCACAAGGTCCCTAAGACAGATGACCAAACCCTAGAAAAAATCTCCGGCGAAGGCCCCACTATGCGCTCTCATGCGCCGGCCAGAGAAAATTTTCCAGCAACGCGTCTGTCACACGCGCCGGCGCGTAAGCTTATTTTCGGCCATTTTTGGGCCGAGCTTCTTCAGGACAGCTGGATCACGAGGCTTTTCCGAGCCTACCCATCAAGGTTACACTAGATTCCGACGACTTTTCTATTTTCTCAGTGTTTTTCAGTGAACAGTAACAATGAACAATGAAAAGTGAACAGTAGTTTCTCTTATACTTTGGGAGTCGGCTAGGGCTCACGGAAGTTGTTAGAATTTTGGTCGTAACAAAATGGGAACCGATACTTTGAATGGTTGGATGGTTTCTTTACCGGATAATATTGAGTTCCTTCGCTACAAAGCATGTAGCACACATATTCTGAGATAGCTTTTGTTGTTCAAACAAGTAATAGCGTGACTTGTGTCTCCCAATCTTCATCCTCCAAGTCTTGGGTCATTGATTCAAGTGCATCTGATGATATCTCTGGTAATAAATCTCTTTTCACTACTATTTTATGTTCTCAATTTTTTCCAACAGTCACAATGGCCAACGGGTCTCAAACCATGGCAACTGGAATAGGTCAAGCAAGTCTACTTCTTTCCTTACCTTTAGATTCGATTCTTTATGTTACCGGCAACCCTTTTAATCTCATAGCCGTTAGTCGCTTGGCCAAATCACTTAAATGCTCGATTTTATTTTTGATGACTTTATTTTTATACAGGAACGCAGTGTGGGGCGGATCATTGGTACCAAGCGTGAATCAAATGGACGTTATTACCTTATCCTTGAAAAATCACATGGACTCATATCTTATCTTCCTTCAACAACTCGTCCTATTACTGATTCACCAGATTTATTATATAAACGGTTGGGACATCCCAGTTTGTCAAAACTTCAGAAAATGGTACATGGTTTATCTCACTTGTCCACTAGAGTATGAGCCATGTCAGCTCGGTAAGCATACTCGCTCCCATTTCCCTCCGCGTCTTGAAAATCGAGCAATTACCTTTCGCTTTAATCCATTCAGATGTTTGGGGTCTTAGTCGGGTCAGTTCTACCTTGGGATTCCGCTACTTTGTTAGTTTCATTGATGATTATTCCAGGTGCACTTGGATATTTTTTATGAAAAATCGATCTGGGTTATTTTCTATTTTCAGTCCTTCCACACTGAAATTCAAAATCAATTTGGGGTTTCAATTAGCATATTTCGTAGTGATAAAGCCCTAGAGTATTTGTCTTCCCTATTTCAGCATTTTATGAACTCTCATAGGATTATTCATCAAACGTCTTGTCATACACATCTCAACAAAATGGGATAGCTGAAAGAAAGAATAGACATCTTATTGAAACTGCTCGTACCTTGCTCATACAATCTCATGTTCCATTGCGCTTTTGGGGGATGCAGTTCTTACGTTTTGTTTTCTTATTAATCGTATGCCATCCTCAGCTATCCAGAATCAAGTTCCATTCTTTGTCTTGTTTTCCCATTCACTTTTGTTCTCTCTTCCACCCGTGTCTTTGGGAGCACGTGTTTTGTTCATAAGCTTACTCCAGGAAAAGATAAGTTAGCTCCACGTGCTCTTAAGTGCGTATATCTGGCTTATTCGAGAACGTAAAAGGAATATCGATGCTATGCACCTAACCTCCAGTGATACTTTATGTTTGTTGATGTTACCTTCTTTGAAAGCCAATCATACTTCACAAGTCGAGGTAATTACTTAGATATTTCTGAGGTGCTACCAATTTCATCTTTTGGAGATTCAGTCACTATCTCCCATTCATCTTCCTCTACAGCTCCAGCTCCACCGCCTACAACTTCAGTTCTAGCCCCACCACCTATAGCTCTAGTTCCTTCACCTAATCTAATTCAACCTTCTACAGCTCCACCACTCCTGACTTGTCATCATCGTCCGCGCCCAGCATCAGACCCGGCTGATTCATGTCTTGCACCTAACTCGACTCCTACTACGGACGTGTTCCCTTCTAGTCAAATGATTACACTTCGGAAAGGTATACGGTCCATATTTAATCTTAATCCCCATTATGTCGGTTTACGTTACCATCGTCTATCATCACCCCATTATGCGTTTGTATTAACTTTGTCCTCTGTCTCCATCCCTAAATCTACAGGTGAAGCACTGTCTCATCCAATATAGCGACAGGCTATGATTGACGAGATGTCTACTTTAATGGTATTTAGGAGCTTGTTCCTCTTCATCCGGGTAAATCTACTATTGGTTGTCGCTAGATGTGTGCAGTCAAAGTTGGTCCACATGGTCAAGTTGATCGACTTAAGGCTCGTCTTGTTGCCAAAGGATATACTCAGATATTTGGGCTCAATCACAGTGATACTTTTTCTCGCGTGGCTAAAATAGCATCAGTCCGCCTTTTTTCTATCAATGGTTGTTGTTTGCCATTGGCCTCTCTGTCAGTTGGACATTAAGAATGTTTTCCTTGACGGTGATCCTAAGGATGAGGTTTATATGGAGCAACCACTTGGTTTTGTTGCTCAGAGGGAGTCTAGTGGTGTTGTATGTCAGTTGTGTCGGTCCCTCTATGGTCTAAAGCAATCTCCTCGAGCTTAGTTTGGTAATTTCAATACAGTTATTCAGGAGTTTGGCATGACTCGTAGAGAAGCTGATCACTCTGTGTTTTATCGGCATTCTGCTTCAAATCTATGCATTTATCTGGTGATTTATGTTGATGATATTGTTATTACCGGCAATGATCAAGATGGTATTACTCAATTGAAACAACATCTCTTTCAGCACTTTTAGACTAAGGATCTGGGCAGATTAAAGTAATTTTTGGGCATTGAGGTTGCTCAATCTAGCGCAGGTATTGTAATCTCGCAACGGAAATATGCGTTACACATTCTTAAGGAGACAGGAATGATAGGTTGTAGACCTGTTGACACTCCTATGGATCCGAATTCTAAACTTCTGCCAAGACGGGGGGAGCCGCATAGCGATCCTGCAAGATATAGGGGATGATTGGTAAATTAAATTACCTCATAATGACTAGACCTGATATTTCCTTTTATATGAGTGTGGTGAGCCAATTTATGGATTCTCCCTATGATAGTCATTGGGATACAGTTGTCCGCATTCTTCGATATATAAAATCAGCTCCAGGCAAAGGATTATTGTTTGAAGATCGAGGCCATGAGCAAATTGTTGGATACTCAGATGTTGACTGGGCAGGATCACCTTCTGATAGACGTTCTACATCTGGATATTGTGTTTTAGTAGGAGGTAATTTAGTGTCTTGGAAGAGCAAGAAACAGAGTGTGGTTGCTCGGTCTAGTGTAGAAGCAGAATATCGAGTAATGGCTGTGGCAACAGGTGAGCTAGTTTGGATCAAACATTTGCTCAAGGAGTTGAAATTTAGTGAGATCAGCAAGATGTAACTTGTGTGTGATAATCAAGCTGCTCTTCATATTGCATTAAATCCGATGTTACATGAGAGAACTAAACACATTGAGAATTAACTGTCACTTCGTCAGGGAAACGATACTCTCAGGAGATATTGCTATAAAGTTTGTGAAGTCGAATGCTCAGCTTGCAGATATTTTCACCAAGTCCCTCACTGGTCCTAGTATTAGTTATATATGTAACAAACTCGGTACATATGATTTGTATGCACCAGCTAGAGGATGAGTGTTAGATAGTTATATAAATAACCCTAGTCCCACATGGAATAGGAGTAGAATATGCATTGTGTATAGTTATAAATAGGGCTATTGTATAACACTTAATATAATAGAATATCAATAATGGATTTTTCTCCCGTGCATTCTCACAACAGTCTCTTCCCAATGTTATTTTAGCCAATGGAGTCCAAATAAAAGCAAAAGGAGTTGAACAAGTTAATCCTCTATCCTCTGTCACTTTAGATGATGTCCCTGGATGTCCTTTTAATCTTGCATCTTATAGTCGTTTGACTTGTGCCCTCCATTGTGGTATATATTTTATTGATGATTCTTTTGTTAAGCAAGATCGCAATGGAGATGCCTATTCTTTCTCTGTGCCTTAATCAAGTAACAAGCTGTAAGAACTGTATTGCCCCAATAATCAAGTTGTTCTTCATATTGCAACAAATTCGGTGTTCCGTGAGAGGAATAAACACATTGAGATTGACTGTCATTTTGTCAGAGAAAAGATACTCTCAGGAGATATTATTACAAAGTTTGTAAACTCGTATGATCAGCTTGCAGATGTTTTCACCAACACCAAGTCCCTTACTAGTTCTCGTATTAATTACACCTGTAACAAGCTCAGTCCATATGATTTATATGCATCAGCTTAAGAGGAAGCATTACATAGTTAGTAATATTAGATAGTTAATAATATTTGTAGTGTCCCACATCGGGGAATAAATATTTGGTATTATGTAATTACTATATATAAATAGGGCATTGTAAAACACTTTAATGATAATTAATGAGACTTTTCCGTGTTGTACAACTCACATGACCTTCGGCTATCTAACAAATAGTCCAAGTTTGTTGTCGACTTTTCCTGGATGATTGAAAACTTGACAGACAAAAGCAATTAATACCCAGAGCTGTCCACTTGACATTATTTTTCTAAAAGTTGAAAAGAAAGAAAATGCATCAAGATCGGGTTTATCTTGAGGGATGCAAGAAGTGTAGAAGAAGAAACCAAGATCCATGTTATAGATAAGGCCTTATGCCTAGGAATACTAAAGCTTTATGATACATACCAGAACTAAAGAAATATCTTGCAAGCCTTTAGTTCTCTTTTTTCTTTAGGGAGTATATATTTTTCCTATCATAGGGAAATAACTATGCATTTAACTCTCAAATTGGCATCATTCAAAGAGACAGTAAAAGTTAGGGTGTTGTAGTAGGCGTTTGGCCATGAATTTCAAAATAAATTTTTAAATTTGGAATTTCACTAAAATTTGAATTGAAGATAAAGTTGTGTTTGGTTATAATTTTTGCAACATATTTGAATGTCTTTTTTTGCAAAACAATGAAATATAATTTATACCCCATAACTTGTAAAAAATATCAAAACCATCCCAATTTAATTATACTACTTGAAATAAACAATCAAACATGCTATTGTTTAGCAACATGGTAGTCGTCACAAGAAAAGGGTTCATTATCCGCTGCAGAAGCTTCATCTGATAGTTGAGGAGAAACACGTGGGTAGTTATAGGTTAATAATTGATGGGGTCATTTTATAAATTTTAAAAGTATAGGGTAAATTTGTAAAATTAAAAACTAGTGAAAATACATCTTCAATTGAAAAACTGGTAAGAACCAGTTTTTCAAATTTGAAAATGCATTTTCAAGTGAAATTGGAAAAATTGGTAAGATATGGATAACCAAACATTGTTTTCAAAAAAAAAAAATTGGAAAAAAGCAAAAAAATTGCATGTCCAAACGGGCTCGTAGTATTCTACTAAGGACTTTTGCAGAATGCAAAGTTATTAGTGGACATCCACATATATGTTGACCGGAGATATGAAAAGAGAAAAATCTTCGCATTTTTAGATGACTTTATCTTCTTGATTTCACTAGACAATTTCTATCATCCTTTTTTTGTCTTTATTGATCATTTACTGTTGATCAATGACCGCAAGGAACACATGGCCTAACTATACTTCATATGCATCCAAAGCAAGATTTGGTCCCTATTTTTTTCAATCCCTTAAAATTTCCAGATTACTAAATACCAACTCTTATACTCATACTAACGAAAGTGGAATTTTGAAGGAAGGCAATGAGAATATAGATTTCCACTCACCTACTTAAGAGAAACTTAAAAACCTTGAGCCATAAAATTTGACTTTTAGCTGGATCTTCATCAGATTAACTGAAACACTTATACGTTGAATCCACATTTATCCTCTACAATTACCACTGACTTCAAGCTTTTGATGGATTTCAAATTAGTCCAATTTGGAGGTGATTTCACTAGTTTTTTTTTCTGACATGTGATTTCACTTGTGTGAAACAGTTAAAAAGAATTCTTTTTCACAAACATGCATGTAATTTAAAGCTTATAATCAGTTGAAAACTGCAAATAACACCAGGCTATAGAAGACAAATGTCAAAAGCATACTTTTAATACCACTAATGATCTTCAATTCCTACCATAACCATCAAGGCTAGCACCGAGAATTTATACCCCCAAGATCGTACTTCCATCTTAGATTACTTTTTTTGAGCCAAAACTACCTTAGATTCTTGGTGTTTCTAGACATCCGCTCTAAACAAGTGTGGATTTATCACTTCCTTTTTGGGGGTAAAGCACAATTTAGTAATTACAATATCAGACCTGATCAACTAGTAATTCTTCTTTTTTTAATAACCTTATCAACTAGATTCTTCAAATTCGAGTAACAACTAATATCTCCAAACACAAAATGGAAAGGGGCATACTAATGTAGCAGTGACATACAGAAGACTCACAAAGCAACAAGCCAAGACCACAAAATATTGACTAAATAAAAAAGTTGATTTAATTCAGGGTCCATCAAATTCTTTATAACTCCGGTAAAACTGAAGCAACATCTAGGTATGCGTAATGAACATCCAAGCCGCACAAACAAAGAATAAACTTTTGTCTGTAGCATATCAGAGAAAAGCTCTCAAATTGGTCAGCCACGAGAATTAGAAGGACTCAACTCAAAAGCTTGATTATTCTCTCAAGTTTGGTGGGAATTTAGAGTAATCTACAAGAGTTTAAAATATGGCAAGTATAAATTACGAATCAAATCATAATCAAATTCCAAATAAAATCAATTTCCAATTAATAGTAACTCTCATACAGTCTTACCACTCCTCAAGTTGGAGCATACATATCATAAAATCCAAGCTTGTTACAAATGTATTGAATCCAAGGTCCTCTAAGGATTTGTTAGGAACACCCGCTAGCTTGTCTTCCAGCTGACAAAGGTTGTCGCTATGCATTCGGGGTCAATCCATATGCCCCACAAGTTCTTACATATACTTAAACTCATTTCATTAATTAAAATGAGCCAATTGCTTGATGTTTATTGTTAATAATTGAGTATGACGATTGAATATTGAAGCAGATGTTGATTTGGGTGGTGGAAGTGAGTTGGAGGTGACATGGGTGAATATCATAGCAAAAAGGAAACTTATAAAATTTAAATGTTGGATCAGCTACAGGTCGATCACGCTACCGCGTGAAGGCCATAGGTGGGTCACGCTATAGTGTATCCGCATGACCAACCTCGTGGAACATGATCTAGGATGAGGGAGTTCACAAGGCGAGGCAACACACTTGAAGGCCACTGAGTGGCCAGTGCATGAAGCCCATGTGGTAGGCTGACCAAGTCATGAATGGCGAGGCCACACGATGTGAAGAAGAGACTTTAATCATGCGATAGCACCATAGCTAACTGGTATCAGGCCTTAGCACTATAAAAGCTGAGAGTCGGTTTTGTTCCCAATTCTCGAAGTTTTGAACAAGGACGCAACTTCAATAAAGAATTTTCCCCAAGACTTGATCCAACCAAAAAGGTGAGATCATTAAGTCATTTGGATTATTTAATGCACATTAATGTGAATCTCAGCCTCCAAAAACATATGATTTTGCCTAGAAACCCAAATTCCACAAACTTTCTTCAAAAATTAAGAAGTTGGGATTTTGCTACTTTGAGGTAATTTGCGCTTTCTTGGGCTTGTTGTATGAGCTATAATAATATAGGTAGATGATATATGGTAGAGTTTGGTCATTGTTCAAAGGTTGAGATGATACTCACTTGGGGGATTTACGGAGGCTGTTATGATGTAATGTTGAATCCAAATAGTGGTTTGGTGCATTAAATGGTATTGAATAATCATAAATGGTATTAATGACCTCAAGGCAGGATGGGAATAGAATGGTTGAATCAAGACCTCACCCTAGGTTATGGTTGGATGGCCTAGAGCCAAATTCCAATAGTTGACTTGGATTCCTTAATCGTTGAATGGCAGGAGTAGAGAGATTAGAGAGGTTTCAACTCAAAAGTTTGATTATTCCTTTGACCTTGGCTGGGAATATATAGCAAGTACAAGCTCTTACAGTATGGTAAGTGTGTAATTACAAATAACAACAACAACAACATACTCAGTATAATCCCACGGGTAGGGTCCGGGGAGTATAGTGAGTACCCAGACTTTACCCCTAGCCGGAGGTAGAGAGGTTGTTTCCGATAGACCCTCGGCTCAAGAAAAGGTGGAAAGGATAAGTGTGTAATTACAAATAAATCAGTCAAATCAATCCTAACTAACGGTAAATCTTGTACAACCTTAACAAACCAAACTCATCTAATTTTTATTTTAATATAGCAAATAACATCTCATTGAATCACACGAAGTTGGAGTTGAAACTACAAAACTCGGCTAATTATTTGAAACTAGGTTTAGATAACAATAGTATCATCGAAAATAACGAAACATAAATCCACATGATAGGATACAACCTTTACGTCAGAAGCTTAAACTCAATACAGGAAAGCGTGTTCTTACCCTCTTTGCAGAATGAAGCTTCTCAGTGGAATCCCTAAAAGTATGGTCCAAAAGGTTTCCCTCTTTGCCTCTTTGCAGTAGTTGGTCAAACTCATCAACCTTAGTTTGCAATGTAGCATGTTCACATTGGAGTTCAGATTCTTGTGCCTAAAAGAGTCCATTGGTCATATGCACATTTTAACCATGGCAGAATGTTTTAAACTGAAGCAACAAATCATGGCCCACCTTCGACGATAGGATCCTGTGAGCAGTGGGATCACGCTCAATTCTTTCTTGTACAAGCTTTAGATTATCATCCTTTTTCTGATTCCAAACAAATCCCGGTATTTATTAATTGCAGATTGATAAACATGACCGAAATTCAAAAATCAAATCCGATAGAGCAGCTTCTTACCACTTCTTCCATTATATTATTATTATACAGTTACTCTTTCTGAATATTCCAATGGTACCTCCTGCAAATTGCATACAACAGCCATTGGGACTCAAAAGTAAGATTATTTCGTAATCAAACGCTAAATCAAGGAGATCAATAGAATGGTGATGGGATTACTTACCCGTCTCTCTCTCTCTTGCAAAACTCTCTTCTTTCTATGTCGAGACGGGTTTATCTCCGAAAAACACGAAGAGACGGGTTAATAATAAACAAAATTTAATATCTGTTAGAAATAATTTGACAGAATATTAATATTATAATAATTTAATATATCATATTATTTTTTAAAATATAGTTTTATTTATTATTTAATATAGTATATAGAAATATAACAAAAGCTATACAAAATCAAAGGATACATATTATATAGTAATCAAATAAATTATTTGTTCCCTATTTATTTTTTATAGTACTAAATTAGCAAGTACTACTTAGTACTATGCATTTACTAATATGACTTGTTATTAACTTATTAATTGGCTTAATATTTTGATACTACTTCTCTTTTAATATAATATAGATATAAATTTTCTTACTCTCGAAACTTTTTTTTTAAGTTTTGTTATACTATTCAAAATTCTTCGATTGTCTAATTTATCTATAATTTTCTTGAGAGTTATTTATTTATCTGTTATTTATTAATTAGTTCAAAATATAAATATCATAAAATTATCTTTATCCCCCTCTTTTCATACATTCTTTTCTACTGTAATATTTAATTAGTTTTTTTATTTTGTATTTTACTGAAAATTTACATAATGTACTTTTTTTTTAAATTATAATTTTAAATTCATCAAAATAAACTATAAAGAGATAAGCCTTTTATTATTTTCATAAAAAATATACCAATAATTTTAATAATATTAGTTTGTGCTATATATAATATACTTATCTTATATATAATATCCTAATAGTATCTTTATATTTTTATATTTTTAATTATGAAATTATGAGTTCTATTTTAACTAAAATTTCTTACATGAGAAATTTAATTAGTATATATATTTTTACACTATCACTTGATTTTTTTTAGTATTCTTACTTTATAACTATTTGTTTATTATGATTTTATTTATGTGTATATGTACATCTTTTCTCATCATAATTCTAATTATAAGTCTTTTATTTTTATATTTTCCCATAAATTTATAGTTTATTTCTTTTTTTGTTTCTTACTTATCTAATAGTATTATCCATTACCTAATATTAATAAATTGACATACGAATTTTTTATAAATTACCAGTACAATGAATATAATTTTGTATTACTTTTGAAATATAACTTGACTTTATCATGCATGACTTTCTCAAATTATGTTAAAATTTATCAATAATACTTTCGAGTATTATTTATTTACTTAATTTTATCAAATAAATTTAAAAATGTGGATAGAATCACATTATATCTATTCTCCTCTTTATATACTATTAGTTTTTGTTATAAAATATTTTAATTTTTTTATTTAGTGATTATCCGTAATACGAATATTATTATATTATTTTTCTAATGGATGGTATTGAATTAGTTCAAAGGTTAAACAGAGAAGTTCTTTTGTTATGTATCATAAATCTACTATTAAAATTATTATTTTTGTATAATTTTTAATAAAAAATTAAATTGAATTCTTCTTCCTTTTTGTACTTAATGTGAAATTTTAATTTTTTTATTAAAACTATTAAAGAATAAGTTAAATTATATCTTTATAAAGCTAGAAAGGGTTTTATTAAATCAAAAAATCCTCAGGCCTGCTATAAATGTGGACGAATAGACCATTATGCCAAGGATTGCAAGATCAAGGATAAAATCAAAGACCTTGATTTAGATGATAATATCAAAGATTCTTTTTCAAAAATATTTGAAAATGATGTTGTTGCAAGAACAGGCAAAAATCTGAATATCATGCTCACCCAAAATAATTATACTAATATGTATATTAGTATTTTGGGTGAACAGGTTATTAAGATCCATGAAAAATTGGATAAGCTTATAGCTGAGGTAAACCAAGAGGTAACAAATATTGACGAAAGAGAATTAAGCCCCTTCCAACGGGTTACCACGAAGCTCCAAATGAAAAAAGGAGCTATATCCAAGGAAGAGATCTTCGCTTCATATTTCGAGGAAATAAAGAAAGATTTAGCAAAAAATTTCGAAACAGAAATTGGGGATGATATATCAATGACCTCCATTGGAAATACTTCAGATGAAGAAGTATGTGCAGCAAGTGAAGCACAAAGCAACTTGGTGTTAATAAAAATACAGATAGGGCAATTGCTAAAATGATTATAGCCGGATTTACTGGTCAGCTAAAAGGCTGGTGGGATAATTATCTCACTCATGACCAACGTTTTCAAATAATGAGCGCGACCAAGACTGAAGAAGAAAAGACTGTCCAAAACTCAGTCTATTCTTTAGTTATGAATATCATCGAACACTTCTCTTCTCTAGAAGATGGTCTGATAATAGTGAGACCAAGGACTTCTTTGCATAATTTCAGATAATCGGAGTTCATCTAACAAGGACGAGCCTTGGTAGGGATATTATCCTCAGAAAAATCTTCTTTATAAGGAAGACTTATGATATGCTTTTTTCTGCTCCAAAATTGATTTGGATGGTCACCACAAATAGAAGCAGAAAAATGGTTTTTGAGAAAATTAATTTTTTCTATTAATTTGGGATTTTTTAAATCCTGTCCCAATAGTAAGAGAACAAATCTCATTTTTCAAAAGTTCAATGTGATGGACTTTTGAAGAAATATTATTAGAGATAATGTCATTCAAAATCTTTGGATTGGCTGAGTTATAAACTCAAAAGTGATTCCTCTTCTATTGTAAGTTCCAGTAAAACTTTTTGTATCCCAATGTGTAAAAGGAATCAACTTATAGAAAAATGGGACACCTAGTATTAAGTCCCGATCAATATCTTTTACCAAAATAAAACTTTCAGGAATACAAACATTATGTTGGCAAATATAAGCCCTAGGTAATTTATATGAAATACCCATTTGAACACTACTAGCATTTTTTAAATGATGAGTGATTTTATAAAAATATCTGGAGAGTATTACTCCTTGTTTTATACAACTTAAATCTGCTCCACTATCAAATAGAGTAGTAATTAGTTGTAATTAGTATCTTTACTAATTCCTTATGTGAATTAGTAAAGAAACCTTAGAAGCTAAGTCTAACACTATTTCCTTAATGAATATCATTAGGAAGAAGACTACTGTTAAAAATAGTAGAAAAGAGGAATATGAATTGCCCCAAGAATTAGACCTGCTTAATAAGTGGACTATACCATTAGTCAAACCTAAGGTAATATACCAGTTAGGTACTTTTGAAAAAATAGGTTTAAAACAAATAGTTAAAACTACTGAAGAGACTATCACTGTAGATAGTGAACATGCTACGTTCAGATTATTATCTGAAAGTGATTTAGCCTCTTATAGGGATTCACATAGATTCATACATATAGGCTTAATACAAGTCGTTTTTAAGCCACTTACTTTAAGAGGCTTACCTGAAAGCTTTATAGTAGCTCTTAGAGATGGCACTATTAGTTCAGATACTCTCTTTTAAGAAAATCAGGAAGGGTATTATCAGACCCTTTTTTGTATATTATTTCGAAATCAAAGGGGACTAATAAAGCTTGCCACCTTGCAAACGTCTGTTTGAAAACATCATGTTTAAAATCTTTACTAAAGATAAACTTTACAGCTTGGCAATCAGTTTTAATTAAAAATTTCTGATTGTATAAATCAATCTGAAATTTCATAACATATTCAACTATAGCAAGAATTTTCCTAGCTACAGTTGCATAATTTTTCTGGGAATCATTCCACTTTCCCGAGTAAAACTGAACAAGATATTCTTGTTTATCTATCGGAGAGCATTGTTTTAAAATCCCACCATAACCAATATCAGAAGCATCGGTTTCCATAACCTTTGCCCAAGTGGGATTAGCAAGAATTAAACATGGAAGGTTATTAACCTTTTGTTTAATTCTTTTGACTGACTCTGTATGACTATCTGTCCAAGCTTTCGGATTCTTCTTCAATCTATCATAAAGAAGAGTAGTATCTTTGACCAAATCCTTTATAAAAGGAGATATATAATTCAGACTTCCTAAGAATCTTTGAAGTTGAGTTTTGTCAGTAATAATATCAGGGAATTTAGAAGCAAATTCAATACTTCTATTAATGGGAATAATTCTTCCCTTTTCGATATTATGACCGAGAAATCTAATGTTATCTTGGAAAATCATCATTTTTGGTTTGGATATAACTTGTCACGACCCCAAACCCAAACCCGATCGTGATGGCGCCTCTCGTGAAGACAAGGCCAACCGACACTTCCCATTTTTCAATTTTTAATAGTTAAGCATTAAGAAATAGTCGAAATATAATAAAATAATCCAAAGTAGCAGGTAATATCACAAATACGCGGAAGAACCCAACACAGCCCTAAACCGGGGGTGTCACTAGTCATGAGCATCTACAAGTTCTAATACAAGTCTGAGAAGTCTATAAACTATTACAAACTGTCTGATTTAGAGATAGAAATGACAAAGAGGGAGAAACACGGGTGTGCGGACGTCAAGCAACTACCTCGTGAACTCTGAATGTCCACCGGGAGCTCTCAACTCGCACTAGCAGGATCAACAACGCCTGAATCTGCATATAGGGGTGCAGGGAGTAAAGTGAGTACTCCAACTCAGTGAGTAACAAATATAAATAAAGACTGAAAGCAAGAAATCACGTAGGGCACAAAACATTCTATAATGAAGCAGTAAAACCATTTAAAACCAGTAAATCAGTGAAAGATAGGTAAAATTCTTTAACTCAAATGTAGTTTTCATGAAAAGACTTTTTCAATAGTTAAGCAGGTAGTTGACAGTCAATTATAAAAAGTAAACATATAAAGGCTCGCCCCTCGGGCACAGTATCAACAAATCCACCCCTCGGGCAATATCTCAGAATAGTACCAGCCCCTTGGGCAATCACATAAAACAATACCATCCCCTCGGGCTCAATCTCACATCATAATGGGTAACCACGCTCACTGGGGGTGTACAGACTCCTGGAAGGGCACCTTACGGCCCAAGCGTAATATCAAGCCATCTCATGGCATCATCACTAGGCTCTCGGCCTCATATCAATCAAGCCACCTCGTGACATACATATCTCAGGCTCTCAGCCTCATAATCAGTATCAAATGTTTCCTCACAATATAGGCCCTCGGCCTTACTCAGTCAAAAATCCTCACAAGCCACTCGGCAGTAGTAAAACATGTTTCTCAGTCCAAAAATATCATTTGAAAGATCATGTAAGTGTTAAAATAGAGTAAACATGGCTGAGTACGAAAAATAGTGAAATATAACATCACTGAGTTCAGTAAAAATCAAAACAGTAAGGAAATACCAGTAAAAATCCCCGTAGGGTTCAAATAGTTGGCACAAAGCCCAAATATGGCATTCAGCCCAAATCATGATGATAGCAAATAGGTTTCAGTCAAATAAGAGGTAAAATAGTCATTCGGGACGGACTAAGTCACCATCCCCAACAGTGCACGACCCCACACTCGTCATCAAGCATGTGCCTTACCTCAATATAGCACTACGATGTGCAATCCGGGGTTTCAAACCCTCAGAACATCATTTACAATTATTACTCACCTGGAACCGATCAAATCTCTAGCTCGCGACGCCTTTGCCCCTCAAATCGGCCTCCACTCGCATCGAATCTATCCAAAATCAGGACAAGGACATCAAAATATGCTAAGGGAACGAAGCCCAAGCGAAAATAATCAAAATACGATACAAATCCCGAAATTACCAAAACCCGACCTCTGGACCCACGTCTCAGAATTTAATAATTTTTACATCAATAGATTCCTTATCTCCCCGCGAGTTCATACATATCAAAAGTTCTGAAATCCGACCTCAAATGGTCCTTCAAATCCTCAAGCAAAGGTCTAAGTTTCCAAGCCCTAGTTTCCCCAATTCTCACCCTAAATTTACATGATTTCTAGCTCTAATCCGTGAAATAATAGCATAGGAACGAGTTTTAGGTCCAAATTCTTTACCTCAATGAAGTTCCCTTGAAATCCCTCTTTCAAATCATCCAAAAACCTCCAAAGCCGAAGTCAAAAATGGTGAAATAGCTCAAATTTCGCGAAGGCCACAATTTATACTTTCTGCCCAGAACTTTTCGCATCTGCGGCCAATACCCGCTTCTGCAGTACCGCATTTGTGGTTATTTCTCCGCTTCTGCGGATATCACTTAACTTACGATTTTTTGCTTCTGCGATCCCTCATCCGCATCTGCGACATCGGAGATGCGGTCCATCTCACCACTTCCGCAGTTCCTGACTCCCTTAGCACTTTACGCTTCCGCGACCTCCCTTATCGCACCTGCGGTATCGCACCTGCGATCCCCAATCCGCAGGTGCGAAAATACCAAAAGCAACACATTCAGCAGCTGCAACAAAATTCCAACTTCTCCGTTAACCATCCGAAATCATCCCGAGGCCCCCGGGACCTTAACCAAAAGCACAAACATATCCTAATACCTTATTCAAACTTATACCAATCTTCAAAACACCTCAAACACATCAACTCAACCAAAACACATCTGATTCAAGCCAAATGTTCTAAAATCTTCTAAATTCTGCTTTTGATAAAAAACCCAACCAAACCGCGTCCGAATGACCTAAAATTTTGCACACACATCCCAAATGACATAACGGAATTACTGCAACTCTAGGAATTCCATTCCGATCCCTATATCAAAATCTCGCCTACCAACCGGAAATCGCCAAAATATCAACTTCGCCAATTCAAGCCTAAATCTACTCCGAACCTCCGAAACTCATTTCGATCATGCTCCTAAGTCATAAATCACCTCCCAAAGCTAACCGAACCATCGGAACTCAATCCGAGCCCTCTAACACATAAGTCAACATCTGATTGACTTTTCCAACTTAAGCTTCCTCAAAAGAGACTAAGTGTCTCAAACCTTACTAAAATCGTTTTGGATTCGATCCGACCAACCCGATACCACAAAACACTGATAACAAAGCATAAAGAAGCAAAAATGGGGGAAAACAGAGCGGTAACTCATGAGATGACTGGCCGGGTCGTCACATCCTCCCCAACTTAAATAAACGTTCGTCTGCGAACGAATTAAGAAACATACCTGAAGCCTCAAACAGGTGAGGATATCAGCTCTGCATCTCCCGCTCGGTCTCCCAGGTAGCCTCCTCCACAGACTGACCTCTCCACTGCACCTTCACTGAAGCTATATCCTTTGACCTCAACTTTCGAACCTGACGACCCAAAATAGCTACTGGCTCCACATCATAAGTCAAATCATCATCCAACTGAACCTTGGTGAAATCCAAAACATGAGACAGATCCCCAATATACTTCTGGAGCATAGAAACATGAAGTACCAGATGCACACTCGACAAGCTGGGTGGCAAAGCAAGCTCATAAGCCACCTCCCCAATCCTCTGAAGCACCTCAAAAGCCCAATGAACCGAGGACTCAATTTCCCTTTCTTCCCAAATCTCATAACTCCCTTCATGGGTGAAATCTTCAACAGAACCTTCTCGCCAACCATGTAGGACACATCCCGAACCTTTCTGTCAGCATAACCCTTTTGCCTCAACTGTGCTATACGAAGCCTCTCCTAAATCACCTTCACCTTTTCTAAGGCATCCTGCACCAAGTCTATCCCCAATAGCCTGGCCTCACCGGGCTCGAACCAACCAACGGGAGATCTACACCGCCTCCCATACAAAGCCTCATATGGAACTCGATTGGTAGCTATTGTTATAAGCAAACTCTGCAAGCAGTAGAAACTTATTAGGCCTTCTAAATCCCGTTATTTGGCATTTTACGGCCATAAAACTGGAAATCCGCGCGAGTCCCAAATTTTTGTGTGCTATAGCCCACGCCTTCCGCCGTGGGCCCGGGACCCCGGACCTGGATCGCCTAAAATTTTTATGGGACGTCGAATACGGCCTAAGGAACCATAGTCACCGCTCCTCCATGACCAAATTATGTTTTTTGGCATTTTACGGCCATAAAACTGGAAATCCGCGCGAGTCCCAAATTTTCGTGTGCTATAGCCCACGCCTTCCGCCGTGGGCCCGGGACCCCGGACCCGGATCGCCTAAAATTTTTCCGGGACGTCGAATACGGCCTAAGGAACCATAGTCACCGCTCTTCCATGACCAAATTATGTTTTTTGGCATTTTACGGCCATAAAACTGGAAATCCGCGCGAGTCCCAAATTTTCGTGTGCTATAGCCCACGCCTTCCGCCGTGGGCCCGGGACCCCGGACCCGGATCGCCTAAAATTTTTCCGGGACGTCGAATACGGCCTAAGGAACCATAGTCACCGCTCTTCCATGACCAAATTATGTTTTTTGGCATTTTACGGCCATAAAACTGGAAATCCGCGCGAGTCCCAAATTTTCGTGTGCTATAGCCCACGCCTTCCGCCGTGGGCCCGGGACCCCGGACCCGGATCGCCTAAAATTTTTCCGGGACGTCGAATACGGCCTAAGGAACCATAGTCACCGCTCTTCCATGACCAAATTATGTTTTTTGGCATTTTACGGCCATAAAACTGGAAATCCGCGCGAGTCCCAAATTTTCGTGTGCTATAGCCCACGCCTTCCGCCGTGGGCCCGGGACCCCGGACCCGGATCGCCTAAAATTTTACCGGGACGTCGAATACGGCCTAAGGAACCATAGTCACCGCTCCTCCATGACCAAATTATGTTTTTTGGCATTTTACGGGAGTATCCTGTTATGGGCAGCTAAGATTATTAAGAAGTTCAAGACTTCTATCTTGGAATAGTTTTGGTTCACCGATAAAATGTTTGGCTATACAGTAGATTAATGTTGCTGTGGCATCTTCTTTAGCTACCAGTTCAGTTGTTTGATTATTATTTTCAGTTTTTATCATTGTAACTCCCTTATTGCTTTCAATTTTAGCCTTCGGGGCTAAAGTGGTTTTCATTAGCCTATAATATACTCGGTATATTACAGCTATCTCTCTTGTATTAATTTTACTATTCATATTTTTTGTTTTAATATTAAGAGTCAAAGTATCTAAAATATTCTGGTCATTTATGTCAACCGAATAATTTGGATAACAGTTAAAGTAGACCGGGCCTTGAGCTAGGTTACTTTGTAGGACTCCTAATAATGAATCGTCAAAATTTAATAATCTGTCATCTCTTAACAAGAGACAAAGGGGTGTGTCTAAACCTAATCTGTATAAAGGTTTGACAGCTACTTGTACTAGTCCAATATGTAGGAAATTATATTTTCTCCTATATTGTTGTATGTCATGTGCTGCTAATAACTTAATGGTTTCGATTGAGTTATTAATAGCGATTGTTGATTCACAAGTTTTGATATTATAACTTTTAATAAAATCAAACTTGCCTGTATGATATATAGTGCTAAAGGATTCTCTAGGAATACTCCAATTTTGTAAATCATTTTCTATTTTGGCAATATCTGCTACTGCCGAAATATTAACACTATTTAGCGTGTTATTTCTTTCTGAATTATTCATATTAATATTGACAGGTGTACCAGCTAATACAGGTTTTTAGCATACCCAAATTGTCAAGATATGTATTTTTTAATGATTCACAATTCTTTAAATTGTTGTTATAATAATTAATTTCTTTTATTATGTTTAATAGAGGTAGTTTGCTAATATTCTTATTTGAAGCAAGGGTTTTACAAACTCTTAGATTGTGTTTAGCACACTCTATTTTTCTGTTTATCTTTCTTAATTCTTTATTAAGTATCCATCTTTCATAATTTATATTTCTAATATATTGAAAAGAAGGTTGTTGCTTCATTTAAGATTTTAATATTGAGAAGAGCATCTGCTAATAGATCGATTAATACTTCGTATATTGCTCACTATCATTTGCCTTTGCTCAAGATACCTGTTGATATTTCTTTTATTGAAATCTATTTCATCTTTTTAATAAATCTCTTTTATTAAGTATCGGGTACCTAATCCATTGTAATACCTTATTTAAAGGTTTATAGTTAATTACTAACCTAGGAGCTCCTCTTTCCTTTTCTGCGTTGCTGTTAACGTAGAAAGCTGCACAGCTCCAAGGGGATTTAGAAGGCCTAATAATCTTCTTTTGGAGAAGATCACCTATTTCTGTTTTACAGACTTCCATTAAGTCATGATTCATCTTAATAGGTCTTGCCTTAGTAGGTATATTTTGTTCATTAAATTCTTTTATGTAAGGTAGGTGGATTATGTGCCTTTTTCTTTCCCAAAAGGCTGTAGGTAAATCGGAACAAACTTCTAGCTCGAGTTTTTGCTGAAATAGTTTAATCTTATCTTCTATTCCGGGGGTTTTTAAAGTTTGTTCAATTTTGCGAACTTTAATATCATTTTTTAAATAATTCACTTGTTGAGATAATAGGTTTATTTTAAAAATTGTTTGTGATTTAATATAATCACTTTCTTCTTTAGAGATTGGATTTAGGTAAGGAAATCGTATTTCTTTTCCTAATACATTAGTGCAGAGGGCACTTAAGTCGTCGTATTGCGGTTTTATTTGAGTCAGGAAAGGAATACCAAGAATTATTCCAAAATGTGATGAATAATATATTTAACCCTTATAGTAACATGTCAATAGTTTATATTGACGATGTATTAGTATTCTCAGAGGACATAGATTCTCACTTTAAACACCTTAATATTTTTTTAAAATAATAAAACACAATGGTTTAGTAGTCAGTGCTAAGAAGATTAAGTTATTCCAAACAACCATTAGATTCTTAGGGCACGACTTATATCAAGGTACTTATAAACCAATCTGTAGAGCCATTGAGTTCTCCTCTAAGTTTCCCAACGAAATCACAGATAAAACACAATTACAAAGGTTCTTAGGAAGCCTTAACTACGTAGCAGATTTTATTCCTAACATTAGAAAAATCTGTGAACCCCTCTACAAGCGTCTTAGAAAAAACCCAGTCCCCTGGAGTCTAGAACAAACAAACACAGTCAAAAGAGTCAAGTCCATTGTTCAAAAACTCCCGTGTCTAGGGATTCCAAATCCTGAAGCATTTATGATAGTCGAAACCGACGCTTCTGATGAAGGGTACGGTGGTATTCTAAAACAACGAATTTCTTCAGAATCTCCCGAACAGTTAGTTCGTTTCACTTCTGGTATCTGGAATCCGGCTCAAAAGAATTATAGTACAGTCAAAAAAGAAATTTTGTCTATAGTACTATGTATTACAAAGTTTCAAGACGATTTAATAAACAAAGAATTTTTATTAAGAGTTGATTGTAAGTCAGCTAAAGAGATTTTACAAAAGGATGTTAAAAACCTTATTTCAAAACAAATTTTTGCCAGATGGCAAGCTTTACTATCTAGTTTTGATTTTGAAATTGAATTTATAAAAGGGGAACAAAACTCTTTGCCTGATTTTCTAACCAGAGAATTCTTACAGGGAAAAAATGAGACCACAAAAGGGTCCCTTCAGGGCCTCTCCGAAAAGGGAGAATAAGTATTCTGTTCTTGCAGAATACCCACAATTACCAGTGAGACCAATGTTACTACCACCAGTAAGACCACCCGTGAGATCACTACTAGATTAATGGTGACCCCTCCGAGAGTACCCACTACTGATAAAACCTCTGCCATGACAGTTCTTGGATCTATCCCACAAAGAACAGGTCCATTTCAATAGGCTTCCTCAAAAGCCTCCACCAGCCAGGCGGTAAAAACCTTGACAAGTGCTGATTACGAAATGAAGGTTCCTGAAACCTTCGCCCAAGCAGTTAATCCTCACACACCCTCAAAAGCGGAAGATAAAAGACCGGTTTCCTCAGAGAAGGAAACGTTTGAGTTAATTGCAAAAGAACCAGTTAAAAGTCTTAGCCCTAGACAAAGGCTATGAAAACCTTGACCTAGCAGACCTAATTCGTCCCTGTTACACGGACAGAAATTATGTTGATACATGTGATCCCCTAAAAACAAGAAGATACTACGAATTAATTCTTACAGATACTAAGTCTGTTACTTTCGAACACACTCTCTATGATGAAAGAGATCCTACTAGTATTAGGATTTCAAAAATAACCATCAACAAAATTTTAAGCCCATTTGAATGGAATATGGATCATTTGCACACCCCTATAGCTTTATCAGTCCAGTATAGGCCCCAAACCTATAATTACAGAGATTACATAGATGCCTGGTTTAACTTTCTCTACCTACGACCAAAGACCCATACTTGGTTCGTTAAATACAGTGAGCAAGCCCAGAGATCTATATTACCCAGGTGGTTCTACGACTGGTGGAAAATCTTTGGAGGAACAGAGCAAACGATGCCCCGTAGCTTCCACAAGTACTATGAGAGATTCCTACTAGAACAAGAAATCTCTACCCTTCCTGACCATATAAAATTATGCAAATATTATTTTGCGAAACGAATCTCTTTTATAATTAATTGGTCATTCGAAGTAGAACAGATTGACAAAATCAAATATTTGGTAAAGATACCCAAAATAAAAGGATGGATTCCGGAAGTTAAAGAAACTAGGAAATCCAGACCGGCTCAGACAAACTCAACAACGGAATCAGGTAACTCAAAAAATGAGTTAAAAAAGAAACTACCCAGCATGCTTGCAAGCATAGAATCAACAGATCCAACTCAAATACAGGCAATGATAGACACAATCTCAAATTCATCCTCTGCAAAAAGCAGACAAAACGGAGACATGGAAGAATTAGACGGGAAGATAGCCCTAGCCTATACTCAGTCTAATCGATAAATAGTATCTTGCCCCTTCAGAAAAAGCAAAAGACAGTTGCCCCTTCAGAAAGGCAAAAAACAAATGACCTTTCGAGAAAGCGACATCTGCCCTTCAGGAAAAGCAAAAGACAATTGCCTCTTCAGAAAAGCAAAGAACAAATGACTTTTCGAGACAAAGATCTGACCATCCATTACGGACGATCAAGATTAACTCAACTATCTCTTAGAAGTCTATATAAAGTCTTCAAATGTAATATAGAGGGCAGACCGAAAATAGCCCTTCTTTTTTCATATATGTTTTCCCTTTCCTCTCTGTAAAGTTCCTCGTACTGCAGTTTTCAATGTTATAAATAAAAGTAAGTTTCTTAAACTTGTGTTTATTTCCTTTAAATTCCGCATATTTTTATCTTTACTTAATCTGTTAATTTTGGGCAGCTAAGATTATTAAGAAGTTCAAGACTTCTATCTTGGAATAGTTTTGATATTATAACTTTTAATAAAATAAAACTTGCCTGTATGATATATAGTGCTAAAGGATTCTCTAGGAATACTCCAATTTTGTAAATCATTTTCTATTTTGGCAATATCTGCTACTGCCGAAATATTAACACTATTTAGCGTGTTATTTCTTTCTGAATTATTCATATTAATATTGACAGGTGTACCAGCTAATACAGGTTTTTAGCATACCCAAATTGTCAAGATATGTATTTTTTAATGATTCACAATTCTTTAAATTGTTGTTATAATAATTAATTTCTTTTATTATGTTTAATAGAGGTAGTTTGCTAATATTCTTATTTGAAGCAAGGGTTTTACAAACTCTTAGATTGTGTTTAGCACACTCTATTTTTCTGTTTATCTTTCTTAATTCTTTATTAAGTATCCATCTTTCATAATTTATATTTCTAATATATTGAAAAGAAGGTTGTTGCTTCATTTAAGATTTTAATATTGAGAAGAGCATCTGCTAATAGATCGATTAATACTTCGTATATTGCTCACTATCATTTGCCTTTGCTCAAGATACCTGTTGATATTTCTTTTATTGAAATCTATTTCATCTTTTAATAACCATAAAGCTACGTTCTTTATTTTGTTTTCTCTAATGATAGATCTTGTTGATCTAATGTTGAGTCGGGAATTACTAATTCTTTTATTTGTATCTCGAAGGTGCTTCAAGAATTTTCACCTCAATTTATTATAAGATTCTATGATGCTAAAGGTTCTGTGTTTCATATCCTAGTGATAATGAGATTTAAAGGTTTCTTTTGAAGTTAAAGAGAGGGGTATTGTCCTTAAGGTTTCTTTTCTGTTATCTTTTTCAGTACTATTTCTCTTAATAGTTTTGTACTATTCTTAGCAATATATTGTTTACTGTTTATCCTATTTAAGTTATCTTAGTTCTAAGTTTTCTTGGGGGTTGGAAGTTGAACGTGTTTACCTTTTCGGCAAACAGCCTGGGTAATCCACTAATGAATCTTTCTTTCCAGAAAGGTTTATTACAGTCTTCTCTGACCAATACCTTTTCTATAAACATATCTTTATACCACCTAAAATCTGTTAATTTTGGGCAGCTAAGATTATTAAGAAGTTCAAGACTTCTATCTTGGAATAGTTTTGGTTCACCGATAAAATGTTTGGCTATACAGTAGATTAATGTTGCTGTGGCATCTTCTTTAGCTACCAGTTCAGTTGTTTGATTATTATTTTCAGTTTTTATTATAGTTGCTATGGTCGTAGCATTAAGAATTTGATTTTTGTCGTCTTCTGAAAGGTAATTATCCCACCAATTTTTTAAGGAACCGGTAAATCCTGATACTACTAGAGTTGCAGCGTTTTTATCTGACGCATTTTTCATTTTATAGGCTGTTACCGCAATTCCTATTTCGTGGAGTTTTTTGTAGATTTGGCCTTCTGCTAGGCCATCAATATTCCATTCAGAAATTCCAGTTCCATCATGACTGGAGTAGGATAGATAGATGTCTTCTTCAAATTGAACATCTGGGAATGTTGGTCTCCCATAATAATTTTTCTTATTAGGATGTCTAGGATTTCCCATTATTCTACTTACTTCAGGAGTATTAGCAGAAATAGTTTTTAATGTTACAAGAGGTTTTATCTTATTAATAGAGTCTGAGCATTCGTTAGAAGCTTTCTCTATTATTTTTAACTTTGATTCTCTATCCGGGATGGATTCATCCTTTAGTATTGCTTCATATGTTTTATTTAATGAAGTTAATTGGTTTTGTAATTTATGCAGTTCTATAGTTTTATCTATATTATTACTAGTTTGTTCTGTATGGATTTTTGATATACTCAGTTTTGTTTTAAGTTGTTCTGCTAGAAGTTCATTTGTAAAATCAAATTTGTCTTTTAATTGCGGGAACTTTTCTTTTGAAAATTCAGGGATTTTGATAGTAGGGTGTGTTTCTATAGTAGGTGCTACTGTTGATTTTGTTGGGATTCCTAATCTGTTAGTGTCTTTTAATTGATTAGCTACAACATGTAAAAGATTGTTCGTATAATTATTTTGGACAATTATTTTGTTCAAATCTTTATTTATTGGTTCTTTATCGAGGTGAATGCTTTCTCTTTTGAAGGGGGAAGCTGTTATGACCTCAGTTTGAACTGGTATCACTACCGCCTCCCATACAAAGCCTCATATGGAGCCATCTGAATACTCGATTGGTAGCTATTGTTATAAGCAAACTCTGCAAGCAGTAGAAACTGATCCCATGACCCTTTGAAATCAATGACGCAAGCACGCAACATATCCTCCAATATCTGAATAGTGCGCTCGGACTACCCGTCCGTCTGAGGCTGAAAAGTTGTGCTTAACTCAACCTGAGTACCCAACTCTCGCTACATAGACCTCCAAAACTACGATGTAAACTGAGTGCCCCTATCTAAAATGATGGAAATTGGGACACCATGTAAACGAACAATCTCCCGGATATAGATCTCTGCCAACCGCTCTGACGAATAGGTAGTACATACAAGAATGAAGTGCGCGGACTTGGTAAGCCTATCCACAATCACCCAAATAACATCGAACTTCCTCAAAGTCCGTGGAAGTCCAACAACAAAATCCATAGTGATCCTCTCCCACTTCCACTTGGGAATATCCATCCGCTAAAGCAAGCCACCTGGTCTCTGGTGCTCATATTTCACCTATTGACAATTGAGACACCGAGCTACAAATCCCACAATATTTTTCTTCATTCTTCTCCACCAATAGTGTTGCCTCAAATCCTGATACATCTTCGTGACACCCGGATGAATGGAATACCAATTGCTATGGGCCTCCTCCAGAATCAACTCTCGAAGCCCAGCCACATTAGGCACACAAATCCAGCCCTGCATCCTCAATACCTCATCATCACTAATGGTCACATCTCTAGCATCATCATGCTGGACTATATCCTTAAGGACAAGCAATGCGGATCATCATACTAGCGCTCTCTGATGCGATCATATAAGAAAAACCGAGAAACTACACAAGCCAATACCCGACTAGGCTCCGAAACATCTAACCTCACAAACCGATTGGCCAAGGCTTGAACATCAACCGCAAAAGGTCTCTCCCCAACTGGAATATATGCCAAACTCCCCATACTCACCGCCCTTCGGCTTAAAGCATCGGCCACCACATTGTCCTTTCCCGGATGGTACAATATTGTGATATCATAGTCCTTAAGCAACTCCAACCACCTCCGCTACCTCAAATTAAGATCCTTCTATTTGAACAAATGTTGGAGGCTAGGATGATCAGTAAACACCTCACAAGACACACCATACAAGTAATGTCTCCAATTCTTCAACGCGTGAACTATGGCAGCCAACTCAAAATCATGAACGGGGTAGTTCTTCTCATGGGGCTTCAATTGACGAGAAACATAAGCATTAACTCTACCCTCTTGCATCAATACACAACCAATTCCAACTCTCGAAGCATCACAATACACGGTATATGAACCTAAAACTGATGGCTAAACTAACATTGGAGCTGTGGTCAAAGCTGTCTTGAGCTTCTGAAAGCTCTCCTCACACTCGTCCGACCATATAAATGAAGCACCCTTCTGAGTCAACTTGGTTAAGGGTAATGCGATAGATGAGAATCCCTGAACAAAAAGGCGATAATAACCCGCCAAACCAAGAAAACTACGAATCTCTATGGCTGAGGATGGTCTGGGCCAACTCTGAACCGCCTCTATCTTCTTTGGATCAACCTGAATACCCTCGATGGACACCACGTGCCCCAAGAAAGCCACTGAACTGAGCCAAAACTCACACTTGGAGAATTTTGCATAAAGCTTCTCCTCTCTCTCAATCTCTACAACATAACTCTCAAATGCTCCGCGTGCTCCTCCTGACTATATGAATATACCAGAATATCATCAATGAAGGATATGACAAATGAGTCAAGATAAGGCTGGAACACACTGTTCATCAAATGCATGAACACTGCTGGGGCATTAGTCAGCCCAAAAGACATCACCAAGAACTCATAATGACTATATCGGGTCCTGAAAGCTATATTAAGAATATCTGAGTCCTTGATATTCAACTGGTGATAACCTGAATGGAGATCAATCTTGGAGAACACTCTCGCTCCCTGAAGCTGGTCGAATAAATCATCAATGCGAGGAAAGGATACTTGTTCTTAATTGTTACTTTATTTAATTGCCTATAATCAATGCACATCCTTATAGTGCCATCCTTCTTTTTCACAAATAGAACCGGTGCACCCCAAGGTGACACACTAGGCCGAATGAACCCTTTATCAAGGAGTTCTTGAAGATGCTCCTTTAATTATTTCAACTCCGCCGGTGCCATACGATATGGCTGAATAGAAATGGGCTAAGTGTCCGGCACCAGTTCAATACCAAAATCAATACCCATGTCCGGTGGCATGCCCAGCAGGTCTGCAGGAAACACATCGGGAAAATCCCTCACAACCGGAACAAAATCAATACTGGGAGTCTCAGCACCGACATCCTTCACAAAGTCTAGATACGAAAGACAACCCTTCCCAACCATATGATGGGCTTTTAAGAATGAGATCACTCTACTGGGAATATAATCAGCCACACCTCGCCACTCGACCCGCGGCACACCCGGTATAGCCAATGTGACTGTCTTAGCATGACAATCCAGAATAGCACGACACGAAGATAACCAATCCATGCCCAAAATGACATCGAAATCCACCATACACAATAATAAAAGATCCACACGGGTCTCCAAACCCCCAATAGTCACCACACACAACCGGTACACACGATCTACAACAATAGTATATCCCACTAGGGCAGATACATGAACAAGTGAAGCAAGAAACTCACGGGGCTTACCCAATAACGAGCAAAGTATGATGACACATAAGAAAAGGTGGAACTGGGATCAAATAATACAGAGGCATCTCTGTGGCAGACTGAAACAATACCTATAATAATAGCATCTAAAGCAATAACATCGAGTCTACCTGGAAGTACATAGAAACGAGCCTGATCGCCACCTGATCGACCTCCCCCTCTGGGGCGACCCCTATCTGGCTAACCTCCACCCCTAGCTGGCTGGGCAGGTGGTGGTGAATTAACTGGCGCTGAAGCCGATGACCGATTCACCTACACACCTCAAATTGGAACTAACATAGCACATAACCGTGTAATCGACTAATTAGTAGTGGACTCTCCCACTTGGCTCGAAGCCATAGACCAAAACATACACAATAACTCATAACGCATATACTTTATTGTTGCCATAATACCATAGTGAGATTAAACTCAATCCTTCATAAGCTCATGGAACACAGACCATATGGTACTTTATATCTTTTGCAATCCTCACATTCACTCTCATAGTAGTCAAGCCTACTCTCTTGAGCAGCCACAATTCAAATTGTAAAACATATATTTCCCTGGTAACAGAGACCTTCCAAAAAAATGACACAAGGGATTACACAAACTTTAGAACAATTCGTAAGAGATAACCCCACCTGCTTTGCCTTAAACTAACATTTCTGTATACCTTCTACCATCATAAACATTACGCAGTCACTTATACTTCCTAAGTCTGATCTCAGACCGCGACATGAAATTTACTCCACTCCCAACTAGGAAACATGGAAAGATTCTTCACACACCCATAACTCGGGGCCATACCTCAAATCAAGATGAAAATTGAGCACCTAATAGTCCTTCTATCCTCCAGAAGACCCTTCTTGTCGCTTCCAAATCACATGAATACATCTCGCAGTCATATTACACTCATCACGTAACTATCCAGTCATCACCTCCCTTAATAAGGACACAACAGAACATATGGATCCAGAAACACACGCTCACGAAATCAACAGCTCAGGGCTCAAGCTATAGGCAAATATCCAGCCTCGAATCCTCCAGACTGTCCCAACATCAACGCACAGAGATCACATCTCGCCCCTCAATCAGGGAATCACAAGCCGTAGATGCATATCTGATACCGAGCGCTCATGTGTGCATACGAACACGTGGAAGGAATTCAAAGAGTTACTTTTTAAGTTGAATCAAGGACTCACGATAAGAATTCCAAGAATATGAAGTTTTTCCTAAAGGTTTGGCAGCCTCTCGAGTATAAATACAGACGTCTCCGTACCGATCCGCGAGACTCTACTAAACTTTCTCATGACTCGTGAGACCTATATAACCTAGGCTCTGATACTAACTTGTAACGACCCCAAACCCGAACTCGATTATGACGACCCAGTCGGTCATCTTAAGAATTAACGCCTTAATCCCCTATTAACTGCTTACCCCAAGTTTATTTATACTATTTTGATTTGTTGGTATGTTCGGTGTTGAGTTTCGGAGAGTTTTGGGACACTTAGTCCCTAAATAAGAGCTTAAGTGTTGGAAAGTTGGCCGTAGTTGGAATAATACGAAGATGGCATCAGAATGGAAATCTGATAGTTCTGTTAGCTCCGTTGGGTGATTTCGGGGTTAGGAGCATGTTCAGATTATGTTTCGGAGGTCCGTAGCTAATTTAGGCTTCAAATGCCGAAAGTTGAAATTTTGAAGTTTCCGGTCCGATAGTGAGATTTTGATCCGAGGGTCGGAATGGAATTCCGGAAGTTGTAGTAGCTACATAGTGTTGAATGTGAAGTGTGTGCAAAATTTCAGGTCATTCGGATGAGGTTTGATAGACTTTTTGATCGAAAGTGTATTTTGAGAATTTTGGAGTTCTTAGGCTTGAATCCATGGTTAATTCGAGGTTTTGATGTTGTTCTAGGTGTTTTAAGGATTGGAACAAGTTAGAATGAGGTTATAGGATATGTTGGTATGTTTGTTTGAGGTCCCGGGGGCCTCGGGTGGTCAATCGGACCATTTCATGAAGTTTGGAGTTGCAGAATTGCAGGTTCAACTATTGAAGATATTTACGCTTCGCGTTCGCGAGTAGACCCTCGCGTTTGTGAAAAGTCAGTGGAAGATGGTGAAATTTTAGCCTTCGCATTTGGGAGGAAGTCTTTGCATTCACGAAGGGCTGGATTTTCATGCATTGCATTCGCGAGAAGGGCAGCACGTTCGCGTAGAGTAATCGGTCAGCTGGGTCAGGGTTGAGTTTGTTCATCGCGTTCGCGAGAGAGGGAGTGCATTTGCGAAGGGTAAGTCTGAGGAATCATCGTGTTCACGAGTGTCTTTGTTGCGTTCACGTAAGAGGATTTTGGTCAAAGTCATTTTTGTGCTTCGCGAACGCGAGGCGTTGACCGCGTTCGCGAATAAGGGAATCCTTGGGCAGATTTTTTAAACCCAAAGTCGAGGGTTTGAGCCATAATTCATTTTTTGGGCTAGGGAGCTCGGGAGATTGCGATTTTTGAAGAGATTTTCACCTGGGTGATTTGGGTAAGTGATTCCTACTCAGTTTAGATTAATTTCCATCAATCTACATTTAAATCCATCCTTTAATTTTGAAATTTTGGTGGAAATTGGGGGAAAAGTTCTTAGACCAAGAAATAGAGTTTTGATTGGGAATTTGACATTATATTGGGATAATTTTGATATGGTTAGACTCGTGAGTGTGTGAGGATTCTGAAAATATAAATTTTTCCCGATTCCGAGACGTGAGCCTGAGGGGCATTTTGGGCATTTTACCTAATTTTGTGTATTAGCTCAGAATTTAATTGTAGAATCAGTTACTTGAAGTGTTATTTACATTATGCAATTGAATTGAATAGATTTGGGCCATTTGGAGTCGAGTACTAGTGGCAAGAGCGTGGTTTCGGATTGATTATTGAGCCGGTTCGAGGTAAATGGCTTGCCTAACCCTGTGTGGGGGACCTTCCCCTTAGGATATGATATATTTGATAATTGAAATGCCTTATACGTAAGGTGATGAGTGCGTACTTGAGCTAATTGTTGAAAAATCCAGTTTTTCCTTAAGTATATTAATTGAGTTCTTTTTCTTGTTTTATTCTACTTGCGAATTTAGCCTGTTGCTAGTTTAGAAAAGCATGTTTAGTTGACTTAATTGCCTATTTACTTAAACTGCCTTAATCGTATTACGTGAAGCATGTTAGGCTAGAATTAACTGTTTACTTGGTACGAAATTTAGCTTAATTAGGTATTCTTGTGTTGCTGTTGTGTGTTTTTACTTTGAGACTATGGGACGACATCCCGGGAGATCCCCTGTACGTATTTACGATCTGAACTGAGGTGTGGGATACCAAGAGATCCCTGACACATATATTGAGGATACCAAGAGATCCTCGGGATACCAAGAGGTCCCTAGCATATATTGAGGATACCAAGAGATCCTCGGGATACCAAAAGATCCCTAGTATATTGAGGATACCAAGAGATCCCTAGCATATATTGAGGGTACCAAGAGATCCTCGGGATACCAAGAGATCCCTAGCATATATTGAGGTTACCAAGAGATACTCGGGATACCAAGAGATCCCCGGCTATCATCCTTATTATGAGTGGTACTTCCTGGTGTTTGCCTTTATTTTTGTTTCCATTATTGTACTCTTATTATCCTGTATAGATTCTTACTGTAGATTCTTAATTGTACTGCTTACCTTATCCTGTCATCTTTATATTTATTTAATCTCAGTAGGGCCCTAACCTTCCTCGTCACTACCCAACCGAGGTTAGGCTTGGCACTTACTGAGTACCGCTATGGTGTACTCATGCCCCTTCTGCGCATTTTTTTATGTGTAGATCCAGGTACCGCTACTCAAGCCTATCATCCTTGAGGAGGCGACTGCTCTAGAGACTTCGAGGTACATTTGCCGCGTCCGTAGACCGAGAAGTCCCTTTCTATTCCTTTTTTAGTATTTAGCCCTTCTGTATTTTTTTGTTCTATTAGACATTTCGGAGTTAGAGCTATGCGGTATTGATCTTTAGCTTGTGATTCTTAGGTTTCTAGGTCTTGGATTTACGTATTGGTATTGAGAGTTAAACATGGTGTATGCCGAGCGGCACATTAAAACATTATTATTACTTTATCCCTATTTTTAAATTGTTTTTACTTCCGCAAATTTTGGTTTCTCTTCCACAATTTAGGCTTACCTAGTTGTAGAGACTATGTACCATCACGATGGTTCACTGAAGGCGAACTGGAGTCGTGATAAGTTGGTATCAGAGCTCTAGGTTCGTAGGAGTCATGGATCACAAGCCGGTTTATTAGAGTCTTGTTGATCGATACGGAGACGTATGTACTTATCTACGAGAGGCTATGTAACTGTTAGGAAAATTTCCACTTCATTTGATTTCCGTGTCGTGCGATATTTTGACATCACAATTCTAAACTTCTGTCTTCTATTCTCTCATAGATGGTGAGGACACACGATACCCAAGATGATCAGGCACCCACGCCCCCTACTGCAGCTATTAGAGGTTGGGGCCGGGGTAGAGGCCGAGGACACATACGTGGTGCAGCCAGAGCACCTATGCAGCTGCCGCCGAGGTACCACCACCAGTTCCAGTCGGAGTCCATGCACCTAACACGCCTACTACTACCACTACTCCAGCCATTCATGAGACTTTGGTACAGTTCATGAGCATGTATACCACTCTGGCTTAGGCAGGGTTGCTTCCCCTTGCTGCAACTATATCTCAGGCTGGGGGAGGAGCATAGACTCCCGTCGCCCGCACTCCTGAGCAGTGAGTGCATGTTGAGCAGGTCCTTGAGATTATTCTTGTATTGCCTGCAATGCCAGTTCAGCCCGAGGATAGGGCAGCGACTTCCGAGGAGGAGCAGCTGAGGCTTGAGAGGTTCAAGAACTACAAGCCTCCTGTATTCAGCGGTCTAGCATCAGAGGATGCTTTGGGATTTCTAGATGAGAGTTACCGCATTCTCCGTACCATGGGTATATCAGGATCGAGCGGGGTTTCCTTCACTACCTTCCAGCTTCGAGGAGCCGCCTATGAGTGGTGGCGCACCTATGAGTTAGACAGTCTAGATGAGGCTTCTTCACTGACTTGGACTTAGTTTTTAGATCTATTCCTGAGAGAGTATGTTCCTCAGAGCCTAAGATAAGCATGGCGCGCGAAGTTTGAGCATTTGCGCCAGGGTGCTATGACTATCTCAGAGTATGCTGTCCATTACACTAGTTTGGCTAGGCATGCACCGGCCTTGATTTCTACTGTTCGCGAGAGAGTTCACTAGTTTATTGAGGGCCTTATTACCAGCATCAGGTCTAGCATGGATCGTGAGTTGGAGATGGATATTTCTTATCAGCAGGTGGTGAGCATTGCTAGGAGGATTGAGGTATGCATGCTAGGGAGAGAGAGAAGAGGGAGGCCAAGAGGTCTCGAAAGTCGGGCCATTATTCTGGTGCCCGTACCCCAGCTATAGGTTGTCATGGTAGGGGTTACCCAATTATCCCTGTTCATTTAGCTCTTCCAGCAGCCAGTAGTGCTCCAGCTCCTCCTAGGCCTCAGGAGCCTTATTATGCACCTCCGGTTTCTAGCGCACCTCCTACACGGGGTGCTTTCAGAGGTCAGTCTAGCAGACCTAGCCCGAGCCAGCCACAGCCACCACGTCCTCCCAAGGCTTGTTTTAAGTGTGGTGACACACGCCACGTGGTGAGGGATTGCCCTAAACTTGGGAGGGGTGCACCTCCACAGACTTGCCAGCCATAGCATGCCCCGCAGAGTTCTCAAGCTATGGTTACAGCTCTAGTTGCTACCCCACCTACTCAGCCAACTAGAGGTGAAGGTCGGGGAGGTAGAGGTCACCCTAGATGGGGAGGCCAGGCCCGATACTATGCCCTTCCTGCCCATACCAAGGTTGTTGCCTCCGATTCTGTCATCACAGGTATTATACTGGTTTGTCACAAAGATGCATCGGTTCTATTCGATCCAGGCTCCACTTATTCTTATGTGTCTTCTTATTTTGCTCTGCATTGCTCTACATTTGGGAGTATCTCGGGATTCTTTGAGTTCCCCTGTTTATGTTTCTACTCCTATGGGAGATTCTCTTGTTATGGACCGCATTTATTGGTCGTGTTTGGTTGCTCTTAGTAGTTTTGAGACCAGAGCCAATTTATTATTGCTCACCATGGTAGATTTCGATATTATCTTGGGCATGGACTGGTTGTCGCCCTATTATGCTATTCTTGATTGTCATGCCAAAACCGTGACGTTGGCTATGCCAGGTGTACCGCGTGTTGAGTGGAGGGGTACTTTAGATCACACTCCCAGAAGAGTTATTTCATAAAGCTCAACGTATGGTTGAGAAGGGGTGTGACACGTATTTAGCTTATGTGAGAGACGTTAGTATTGATAACACTCCCAGTAGAGTTATTTCTTAAAGCTCAACGTATGGTTGAGAAGGGGTGTGACGCGTATTTAGCTTATGTGAGAGACGTTAGTATTGATAACACTCCTAGTTGATTCAGTCTTAGTAGTACGAGATTTTCCCGATGTGTTTCCAGCTGATCTTCCAGGCATGCCGCCTAATAGATATATTAATTTTGGCATTGATCTGTTGCCGGGCACTCAGCCCATTTCTATTCCTTCGTATCGTATGGCTCCTCCTGAGTTGAAGGAGTTGAAGGATCAGTTATAGGAATTGCTTAATAAGGGTTTTATTTGGCCCAGTGTATCACCTTGGGGTGCTCCTGTCTTGTTTGTGAAGAAAAAGGATGGTTCGATGCGTATGTGTATTGATTATTGCCAGTTGAACAAGGTTACAGTGAAGAACTGTTATCCTTTGCCTCGTATTGATGATCTGTTTGACCAGCTTCAGGGCGCACGGGTGTTTTCTAAGATTGATTTGTGCTCAGGTTACCATCAGTTGAAGATCCGGGAGCCAGATATCCCGAAGACTGATTTCAGGACTCGGTATGGTCATTACGAGTTCCTTGTTATGTCATTTGGGCTGATCAATGCCCCAGCAGCCTTTATGCATTTGATGCACAGTATGTTCCGGCCATATCTTGACTCGTTCGTCATTGTCTTTATTGATGATATTCTGGTATATTCCCGGAGTCGGGAAGATCATGAGCAACACCTGAGGACTGTGCTTCAGACTTTGAGAGAGAAAAAGTTATATGCTAAGTTCTCGAAATGTTTGTTTTGGTCGGATTCAGTGGCATTCTTAGGCCACATGGTATCGAGTAAGGGCATTCAGGTGGATCCGAAGAAAATAGAGGCCGTGCAGAGTTGGACCAAACCATTCTTAGCTATAGAGATCTGCAGTTTCCTTGGTTTGGCGGGTTACCACCGTCGTTTTGTGGAGGGGTTTTCATCGATTGCAGCCCCCATGACTAGGTTGACCGAGAAGGGTGCTCCGTTCCAGTGGACGGAGGAGTGTGAAGCGAGCTTTCAGAAGCTCAAGACAGCTTTGAGAACAGCCCCAATTTTGATATTACCTACAGGTTCGGGGTCTTATATGGTCTATTGTGATGCCTCGAGGGTTGGCCTCGCAGCGGTGTTGATGCAGGACAGTAGGGTGATTGCCTACACGTCAAGACAATTGAAGATACATGAGAAGAACTACCCTATTCATGACCTTGAGTTAGGTGCCATTATTCACGCCCTGAAGATTTTGTGCCATTATTTATACGGTGTGCCTTATAAGATTTATACTGACCATCGGCGCTTGCAGCACCTATTCAAGCAAAAGGATCTAAATTTGCGCTAGAGGAGGTTGTTAGAGTTGCTGAAAGACTATGACATCACTATTTTGTATCACCCGAGCAAGACCCAGTGTGGTGGCCGATGCTTTGAGTTGTTGGGCGGAGAGTTTTGGGAGTTTGGCTTATTTACCAACATCGGAGAGGCCTATAGCGATGGATGTTCAGGCCTTAGCCAGCCAGTTTGTGAGATTGGATCTTTCGGAGCCTAGTCGGGTTCTAGCTTGCGTGATTTCTCGATCTTCCTTAGTTGATCGTATCAGGGAGTGGCAGTATGATGACCCTCATTTGCTTGTCCTTAAGGAAAATGTTCAACACGCTGATGCTAGAGATGTGACTATTGGTGATTCAGGGGTATTGAGGATGCAAGGTCGGATTTGTGTACCTAATGTTGATGGGCTTCGAGAGATGATTCTAGAGAAGGCCCATATCTTGCGGTATTCCATTCATCCGGGTGCCGCGAAGTTGTATCAGGATTTGAGGTAGCACTACTGGTGGAGGCGGATGAAGAAGGATATAGTTGGATTTGTAGCTCGGTGCCTCAACTGTCAGCAGGTGAAGTATGAGCACCAGAGACCGGGTGGGTTGCTTCAGTAGATAGAGATTTCGGAGTTGAAGTGGGAGCAGATCACCATGGACTTTGTAGTTGGGCTCCCACGAACTTTGACAAAGTTTGATGCTATTTGGGTGATTGTGGATCGGCTGACCAAGTCCGCTCACTTTATTCCTGTGTGTACTACTTATTCCTCGGAGCGATTGGCGGAGATTTATATCCGAGAGATTGTTCGACTGCATGGTATTCCAGTGTCCATCATTTCAGATAGAGGTGCTCTGTTCACATCACGGTTCTGGAGGGCTGTTCAGCATGAATTGGACTCGGGTGGAGTTGAGCACAACATTTCACCCTCAGACGGACAGACAGTCCGAGCGTACTATTCAGATTCTGGAGGATATGCTCCGTGCGTGTGTGATTAAGTTTGGAGGGTCTTGGGATCAGTTCTTGCCATTGGCGGAGTTTGCTTATAAAAACAACTATCAGTCGAGCATTCAGATGACACTGTATGAGGCTTTATATGGGAGACGGTGTAGATCCCCGGTGGGTTGGTTTGAGCCGGATAATGCTAGATTATTGGGCACAGACTAAGTTCAGGATACGTTGGAGAAGGTTAAGGTGATTCAGGATAGACTCCGCACAGCCCAGTCTAGAGAGAAGAGTTACGAGGACCGGAAGGTTCGTGATATTTCCCATATGGTTGGAGAGCGGGTTCTTCTTCAGGTTTTGCCTATGAAGGGCGTTATGAGATTCGGGAAGAAAGGAAAGTTGAGTCCGAGATTTATTGTCCCATTTGAGATATTGAGGCATGTTAGGGAAATTGCTTATGAGCTTGACTTACCTCCCAGCTTGGCAGGAGTTCATCCAGTATTTCATGTTTTGATGCTCTGGAGATATCACGGTGACCCGTCACACGTGTTGGATTTCAGTTCAGTCTAGTTGGACAAGGATCTAACCTAAGTTGAGGAGCCATTGGCAATATTGGATAGGCAGGTTAGAAAGCTGAGGTCAAAGAACATTGCATCCGTGAAGGTTCAATGATGGGGTCAGCCGGTCGAGGAGGCAGCCTGGGAGAACGAGCAGGATATGCACAGCCGTTACCCTCATCTTTTCACTACTTCAAGTATGTCTTTATGCTCGTTCGAGGACTAACGAATGTTTAAGTGTAGGAGGATGTGACGACCCGGCCGGTCGTCTTAAGAATTAACGCCCCGATCCCCTATTAATTGCTTTCCCCAAGTTTAATTCTACTATTTTGATTTGCCGGAATGTTCGGTGTTGAGTTTTGGAGAGTTTTGGGACACTTAGTCCCTAAATGAGAGCTTAAGTGTTGGAAAGTTGACCGTAGTCGGAACAATGTGAAAATGGCCTCAGAATGGAAATCCGATGGTTCCGTTAGCTCCGTTGGGTGATTTCGGGGTTAGGAGCGTGCTCGGATTGTGTTTCAGAGGTCTGTAACTAATTTAGGTTTGAAATGCTGAAAGTTGAACTTTTGAAGTTTTCGGTCCGGGAAATTGTGATTTTTGAAGAGATTTTCACCTGGGCGATTTGGGTAAATGATTCCTACTCGGTTTAGACTAATTTCCATGAATCTACACTTAAATCCATTTTTTAATTTCGAAATTTTGGTAGAAATTGGAGGAAAAGTTCTTTGACCAAGAAATAGAGTTTTGATTGGGAATTTGACATCGGATTGGGATAATTTTGATATGGTTAGACTCGTGAGAGTGTGAGGATTCTGAAAATATAAATTTTACCCGATTCCGAGACGTGGGCTCGAGGGGCGTTTTGGTCATTTTACCTATTTTTGCATATTAGCTTAGAATTTAATTGTAGAATCAGTTACTTGAAGTGTTATTTACATTATGCAATTGAATTGAATAGATTTGGGTCATTTGGAGTCGAGTACTCATGGCAAAAGCGTGGTTCAGATTGATTATTAAGCCGGTTCGAGGTAAGTGGCTTGCCTAACTTTGTGTGGGGGACCTTCCCCTTAGGATATGATATATTTTATAATTGAAATGCCTTGTACGTGAGGTGACGAGTGCGTACTTGAGCTAATTATTGAAAAATCCGGTTTTTCCTTAAGTATTTCAATTGAGTTCTTTTTCCTGTTTTATTCTACTTGCGAATTTAGCCTGTTTCTAGTTTAGAAAAGCATGTTTAGTTGACTTAATTGCGTATTTGCTTAAACTACCTTAATCGCATTACGTGAAGCATGTTAGGCTAGAATTAACTGTTTACTTGGTACGAAATTTAGCTTAATTGGGTATTCCTGTGTTGTTGCTGTGTGTTTTTACTTTGGGACTAAGGGATGGCATCCCGGGAGATCCCCTGTATGTATTTATGATCTGAACTGAGGTGCGGGATACCAAGAGATCCCTGACACATATATTGAGGATACCAAGAGATCCTCGGGATATCAAGAGATCCCTAGTATATATTGAGGATACCAAGAGATCCCTAGCATATATTGAGGATACCAAGAGATCCTCGGGATACCAAGAGATCCCTAGAATATTTGAGGATACCAAGAGATCCTTAGGATACCAAGATATCCCTAGCATATATTGAGGATACCAAGAGATCCATGGGATACCAAGATATCCCCAACTATCATCCTTGTTATGGGTGGTACTTCATGGTGTTTGCCTTTATTTCTGTTTCCGTTATTGTACTCTTATTATCCTGTATAGATTCTTACTGTAGATTCTCAATTGTACTGCTTACCTTATCATGTCATCTTTATATTTATTTAATCTCAATAGGGCCCTGACCTTCCTTGTCGCTATCCAACCGAGGTTAGGCTTGGCACTTACTGAGTACCATTGTGGTGTACTCATGCCCCTTCTGCGCATATTTTTTTCATGTGCAGATCCAGGTACCGCTACTTAGGCCTATCATCCTTGAGGAGGTGACTGCTCTAGAGACTTCAAGGTACATCTGTTGCGTCCGCAAACCAAGAAGTCCCTTTCTATTCCTGCTTTTAATATTTAGCCCTTCTGTATTTTTCTGTTCTATTAGACATTCTGGAGTTAGAGCTATGTAGTATTGATCTTAGCTTGTGATTCGTGGGTTTCCGGGTCTTGGATTTATGTATTGGTATTGAGAGTTAAACATGGTGTATGCCGAGCAACACATTTAAACATTATTATTACTTTATCCCTATTTTTAAATTGTTTTTACTTCCGCAAATTTTGGTTTCTCTTCCGAAATTTAGGCTTACTTATTTGTAGAGACTAGATGCCGTCATGATGGTTCACAGAGGGCGAATCGGGGTCGTGACACCGGTCATGATGGTGCCTCTCGTGAAGACAAGGCTAGCTGACACTTTCCATTTTCCAATTTTTAACAGTTAAGCATTAAGAAACAGTCGAAACATGATAAAATAATCCAAAGTAGCAGGTAATATCATAAATACGCGGAAGAACAACCCAACACATCCCTAAACCGGGGGTGTCACTAGTCATGAGCATCTACAAGTTCTAATACAAGTCTGAGAAGACTATAAACTATTACAAACTGTCTGATATAGAGATAGAAATGACAAAGAGGGAGAAACACGGGTGTGCGGATGTCAAGCAGCTACCTCGTAAACTCCGAATGTCCGTCGAGAGCTCTCAACTCACACTGGCAGGATCAACAATGCCTGAATCTACACACCGGGGTGCAGGAAGTAAAGTGAGTACTCCAACTCAGTGAGTAACAAATATAAATAAAGACTGAAAGCAAGAAATCACGTAGGGCACAACGCATTTTATAATGAAGCAGTAAAACCATTTAAAATCAGTAAATTAGTGAAAGATCGGTAAAATTCTTTAACTCAAATGTAGTTTTCATGAAAAGTCTTTTTCAATAGTTAAGCAGGTAGTTGACAGTCAATTATGAAAAGTAAACACATAAAGGCTTGCCCCTTGGGCAGAGTATCAAAAATTCGCCCCTCGGGCAACATCTTAGAACAGTACTAGCCCTCAGGCAATCACATAGAACAATACCAGCCCCTCGAGCTCAATCTCACATCACAATGGGTACCCGCGCTCACTGGGGGTATACAGACTCCTGAAGGGGCCCTTACGGCCCAAGCGCAATATCAAGCCACCTCGTGGCATCATCACTAGGCCCTCGGCCTCATATCAATCAAGCCACCTCGTGGCGTACATATCTCAGGCTCTCGGCCTCATAATCATTATCAAATTTTCCTCACAACATAGGCCCTCGGCATTACTCAGTCCAAAATCCTCACAAGCCATTTGGGCAGTAGTAAAACATGTTTCTCAGCCCAAAAATATCATTTGAAAGATCATGTAAGTGTTAAAACAGAGTAAACATGGCTGAGTACGAAAAACAGTAAAATATAACATGAACTGAGTTCAGTAAAAAGTCAAAACACTGAGGAAATTCCAGTAAAAATCCCTGAAGGGTTCAAATAGTTGGCACAAGGTCCAAATATGGCATTCAACCCAAATCATGATGATAGCAAATATGTTTTAGTCAAATACGCGGTAAAATAGTCATTCAGGATAGACTAAGTCACCATCCCCAACAGTGCACGGCCCCACGCTCGTCATCAAGCGTGTGCCTCACCTCAATATAGCACTACGATGTGCAATCCGAGATTTCAAACCCTCAGAACATCATTTACATTCATTACTCACCTCGAACCGGTCAAATCTCTAGCTCGCAACTCTTTTGCCCCTCGAATCAGCCTCCACTCGCATCGAATCTATCCAAAATTAGGACGAGGACATCAAAATATGCTAAGGGAACGAAGCTCAAGCGAAAATAACATAATATGACACAAATCCCGAAATTACCAAAACCCGACCCCCGGGCCCACGTCTCGAAATTTAATAATTTTTACATCAATAGATTCCTTATCTCCCCACGAGTTCATACATATCAAAAATTCTGAAATCCGACCTCAAATGGTCCTTCAAATCCTCAAGCAAAGGTCTAATTTTCCAAGCCCTAGTTTCCCCAATTTTCACCCTAAATTTCCATGATTTATAGCTCTAATCCGTTAAATAATAACATAGGAACGAGTTTTAGGTCGAAATTCCTTACCTCAATGAAGTTCCCTGGAAATCCCTCTTTCAAATCGTCCAAAAACCTCCAAAGCCGAAGTCAAAAATGGTGAAATAGCTCAAATTTCGCGAAGGCCACAATTTATACTTTCTGCCCAGAACTTTTTGCATCTGCGGCCCAATACCTGCTTCTGCGATACCACATTTGCGGCTATTTCTCCGCTTCTGTTGATATCACTTAACTTACGATTTTCCGCTTCTACGATCCCTCATCCGCATCTACGACATTGCAGATGCGGTCCATCTTACCACTTCTGCAGTTCCTGACTCCCTCAGCACTTTACACTTCTGCGACCTCCCTTATCGCACCTGTGGTCCCCAATCCGTAGGTGCGGAAATACTAGAAGTAGCACATTCAGCAGCTGCAACAAAATTCCAACTTTTTCATTAACCATACGAAATCACCCCGAGGTCCCCGGGACCTCAACCAAAAGCACAAACATATCATAATACCTTATTCAAACTTGTACCAATCTTCAAAACACCTCAAACACATCAAATCAACCAAAACACATCAGATTCAATCCAAATTTTCTAAAATCTTCCAAATTCCGCTTTTGATAAAAAAAACCAACCCAACCACATCCGAATGAACTGAAATTTTGCACACATATCCCAAATGACACAACAGAACTGCTGCAACTCTCAGAATTCCATTCTATCCCTATATCCAAACTACGCATACCAACCGGAAATCGCCAAAATATCAACTTCGCCAATTCAAGCCTAAATCTACTCCGAACCTCCGAAACTCATTCCGATCATGCTCCTAAGTCATAAATCACCTCTCAAAGCTAACAACCATCAGAACTCACATCCGAGCCCTCTAACACATAACTTAACATCCGGTTGACTTTTCCAACTTAAGCTTCCTCAAAAGAGACTAAGTGTCTCAAACCTTACCAAAATCATTCTGGATTCGATCCGACCAACCCGATACCACAAAACATTGATAACAAAGCATAAAGAAGCATAAATGGGGGGAAAACAAAGCGGTAACTCATGAAATGACTGGCCGGATTGTCACATAACTAAACCATTTTGAATAATAATTTTTTTAAACAAATCTAAATGTTTAAAATGAGACTCAATATTTTTTGAAAATATCAAGATATCATCAATATAAACAATTATGAAATTCGTATACAGAAGGAAGATATCATTCATAATTTTTTGAAATTTGGATGGCGCATTCTTCAAACCAAAGGGCATTAAATTCCATTCATATTGACCCATTGGAACATTAAAAGCAGTTTTATACCTATCCGATTCAGATATCTGAATTTGCCAATAACCTGATTTTAAATCAAATTTCGAAAATATAATGGCATCATGTAATCTATCTAATAAATCCTTCTTATTAGTAATATGATATCTAATCCATTTCAAGACCTTATTAAGGGGCTTATAGTTAATAACTAATCTGGGAACTCCTCGTTCCTGTTCATCATGCTTATTAACATAAAAGGCAGTACAAGACCATTTGGACTTTGATGGTCTAATTAAACCCTTTTATTGCAAGGAATAAAATGGTATTAATAATGGTTGAAAACCAAATAGATTTTAGTCCGGGTTCACCGTCAAGAAAAATAATTTTAGAAGAATTTTTAAAACCCAGATGAGCTGTTTTCAGAAAATGGTTTCATGAAAACATGAGCAGTAAATTAATCCAATTCTTTAGACATGTTTTTTATGAGGATATTAGCAAGAAAAATAATATTATTGCTTTTGTTCCTTGGTTTATGTCTAAGCATGTTTATAACTATGTTTTTGTGTTAGAAAGAGATTATACGCTCACTAGTGGAAAAATTTTTAATTCTATTTTTCTACCTCAACAATCTTTTCAAATGGGGGAAAAGGATAAAATTGTTTATTGTACTACTTTTTCAAAAATATTTGAAAATGATGTTGCTGCAATAACAGACAAAAATCTGAATACCATTCTTACCCAAAACAATTATACTAATATGTATGTTAGTATTCTGGGTGAACAGATTATTAAGATCCATGAAAAATTGGACAAGCTTATAGCTGAGGTCCCAAAAATCCAGTAGAAGGATACTAAAGGTAAGGAGCAAATTGCTACTACAAGTATCCAACCGGTCGCGTTCATTATTTGAAAACGTTGGTCATGTGTGAGATAATTATCCCACCCACCTTTTAGCTGACCAGTAAATCCGGCTATAATCATTTCAGCAATTGCCCTATCTGTATTTTTATTAACTTTACATATAGTACTGTACATAAGCATTCTATGTACTGTCGTATACATTTGCCTTTCAGCAAGACCATCTATGTTCCATTCATAGATATCTGACCTATTGTAACCTTGGTGGTAGTGGTCATTGTCCTATTCTTCTATTAAGACATCTTGAGGGGTTGGTCTAGGATAATAAAACATTTTTCTGTATGGTTTACGAGCATTTTTTCCAGAGATTTTATTAATCTCGTCATCTACCTTTAGATTGCTAGGAGACGTATGCTCTAAACTTAGAGGGTTAGCTCTAAATTCACCCAACTTCTTAATGAGAAGTTCCTCAATATCATCTAGACTTCTTAATTTAAAGTCATTTACCTCAGGAGGTGGTTGGATACTGAACTTTAGCCCTGCTAGATACTAACCTCTAGGTAAAACTTAAACCATGGTGCTCCTCACAACCCTTCAACATCCATTCTGACTAAACAGGTTTAACTGAGCACCACCAGTTAGGTTGGCCTAACCAAGGTTTACTGTCGAAATAAGTAACTGCCTGGTCTATACAGTTCTTAACATATAACCTCATCGGGGTGATACAATAGACTCTTAGTTACAAATCATGTTTGTAAATAACCTATGAATACTAAGTCTAACACCTATCTGATTAGCCTTCATTTAGGCTAAACAGTACTGCAAAATAAATAAGTAAATAGAGAAGAGTAGAATATGATACCCGAGACCACTGAATTTCTGGCCAAGTGTGATGACCCAAAAGGTCATCACTTGTTTTAAAATGAAACTTCCGTGTTTTGAGGCCTTGAAAACCTCATTTAGAGTCACCTCGATTTGCGTACGCAGTTCGAGCGCGTAGCCGAAAAGCTTAGATATGAAATTTTGTGAAAAATGATAAGTTTTGACGGTAAAATGAATAAATTTGACTTCGGTCAATATTTTGGGTAAACGGACCTGGATCCGCGATTTGGCGATCCCGGAGGGTCCGTCGGAAAATATGGGACTTGGGCATATACCCGGAATCGAATTTCGAGGTCCTGAGCCCGAGAAATGAATTTTTAAAGGAAATTATTTTCTGAAAATATTTAAGGAAATTTGAAATGAAGTTTGATTAGAAAGAGATGGTATCGAGCCCGTATTTTAGTTCCGGCACCCGGTACACGTCTTGTATATGGTTTAAGTCATTTCTGTAATGTTTGGTTGAAAACGGACGCCGTTTGATGTGATTCGGACCTAAATTGCTAAATTTGATACTTGATAAAGTTTGAGAAAAAGTTCTTGGTTTTGAGTTTTGATTCATTGTTATTGAGGTTATTTTGGCAATTTGATCACACGGATAAGTTCGTATGATGTTGTTGAGTTAGTACATTTGTTTGGTTAGGAGCCCCGAGGGCTCGAGTGTGTTTTGGCAAGTTTTGAACTTAGGAAAAAGTTGCAGATTCATAGAAGTTACAGGTCTCTGAAGCCAGGTCTCGCGGTACGTGGTGGAAACTTCGCTGCCGCGGTAGGGACTCCGCGACCGCGGTGGAATTTGTGCGGTCCGCGGTGAGCAAGGCCAATCCTCCGTGGCCGCGCTCGATTTCTTGCGGTCCGCAGTGGTGCTCCGCGGCCGCAGTCCTTTTTATGTGGTCCGCGGTGGAGCTCCGCGGCCACAATCCTTTTTATGTGGTCCGCGGAGAGGGTCTGAGAGGAGTATATTTAAACGGACTTTTCAGTTATTTTTCACTTTTCAAAACCCCAAAAACATAAGAGGCGATTTTTCAAATAACCTTTCTTCTTCAAATCAATTGTAAGTTATTTTTAACTAGTTTTCTTCAATCATTAACATCTTTTAACATGATTTCAACTTCAAATCAATTATTTTCATGGGGAAATTGGGTGTTTTGGGTAGAACTAGGTTTTCACAAAAATGGGGATTTGGACCTTGATTTAAGGTTCGATTTCAAAATAAATTACATATTTGAGATCGTGGGGGAATGGATAATCGGGTTTTGGTCCGAATTTTGGGTTTGGACCAAGTGCGCCGGGGTCGATTTTTGACTTTTTGGAGAAATCTTTATAAAACCTATTTTCATGCATTAGAATTGATTCATTTAGCATTTACTGATATCGTTAAACAAATTGTGGCTAGATACAAGCGAGTTGGTGGTGGAAACAAGAGGTAAAGCGGTAATTGAGGCTTGAATTGTGTTCGTTGCATCGAGGTAAGTGTTTGGTCTAGCCTTAGCTTGAGGGATTAGGAGTTGTGTCCTATTTGTTATTTGTTTCTTGTCGAGTACGATATATAGGCATGGTGACGAGTATCTATACTTTAGTGTCAAGCATGACCATGGGTCTTATATTGTAATTTTTCATGATTTCGTGGTATTATTCATGCCTTGGTGAAGATTTCTGATTGTTGTATAAAGTTTGTGGAAAGAATTGTGATCTATGAACATTGAGGAGCGTTGGCTCAAGTTGTGTAGCGAAATTGTGAAAGTATAAATAACAATTGAACTTTTAGAGCATTGGCTCGAGTTATGAAATGAGTCGTGGAAATATAAGTGATAATCACGCCTCTAGAGCATTGGCTTGAGTTGTGAAGTGAATTGTGAAGTAAAATTGAGAAATAGAAGAGATCATTATGTTGTTCCCTTGTCGGGATTTAATTGTTTAACTGTTGTTCCCTTGCCGAGATCTCTATTACATTTTTGTTTATTTCCTTACCCTATTATTGTGATTATTGTTTGGGTGAGGAAGAGAGTTAAAGCACGAAGGGTGATGCCGTGCATTGTTTGTTATTGTGAGGAAAGAGTGTAAAACACTAAGGGTGATGCCGTGCCGCACGATGTGCCATTTCGTGCCGATTTTATTGATTATTTGGTGAGGAAAGAGAGTGAAAGCATGAAGGGTGATGCCGTGCACATTTTTATTATATGATTGCTTTGGTGAGGACGAGAGTAAACGCACGAAGGGTGATGTCATGCATTTGTTGATTTCTGATTCTTTGTTGATATCCGAGTTATATTGTTTCTTTCATTTCTTGTTGTTATTTGATTTACTTCGAGGTTATAGATTCCCTTACCCTAATTGCCTTGTGATTGTTGATTGGGTGAGGAAGAGCGTAAAACACGAAGGGTGATGCCGTGCACTTGTTTTGATTCCTAATATTTATTGATAACTGTGTTACGATTTTCTCTATACTAAATTGCTGATTTCCTATTGATACTTGTTGTTTCCCCGCATCATGTTTCCCCCCCTCCCATACTTGACTGTACATGACTGTTTCTTTCTGTACTTCTTTTCTGCTGTATTTAGTTAAATTGCACAGGTTTATGTGGTAGTTTGGTCCTAGCCTCGTCACTACTTCGCCGAGGTTAGGCTAGACATTTACCAGCACATGGGGTCGATTGTGCTGATACTACACTCTGCACTGTGTGCAGATCCAGGAGCAACTTTCGGACAGTAGTTGAAGGGCTTCCTTCAGTCCACTCGGAGACCCAAGGTAGACCTGCATGCGTCCGCAGGCCTTGACGTCTCCCTCTATCTCTATTTTCTGTTTCATTTCCTTTGTTCAAAAACAGTGTATTGTATTTTCTTCAGACCTTGTATGTAGTAACTCTTAGAGAGTCTGTGACACTGTGACACCAGGTTTTGGGGTATTTGAGATTTATTTTTAAAAGTTGTAATGGACGTAGCCTTCAGATATATAATTGTTGACTTCCGTTTATTTATTTAAAATTTCGCTTTTATCATATTATCGACTTGTGTTTGTTAAAAGAAGCAAAAATAAAAGTGCAGCAAGTAGTTAAGGTTTGGCTTGCCTAGCTCCCATTAGTAGGTGCCATTACGACACCCGAGGGTGGGAAATCCGGGTCGTGACACCAAGTGACCTTTTTGATTTTTTATTCAATCGACTACAAATGGTTTTTTACAAGAGTAGAGAGAGAAGATAGAGAGAAGGGAGAGCTCTGGCTAATGCTTACCTATCTAAGTAATGAAATGATCCTTATATAATGGATCAGTTACAATCAAACAAAACTAAAATAGTTCTGTGGTCGACAAATGATTTACACATGGCCGACAAGATATAAAGTAAAAGCACTTATAATTGCTAACAGATAGACTACTTTATAAAAGTAGTTTCCTTGCGATAATGGAGGGGTCCACTTTATTAAAGTCGTTTGTTTTTATTACCCCGATAATTGATCTGTGGGGCCTTCAATAATTCAAGCCTTGTTCTTTCCCTTGTTGTCTTTTTTTTTTCCGAAGATTCTTCGGCACTTTTCTTCAATTTTGCAAGGAAGTCCTCAATTTCATCAATATTTACTTCTGTACCAGAGTTGCTTTGTGCTTCACCTGCTGCACAGACTTCTTCATCTGAAGTATTTCCAATGGAGGTCATTGATATATCATCTCCAATTTCTGTTTCGAATTTTTTTGCTAAATCTTTCTTTATTTCATGAAATATGAAGCGAGGATCTCTTTCTTGGATATAGCTCCTTTTCTTATTTGGAGCTTCTTGGTAACATGTTGGAAGGGGCTTCATTCTCCTTCGTCAATATTTGTTACCTCTTGGTTTTTATACTTATTGATCTTGGCCTTCATTTGATTTATTAAATCTTCCCCATAAATCTTTCCTTGATGGTCTGGTTGAACTAGTTTAGTCCAAAAATTGTTATAAATAATTCTCCGAAGACAAGGAATTCCTTCTTCGGTATAACTAGTTTGAACATCCCATTTCATTATCCAATGAATTGAAAATTCTATAATGAAGTACATGGCTGCTATGCCATTATAGAAGATATTATCTTTCTGTAGTGAATTGATTTTAGGAGATATATCTACCCATTGAACTTTTGAACATGGGAGGAAGTATTCCTAATGATGGACCATTAGGCCTAGATTTTGACCAAGCGGGCCATGGGTTGACTTTTGTTGACTTTTTGAAAAAAATTGTAAAATCTTAACTTTATCTATTGCAATTGAATTCCTTAGCATTGTTTAATGTTCTTGAGTCGATTTTGGTTAGATTTGAGCCGTGTAGAGGCGGATTGCAAGGGAAAAGCTATTTTCAAGTTTTGAATTGGCCTATTTGAGGTAAGTGTCTTGCCTAACTTCATGTGGGGGAACTACCCCTTAGGATTGGTATTGTTTGATTCAATTGTACTAAGTGAAATTCGTGTACACAAGGTGACGAGTGTGTACAAAGGTTGTGCATAGTATTTGACCGGTTTAGGTTACTTAGACTATTTCCATGCTTAAATTGAAATGCCCTATTATGTTCTAAACATTCATATTCACATTATCCTTAATTGCATTAGAATATCCTTAATTGTCTTAGTAGACTTGTTTAGTAATTGTTCTACATCCTACTTTCTAAATTGCTCCTATGGTTTTGTTGAACTTGTTATCTCCTTTATTGTTACGTGATATTTCTTTATTGTTAATTATCATTGTTGAAGTAATTGTTTATGTTATCTCTTTACTTGTTGATATCCATTAATTGAGACTCATTGTTGAATATTATCTCCTTTACTGTGAAATTAGTTTTATCTAATATTGTGGTTATACATTATTCCTCTCACTGTCGAATTATTTGTTGTTGAAGTTGTGGAAGTCGTAAATATGCTGAGGTGATGCTGGTTATTGTAGAAATATCTATCTTATTAAGCATTTTTCATCCATTGTTGTTATTGATATTCTCGTATACATTGTGTTGGAGCCATGGGCTACTGTTGTGGAAACAATAATATTGTTGTTGTTAGCAAGTTATGGTATACAGGCACTTGTGGTGCGAGTTGTTATTGTGATATGATATTGATACACATGCGTCGGTATAAGGCTTGGGTTGATATGCATGCAGCGGTATAAGGTGGGACTTATGTGCGTGTTGCTTGTAGAGGAACTATGTGAAGCCACGTGGTGTTATAAGGTAGGCTAAAGCACGTGTAGCTATTTTGGAAAAACTGTTTTCATAATCTATTTTCAAATGTAAGGCTCATGCGCATATATAAGAAAAGATTGTGATTGAAACTAAGAAATGTGAATAGAAGGCGATACCGCAATTGTGATTTTTGATTATACAAGGGGGTACCTCGGTTTGTTTTCACTATACACAAGGCGGTACCTCGTTGTGTTTCTTGCTGTTGTTTCATGTTGCAAAGTGTTGCGGAAGGAAATATTTCCTGTTGCTTCATTCTTTATTATTCTAGCAATCGTAGTCCATACATAATCGTTGTAGTACTTTAGTTGCTTCTTTTATGTTATTTCTATTGTTAACTTCCGGTACTAGGTTTTGCTATTATCTTATTCCGTATCAATTATTTTTCACTTTTCGTTACTTATCCATAATACATTTTTATACTGTCTATTTCATATCCTAGTAGTTGTCTTAACCTGGCTTTGTTACTACTCTACTGAGGTTAGGCTTGATACTTACTGGGTACCGTTGTGGTGTACTCATGTTATTCCTCTACACATATTTTGTGCAGAATCAGGTACGTTAGCTCGTGTTGGTCGATAGAGATTTCCTGCTAGCTGCTTTTACCGGAGACTTCAATGTGTGCCTGTTCGGCATCCGTAGGCCAGTCCCTCTCCCTTATTCTCAGTTGCTATTGTATTTTCTCTCAACAAGTATGTATCAGATGTTTTAGTTATTCCATAGTGCTTATGACTTTGTTCCGTGGTTCTTGGGGATTGTATGGTTGAGATTGTGCTTTTAGTAGTTGTATGAGTTCATCAAATTGGGTTGAGTATTTTGTTATTTACATCTATTTAATTGTTGTCGAATAATAGGCTTACCTAGTTGTAGAGACTAGGTGCCATCACGACTTCCTATGGAGGGAAATTGGGCCGTGACAAGTTAGTGGTAGAGCTCTAGGTTCATAAGTGTTACGAGTCATAAGCAGGTTTAGTAGAGTCTTGTAGATCGGTACAGAGATGTCCGTACTTATCTTCAAGAGGCTACATAACTGTTAGGAAAACTTCGCTTCTTTGATTCCTTATCATGCGAATTGGTTGATTTCAAAAACAAAATATTTGACTTTTTATTCTCTTATAGATGGTGAAGACATGCACCGCAGGATCCGACGATCAGACACCCGCGCCCCCTGCTTGAGATGCGAGAGGTAAGGATTGGGCTATAGGCCGAGAATGGGCACGCGGTGTAGCTAGAGCACCTACCCGAGCTATGGTAGAGGAGCCACCAGTAGCTCCACTTAGGGGACAAACACCCGAGGCACCTATTGCCGCCCAGCACTTTAGGAGACCCTCGCACAGTTCTTGAGCATGTTCAGCACCTAGGCTAAGTGGGTCTCATTGGGAGCTTCTTGCGTAGTGTCAAGAAAACACAAATATCTCTCTACTTCGATGTCGTATCGACAAATGATTTAATATGTTGGAAACTAGACTTATAGAACTTCAATTTGACAGGTGTATCACCCCGTAATTCTTATTAAATTGAGAGAAAAGGTCTTCTACATTTGACCTATTTTTCAGCACATTTATGAATGTGACTTGTGATGGCCTTTGTCAACTTTTGTTCCACAACTTGCTTGACTTCAAAACATAATACACACTATCATGCGACTAAAATAACTCATAATATAACCTCATTATCATGTTAAGCACTCTAATCTCACCTCGAAAAGTACATGTTATAACATTCCCAACTTGTCGATTTTCGGCAAAACTTAATTTCTTCAATTCGTTTAGCTTCTAAGCCTTCCAACCCTCTTGTTACTTATTATTCATGATCTTAAATATTTGTTACCTCCAAGATAACATGATTAATTATCTTTACATACTTTCAAGGATGATCTCATTTCCGAGCTTACATCAAGTGACTTTCGACGTACTTCTACGTACAAAAACATGGGGTGTAATATTTTTTCTACTAATTGATATTGTTTGCTATATGCGGGAGTGATGCATATATGAGGTGATGAGAGTATATGCATGTGTCAAGGTTTCCATGCTTGGGAGGGGAAAATTATATGCTTTCTTTGTGCTTGGCAAACTTGATAATTCTTTGACTTATGCTTATTTAATTCTACGACTAATAAACTCAATTAACTGTGTTAGAATCATGTTAGAACATATGGCATCTTAAAAAAAGATTTAATATGTTGTTTTTGGATTGTTTACACACGTGATTGACCGTAGTGTCATGAACACCCATTTATACATGTTATTTTCTTTCTACTTGAGCTTCTTTATCCCTAATAAGAGATGAGGATTGGGGCCTTAGGGCTATGTTTGGCACGAGGGCTATATCTGTGCGTTTGATATGGTGTTGGCAGGATGAGTGTTTTCGTGTTGTGTGAGATAAGATAGGTCGATTGGTTGTTACCGTGTGAGAAGAATTGGATTTTTTGTTATGCTTTCTCATTCATTAAACACTTACATGTTTTCTACTTGGTTTCCTATAAATGTTGTTGTTTTGTGTGTTACATTCTTGTTTGTGCTCTTTATTAAATTATTTCCGTGTTTCCTATCTTGCCTATTACTGGGATGTCTACGTTTCTACTTTGTCTGTTATGGCTACCCTACATTTTTAGTTGATTTACTTCTACTACATGTTACTCCTAAATTCCTACCTACTTGTTACTAGTTGTACATGATCATGCCTCTATTTGTTACGTAATTACTTATTAGGAGCCTTGACCTGTCACATGCCTTCACTTACTACATGCCTTCACTTGATGTATGACCTTACTTGCTACATGCCTCCACTTGTTACATGATTCCTCTTATTATTTACCTCTACTTGATGCCTGCTTTTACTTGACGTACATCTTTCCTCGTTTCATATTCTACACTTATTTGCCTAGCCGGATTAGGTGACTTTTAGATTAGTTGTGTGTTTATACTTTGTGGAAAGTCTTGCCTTTATATGTGGGAGACTAGCTCTGTGGTGCCGTTTTGCTCATCTTATTTTGTTGAGTTTGTATTCCTAGTTGCTTTCTACGCATTAGTTTTCTTGGTATTACGTTGTAAATTTCCATGCTTGGTTTTTGTAGAATAGTTACATATAAATTTATTATATATGTGGGATCGGGTTGTGCGCTACAACACAAAAGATATTATTTGTGTGAGATCGGGTTGCATGGCGCAATGGATAGCGTTATTACTGTGTAGGATCGGGTTGCACGCCGCAACGAATATTGGTATTACTGTTTGGGATCATGTTGCACGCCACTATATATATATATTTGTGGATCGGATTGCACGCCGCAATGAAGAAGACATATTATGGTTATTCTAGTCTATTATCTATTATCATATTATGTTGTGAGACTGTGACATGACGATATTCCGGGGCCCTCTATAATTTGTATTTTCGTTCCATTTACTACATGATTATTTGTATCCCTTTCTCATATTGCTCTTTCTACTTATCATCTACACAGGTAAAATATTGAGTGAGTATCTTTTAACTTAAACCTCGTCACTACTTCACCGAGGTTAGTCAAGATACGTATTGAGTACATAAGGTCGGCTGTACTGACACTACACTTCTGCACCTTGTGTGCAGATCTTGGAGTTGTGTAACTGTGGTAGACGAAGCCTGGCATTGAAAATGTTCTGGTGTTCCAGATTCAAGCTACCTCTTATTCATGGTAGTCTAGGACTTAAATTCTGTTTATGTGTACTTAAAACAGATGTTGTAGCACTTTCATACCAGCTTGTAAATCTATGTCTTAGAGTCTCATGTCTCTTACTACCAATCCTTCGGTTATTGTACAGAAATTTAGTGTTTTCACTTATAGGATCTTATTAATTTCATTAAAATTGTGTTGACTATTATTTGGCTTACCTAGCGGGTTGGGTTAGGTGTCATCACGACTAGGTGAATTTTGGGTCGTAACATGTTTGTTATATAAAGCACTTTTATTGTTGTTCACTCTCTGTACCCTTGTGTTGTTGCTGTGATTTTTGTACATATTGTTGTTGAGCCATCGGCTATATATTATTATGGCCTTGGTATTGTTGTTTGGGCGATCTGGTGGCATATGTGCATGTGTGATGCAGTTGATTGTTGGGTTGTGAATGAGATGCGTATGCTGCGACATAAGGGTGGTGTGTATATTGATGCGTATGCGGTGAGATAAGGGGGCTTATGCAAGTGTTGCAAGTAAGGGAAAATACTTCATTGTGATGCACACACGATGAGATACGGGGGCTTACTTGAAGCCATGTAAGGGGAAATGTTTCAATGTGAAGTTCACGCGGCGTCAAAAGGGTGATTTGTGATTATTTTATGTGGTGTTTCGGGGTGATTCATGATGTATTCTTGTGTTGGTTAATTTGCCATGTTATCACATGCCTATTCTTTGCTGCTATTTATTTGATTATGCTCTGTGTTGCTATTTTTATATTGATGTTCTGCACAGGTTATTTGTTTAGCAAGTGTCTTGACTTGAACCTCGTCACTACTCCACTGAGGTTAGTCTTGATACTTACTAGGTACCAATTGTGGTGTACTCATACTACGCTCCTGCACATTTTTGTGAAGATCCAGGTACCTCGGATCATGTTGATCGTTAAAGAGTCGAGTCGGAGTTATGGAGACTTCAAGGTATACCTGACGTTCCTCTCGCAGGCCTGGGAGTCACCTCCTATTATTTTCTTTGCTACTATTTATTGTATTTCCAAATAGTGTTGTATTATGAGATTTTTTGTGTACTCTCTATAGAGCGTATGACTCAGTATTACCAAGTTTTAGGACTTATATGGCTATTGTATTCCATTGTTGGTTATTGTCACGACCCAAAATCCAACTAGTCATGATGACACCTAAGCCAACCTCCTAGGTAAGCCAAATAGCAACAATCCAAGTCAAAGGGATTTAACTGAGAAAAATAAATGATGAAATAACTGAGCTTTTATAAAAAATCCCAAGGACTGGTAGTACAAATCATGAGCTTCTAAGATTTAAAGTCTACAAATCTGGTATGAAATAAATACATCATCTGTTTGAAATATACATGAACAGAGTAATAATTCTAAGGTTACCAAAAATGAGAGGCAACTATGTTCGGAACACAGGTACGTCTCGCCAGCTCCCGCCATACATAGCAACATCAGCATCCAAAATCTGCACGCAAAGTGCAGATATAGTATGAGTACAACCGACCTATGCACTCAATAAGTAACAAACCTAACGTTAGGTTGAAAGTAGTGATGAGCTTGGACAAAAGTTGAGGCATTACTTTTGTGCCTATACTACATATCTCATATCAAGGATGGATCCTTTAAAGTACATCTTCCAGAAGCCCATGCCCACTGGCAAGTTAGCCAAGTGGCAAATCCTGTTAAGTGAGTTCAACATTGTTTATGTAACTCAAAAAGCGATCAAGGGACATGCATTGGCAGATCACCTTGCTAAAAATCCCATGGATGGAGAGTACAAACCTCTGAAAACATATTTTCCTGACGAAGAGGTATCGTTCATAGGAGAGGACATTGCAGAATCCTATGATGGTTGGAGAATGTTTTTCGATGGAGCAACAAATTTCAAAGGAGTTGGCATAAGAGCAGTCCTAGTATCAGAAACTGGTCAGCATTATTCGGTGTCTGCCAAACTCAGATTCCCGTGCACCAACAACATGGCCGAGTATGAAGCCTGCATCTTAGGGCTCAAGATGGCCATTGATATGAACATTCAAGAGTTTCTAGTGATCGGAGATTCAGACCTACTTATACATCAGGTTCGAGAAGAATGGGCAACGAAAAACTCCAAGATACTCCTATATTTGCATCATGTATAGGAATTTAGAAAGATGTTCACAAAGACAGAATTCCAGCATGTTCCAAGAATCCAGAATGAGTTCGCTGATGCATTGGCTACCCTATCATCCATGATACAACATCCAGACAAGAACTTCATTGACCCTATTCCGGTAAAGATCCATAATCAGCCAGCTTATTGTGCTCATGTTGACGAAGAAGCAGATGGAAAACCTTGGTTTCATGATATCAAGGAATATTTGATGAAAGGAGAATACCCGGAGCTCGCGAATCCTGCCCAGAAGCGCACACTTCGGAGGTTATCAAATAATTTCTTTCACAACATAGGAATCCTGTATAGGAGGACTCCTGATTTGGGATTACTAAGGTGTGTCGACGCGAAGGAAGCATCTAAACTACTAGAAGAAATCCATGCTGGGACCTACGGTCCACATATGAACGATTTCGTCTTAGCAAAAAAGATACTCCGTGACGGTTACTTTTGGATGGCTATGGAGACGGACTGCATCTAGTATGTCCGAAAATGCCACCGCTGTCAGATACATGTAGACATGATAAAGATACCTCCGAGCAAGCTTAAGGCAACGAGCTTACCATGGCCGTTCGCCGCTTGGGGAATGGATTTTATTGTACCAATCGAGCCCGCCGCCTCCAACGGGCACATGTTTATCCTAGTAGTAATCGACTATTTCACCAAATGGGTCGAAGCAGCATCTTACAGAGTCGTGACTAAGAAAGTTGTGGTAGACTTTGTCCGCGACCACATTGTTTGTAGATTCGGGATTCCAGAGTCGATCATTACCGACAACGGCTCCAACCTCAACAGTGACTTGATGAAAGCCATGTGTGAAACCTTTAAGATCAGACACAAGAATTCCACAGCCTACAGACCTCAGATGAATGGAGCAGTAGAAGCCGTCAATAAGAATATCAAAAAGATATTGAGGAAAATGATAGATAAGCATAAATAGTGGCACGAGAAGTTATCGTTTGCTTTACTGGGATATCGCACCATAGTCCGCACATCAACTAGGGCAACCCCCTATATTCTACTTATGGTACAGAAACAGTCATTCCCGCTGAGGTAGAAATCCCCTCCCTAAGGATCATACAGGAAGTTGTGCTCGACGATGCAGAGTGGGTGAAAAATCGTTATGAGTAGCTAGCCCTCATAGACGGAAAGAGAATGAATGCAGTTTGCCACGGTCAGCTTTATCAGAACAGGATGTCCAGAGCCTTCAACAAAAGAGTCAAGCCGAGACAGTTCACACCAGGGCAGCTAGTGTTAAAGAAAATCTTCCCACATCAAGATGAAGCCAAAGGAAAATTCTCCCCCAACTGGCAGGGTCTGTACATGGTTCACCGGGTTCTAACAGTAGGAGCCCTCATACTTGCATAAATGGACGAAGAAGTCTGGCCAAAGCCAATCAATTCAGATACAGTCAAGCGTTACTATGTGTAATCTTTATGCTTTCCCATATGATGTAAATTGAACTACGCCTGACCTGATTCCAGTTTAAGAGGGGATACGTAGGCAGCCCTATGGGTTTGGTAACAATTCAATAAAAATTCCATTTCCCCTCGCAATTGGAAAATGGGGCAGAACTTTAAGGAGGACCCTCAAAATTCCGAAATTGATTTCATCCGGCTATCACCAGCAGCATCAACCCATTAAACCGAGGCAGAATTATGAGGAGGACCCTCAAAATTCCGCAACAAGAGAGGTTGCAATGTCTTGAACCAAGTCACAGTCGTCGTTTCATCTAAAAGTTGTTCTTGATTATACACTTATGTCATATTTTTTTTACAAAATCATGCATGTTTATTTCTGAAATCGCTTTGTTTAGCAACGCTACCCCAATGATACGTACAATATTACTAGATCAAAGCCGAGCAGGTCAAGCAGAGCTAGCGGGGATACAAACTAACCTCCCTCCTTTTACAAAACTCATGATTTTTCTTTGGATGCAGGCACTTGAGTTGTAAAATCATCAAATATACTATACGCTCACTCACAAAGTTCAGGAATACAACTCTCCGAACCGTTGCACTTGCTCGCAACTGCTATCTGCACATAACAGTGTCCTTAGCAGGCACAATATCCCTAGCAATCACGATACCGGAATCCGCTATCAGCTAAGAAAACTCTATTGCCATTTGCCCTTTTTACTTCCTGCATAAGGATACCATTCTGCCTTCCGAGACTAAGCACTATCTCCATCTGCATTTCTTGCATTGCATAAGGCTACCATTCTGCCTTCCGAGACTAAGCATTGTCTCCATCTGCATTTTCCTGCATTGGATAAGGCTACCATTCTGCCTTCTGAGGTTAAGCTCTACCTCCATCTGCATTTTCTTGCATTGCATAAGGCTACCATTCTGCCTTCCGAGGTTAAGATCTACCTCCATCTGCATTTTCTTGCATTGCATAAGGCTACCATTCTGCCTTCCGAGACTAAGCACTGTCTCCATCTGCATTTCCTGCATTGCATAAGGCTGCCATTCTACCTTCCAAGGCTAAGCTCTACCTCCATCTTCATTGGTTGAAAGATCGCCACCTTATTTACATTTGCATGGCTAAAAAATTGCCACCTTATTTATATTCACATGGCTGAAAGATCGCCACCTACTGCATCTCATGGGCTGAAAGATCGCCAAATCGTCCGAAGGCATCATTGTTCGGAGGCACCATTTTCATAGCCCGAGAATACCATATTATGGCCTGAGGACCCCTTTTTAATCTTTTGCATATCATTATTCAAAGGCATCATGGTTCGGAGGCATCATTCTCATAGCCCGAGAGCATCATTTCATGGCCTTCAAATCCTTTATTATACGCTTCATGGCCCAAGACATCATGGCCTGAGGACGTCATCCTAACCGTCCAAAGACAGTATTCATGGTCCGACGGGAACTTGCATCACGTTTAAATTTATGCCCAATATATGCTTGTATTGCTCATTTGCAGGTAAACCTGCGAACAATGGCCATCTCAGCAGGAGCGATCCCTCTCCAGTTCCCACAGCCTTATTAGACCTTAACCATTCAGCCCAACCCGAATATTGCGTTTATTCTTGAAAAGTCTCCATCGGCATAATCCGCTGACGGATCTTGAACTACATATGGCCTGATTCCTATAAGACCAGGGATATGTAGGCAGCTCAGGAGCCAGAGCACGGCTAAACCTCTTCAAATCATTTCGTTCGGTCAAAATTGGCCATCATATCTTTACCCGACAACTCTTTCATCCTTTCCGGGTAAAGAGGGGCAGCTGTTGACACCCAATTTTTCCCTGTATATTTTTAATATGCAAAATACTTTCAAAATAGCATGTATATGCATATTTAAGTATGTCCCAAGGTTTTAATATTTTTCTCTTAATTCTTAAGATTTTTTAAATTAATTTATTACCTTATTTTAGCAAGAAAATCCCAATAATAATTCCCAAAATTGTAATTTTGGCAATTCACTTATTAGATTCTCATATTTATACTAAAATATAGCTAACATAAAATTTTCATATTTTTATAAATTTATTTAGTATTTTTAAGCTAAATTGCTTAAAATTGCAATATTAGCCTATTTCAAGATTTAATTGTGTTTACCATTATAAAATGGACTCCAGTATTTTTATTTTCATCATTATATGTTATTAATCATTTTAGTACCTTTAATTTACTCCCAAAAATTAATTTACTATTTTTTTATAATTTTAAAAGAGAAATATTGGCTATTTAAATAATAGCCGAATTCGTTTCAATTTTAGCCTAAAATCTGACCCCAAATTGGACCCCAATTTCCAGCCTAATTTCGATTAAAACCCGACCTAGGCCCCAATTACCCCTACCCTACCCAAAACCTTATTAAATCCTGGCCCTCACTCGTTCTTACCATTTTTAATTCCAAACGACCCCCTAATACCCCTCATTTCCTCACTCGTCTCTATCTCTGGTTCTCTCTAGAACTTTCCCCCTTTCACCTCCTCTCCGATGAGTTCCCTTCATCTTTTCTATCCACCTTCTAACCTGAATCCATGGTGGTTTCACCACCCACCAAGCCACCTATGGCTCCTCGCGTTTGGTTACTGGAGCTTCATGACTCGACCACGAAGAGTTGGGTCCAGACCTCTGTTGATCCAAGCCTTTCTCATCATTTGGGTTCCTCTGAAAACCCTAGCTTTTGAGGTTTTTCTGATCTCTTTAGATCTACTCCAGATATATGCTTTCCCTAAAGTTTTTAAACGATTTTCTTTAAAAAAAAACTATGCTTTCAAAACCATTTCTTTTTTTTTCGATCTAGGGTTTCCTGAGTTATTTAGATGTTTCTCCGATTTTCTCTTTCTTTCGTGTGTTTCTTCTACTGTATTTTTCTTTACTATTTTCTTGTGTGTTTCTTATTAAGTTTCCTCTACTGTGTTCTGATTAGTTTTCTTCTACTGTGTTTCTTACGTATTTCTTCTACCGGGTTTCTGATGCTGTTCTTCTATTATGTTGCTTTTCTACTGTGTTTCTTTATGTTATTCCTCTACTTGAATATGCATGTTAAAAGCCTTAGTTCCTTTTTGAGATTTTTGAACTTATTTCGTTAGTATTTCTGCCTGATTTGCTTGTTCTCATCTCTATACTCGATTGACGAAGAAAACCCTAGATTTGGGGATTCATTCGAGTTTTGAGACTACTCGCTATGTGATTTTCTTGTTCTTCATCTTTGAACTTGTTTGGTTTCGAAACCCTAATTTCTTTGAGCCTATTCGAGTTTTTGAAAGATGTTTCATCTACTGCTCGATTGAATTTCTGAATCTTTGTCGCTTTATATGATTCTAACTTCCTGCAAAAACTCTATAAGGTCTTTTACTTGACCCTTTGGTATGCTATTCGATACTCTCTCCTCTCTGTTACTGAGTAACTGGAATCGACCTATGTGACTACCTATGTTTGCTACTATACGATGTTTCTCTTTGTCCTAAATTCAGCCTTGCCTGCTTAATACTCATATACTCTTTTACATGCTGAGTTTCCCTCTAAAATGGCCTTCAATTTGGGACTAATTTCAGACCTCCTTGTGTGAGTCTGATTGGTTCTTTCCTTGTTTTACTGATTTCCCTGATTCTTGGGTTGATTCGAGAAGTTTCCCTTAGCCTTTCGATCCTCATATTCTGACTTGGTTTATTTATAACTTCGAATCCCTGACTCCTTGATTTACTATGTGCTGATTGATTTATCGTGTTTCTTACCTTATTTGGTTAACCGTGTATTTCAAAGATTCTTCATTAATTCTTCCCTTAATTAAACTCCTATGTATTTACCCCAATTGCCTACTTTGCATAAGATGTTTACTTGATCTCCTTCCTTAAATAATTTCTGTCCATTACCGTTTGGTTTTAGCTCTTTGATTAAAGGAAATCTTTGATACTGATTGATCTTTAATTGATACACAGTCCCATAATTATTTTTCTTGCCTTATTTTCTGCCTGTTTTCACAATATAAATACCTGGCTTTTGAATTGACACGACAAGAGGATCCCTCACTCATAGTTTTCTTCTAAAACTACACTTACACGCAATAGTATTCTCTCTTATTTGCTTGTATTATGGCCTGTTTACAAGACCTACTTCCTTTCTTTGTTGTCTTTCTTTGAAACTAGTATGTTCTGATTTGAGTTTCCGCACCACAACAAATGTGTTTATTCATGCTTTTGTATCCCTGACTACTTACTATTTCTGTATAGTTCAGCATTACTGATTTCTTTTCCTGCCTGTTCTATTATGAGTCCCTATTCCCCCTCCCCCTTGTGTGTTTAAGCTATGGTTTGGAGCATGGCAATGTGTAAATTGTTGCCCATGAATCAAACCTAATCCCTTGGGATCCTAGCCTCCATTAATGTGTGTTTTGACAAGCTTATGGCACGCTAGCATCCTCCGTTGCTGAGCATGCCTAAAGCCTGCCCTTGCCTAAGCAATAGGCTCTTTACCACCTCCCCATTCCCCTGTACCCCTATGTGTACTTATTTGAAGCTGTTTTCCTTCCCCTTTCCCTCTCTCAGAAGTCTGTTTCTACACTTGCACTCTCTCTTAGTTTTTAAGTTCTACCCCTCTCTTGTGAGCCTTGCCTTGGGACCTTGAGTTCCTTCTGAACTTGGACACTTGAGGGATGGCCTTTCCACATCGCACTTGTCTTAATCTAGTAACACGTTTGGGTGTGAGCACTGCCCGGAGTTCATTTGAGACTCTTTGGGAACTCTACCACACTCAAATGGGAGAAAGTCTTTGGATCATGAATCTCTTGGAGTTGGTTTACCTCATATTTCAGACATGAAATCTGAATCAGGCTCTCCTAGGTTGTACTTTTAGTTTCTTATGTATTCTTTTACTTTATTCTGGGCTGTAATAATTTTGTAATAAACATTTGGGGACTGATTAGTGAAAAATGCGGGTAATTATGTATGCAAAAAGGGTAGATACCATGTCTATAGGAATTCTGAATTCTGCATTCGCATATAGATACCATGTCTATAGGTTTTCGAATTCTGCACATTCAAATGCATATAGAAAGCATGTCTATAGGAAATTCTGAATATCCATTCTTATATAGAAATCATGATCATAAGTCTGCTACTCTCATCTAGAAATCATGCCTATAAGTCAATCTGAATTCTGCATATGCATATAGAGATATGCCTATAGGACCTTTTAAATCCAGTGTATTCATTTGCCATCTAGAAATCCTGCTCATAAGGCTTAAGTGTTCAATTGCATCTAGATACTATGTCTTAAAACAAATTCAACACCTAGATATCATGTTTTTGCATTTTTTACCATACAAGGCTTAAATTTAATTACATGTAGAAAGCATGTCTATAGGAGATATTAATCTAATCTGAATCGTTTCATTCACGTACAGAACTGAAATCAGTAATAACAAGTATCATCAGTTTCAGAGCCTATAACTTTCGTTAAAGTGTGCTTTTTTTTACCAGTATGTACTCAATTTATTTTTTTTAGACCTTATTATTTCATGGATTTCCTGAATTCAATAGATACCATGCTTATAGGATCCTTGTTCGACACTTAGACAAGCCTTAGGATAAAAGTTATAAACTGAATCTGTTCTATTAACTACAACCAGCAGGCAGGTTTGATTCAGGATTCTTATCTGAAATATGTAATAAATCAGTCTGCTCCAACCTCTAAGTTCTTTCACATTCAGTATTTAATCAGACCCTAAACAATACGTGCAAGACATGCTAAATTACGTGCTTCTTTGGCTAAAGGAGGTATATCTGAGCCTTTTGCCTATTATGTGTTTTCCCCCAATTTGTTATACATGTTCTTACATGTCACCTTAGAATTTTGCCTTTGAAACTACAAATAAGCCGATATCCCTTCCTTTTAGGATTAGTAGTCCTAAATGCTTCTGGGACTGACAGGATTGGTGCGAGTAATAATGCAATGAGTAAACGAGACCATTCCGCGCTTTAATACCTTAACAGGGTGGGAAGGGTAGATATAGATATGATGACCACGTGATAATGCCACGCGTAACCCCTCATTGAGGAGTGATTACCGGGTATTGTGTGGGGTGATCCATATTAGTAATAAACCTAGGACCCCCTTTCCTTTATTTCTTATCTCTTTTAAAGAATTTCAAACTTTTTTTTATAGAAAAATCAGCTTTCTTTTATTTCTTTCCAACTTTATTTGTTTATAAATCCTTATGTGAAAATCCCCTCTTATTTGAAGCTTTATTTGTTTATGTGTTATTTGTACCTAAGTTCACAACAATAGTCTGGTCGGAAACCACACTAGTGGATCCTGAGGGGTGCCTAACACCTTCCTCTTGGGATAATTTCAAGCCCTTCTGGTTACTCAAATCAAACTCTCTTGGTATCCTAATGCACCCTAATCATTAGGTGGCGACTCTTAAAATTCAAACCCAATTCCCAAAAGGGAATGAGTTGTCCTCCCAATTGTCATGAACCTGATTTCGCGAGAAAAATGGGGCGCGACATAACTGCAATCTAAGCAAATAACTCAACAACAGATATGACCTTAGTGAGTCCCAACAGAATAAACATATAGCCTAACCATATTTTCTAACATGGATCACAACTCAATTACTTTAGCACGTAGAGATTTCATGGATAAAAACAAGATTAGATAACTACAGAGTATCACAGAATCAACCGAGTCATAATTCACACGGTGCACGCCCACACACTCGTCACCTAACATGTGCGTCACCCTAATACCATACACATAACATATATATTCTGGGATTCATACCCTCAACACCAAGTTTAGAAGTGTTACTTACCTCAAACAAGCCGAATCCAATATCGAGCAAGCCAAACAATGCTCTAGAAATGCTATCCCGTACGTACCGACCTCCGAAGGGCTCAAAATTAGCCAAAAACAACTCAAGAATATCAAATAATGCCTAAGGAAACAAACCCAATCAATAAAGATTGAATCTTTAATCAAAAGTCCAAAGTCAACAAAAAAGTCAAACCCGGAATGAACTCAAATTTTGCACACAAGCCCCAAATGACATAACAAAGCTATTCCAATTCCCGAAACTACAATCTGAACCCGATATCATCAAAGACAACTCCCGATCAAACTTATGAACATTCCAAACCTTCAAATTTTTAAATTTCGCCAATTAGTGCCGAAACCTTCTAGAAATATCCAAATGCAAATCCGGGCACACGCCCGAGTACAAAATTATCATCCAGACCTAACGGAACCATCGAAACTTCTATCCGGGGTCAAATACACCAAAGTTAAAATTGGTAACTCTTCTATCATAAAGCTTCAAACATGAAATTCATTCTTCTAAATCACTTCCGAATCACCTGAAAACCAAGGCTGACTATTCACACAAGTCATAATACATCATACAAAGCTACTCAAGACTTCAAATAGCTGAAAGGAATGCAAATTCTCAAAACGACCAATCAGGTCGTTACATTCTCCCCCACTTAAACATGCATTCGTCATCGAACATGCCCAGAGTCGTTCCAAAGCCATCAAATCGTCATGTAACATTACCATACACATACTCGGGGGTGATCCCACATCACCCTAATCCATAGAAGCCTAATGACACAACATAACGGAAGATCCTTAATTCAACCTTAGCCCATAAACCTTGCAACCCAATTTCCAACAACAAAATTTCCTTACAAAACCCGAGTCTCGTATCTATACACTATATAAATCTGAACAAGTTGTATCAATCCATAACCATAACCCAAGATATAATCACATGACATACCACACAACTCGCATACTCGTAGTCAAATTTTCGATCACAATATCTACTCAAAACAAACCCGGTACCGGTAATAAACCTCATATCAAACAAAACCTCGTTCTAAACCTTTGCACACTGTCGATGATGAAAGAAATATGCAGAAACTCATAACTACTTATCAGATCAACAAGTCATGGAGCTCCCTCTCCTTTGACAAGAACTATAGCCAATTTTAAGTTGATCAACGACATTATACTTCCAAATATACCGCAATCAAATCTGATAGCACTCATTCTAGGTCCAACGACCTCATCTTACAAAATACAGCTGCCATACTGACATGCCACACCAATACAACCTTAAGCCACAAACCATGCAATCCACGCACCAATACACAACACTTCAAGTGTACTCAAATATGGAAAATGACTCAAATGAGAGAACCGTCCCACAAGCTCAATAAGTACTACCACAACACAATTATAAGAACCCATCATACACCGTAGAACCAAAATAGATGAATCTAACAAAAGGGATAATATCCCTAACACAACTTCGCTGCAGTATGCGACCCTATCCAAACACCAGCCCTTATATGAAATACCTCAAGCCACAATGCTCAAAATCAATAACCACACGCAATTCGACGTCAAGTACCCAAAGTGCATGACCATAAACATGGAGAAGCAAATAACACAATATATCACAACCGAAAAAAGGCCATAACAAAGGCGCAATCACCATTCCACACCCCAATCACCATCTCGCTCGGATTTTGCTACAAGACCCAAACAGAAGCACACCATGTGTGCATATAACCAACAAATCACAACCCCTCATAGCATATAAGAGTAATACATAAAACATACCAGATATGAATGAGATCAATTCTAACCGAATGGCACATCCCTCAATAATAGCAGTACGGAGTCAACCAATTCGACTTGGTATAGAATACACATCGTCATTAGGCTTATCAATGAGCCCCCAAATCAACTCTGGTCATCTACAAATAGATAATTAATCCTCTGAAAGTCCACAATGACCTAACCATAACACATACTATCATTTGGATAGCTTTGGCCACATCTTCACAGTCCACAACCACGAAACAATCAGCTTATGAGAACTCCCAGTTTCCAAATTCATAGAACACATGAATCACCACAGCTAATCCCAACTCCAGCACGCGAATGTCTAACACATCTCTCATGCACGATCATCCCACGAGAAATACTTCTATAATTCTTTCGTGCCACATAGCAAAAATCTAAATATCAGTAGTCGATCAACCCAACGAGTAGCACGATACTAATGAAGCATCTGTAAGTCATAACTCAGTGTGCTTTCTGAATGTACACTCTCCTCAGGCAATACCAATTAGTGATAGCATTCATCTAGTCATCTGAAACCATCCATGTTGCCTAAGAATTCATGACCTTCCCTTCAAAACTGACCCGTGACCTTGCATATGCAAATCTCAATCCCACACAACACACCACATCTATCATGCCATCATATGAAAAGTGTGAGAATCTCAAAATCAACTCTGAGTCATAAGCAAATTACATACTCAATTTGCCAGGAACCTTTCACATGATCCCATATAGTAGAGAATCACAACACTCAATGTGACAACCCAAAGGGTCATCACCGTAGTTCTTCCTTGTTCCACGTTTTCGAGGCCTTGAAAACCTCGCTTTTAGTTGCCTCGATTTGCATGCACAGTTCGGGCGCGTAGCCGGAAACTTTTTATGTTAGAATATGTGAATTATGTGAAAAATTTGATGGATTTTGATATTAATAAGCATAATATTGACTTCGATCAACATTTTGGATAAACGGACCCGGACCTGTGATTCGACGGTCCCGGAGGGTCCATAGAAAAAATGGGACTTGGGCGTGTGTCCGGAATTAAATTCCGAGGTCCCAAGCCCGAGAAATGAAATTTTGTGTGAAATTGTTTTCTGAAATTGATTAAGGAAAATGAAGAAGGAAATTGATCAGAAAACTGTGATATCGGGCTCGTATTTTGGTTCTGACACCCGGTACGAGTCTTAAATATGTTTTAAGCACTATCTGTAAAGCTTGGCTAAAAACGAATGTCATATGACGTGTTTCGGACTTAAAATGGGGAATTTGAGTTTTATGAAAGTTGAAAGAAAATCATGTGTTTTGAGGCTTGATTCTATGTACATGATGTTATTTTGGCAATTTGATCGCACAAAAAAGACCATAAGATGTTTTTAAGATCATATGTATGTTTGGTTTGGAGCCCCGAGGGCTCGGGTGAGTTTTGAGTGGGGTCCGGGAGGTCTTAGACTTAAAAAAAAAATGCAGGTTCAGGTGTTGTAGGCCCAGCGCGGCCGCAGCCGTTTCCGCGCGGTCCGCGCTGGCAGCCACGTGGCCGCAGTGCTTTTCTGTGCGGTCCGCGTGGTGGGGGTTCAAAGGGTCGGTAGCCAGGTCGACCAGCGCGGCCGCGCACCAAATCAGTGCGGTCCGCGCTGGGTGTGTTCAGAGAGCCCACTTCTTCCCTCCCTCGGCGCGGCCGCGGTACATTTCCGCGCGGTCCGCACTGGCAGCCACGCGGCCGCGATGCATTTCTGCGCGGTCCGCACCAGCCCCCAGCATATATATAAATTCGCGATTTTCAGTCATTTTATCCACTTTGCAAAAACCCAAAACCTAAGAGGCGATTTTCCAAACAACTTTTCTTCTCCAAAACGATTGGTAAGTGATTTCTAACTTAATTTCTTTATTCCTTGACATCTTTTAACATGATTTCAAATTCAAATCAAAGATTTTCATGGGGGAAATTGGGTGTTTTGGGTAGAACCTAGGTTTTCTACAAATTGAGAAGTTGGACCTCAATTTGAGGTCCGATTTCAAAACAAATCATATGTTTGGATTCGTGGGAGAATGGGTAACCGGGTTTTGGTCCAAACCTCGAGTTTTGACCACATGGGTCCGGAGGGTGTTTTTGACCATTTTGGGAAAAACCTTGTAAAATCTATTTTTCATGCATGGGGAGTGATTCATTTAGTAATTATTAATGTGATTAAGTAACTTATGACTAGATTCGAGCGGATTGGTGGTGGAATCAAGAGGTAAAGCTATACTAGAAGCGTGAGTTGAGTTTGGAGCATTCGAGGTAAATGTTTGTTCTAACTTTGGCTTGAGGGAATAAGATTAGGATGTTATTTGCTACTTGCTAATGTGGAGTACGGTGTATAGGCATGGTGACGGTTATCTATGCACCAGAGTCTAGCATGACCGCGAGTCTTAATTGCTTTTAATTCGAATAACGTGACACAATCTCCTTGTTTATTTGATGAGTTTCATATAATGTGAACGGTTGAGGTAAAGTTGTGATTGGTGTACTTTTGGAGCGTTAGCTCGAACATGAATGTGTTAGTTGAGGAAGAAGGGATTTAAAAAGAGAATGTGTTGTGATTACTCCCTTGCCGGGATGTGTAGACCGATATATATACTCTCCCTTGTCGGGTATATTTTGGGATGTTAGTTGTACCCTTGCCGGGTTAGAGTGATTTGTTGTTGATTTCCCCTAATGGGACTCTCCTTACAAAATCAGATGTTTCGAATTATATTATGGGATCGTGTGGCACGCCGTCCACTTCTATATGATATTATGGGATGGTGTGGCAAACCGTCCACTTATATATGATATTATGGGATCGTGTGGCACGCCGTCCACTTTTATACGATATTATAGGATCGTGTGGTACGTCGTCCACTTATATATATGATATTATGGGATTATGTGGCACGCCATCCACTTATATATGATATTATGGGATCGTGTGGCACGCCGTCCACTTTTATATGATATTATGGGATCGTGTGGCACGCCGTCCACTTTTATATGATATTATGGGATCGTGTGGCACGCCGTGCACGTATGATTTTACGAAATGGGATCGAGTGGTACGCCTACCACAAATTAGAGTGATTATTGGTTATTGGCCTCCATTGCCGGTGACATATTGCGCACTATGATAAAGATGAAATGGGAACGAGTGGTACGCCTACCACATGGTATATGAAAATTGGGATCGTGTGGCACGCCGTCCACTTATATATGATATTATGGGATCGTGTGGCACGCCGTCCACTATATTTATATATATATATATCATGGGAACCGGAGTTTCTTCTGTTTATTTCCGATATTTCATTTTTATCTGTTACTCCCCGATAGCATGTCCCCTCCTAGCTTTACTTTGTATTATCTTGTTATTGTTTTCTTGCACTTGTATATATATATCTGTACAGGTTAATTGTGGTAGGTCCTGTTTAGCCTCGTTACTACTTCGCCGGGGTTAGGCCAGACACTTACCAGCACATGGGGTCGATTGTGCTGATGCTACACTTTGTGCATTTTTGTGCACAGATCAGGGAGCAGCTTACGGACCACAACAGTAGGACTTCTTGGAGCTATTTTCAGTATAGGGACTCTCGAGGTAGCCTAGCTGGCAATCGCAGGCCGAAGCCCCTTTCCATGTTTTTCGTTTGTTCATCTTGTATCCGACAAACATGACGTATTTCCTTTCAGACGTTGTTTGTAGTATTCTGTAGTAGTCCGTGAGCTAGTGACACCAGACCTTGGGTAGTGATGTGTATTAAACTTCCGCACTTTTGGTTTTCAGTTGCTTTAGATTTAAAGTCTTCCGCTTAAATTTTGTCTCGTTTATTATATTGTTTGAAAGAAAGCAGGAAAGGTGTTTTAAATATTTGGCTTGCCTAACTCCGATAGTAGGCGCCATCACGACACCCGATGGTGGGAAATCCGGGTCGTGACAAGTTGGTATCAGAGCCCTGGGTTACTTAGGTCTCACAACTCACAGACAGCTCGGTAGAGTCTGAGGGATCGATACGGAGACGTCTGTATTTATCCCGCAGAGGCTACTGAGTTAGGAAAACTTCACCTTGTTCATTCTTGTTGTGCGATTCTGTTTCTCAAGAACTGATTGTCTTTCCACTCTGTTCTTTCGCATATGGCGAGGACACGTGCTTCCTCTTCTACCACGCAGCAGTCTGAGCCCCCAGCAGCAGCTCCTATCAAGGGTAGGGGGCGAGGCCGAGGCCGTGCCAGAGGCCGAGGCCGGGGCAGAGCTCAGCCCCGAGCGACAGTCCCAGAGGCGGAGCCTCATGTTGACTACGACGAAGGGGTCCCAGCTCCAGCAGCTCCGGTGGGCCCAGCTCAGGTCCCAGAGGGTTTCATAGCCACTCTAGTGCTTCAAGACGCTTTGGTCCGACTGGTAGGCTTTATGGAGGGCATTTCTAGAGCGGGTTTGCTTCACGTAGCTCCAGCCACATCTCAGGCTGGGGGAGGAGTTCAGACTCCCGATAATCGTACTTCAGAGCCGGTAGCTCCTCAGGCTTAGGTTCCAGCAGTTCAGCCAGCCGTGGCAGTTTAGCCAGCTGTGGCAGCCCAGCCAGGTATTGCGGCTCAGTCCAACGACGGTGCGACTATGTCCGCGGATGCTTTGTGGAGGCTTGATCGTTTCACCAAGCTCTTCACAACCACATATAGTGGCACCCCCTCAGAGGATGCTCAGGATTTCATATTCAGCTGTCATGAGGTTCTACGGACTATGGGCATTGTAGAGACCAATGGGGTCGAATTCCCACTTTTCGCCTAGCAGGATCTGCCAAGACTTGGTGGAGGGATTTTTGTTTAGCCATGCCAGCAGGGTCGCCATCATTGACCTGGGATAAGTTTTCAGAGTAATTTCTGGGGAAGTTTCTTCCAGTTACTCAGCGAGATGCTCTTCGCAGGCAGTTTGAGCGTCTCCAGCAGGGTCCTATGACGGTCACCCAGTATGAGACTCGGTTCATTGATCTTGCTCGTCATGCCATTGTGATACTCCCCACCAATAGAGAGAGGGTGCGGAGGTTTATTGATGGGTTGGACCCGCCGATCCGTGTTTAGATGGCCATGAGTGCCGGTAGTGAGATTTCATTTTAGGAGGCGGCAGATGGTGCCCGCCAGATAGAGATGGCACTTGCTCAGGGAGGTGGTCATGGGTCTGATAAGAGACCCCATCATTCTGGTAGATTCAGTGGTACCTCTTCTGGAGGTAGGGATTCTTATGGTAGAGGCCATCCTTCGAGGCCCTTTCAGTCAGCTCTCCAGGCTTCTCATGGTACACCAGGTGGTCGCGGTTCTCAGTCGCAGTATTTTGACCAGCAACTCTTCAGTTCACCATCAGCACCTATTAGTGCACCACCACTTCGTTATTCTCAGCAGCCGAGGGCTTGTTATACTTGTGGCGATGTGAGTCACATTGCCAGATATTGCCCTCGAGCTTCCAGCAGCTCACAACAGCAGGGTCCTCGCCTGATGATCCAGGCACCAGTTGCCCCATAGCCTGCCCAACTAGCTAGAGGCGGGGGTAGAGGACATAGAGGTGGAGATAGAGGTCTTAGAGGTGGAGCTCAGACCGCTAGAGGTAGGGGTCAGCCAGCAGCAGATCGTCCCAGGGATATGATTTAGGGAGGTGGGGCCCAACCCCGTTGTTATGCCTTGCCAGCCAGGCCAGAGGCTGAGTCATCAGATGCTGTGATTACAAGTACTATTCTGGTCTGTGATAGGGATGCTTCTGTGCTATTTGATCCCGGATCTACGTATTCATATGTGTCGTCCTATTTTGCACCCTATTTGGTTATGCCTAGTGAGGCCTTGAGTATTCCTGTATATGTGTCTATGCCAGTGGGGAATTCTATAGTGGTGGACCGGGTTCATCGTTCATGTGTCATGGTATTCAGGGGTCTTGAGACCCGTGTTGACTTGTTGCTCTTGGATATGGTGGATTTCGATGTCATATTAGGGATGGATTTGTTGTCCCCGTATCATGCGATCTTGGATTGTCATGCCAAGACCGTGACCTTAGCTTTACCGGATTTGCCCCGTTTAGAATGGAGAGGGACTCCTGGTCATTCTTCTCGCAGCGTTATTTATTATGTGAAGGCTCGACGCATGGTCGATAAGGGGTGTCTAGCTTATCTGGCTTATGTACGCAACTCCAGCGCTGAGGTCCCGTCTATTGATTCTGTTCCTATTGTTCGGGAGTTTCCCGAGGTCTTCCCTTCAGACCTGCCGGACATGCCGCCCGACAGGGATATTGATTTTTGTATTGATCTGGCTCCGGGCACTCAGCCCATTTCCATTCCGCCGTATCGTATGGCGCTGCCAGAATTGAAAGAGTTAAAGGGTCAACTTTAGGATTTGCTTGAGAAGGGTTTCATTAGACCCAGTGTTTCTCCTTGGGGCGCACCAGTGCTATTTGTGAAGAAAAAGGATGGTTCGATGAGGATGTGCATTGATTACCAGCAATTGAATAAGGTGACGATTAAGAACAAGTAGCCACTGCCGAGGATCGATGATTTATTCGACCAGCTTCAGGGTGCGAGGGTGTTTTCAAAGATAGATTTGAGATCTGGCTACCACCAGCTGAGGATTAGGGCGTCTTATGTCCCTAAGATAGCATTTCACACTCGGTATGGGCACTATGAGTTTTTGGTTATGTCATTTGGATTGACTAATGCCCCAGCAGCGTTCATGGAGTTGATGAACCGAGTGTTCAGACCTTATTTGGACTTGTTCGTGATAGTCTTCATTGATGATATTCTTATATACTCCCGCAGTCAGGAGGAGCATGAGCAGCACCTCAGAGCAGTTCTTCAGACCCTGGAGGGTAGTCAGTTGTATGCTAAGTTCTCGAAGTGCGAGTTTTAGCTGAGTTCGTCGCATTCCTGTGTCATGTCGTATCAGCAGCAGGTATTCAGGTAGACCCGAAGAAGATAGAGGCAGTCAAGAACTGGCCTCGACCAGCTTCAGCTACGGAGATTCAGAGTTTCCTGGGGTTAGCAGGTTACTACCGTTGGTTCGTGGAGGGGTTTTCATCCATTGCAGCCCCTATGACCAGATTGACCCAGAAGGTTCCCAGTTTAGACGGTCAGATGAGTGTAAGGCAAGCTTTCAGAGGCTCAAGGCAGCTCTGACCACAACACCGGTGTTGGTTTTGCCCACAGGTTCAGGGCCCTATACAGTCTATTGTGATGCATCTCGTATTGGACTTGGTGCAGTGTTGATGCAGGATGGCAAGGTCATTGTTTATGCTTCGAGGTAGTTGAAGGTTCATGAGAAGAACTATCCAGTGCATGATTTGGAGTTGGCAGCCATTGTTCACGCATTGAAAATTTGGAGGCACTATCTGTATGGTGTGGCGTGTGAGGTGTTCACGGATCATAAGAGTCTTCAGTATTTGTTCAAGCAAAAGGAGTTGAATTTGAGGCAGAGGAGGTGGTTGGAATTGTTGAAAGATTATGACATCATTATCTTATATCACCCGGGAAAGGCCAATGTGGTGGCCGATGCCTTGAGTAGGAAGTCAGCCAATATGGGCAGTCTTGCTTATATTCCTGTCGGTGAGAGACCGCTTGCTTTTGACGTTCATGCTTTGGCCAATCAGTTTGTGAGGTTGGAAATTTCTGAGCCTAGTTGAGTATTAGCTTGCACGGTCGCTCGTTCTTCGTTATTGGAGCGTATCCGTGATCGGCGATTAGATGATCCCCATTTGTGTGTCTTGAGAGACACGGTGCAGCGTGGAGGTGCCAAGAAAGTAACCTTAGATGATGATGGCGTATTGAGATTGTAGGGGCGAGTTTGTGTGCCCAATGTTGATGGGATTCGAGAGTTGATCTTAGCGAAGGCCCACAGTTCTCGGTATTCTATTCACCCGGGAGCCGCGAAGATGTATCAGGATCTGAGGCAGCACTATTGGTGGCGCAAGATGAAGAAAGACATCGTTGCGCATGTGGCTCGGTGTTTGAATTGTCACCAGGTTAAGTACGAGCATCAAAGACCTGGTGGTTTATTTCAGAGGATTGCACTTCCCGAGTGGAAGTGGGAGAGGATTACGATGGATTTGGTTACTGGGCTTCCGATGACTCGGAAGAAGTTTGATGCAGTTTGGGTCATTGTTGATAGGCTGACCAAGTCAGCGCATTTTGTTCTTGTTGCAGCCACCTATTCGTCTGAAAGGTTAGTCGAGATTTATATTAGGGAGATTGTTCGCCTTCATGGGTGCCGCTATCTATCATTTCGGATCGGGGTACGCAGTTTACCTCGCATTTCTGGAGAGCGGTTCAGCTAGAGTTGGGCACCCAGGTTGAGTTGAGTACAATATTTCATCCCCAGACGGACGGTCAGTCCGAGAGGACTATTCAGATTCTTGAGGACATGCTCCAAGCCTGTGTCATTGATTTTGGAGGCTCGTGGGACCAGTTTTTGCCTTTAGCAGAGTTCGCCTACAACAACAGCTACCAGTCCAGCATTTAGATGGCTCCGTATGAGGCGTTGTATGGTAGGCGATGTCGGTCTCCGGTTGGATGGTTTGAGCCGGGAGAGGCTCGATTATTGGGTACGGATCTGGTTCAGGAGGCCTGGAACAAGGTCAGGATTATTCAGGATAGACTTCGTACAGCTCAGTCCAGACAAAAGAGTTATGTAGACTGCAAGGTCAGAGATGTTGCTTTCATGGTTGGGGAGCGGGTATTGCTCCGTGTATCGCCTATGAAGGGCGTGATGAGATTTGGGAAGAAGGGCAAGCTCAGCCCTAGGTTCATCGGTCCATTTGAGATTCTTGATCGTGTGGGAGAGGTGGCTTATAGACTTGCCTTGCCACCTAGCTTGTCAGCTGTGCATCCCGTGTTTCATGTATCTATGCTCCGGAAGTATCGCAGAGATCCATCGCACGTGTTAGATTTCAGCACTGTCCAATTGGAGAAGGATCTGTCATATGAGGAGGAGCCGGTGGCTATTCTAGACTGGCAGGTTCGACAGTTGAGGTCGAAGAGTTTTCCTTCGGTGCATGTTCAGTGGAAAGGTCAGCCTCCTAAGGCATCGACCTGGGAGTCCGAGTCCGATATACGGGGCCGTTATCCTCATCTATTTCCCGACTCAGGTACTTCTTTCTTTTGTCCGTTCGAGGATGAACGATTGTTTTAGAGGTGGAGAATGTGACGACCCAAAGGGTCATCACCGTAGTTCTTCCTTGTTCCACGCTTCCGAGGCCTTGAAAACCTCGCTTTTAGTTGCCTCGATTTGCGTGCGCAGTTCAGGCGCGTAGCCGGAAAGTTTTTATGTTAGAATATGTGAATTATGTGAATAATTTGATGGATTTTGATATTAATATGCATAATATTGACTTCGGTCAATATTTTGGATAAACGAACCCGGACCTATGATTCGACAGTCCCGGAGGGTCCGTAGAAAAATATGGGACTTGGGCGTGTGCCCGGAATTAAATTCCGAGGTCCCAAGCCCGAGAAATGAAATTTTGTGTGAAATTGTTTTCTGAAATTAATTAAGGAAAATGAAGAAGGAAATTGATCAGAAAACTGTGGTATCGGGCTCGTATTTTGGTTCCAACGCCCGGTACGAGTCTTAAATATGTTTTAAGCACTATCTGTAAAGTTTGGCTAAAAACGGACGTCATATGACGTGTTTTGGACTTAAAATAGGGAATTTGAGTTTTATGAAAGTTGAAAGAAAATCATGTGTTTTGAGGCTTGATTCTATGTATATGATGTTATTTTGGCAATTTGATCGCACAAATGAGACCGTAAGATGTTTTTATGATCATATGTATGTTTGGTTTGGAGCCCTGAGGGCTCGGGTGAGTTTTGAGTGGGGTCCGGGAGGTCTTAGACTTAAAAAAAAAATGCAGGTTCAGGTGTTGCAGGCCCAGCGCGGCCGCGGCCGTTTCCGCGCGGTCCGCGCTGGCAGCCACACGATCGCAGTGCTTTTCTGTGCAGTCCACGTGGTGGGGGTTCAAAGGGTCGGTAGCCAGGTCGACCAGCGCGGCCGCGCACCAAATTAGTACGGTCCGCGCTGGGTGGGTTCAGAGAGCCCACTTCTTCCCTCTCTCGGCGCGGCCGCGGTACATTTCCGCGCGGTCCGTACTGGCAGCCACGCGGCCGTGGTGCATTTCTGCGCGGTCCGCGCCAGCCCCCAATATATATATAAATTCGGGATTTTCAGTCATTTTATCCACTTTCAAAAACCCAAAACCTAAGAGGCGATTTTCCAAACAACTTTTCTTCTCCAAAACGATTGGTAAGTGATTTCTAACTTAATTTCTTTATTCCTTGACATCTTTTAACATGATTTCAAATTCAAATCAAAGATTTTCATGGGGGAAATTGGGTGTTTTGGGTAGAACCTAGGTTTTCTACAAATTGAGAAGTTGGACCTCAATTTGAGGTCCGATTTCAAAACAAATCATATATTTGGATTCGTGGGAGAATGGGTAACCGGGTTTTGGTCCGAACCTCGAGTGTCGACCACGTGGGCCCGGGAGGTGTTTTTGACCATTTTGGGAAAAACCTTGTAAATTTATTTTTCATGCATGGGGAGTGATTCATTTAGTAATTATTAATGTGATTAAGTAACTTATGACTAGATTCGAGCGGATTGGTGGTGGAATCAAGAGGTAAAGCTATACTAGAAGCGTGAGTTGAGTTTGGAGCATTCGAGGTAAATGTTTGTTCTAACTTTGGCTTGAGGGAATAAGATTAGGATGTTATTTGCTACTTGCTAATGTGGAGTACGGTGTATAGGCATGGTGACGGTTATCTATGCACCAGAGTCTAGCATGACCGCGAGTCTTAATTGCTTTTAATTCGAATAACGTGACACAATCTCCTTGTTTATTTGATGAGTTTCATATAATGTGAACGGTTGAGGTAAAGTTGTGATTGGTGTACTTTTGGAGCGTTAGCTCGAACATGAATGTGTTAGTTGAGGAAGAAGGGATTTAAAAAGAGAATGTGTTGTGATTACTCCCTTGCCGGGATGTGTAGACCGATATATATACTCTCCCTTGTCGGGATATTTTGGGCTTTTAGTTGTACCCTTGCCGGGTTAGAGTGATATGTTGTTGATTTCCCCTAATGGGACTCTCCTTACAAAATCAGATGTTTCGAATTATATTATGGGATCGTGTTGCACGCCGTCCACTTATATATGATATTATGGGATGGTGTGGCAAACCGTCCACTTATATATGATATTATGGGATCGTGTGGCACGCCGTCCACTTTTATACGATATTATAGGATCGTGTGGTACGTCGTCCACTTATATATATGATATTATGGGATTATGTGGCACGCCATCCACTTATATATGATATTATGGGATCGTGTGGCACGCCGTCCACTTTTATATGATATTATGGGATCGTGTGGCACGCCGTCCACGTATGATTTTACGAAATGGGATCGAATGTTACGCCTACCACAAATTAGAGTGATTATTGGTTATTGGCCTTCGTTGCCGGTGACATATTGTGCACTGTGATAAAGATAAAATGGGAACGAGTGGTACGCCTACCACGTGGTATATGAAAATTGGGATCGTGTGGCACGCCGTCCACTTATATATGATATTATGGGATCGTGTGGCACGCCGTCCACTATATTTATATATATATATATATCATGGGAACCGGAGTTTCTTCTGTTTATTTCCGATATTTCATTTTTATCTGTTACTCCCCGATAGCATGTCCCCTCCTAGCTTTACTTTGTATTATCTTGTTATTGTTTTCTTGCACTTGTATATATATCTGTACAGGTTAATTGTGGTAGGTCCTGTTTAGCCTCGTCACTACTTCGCCGGGGTTAGGCCAGGCACTTACCAGTACATGGGGTCGGTTGTGCTGATGCTACACTCTGTGCATTTTTGTGCACAGATCAGGGAGCAGCTTACGGACCACAGCAGTAGGACTTCTGGGAGCTATTTTCAGTCCAGGACTCTCGAGGTAGCCTAGCTGGCGTTCGCAGGCCGAATCCCCTTTCCATGTTTTTCGTTTATTCATCTTGTATCCGACAAACATGATGTATTTCCTTTCAGACGTTGTTTGTAGTATTCTGTAGTAGTCCGTGAGCTAGTGACACCAGACCTTGGGTAGTGATGTGTATTAAACTTCCACACTTTTGGTTTTGAGTTGCTTTAGATTTAAAGTCTTCCGCTTAAATTTTGTCTCGTTTATTATATTGTTTGAAAGAAAGCAGGAAAGGTGTTTTAAATATTTGGCTTGCCTAGCTTTGATAGTAGGCGCCATCACGACACCCGATGGTGGGAAATCCGGGTCGTGACACTCAACATGCTCCTCACGCTGATAGGAAATATCCGTCTCAAACCGTGGTAGAAATCATCGAGAACACTTTGAAATCCATTTGCACATTACCAAGCTATTAGAATTGATCCCTCTAACTCAACCAAGCCACGCAGGTCATCAAATCCAAGAGTATTTCCTCAAAACACCCGTAAAGCCTCACCTCATCATAAGAACCAAAAGAACCGAGCATACTATAACCATACTAATCCAATCTACTACCAAGTTGTCCTATTTCCTCCGAGTTTATTTTGAATTGCCTTCAAGATGACACTTCTCCTTGCCATAATACCACGATCCTCAATCAAAACTCACCACATGTGACCTTAGCATAAAACCACCCCACCCTAAAGGCTAAGGCCCATAAGCCACTATATTTCCTGTTAAGCACCTTAAAAGTACCACAACCGAGACACCCACTATGAAGAGACCTTCTGTGAATCTAAAGTCGTTTCCTTTGCCTTCTTAATACTAAAATGTATAATCCATAATGATATAGAAATACCGCAAGTCTTGACACTATCCAATGTAAATCTCAGATTCTAGCCATATACAAATCCGAAAAATTCTCAATTGCTACACATAAATCCTAAATCCATGAGAACCTTATCTAGAGTTATCCACTCCACTCTAATCTCAATTGCATCGCCCAAACGGTCCTATCAACGTGTGCCCCATTAGCAAAAAAACACCCAAAGAAGTAGGCACCCCTTACACAACCAAGAAAATTCCTACTCCATGCGCATTATATCCTTACGATTAACAACTCAATCATTCCATGATTCCTATATACCCATAAAGTGTAATGCACCATGCTCCAGAAATTTTCTTTCTTAAGTCATCTTCAAAACCAACCTCTACAAGTCATAACGATCCACAAGTATTCCTCGACCGAAATTAATACAAGACGTAACCGTGTAATCAAATCGTCGATGGTAGACTCCCCCACTTGGCTCAAAGCCATAGATCAAAACCCTCGGTAGCTCACAATGCCCATATCCTAATACTACCATAATACCGTAGTGAGATTCAACTAAATCCTTCGTAAGCTCATGTAATACAAACCATATAATACCTCAAATTATCCACTAAGCTTGCATTCTTCCTCGTGACAGTCAGGTCAACCTCCTCAAGAGATCCAAACCAAATCATAACACATATAACTCACTAGTAGCAAGAAACTCTCCACACAACCATCATAAGGGTCATATATCCGTAGATTACCTCGTATGTGATAACCACCTGCTTAGCCTCAAACTGACATCTCTTTGTACCCTTTCACAGCCACAACTACTATGCTGTCACTTAATCTTCTTGAGTCTGAACCCATCAACAAGACATGAAAATCTACTTCATTCCACAAATGAAATAACATGAAAGAATCTCTAAAAAACCTTCACAACTCAAGACCATATGACACATCCACATAAATCGAGCATCTAATAGTCCTTTTCACATTTCAAGCAAACTCTTCCCATCACATTCAAACAATCTGAACACATCCTGCAATCACATCCTACTCATCATATAGCCATCCAACCACTTACCAAGCCACCAGTCCCACTTATAGGGACACCATTGGACATAGAAGTCCAAAATCACATGCTCACACAACAAAAACTATCGAGCCTAACCTGTGGTACAAATTGGGCCTCAAGTCCTCCAGACTGGCCCATTACCAAAATATAGAAAACATATCTCGCACCTTATTCATGGAATCCACAAGCCATCGATGTATAGCTGATACTGAGTGCTGACATGCGCATACGAGTGAGTGGAAGGAATTCAAAGAGATACACTTCAAGATAAATCAATGTCGCATGATAAGGAAATAAAGATGGGAAGTTTATCCTAAATGCCATGTAGCCTCTCAAAGATAGGTGTGGAAGTCATCATATCGATCTGCAAGACTCTACTAGACACTTGCTCATGAATCATAGAACCGATGAACCTAGAGCTCCGATACCAACTTGTCATGACCCAAAATCCAACTAGTCGTAATATCACCTAACCCAACCTGCAAGCTAAGACAAATAGCACCAATCCGATTTAAAGAGATTTAACTGAGAAAAATAAATGATGAAATAACTGTGTTTTTATAAAAAAAATCCCAAGGACTGGTAGTACAAATCATGAGCTTCTTAGATTTAGAGTTTACAAATCTGATCTATAATTAATATATTATTTGTTTGAAATATACATGAATATATTAATAATTCTAAGGCTACCAAGAATGAGAGGCAGCTACGTTCAGAATGCAGGTACGACCCCAATGCCATCTCCTGCCATCTACAACAACATCAACATTCAAAATTTGCACGCAAGGTGCAAAAGTATAGTATGAGTACAACCGACCCCATATACTCAATAAGTAACAAACCTAACAATAGGTGTGTTTACCATGAAAATGGTAACAACTGCTAAATTTATAAATAGGACTCTAAAAATACGTGAACTATTTTTATGCTAGTTGTTGAGCAGCTGATGCTAGGAGTATGAAGTTTAACGATGAGATACCAGCTAAAATGGGGCAGTAATCAAACTGAGGGGCTTGCTGCTCCGGCTTCGGACTGGTCGATGAAGGGCCTCGGGTTGATATCCGTCTCGAGCTCGAGCTATCGGGGGTAATTAGGAATGGGATGAGAGTTAAGATATGATTAAAGAAGGCTCTTTATAGCCAATAACGAGCAATAAATGAAGAACAAGTATGAAAGCAATAAATGAAAAGAGTGGCCTCGAGCGAGTAAGAACGAGGAAGTTAGAGAGAAGAAAGAGAAAGAGAGATATTATTGATCTTGTGTAGAATAGTTGAAGCTCTGCCTTATAGAGTGTTAATGACTACCTTTTTTATAAGAGGGGGGAGTCCAAACTTAGTACAAGATACGTTGAGTGATAAAGGAAACAGGATGGGACAAATAACTAGCTTCATGACGTATACGTAGGCTAATGTTAGGCGGCCCAGGTAGACTTAATCGACTCTGGATGCACTCTTCGGAGGTTTCCTGTGTTCGTCGGGGTTTTGGTCGATGTTATCCTCGGTTGGGTATCGACAGATCTTGAGGGAAGTAACTGGCTCGAGGTCTAGAGCCTCCGAGGAGACCTCTTAAAGCAATTTGGCGATGAGAAATTGGTCCCCCGATTTCACCGTACACAGATAGTCTCTGCATTTATTTGAGGGAAGCGATAAGAAATGATTTTGACATCCCACTTTATGGGCTCCCATAATGATGTCGTGCTGATGGCGCAACCTCTTTTACAAGAGCCAAGGCGTTTCACCCTTTCGCTTCTTCAGGGTCGTTTGACATGTCGTGACTCGTTGTTCTTCGGGGTCATAATGTTGCTGTCAATTCAGCTTCCATGAACGCATTGAATGCGCCTGCTATTACACCTTTGGGGGTGATAATGGCGCTGTCGGTTACTTTGTCCTCCCCCCTATAAATGGGGCTTCCTTGTGATCAGGTTTTCATCCAAGCATCCTTCGATATCCATCATTTCCTCCTTTTTTTCTATTTTTGTTTTCTTTGCCACCTCACCATGTTTGAGGCCCATGGCCTCAAGATCTCATGCGGACGCCATGCGCGCTATGGCCCAACTCCCAAACCTTCTCCGGTCGGACGAAGTTGTGCTGCTGTGATGCTATTGTTGTTGTTATTGTTGTTGTTGCTATCTTCGTTAGCTCGAGGTGATGAAACAGAGGACCGATTTTCTCTGACCCGAGTAGATACTTGGATTATGCACCGTTGCTCAAAAGGGGGCTCGGATTATACACTGCTGCTCATCCTCTTTCCTCGGCTTGGCGTATTGCACTGGCGACACTCTCTACTAGCTGTTGCCTCCCGGGCTGAGGTAACGTCTCAAGAAGTGGCATTATAATAGTATTACCTACGGAGTTCGTACTAGCTAAATTTTTCACCTAGCCACTTCTTGTCTTCTTTTAGATTCTCCTTCGTCACTTTGCTCTTCTCCATCGCTTTCCTCTTCTATATCCTTCCTTTTGAAGATGCCATACTGGGAGGGTCGAGATGAGGTCCCCGAGGGGATTGGACTTGGAAGATATTGTCTTTGAGGCCGCACGCCTGAGGAGATGATGCCGAAGATGCCGTACTTTGGGGAATAGGCTAGATTTTTAGGCTTTTGTTGTATGCATACCCTTGAACTTCTTTTGTTCCTGTATAAGGATTCCCTCGCGGGCTTTTATAATCATACGTAAGAACCCCCTGAGGGCCGTTGTAAGCAAACATTTATGAATATAAAGATATTTTCTTGACTCCTGCCTTTGATACTTGCTATATTTATTTATGTTTGCCAAATGCACGATCCTGTTTGTCGTTGCTAACACTAAACCCGGATGCGAGTATTCTTTCCAGCCTTCGGTTGATAGAAACGGCTTCGCGTGGGGCCCTTTGCGGTTCCTCAGACTGAACCCGAATAACCAATAACCTTTGAGAAGAAATTTGCTCGGGGACTCGTGGATGGGGGATGCTTTTGATTTCTTGAAAGCAGTCCCTGAGCAAAGGCTCGCTCGTACTCAGACCATCCTGGACAGCACCTGGAGCCCGGTTCATACGGGTGACATTCAAAAAAATGCTTATCTCTTCATAGACTAGTTCCCTTTGATGGAGATCTTCGAAGTCGCATGCCACCCTTGTGCTGGTGAAGGCGCTGTTGGCTCTACGGAGTGCCGCCTTACTATGATGGAGGTCTTCGAGATCAGGTACTGCCTCGAGGCTGGAGAGGGTGCTATTGGTTAACGTCTTTGGTCGGTTTCAAATCGTCGCCACTCTTCCCACATATAACATGAGGCTGTTTCCGCCACTGTCTCACGCAGTTGCCATTTCCTGCATCATGTTTCTGGTATTAACACGCTTGTACATCTTTCCGCCTTTTAGTCTTCCAACTCTGCGACTGCTATGGCGGCAATGTCGGGATTAATCTGACAAGAGTTTTCGGGATCATCAGGGTCTGCTGACTCCATGGCGCCGGTCAATTATGCCATTAATCGCCGCTGACCGGGACGGTAGAGACCGGGCATGGACAAGTCGCCTTGCCCGGGTGCTGACTGCTGGTAATATACCTTAGGAACCCGTATTATTTGTTGGAAAATGGAGCAATACTCTTAGGCGGCGCACCCCGTGTTTTGCCAGTTCTGCCTATGGCGAGAGCAGATTTAGTAGCTGTGTCTTCCTTCCTTCTTCTGTAGTGGTTATACGGGCATCGTAATTATCGAAGGGTCCCCTAGGGGAGAGGCTATGCTCCTCCGGAGAGGGGGAGGAGTTGTTGTCTTCCGAGCCAGGGGACGATGGCAATAAATGGGATATGCACTCGCAGTGCGATGGAGCTTTTAGCAGGGCTAAATAGGTTCGTGTCTCTAGCGAGAGAACATTGCCCGAGCCTACTGTTCCTGAAGTTTTTGGTTCCGGAGCGGTGGTTCCTTCGAGTGATCATGCTTCAACTGAGGTTGGTTCTTCCTAGGCCGGGGGGGCTGGACCAACAGGGATGTGCTCGGCCTTCGAGGAAGTCCGCCGACTTTACTTCGTGGTGAGCTTCAGTACAATTCTTTTGCATCACGTGTCTTCCCTCCCTCATCAAGTTTTCCTTATGTAGGACTTTGATAGGCTTAGGTATGATCTGCTCCATCACGGGGCTAGGCTTCGGAGAGCTCTGGATGAGGGTAAGTCCCTTAGGCTCCCTAGTGAGGAGAAGGAGGTTGAGTCGATGCACTAGCGATATAAGGTGTGCCGGAGCTCGAATTACGAGAGCTATTTGATGGGGCAGGTGACCTCTCGTAGTAAGCGTTTCGCTTTTTTAACCCTTAAGTTTAGGCTTTTTGCTTATCTTAGTTGCAGAAAAAGACGGAGGCTCTGGAGTACCTTAGGGGCGAAGCCGACCGAGTTAGGAATGCTTGTGGTGAACTGAGGCTCAAGCTTCAGTTCAAGTAGAGATGATCACGAAGCTTGAGTCTGATCTCTCGAAGGTCAAGGTCGAAATTATCGATGCTCGAGCTGAAGCAGCATTGAGTCGAACAAGGTTGTTGTGGAGATGGCAATCCATTTGAAGGATGTCACTAATGCTCGAGCCAAGTTGGAGCGGGCCCTCGATCGTGAGAAGAGGATCGAGGAATACGTTCATTGTAGATCCCAAAGAGAGGTGATTGAAGAGATCAACGCCAGGGGTTTTGTTCCCCCGGAAGAGTTGGCTCAAATGAGGGCGGATGAGCGCAATGCTTGGTTACTTCTTGCCGATGTCACATAGAGCGAAACTGGGGCTGGTAGGCCGTAGCCTTCTGGAGCGGAGTGTAGATTTTGCCATTTTTAGATGGAGAGCACACCTTTTGCACTTGTAAAAAAGAAAACTTGAAACTTTACCTCCTTTGTATCTCTTTCTGCGTTGCTTTTGATCAGGCGGGCTGGTTTCGGAGTTTGGTGGGAACCCTTAGATTCATAATACGGCTCCAGAGTTCATCAGGCAGGACCGGAGGCTCTTTCATGCTCGGTCAAGTGGATTTTTAACACGAGTAGGCGTTAGAGCTTTTGTGTTTTGCCCAGCTATTTTTGGGTCTAGTCTCCGAGTCAGGCTTTGACTCGAGCTTTCCTGACCTTTAATATCCTATGCCTGCATGGGCGGACGATAACGATTCTTACGCCTTGACTTTGGGCATTTGTATTTTAACTATTTTGGGTTCAGTCTCCGAGTCACGTTGCGACATAAGCTTAATTGACCCTCAAGGTTTTTGTGCCTGCATGGGTGGATTAAAATGGCTTTTATATGCCTTAGGTCCAAGCGATATTTTAGGTATATGGCCCCGAGGCTCGTGAAGCTGGCGACGGTGGCTCTTACGTTGTTCCCTTAGGCATGTATAGTTAACTAATTTGGATCCGGTCTCCGAATCGAGTTACGACTCGAGCTCAATTTATTCCTCAAGTTTTCAATTTTTTTAGCTGGCGGCAGTGGCTCTTACGCTTTTGGTCATTGATACCTTTTAGTGTGTGGCCTTGAGGCTCTTTTTGAAATAATTTTGGCTGACCTGTCGTTGGTTCGGGAAGAACCTCGATTTAGTTGTTAGCGGTGATGTTCGAGCACATCAGAAGCTTTAGCTCGTAGGTTGAGTAACTCGAAGCCTTGTGATTTGGAGCTGACATGGTCGAAGCTCGTTTGCCTGTTGAGAGTAGCTTGTTTTAACCGGTGCTTTTCGAAATAGATTCGAAGTAATGGCCTGTGATTTTGTTAGCGATGGTCGGGCGTCCCCGAGTCGCGTTAATTTCGCTGGTGTAGCCGTTTTGACCATAGTCGTATGTGTTTGACCGGAGCCATTTTTTGATCTTGAGTAATAGTTTAGGCGTCTACATCGAGGGTATGACCTTTTGGGAGTCTTACAAATGCGACATATAGCCTAAACTTCGGATTGAGTTTTATGCCTGTAGTAAGGTCTAACAAAACTTTCATGCCTGTTGAGGTCTTACAGTTTTTCATGCTTGTTGAGGTCTTACAGTTTGTCATGCCTGTTAAGGTCTTACAGTTTTTGTTGCTATGTAAAATAGATCTGACTAGACTGAATCTATCAGCTGGGGGTCTTACGACCTCGGGTGTTTTGGTGTATGGCGATTGACGATAGTCTCCGAGTCATCGAATTTGCTTAGGCTCGAAGGCCGTTATTCTTGAGCTCGGAATTGCCTCATTGGGGCCTTATGAGCACAGAGTTTTGACCCTGAGGTCGTGCGGGTGCCAAATTGTTGACGCTAAGTCTCCGAGAATTTCGGGACGTAGTTGGTGGAGGGATCCATGCCGTGAGTATGCCGAACTTTCTTTTGGAGTACAAGATACTTTTTGTGAAAGATACTCTTTGAGTGCTTGACGTAAATACACATTGTTATGTTAAACAAATCTTTGCTAGACCGAGTTTGCTCGCTCGGGGTCTTACGACCTTGGGTTTTTAAGTGTATGGCGACTGGCTACAGTCTCCGAGTACTCAAGGTACCTTTGATGTTTGTGACGCTTGGCGATTTCCGCGTTGCCTTACCTGAAGGTTTTGTGAGTTCGGAGTTTTGACCCTGAGGCCGTCCGAGTATTGAATTGCTGGCGTCTGTCCTCGAGTGTTTGGAACATTTTCGGTGAAGGAATTGCTACCTTACTTTGCGAAGGCGTATTTTACAAAAGGTATTCTTTGATTGATCGGTATATTACTTTCCTATAGGAACCCCATTTGGCGTTTCAAGACCTTTTCGAGCGGGTAGCTTTCTGGGGGAATGCCCCTTATCGTTCAAAGTTGTCTTCAAAAGATGTTTTGAGCATTTGCGAAGTTTTCCTTAGGCATCTCGCAGATGTTGCCTCGTTAAAAACCATGTCGGAAAAACCCTTCTTTTGGGACAAAAATTTGGTCGAAGGAAAAGAGTGCAACGGGTGTGTTTTTAGAGCCTCAAGGTCTTCGGGCAATGTTAGCATTCTGGATGCTCCGGTCGAGTGCCTGCATAAGGGTTAGTCCTAAATTCGAAACAAAAAGGGAGATGGTCGTACCTTGAAGTGAGATATGCTAGAGATGCCTCGGGATTGATTTGTTACAATTGTGAGGGCTGATTTGTTTCAATTGCCTGAGGCGAAGATGCGGTATGGCTCTTTACTTCATTTTGTCAAGTTCGATCGAGGGTGAGGCCCGATTCGCCCTTTGGTTTATTCGGGGACGGAGGCACGAACGTTGGTACCACATCGTGTATTGCGAACATTTCCCTTGCCGTGTGTTGTTCCCCATAGACGGTTTTAATTCCGTCCTTTGTTGGAAATTTTATCATCTGGTGAAGGGTGGATGGCACTGCTCTCATGCAGTGTATCCACGACCGCTCAAATAAGGCATTATACCTCATGTCTCCTTCGATGACATGGAATTTGGTGTCTTGGGTTGTGTCGGCCACAATAACCAGGAGGATGATTTCTCCTTTCGTTGTTTCGCTTGCCATGTTGAACCCATTGAGGACCCGAGTGGTGGGTACGATTTGATTGAATAATCCAAGCTACTCTATCACCCTCGACCTGATAATATTAGCCGAGCTACTTGGATTCACGAGTACACGTTTTATTTGAAAAGAACTTACAAGGAAGGAGATTACCAGTGCGTTGTTGTGGGGTTGAGATAGGGTATCGGTGTCCTCTTCGCTGAACGTGAGGGCGTCTTCGGGGATATATCCCCGAGTTTGCTTTTCTCTGGTGATGGATATTTTTGTTCTTCTCATTACGGGTTCCTCCGGGGCATCGACGCCCCCATGATCATGTGGATGACATGTTGCGGCTCGTTTACCTCGTTCTTCTTGGTTGCCTCCCTTTCTCGAAACTGATTTTTGGCTCGATCGCTAAGGAATTCCCAGAGATGTCCTTTGTTAAGCAGCTGAGCTGCCTCTTCTTGTAGCTGATGACAATCCTTGGTCCTGCGGCCGTGCGTGTTGTGAAACTCGCATACTAAGTTGTAATTCCTTTGCGAAGGATCTGGCTGTATAGGTTTGGGCCAATTGGCGTCTCTGATTTTACTGATGGCGAACACGATGTCTGACACATCGACATTGAAGTTGTATTCTAACAGGTGGGGCACACTCATTGGCACTACGTTTCGATCGAACCTGGTTCTGTTGATGAGCCCTAAAGGGTCCTGTCCTCGATCCATTTTCCGATCATTGCGAGGTAGGTTGCACCTCGGGGCGTTCCTCCTATCCTCGAGGTATGGCTGATACCTTTCTTTGTTTGGTTTCGGTTCTTTTGCTAGGAGTCTGCTTGGGTATACTGAGCCCGAAGGGGCTCCCAACTGGTCATCCTCGGCCTTGATCTTTGACTGGTACCGGTTGTGGACATCTGACCAAGTCACAACTGGATACTCGATCAGGTTTTGTTTCAGCCGTTTTGAAGCCACCGAGCTTCGTTCGTTCAGGCCTTGGGTGAAGTCCTGCACTGCCCAGTTATCGGAGACTAGCGGTATATCCATCCATTCCATCTGAAAGCGAGACACGAATTCCCGCAGCATCTCGTTCTCTCTTTTCTTGGATTTGAAAATGTTGGACTTCCTTGTCGCTGCCTTGATGGCTCCGGCATGTGCCCTTATGAAGGAGTCTGCTAGCATGGCGAATGAATCTATGAAATTAGGATCCAAGTTGTGATACCACATCATGGCCCCTTTTGAGAGTGTTTCCTCAAATTTTTTCGGCAATACGAACTCGATCTCGTCATTCTTTATATCGTTGCCTTTTACCGCGCAGGTGTAGGCAACAACGTGTTCATTAGGGTCGGTGGTCCCATTGTACTTAGGGAGTTCTGACATTCTTAACTTCTTTGGAATAGGCTTCGGGGCCGCTTCCTCGGGGAACGACCTTTGTATGAACTTATTTGAATCCACACCCTTAAGGACCGGGGGCGCACCCGGGATCTGGTCTACCCTAGAGTTGTAGGTCTCGACCTTCTTATCGTTGGTTGCTATCATTTTCTTGCCCGATTCGATCCTTTTGGTGAGATCCTCAAGCATCTTCATTATGGCAGGGTCGGCTACCGATCTGTTATTGCTTGATCTCTCGGGTGCTTGTTCGGCGGGGAGAGTTATTTCCGGTGTTGCTGTGTTGGGAGTCTTCGGATGTCTTTGTAATTGAGCAATGGCCAACTGTTGTGTCTGCAACATTTCAAAAATAACATGAAGACTAACTTCTTGTTCTTCTCGGGCTGGGGTTTTTTGGGCTTCCTGTCGGTCGTCATGCCGTATGCTCCTGTCGGTGTGTGTGGTTTCGTCGATCTGCTGTGCGTATTGTGAATCTGTGTATGTTAGAATCGGTCCGAGCACATTATCGGGATTTTATGGTGGCGCGCCGACAGTCGGAACAACCACACCGTTTTCCCCGTGGTTTTCGAGGTCATCGTTCTCGACTCTGTTTACCGAGCCAGACATTTTGACATGAAATCAAAGACATTTTGTGTAATGAAACTAGCAAGAAAATAACCACTATTATTTTTAGCCCCACGGTGGGCGCCAAATGGTTTACCATAAAAATGGTAACAACAATTAAATTTATAAATGGGACTCTAAAAATACGTGATCCATTTTTATGCTAGTTCTTAGAGCAGTTGATGCTAGGAGTATGAAGTTTAATGATGAGACACAAGCTAAAATGAGGCAGTAATCAAACTGAAGGGCTTGCTGCTGGGCTTCAGACTGGTCGATGAAGGGCCCGGGGGTCGATATCCGGCTCGAGCTTGAGTTATCGGGGGTAATCAGGAATGGGATGACAGTTAAGATATGATTAAAGAAGGTTCTTTATGGCCAATACCGAGCAATAAATGAAGAAAAAGTATGAAAGCAATAAATGAAAAGAGTGGCCTCGAGCGAGTAAGAGCGAGGATGTTAGAGAGAAGAAAGAGAGAGAGAGAGAGAGATATTATTGATCTTGTGTAGAATAGTTGGAGCTCTGCCTTACAGAGTGTTAACGACTACCCTTTTTATAAGAGGGGGGAGTCCAAACTTAGTACAAGATACGTTGAGTGATAAAGGAAACGGGATGGGATAGATAACTAGCTTCATGACGTATACGTAGGCTAATGTTAGGCTGCCCAGGTAGACTTAATCGACTCCGGATGCACTCTTCGGAGGCTTCCTATGTTCATCGAGGTTTTGGACGATGTTATCCTCAGTTGGGTATCGACAGATCTTGAGGAAAGTAACCGACTCGAGGTCCCGAGCCACCGAGGCGACCTCCTGAAGCAATTTGTCGATGAGAAATTGGTCCCCCGATTTCATCGTACACAAGGTGAAAGCAGTGATGAGCTTAGACAACGGTCAGAGTCCAACACCAATAGCCAACAACAACTTATAAAATCATAGTAAAAAATAGTACAAGAAGTAACTCAAGGATATGATGCTCAGCTCATCCACAATTACGAAAAAATAGGCATGCTTCTCAAGTATAACAGTAAAACCCAAATCTTTCACGAAATCACTAAAATATGAGTATATCAGAAAACTGCGATTTTTCCCAAAGACTTTCAACCATAGGTAAAATATTTAAATCTTAGATAGCATGAGGAAGGCACATCTCTATGCCTACATGTCAATGTGCATGTGAAGTCATAAATGTCACAATACCGTATAGCATGAAAAAATACATCTCTATGCTTGTATGTCAAATATACCTATCAATACAATGCATCACAGCGATGAACTCATGTACTCACACTATTAGAGTACTTAATATCACTATCTCACACTCCCACTCATAACACTCAATCACTTAGCACACTCAGCCTCTCAGCACTGTACAGTACCTGCTACGGCGTGCAGTCTGATCCATATAAGGCCCTAAGGCAAGTTGCGGCGTGCAACCTGATCCACATATAGCCATAAGGTTTGTTGCAACATGCAACCCGATCCACATATAGCCATAAGGCCTTTTGCAACATGCAACTTGATCCACATATAGCCATAAGGCCTATTGCGGTGTGCAACCCGATCCACATATAGCCAAAAGGCCTGTTGTGACATGCAACCTGATCCACATATAGACATAAGGCCTATTGCAGCGTGAAACTCGATCTATCTATCTATCAATCTATATATATATATATATATATATATATAACGTCAATATGGCCTACTGCGGCGTGCAACCCGATCCTATCAATATCACTCACAATCTGGCTCTTAGGCCCCAACTGAGTCATCAATCTCCCTCGTTTCTCGGGATCACAAATCTCATTTCAATCAGCCCAAACAATGATAACATGTTGTGACAACAAATGATAACATAAACTGAGATATGATATGCAAATGAATGACTATGACTAAGTATGTAACTGCAATCTAAGCAAATAACTCAACAACATATATGACCTTAGTGTGTCCCAACAGAATAAGCATATAGCCTAAACATGATTTCTAACAAGGATCACAGCTCACTTACTCTAGCACATAGAGATTTCATGGATAAAACAAGATTAGATAACTACACAGTATCACAAAATGAACCAAGTCATAATTCACACGGTGTATACCCACACGCCATCATGTGCGTCACCTCAACACAAAACACATAACATGTATATTCTGGGATTCATGCCCTTAGCACCAAGTTTAGAAGTGTTACTAACCTCGAACAAGCCGAATCTAATACTGATCAAGCCAAATAATACTCTAGAAAATTCATCCCATGCGTACCGACTTTCGAACGACTCAATACTAGCCAAAAGAAACTAATATCAAATAATGCCTAAGGAAACAAACGCAACCGATAAAGGTCGAATCTATAATCAAAAGCCCAAAGTTAACTAAAAAGTCAAACACAGGCCCGTACCTCAAAAATCGACAAATCTCACAAAATTCGACAATTCATTTAATTTCGAGTCCAACCATACTAGTTTCACTCAAATTCAACTCCGAATCGATGTTCAAAACTCAAAAATTTACTTTATGAAATTTTAGACAAAATCCCCCAATTTCTCTTAAAAATTCATAATCCCAATACAAAAAATGAAGATAGATTTGCGAAATATAATCACAACTGAGTTACGAATGCTTACCCCGATCTCTGTGGTGAAATTACTCTCCAAAGTCTCCCAAGACCGAGTTCCAAATCTCAAAATATCGTAAAAAGAACCAAGACCCCGAATAAAATAGAATATGCCCAGCCCCTGTCGCTTCTACAAATAATTGAGCCGCTTTTACGGCGTCGCTTCTATGACATGAAGACTGCTTCTGCGGAATCGAATGAAAAAATGTCCCTTCGCACCTGCGGAAAAACATCCGCTCCTACGCAATCGTAGGTGCGACAACTAAACGCGCATCTGCGCATTAGACCGCTCCTGGGTCCAAAGATTTCGCTTCTGCGCACATGCATATGCGCTTCTTCCTCCGCATCTGCGATGGTCACCCAACCTAGCTTTTTACCGCTTCTACAACCACTTGTCCGCATCTGCAGACCATTTGCGTCCATTCTTCCGCAGATGCAGAAACACCAGAACCAATACTCCTTCAGTAATGCAACATGCAACAAATGATCTGAACCTCGTCCGAAACATACACGAGCCACTCGGGACCCCATCCAAATATACCAACAAGTTCCATAACGTAACACGGACCTACTTGAGGCATCAAATCACACATAACAACTTCAAACGACGAATCGTACCTCAATTCAAACTTAAATGAATTTTGAACTTATAACTTCCAAAACGTGCATCGAAATATATCAAATTAACCCGAAATGAACCCAAATTTTGCACACAAGTCCCAAATGACATAACAAAGCTATTCCAATTTCTGAAACCGTAATCCAAACCCGATATAATCAAATTCAACTCCGGTCAAACTTATGAGCATTTCAAACCTTCAAATTTTTAACTTTTGCCAATTAGTGCCAAAACCTTGTAGAAATATCCAAATGCAAATCCAGACACACGCCTGAGTCCAAATCACCATTTGGACCTAATGAAACCATCAAAACTCCGATCTGAGGTCAAATACAAAAGTCAAACCTGGTCAACTTTTCCAACTTAAAGCTTCAAGCATGAAATTCATTCTTCCAAATCACTTCCGAATCACCTAAAAACCAAGACCGATGATTCAAATAATTCATAATACATCATACAAAGCTACTCAAGACTTAAAATAGTTGAACATAACACAAATGCTCAAAAAGACTGGTCGGGTCGTTACAATTATGTTTTGGTACTTTTAAACATTTATTAATATTTAAGTTGGTGTTTTGTTCTATTGATCTCGTTATATGGTAGGCTTACCTAGTCTTAGGAATGTGATATCATCACGATCCTTAAGATGGAATTTTGGATCGTGAAAGATTAATTCTGTAATTTGTTATTATGTTTCATTATTGTTTTATGTCTGGCTTTCCTAGAAAGTGGGTTAAGAGCCATCATGACTGGTAGCAGTTTTAGGTTGTGACACAATCCACTACTAGAAATCCGGAAAAAAGTGACCACAAAAAGCGACCAAAGTCGGTCGCTTACAGGTCAAAAAGCGACCAAAAAGCGTCCAAAATTGCTTGGTCGCTATTTTGCTGGTCCCTTTACCTTAGTGACCAAAGTTGGTCGCTAAGGACCAAATATTTCTGGTAAACAATATACCGACCAACTTTGGTCGCTTTAATATTTTAATAATATAAATTTAGCGACCAAAGTTGGTCTCTATATTTAAATTACGGTTTTTTATTTATTATTAATCAAAATATAGCGACCAACTTTGGTCTGTAAACCAAATATTATATTTTAAAATCTAAAAAATAGCGACCAAAGTTGGTCACTTTTTTTTTTAATTCTTTTAATTTTTTTTAAACATAAGCGACCAAAATTGGTCGCTAATTGCAAGAACTTAATTATTTTTAAACATAAGCGACCAAAATTGGTCGCTATTTTTCAGAAATTATTTTTTTAATAGAATAGCGAACAAAGTTGGTCACTTTTTATGAAATCTGGGTTAATTAGCGACCAACCTTGGTCGCTATTGTCCAAAAAATAATTTTTTTAAATAGAAAAGAAACCAACTTTGGTCACTTTTCTGGGTATAATTTTGGTAGAAACTGCCTGTTTGGCAGCTACACCACCTGCCAGCATACCAAATTTCCTATTACAAGCTACAACAACAACAATACCAACAACAACAACAACACAACAACAACACAACAACAACATTAGCAACAACATTAAAACCAACAAAGTATAAAGTTCAATAGAACTAACACATTAAGCTAACAAAACTAAGTTAACGCTTATTACAAGCCCATTCGAAACCTGGTTCTATTGTCTAGTTCAAAGTATATAAAGTACTCATGGAGTGTTCTTTCAGCATCCTCGTCTGAAAGTTGGATTGCCTTGCCTGACTCATTAGATAGCTGACTGCGTATGAATTCCTCCACGTCAGCTGTGAAGCGACCATATAAGAAAAATTACAATGAATTAGTATTTCAAAATTTATATAAAAGTAAATCAAAATACTTAATGAAAAGTAAAAAACTTACATGTATAGTCGAGGGTCGACCCTCGAACCACCTTTCTAGATCAGTCTCTTTCTTCTTCTTTACAATACGAGTCTGATTGAATAGCTCATCTTGCTTCATTGGCATCATAAAGCTGTCTGGTGGCTTTGGTGATTATCCTCGTAGCACTATTACTGGAGATGAACTTGGATACAGAGAATAACTTGGATACAGTACCTGACAGGCTGTGTCTTTGATCAATTGTTGTTCTCATTAGTGACAATAATGATGAGAAGGCAATGGCATGTGTTTCAAACAGTGATGGTGTAGGTAAGAATTTAACATTTTCTAAGCAAATAAAAGAAGAGGTTATAAAGTAATTCTCTACTTCATTTTCCAAGAGGAAAAGAAGTTTAATTGAGAGTGACAAGGTTGATGGTAATGGAAAGTTGTCTGTTGCTCATGGAAGTTCACATAAAACGGGGATCATAAGACTCTGTGATGACAAAGACGAAAGGAAGTTTTATTCTCAACTTTCTTCCAAGTCTGATCCGTACAAGCTTAATGGGATTGGTGATATCTTTTCAGATTCAGACAATGATTTGAGTGACAAAAGTATGGAAATGCTAATCAAAAGAATTAAAGGTAAAATGTTTCTCTTGGAAGAGAAGGATGCTGAAATCTACATGAACGTGATATGTGCACTTTATAGGCAACAGATTTCTCCAAACTTCTCTTCCATAGAGAAGTGTTTTACCTTTAATTCTTTTGATTAGCATTTCCATACTTTTGTCACTCAAATCATTGTCTGAATCCAAAGAAATATCACGAATCCCATTAAGCTTGTAGGAACCAGACTTGGATGAAAGTTGAGAATAAAACTTCCTTTTGTCTTTGTTATCACAGAGTTTATGATCCCATTTTATGGGAACTGCCATGAGCAACTGATAGATTTTCATTACCATCAACATTGTCACTCTCAATTAAACTTCTTTTTCTCTTGAAAAATGAAGTAGAGAATTCCTCTATAACCTCTTCTTTTATCTGCTTAGGAAATGTTAAATTCCTACCTACACCATAATTGTTTGAAACACATGCCATTGCCTTCTCATCATCATTGTCGCTAATGAGAACAACAATTAAAGACCCACTCTTCCAGGTACTGTATCTAAGTTATTCTTGGTGAAAGTTCCATTGCATGTCAAATAAAGTCATCAACCCCTTCTACAAAATCCTCCCGCAATCCCCGCCGATTAGGATAATTCCTATTGTACATCCAATTCATATCCTAATGGCTCAATTCATATCCTAAAAGTTCAATTCATACACAAAACTTTCAATTCAAATCCTAAAGGTTCAATTCATATCCTAAAATTTCAATTCATATCCACAAAAGTTCAATTCATATCCTAAAGGTTCAACTCATATCCTAGAAAGTTCAATTCATATCCTAAAATTTTAATTTATAAATTAAAATTTCAATATATAAATGAAAAGTCCAATTCATATCCTAAAAGTCCAATTCATATCCTAAAGGCTCAATTCATATCCTAAAAGTTCAATTCATATACAAAAATTTCAATTCATATCCTAAAGGTTCAATTCATATCCACAAAAGTTCAATTCATATCCTAAAATTTTAATTTATAAACTAAAATTCCAATTCATAAACTAAAAGTCCAATTCATATCTTAAAGGTTCAATTCATATCCTAAAGGCTCAATTCATATCCTAAAGGTTCAATTCATATCCTAAAGGCTCAATTCACATCCTAAAAGTTCAATTCATACACAAAAATTTAAATTCACATCCTAAATGTTCAATTCATATCCTAAAATTTCAATTCAAATCCACAAAAGTTTAATTCATATCCTACAGTTTCAATTTATAAACTAAAATTCCAATACATAAACTAAAAGTCCAATTCATCCTAAAGGTTCAATTCATATCCTAAAGGCTCAATTCATATCCTAAAAGTTAAATTCATATCCTAAAGGCTCAATTCATATCCTAAAAGTTCATTTATGCACAAAAATTTCAATTCATATCCTAAATTTCAATTCATATCCACAAAAGTTCAATTCATATCCTAAAATTTCAATTTATAAATTGAAATTCCAATACATAAACTAAAAGTCCAATTCATATCCTAAAGGTTCAATTCATATCCTAAAGGCATAATTCATATTCTAAAGGTTCAATTCATATCCTAAAGGCTCAATTCATATCCTAAAAGTTCAATTTATACACAAAAATTTCAATTCATATCCTAAAGGTTCAATTCACATCCTAAAATTTTAAATCATATCCACAAAAGTTCAATTCATATCCTAAAGATTCAACTCATATCCTAAAAAGTTCAATTCATATCCTAAAATTTCAATTTATAAACTAAAATTCCTATACATAAACTAAAAGTCCAATTCATATCCTAAAAGTCCAATTCATATCCTAAAGGCTCAATTCATATCCTAAAATTTCAATCCATACACAAAAATTTCAATTCATATCCTAAAGGTTCAATTCATATCCTAAATTTCAATTCATATCCACAAAAGTTCAATTCATATCTTAAAAAAATTTCAATTTATAAACTAAAATTCCAATACATAAACTAAAAGTCTAATTCATATCCTAAAGGTTCAATTCATATACTAAAGGCTCAATTCATATCCTAAAGGTTCAATTCATATTCTAAACGCTCAATTCATATCCTAAAAGTTCAATTCATACACAAAAATTTCAATTCATATCCTAAAGGTTCAATTCATATCCTAAAGGCTCAATTCATATCCTAAAGGTTCAATTCATATTCTAAAGGCTCAATTCATATCCTAAAAGTTCAATTCATACACAAAAATTTCAATTCATATCCTAAAGGTTCAATTCATATCCACAAAAGTTCAATTCATATCCTAAAATTTCAATTTATAAAATAAAATTCCACTACATACACTAAAAGTCCAATTTATATCCTAAAGGTTCAATTCATATCCTAAAGGCTCAATTCATATCTTAAATGACCAATTCATATCTTAAAGGCTCAATTCATATCCTAAAAGTTTAATTCATACACAAAAATTTCAATTCATATCCTAAAGGTTCAATTCATATCCTAAAATTTCAATTCATATCCACAAAAGTTCAATTCATATCCTAAAATTTCAATTTATAAACTAAAATTCCAATACATAAACTAAAAGTCCAATTCATATCCTAAAGGTTCAATTCATATCCTAAAGGCTCAATTCATATCCTAAAAGTTCAATTCATACACAAAAATTTCAATTCATATCCTAAAAGTTTAATTCAAATCCTAAAATTTCAATTCATATCCACAAAAGTTCAATTCATATCCTAAACCCTAGATTCTAACTAAACTATCAAGACAATACAAAGTATAATTCAAATCTAACTAAACTAAATTCCATACTAATTAAACTATTTAGTTAATAAAATTAATTAACAAAGCTAACTAAAACAAGACCTAAACCTGAATCCTCAATAAAATACAATATTCAAAGAATTTAAACACTAATTCATATCCTTAAACTACAATATTGAAATAATTGAAACAAAAACTAGAAATAACAAAGATTCAAGGTTATAATTCAAACCTAGGTTTTTTTAAGTGGAGAAGGAGAGAAAGGGGCAGCGACGACTCCGGCGGTGGCTCAGGCGGTCACAGTGGTGGCGCGGGGTGGGGGGATTGATTTGTGTGAGGGAAATAGAGAAAGGGAGGGGAATGTGTTGAGAGTGCGATGGCCCAAAAGGTCATCACTTGTTTTAAAAATAAAATTATATGTTTCGAGGCCTTAAAAACCTCTTTTAGCATTACCTCTATTTGCGTGCGCCATTCGGGCACGTAGCCGGAAAGCCTAAATGTGAAAATCTGTGAAAAGTGATAAATTTCGACTATAAAATGAATTAATTTGACTTAGGTCAACGTTTTGGATAAACGGACCTGGACCCATGATTGGACGGTCCCGGAGGGTCCGTAGCAAAATATGGGACTTGGGCTAGCCCGGAATCGAATTCCGAGGCCCCAAGCCTGATGAATTTTTGAAGAAAATTGTTTTCTGAAATTGTTCATAAGGTTTGGAAATGAATTTTGATTAGAATGTGTTGGTATCGGGCCCGTATTTTAGTTTCGGCGCCCGATACAGGTCTTATATATGATTTAAGATTATTCTATGAAGTTTGGTAAGAAACGGAATCCGTTTGACGTGATTCGAACCTTAAATGCAAAATTTGATGTTTAAAGAAGATTTGAGAAATTTCATTGATCTTGAGGTTTAATTCGATGTTCATGATTTTATTTTGGTGATTTTATTACACAAACAAGTCTGTACGATATTTTTGAGGTTGCGCGTATATTTGGGTTGGAGCCCCAAGGGTTCGGGTGAGTTTTGGATAGGCCCCGGGGTGCATTTTTAACTTAGAAAATTGCAGGTTTTCAGCTGTGCATAGCAGGCCTGCAGGCTTTGCGTTTGCGAAACCTGGCTCGCAAAATGTGAGCGGCTTGTTGAAATTGCGAATAAAGCCCAGGCCAGCTCGCTCTCGCAAATGCAAGATTATCTTCGCAATTGCGAAGTTTCCCATTTGGCCGGTGATTGCAAATGCGATGCTGTGGTCGCAATTCCTAAGTCGCAAATGCGACATGTTGATCGCAAATGCGAAAGTCCAATTTTCCCTGAAGGCTTCGCAAATGCGAGCCCTGTTTCACAATTCCCAAGCTAGCAGAGGTCGGGGTTCGCCTGTTTGCAATTCCCACATCTGAGACCTGCAACTTTTATACTTAGACGATTTTAAACTCATTTTTCACATCTTTTCAAAACACAAACTCCTTTGGGCGATTTTTCAAGAACAACTCTTCTTCCAAATCAATTGTAAGTTAATTTTAACTCATTTCCTTCAATCATTAACATCTTTTAACATGATTTCAAATCAAAATCAATGATTTTCATAGGGAAATTGGGTGTTTTGGGTAGAACCTAGGTTTTTCAAAAATTGGGGATTTGGACCTCGATTTGAGGTCCGATTTCAAAATAAATTATATATTTGGGTTCGTGGGGGAATGCATAATCAGGTTTTGGTTCGAATATTAGGTTTTGACCATGTGGCCCGAGGGCGATTTTTGACTTTTTGGGCAAAACTTTAGAAAAACTCATTTTCATGCATTGGGGTTGATTCATTTAGTGTTTATTGATGTAATTAAGTAACTTGTGGCTAGATTTGAGCGAATTGGTGGTGGAATCAAGGGGTAAAGCTATAATTGAAACGTGAATTGTGTTCGTGGCATTGAGGTAAGTGTTTGGTCTAACCTTAGCTTGTGGGATTAAGAGTGGTGTCTATTTGCTACGTGTTAATTGTGGAGTACGACGTATAGGCATGGACACGAGTATCTATACGTCGGTGTCAAGCATGCCCGTGAGTCTTGTGTTATAAATTGTTATGACTCCGTTGTGGTTTATTGTGCCTCACATGTTATTATCATCATTGTTCCCTTGCCGGGATGTTTGTTTGATATTATTGTTCCCTTGCCTGGATATTGTTGAGATATGATTGTTCCCTTGCCAGGATGTTTGTTTGATATTATCGTTCCCTTGCCGGAATATTGTTGGGATATCATTGTTCCGTTGCCGGGATTCCTTGTGATTATTGTTGGCTTGTAACTGGGAGCGGGTGGTACGCATACCACAAGATATAATCAAATAGGAGTGGGTGGTACGCCTATCATAAAATAAATGAAATGAGAGCGGGTGGTACGCCTGCCACGAGATAAGTAAAATGGGAGCGGGTGGCACGACTGCCACGAGATAAGTGAAATGGGAGCGGGTGGAAAGCCTGCCAAGAGATAAATGAAATGGGAGCGGGTGGCACGCCTGCCACAAGATAAATGAAATAGGAGTGGGTGGCACACCTGGCACGAGATACGGGAAATGGGATCGGGTTGCATGCCTGCAACAAGATGTGAAAAGAAAGTGAAATCTGCCATTGTTTTCCTTATTCTTGTTAGTGGTTGATTTTGACTCCTTTATAATTCTCTTGATATTCTGTTTTACCTGTTATTCCCCGAAGCATGTTTCCCCCTCCTATCTTTATTTGTTTATTTATGTATTTCTTTTGCACTGTATATATATTTAAACTGCACATGTTTATTTGGTAGTCTGGTCCTAGCCTCGTCACTACTTCGCCGGGGTTAGGCTGCACACTTACCAACACATGGGGTTGGTTGTGCTGATACTACACTCTGCACTATGTGTAGATCCTAGAGTAGCTTTTGGACAGTAGCTTGAGGGCTTCCTTCAGTCTATTCGGAGACCCAAGGTAGACCTGTAGGCATCCGCAGGCCCTGGCGTCTCCCTCTGTCCCTATTTCCTGTTTTATTTTCCTTTTATCATAAACAGTGTACTGCTAATTCTTCAGACTTTGTATGTAGCAATCTTAGACAGTCTGTGACACTGTGACACCAGGTTTTGGGTGGTTAAGGCCTAAGTATTTGTAATAGATGTAGTTTTCATAAATCTTATTGTTGTCTTCCGCTTAAATTTGAATTTCCGCTGTTACCACTTTATCGTCTTATATTTGTTAAAAATAAATAATAAGTTAATGAAGTAATTAGATTAAAGGTTTGGCTTACCTAGCTCACATTAGTAGGCAGCATCACGACTCCCGAGGGTGGGAAATCTGGGTCATGACAAGTTGGTATCAGAGCTCTAGGTTACATGGGTCTCACAGTTCACAAAAAAGCTTAGTAGAATCTGAGGGATCGGTACGGAGACGTCTCTATTTATCCCCAGAGGCTAGAGAGTTAGGAACAACTTCACATTTATTCTCTCCTATCGTGCGGTTTAGTTTCTCAATGCTAATTGAAATTCTACTCTGTTCTTTCGTAGATGGAGAGAACACGTGCTTCCTCATCCACTGACCAGCAGCTCCTACGAGGGGCAGAGGGCGAGGGCGAGGCCGTGCTAGAGGCCGAGGTAGGGGCAGAGCTCAGCCCCGAGCAGCAGCACCAGCGGCGGAACCTCAGGTTGACTATGATGATGAGGTTCCGACCCCAGTAGCTCCAGTGGGCCCCGCTCATATCCCAAAGAGGTTTATTGCTACCCCAGTTCTTCAGGATGCTCTGGTCCGTCTAGTGGGCCTCATGGAGAGTGTCACCCGAGAAGGCTTGCTTCCTGTAGCACCAGCCATCTCTCAGGATGGAGGAGGAGCCCAGACTCCTGCTACTCGCACTCCGGAGCAAGTAGCTCCCCAGATTCAGACTCCAACAGTTCAGCCAGTTGGAGTAGTTCAGCCGGGTGTGGTAGCTCAGACCGGTGATGGAGCAGCTATATTTGCCGATGCTTTGTGGAGGTTGGATAGGTTCACCAAGCTCTTTACTACTACTTTCAACGTGCATCTATTGAGGATCCCTAGGATTATCTAGACAACTATTATGAGGTTCTCAGGAACATGTGGATAGTTGAGACCAATGAGGTCGATTTTGCCATTTTTCGCTTGTATGGATCCACCAAGACTTGGTGGAGGGATTTCTGTTTGGCTAGACCAGCCGGATCGCCAACTTTGACTTGGGAGCAGTTTACTCAGCTATTTCTGGAGAAGTTTCTCCCTATCACTCAGAGAGAGGCCTATCAGAGGTAGTTTGAGTGTCTCTAGTAGGGTTCTATGACTGTTACCCAGTACGAGACCAGATTCATTGACCTGGCTCATCATGTTTTTGTCATACTTCCCACCGAGAGAGAGGGTGAGGAGGTTCATTGATGGACTTATTCAGCCGATTTGTCTTCAGATGGCTAGGGAGACTAGGAGTTAGACATCTTTCCAAGAGGCGGCCAATGTGGCCCGGAGAGTTGAGATGGTTCTGTCACAGGGAGGTGGTCATGGGTCGGACAAGAGGCCTCGTCATTCAGGTAGATTTAGTGGTACCTCGTCTAGATGTAGGGATTCATGAGGTAGGGGCCATCCTCCCAGGCCTTTTCAGTCAGCACTTCAGGTTTCTCATGGTGCTTCAGGTGGCCATGGTTCTTAGATGCAGTATTCTGATCAGCAGTCCTACAGTGCACCACCGGCTCCTATCAGTGCACCACTGCTTCAGAGTTTCCAGGGTCGGCAGCCCCAACAGCCGATGGCTTGTTTTACTTGTGGCGACATGAGGTACATTGCTAGGTATTGCCCTCGAGCACCGAGTAGCTCTCAGCATCAGGGTTCCCGCGCCATGGTTCTGTCCCGTCCCAAACTACCCCCTATACATGACTGGCACCCAACTAACACTACCTGCCAGACGAACCCCTTTCTCTAATGTTTGACCATTTACACAAACACTAAGAGAAAAAGATGCAGACCTAATAGTATTATTAATAATTAAAGAGAAAATAATTATCGCTCAATACCTTAGTCAATTGTTAGGAAAACCAACAATCACTCAAATAATAAAACTGTAGCCCAAATCCCACACTAAGACCATGGAACATCTAACAGAGTAATATGAGCTTTATTGACGGGCATGAAAACCCTAAAGAAAAAAAGAAAATAACTAACACAAACTAGGTAAGTCTGAATCAAAAGCCTCCACGAACAATGTGGTGGCTCACTTCAGCAATAAGATCCACTTGAACAAACTCGTCAGCCACTAGCTCTATCTCCCGCAACGGTATCTGGATAGAGATGCAGGTAAGGAGTGAGTTATACATAAATATAACCTAGTAAGATCCTCGACCCGCCACTTTAAATACCTCTGGAACAAGTGTTAGAAAATACAAACATACCACAACACGAATGATATAGTAAACATGATAATTATGCAATAACTCGACATATGTGTATCAACAGAGTTATTAAGAATTAACCCACAAGAATACCCACTAATGACTTATCATAATTGCAGTGAAAAAAATTTATCAACACACCTACGAGTCCACAACGGCACCATAATGCCTTAAATATGTAACAAAGCATACACAATGCTCACAGAAGCATACACAATGCCCCAAATATATCAAGAAGCATACACAATGCTCGGGTGATGTACAAAGGCATACACAATACTCCAACATCATGGCGCACAGCCGTATCAAACACAACATCATGGCGCACAGCCATATCAAACTAATATCATGGCGCACAGCCATATCAAACTCAATATCATGGCGCACAACCGTATCAAATTCAACATCATGGCGCACAGCTGTATCAAACTCAAAATCATGGAGCACAGCCGTATCAAACTCAACATCATGACGCACAGCCGTATCAAACTCAACATCATGGCTTACAACCGTATCAAACTCAACATCATGGCGCATAACAGTATCAAAATCAATACCAGGGCTCACAGCCAAATCAAACTATCAAACTACTTATAAAATATTTTTTTTATATTATTCATAAAATAATATATTTGCGGCTAATCTAAGACCACCGATTCTGCCAAGCGCATGCTTGTCCCAATACATGGACTAGGCAGAGAAAACATATTTTCAAAACGGGTTTTAGAAAAGCAAGCATCAAAGCTTAAAGTCTCACTTACCTCACTAACGAAAAATTTTCCAACCTTGCAACGTCTAGAACACCAATCAAATGGCCTCCAACAACATTAATCTATCCAAAAGTATTGATTAACGATATCAATTATGATAGTTAGGTTGATCTCATAATTCTTTTGAAACATTCAAAATAAAGTTAAGTCAAAAGTCGACTCCCCGTTGATTATGGCTAAATCCCCGAACAAATTATATTATCGAGTTACCCATAAGTCATAGAATCCAATCTATCATCAAGTTCCAATCTTGATACTACGATAAGTCAAATATGAATTCTTATACTAAATCCAACAATTGATATTCTAAACAGTCGACCAATCCCTTAATAATTCACATATTCAAAGCTTATTTACCTGGCTTAAAAGGATTTCTAACGGTCCTAAACTTTACGCTCATTAATGCACCTGTAACTATACGTGACTTGAGGAATTCAAACCTTATTACATGAATTTATGTAATGCAACTAATTTAACAATATATACAAAACTCTAAAACGAATTCCATATGCAAAGTTTTCTGACTTCAAAGAGGCAATCTCAAATAGTTCTTATCCATTATTAAATAGTAAGTTTTATTACAAAATTCTACTCATATTCCCAAGGTCTTATAAATACTACAATGTTTTCCATGGCCACTTTGTTCCAATTTAATCTTTGTCACTATAAGAAAAAGAATTAGTGATAATATCCCTCCTAGATTAATTTAAGAAATATAGCTATAGTGATAAAATTAAATCTATACCTTTCTATCACAGTTGAGTTGTAACGTGCAAGAATATTTCAGTCTTTCTAGCTCTCTAAGTTCACGCCACCAACGGTTCAAGAGAATTCCTGCCACTACCGAAAAACTCTCTACATTGTAGTGAATTTCTCTTAGTTATCTAAAGTTAATTATTCACTTATTTGTCACTTTAGGTTTCTCCCTTCTAGGTCTTGCACGTAACTAGAATGATGGGCTTAGCCCACTCTATTATTATATAATTATTAATTGTCACTTGGCTAGCCATCATACTTTACACCCATGTAAATGATAATCTCATTTAAAAAAAAATATATGTACATGCATATTAATACCTGTGAAAATTAAATAAATTATCACTAACAACATAACTTAAAAGTTTACTCTTAAGATATCAGGTTATTACATTTTCTCCCGCTTAAGCAAGAGTTCGTCTTCGAACGAATTTGAAAGTATAATTGAAGTCTCAAACATCTACATGTATCTACTCTACTTGTCTACCTGGACTCCCTCGTTGCTTCCTCTATAGGTTGATTGCACAATACTTTCACTTAAGCAATCTTTTTCGACGTCAAATGCCGCACTTGTCTATCAAGAATAACTATCACACCTGTTTTAGTAAATCAAATTCTCATCAAGCTCTACCTCTTTGGGTTGAATGATATCTCTCATTATGAACGTATCGTCTTTCAGAAAAAATCTCATAACTCCTTCGTGGTATCAAAATAAGTATTTTTTTCATCTTCATGATCTCCCTACCACTAACTTCCGTATCTTCATAGCAATTTTGTTTACTTTTAGCTGCTTGAAGTCGTTCTCTTACGAACGCGACCCCTTTATTTTCATAGCTTGTAGAACCAACTCTAGACCTAATAGCTGTGACTTACTAGGTTTGAACCAACTGACTGGAGAATTACACCAACTTCATTTAAAGCCTCAAACAACAAGATCTGCACAACAAGCTAGTAACTATTATGAGGTACAGACTTGGTTAAAAGCAGCTAATCATGAACTACTCGCTATATGATATCCATTTGGCTAATTTTAGGACAAGATATCCACACTCTCTAATGCCTCCATTGCACTAGAACACATAAAAGCGCCCCGACCGCCTTCCTATAATGGAACACATCCACCGTTCTTTCATACATCAGTTTTAAAATACATCCAAGCAGCCCTACATAAGTCTCTCATGTACGACAATACTAGAACACATAACACTCTCAGATACAGCAGTGGTGGGATACATTCACACACTACTATATAAATATTCGACGCCCTGTTACTCTTGTCACAAATAAGATATGGGCATCTCATAATATTACATTATTTCTTAAACATATCGCTTCATAGGCTATTATGTTATATAAGCAAATCAAGCATGCAATCTCGTTGAGCATATCATGATCATCTAATTATAATCACAACTTTCTCTATGAATGTGTAGACCAAATACAAAGTCTATAATGATCTATTTTCACTTCCTTCAGAGAAAACTATATTTATGATGATTTCTCGAGTCTCTAACACCCATATTTAGTATATTAACAATTCATACACTGAAAAATAATATCTATGATACCATATATTACCTTCAGTTGTCATTAACTCTTTTTCTCAGATCCCAATGCGTATATGTAGATCTCGAAGGTACTGAATATTGCAAGTGATATATCTCATCGAGTATAAATATCCCTACACCAACCACCACGGGTGAACACGTATTGGACTCTTTAGCCATAATATTCCCTCTCCGTTCACTATCAAGTAGGACTCGCCTCTAAGAGCTAAATACTACCCCCCAAATACGGTTAGGACTTGTGACAACCGGCCATTCGTCTCATGAGTTACTACTCCGTTTTTCCTATTTCTGCTTCTTTATGCTTTGTTATCCGTGTTTTGTGGTATCGGGTTGGTCGGATCGAATCTGGAATGATTTTGATAAGGTTTGAGGTACTTAGTCTCTTTAGAGTGAGTTTAAGTTGTAAAAGTCAACCGGATGTTGACTTATATGTTAGAGGGCTCAGATGTGAGTTTCGAGGGTTCAGTTATCTTTGGGAGGTGATTTGTGGCTTATGAGCGCGATCAGAATGAATTTTGGAGGTCCGTAGTAGATTTAGACTTGAATTGACGAAGTTGATATTTTGGCGATTTTCGGCTGATAGGCGAGATTTTGATATAGGGCAGAATGGAATTCCGAGAGTTGTAGTAGTTCTGTTGTGTCATTTGGGATGTCTGTGCAAAACTTCAGGTCATTCGGACGTGGTTTGGTTGGGTTTTTGATCAAAAGAGTATTTCGGAAGATTTTAGAAACTTAGGCTTGAATCCGATGTATTTTGGGTGGTTTGATGTTGTTTGAGGTGTTTTGATGATTGAAACAAATTTGAATAAGGTTTTAGGATACGTTGGTGCTTTGGGTTGAGGTCCCGGGGGCTTTGGGATAATTTCGGATGGTTAACGGAGAAGTGGAAGGTTATTGCAACTGCTGAAGTTTGCTGCTTTTGGTGTCCTCGCACCTGCAGTTTGGGGACCGCAGGTGCGTTGAGTGCGTCGCAGAAGCGGAAGGGCTGAGGGATGTTTGGAATCGCAGATGCGGTATGAGGGCTGCACCTGCGGAGCCGCAGATGCGTCGATTGGACCGCAGATGCGGTTTAGGCTGGATTAATGAATTTTTGCAGAAGCGGAGGTTTGACCGCAAATGCAGTATCGCAGAAGCGGTTGGTAAGTCGCAGAAGTGACAATGTCTGGGCAGAATATATATAAGTTTGCCTTCGCATTTTTGGAAGGTTTTCACCATTTTTGACTTCGGCTTGGGAGCTTTTGGAAGAGGGATTTCAAGGGAACTTCGTTAAGGTAAGGATTTTGGAACTAAAACACATTTCTATGGTAGTATTTCATGGATTAAGGCTGTAATTAAAGGAATTAAAGGGCTAAAAATGGGGGATTAGGGCTTGAGTTTAAGAGGCCTTAAATTGAGGATTTGAGGGGTCATTTGAACTCCGATTTTGGTATTCTTGATATGCATAGACTCGTGGGGAGATGAGGAATCTATTGATGTAAGAATTCCTGATTTTTGAGAAGTGGGTTCGGGGGTCGGGTTTTGGTAATTTCGGGATTTGTGCCCTTTGTTGATTGTTTTCGCTTATGCTTTGTTCCCTTAGCATATGTTGACGTACTCGTTCTGATTTTGGATAGATTCGACGTGCGTGGAGGCCGATTCGAGGGGAAAAGGCGTCGCGAGCTAGAGATTTAGCCAGTTCGAGGTGAGTAATGATTGTAAATGATGTTCTGACGGTTTGAAACCCTAGATTGCACATCTTAGTGCTATATTGAGGCGAGGCACATGCTTGATGATGAGCGTGGGGTCGTACACTATTGGGGATTGTGACTTGGTCCGTCCCGATTGATGATTTTACCATGTATTTGATTGAAAACTATTTGCTACATCATTATTTGGGCTAAATGCCATATTTGGGCCCAGTGCCAACTACTTGAACCCTTCGGGGATTTTTATTGATATTTCCTCACTGTTTTGACTTTATACTTGAACCCAGTTATGTTATTTTACACTGTTTTACTACTCAGTCATGTTTACTCAGTTTTAATACTTAAATGATATTTTAAATGATGTTTGGGCTGAGAAACACTGTTTTACTATTGCCCGAGGGGCTTGTGAGGATTTTTGACTGAGTAAGGCCGAGTGCCTATGTTGTGAGGAAACACTGATACTGATTTGAGGCCGAGGGCCTGAGATATGTACGCCACGAGGTGACTTGATTGATATAAGGCCGAGGGCCTAGATTTGATGCCACGAGAGGGCTTGTTATTGCGCTTGGGCTGTAAGGGGCCCCTCTAGGAGTCTGCATACCCCCAGTAAGCGCGGATACCCATTGTGATGTGAGATTGAGCCCGAGGGGCTGGTATTGTTCTATGTGATTGCCCGAGGGGCTAGTACTGTTCTGAGATGTTGCCCGAGGGGCAGATTTGTCGATACTGTGCCCGTGGGGCGAACTTCTATTTGTTTACGTTACCTTAATTACCTGTCAATTACTTGCTTACTTGTTGAAAGAGAATTTTACTCGACTTTTCACTGTTGTAATGCTTTTAAATGGTTTTACTGCTTCATTATAGAATGCCTTGTGCCTTACGTGTTTTCTTACTTTCAGCCATTATTTACCTTTGTTACTCACTGAGTTGGAGTACTCACTCTACTCCCTGCACCCCTGTGTGCAGATTCAGGTATTGCTGGTTCCGCTCCAGAGTGCTGATTTCCTCCAGTTCCAGGTGGCTTTTGGAGATTACGAGGTAGCTGTTGACGTCTGCAGCCCCGAGTCTCTACTCCTCTAGAACTTTTTTTCCTTTTCAAGCATTTGCAGTAGTTTATGACTTTAGCAGACTGGTATTATGGCTCATAGATGCTCGTGACTTGTGACACCCCGGTTAGGGCTGTGTCGGGTTGTATTTCCGCATTTTATAGAGATTTTTCCGCTATTTAGTATATTTAAATCATGGTTAAACTAGTTTTATGTTGGTTAACTTCTTTAAAAAGTGAATTGGATTTAACAAGCTGGCTTTGTCTTCATGAGAGGCGTCATCACGATCGAGTTCAGGGTTAGGGTCGTGACAGAACTCTCATATAGATGAACTTTACCTATTCAAATAAAGAAAATTGTAATTTATACATGCTAGTGCCTTAGTGAGCATAATGCCATCAACTTGTCATCCTTAGCATCACATGACTCAAAGTATCGCAGTATAAAAATTAAAAATTACACTTGCGATCTCAGTATTTAAAAAGATTATTTGATGTTTATAAGACCCTCCTCAAGCCCTCCATATGCTCAATTTGAGTAGGAAAATATTTTCATATTCCATTAATGAACATAATATTAAAAATTCTAAGAAACAATTTAAACACTTGGTTCCTCTAGTTCATAACATTACTAATGACCTCGGTATCCAAGAGATGTCATCAGAAGTTCAAACTAACTAAAGTAGATCTTAGACCATATCTTCAGATTATCCAACTCATTTACCTTCCACTTATAATGTCACAATCACAAATCTATCTTAAAATAATAGATAACCTATAACTGAAGATACAAATCATCTAAGCATGAAATGATACTTTCCCCTTTATGCCAATATAAGTCAATGTCTATTATTGATGAATATATGTATAGTCTACTGATCCTCTCAATGGACAGAATTAAGCACCTCAAAGTGATATACTTGGTTTGGTGACTTCTTAATCACAAAGTCCTGCATCTTGTTATTTTAGTTACTTTGACTCCATAAAGCCAGTCCATATAACGAAAATAGACTAGCATTTTTTTTCTTTTTGCAGTACTATGCTACTCAAATCTATCTCCATATTAAATGGTATACTCGGTAGGCTCTCTAAAAACGCATTCGAGGATTCATTAACTAATAAAACTAACTTAATAATCAGTTTCTCACCCTTGGTGACCCAAGTTATACTTAGATATAACACATACTATTCACTTACTATATATATAGAACTTTTATTGATAGGGTAGCTTAGCCTATAAGCATACCAAGTGACTCCTTTATATTCACTACTATCCTCAACTGGAATGAAACATTCAATAGTCTTGTCATGTAAACTAAGCTTAGGATAACATTAAGTTATTCAATCCAAGCCAAATATAACCTAAAGGTCAATCGTACCAATTTATAACCAGTCCATAAGTATATGGTGATTCTAAACCGGGTCCACACATATTTAATAGCCAATATTAAGAAACTTTTCCACTTAGGTCGAAACCGCAAATAATACATCTAAGTGCTCAAGTCATCTCTTTATCCTCATCTATATTGCCATCTCGTTAACGTGTTTCTCGTCTTACTCAAACATATGCTTTAGCGAACACAATGTATGTTAACAAAATTGAGTGAACTAATTAGTTTTCTCAATGACAGTCAAGTAAATTTTTTTTTGTATGACAATCTCAATACTCCATGTCTTACCCTTACTTTAATAGATAAACATATCACTACGCCAAGTTTCATAAAATTCTCTTACTATATTGGTGCATTAAGCATATGCTTAAGTATTATTTTCTTTCCCAAGCTGGCACTTATCTAAAACTCTTGATCACCATTAATAGGTTTTGCATCACTTAGTGCCACTATTATACTTCTAGTCAGTGCACTTAATTTATGCATTCTTACACCACAATCACACGTATAATATCACTAATACTATCAAATCACTTCATTAGACATTAAGTTGAGAACTATATAAGCTTTTTTTTTTTTCAAAATATCTTTTACTACCAATCCCAATAGCCAAAACGTGGCTAAGCTATTTCGCTTGTTAGTTTTGCGCTCAATTCTTTCCTTTCATGATCAAACTCACAACAAAGAGTTGTGTTTGCAATCTCGAATTTTAAACAAATCAATCTTAGGAAAAAGAAAGAAAAAAAATCCTTAGACTAATTTACAATAGTCCAAAATTTGACTAACCCTCGAACTTCTTTAGAAATAGTCAACAACATTTTGGCAAAGTTTTTCTTTAGAAATAGTCATCCCAAAATTTTGGCAAAGTTTTTCTGTAGAAATAGTCATCCCAAAATTTATGATCTTTCCAATCTCAACAACAACAGATGCAAATCCCATGTACCCAAGGAAGCTCTTAGTTGTACATATTTTCAAACTTCTAATATCGTCCTGAAGAGGAGGATACGTGTGTCCTAGCCATCTGCAAAAGTTTATATCAATGTTTAACTTGGTTCAACTCAACGCACGAATAAAGAATGAAAGAAGAGATAACATCCTAGATGTTCAGTAGCCTCAAGGTCATAAGTATGGACGTCTACATACCCATGAACAAGACTCTACCAAACATTGCTCCATGACCCGGGACTTAAAGCCTAAGCTCTGATACCAACTTTGTCACGTCCCAAACTATCCCCTATACGTGACTGGCACCCAACTAACACTACCTGCCAGGCGAACCCCTTTCTCTAACGTTTGACCATTTACACAAACACTAAGAGAAAAAGATGCAAGCCTAATAGTATTATTAATAATTAAAGAGGATATAATTATCGCCCAACACCTTACTCAATTGATAGGAAAACCAACAATCACTCAAATAATAAAACTCTAGCCCAAATCCCACACTAAGACCATGGAGCATCTAATAGAATAATATGAGTTTTATTGACGGGTATGTCAACCTCAAAAAAAAAAAAAACTAACATGAACTAGGTAAGTTTGAATCGAAAGCCTCTACGAACAATGCGGTGGCTCACTTCAGCAACAGGAACCACTCGAACAAACTCGTCAGCCACTAGCTCTATCTCCCGCAACGGTATCTGCATAGAGATGCAGGTAAGGAGTGAGTTATACATAAATATAACCTAGTAAGATCCTCGACCCGCCACTTTAAATACCTCTGGAACAAGTGTTAGAAAATACAAACATACCACAACACGAATGATATAGTAAACATGATAATTATGCAATAACTCGACATATGTGTATCAACAGAGTTATTAAGAATTAACCCACAAGAATACCCACTAAGGATTTATCATAATTGCAGTGAAAAAAATTTATCAACACACCTACGAGTCCACAACGGCACCACAATGCCTTAAATATGTAACAGAGCATACACAATGCTCACAGAAGCATACACAATGCCCCAAATATATCAAGAAGCATACACAATGCTCGGGTGATGTACAAAGGCATACACAATACTCCAACATCATGGCGCACAACCATATCAAACTAATATCATGGCGCACAGCCATATCAAACTCAATATCATGGCGCACAACCGTATCAAATTCAACATCATGGCGCACAGCTGTATCAAACTCAAAATCATGGAGCACAGCCGTATCAAACTCAACATCATGACGCACAGCCGTATCAAACTCAACACCATGGCTCACAACCAAATCAAACTATCAAACTACTTATAAAATATTTTTTTATGTTTTTCATAAAATAATATATTTGCGGCTAGTCTAAGACCACCGATTCAGCCAAGCGCATGCTTGTCCCAACATATGGACCAGGTAGAGAAAACACATTTTCAAAACGGGTTTTAGAAAAGCAAGCATCAAAGCTTAAAATCTCACTTACGTCACTAACGAAAAGTTTTCCAACCTTGCAACATCTAGAACACCAATCAAATGGCCTCTAATAGCATCAATCTATCCAAAAGTATTGATTAACGATATCAATTATGATAGTCAGGTTGATCTCATAATTCTTTTAAAACATTCAAAATAAAATTAACTCAAAAGTCGACTCCCCATTGATTATGGCTAAATCCCCGAACAAATTATATTATCGAGTTACCCATAAGTCCTTGATTCCAATCTATCATCAAGTTCCAATCTTGATACTACGATAAGTCAAATATGAATTCTTATACTAAATCCAACAATTGATATGCTAAATAGCCGACTAATCCCTTAATAATTCACATATTCAAAGCTTATTTGCCTGTCTTAAAAGGGTTTCTAAGCGTCCTAAACTTTACGCTCATTAATGCACCTGTAACTATACGTGAGTTGAGGAATTCAAACCTTATTACATGAATTTATGTAATGTAACTAATTTAATAATATATACAAAACTCTAAAATGAATTCCATATGCGAAGTGTTCTGACTTCAAAAAGACAAACTCAAATAGTTCTTATCCATTATTAAATAGTAAGGTTTTCATTACAAAATTCTACTTATATTCCCAAGGCCTTATAAATACTACAATGTTTTCCATGACCACTCTTTTCCAATTCGATCTTTGTCACTATAAGAAAAAGAATTAGTGATAATATCCCTCCTAGATTAATTCAAGAAATATAGCCATAGTGATAAAATTAAATCTATACCTTTCTATCACAATTGAGTTGTAACGCGCAAGAATATTTCACTCTTTCTAGCTCTCTAAGTTCACGCCACCAACGATTCAAGAGAATCCATGCCACTACCGAAAATCTCTCTACATTGTAGTGAATTTCTCTTAGTTATCTAAAGTTAATTGTTCACTTATTCCTCACTTTAGTTTTCTCCCTTCTAGGTCTTACACGTAACTAGAATGATGGGCTTAGCCCACTCTATTATTATATAATTATTAATTGTCACTTGGCTAGCCATCGTACTTTACACCTATTTAAATGATATTATCATTTAAAAAAAATATATATGTACATGCATATTAATACCTGTGAAAATTAAATAAATTATCACTAACAACATAACTTAAAAGTTTACTCTTAAGATATCAGGTTATTACAGGTTCAGACACCAGGTGTTCTACGGCCCGCCCAGCTAGATAGAGGTGGGGGTAGAGGTGCTAGAGGTGGAGGTAGAGGTATTAGAGGTGGAGCTCAGGCCGCTAGAGATGGAGGCTAGCCAGCAGCAGACCGTCCTAGAGATGTAGTTTAGGGTGGTGGGGCCCATCCCCGATGTTATGCTCTTCCAGCCAGGCCCTAGACTGAGGCTTCCGATGTAGTTATTATAGGTACAGTTCTGGTTTGTGATAGAGATGCTTCAGTGTTATTTGATCCGGGGTCTACGTACTCATATGTGTCCTCTTATTTTGTACCGTATCTGGTCATGCCTAGTAATTCTTTGAGTGATCCTGTTTATGTGTCTATGCCGGTGGATGATTCTATTGTAGTAGACCGAGTCCATCGTTCATGTATAGTTGTGATTAGAGGTCTTGAGACTCATGTAGATTTGCTTCTTTTAGACACGATCGCTTTTGATGTCATACTAGGGATGGATTGGTTATCACCTTACCATGCTATTTTGGACTGTCATTCCAAGACTGTGACCTTAGCCTTACCGGGTTTACCCCATTTAGAGTGGAGAGGGACTCCTAGTTATTCTACCCGTAGTGTTATCTCTTATGTGAAGGCTCGACATATGGTCGAGAAGGGGTGTTTGGCCTATTTGGCATATGTTTGTGATTTTAGTGCTGAGGTTCCTTCTATTGATTTTGTGCCCGTTGTTCGTGAGTTTCCTGAAGTATTTCCTTCAGACCTGCTGGGTATGCCACCCGGCAGGGATACCCTTGCCGGGATATTGTTGAGATATGATTGTTCCCTTGCCGGGATGTTTGTTTGATATTATGGTTCCCTTGCCGGGATTCCTTGTGATTATTGTTGGCTTGTAAATGAGAGCGGGTGGTACGCCTATTACAAGATATAATGAAATGGGAGCCGGTGGTACCCTACCACAAGATAAATAAAATGGGAGCGGATGGTGTGCCTGCCACGAGATAAGTGAAATGGGAGCGGGTGGCTCGCCTGCCACGAGATAAGTGAAATGGGAGCGGGTGGCATGCCTGCCACGAGATAAATGAAATGGGAGCAGGTGGCACGCCTTCCACGAGATAAATGAAATAGGAACGGGTGGCACGCCTTGCACGAGACACAGGAAGTGAGATCGGGTTGTACACCTGCAACAAGATGTGAAAAGAAAGTGAAATCTGCCTTTGTTTTCCTTATTCTTGTTAGTGGTTGATTTTGACTCCTTTATAATTCTATTGATATTCTATTTTACCTGTTATTCCCCAAAGCATGTTTCCCCCTCCTATCTTTATTTATTTATTTCTGTATTTCTTTTGCGCTGTATATATATTTGAACTGCACAGGATTATTTGGTTGTTTGGTCCTAGCCTTGTCACTACATCGCCGGGGTTAGGCTGGACACTTACCAGCACATGGGGTTGGTTATGCTGATACTACACTCTGCACTATGTGCAGATCCCGGAACAGCTTTTGGACAATAGCTTGGAGGCTTCCTTCAGTCCATTCGGAGACCCAAGGTAGACCTGTAGGCGTCTGCAGACCCTGGCGTCTCCCTCTGTCCCTATTTCCTATTTCATTTTCCTTTTATTCAGAATTAATGTACTGTTATTTCTTCAGACTTTGTATGTAGTAATCTTAGACAGTCTGTAACACTATGACACCAGGTTTTGGGTGGTTAAGGCTTAAGTATTTGTAATAGATGCAGTTTTCATAAATCTTACTGTTGTCTTCCGCTTAAATTTGAATTTCCGTTGTTACCACATTATTGTCTTATATTTGTTAAAAAGAAATAATTGGCTAATGAAGTAATTATATTAAAGGTTTGGCTTTCGTAACTCACATTAGTAGGCGCCATCACGACTTCCGAGGATGGAAAATTCTGGTCGTGACAGAGAGAGAGAGTTGGGGAAATTTTGTTTTAGAAAATAAGAGAATGGGAGGGGGAAACCCATTTTTGAGTCTGGATTTACAAAAAGCAACCAACGTTGGTCGCTATTTTTGGTAGCTAATTAAGTTTTGAGTGTTTGACCAAAATACCGACCAACGTTGGTTGCTATTTTTTGACTATTTGACCAAAATAGCGACCAACGTTGGTTGCTATTTCTAAAAAAAATTAAATAACTTTTTTTTTCTATTTTGGTTTTTAAATATTAAAAGCTATAAAAATAATCTTATTAGCTATAAATATTTATTTTATTTAACTATAATTATTATAAATAATTAAAAACTATAAGCATAATCTTTAAAAAAATTATATTAACTAGGTAATTACTTTTAATAGATTATAATAGCATGTATGTAAAGGAATTTTTTAAGTTATATTTAAGTATATGAGTAATTTCATACACACGCATAAACTATATTGTAATTGATAATTAATCTTGTACGTTACTACGTACGAATAATTAATGAATTGATAAATCAATATAATATTATTCTATGAATTTTGTGTGTGTATATATATATAGACACACACACAGACACTTCACTGTAATACTATAACGTATATATAACTTGTTATAGTATATGCTAGTGTGTGTATATATATAACACACACTTCGTGCTACTTTAACTACATATATAGAATGTTATAGTATATGCTATTGTATTCATTATTTGTATTATAACAGAGTTAATGAATTACATTTATTCATAACTAGGTTATAAGTCGATGAATCTGTTATAACATATTAATTGATATAAGTCGAAACGTTTTGTTTTTAATATTCAAAGATGCATCTGAGTAGGTTATAAGTTGATGAATCAATTTACAAGTGTATCAATACCAAAAAGAACCCGGCCATGTGTTCCGAGCGCTTCATGTTCTTATATATATATATATAAAACTTGTTATAGTATATGTTAGTGTGTGTATATATATAACACACACACATACACATACTGTAACGACCCAAATTTTCGTTCTAAGAATTAGCATTTTTGTTCAGTGGCTTAAGACCTTAAGAAGCTTTGTAATATGTATCATGAACCGCATGTATGGTCGAGTTTGGTTTTCGTAAGATTCGGAGTTAAATTTAAAGAAAAACAAAATCTTATTTTTGAAGCTCAAATGGAAAGAGTTGACCGGAGAGTTGACTTTTGAGTAAACGATCCCAAACTAGAATTTTAATGATATCAATAACTTCGTATGATAATTTCGGACAAAGACGTGTGTCCTAATTTGGATTCGGAAGTCCATAAGACAATTCGGCGCATTTTGGCGAAGTAAGAAAGTTGACGTGTTCTAATTATATTATTTTATATGTGGAAGAGGTCTATTAATATGATGGATACCAATTAGATATGATAATAGGTGTACGAGGCATATTAGAAGAGATATGGGGTCTAAGGAAAGTCCTAAGTCTAAGCCAAGTTAGAAAATTTCATAATAGACTAAAGTTGCAAATGAGTACGCACAAGACCTCACTTTGGATGATAATATATAAATATATATAATGATTTGTGTAAGGCATAACCTATCAAATTAAAGCACTATGAGTCTAGTTTCCATAACATCAAACCGTTTGTCATTTTGTGGTGTATACAGAAAGTTATGACCGTTTTACTAAAGGTAGCAGAGCAGGCTACGCAACCTACGTAGGCTACGCAACATGCGTAGCCAAAATCAGAATCTGGCCAAATTGAAAGCCTCATGTGTAGGTTTCATGCGTAGCCTACGCAAGGAGGCTACGCAGAACTAGAGTTGAATTTTAAAGAGCTGAAAACGTGGGTTTAGAGAGAGAATGAGTTAGTTCTTCAACTTGGAATAAATTTTAGAGAGAAGGAGGAGCTCTTCCACTATGGATACACTTCAAGGTAAGTTATTTTGGCATAAAGAAGATTATATAACATCACTAAGCGAGAATACTAACATTATTATGGATCAAATCCATAGGAAATGGGTTGAATCTTCAAGAACACCAAAACGAGAAAAAAAAAATAAGATTCCTCCACCAAAAGATAATCCCTTCACATGAGCTTCATATATATGTAATATTGGAGTATGGATAGCATGTTTATGAGTTTTATTTGAAGTTGTAATGAGATATTGTGTGAACCCTAAGGGTGACTCTTGAAAATGCTATTTTTGGGGAAGGAAGAAGATGAATAGTGAGAAATTTAATTGGGAATCACCATATAGATTGGGGTAAATGATTTTAACTCGAATTTGGTTAAATTACACGAATCTATTATTGTTTTTATCAACAAATTAGTGTTTTGGGTTAAAAAGAAAATTCTATAGACTTGAATTGAGAATTTGAAGGCCGAGTTGTGGTCGGATTTGAGTAATTTTGGTATGGTTAGACTCGTGAGGGTATGAGGATTCTGAAAATGTAAATTATACCAGATTCCGAGACGTGGGAAGGGGCATTTTGGTCATTTTACAAAATTTTGCGTATTAGCTTAGAATTTAATTGTAGAATCAGTTACTTGAAGTGTTATTTACATTATGAAATTGAATTGACTAGATTTGGGCCATTTGGAGTCTGATACTCGTGGCAAAAGCGGTGTTTGAGGCTTGATTTGGCCGTGGAAGTTCGAGGTAAGTATTTGTTCTAACTTTGGCTTGAGGGAATAGGATTAGGATGTTATTTGCTACTTGCTAATGTAGAGTACAGTGTATAGGCATGGTGACGGTTATCTATGCACCGGAGTCTAGCATGACCGTGGGTTTTAATTGCTTTTAATTCGAATAATGTGACACAATCTTCTTGTTTACTTGATAAGTTTCATATAATGTGAACGATTGAGGTAGAATTGTGATTGGTGTACTTTTGGAGCATTAACCCGAACATGAATGTGTTAGTTGAGGAAGAAGTGATTTATAAAGAGAATGTGTTGTGAGTACTCCCTTGCCAGGATATGTAGACTGATATATACTCTCCCTTGTCGGGATATTTTGGGCTGTTAGATGTACTTTTGTCGGGTTAAAGGTATTGAGTTGCTATCCTCCCCTGAAGGGGTCTACTATATGAAGTCAGATATTATATGATATTATGGGATCGTGTGGCACGCCGTCCACTTATATATGATATTATGGGATCGTGTGGCACGCCGTCCACTTATATATGATATTATGGGATCGTGTGGCACGCCGTCCACTTATATATGATATTATGGGATCGTGTGGCACGCCGTCCACTTATATATGATATTATGGGATCGTGTGGCACGCCGTCCACTTATATATGATATTATGGGATCGTGTGGCACGCCGTCCACTTATATATGATATTATGGGATCGTGTGGCACGCCGTCCACTTATATATGATATTATGGGATCGTGTGGCACGCCGTCCACTTATATATGATATTATGGGATCGTGTGGCACGCCGTCCACTTATATATGATATTATGGGATCGTGTGGCACGCCGTCCACTTATATATGATATTATGGGATCGTGTGGCACGCCGTCCACTTATATATGATATTATGGGATCGTGTGACACGTCGTCCACTTATATATGATATTATGGGATCGTGTGGCACGCCGTCCACTATATATATAAATATATATATTTATATATTATGGAAACCGGAGTTTCTTCTGTTTATTTCCGATACTTCATTTTTATCTGTTACTCCCTGATAGCATGTCCCCTCCCAGCTTTACTTTGTATTATCTTGTTATTGTTTCTTGCACTTGTCCTTGACTTTTCCTAACTCTAATTGAGTTATGTTGTCCTTTACGTTTATTTACTGATTTTCTGTTGTTACTTAATTTTATTTCGATGTTATAGATTCCCTTACCCTTATTTCTTGTGATTGTTGCTTGGGTGAGGAAGAGTGTAAAGCACGAAGGGTGATGCCGTGTATTATATTGGTGAGAGAGTGTTAAAGCACGAAGGGTGATGACGTGTACTTTCTGTTTGCTGTGATTACTTGTTATTAACAATTTAAGTGTATTAACTGTTTAGATCCCTTTACTGTTGTAATCCTTTGTGTTGGAATCCATAGTGTTTACAATACTTCGCCTTATTATTTTAATATGTTCAATACTTCAAATTTCAAGAATTGTTACATTCTTAACTCAATTGATTTCTGAACTAAAGTTTCCTTAAACCGTTTGAGGTTGTACTTTACTTAAAAAAGGAATTTCTACTATGTTTTGATTTATTAATTTTTCGTATTAAAGGTAATGATTCCTTCGATATTGTACTTTAATTGAAAATGGTATTTTCTTTATCAAATGATTTCTAAAAATAACTTCATCTTTTCTTGTTGATTTCCTAAATGGGTTGGAAGTTGTACTCTACTTTATGTTAAGTGAATGAGGCTCCTTGAACATTCTTAATTGTATTGGGTTATGGAACCTACGATCTGAGTAACATGAGAATATTGTTGTGCAATGTGAGACAAAAATATGTGGGCACAAGGTGCCGGGAAAAATATTATGGTTTTATTTAATGGCACGTGAGTTGTCCGTGCGGTTGTGACATAAATATGGGCACGAGGTGCTGTGAAAATATGAAAGTGGGCTGAGACCTATATTATTTATGATTTTGAAATGAGGTGTCACAAGATGACCTTTACTCGAAAGAATTATATTCGAAAGATGCTTATCTCAAAAATATTTATATTTGAAGGACTTGATTAATTGATTGCACTTGTATTTATTATTTGTTGAGAAATATTTATGGTGTTCTTGTTGCCTGCTATTTTTCTCACTGGTTGATCATTGTTGCCATCGTTGTTATCTGCTTCCTATTATTTTTGTACGCTATATGGCACAAGTTTATTTGGTAGTCTGGTCCTAGCTTCGTCACTACTTCGCCGAGGTTAGGCTAGGCACTTACCAGCACATGGGGTCGGTTGTGCTGCTACTACACTTCTGTACATTTTTGTGTACAGATCCAGGTATTTAATCAATAGTAGCTATTCGTTGCAGTGGAGACTTGAGGTAAACCTGTTGTAGCCTTCGCGGGTCCTCGGAGTCACCTTCAATTGTACTTATTTCCATATGTTCCTTTTGTTCGGAACAATGATGTATTTATTTTGTATAACTCTTAGAAAAGCTTATGGCTTGTACTACCGGTTTTGGGAATTGTATTTTGTTGAGAGTAATTTAATTTAAAGTTAGTAAATACCCATATTTTTACAGTAAATGTGTGACGACCCAGCCGGTTGTCTTTGGAATTTATGCCCCGTCTCCCCATTAACTGCTTCCCCTAAGTTCATTTCTGCTATTCTGTTTTGCCGGGACGTTCGATGTTGGGATTCGGAGTATTTTGGGACACTTAGTCTCTAAATAAGAGTTTAAAAATGGTCCATAATTGGAATAGTGTGAAGATGGCCTCGGAATGGAAATCTGATGGTTCCGTTAGCTCCGTTAGGTGATTTCGGGGTTGGGAGCATGTTCGGAATATATTTTGGAAGTCTGTAGCTCATTTAGGCTATAAATGCCGAAAAGTTAGTATTTTGACAAATTCCGGTTGATAGGTTAAATTTTGATCCAAGGGCCGGAACGGAATTCTGGAAGTTGTTGTAGCTTCGTTAGATGATTTAGGATATGCGTGCAAAATTTCAAGTCATTCGGACATGTTTTGGTCGGATTTTTGATCGAATGTGTGTTTTGAAGTTTCTAAAAGAACTTAGGCTTGAAGTTGATGTAATTCGATAATTTTTGTGTTAGTTGAGGTGTTTTGATGATTGGAACAAGTTTGCATAATGTTTTAGGAGGCGTTGGTTCTTTTGGTTGAGGTCCGGGGGGCCTCGGGTGTGTTTCGGGTGAGTTTTGAGCAAGTACGGACACCCCAGAACTTAGAAAAATGGAGGTGGCAGCAGTGGAGACGCGGACCGCGCTCCTTTTCGCGCTGGGCGCGCGGCCGCACGGTCGCACCCGGGAAGATCTGCAGGCTGCTGGTTCTACTTCGGAAGCTCATATCTTTTGATCAACACGGACTTTTGAGGTGATTAAAAAACGAAAGTTGTAGAGCGTTGAATCTAGTTTTCAGAAACATATTATAATAGGCATTTGGACATCTGTAGAGAAAGTTATGGCCAAAATAGTAAAGCCTGTCACTGCAGTCAAATTGCTGCGCGGCCGCGACCATTTTTGTGCGGTCAGCACTCCCTGGGCGCGGACCGCGATCATTTTTGTGCGGTCAGCACTGTCGGAATTCGAGGGGTTCTCTATAAATACGAGGTTTTGGGTTTTATTTGATATTTTGACCTATAGAGCTCGGATTTTGGCGATTTTTCGAAGGTTTTTCAAGAAATTCATCGGGGTAAGTGATTCTAACTCAGATTTGGTTAGAATACATGAATATACCATTGAATTCATCATTTAATTAGTTATTTGAGATGGAATTTGGGAAGAAAATTGTGGAATCTTTCAAAAATATAAAATGAAGATTTTAAGGACCAAATGGTGTCGTAATTGGATAAATTTGGTATGGTTAGACTCGTGAGAGTACGAGGTTTCTGGAAATGTAAATTTTATTCGATTCCGAGACGTTGGCCTGAGGGGAATTTTGGTCATTTTACCTATTTTCGCGCCTTAGCTTTAATTTTGATAGTGGAACTAGTTACTTGCGATGTTATTTACAATATGTAATTGGTTTGAATAGATTTGGGCCACTCGGAGTCGGATACTCGTGGCAAGGGCATTGTTTCTTAGCGATTTTTGTACCGGTTCGAGGTAAGTGGCTTGTCTAACTTTGTGTGGGGGACCTTTCCCCTTAGGATGTGCTATATTTAATAATTGAAATGCCCTATACGTGAGGTGACGAGCGCGTACTTGAGCTAATTGTTGAAAATCCAATTTTTCCTTAAGTATTTCAATTGAGTTCTTTCCTTGTTTTATGCTACTTGCGAATTTAGCATGTTGCTAGTCTAGAAAGGCATGTTTAGTTTACTTAATTGCCTATTTGCTTAAATTTCCTGAATTGCATTACGTGAAGCATGTTAGGCTAGAAGTAAATGTTTACTTGGTACGAAATTAGCGTTTAATTTAATATTCTTGTGTTGCTGCTCTGTGTTTTACTTTGGGATTACGGGTTAGATTCCTAGGAGATTCCCCCTGCACATTTACTTTGGGACTACAGGTTAGAGTCCCGGGAGATCCCCGGCACATATATTGAGGATACCAAGAGATCCTCGGGATACCAAGAGATCCCTGGTTGATATTGAGGATACCAAGAGATCCTCGGGATACCAAGAGATCCCTAGTACATATTGAGTATACCAAGAGATCCTCGGGATACCAAGAGATCCCTAGTACATATTGAGGATACCAAGAGATCCTCGGGATACCAAGAGTCCCTGGTTGATATTGAGGATACCAAGAGATCCTCGAGATACCAAAAGATCCCTAGTACATATTGAGGATACCAAGAGATCCTCGGGATACCAAGAGATCCCTGGCTTATATTGAGGATACCAAGAGATCCTCGGGATACCAAGAGATCCCTAGTACATGACGAGGATACTAAGAGATCCTCGGGATACTTAGAGATCCCCAGTTACTTTCCTTATGGTTTGCTTTCATCATTGTTTCCGTTATTGTACTCTTATTATCCTACATAGATTCTTATTGTAGGTTCTCAATTGCACTGCTTATCTTATCCTGACATCTTTATTTTTTTATAACCTCACTAGGGCCCCTGACCTTCCTCGTCACTACCCAACCGAGGTTAGGCTTGGCACTTACTGAGTACCGCTGTGGTGTACTCACGCCTCTTCTGCGCATGTTTTCATGTGCAGATCCAGGTACCTCTATCAGGCGCACTATCAGTGAGGCAGAAGGACTACGGAGACTTCGAGGTAGATCTGCTGCGTCCGCAGACCGACGAGTCTCCCTCTTTATTCTATCTTTAGTACTTAGTTCTCTTTCCTTCCGTTTGTTAGATATTCTGGAGTTTGGAGCCTCATTATACATTTCTGTAGCCTGTGTTTTCCCGTGAGTTTCCGGGTTCTGGGATTATTTTAGTCTTGAGATATTGAGTCGTATATGCCGAGCGGCATTCAGTACAATTTCCTTTTTAGATAATTAAATATGGTATTCTATTTTTCCGCAATTATTAGGCTTACCTGGTCACGAAGACTAGGCGCCATCATGACATGTTCCCATGAACTAGGGTCGTGACAAAATGTTAGGCTTACCTAGTTTAGAAACTAGGTGCCATCACGACTTCTTTGGAGGGATTTGTGGGTCGTGACAAGTTGGTATCAGAGCTGTAGGTTCATAGGTGCTACAAGTCATAAGCAAGTTTAGTAGAGTCTTGTAGATCGGTACGGAGACGTCTGTACTATCTTCGAGAGGCACAGAACTAGTAGGAAAAAATAATAATTTTTCACTTCATTCATTCCTTATCGTGCGACATTTATTCAACTTGAAGCATATATCTTATGTCCTTTTTGCATCCACTCATGTATGGAATTTGCGCAATACGCCAATGGTTTGTGATACCAAAAAAAAAGTTATAAGAGAGCTAGGGTTGCTCAACCATTGTTACCACGTGTCGTTCAGAATCGCGGTTATGGAAGTGTAGAGAGATCTTTCAGTTGTGCGCATGGGAGTGCATCAAATTTTGACATCTGGTTGATAAGTACAATCTTAAGAAGGTTTAATTGGTTACGTAATCATCACAAGTGGATGTAGATCTAAACATAGTTAGTGGTATTAGAGACTATGTGGTTCGTATGGGATTTCTAATTAGCGAAGAATACATACTAGCAGCCAAGACACTGGAGGAAGTGAGTTTAATTGTCATGAGGATGACAATCACCAAGTAAATGGCTTGAGGCCTCTTATGACTGGTGTCGTACGAGCGGTGAAGGTTAGTATTGTGGGTCGTCGGGAATGTGTCTTATGATTTCTCACCAAGTGAGGGGAGTCCATTATCAACGATCATATTGCGGGGTCATGTGTTATATTAGTTTTGGCTTGAGCTATATATATGTGATATTGAAAGATTTGTTGAAACTTGTAGATGATCAAGAGCTGAGATTTGAATGGGATGATGGTGAGACTTGAGATATTCCCGCGTCCTTAATAATTCTACATTTCAGTAAAGGTCATGAAAACATATTCAGTATACTCGTAGTGCTTAAGTTAATCACAACACTCGCATGGGGCAGTCATCTTTAAATGTACCAGTGGCATGGAATTTCCTGCAATGGTTATTTAAGTTATCCGGTATAGACTTAGTATGAGCAGTCGAACTACGGATGGGTTGTTATGAAAATGGTGATACTAGGAACATCCTGAGAAATTATCCTAGACTTGGGAGAGACATATTTCGTCAAAGCACTCAGGTTACGTGCCCCATTGCAGTTACTACTCCACTTACATGACCAACCCTAGGTAGGGGTCAGATATTAGAGGTGGAGGTGAGACTCCTAGAGGTGGAGACCCAGTCCGTTGATATATTTTCTATGGTATGGCTGACGTTGCTACACCAGACGGTATCGTTATAAGTACGGTCTCGAATTATTATAAAGTCAAAATTTCCTTAACTTGATTCAGTTTTGAGTATCGAGGAAAGTTCTCCTATTGTGCTCCACTTATGAGTGAGCTTCGTAATTCTTAAATCTACATATGTTAATACTCCTGTTAGGAGATTATATGGAGATAGCCATGTATATCATTATGTGTTGGTCACTAAAAATAGTTGTGAGGCTAAAAGTGACTTTTGTGAATCAATTCGATGAGTTTGATGTAATTTCTAAATAATTGATTTTAGTTGTATATTATATGCCCTACCAGTATGAGGGATCAATGTATGTTGTGATTTTGTTTAACCAAAATTATTTGAAAGAAGGAAGAAAGGAAATGGAAAATTTTAGTTGGCACAATGTGCAAAATACTTGTGATTCAGAGTTGAGGATGAGATCCTCACATTTTTATATGATATGAAATATTTAAACCGGGCTACAAGCTGCGGTGGATGTTATATAAGGATAAGGTCTTGGTGGTGAAAAATTTATGTGTTTAAATTCTCCTTTTGTGAAATTAAAATTTGTGCTATAGCACTTGTAGGGAGTCATGCCTATTAGGCTTATTTGAAAATACCTGTATGAATATTTCTGTGCATAATTTGCCAAAATTGTATTGTAACTATTGAGTTTTAGCCTACAAGGTGAGAGCCCAGGTGGCGTTAAATTGTGACTCGTTACTTCGGGTAAGTAATTATAATATCTTCATGCCTTGTTGTTAGTAAACTGGATGTTTGAAACAAAATTTTGTTAAGATAGGGTTAATTGGCGATGTTGTAATCTATTATGAACAGCCATTAAGACCAGAAATATGGTTATGGTCATACATATGATGTGTTTCATGTCCAGATATCTTTATGATAATGTCACGCTTGTAATGCGGAGATTTGAGTTATTGATATATACATTGTGGTGATTTATTGAGTTTTGGAAGTGTTGTTAGGAGTTGTTTTGGTGTTACTCCGATAGGTGGATAGGCCCAATTACAGGGGAGACTCTACCGAATTTTCTGAAAAATCTAGGAGTTAGAAAAATTTGGGGTATTGAGATGTGCAGAGAAAGGGATAAGTTACATTATGTGTTTGAGGACGGACTCTACTTCTTATTTGAGGATGAATGACCCTAAGTGGGGGAGGATGTAACAACCGTTAAGTGCTATTAAAAAGTTGATACGTGTGTAGGCACGAGTTGTTATAGCCAGGTGAGACTAATATCGTGTGATGATGTGAAAATCAGACCTTTTGAAAAGGATCAGAGTGTAAGAAATTTGGTCTTAAAGTTTAAAAGAAAAAAAAAATAATATGGAGGAAAGGAATAATCTCAATTGAGATGGTATTGTCGTACTTATATCGAATGCGGTAATACGAGTTCAACCGAGAGTATATGTGTAAAAGTAAACTCATCAATTTGGAAACCTCAGAATAGTTCTTAGTACGTTCGAGGACGAACGTTTGTTTAAGAGGTGGAGAATGTAACGACCCGAATTTTCGTTCTAAGAATTAGCATTTTTGTCCAGCGGCTTAAGACCTTAAGAAGCTTCGTAATATGTATCATGAGCCGCATGTATGGTCGAGTTTGGTTTTCGTAAGATTCGGAGTTAAATTTAAAGAAAAACAAAATCTTATTTTTGAAGTTCAAATGGAAACAGTTGACTGGAGAGTTGACTTTTGAGTAAACGACCCCGAAGTAGAATTTTAATGATGTCAATATCTTCGTATGATAATTTCGGACTTAGACATGTGTCCTAATTTGGATTCGGAAGTCCATAAGACAATTCGGCGCATTTTGGCGAAGTAAGAAAGTTGACGTGTTCTAATTATATTATTTTATATAAGGAAGAGGTCTATTAATATGATGGATACCAATTAGATATGATAATAGGTGTACAGGCATATTAGAAGAGATATGGGGTCTAAGGAAAGTCCTAAGTCTAAGCCATGTTGGAAAATTTTGTAATAGACTAAAGTTGCAAATAAGTACGCACAAGACCTCACTTGGGATGATAATATCTACATATATATAATGATTTGTGTAAGGAATAACCTATCAAATTAAAGCTCTATGAGTCTAGTTTCCATAACATCAAACCGTTTGTCATTTGCTGGTGTATACAGAAAGTTATGACCGTTTTACTAAAGGTAGCAGAGCAGGCTACGCAACCTGCGTAGGCTACGCAACATGCGTAGCCAAAATCAGAATCTGGCCAAATTGAAAGCCTCATGCGTAGGTTTCATGCGTAGGCTACGCAGAACTAGAGTTGAATTTTAAAGAGCTGAAAACGTGGGTTTAGAGAGAGAATGAGTTAGTTCTTCAACTTGGAATGAATTTTAGAGAGAAGGAGGAGCTCTTCCACTATGGATACACTTCATGGTAAGTTATTTTGGCATAAAGATGATTATATAACATCACTAAGTGAGAATACTAACATTATTATGGATCAAATCCATAGGAAATGGGTTGAATCTTCAAGAACACCAAAAAGAGAGAAAAAAAATAAGATTCCTCCACCAAAAGATAATCCCTTCAGTTGAGCTTCATATATATGTAATATTGGAGTATGGATAGCATGTTTATGAGTTTTATTTGAAGTTGTAATGAGATATTGTATGCACCCTAAGGGTGAGTCTTGAAAATGCTATTTTTGGGGAAGGAAGAAGATGAATAGTGAGAAATTGAATTGGGAATCACCATATAGATTGGGGTAAATGATTTTAACTCGAATTTGGTTAAATTACACGAATCTATTATTGTTTTTATCAACAAATTAGTGTTTTGGGTTAAAAAGAAAATTCTATAGACTTGAATTGAGAATTTGAAGGCCGAGTTGTGGTCGGATTTGAGTAATTTTGGTATGGTTAGACTCGTGAGGGTATGAGGATTCTGAAAATGTAAATTTTACCAGATTCCGAGACGTGGGCCTGAGGGGCATTTTGGTAATTTTATATAATTTCGCGTATTAGCTTAGAATTTAATTGTAGAATCAGTTACTTGAAGTGTTATTTACATTATGAAATTGAATTGACTAGATTTGGGCCATTTGGAGACTGATACTCGTGGCAAAAGCGGTGTTTGAGGCTTAAGTTGGCCGTGGAAGTTCGAGGTAAGTGTTTGTTCTAACTTTGGCTTGAGGGAATAGGATTAGGATGTTATTTGCTACTTGCTAATGTGGAGTACGTTGTATAGGCATGATGACGGTTATCTATGCACCGGAGTCTAGCATGACCGTCGGTCTTAATTGCTTTTAATTCGAATAATGTGACACAATCTTCTTGTTTACTTGATAAGTTTCATATAATGTGAACGATTGAGGTAGAATTGTGATTGGTGTACTTTTGGAGCGTTATCCCGAACATGAATGTGTTAGTTGAGGAAGAAGTGATTTAAAAAGAGAATGTGTTGTGAGTACTCCCTTGTCGGGATATGTAGACTGATATATACTCTCCCTTGTCGGGATATTTTGGGATGTTAGCTGTACCCTTGTCGGGTTAAAGGTATTGAGTTGCCATCCTCCCCTGAAGGGGTCTACTATATGAAGTCAGATATTATATGATATTATGGGATCGTGTGGCACGCCGTCCACTTATATATGATATTATGGGATCGTGTGGCACGCCGTCCACTTATATATGATATTATGGGATCGTGTGGCACGCCATCCACTTATATATGATATTATGGGATCGTGTGGCACGCCGTCCACTTATATATGATATTATGGGATCGTGTGGCACGCCGTCCACTTATATATGATATTATGGGATCGTGTGGCACGTCATCCACTTATATATGAAATTATGGGATCGTGTGGCACGCCGTCCACTTATATATGATATTATGGGATCGTGTGGCACGCCGTCCACTATATATATAAATAAATATATTTATATATTATGGAAACCGGAGTTTCTTCTGTTTATTTCTAATACTTCATTTTTATCTGTTACTCCCCGATAGCATGTCCCCTCCCAGCTTTACTTTGTATTATCTTGTTATTGTTTCTTGCACTTGTCCTTGACTTTTCCTAACTTTAATTGAGTTATGTTGTCCTTTACGTTTATTTACTGATTTTCTGTTGTTACTTAATTTTATTTCGATGTTATTGATTCCCTTGCCCTTATTTCTTGTGATTGTTGCTTGGGTGAGGAAGAGTGTAAAGCACGAAGGGTGATGCCGTGTATTATTTTGGTGAGAGAGTGTTAAAGCACGAAGGGTGATGACATGTACTTTCTGTTTGTTGTGTTTTACTTGTTATTAACAATTCAAGTGTATTAACTGTTTAGATCCCTTTACTGTTGTAATCCTTTGTGTTGGAATCCATAGTGTTTACAATACCTTGCCTTATTATTTTAATATGTTCAATACTTCAAATTTCAAGAATTGTTACATTCTTAACTCAATTGATTTCTGAACTAAAGTTTCCTTAAACCGTTTGAGGTTGTACTTTACTTAAAAAAGGAATTTCTACTATGTTTTGATTTATAATGATTCCTTCGATATTGTACTTTAATTAAAAACGGTATTTTCTTTATCAAATGATTTCTAAAAATAACTTCATCTTTTCTTGTTGATTTCCTAATTGTGTTGGAAGTTGTACTCCACTTTATGTTAAGTGAATGAGGCTCCTTGAACATTCTTAATTGTATTGGGTTATGGAACCTACGAGCTGAGTAACATGAGAATATTGTTGTGCAATGTGAGACAGAAAGATGTGGGCACAGGGTGCCGGGAAAAATATTATGGTTTTATTTAATGGCACGTGAGTTGTCTGTGCGGTTGTGACATAAATATTGGCACGAGGTGCTGTGAAAATATGAAAGTGGGCTGAGACCTATATTATTTATGATTTTGAAATGAGGTGTCACAAGATGACCTTTACTCGAAAGAATTATTTTCGAAAGATGCTTATCTGAAAGATATTTATATTTGAAGGACTTGATTAATTGATTGCACTTGTATTTATTATTTGTTGAGAAACATTTATGGTGTTCTTGTTGCCTGCTATTTATCTCACTGGTTGATCATTGTTGCCATCGTTGTTATCTGCTTCCTATTATTTTTGTACGCTATATGGCACAGGTTTATTTGGTAGTCTGGTCCTAGCCTCGTCACTACTTCGCCGAGGTTAGGCTAGGCACTTACCAGCACATGGGGTCGGTTGTGCTGATACTACACTTCTATACATTTTTGTGTACAGATCCAGGTATTTGATCAATAGTAGTTGTTCGTTGCAGTGGAGACTCGAGGTAAACCTGCTGCAGCCTTCGCGGGTCCTCGGAGTCACCTTCAATTGTACTTATTTCCATATGTTCCTTTTGTTCGGAACAGTGATGTATTTATTTTGTATAACTCTTAGAAAAGCTTATGACTTGTACTACCGGTTTTGGGAATTGTATTTTGTTCAAAGTAATTTAATTTAAAGTTAGTAAATACCCATATTTTTACAGTAAATATTAGGCTTACCTAGTTTAGAAACTAGGTGCCATCACGACTTCTTTGGAGGGATTTGTGGGTCGTTACACATACACAGATACTTTACTGTAATACTATAACATATATATAACTTGTTATAGTATATGTTAATGTGTGTATATATAACACACACACACTTTGTGTTACTTTAACTACATATATAGCATATTATAGTACATGATACTATATTCATTATTTGTATTGTAACAGAGTTAGTGAATTACATTCATTCATCACTAGGTTATAAGTCAATGAATCAATTGTAACTGATTAATTGATATAAGTCGAGACGTTTTGATTTTAATATTCAACGATGCATCTGAGTAGGTTATAAGTTGATGAATCAATTTACACACAGATATATTTTTGTGAAAAATTCTATATATTAATTAGGATCTTGACAAATCTATCAATACCTAAAAGAACCTCGAGAGCAATTGTATCTTCTTTTCTTGTTCAATGACACTTATCTTGCATAGTACTAACACATACATGTACTTTCAAGACTTCTTCAGAAAGTTTTTGTAAATCCCAAGACTACTTTTAAATAAAAGATAACACATTAATTTTGAAAAGAAAAGGCTATAGATTGAATGCCATAAGTAGTGAGACTTTTTCTCTGACCAATAGTCTTTTCTTGTCAAAAATAATGTATGCGTACATTTCTTTAAATAGTATATAATATAATTTAAAAGCAGTCAAGACACTTTGATTTGTCAAAACTAGAAACTTTGATTTACACACATAGGGTTCTTTGGTTGCCGGTTAGATTTATGCAGGTATTAGTTATTCATGTATTAGTTATGTATGTATTAGTTATGCAAGAATAAATAATACAGGAATTAGTTATGCATATATTAGTTGTATATGGATTAGTTATGCAAGGATTATCTTTTTGAATATTAGTTGTATATAGTCGGGTTATTTTAGGGATTGATAGACTTGTCAAGATCCTAATTAGTATATAGAATTTTTCATCACATATATCTGTGTGTAAATTGATTCATCGACTTATAACCTACTCAGATGCATTGTTATAGTATATAGCATGTTAGAGTATATTTTAGTGTAATCGTCCCTTGTATTACAAAAGTGTTAACGGATTACATTTATATTATTTAGATAGTAAATACAAAAGTGATTTTTAATTTTGACCAATGTTGACCTGAAAAGAGACCAACTTTGGTCGCTAATTATCCAGAATTAAAAGATAGCAACCAACGTTGGTCGCTAATTATCCAGAATTAAAAAAAAGCGACCAACGTTGGTCGCTAATTTTAAATAAGATTTATTTATATTTTATAAAATATTTTAAATAATAATATAATTATTAAATGTTAGAATTGAGTCCCAAAATAGCGACCAAAGTTGGTCGCTACTTGCTTCCCCTTTCATAACCGACCAACTTTGGTCGCTAACTTTGAATTATATTTATTTATATTTTATATTTTTTTAAAATAATAATATAATTATTAAAATTTTATAACTAGGTCCTAGATTAGCAACCAAAGTTGGTCTCTATCTGTTTCCCCTTTCGTAAGCGACCAACTTTGGTCGCTAATTTTAAATTATATTTATTTATATTTTATATTTTTTTTAAAATAATAATATAATTATTAAAATTTTATAAGTGGGTCCCACTTTAGCGACCAAAGTTGGTCGCTAATTTCAATATTTCCTTGACCAAGCAAGTCTGACAAGTCCGGTCAACATTTTGATCACATTATTGACCAAAAAGCGACCAACTTTGGTCGCTAATATTTTTAGAATAATTATTTAATTATTTTCGCCTATTTAGCGACCAACTTTGGTCGCTTTTCTTGACAGGCCAATTTTGGTCGCCAAATTTTGGTCACATTTTTCCGAATTTCTAGTAGTGATATCCTTCGTTAAGAGACATGTCTCGTTACTTTAAACTAATTATGAATTACAATGAGACACTTACATGATACTTCTAGTTATGGACTATAACTATATATATATATATATATATATATATATGTTTCATCTAATTATGGATTATAATAAGACACTTGTATGATTGTACTGATTATCAATTGCAGTTACCTACTTATATGTTTCATCTAACTATGGATTACAACGATGAGATACGTATATGATATATCTAATTATGTGTATTTATATATAATAATTTCTAGGCACATGCGTTGTATGTCGAATCTTGCAATACTTAGCTTTATTAAATGATATAATTATTATTAAAATAAAACTTTGAATAAATAAATATGCATGAAAGAATAATACAAGTTTCCGTGAACAACGTAAATTGACTTGTTTGTCGAGGTCAAGATGAAAATTCTGAATCTATGAACAAAAACAATTAAATTTTAAATTAGATACATGTGTTTTTTTCTAATTTCATTTTATGAGTTATACACATGTAATAAAGCGTATCAAATCCTTACAGATGATACGTCTGATGTATGTTCCTTTGCGTCTCTTAAGGAATTCAATACAAAAACTACGTCCTCTGCAACACGACAAAATATTTCTTTCTTGAAAATTTAGTCCTTAAGATCATGTAATTATGCTCTAAAAGTTAAACTCGAATCACTAAGCCTGGACTATCTTGAGAAAGTTGAACTTTAAAAAATTCATATTGAATCTCTACCGATTGAGTGTTATATGTCATCGTGTAAATAGATCTAATCTTCCAAAATAGTGAACCCGAAATATACCGTCCACACAGATGAGGAAAGCCATAGACAGTCCTCTGGTTAAATATTCAACTATCTATGTTAACGACTCTTGATTTTTCTTTTTTTTTTTAAAACAAATTGTAATAGCGTAAAAATATATTACAGTTAATAGGATCAAGGGTGTTAGACTATCCTTTTATAAACCTTAGCTTTAAAAAGGAGTTAAATGTTATAGAATAAAACAAGTTGTTGAATGTAGAGCTCAATACGGAAAAGTACATTTCAAATAAGAAAAAGAACACTAAACCCGCCATGTAAATTATACCTTGTGCATATTGTTCATTATCATACAGTGAGGCAATTAAAGTTTAGCACAGCTTGCTATGTGCAAGTAATAAAATAAATTAATTAACTCAGAATATGGTAAAAACCATTAATAATAAAGTGATGCAAAAGTTTTAGTTCTTAGGCTTACGGTCATTAAGAATATATTCCTAATCAATCAATAGAGAATACATAAAATGGGTTTGAGGTATCCAACTGAAAACTTGGGGCCACTCTCCTCAATTATCTTTTTCAATGACTTTTCTAAAAAACTTTTGTTCGCCATCCTATTGCTCAGCCTTAAAGTTCAGTCCAATTGAATTTTTACATCACATGTGAACGTGAAACCTGAAGAGAGGAGGATTGGAACGGAATTAGGAATACTACACTTGTTAATGAATGGTTTGTGAATGAATAGTTGAAACGGTTGATTGAGGAGTATGAAGGTTGGTTTGAGCATATCATTTTTTAATGAGTATAGCATATAAATTATTTAAAAGTATATTTAGGCCTTTAATTTTTTTTTTCTTTGGGGTTTCCACTTTAAGTTGTGCCTTAAATCTGGCCTCAAAACTTGGTTCGTTGGGGCATATTTTAAACTTGCGGTCTCAGATGTGTCACAATATTTTATGCGGCTATACAAAAATTTATTTAAAATAAAATAAAAAATTAATATTAAGTTATTTCTAATTATAAAAATATATCATTTTTTTGAAAAAAAAATTAATTCTTATTTATTATAGATCAAGAATTACATGTCACAGCAACAATCAGATAAACTAATAGAAAAGTACTTCACTATAAGTAGAAAAATAGTTGTCGTTCATATTAATCTATGCTTGTCACGACCCCGAATACCGGCCGTGATGGCGCCTATCACATTACCAGGCAAGTCAACTAATCAATAACCACAACCCTCTTTCTAACAATATTAAGCCATTTTCTAACGCAAGTTTTAGATACCAAATTTATTATAAGCGTTACGGTAACAAAGATATACGGAAAGTCAAAATAATAATAAACTACATAGCTCCAACAATCTGGTGTCACGAGTCTAGAGCCTCTAATACAAGTCTGAATACCTAATACATCAATAGTCTAGGAAATGCGGAAAAATAATAAGATAGGAGATAGAGAATAGGGCTGTGGACGCCATGCAGCTACCTCGAAGTCTTCGTAAAATACTGAAACAGCTGAAAGCCCTCACTCGGCCTCTCAGGCACCTAGATCTGCACACAAGGTGCAGGGAGTAACGTGAGTATGCCAACTCAGTAAGTAACTAGAGTAAATAAGGACTGAAAGCAGTGACGAGCAGTTCAAAAATACATAGCTGAATAATCAGCAGAATATCAGGTCATCTTTACAGTTTAAAATCCGTTTTCGTTATAAAATCACGTTTCTCGTTTAAACATTTGAAATCAAATACTTAGCGATATATCAAACAGAGGCTTACTTAAAAGAAGAGTGAAATCAGTGAGAACATCATAACAAGGCCTCTCGGGCAAGGAATCACTCAGAATATAGCCCCTCAGGCAGCCTCTCAGTCACCGGGCTCATTAATATCTCATAATAGTAGAAATCATAGTAACCACTGCGGCGTGCAGCCTGATCCATATATAATAGTCGACTACGCTCACTGGGGGTGTGCAGACTCTGGAGGGGCTCCTACAGCCCAAGCGTCAAATCATTACGGCGTGCAGCGCGATCCAATATATATATCGCTGCGGTGTGCAGCCCGATCCATAATAGTATTGTTGTGGCGTGCAGCCCGACCCATTACTCACATATATATATATAAATATCCTCACAATTGGGTCTCAACCACTCTCGGTCTTTTACCTTACAGCCTCTCGGGCACAACAATAGAAATTAGGGGACTCAGCCCAAACAGTCCTCACAATTGGGAGTAGAGTAATAAAACCAGTTTTAAACATTTAAGCAGGTAAAACATGACTGAGGATTTGCTTCTAGCAAGTAAAGTGAGGAAAAATAGTCAAAATGCCCCTAAGGGTTTCTACAGGTCGGCACAAGGCCCCAAACAGGGCATGCAACCCATGATACAGTATAAATATCCAAAATACGGAATAATATAATATTTCCAAATCAAATACGTGGCTTAATAGTCGCTACGGGATGGACCAAGTCACAATCCCTACCGGTGCACGCCCATACGCTCGTCATCTAGCATGTGCGTCACCGCGTTTGTCAAAACAAGTCAAATATCGGGGTTTTGTACCCTCAGTTTCAGATTTACAATGGTTACATACCTCAAACCGGTGAAATACTACTCCACGACGCCTTTGCCCCTCGAATCGGCCGCCACGCGTATCGAATCTATCCAAAATCAGGACGATGACGTCAAAATATGCCAAGGAAACGAAGCCCAAGCAAAAACAATCGAAAAATACCAAATATCCCAAAATTACCAAAACCCGACCCCCAGGCCCACGTCTCGAAATTCAAAATTTTTTACATCAATAGATTCCTTATCTCCCCACGAGTCTATGCATATTAAGAACGCTAAAATCGGAGTCCAAATGACTCCTCAAATCCTCCTTTAAAGGCCTCTTAAACTCAAGCCCTAATCCTCCATTCTTAGTCCTTAATCTCCACTAAAATCATGATTAAACACTGGAAAAATGATCTTAAACCCAGGTAATTAAGCTTAGGGAACTTACCTAACCGATATCCTTTGATTCCTCTTGAGATCCTATGCCTTAGCCTCTTTCCCGTCTTCAAAAATGGAGTTCTTTGAAAAAATTCGCGAAGAAAGCAATGTATACCTTCTGGCCAGGGATTTTTGCATCTGTGACACGCCCATTGCTTCTGCGGTATCGCATATGCAGTCAAATTACCGCTTCTGCAGTTATTCACTTAAAGGACCAACTTCGCATCTGCGGTCAACTCTCCGAACCTGCGCCTTCGCAGGTGCGGTCAAACTACCGCATCTGCGGTTCCTGCTGCTCCCTCCAAAATCCGCTTCTACGGCTCCTGTTCCGCACATACGGCGTTGCACTTGCGGTCCCCAATCCGCAGGTGCGGAAATACCAGAAGCAGCTGAGATTCTGCAACTTCACAAGTCTAAACCTTTTTGTCAACCATCTAAAATCATCCCGAGGCCCCCCATGACCTCAACCAAAAGTACCAACATATCCTAATACCTTATTCAAACTTGATCCAATCATCAAAACACTTCAAACAACATCAAATCGCCCAAAACACATCGGATTCAAGCCAAACTTTCTAAAATCTTCCAAATTACGTTTTCGATCAAAAACCCAACCAAACCATGTCCGAATGACTTGAAAGTTTGCACACACATCCCAAATGGCACAACAGAACTACTGCAACTCTCGGAATTCCATTCCAACCCTTATATCAAATCCTCGCCTATCAACCAGAAATCGCCAAAATAACAACTTCGCCAATTAAGGCCTAAATCTACTACGGACCTCCAAAATTCATTCTGGTTGCGCTCCTAAGACACAAATCACCTCCCGAAGCTAACCGAACCATCAGAACTCACATCCGAGCCCTCTAACACATAAGTCGACATCCGATTGACTTTTTCAACTTAAACTTCCTTAAAAGAGACTATGTGTCTCAAACCTTACCAAAATCCTTCCGGAATCGATCCGACAAACCCGATATCACATAGCACAGATAAATAATGCATAATGAAGCAAAAATGGGGAAAACGGAGCGGTAACTCACTAGACGACTAGCCAGGTCGTCGCAATGCTTTCTTTGACATACAATCACTGAATATCAGTAAAGCAACGCACACAACGTCGATGAATGTATTTTTCTCAAATTTCCACTAACCCAAATTTTCATGTTCTCAATCACTATTCCATACACAAATTGATTACAAAAAGAATACCAAAAAATTCATCGAAAACATAATATAATCTTAATCGGATAAAAATACACACATATTGAAGAATTAGATTTGGAATTAGAATGTACGATAATGTAATTCAACCCAATAGAAAGAAGAAATCTTAGAAGAATTAACCATGAAAATGAATTTGTAGAAGGTTAAGAAGAATGAATAATTCTTTGAATATCTAACTGTCACAACCCCAAACCGAACCCGGTCGTGATGGCGCCTCTCATGAAGACAAGGCCAGCCGACACAATTCCCAAATCAACCATTTTCCATTAAAAGTTTTTTTATACCATATATAAACCAATAATCTCATAACGAACATTTAAAAGAAAAAAATGCGGAATAATTACAGAAGCCCAACATCGTGGTATCACTAGTCATGAGAATCTACCAAGGTCTAAATACAACAAGAGTCTAAAAATATACTAAATACAGTAATAAAATGAGAGGAAGGAAGTAGTGCTGCGAACATCGTGTAGCCACCTTGCTAACTCTGATGACCCCGCATTTGAGCAATCAACACCCGCTACCGGGTTTCGAAATACCTGAATCTGCACACGAGGTGCAGGGATTAATGTGAGTACTCCAACCCAGTAAGTAATAATAGTAAATAAAGACTGAGCAGTAGGAAACGATGAATCCACATCTATGATAAACTCAATAAGCACAACATGCTTTCAATTCGGAATACGAGTCAATCGTCTCATTTTAAACCCAGCTTTCGGTAAAAATCATTTGAAAATGCCTTCCAACAGTTTTAGTAGGGGTTCAATACCATTTATAAAAAAATAGATGAGAACCATAAGCGGCCCCTCGGGCAAAACATAGTTCGCATACAACCCCTCGAGTAAAACAGAAATTTCACAACCCTTTTCATAACTTAGAAACTTCAGTTTAAATGAAAGATTAATTTAAAATGTTTGTTCAACATTTTCAATAGAGGCTCGGTTTAAAGATGAGTGAAAGCAGTAATCAAATCAACATGTTCAATAGAAACTCGCTTAAAGAGGAGTGAAAACAATAAGTTCATAAACTAGCCCCTCAGGCAAAGCATCACTCATGTACATGTATATCTATGTAAGCCCTCGGGCAAGCCTCTCAGTCACTCGTGACTCAACTCTTACCAATAAACACTCACACTCAATAGGTACCATATAGTAACCGCTGCGGCGTGCAGCCCGATCCATATATCTAGTCGACTGCGCTCACTGGGGGTGTGCAGAATCTAGAGGGGCTCCTACAGCCCAAGCGCTATATCGCTGCGGCGTGCAGCCCATTCCATATATATATATATATATATATATATATATATATATATATATATATATATATAATCCTCACAACCAGGCCCTCGGCCTCTCTCAGTCATTAACCTCATAATCAGACTCTCGGTCTATCTCAGTCATCAACCTCACAATCAGACCCTCGGTCTATCTCAGTTATCAACCTCACGATCACTCAGACCATCAGTAAAACAGGGAACTCACCCCAAACAGTTTTCACATTTTTAAGAAATAAAGTGATAAAACCAGGTTTAAACAATAAACAAGTAAAACATGACTGAGGATATGCTTTCAAAACAAATAGAGTGAGGAAAAATAATGAAAGTGGCCCTAAGGGTCTCAGCAGGTCGGCACAAGGCCCCAAACATGGCATACATCCCAAAATATAATATAAATCTCTAAAACATGGAATATCATAAGATTTGAAATCAAATATGTGACTTAACAGTCGTACGGGACGGACCAAGTCACAATCCCCAATGGTGCACCACTGCACGCTCATCATCTAGCATGTGCGTCACCTCAAAGTAACACAACGATGTGTAATCCGGGGTTTCAAACCCTCAGGACAGTATTTACAATCATTACTTACCTCGATCCGGTCCAAACTCTAGTCCGTGATGCCTTTGCCCTCACGAATCGACCTCTGGATGCCCCAAATCTAGCCACAATCAGAACATAACTATTAAAATATGCTAAGGGAACAAAGCCCACTCGAAAATATCCAATTTGCATCAAAATCACAAAATTGCTCAAACCCGGCCCTCGAGCCCATTTCTTTTAACTCGATAAAATTAACATCAATGGAATCCTCATCTTCTCATAAGTTCATACATATCAAATTTACCAAAATCCGACCTCATATGGTCACTCAAATTCTCAAAATCCACTCTCCAATTTCAAGCCCTAATTTCCCAACTCTTCCTCAAATTTTCCACTGATTTTTCATGATTAAATAATGAAATAATTACCATAAACACAAGGTATAAAGCCCAAGTAGCTTACCTCTATGGAAATACTTGATCCCCTCTTGAAATCACAACTTGGAGCTCCAAAATCTCATAAAAATGGTGAACAAATGATTGAAAATCGCGAAGGGGCATTTTTATACCTTCTGCCCAGCTCTTTCGCACCTGCTATCCTATAAGCGCATATGCGCTTCCGCTTCTTCAGAAAAACATCCGCTTATGCGGAATTCATTAAGGACACCAGGACTCGCATCTGCGGTCAATCCACGCACATGCAGTACCTCATTTATGGTCTCTCGTTCGCTTCTGCGGAAATCACTTAACAGCCGAAATTACGCATCTACGATCATACTTCCGCATCTGTGGCTCCACAGATGCGGTCCACATAGCCGCTTCAACGATTCCTGCTCCTCACTCCCTTTTCCGTTTCTGCGATTAAAATTCCGCTTATGCGACGGCACACCTGCGGTCCCCAATCCGCATGTGCGAAAATACCAGAAACAGCAAATTCAGCAGCTGCAACAAAATCCAAACTTCTCTGTTAGCCATCGGAAATCACCCCGAGGCCCCCGAGACCTCAACCAAAAGCACAAACATATTCTAATACCTTATTCAAACTTGTTCCAATCATCGAAACACCTCAAACAACATCAAATCACCCAAAACACATCGGATTCAAGCCAAACTTTCTAAAATCTTCCAAATTCCGCTTTTGGATAAAAAATCTAATCAAACCACGTACGAATGATCTGAAATTTTGCACACACGTTACAAATGACACAACAGAGCTACTACAACTTGCAACTTTCAGAATTCTATTCCGACCCCTATATCAAAATCTCACATATCAACCGGAAAACGACAAAATCTCAATTTCACCAATTCAATCCTAAACCTTCCACGGACCTCCAAAATGCATTCTGATCACGCTCCTAAGTCCCAAATCACCTAACGGAGCGAACCAAATTATAAAAACTCCAACCCAAGATCATATATAAGCAAGTCAAAACTTTCAATTTTCAAGCTACAAATTGAGAACTATTCTTCCAAATTCATTTCGATTACCTTGAAAACCAAAACCAACGATTTACATAAGTCATAATACATCACACGGGGCAAGTTATGCCCGAGAACTGGCGAGCAAAGTGCAAAAACTCAAAATGACCGGTCGGGTCGTTACATCCTCCCCCACTTAAACATACATTCATCCTCGAGCGTGCCTAGAGTTGTTCCAAAAGCCAACCAATCGCTGAATAACCTTACCATGAACATATACCCAGGGGTGATCCCAGTACACCCTATCTCGTATAGGTCCGATGACACAATGTAACTGAAATTTCATAGTCCAACCTAGCCTATAAACCTTGGAACCACATTTCCACTTCTGAAATCATCTAAAAGATCAGAATCTTACATCTATACTCTGAATAAGTCCGAATCAGCTGTAATAACCCATAACTGCAACCTCAGGTGCAATTACATGATATACCACATAACTTAAACACTTGTAGCGATAACTTCTAATTACAACAGCTGTACACAACAACCGAATACCGGTAGGAAACCTCTTATCAGCTAATGTCTTATTCTAACACTTTCATATACTGCTAATGATAAATAAAACACGTAGTAAGCCATAACCGTTTTCTCAGATAAAAAATTCACGAAGCCACTTCTCCTTTGGCAGAGACCATAGCAAATTTCTGAGCTGAACCTCGATATTATCCTTCCAACATGCTGAAATCAAGTCCGTTTGCAGTCATTAAAGATCTTGATGATCTCATCTAATCCAACACAACTAATACAGACTAAAGCCATGACTTGTGCAATCCGTGCACCAATAAGCCACCATCTGAACTTAGTCAGTTCATGAAAATGACTCAAATGAAAGAGTTGTACCGCAAGCTCACCAGTACCACCACAACACAAGGTTGAGAACCCGTCACACATCATAGAAACAGAACATACGAATCTAACCCGCAAGGTCATAACCAATATGCCATCCACCGAGCAATACCCAGTGCTCTTCCCGCTCGAATTCCGCTCAGAGGCCCTAATAACACCGCGCCACATGCGCCTACAATCAACAAATCCTAACGGCTCGCAACACGGAAAGGTAACTCATAGATCCCCCTAATTACTAATGGCTCGATAACAACCGAATCAACACATCCCTCACCAATGGCAACTCGAAGTCAACAAAGCTGTTTCGATGCAAAACACACATCCATATAGGTCTATCAATGAACCACAGATCAACTCTAGCCATACACAACATATAAAAATCCTCGGAAGATTCACAATGACTGAATCATAGCACATACTATCATTTGATTAACTTACCCACATCCTTGTCGTCCATAACCACGAGCTAACCTATATATGAGAACTTCCAGTCTCCAAGTCCATAAAGCACATGAATTACCATATCTGATCCCAATTCCGCCGCCCGCATATATAGCACATCTCTAGTACTCAATCATTCCATGAGAGATACTCTGAAATTCTTCTGTGCTATCAAGCAAACTCGAATATCAGCAGCCGATCTGACAAGAAGTGTTGCAATACTACCGAAGTACCATCAACTTAATCACATTGCCCCTTTTTTTGTAAAACATATACCCACGTCAAATCACCTCAATTAGCATTACCATTTTCTTAATCATATGAAGCTCATTTCTCTAATTATCTGAAACCGCTCGTGCTGCCTAATAATTGTGACCTTCCTTTCCGAACGGATCTGTGACCTCACACATGCAAATCTTAGTCTTGCACAACACACCGCCTATACCATACCATCCTAAGGTAAACATAAAAACTTCATATCCATTCCGAGCCACACGCAACTACGTACTCAACTAGCCAAGAACGTTTCTATTAGACCTCAATTGGGAGAAAATCACTATACATCCCATGCTCTTCATGCCCGTAGTAAAATACACACCTCTAACCGTGGTAGAATCATCGAGAACTTTTCGAATTCCATTCGCACAAAACAAAATCGTCATAACTGAATCCTTCAAACTCAGCCAAGCTACACAGGACACTAAAACCCAAGAGCATTGTCGCTAAACACCTGTATAAACTCATTACCTCATAAGCATCCAAAGAACTAATCATGTCCTTACCACACCGATCTGGGCCACTAACAAGCTATCCCATCTATCCGAGTTCCCTTTTGACTTACCTTCAACTTGATACTCATTCTTACCATAACATCACAATTTCTCAATCCAGACTTACCACACGAGACCGAAGCACAAAACCACACCGTCTAAGACTCATAAGCCGTTGAATACTCTCTTAAATATTCCCAAAAGTACCACCTTCAAAATACTTTACTCTGAAGAGACTTCCTACAAATCTAAATCCGTTACCTTTACCTTCTTGATGCTGATACATAGAATCCCATAATTAATATAGAAAATACCATAAGTCTTGACATCTTCCAATGAAAATTCAGTTCCTAGCCACATATACAACTTGAAAATACCCAATTGTTACATGTAAAATCTTGAAAACATTAGAACCATTCTCGAGAGTCATTCACTCTACTCAAACTGCAATTAGCCTGATCAAACGAACGGAACCACTCGTGCCTCAATAGCACCCCGACACTGCAGAGTGTAACCTCATCCTAGAACAACCAAGCAACTTCCTGCTCTATGCATTGAGCATCCATTACCAACAACACCTCAAGACATGCCGTGATTCTCATACACCTATGAAGAATGACATAACCTTTGTCAAAAATTTTCCTTTACTCGAGCCATCCTCGGTCTAAATCTCCATAAGCCATAACTGATTCACCAGTATGCCTCACACTGGAACCAACATAGCACATAACCGTGCAATCAACTCATCAATAGCAGACTCCCCCACTTGGCTCGAAGCTATAGACCAAAACACACACAATAACTCGTAACGCATATACTCTATTGCTGCCATAATACCATATTGAGATTTAAACTCAATCCTTCATAAGCTCGTGAAACACAGACCATCTGGTACTTTGAATCTTTTGCAATCTCGCATTCATCCTCGCAACAGTGAAGCCCACTCTCTTAAGCGTCCCAAATTTAAATTTTCTACACATATATTTCACTTGTAAATGAGATCTTCTAACAGGCAACATGAGGATCACACAACCTCAAAACACTCTGCAGGAGATAACCCCACCTGCTTGGCCTCAAACTAATATTTCTGTATAGCTTCCACTATCATAAACATTACGCAGTCACTTAATCTTCCCGTGTCTGAACTCATACCGTAATATGATATTTATTTCACTCCCAACTAGAACACATGAAAAGATTCTTCACACACTCATAACTCGGGGCTATACCTCAAATCGAGATGAAAATCAAGCACCTAATAATTCTTCTATCCTCCAGCAGGCCCTTCTCGTCGCTTCCAAATCATATGAATATATCTCGCAGTCACATCACACTCATCACGTAACTATCCAGTCATTACTGCTACCAATAGGGCACTACCGAACGTATAAGTTCAAAAACACTTACTCACACAATTAGCACCTCAGTTCTCAAGCTATAGGAGAAAATCCGGCCTCGAGTCCTCCAGACTGGCCCAATATCAACAAACGGAGGTCACATCTCGCCCCTCAATCAGGGAATCACAAGCCATTGATGCACATCTGATACCGAGCGCTCATTCGTGCATATGAACGCGTGGAAGAAATTCAAAGAGTTACTTTTCAAGTTGAATTAAGGATGCATGATAAGAATTCAAGAATGTGAAGTTTTTCCTAAAGGTTCTGCAGCCTCCCGAGGATAAATACAGACGTCTCGGTAATGATGGCGCCTCTCGTGAAGATAAGGCCAGCCGACACAATTCCCAAATCAACCATTTTCCATTAAAAGTTATTTTTATACCATATATAAACCAATAATCTCATAACGAACATTTAAAAGAAAAAATGTAGAATAATTACGCAAGCCCGATATCGGGGTGTCACTAGTCATGAGCATCTACCAAGGTCTAAATACAACAAGAGTCTAAAAATATACTAAATACAGTAATAAAATGAGTAGGAAGGAAGCAGTGCTGCGAACGTCGTGCAGCCACCTTGCTACCGAATGAAAGATTATTTAAAACGTTTGTTCAATATTTTCAATAGAGGCTCGGTTGAAAGATGAGTGAAAGCAGTAATAAAATTAACATGTTCAATAGAAACTCGCTTAAAGAGGAGTGAAAACAATAAGTTCATAAACCAGCCCTTCAGGTAAAGCATCACTCATGTACATTTATATCTATGTAGCCCCTCGGAAAAGCCTCTCAGTCACTCGTGACTCAACTTTTACCAATAAGCGCTAACACTTAGCACTCACACTTAATGGGTACCATATAGTAACTGCTGCGGTGTGCAACCCGATCCATATATCTAGTCGACTGCGCTCACTGGGGGTGTGCAGACTCCGGAGGGGCTCCTACAGCCCAAGCGCTATATCGTTGCGGTATGCGGCCCGACCCAACATATCACTGCGGCATGCAGCCCGATTCATATATATATAATCCTCACAATTAGGCCCTCGTCCTCTCTCAGTCATTAACCTCACAATCAGACTCTCGGTCTATCTTAGTCATCAACCTCACAATCAGACCCTCAGTCTATCTTAGTCATCAACCTCACGATCACTCGGACCATCAGTAAAACAGGAAACTTAGCCCAAACAGTTTTCACATTTTTAAGAAATAAAGTGATAAAACCATGTTTAAAAAATAAACAGGTAAAACATGTCTGAGGATATGTTTTCAAAAATAAATAGAGTGAGGAAAAATAGTGAAAGCGACCCTAAGGGTCTCAGCAGGTCGGCACAAGGCCCCAAACATGGCATACAACACAAAATATAATATATATCTCTAGAACATGGAATATCATAAGATTTCAAATCAAATACACGACTTAACAGTCGTACGGGACGGACCAAGTCACAATCCCCAATGCTGCCCCACTCCACGCTCGTCATCTAGCGTGTGCGTCACCTCAAAGTAACACAACGATGTGTAATCTAGGGTTTCAAACCCTCAAGACAGTATTTACAATCATTACTTACCTCGATCCGGTCCAAACTCTAGCCAGCGATGCCTTTGCCCTCACGAATCGACCTCCGGATTCTCCAAATCTAGCCACAATCAAAACATTTCTATTAAAATATGCTAAGGGAACAAAGCCCACTCGAAAATATCTAATTTGCATCAAAATCACGAAATTGCTCAAACCCGTCCCTCGGGCCCACGTCTCGGAACTCGATAAAATTAAAATCAATGGAATCCTCATCCTCTAAAGAGTTCATACATATCAAATTTACCAAAATTTGACCTCATATGGTCACTCAAATTCTCAAAATCCACTCTCCAATTTCAAGCCCTAATTTCCCAACTCTTCCTCAAATTTTCCACTGATTTTTCATGATTAAACAATGAAATAATCTCCATAAACACAAGGTACAAAGCCCAAGTAGCTTACCTCTATGGAAATACTTGATCCCCTCTTGAAATCACAGCTTGGAGCTCCAAAATCGCACAAAAATGGTGAACAAATGACTGAAAATCGCAAAGGGGCATTTTTATACCTTCTACCCAGCTCTTTCGCACCTGCGATCCTATAAGCGCATCTGCGCTTCCGCTTCTGCGGAAAAACATCTGCTTCTGCGGATTTCATTAAGGACACCAGGACTCGCATCTGCCGTCAATCCACGCACATGCGGTACCGCATTTGCGGTCTCTCGTCCGCTTCTACGGGAATCACTTAACAACCGAAATTACTTAGCCGATTTTGTAGTTCCTGCTCCTCACTCCCTTTTCTGATTCTGCGACTAAAATTCTACTTATGCGGCGGCGCACCTGCGGTCCCAAATCCGTAGGTGCGAAAATACCATAAGCAGCAAATTCAGCAGCTGCAACAAAATCTAAACTTCTCCGTTAGCCATCCGAAATCACCTCGAGGCCCCCCGAGACTTCAACCAAAAGCAAAACCATATTCTAATACCTTATTCAAACTTGTTCCAATCATCGAAGCACCTCAAACAACATCAAATCACCCAAAACATATCGGATTCAAGCCAAACTTTCTAAAATCTTCCAAGTTCCGCTTTTTGATCAAAAATCCAATCAAACCACGTCCGAATGATCTAAAATTTTGTACACACGTCACAAATGACACAATAGAGCTACTGCAACTTCCGGAATTCCATTCCGACTCCTATATCAAATTCTCACCTATCAACTGGAAAACGCCAAAATCTCAATTTCGCCAATTCAAGCCTAAACCTTCCACGAACCTCCAAAATGCATTCCGATCACGCTCCTAAGTCCCAAATCACCTAACGGAACTAACCAAATCATAAAAATTCCAATCCGAGATCATATATAAGCAAGTTAAAACTTGGTCAAACATTTCAATTTTCAAGCTACAAATTGATAACTGTTCTTCCAAATTCATTCCGATTACCTTGAAAACCAAAACCAACGATTTACATAAGTCATAATACATCACACGGGGAAAGTCATGCCCGAAAACTGGTGAGCAAATTGCAAAAACTTAAAACAATCGATCGGATCGTTACACTAACAAAGAGAGAAATGGCAGAATATTTCTCAAAGAATGACTATTCATTCATTGGTGTAACGTATTTGATGCAAGTTTAAAATAGATAAGCTTTGTTCAAAAGGTAGCCAACGGTTGAAATGAAATCAAAAGTAAGTTGATAAAAAATTAGAAGGAACACAACCTTTCAAATATTCGGTTTTCTTCTTTGATAATTTTAAATAATTATAATTTATATTTATACATTATTACTCCCTTTATCTCAAATTATCTGTTATGGTTTCTAAAAATAATTGTCTCAAATTATTGATCATTTTAGATGTTCAAAACTAAAATAATTATTTTTTTCCTATTTTACCCTTAACATTAATTGTTCTTGAAGACTACAAATACCTTAGTTATGAATAAATATTAATGAAGAAAGATTATATCTTAAGATATAAATAATGGTAAAACAGTCATGCACCTCTCTAATTTAATATTTTTTTAGGGGCGTGTAAAAGAAAAACACGACAGACCCGAAATCCCAACCATGAGGTCGTGATGGATCCTAACATACTCTTGCTAGGCAAGCCAATATTAGCTAATTAATTAACTATTTTTTAAATTTAAAAGTAGAACAGTAATAACTAATGGCTGATAGACTCATAAATACATGGATAAATACCAAAAATAATTCAGTCTATACTAATCCCATAAATCCGTAGTCATAAGTACATGAGCGATTAGAATACTACAATATAGTCTGAACGAAATACATTTGTTTGAAACAAGATAAATAGTAAAAACAAGGTAGAAGGGGACTTTAGGGTCTGCGAACGCCAAACAGATTTACCTCAAGTCTCATGGCAAGTCAAATCCGAGCGAATTTCTCTATGCATTGGTGGGACCAACACCAAGATCTGCACAAAAAGTACAGAAGTATAGTATGAGTAGGACCGACCACATGTACTTTGTAAGTGTAGAGTCTAACCTCGATGAAATAGTGATGAGGCTATGACTAGACACTCACTGTATACATGTACGAATAATAATAAAAGACAACAGAAATATATAGAGAAAAGCAAATAAACTCGTAAGAACAGACCCAGAGGTCAACTAATAGAAGGCCCCATAATAAAATCATCTCAAATACTCATATCGCACTACCGGAACAGAAAATTATAGCTAAAACACTGCAACACATCATACACCCTTGCGATGCGCAACTCGATCCCAACATTTATCACAATATCTGTTGCGGCGTGCAACCCAATCCCAATATTTATCTCAATATTTGTTGCAAAATGCAACACGATCCCAATATTTATTAATTAATTTCGATAATGTTGCGGTGTGCAACCCATTCCCAATATCAACGCATTAAAATGAACAACTGAACACAATCCAATTTCCGTAATCTTAGCACGAAAGGGAAATAAAGTGTACAGAACATCAAGGAACTACTAATACAAACGGAGAATAACCAATATCTCAATCCCAAACCTCGATAATTTATTAAAACAAGAATAGCCAAATTACTCCCATATTCGGACACAATTTAATAAAGTGCGACAAGTAAGGTAACTCTAATAAAGACAAGTATAGACATGAAACAATAAAGATACGGAATTAATACAAGTAAGAACAAGTAGCATGTAAACAGGTGCTGATTTGAAGATTTAATAAACCAAAACATGTAACAACTAATTGACATATAACAAATAGACATGAATAACGAGTAAGGACATTTAACAACCAAGGCAATTAAAGAGACATAACATAGTATAAATAATGACAAAAAGGTAAATAACACAACCCGCATGCTTTAACCCATGAAAACTTATATACACTCGTCACCTCGCATATGCGTCGTCCCACAAATAATTCATGTAGCAAATAGACCAACAAGTCCTAATTCCCTCAAGTCAAAGTTAAACACGACACTTACCTCCTTATGCAACCAAATCAACAATTAAACACATCGTTTCCTTTCGAACAAGCCTCCAAGACAACTAAATCTAGCCAAATATCATTCAAACAATTCAAAATAAGCTTTTGAAACTACCAAAAAATGAAAAAGGTTCAATTTGATCATTTTTGAAAAGTTCAACAAAAGTCAACTCCGGGCTTTCTTGGTCAAACACCGAGATTCGGATCAAAACCCGATTACTCATTCACCCCCGAGCCCAGATGTGCAATTTATTTCAAAATCCGATCTTAATTTGAGGTCTAAATCTCAATTTTACAAAATCTCTAAATTCTGCCCAAAACCCCTAATTTCTACCATACAATTCCTAGATTTGATATTAAAAACTCATGAAATTAATGGGAATTGATTGAAAATTAGTTAGACTTGCTTACCAATGATTTTTGGAAGAATAACTCTCAAGAAAATTGCGTCTAGAGTGTTTAGGGTTGAAAAATAAAGTGGAATGAGCTAAGTCCCAATTTTTCCCTCTTTTAACCAGCTGCAGGTATTACAATTGTGAACTCTTATTGGTAATTGCGACCATCGCAAATGCGAAACACTAGTCGCAAGTAGGAACAGTGCCCCCAGCCTACACAAGTCACAAATGCGACAATAATATCGTGTTTGCGATACACCCCTTCATCGCAAATGTGTTCAAAGGTTAGCAATTGCGAACCTGACTAAGTCTAGTACCCAGTCGCAAAAACGACCAAGCCATCACAAAAGCGATTCTATGATATCCGCAATTGCAAACTTCTCTTCACAAAAGCGAAGACTGCCCTACCCAGCCCATTATCGTAAATGCGAGCTCGACTTTGCAAAATCGGATTTTGCATTTGCGAACAGCTCCTTGCAAATGCGAGACCTGCAGATTAACACAAAAATGGAAATGCACCAGCTATTGCGAATCAATCTGCAATGCCTCTGAAACTCACCCGAGCCCCTGAGGCTTCAAACCAAACATTCACACAAGTGTAATAGCATCACACAAACTTGCTCGCTACCTTAAATCATTAAAATAATATCAAATAATATAAATCGATCATCAAAACTCAAGATTTCAACTTTAAAACTCATTTTCACAAAAAAAAAAATCATAACGCGCCGAAATGCACTCGGGTCACCCCGGACTCCAGCCAAACATGCGTACAAGTCCAAAAATATCATATGAACCTATCGGAATAGTCTAAACACCGATCCGAGGTAGTTTACACGAAATATTGACTGTGATCAACTATAGTCTTATTTTAAATTAAAATCATATTTTCTTCAAAATTTTACATAAATGCTTTCTGGAAAATGATACAAACCACGCACGAAAATCAAGAAACATCAAATGAAGCTATGGGAGGTCTCGGAACACTTAAAATAAGACTAGTACTTAAAACGACCTATCGGATCGTCACATTCTACACCTCTATAAGAAACTTTCGTTCTCGAACGAACATAGAAAAATACCTATATATATATATATATATATATATAGAGAGAGAGAGCCTTAAAACAACCCAACAAAAGATAACAATATCTCTTCCCTTTTCAGGTATTATCTTGTAATCTTTTACTCCAACACCACAACCAACATGTAATTGACATTAAAAACCATTAAAAGGATGTTAAAAATACCTTAGGAAGTAGATAACATTTTAACCCAAAGCTTACCAAAGATGATTGTTCTTCACCTTTGGCTAACTTTGATGTTGGATTATAGTGTATATTTTTTACAATTTGTTTGGAGCCTTAGGGGAAATGTTTGGTCGGGTTTGAGAGTTTGAGTATTGATGTAGGCCAAAAAATGAGCAAAGATCATCCCAAAAATTAGATAAAAACAAGTGAAGGTCGGCCATCGACCAAGTGGGTCCCATAGGGGCTTCTTCCACAGTCTCGCAAAAACGTGAATATCTCTCTACTACTATATCATATTGACAAATGGTTTAATGCTTTAGAAAATAGACTCGTATATATTCAATTTGGTAGATAGAGCATCCAGTAATCCCAAGTATAATGGGAAAAAAGATCAGCTACATTTGACCTAATGTTCAGCATATTTATGGATGTAACTTGTGATGACCTTTGCCAACTTTTGTTCCAAAACTCGCTTGACTTCAAAACATAACACATGACTATCATAAGACTAACATAACTCATAACATAACCTCCTTATCATGTTAATCACCCTAGTATCACCCCAAAAGTAAATGTTATAACATTCTCAGCTTGTCGACTTCGACGAAACTTATTTTCTTCAATTCGTTTAGCTTCTAAGCCTTCCAACCCTCTTGGTACTTGTTATGCATGATCTTATGTATTTGTAACCTCCATGGTAACATTATTAACTTACTTTATGTACTTTCAAAGATGACCTCATTTCTGATCTTACATTAATTGACTTACGAAGTACTCTCATGTATAAAAACATAGAATGTAACACATTAATCAAGGCAAATGACATCACTAAGAACTTATATTTACCATACCGAGTCCAAAAAGCAATATTAGGGACATTAGATACCCTAATATTTAACTGATGGCAGCCAGACCTCAAATCAGTCTTCGAAAACACCTTAGCACCCTGAAGCTTACCAAATAAGTCACAATCATCGGCAATAGATACTTGTTCTTGATAGTGACTCTATTCAACTGCCTATAGTCAATGCACACCCTTATAGAGCTGTTTTTCTTATTCACAAACAACACTGGTGAACCCCAAGGCGAGACAGTAGGTCAGATTAATCCTTTGTCAAGCAAATCCTGCAACTGCTCCTTCAATTCTTTCAACTCAACTGGGGCCATACAGTATGGTGAAATAGAAATGGGATGAGTACCCGAAACCAAGTTAATATAGAAGTCGATATCTCTATCAGATGGAATGCTCGACAAGTCTATAGGAAACACCTATGGGAACTCACGCACAGCTGGAACCAAATCCATAGAAGGAACCTCAGCACTAGAATCGCGGATATAGGCCAAATACGCTAAACACCCCTTCTCGACCATACACTGAGCCTTCACATATGAAATGAACCTACTAGTAGAATGACCAAGAGTACTTATCCACTCTAATCGAGGCAACCCTAGCACGGCTAATGTTATAGTCTTGGCATGACAATCCAGATAGCGTGATATGGAGACAACCAATCCATGCCCAATATCACGTCAAAGTCCACCATACTGAGTAACAAAAGGTCTACCCTAGTCTCATGACCCCCAATAGAGACCACACACGAGCGATAAACACGGTATACCATAATTGAATTCCCATTAGGCGTAGACACATAAATATGAGCACTCAACGAATCACAAGATATATCGAAATATGAAGTAGAATAGGATGACACATACGAATAAGTAGAACCCAGATCAAATAAAATCGATGCATCTCTATGGCAAACTGGAACAATACATGTGATCAGCATATCAGATGACTTTGCCTCTGGTCTGGCTGGGAATGCATAGAAACGGGGTTGAGCCCCACCAATCTGACCTCTGCCTCTCGGATGGTGGCTAACTGGTTGGCCTCCACCTCTAACAGCCTGGTCACCACCTCGGGCTACCTGACCCCGCCTCTAGTTGTCTGAGTGGGTGGTGGAGCAATCAATGCCGGAATCATGGCACGAGTACCCTATTGTGGTCTACTACTCCTCAATATAGGACAATACCTCCCAATATAACCTATGTCATCGCACTCAAATCAACCTCTCGACTGGCATAACTACTGAGTCTGAGATGAACCCTAATGACCCGAATGACCACCGTAGTATCTCTTTAGCTATGGTGTACTAATAAGAGCTGAAGATGTGCTGAATATTGGCTTCTAAGGATGAGACCCGAAAGAACCATGACTGCTCGGAGCACTATGTGCTACCTGAAGCGCTGACTGAATCGGCCTAGGAGGATGGACTCTACCAAATGAACCCCTGCCTCTAGGCGAGGCACAACTGAAACAACAAAAATGATGGGGTCTCTTCGCAAATGCCTCATGTTACACCCCATATTTTCATACATGAATGTACTCTATAAGTAAATTGATGGGAGCTCGGAAATGAGATGTTACGTCTCGTATTTTCGTATGTTAGAGTTTCGTCGTAAGTTAATTGGTGTAAGCTATAGAATGAGATTATAAGTATTATGCTATTTCAAATAAGCAACAAGTAAATTTGTGAAGGTGAAAGGATAAGCGAATTGAAAAAAGTGAATTTCGTCGAAGTTTGACATTTTAAGATAAATACTGTCCAAGATACACCGTATTTATGGGCTAGTGCCATACAAGGTAATACATGACCATGATAGTAAGGTATATAAGGTATGTTAAAAGTGAGTAGCATTTTAAGTAATTGGAGATAATTCTTAATTATGTGGGTAATTGGTTAATTATTAGGTAATGGGAGATTACTTAGTTAATTAAGGAATTATTGTGTGATTAATTAAGCACATTTAGATAAAGATTAACATCCAATGTGGAGGCAAATCAAGCCTAATTTGATGACTCTTTAGTCACAAAGCAAGGTGGCATAATTAAGAGATTTGGGCAAAAATTTATTCTTATCAAATGGGGTCCACAACCCACAAAAATAATACATCTCCCTACACCATTAAAATGAGAGGTTATGGTGCTAAATAATGGAGGGAATGCTTTAGCAAAGATCGTATTTTCCAATAAGCAATGTGATTTGCTTCAAACTATTCACATGAGACTTCTTAGAATAATAGCTGCAAGATTTTGCGATTCTAAGAAAATACGGTACAATCTTTCTCAAGAATATCATACGAATTTACCCTACTTTGATCCACTGTTACGTGTTGTCATAATTGACGTGTATTAGAGGGATTTTCAAAATAATCAGCTCAGCTATGTTAAGGTTATCCCTTCTTACCTTCTGGCATGATCTATACGGCACAAACGAAATGAGCAAATGCACAACTTTCATAAATGACTCTATTCATAGAAGTATTAGATGTTCATATGTTCTTGAGTTCCTATGTCTTATTATTCTGTCGTATTTTCATGGGTCTCAGAAAATACATAAGTTCATAAAGTTTATTTCATGATATTAATCAAAGGCATAATAGTCTTATGACATTCTGAGAGATTTTACTAACGTACTTTCTCATGCATTGTATTCATTTATACATATACATTGACCCAAGACCAGATGGCGTAATAAATGCATATATATATATATATATATATATATATATATATATATATATATATATATATATATATTATATGTATATGGAATACGGGAAAAGGTTGTGGCATTATATATGTACCACCACATTATCAGCTGGTATACGTTGATGATTTTGCCCACAGTTACCGAGATGATATGATGGGATGCCCTCAGAGTCTTGGTGATGTTATGAACACATATACCTATGCACGATATGACATTCATATGCATATGCATGACACTATAATTATTTCATAATTTACAGAGTTATCCAGACTTACAAGTTAAGTCATTAACTCAATTTTTCTTTCATGTCTTTTATATACTTATTTATGTGCCTTACATACTTGGTACATTATTCGTACTGACGTCCTTTTTGCTTGGAGACGTTGCGTTTCATGCCCACAGGTCCTGATAGACATGATAAGAGTCCTCCAATTAGGCTATCAGCTCAGTGGAAGATGTTGGTGCTCTCCATTTGCTCCGGAGTTTCTTATTTGATCAGTATAATTAGGACATGTATTTATTGGTATAGTGCGGCTCAGTCCCAACCTTTATGATACTTATGTATTCTTAGAGGCTTGAAGATAGATGTCATGTATATGGATACTTGTATGGCCTTGTCAGCCTATATTTTGAGTTTACAAATGATCATGTTGGCCTTTTAGGGTCGTATGTCACATGTGTATGTTTTTATATCAGGTTGGGTCGTCCTATATTGAGTATTCCCCGATGTTTATTCTGGTTAGCCCATGATAGCTCATTTGTCCCATTTGCCAATGAAAGTACGATAAGAATGATATGTTATGTTAGTACTTGGCTGAGTAAGGTACCGGGTGCCCGTTGCGGCCCATAGGTTTGGGTCGTGACAAAAGTGGTATCAGAGTAGTTCTGTCCTAGGGAGTCTACAAGCCGTATCTAGTAGAGTCTTGTTTATGGATGTGTTGCGCATCACATTTATAAGCAGGAGACTACAGGGCATTTAGGACGATCACTTTTTATTCTTACTCTAGATCGTGTGGTAGCGCTCAGTTGTAAGAATTCGAACTCCTAAATTCTATTTTATTCATAATAAGATGATACCTACATCCAGAAAAATAATTGGTAAGAGGTTGCATGTGGCTTGTGGAAGAGTTGAGTCAGAGGTACTCGATTTTTCATGATGTTTATGATGAGTAAATGTAAGGTCTTCAGTAGATTATAAGTGTACTAAGACATGCAATCTTCTTGATAAGGAACCTTAGGGCAAGAATATCTATCCACCCATATGGTGAAAAGTAATAAGAGATTCAGAAGATCGGTACAAGTTTCAACAAGTAAAAGAAGTAAGGTGAAGAAGGGTACGAGACACACAGTTAATGAAGAATATCAGTATTTACAATTCAAGGAGAGAAATATAAGCATTTTGAGTTACCTTCAATTGTAAAAGAGGTATATACAATTAGTCACTCCCATCTCAGTTATGCCCTATGGGAGCTAGCAGATATGGTTTAAGAGAAAGACGGGATATCAGGACCCGGCTGGGGTTAGAGCAACCCAAAATGATGGATAGATTGTTTGCATTAGTTGACAACTCCAAAGGATATTGCAAATGTGCTAATAGATCTCCTTGTGAGACACCCGGATGGTGCACTCTAAAATAGTACAACTAGATATGAGTACTACAAAGACAGGCACTGGAATCTTTGAAGGGATAAGTATTACCTTAGTATGGATCATGTCCCTAGCAGAGAAAGAACATTAGGAAACCCAAAGAGCCACTGGATGGAACATGGGGAGCTAAAAGCAAAAGAATGTCTTGTTGGAATTTTCAGAAGAAAGTGATAGACAGAAATATTAGCAGGGAAATAAGAAGAGAGTTAATGAAGCATTATAAGTAAGATATGATACATTGATGACAATGGTAGATAAAAAAATGACAGTATTACAAAGTCTAAAGTTAGGTGAAGGAAAAGACGAGAGGTGACAGGCCTTGATACAACAAAAGAGATGGCCAGAAAGTCATATCCTCATTTGTTTGACAAGCTCAGGTCTTCCCTGATAGGCTCAAAGGTAATTTTTTATACTGACCATACTGCTCTCAGGTACTTAATTGAAAATAAGGAGTCAAAACCGCGCCTGATTCGGGTGATTTGGAGATCCATGACCGAAAGGGAACGAAGAACCAAGTAGCCGACCAATTATCCAAGCTGGAAGGAGCTGAAAAGAAGGTTGAGGTAGAAGAGATTCTGGAAAATTTTCCAGATGAACAACTACTAGCCACAAGTCTCGAGGAAGTGCCATGGTATGTAGACATTACAAACTACTTGGCGAGCGATATTGTTCCTTATGACATTTCCTCTGTTCAAAAGAAAAATTTCTTTCGTGATTGTCGCATGTATTATAGGGATGAGCCTTATCTATTCAGGATTTGTGTTGATAACATGATCTGAAGATGTATCCCCGAGTAGACCAGTCTTCTATTTTGCAGGTATGTCACACATCACCATATGGTGGGCACTTCGGGGGAGTAAGGACAGCTGCGAAAGTCTTGGAGTCGGGGTTCTACTGGCCAACACTATTCAAAGATGCACATCTATGGATAAAGGGATGTGATGAATGCCAATGAACCGGGAATATTTCCTGCAAACATGAGATGCCCATGAACCCAATTCAAGAAGTAGAAGTGTTTGATGTATGGGGGATCGACTTCATGGGGCCGTTTATCATCTGATATGGCAACAATACATACTCATCGATGTGGACTACGGGTCCAAATGGGTGGAAGCTACAGCACTCCCTACAAATGATGTAAAGGGGGTAATTGGTTTCTGAGAAAGAACATTTTCACCCGATTTGGCACCCCAAGGGAAATAATCAGTGACGGAGGCACTTACTTTTGTAATCGAGCTTTTGCAGTTGTTGGAGAATTATGATGTACGCCACAAGGTGGCCACCTCATATCATCCGCAAACAAATGGGCAAGTGGAAGTCTCAAATAGAGAAATAAAGAGTGTGCTGACTAAGACTGTTAATGCTACTAGAACAGATTGGGCAAAGAAGTTAGATGATGCACTTTGGGCGTATCGAACCACTTTCAAAACTCCAATTGGCATGTCACCATACAAGTTGGTATTTGGGAAGGCGTTTTATTTACCAGTAGAATTGGAGCATAAAGCTTGGTGGGCGTTGAGACAGTTGAATCTTGATAGTGAAGCAACGGGAACAAGTAGAGTAATAGAAGTGCATGAGCTTGATGAGTTCAGATATCATGTGTTTGAGAGCACAAGATTATACAAGGAGAGAATGAAGATGATACATGATAGGAATATTATTGAGCGGAATTTAAAACCTAGAGATACGGTATTGCTATACAACTCCCGTCTGAGGTTGTTTTTGGGCAAATTGAAATCATGATGGTCAGGGCCTTTTCGTGTTGTTGGAATTCACCCCACAGGTGTTGTAGAGATTGTTGCAAGTAATGACTCTCGTACATTTAAAGTCAATGGGCATAGGTTGAAATATTATGTGGGCATAGAGGAAGCAAAGGAAGTGTCAATGACCCATTTGATCGATCCTCCAAAGTTGAGCGTACTTTAAATGTGCTTATCTGCGTTGTGCCACGACGTTAAATCAAGTGCTTCATAGGAGGCAACCCATTGATTTGTTGTATTTGTCGTGCCACTACATTAACTAAGGCGCTGGTTGGGAGGCAACCGAATGCGTAGTGATTTTTAGTATAGTTAGAATTTGTTATTTTAATTTTTGTAAGTACTAACAAGTGCAGGTGATCTTGGGCGAGTGATAAGTCCATTAGGCGCTGAAGGGATAGGTAAAAAAATTGAGAAATCTCGAAGCCCAAGTGCGCGGTCGTGCTTAGACCGCGCTAAACGCCAACTTTTCTGCCTCAGGTTTGCTTCATCATGCGTGACCGTGCTCAGACCGCCCAAATCGCCAAGTACTCTGCCTCGCATGCACAGCCATGCTCGGACCGCCCATGTAACTCCGCCAACCACTTTAGTTAAAGTTATTTTTTATTTTTTTATTTATTTTGTTCTTTTAATAATAATATTCTAACATACCCCTCCGCCCAACCTGATATCCCCTCTCTCTTCACTCTTAATCACACCTAACACCCTAAACCCTCCCTCACAAATCAAAACACACAACTCATCTCTTTTTTCCCAAAGAACCCCAACCCTTATACTCCCAAATTATCGATCAAAGCACACCCACTCCACCCTATTCTCTCTTCTAACATTCCCCTCACATAACCTAACTACAACTCCACCAGGTAAGGTCATTTGTTTCAATTATTGTTGGGATATTTGAGTTCTTGGGTATGTAGCAATTTTCTTTTTCTTTAATAGATTTCTTTAGTACTGTGCTCTTGTATGCTAGTGGGTTTGTTGAGGTTGTTGTAGATGTGTCTCTTGACATGTGTGGTTGACATTGGGGCAATTGTGGTTGAGTTTGGCTTATAACTTTATTAATTGGGGACTCCGGTAAATGGTGCATATAAAGTGTTTATTAAAATGCTACAGTGAGTTGTTAATGTCAATTGTGACCAATTGTGCGGATGAAGTCTGAGTAACTGCCTTTGGTTCACATCTCTTGTGTTTTTCTGCTGATGTTCTTTATTTCAGGTAGTATGACGCCCCCCAAGAAACGCCGGACTACCGGTGCTTCATCCAGTGGCCAAGCTGGATCCTCTGGAGCATGCGCTTCAACTCCTGCTCATCCGTATGATAGTTACAGGGCATCCAAAAAGCCCATACTGGAGAGGGGTATTGATATAGGGTCTCTCCAATATGGTTGTCCCAACTTGTACAATGAGTTGCCCGGCACGGGCTGGATATTTTCTTTGAAGAACCGGATGAAGCAAATTTGATGGTTGTGCATGAATTTTACGCAAACATTAAAGAATATGTGAATGGTGTGTGCATAGTGCACAAGAAGAATGTGGACGCCTCTATTGAGGCCGTTCGGAGAGAATACCGATTGCCCGTACGTGTGGCGGAGGTGGAGGACTACTATGAAGCCCATGGCAGACGATACACCACATGGGGTTTGTTCTTTAAAACAATATGTGTGCTTGGAAAGGAAATTGTGTGGCTGATACGTGGGTATAAGTTCCATTCAGCGGCACTAACCTTTAAAGGGAAGTGTTGGCTATATTTCATCAATAACCGTATGCGCCCGTCCTCCAACACCACTAAAGTGAATGCTCCTTAAGCTACATTGATTTTGTATTTCATTAATGGCCACAATTTTGACATGTCCAAGATTATTCACAAGGAGATGTTTACTCGTTGTCCAGTGAAGCGATATGGTTTCTTCTTCCCTTCCCTAGTCACTAGGCTATGCTGAGTAGCACAGGTGCCAGAGAACTTGAGCATGGATGGAAAAGTGTAGAAAGAGGCAAAGTTTTGAGCGGAGAAGGTGACTATTGGGAAGGACCCTGTGGCACCTAGAGGTGCTAATAGTGATGACTCTGATGCACCTAAGGAGGGAGATGATGAGCATGAGGAAGTGGGAGCTGAGTCGCCCACCCATGAGCATGTTGCGGAAGCCACCGAACCATCTATGGTTGGTCTTGTTACTCGGTTAGCGGCCTTAGAGCAGGAGATGGAAGGGCTGTGTATCACTGTCACAGACTTGGGGACTAGAGTTGATGCCTTGGCCACCCAAAATGCTAAATCAGAGAAGAAAATCATGGGCTAGCTGCGTGCGTTAGGGCGGGCGTGTCACCTTGACCCTGGCACTGTCTTCGATTAGGACTAATATGTCAGGGAAGTTCCTTTACCTCGCATTGCTTTATTTTGTATAACATGGGGACATGCCATCTTTTTAAGTGTGGGGTGGGGGATACTTTTTTTGTATGTTGTGTGTGTATATATATATATATATATATATATATATATATATATATATAGAGAGAGAGGAACATAGCTTGATTTTGATTTTTAGTTAGCTGTCGAATTGTATGGTTCGACTTGTCCCGATGATGGATATCACTCGACGGGTTTCTTGTGGGTCTAAGTTTATATAAAAAACAAGAAAAAGAGAAGAAAATATTTTCTTTTGCAGGTAGTGTATCAATTCCCCCTTGGTTTTTCTTTGGACCGCGGTTCTTTTCCAAGGGTTTTGTTTAAATCGAGTGTAGTTAGTTTTTTTTTTAGATACTTATGGGCTATGAGCTGAGATGGAAAGATGATATCTTAATGTTGTTATGCCTTAAATACAGTAGACACTTTAGTGTATGCTTAGTCTCAGTTGTTGATTCTTGTTAAAGTGCCTTAAATTGTATGTTTTTAACTTGACTTAAGTACTTAGACGAGAGTGTTTTGATAATCCAATCTGGAGCGAGTCATGTGCCATGTGTGTGTGAGATTTATTGTATTTTGTGCACTGCATTTGATGCCTAGAACTTGCACTGTGTGTTTGCAAAGCAAAATAGTAGTTTTGTTCAGTCTTGGAAGTGATATAAGCATTTCTTTGTTGAACCAGCTATGTATATTTTAGACACCTAATTGTTATGTACCGCAGTTAACCCTTTTGAGCCTGTAATATTGTTTCCTTGGCAACCACATTACAAGACTTACCCAATTGTTTGAATGAACCATCTGTTTGAACTTTTTCACCTCCCATAAGCACTTGAATTGTGTTGAACTGGTAAAAGTTAAAGTGTGGGGTGGTTGGTTTGGCTTTTGAGTGGAACTAATGAAATCAGGAGAAAGGTGCACGGTTTTGAATAAGTAAGAGCCACTTGAAAAAAAAATTAAAAAAATAAAATAAAATAAAATAGTTATATTGTTGTAAAAAATATTCTTTGATAAGTAGTGGCTCTTGATTAAGTGTGCCTAAAGAAGCAAGGAGTTAATATGTATTGATGTAAACGTGGAGTCATGGTTCGACATAAGTGTGGGGTTCTGAATGTGAAAGTATATGTATTAAAGTGCTTAGAAAGGTGTAGTCACTCGTATATCCAATTGTAACCTACCCATCTTTTAGCCTACATTACAACCAAATAAAGTCCTACTTGATCCTAGACTGAATGAGCTCGATTAGTAGAGTAGTACACTTCGGGCAAGCCTATGGTGCATCTTTTGTGGCATATGAATGTTCTTTTTGAGAGTGAGTGAATTTTGTCTATTTGAGTTCCTAATTGTTCTGAATGTTATTGCTTGTAGAACTACTCTCGTTTGCGATGTGAGGGAACTTGATTAATGAAGGAAAGGTACATCCTGACCTCTATGTAGAGTAAGTGAGTATGCTAGGAATATTGCGTGGCATGTGTGAGTCAACTCTTGAGGCAAAAATGTTACACTACTGGACTTAATCCTTGTGATATGTTGTTGATGTGATGAGTTAGAGGAGTTGCTTAGAGAAGGAACCTCTGTAGAGTATGGTTGATTGCTCGGGGATGAGCAATGGTTTAAGTGTGGGGTGTTGATAATAGGCTATATTCATGTAGTTTAGCGACCATTTGCGCCCCAACTTAGCTATACTTTATTGCTATATGAAGGTTAAATGACAACAAATGGCTCTAGTTATGAATTTTGTGCTTTGCAGGAGCAAGTCTTGATTATGAGGACATTGAAAAGTGTTTAGAGTTAATTTGGAGCGAGGAAGGCCAATCAGAGGTGAGTGCGTGTGAAAGAAGAAGGAAAAAATGGAAGACAGTTGAGCTCCATGAGCGCGGGCCAACCGCAGCCGCGCTCAGTCCACGCTCATCAGGCAGAAGAGAATGCAATATATGCGGTCTGACCGCGGTCCGAGCGTGGCCACACTCGCCACTCCGAGAAACTTGATGTGCCAGAGAATTTCGGCACATTTAATACAAATTGCTTAGATTTTAGATTGTTTTAAATGCAATTATCTTTTATACTTATGTAATTTTAATATTTTTGCAGTGTATGAAGTTTAAGGACCTAAGAACATGGAAATGAAATCAAAAAGCTGCAAAAGGACAAGAAAAGAGCAAAATGCAATTGCATATATGAAAATGCAGACCGCAAATCCAACATGCGGACCGCATAATGCTCAAAGGAATCGCAAATGCCAAAAGTCTGTTGGCCAAATTTAAGTGCAAGAAATGTGGTCCATTATGTGACCGCATAACAGGTTTGCGGGCCGCATAATGGATCGCAATCTCCTTATAGAAGTTGCTGAAGCTGGAAATACGGTGACATTATATGCGGTCACAAATCAACAATGCAGACCGCATAACCAAGATGCGATGACAACCTGAAAACTAGGGTTCGAGGATGCGATGGCTTTGATGAGAATGCGGACCGCATGTCTGTTATGCGATAGATATGCGGTCACATAATTGATCTGGAAGGGTATTTTTATCCGAAATTGGTCCCGAGTTTAGTAGGCCACAATAAATAGATTTATTGGGGGTTTGTGGGGGCATATTGTCTTGTTTTTGAGCTACATTCCAACCCTTTACTATTCCTCTCTTTTAGAAGCTTTAGGAGTGAATAATCTTGCACTTTGTAAGCTTTATGGCATTTAATATTCTCACTTTTTTATATTTTAGTATGTGTAGCTAACTTTAAATACTAAGATTGTGGACCCTAAATGGGTTTATGTTAATAGGTGTTTAACATTGGATATATGTATAATGGTTGGTTGATATATATTTATTTCTCATTCTTCATTTATTGTTGGTGGTTGCAAACATTAACAAGTGCCATTAAACTCTTTCGTTACTTGGAAAAGTGAGTTAGAGTTTGGTAGAAGTAAACATCAAAGACTCAAGGCTTTAAACCTTGTTTAATAGAATCGCTTAGGAATAAGTGGGTTTTATTTGGCATATATTGATTGTTATTAATTGCAACTCTTTTTCCCCCACAACACGACTGGTACAAACTAAACACGGATGGTGCTTTTAAATACGAAGGTAACAAATCTGGTATTGAGGGAGTGTTCTGCAACAATAAAAGAAGATGGATATTAGGTTATCAGAAAATGGATAAGGCTATATCACCTCTGCATACAAAACTTCAGGCAATCCATGAAGGCATGAAAATAGCAACGCATTACAAACTATTTCCACTAGAAATCGAAACAGACTCCACTGATGCTATACATGCACTTAATAACGAACATTTTGTTATGACTAATATTATTCATGCATACAGGTTATTGATGCTCCAGCGGAAAGACCTGTCCCTACGGCATAACTTTCGGGAAGGAAACCAAGTAGCTCATCTTTTGGCAACAGATGCAAACAAAGACACCTTTTGGCAACCATGCAAGAAGTCAGCAAAACTACATCCAACACCACCTCATTTTGTTAACTCTCAACTTGCTAAAGATATGGATGTTGTTTACCTTTCCAAGAAGTCACTAGACATTACAGCTTGTAATATACTAATACTCCTAGGCAACCAGAATGTCACAAACATTGGGATACCAAGTCGTGACAAGCTGCATTCTCAAATCTTATGTACTAAGAACAATCTTTAATGCTTTTATAATATAAATATCCTTATTATCAAAAAAAACTCTTTTATATTTGAAAAAATCATAAAGAGAAAATACTACCCAACTATTGGAAAATATTGGGTAGTCATTTAGAAATCATTTGCATATCTAAAGAACTTCCATTAGAAATATATTATATTAACACTGATAGCATTAGATTTCATTGAAGGGGACACAACCTTGGTTTTCTTAATCAAATTATTTACATTCTCAACATTACAATTAGTTATCTCTTCAAATCACAATCATATCATACTCTTGTTATAATTAACCGAATAGAATTACAACCTAAGTCAAGTAACACAATACTCGAGTAACCTTTTCACGCCTATTCCCTGTGGGATTCGACCCCAACCTTGTTGGGTTATTATATTTGACACTGACTTCCTTACACTATTTAATTAAAGTGTAATTTGAGCGTATCAGAACTTTATTTCAAGGGTAAATTTGTAAGTTCGAAGGCAACTCTCCTTAACCTATAAGAATCCCAGCTCGCCCAAAAAAAGGTATCAAGGTTTTTGAAGGATTATTGAATACAAGAAGAGGTAAGAGGCAAGGCGGAAGATTCGGCATAGAGTTTTACCTTTCTTCCTCTTGTTTTGATCATTAATGATGAATTCTACTGTTATGATTGTGAAAACGATTATGTGTAGCTAAACTAAAAATCTAGGGGTTTGATGGAACCTGTTGAAGGATGATTTTCTCGTTATGTTGATATAGATTTGCCGTAGTATTATCTCTATTTGTTCAACTGTATGCTTATTGATGTTGATTGAAGGGCCCTCAATCGGTTATGCCTATTTAGTATGCATTACTCGGGAGAGAGTGTATATTTAAAGGTGGGCCCTCAATCGGTTGAAAAACACCACTCCTAACGTATATGAGGGATCAATATGAAGGGTTTAAAGGTGGGATTAGGGATAACAAAACCTTGGGTGCGATCTAAATAAGCTGCAACTAAGGCCAGCTAGCATAATTCGGGAGAATATGTCTAGTATATTATTGTAATTACTCGGGAGAGAGTTACGACAGTTAGAGTGCTCATGATCGATAGAGAAGACATAGGCAAATTTGTAGCAAACATAGCGGAAAGGATTCCGACAAGAGGAGAAATTAGAACCTTAGACACAACCAGTTTATAGCTAGTTCTTAACTACTGCATTTTTATTATGTAATATTTAGACAATAAACACCCAATTTGTTACTCAAATATCTCTGAAGATTAAATACATGAATTTCTGTGAATCCAATAGTTGTGATTGATAGGTTAATTCCCTGGGGAGTTCGACTCTAGACTTGTTAACCGGAATATATTTGTAGCGATCGCTTTGTCCTTTTTATAAGGCATAGATGGGCGTGATCAGGTTTCCCTCAGAGGCTTTTTGATGTTATGAACACATGTACCTATGCACGACATGACATTCATACATATATGCATGACAATATGAGTATTTCATGATTTGTAGAGTTATCCAGATTTACAAGTTAAGTCATTTACTCCATGTTTCTTCCTTGTCTTTTATATACTTATTTATGTGCCATACATACTCGGTAAATTATTCGTATTGACATCCCTTTTTCTTGGGGACGTTGCGTTTCACACCTGCAGGTCCTGATAGACAGGATGTGAGTCCTCCAATTAGGCTATCAGCTTAGCAAAAATTGTTGGTGCGCTCCATTTGCTTCGGAGTTGCTTATTTGGTCAGTATAATTAGGACATGTATTGATTGGTATGGTGGGGCCCAGTCCCGACCTTTATCATACTTATGCACTCTTAGAGGCTTGTAGATAGCTGTTATGTATACGGATACTTGTATGGCCTTATCAGCCTATATTTTGAGTTTACAAATGATCATGTTGGCCTTATAGGCCCGTATGTCACATGTGTAAATATTTATATCAGGTTGGGTTGTCCTATATTGAGTATTCCCCCTATGTTTATTCTATTTAGTCCATGATGGACCGTTTGGCCCATTTGCCAATGAAAGTACGATAAGAATGATATGTTATGTTAGTACTCGATTGAGTAAGGTACCGGGTGCCCGTTGATAAGTTGGCATTTTACCAACTTATCTCTTCTTAATACTTAGGCTTTTGTATGATTTTGATGAGAAGTTAAGGCATTTTCTGAGGTTTATTGACATATTTCAAGTATCATATGATTTGGAGAAGATATAGAAGAAAATAAGTCAAAAAGTGCTAAAAAGGGTAAAATGGACCACTGCCAGCGATTACACTATGTGATCACAGGGAAGTGTATGTGATCGCACAAGTCAATAATAGCAAAGCTACATGAACGCGTGTGAATAGGTGTGAACGCAAAGAAGAAACCCTAGTCAGTGGCTGGTCAACTGAGGTATGCGAACGCGTGACACTGTATGTGATCACATAGCTTGAAGAAATCATTTAACGCGAATACATGAGAACATATGCGAACGCATAGTGTATTTTCTGGGCAGTTCTGGGCAAAAATGGAATTTTATGCTTTTAATCCCCAAACCCTTTAATACACGAGCTAGCATATCTTTGGGATATCTTTTGGAATATTTTCAGTTCTTAGAACTAGAGAGAACAAGGTGGAAGCTAGGGTTTTGCGAACACACTTGGGTTTTGAAGATTTCAGGCTCGTGGTTAAGGATTTCTTACCCATTTATGTTTATTTCTTCATTTCGTTGCTTTGTATTGAATACTTAAGTGTGTAGTATTTATTTCCAACACTTGAATCTTGTTTATGGAAATATTCATATTTAAAGTGTGGATTAAATACCTTGTTGTGCTTATGTATTGAATGATTTTTATTCTTTTATGAAGTGAGTTATTGTTTCTTTAATTATTCTTGTTCTTTAATGTTTCCAAAGGGATTAGCTAACCCTATGACTTACCCATTAATTGGAAAAGATAATTTGGGGTTGGGAAATATTAATTAATAAGAACTTGAGGCGTTAACCCTCATTTTATAGATTCTACCTAGGGATAGGATTGAACTACATGTAGCCATTCCGGGTGTGCATAATATCTTAATTGTTTTAGGGATAATTCAATTAGGAAGTCTTGTTAGTCTTCGGAAGAAGCTAATTAATAATTATTATTTGTGGCTAGTTAACATAAACTCGCTCATATTTGTAAAATCGTAAAATATATTGGATCGTTACTTGAGTGTAATTCCCAATGCATCCATACTTATAGCCATTGATCATTTTAATCGCTTTCTAGGTTAGTTTACATTTCCGCATTTAGGCATAAATATTTTCTCAAATCAATTCTAAGTGTTTGGCATTGAATAACAAGTAATAATTCTCTTACATTCCTAATCGCCAACATATTGTTCTCTGTGGGATTCGACCATGACTCATAGTTGGGTAAATTATATTGCATGTGACCGTGTCCATTTACTTTTTAGTAGTGGATTTGGACGTCATCAAAAATTGGCGCCGTTGCCGGGGAATAATTTGGCGTAATTTAGGTTGTTTGAGAAATAAGCGTAAGTGCTTTGGTCCAAACTTGTGAATATTTGTGTAATTAATTTTTCTTACGTTGGTCTATTTTTCTTGTTTATTTTCTTAATTTTGAAAAATGGCATCATTTAATGAAAATTGGTCGGATGGTAGTTGTTCATACTTTGATGGCCCTTGACCTTATTGTGGAGGACCACACTCATGGAAAAATTGTTTAAATTCTCCCGGAAGTGGATTGTGCGCACAATCGCAAACCCATGAGTGGAGTATTTGTGATAAGTGTGGTTGTCAAAATGGTCATTGGGAGTATTGTGCTTATTTGTCCTTCCCTTCCCTAAGCCCCCGCTATGATGATTCTACTTTTTGTGATGAAAATGATAGGGCTATGGAAATGGAAGAAGTTGAGCATGATCAAAATGGAGAGTTCAAGCTCATGTTAGAATGCCTACTTGAAGGAGGAAACAAATTGCAAAGTGCCTTGGAGGAGCTTTTGGAAAATAGTCTCCAAAATGACTTGGCACTTGCAAGGTTGCACTCATAATTGGGAGAAATGCTTGAAGCTTTAGAGGTCCAAAAAGCCTTGGAAGTTAAGGATAGCCAGGAATTTTTCTTAGATGTGGAAGCCGAAAATCCTTCCTTGGCGCTTGATCAAAACCAAGAACACCTCTCAAATGCTCAAAATGAGAAGATGATGCTCATGTTGGAGACCATTCTTGAAAATGAGGAGAAGCACAACTTTGCACTCGAGGACTTGAAACAAGGCTTGGCTTACAATAATGAACATATCCGCCCTTTGGAGGAGAAAATAAAAATATTGGTTGAGGCTCACTATGCCCACCAACTTGAGAGTGTGGAAGGAAGTCAAGAAGAGTCCGATTTCGAGGAAGAAAGTGAGCTCTACTTTTAGAAATCAATAATTGAACATCCGCCAACCGACTCCATGAGTGTTAATGATGCCAAGAAAAATATAGAATTAGAGTCAATCGTTGTAAATGAAAATGTGGTTGAGATTTACTCTAGTCCGGGGGAAAAAGAGGATGTCAAAATCTGAGAAAAATTGCAAGTTAGCAGTTTGAAGTCACATTCCAAGCATTTTCAATATTGGAATTGTGTAGTGATATAGAAGTTGAACTACACGAATCAACGGAGGATAGCGAGGAGGAAAAACTCATACCATACATTTTAAAATTTGAGGCAACAACAAGGCAAAATGAAATTCCTCATATGAAAGCAAAGAAATGCAAAATGAAGAAATTGAGGTTTGTCTTGATCATCAACTTACCACCCCCCACCGCTCGTGGTCACAAGCTTGATTCCAAGTTGGGTGCCCAATTCATATCGTCCAAGTGGCGAGAAAAGTGATAAAGTTGTTTTGCGTCGTGCCACGACGTTAAATGCGGCGCTTGGTGGGAGGCAACCCATTGTTTTCTAAAAATTTTGGTCATTTTTGAAATTTTCTTTTTTTAGAATAGCTTCTTATATTGTTTCTAACCAATCTACCAAGTTTCAAAATTTTTGGAGTTGATTTGAGCAAGTCGGGGTGACCGGGAAGCCAAAAACCAGTAGCACACTGTTGCACTATGCGATCGCCGCACCAACATTGCGATCGCATTTCAGTAGGTCGCAGGTACACCATGCGATCGCATAGTTGCCAAAGCTAAAACAAATTTTCAGGACTTTTTGTACTATGCGATCACAATTACACTCATGTGATCGCATATCTCCAGGTAAGTGAAAAATAATTAAACACTGGAAATGACCCTTTCACTCAATCTTCTGCCCAAAAACGAGTTTTCTCACTCCCCTGGCCCTCAAAAATCATCTCAAGGGTTTTTCTCTCTTCAATTCCATCTCAATAATCAAGTTTAATCTCAAAGGTATTTGCTTCATCACTCTAATCTCTCTTAAAGTTCCATTCTTGGTGCTACAAATGTGAATGAACAACCATTTTTCTTCCTTCTTCTTCTCTACTTCATGTCTAGGGCTGAAATTTTAGAGTATTTGCTGTGAATATTGTGTTTGAGTGTGTGCTTGCTTGTTGGGTAAAGTTGGTTGAGAGAATGAGTTTGTTGAAACAATTTGGGGTTAGATCTGTGCTTAATTTCTCTGAATTTAATATGAAAACATGATGCTCATCATGTGTTTGGGAAAATGCCCAAAAGAACTTCAACTTGGCGAGGCAGGAGACCTTCAGGATCGCGTTGACAGTTCCGCGATCGCATGGGTCTAATTATGCACTATGAACAAAAATGCCTTATGCAATCGCATTGACTGTTCCGTGATCAACGCGATTGCAGAGCTTTAAACTCTGAAAACAAAAAAAATGCACTTTGCGATCGCGTGTGTATCTCCGCGATCACATAGCTTCAATTTCAGTTGTCCAAAAATAGTAACTCTGCAGAATTTTTCCCTGATGCTTTCTGATCTTTTTTCTTTGGTCTAAGTGCATCATAATACAGTGTATAAAGTACTTGTTCATGTGTTTTACATTTGGACTCCATTTGTAGGTACTTTGTGTATAAAATGGCCTCGAAAAATGTTGAAAATGTGCAAGAATATGTTCCCCCAGCTATGGAAAAAGAGTATTTTGATGCGACGAGATTCATGGTGGCTGAGTGTGAAAGGAATTATGACAAACTAATGTCAAAGAACGGAGCATCCGTTTGGACAACGTTGAGGCTAAGATGCCAGATTTTTCCGAAGACTAACCAATAGTGGATGGATATGCTTTGCTCTTAAACCAATCAAAGCGAACTACACAATAGTTCGTGAGTTTTATGCCAACGCCTTGAAGACTAATTTCCAGGGGTATGTATTCACTTTTGTTAGGGGCAAGCGGGTTGACTTTGGCCCCGAGGTAATAAATGCACACTACGGGATTCCCAATGCTGACAATGAGATATACAGAGCCAGAAGAAGAGAGAGAGAGAGGAACATAGTGGTTGGTGGAAAAGCTTCATGACAGGGTGCAACCGACTTGGGAAAGAATACATAAAGGAGTTGATTATTATGATTTCACTGTGGAAGCCAAGCTTTGGCTAACCATTATCTATGCCAGGATTGTGCCATCTAGAAATGAGATTGAAGTGACGCCTGAGAAGGCATTGATGATTGCTGGCATTATGGATGGCTTTCCAGTTAACGTGGGCCAGCACATCGTGAGTGAAATTGAGGAAGCATGCAATGGAAGGTCTAGAAGCCTATTCTTTCCCGGATTGATCACTCAGTTGTGCTATGATGCTGAGGTGCTACCGAGCCTGACTGATGTAGAAAAGGACCCTGCCGTAGCAATCTCTCCATTGCTTCAAAAATGGCCAATTGACAAGAAGAAGAAAAGAAGGATTGATGTGTTATCTCCTTCATTTGGGAAATTTGATGAGTCCGCCGAGGGATCCGGTGGTGCTTCCACAGCTACAGTAGAAACACATGACCCCATGATTCCACATCCTTATGGACCCCCACTATGTGCCACTTTTTCCATCAGATCTATGGTGTAGATGCTCATATTCGACAGCTTGTCGCGGGTCTTCCCTCTGGCCCGTCTAGTGAGGGAACTTTGACTAGGTCTGGTAAGAAGCTATCGACCTTGGATGATGTAGTGCTAGAGCAAAAGGCAATCAAAACCAGGTTAGAAGACATGAGCAGGAGACAAGGAAAAGTTAAAAGGCGACAGATGAAGTTCAAGGAGCATGAGAAGAAGACAAGCAAGTTTCTTTCTAGGATGATGCACAAGGTGAGTTCACTATATGGCTCATAGGATTTTGAGGATGATGATGATGAGGATTTGGAGCTCAAATTTCCCACCACCTCCAGCTTCGAGTGATGCAGTTTCAGGGAGCACCTCCTTCATTTTATCTTATTTTGATTAGTTGCATTGAGGAAAGTGCAACACTTTAGGTTGGGGGTTGTAACAACCCGGCCGGTCGTCTTAAGAATTTATGCCCCTATCCCCTATTAACTGCTTTCCCCAAGTTTATTTCTGCTGATTTGATTTGCCGGGATGTTCGGTTTTGAGTTTCAGAGAGTTTTGGGACATTTAGTCCCTAAATGAGAGTTTAAGTGTTGGAGAGTTGATCGTAGTCGGAACAGTGTGAAGACAGCCTCGGAATTGAAATATGATGGTTTCGTTAGCTCCATTGGGTGATTTTGGGTTTAGGGGTGTGTTCGGATTGTGTTTTGGAGGTCTGTAGCAAATTTAGGCTTGAAATGCCGAAAGTTAAATTTTTGAAGTTTCCGGTCCGATAGAGAGATTTTGACCCGAGGGTCGGAATGAAATTCCGGAAGTTGGAGTAGCTCTGTAGTGTTGAATGTGATGTGTGTGCAAAATTCCAGGTCATTCAGATGAGGTTTGCTAGACTTTTTGATCGAAAGCGTATTTTGAGAAAATTTGGAGTTCTTAGGCTTAAATCCTTGGTTAATTCGAGGTTTCGATGTTGTTTTAGGTGTTTTAAGGATTGGTACAAGTTTGGGTAGTGTTTTGTGACTTGATGGTGCCTTTGGTTGAGGTCCCGGGGGCCTCGAGATGAATTTGGGTGGTTGACGGAGGAAATTTTGGAGTTTAAGTTCTAGCTTTAGCTGCTGGTGCTGTCGTAACCGCACCTGCGGTTTGGGTTCCGCAGGTGCGGCTCAGCAATCGCAGGAGCAGAGTTGTGGAGAAGCAGCAGGTTCTGCAAATGCGGGTAGTTAAATGCAGAAGCAGTACCGCACCTGCGGACGGGAAATTGCAGGTGCGAAAATTGGACCTTAAGTGTAAGTCGCAGATGCGACCCCTTGTTCCACACATGCGGGACCGTAGATGTGTAAACTGTTGGGCAGATTATTTTAAAAGGGGTTCCGCAACTTTGGGGTTTATTTCACCATTTTTATCACGGTTTGGGAGCATTTGGGACGATTTGAAAGAGGGATTTCAATGGATCTTCATTGAGGTAAGGAATTTGGACCTAAAACTCGTTCCTATGCTATTATTTCACGGATTAGAGCTAGAAATCATGGAAATTAAGGGTGAAAATTTGGGGAAACTAGGGCTTAGTGTTGGAGACATTTGAGTAATGATTTGAAGGACCAATTGTGGTCCGATTTTGGTAATTTTGGTATGCATAAACTCGTGAGAGTGCAAGGTTTCTAGAAATATAAATTTTACCTGATTTCGAGACGTGGGCCAGAGGGGCGTTTTGGTTATTTTACCTAATTTTGCGTATTAGCTTAGAATTTAATTGTATAATCAGTTACCTGCAGTGTTATTTACATTATGAAATTGAATTACATAGATTTGGGCCATTTGGAGTGGAGTACTCATGGCAAGAGCGTGATTTCGGGTTGATTTTGAGCCGGTTCGAGGTAAGTGGCTTGTCTAACCTTGTGTGGGGGATCTTCCCCTTAGGACTGGTATATTTGGTAATTGAAATGCCTTGTACGTGAGATGACGAGTGCGTACTTGTGCTAATTGTTGGAAATCTAGTTTTCTTTAAGTAATTATTAGCATGTTTCCTTTCCTGTTTCAATTACTTGCACTATTAAGCATGTTGTTAGCTTAAGAAAGCATGTCTAAGTAACTTAATTGCTTTATTTGTTCAACCTGCCTTACTTGAATTCTGTGCAGCATGCTAGGCTAGAATCACTTGTTGCCTTCATATGAAATATTGTAATTTCTGTTTATTTTCCTGTTGATGTTGTGTATTTATTTTGGGACTACGGATGTGAGATTCCGGTAGCTCCCCCTTGTCTGTTTATCTTGGGACTACGGATGTGAGATTCTAGTAGCTCCCCCTTGCCTATTTATTTTAGGAATACGGATATCGGATTCCGGTAGATCCCCTCTGCATAGTTATATGGAACTACGGGAATGCACCCGGTAGATTCCCCTAGTACTGGGTATTTATATTTGGAACTACAGAACGGGATTCCGGTAGATCCCCGTGCACTATGAGTTGGACTACGGGATGGGATCCCAGGAGATCCATTGGATATGTACATACGGGACTACAGGATGGTATCTTGGGAGATCCCCGATCGTTATCATTGGTGCTCAGCTATATTTCCTTTCCGTGTTTACCTTGTTTCTGTATGGTTGTTGTTGTCCTGTACATCCTGTGTTATTTCATTGCTGTACTCATTTATACTATTTTGTTCTATACTGTTGACCTTATTATTTTATTTAACCTCAGTAGGGCCCTGACCTTCCTCGTCACTACCCAACCGAGGTTAGACTTGGCACTTACTGAGTACCGCTATGGTGTACTCATGCCTCTCCTGCGCATGTTTTTCATGTGCAGATCCAGGTATCGCTACTCAGGTCTACCATCCTTGAGGGAGGCGATTGCTCTAGAGACTTCGAGGTACATCTGCCGCGTCCGCAGACCGAGAGGTCCCTTTCTATTCTAGCTGTTAAATATTGCCCTTCTCTATTTTCTTTCTTGTTAGATATTCTGGATTTAGACTGTTAGATATTCCAAAGGCTTGTGTTTCCGTGAGTTTTCGGGTTTTGGGATAGTGTACTTGGTTTTAACAATGTTGCGTTGTATATGCCGAGTGACATTATAACTACTGTTTCCATTCAGTTATTTTGGTTTTGATTATTTCTTCCGCAAGTTTCATTTATGTTCCACATTTGTTATGTTTACCTAGTCGTAGAGACTAGGTGCCGTTACGACAATTCACAGAGAGTGAACTGGGGTCGTGACAGGGGGTGGCTCATATTTTATATATGTGGTAGAGCATTATGTGGGGCATGAACATTTGTTTTGTGAACTTATGTGGATTGGTTAACATTGTTAGTTTATTAGTAATATTTTGCAGAATTAGCATTTTCTTATTGGCTCTTTTATTTTTCTTATTTTCGTATTTGTGTTTATTTTGAATTCTATTTTTTTATATAGTAGTATTATTTAAACTCCTTGGTTTTTCTTTCTACCGCGGTTCTTTTCCAAGAAATTTATTTGTGTTGAACCGGGTGACTTTTTTCTATGATGGATGGCGTGACGATTTTCTTAAGAGATTAGTCTTGTTTAGTTTTTCTTTTTTTTTTAGAAAGCGAATATATTTTTTTTAATTAGTTTATAAGCTAGTTGTGAATAAAGTGATTATTGAGTGTAATCTTTTGTCCATAAACCAATATGTGGCGTGTTTGGTACCAACATAATTTAAACTTTGGCATATGAAGTTTTGATCTTTAAAATGAAAAATGATTGAAGTGATAATTCTTGTTGTGACTTTTAGGTTCTATTTTTGGCTTTTTGATTCATTAAATAGTCTTTTAGGCTATATGTGATTTTCTTCGGGTTCATTGATTTTAATTGGATTTTGGATTTATATGTCACTCGAGTTTGCATGTGCCATGTGTGGTAAGATTTGTTGTGAATTCTTTTGCATTACTTGTAGTCTAGAACTTGCCCGGAATGTGCTTCAAGGGTAAATCATAGACTAACTTGGTTTGAAAAATGATATTAGGCCTTCCTTGGACCGCTATTGTGCCTTAAATTTTCTATCCTTTAATATTTTCCCTAGTCAACCCATTTTGAGCCTTTAACCTTGTTCTTTGGCAACCATGTTACAAGCTTTAATCCTTTGTTCTTTATTGATATAGCTTTTGGCACCTTACCTCCCTAAGTACTTTGAAAGTGTAAACATAGGCTAAAAGCCTAAGTTTGGGGGTGAAGGTTGGAAAAGTTATAATATGGAAGTAGTTTAAAAGGTGGAAGGTAGAAAAAAATATGATAAAAAGTAAAACCTTCCTTGATTTTGAAAAGGAAGGAAGAAAAAAATAATAAGAAGAAGTTGTAAATAAAGGGAAGATTAGGTGTGGAATGAAAAGTGAAGAAAGGAAAATATTTTTGAAGGAAGTGGACTTTAATTGAAAATTTTGTAGTGCTTGGGGAGGTTTTGAGTCACTCTAACCAAAATTGTGCCCTACCTTAACCAAAAGCCTAAACTACAACCCTTTAAGTCCTAATTGATTTTGAACCAAGTTGTCTATATTAGTGGAGAAATACATGAAGGGCAAGCCTATGGCACTACTTTTGTGCATTTGAACATCTTCGAGAGAGTGAAAGTAAATTCTTTCCATTTGATATCCCATGTGTGTTTAAATTGCGATTTATAAGTTAGGATTCTCTCTTAAGTGTGAGGGCACATGAAAATTTTGAATTTTGCACTTAATCCAATCTCAAATTGGGAGGAATGAATAAAAGAAAATTGTTTGTGATAATGAGGCACATTTTGAAGCTTTAGTGTCATGACTTGGTTGTCACTTTGATTAATGTAGTGTTTGAGCACTTAAATTAAAATAAATTTTGTGAGAAGTTGGTGATTCATATGCTTTGGATTAATTGTTAGAACCAACCAAAGTCATTAGATTGTGTTTAATTTACACTTTTTTGACTTGAAATGATGCTTGGCATGCCATTGAGCTTAATTGATGATTTTAGTGAAGGATGTTCTTAGTCTTTGAATTGCTTGAGGACAATCAATAGTTTAAGTTTGGGGGTTTGATAAGTTGGTATTTTACAAACTTATCTCTTCTTAATACTTAGGCTTTTGTATGATTTTGATATGAAGTTAAGGAATTTTCTGTTTGACATATTTCAGGTATCATATGATTTGGAGAAGATGTAGAAGAAAATAAGTCCAAAAGTGCTAAAAAGGGAAAAATGGACCAATGCCAGCAATTACACTATGCGATCGCACAAGTCAACAATAGCAAACCTATGTGAACGTGTGTGAATAGGTGTGAACACAAAGAAGAAAGCCTGGTCAGCTGCTGGTCAACTAAGCTATGCGAACGCATGACACTATATGTGATCGCATAACTTGAAGAAATCATTTAACGCGAACGCATGAGAACATATGTGAATGCATAGTGTATTTTCTGGCCAGTTCTGGGCAAAAATAGCATTTTACGTTTTTAATCCCCAAATCCTTTAATACACGAGCTAGCAAATCTTTGAGACATCTTTTGTCATATTTTCAGTTCTTAGAACTAGAGAGAACAAGGTGGAAGCTAGGGTTTTGCACACACACTTGAGTTTTGAAGATTTCAAGCTTGTGGTTAAGGATTTCTTACCCATTTATGTTTATTTCTTCATTTCCTTGCTTTGTATTGATTATTTAAGTGTGTAGAATTTATTTCCAATAATTGAATCTTGTTTTATGAAAATATTCATATTTAAAGTGTGGATTAAATACCTTGTTGTGCTTATGTATTGAATGTTTTTTATCCTTTTATGAAGTGAATTATTGTTTCTTTAATTATTCTTGTTCTTGAAAAATTCCAAAGGGATTAGCTAACCCTAGGACTCGCCCATTAACTCCGAATTAATTTTGGAAAAGATAATTTTGGGTTGGGAAAGATTAATTAACAAGAACTTGAGGCGTTAACCCTCGTTTTATAAATTCTACCTAGGGATAGGATTGAACTACTTGTAGCTATTCCAGGTGTGCTTAATCTCTTAATTGCTTTAGGGATAATTCAATTAGGAAGTGTTGTTAGTCATCGGAAGAAGCTAATTAAGAATTATTATCCGTTGCTAATTAACATAAACTCGCTCATATTTGTAAAATCATGAAATACATTGGATCGTTACTTGAGTGTAATTCCCAATGCATCCATACTTGTAGCCATTGATCATTTTACTCCCTTTCTAGGTTAGTTTACATTTCCGCATTTAGGCATAAATATTTTCTCAAATCAATTCTAAGTGTTTGGTATTGCATAACAAGTGATAATTCCCTTATATTCCTAATCGCCTACATATTGTTCTCTATGGGATTCGACCCCGACTCATAGTTGGGTAAATTATATTGCATGTGACCGTGTGCATTTATTTTTTAGTAGTAGATTTGGATGTCACCAAAAATTGGCGTGGCCCATAGGTTTGGGTCGTGACACCGCCTCTCTGCCTTGACCATGAATCCTCTCGATCTGTGTAGCAATCTCTACAACCCGAGTGAGATAAATATCATCCACAGTCCTTGTGGCCATTTTCAACATGATACCATATGTAAGGCCATCTAAAATCTCCTCACCTTCTCCCTAGCAGTAGGGATCAAGACAACTACAGGGCGAGATAGGTCCACAAATCTGGTCTCATATAGGTAACAGTCATGATACACTGCTGGTGGCGCTCAGACTGGTTGTGGTAGTCCTCTCTTAGCGTAAAAGGGATGAACTTCTCCAAGAATAGCTGTGAGAACTAATCCTAAGTGAGTGAAGGTGAACCTGCTAATCTGCCTCAAACATAGTCATGGCACCACCTCTTGGCGGAACAGTGCATTTAAAACACTAGGAAGTCGACTCTATTGGACTCCACAATACCCATGTTGCGCAACACCTCATGGAAATAGTCTAAGAAATCCTAGGGTCCTCAGAAGGTGTACCACCAAAATGAATAGGAAAGAGCTTGGTGAACTTATCCAACCTCTTCAGCCCCTTAGACGACATAGCGGGTCCCTCCCTGGGTTGTGTAGCAATAATAGACTGAGCTGCTCTAACTGCTAGGACTGTTGGATTCTAATATTCGTGAGGTAAGTGACTTGTCTAACCTTGTGTGAGGGAAATTCCTTTTAGGATTTGATACTTGTTTACCGTGAAAATGGTAATAACAATTAAATTTGTTAATGGGACTCTAAAAATATGTGATCTATTTTTATGCTAGTTGTTAAGATCCTCCAGCATTTTCAAGATGGCAAGATCGCCTACTGATCCGTAGTTGCTCGATCTCTCCAGCATCTGTTCGGCCGGGGGAGTAGTTTCTAGTGCTACTGCGCTGGGAGTCTTCGGGTGGCTTTGCAACTGAGCAATAGCCAACTGTTGTGCCTGCAACATTTCAAAAATAACATGAAGGCTAACTTTCCGTTCATCCCGAGCTGGGGTTCTTTGGGCTTCATATTGGTCGTCATGCTATATACTTCTGTCGGTGTGTAAGGTTTCGTCGACCTGTTGTACGTCTTGCAAACCCGCATCTACTGGAATTGGTCCAGGTGCGTTATCGAGGTTCTGCGTTGGTGCACTAACAACTGGAACAACCACACCGTTTTCTCCGTGGTTTTCAAGGTTTTCGTTCTTGACTCTGTTTACTGAGCCAAACATTTTGACCTGAAATCGAAGATCTTGGACAAGAAAAAGTGTGAAAGATAACTTGCGTTGTGCAATGAAACCAGCAAGAAAATAATCACTATTATTTTAGCCCCACGGTGGGCACCAAACTGTTTACCATGAAAATGGTAATAACAATTAAATTTGTTAATGGGACTCTAAAAATACGTGATCTATTTTTATGCTAGTTGTTAAGGCAGTTGATTCTAGGTATGTGAAGCTTAACAATGAAATACGAACTAAAACAAGGTTATAATCATACCGAGGGGTTTACTGTCCGGGCCTCGGACTGACCGATAAGAGGCCTCGAGGTCGATGTCTGGGCTCGGGCTCGATCTATCGGGGATAATTGGGAACGGGCTAACAGTTAGGATACAATTAAAGGAGGATCTTTATGACCAATATCAAGCAATAAATGAAGATCAAGTATGAAAGCAATAAATGAAAGAGGTAGCCTCGAGCGAGTAAGTCAGAGAGAAAAGAGAGAGAGAGAGTTGTTATTGATCTTGTGTAGAATAGTTGGAGCAACAGCAGCCTTTTACAAAGTGGTGAGGATCCCCTTTATATAGGAGGGGAATCTCGTTACAGTACAAAATACATTAATTGTAAAAGCATGCAGATGGGACGGCTAGACGCGAAGCCTTGATACAGGCTCTGGGTAGGCCGGCTTTGTCAGACTTAGTCGTGTGCCTTGGGAGTTCCCCATTTGACTCCATCCTCGATCTGTATCTTCTTTAAGTCGGACCACGATGAGCTCCGAGGGAGGGAACTCGGTCATAGCTTCGCGTCCTCGGGGTCTCGAGGTGTTCTTCTGAAGTGACTCGATAGCAAGAAATTAGGCCCTATGATTTCGCCGCATACAATACTGTTGTGATAATTTGTGATATGTGAAGGCTGTGTAGACAAGGTGATGAGTGCCTACATAGGCTAAATGTTGAAATTCCGGTTTTAGCTACGTAGTTTCCTTTTCATGCCTTAATTGAGTTACTTTAGCATGTCATAGTCACCATGTTTAGCAGAATTTCACATGTTTACTTGTCTTATCTCTTATTTGTAACTTGTACTACATGTTCAGTTGAATTAATTGCCTTCTTAATTCCGTATTCATTATCTAATTGTTGAAATTGCTATCCTTGGAACATCTTGATGTTGAGTTTGGTGTTGAGTTGTAAAGGCCGTGGTTTCTAATGAGTCAAGGTGTACATTTTGAAGTGTCATTTTATTTAGTGTTATGTTTTGGTTTCGGTGTTATTGTTGAGGTGATTGTTTGGTTGTGTGCACGAGGTTTCTGTGTGTTGTTGTTATATTTTGCATAAGGTTTCTGTCTTGCTGTGGCTACTATTTGCACGAGATTTTTTCCGTGCTATTGTGATTATTGATATGCATGCGGTGGTATAAGGTCGAGGTGTTGAAATTCATACGGTGAGATAAGGTGGGCTTCATACGCGTGGCTAGTAGGGGAACTACTAGAAGTCATGTGGTGTGATAAGGTGGGCTAAAACACGGGGTGCTATTTTGGGAAAATAATTTTCAAAACTAAATATAAAGGCCCCCCGGTGATATAAGGAAATACTGTGAGTTACTTTTATTATTTCGTACTACGAGGCGGTACCTCGGGAGTGCCCTTGTTGATCTTTTCTCTTTGCTGTATTGTTTAGTTGTTGTTTTCTTAACATGTAAAATCGTTATTTTCCTTTCGTGTCATATTAGCTTCCATGATTCCATGTTGTTACTTTTCGTAAATTCTTTATTGTTTTACTTCCCTGCCATTTTCATTATATCATTATATCTTCTATCTTATTTCCATTAGGGCCTTGACCTGACCTCGCTACTACTCTACTAAGGTTAGGCTTGGCATATATTGGGTATCATTGTGGTGTACTCATACTACACTTCTGCACATGTTTTATGTAGATCTTTGTACATACTATTAACCTCAGTATTAGCACATGACTTCTTTATATTTTTGATAGGTACCTAGGGAAGTTCTATGGAGATGCCTAGAGCTGAAAGGAATTCCGCTGGCTCATATTAGGGTGATTAAGGATATGTATGATGGAGGTAAGACTCGGGTTATGATAACGGGGAGCAACTCGGAGCATTTGCCGGTGGTTATGGGGCTATAACAAGGATATGCGCTCAGCCCGTTCTTATTTGCTCTGACGATGGACGCACTGACACACCATATTTAAGGGGAGGCGCCATGGTGTATGTTATTTGTTGATGATATAGTTCTGATTAATGAGATGTGAGGCGGTGTAAATTAAAGGTTGGAGGTCTGGAGACGGACCCTTGAGTCTAAAGGTTTCAAGCTGAGCAGGACTAAGACTGAATACATGGAGTTCAAATTCAGCGGTGTGGCAGGTGAAGCGGGCATGGACGTGAGGCTTGACTCTCAAGTCATCCCCAAGAAGGGAACTTCAAGTACCCCGGGTCGATTATACATGGGGATGGGGATATTGACGAGGATGTCACGCATGGTATAGGAGTGGGGTGGATGAAATGGAGGCTAGTGTCTTGTGTCCTGTGTGACAGGAAGGTGCTATCGGAACATAAAAGAAAGTTCTATAGAGCGGTGTTTAGGCCTGCCATGTTGTATGGTGCATTGTGTTGGCCAGTCAAAAATTCTCATACCCAAAAGATAAAAGCTGGCAGAGATGAGGATGTTGAGATGGATGTATGGGCACACTAAGCTAGATAAGATTAGTAATGAAGATATTTGGGTGAAGGTGGGTGTGGCTCCCATGGAAGACAAGATGCGGAAAGCTAGGCTTAGATGGTCGGGCACATGAAGAGGAGAAGCCTGGATGCACCAGTAAGGAGGTATGAACATCTGTCCTTGACGGGTATGAGAAGAGGTAGAGAGTGGCCTAAGAAATATTGGGGAGAGGTGATCAGGCAGGACATGGTGCGTATGCAGATTTTCGAGGACATGGCCCTTGATAGAAAGTTGTAGAGGTCGAGCATTAGGGTTGTAGGTTAGGAGATAGGAGGATAGTATGATAGTGTTTTATTTTAGGGTACTAGTGGCTCCAGTTGTGTTCTTAGTAATTTATTAGGGTCGTAAGTTAGGTTGTAGTATGTTTAGTGGCCCTTTGTGTGCATATTATTCCCTTGCGTCTGTAGTACTATGCCTTTGTTACTGCTTAGTGTTATTACTTTGCTCTTTATTTTCTGGTTATTGCGTTGTTGGTGTTATCTTTCTGGATTCCTTTGCTATTACTGATACACTGTCTCTTTCTTTCTTGTGTTGAGGGTCTATCGGAAACAACCTCTTTACTCCTCCGGAGTAGGGGTAACGTCTGCGTATACACTACCCTCTCCAGACCCCACCTGTGGGATCTCACTGGGTTGTTGTTGTTATTGTAGTGATGTATTGGATTGTTCAGCATTGTATCTAGACCTTGTGAATGATATTTCACCGGGTTTTGGGAGATGTTCATGTTGAGTTCTAGTGCAGAGTTGGCCCAGACCGTCCTAAGCTACGGAGATCCAGAGTTTTCTTTGTTTGGCGGGATATTACTGGTGATTTTTTAGAGGGATTATCATTTATTGTAGCACCTATGACCAGACTGACCCAGAAAGGTACCCCATTCAGATGGACCGAGGAGTGTGAGGAGAGCTTTCAAAAGCTCAAGACTGCTTTGACTACAACCCAATATAGGTATTGCCTACAAGTTCGGGGTCTTACATTGTGTATTGTGATGCATCGCGTATTGGTCTCAGCGCGATGTTGATGTAGAATGGTAGGGTGATTGCCTACATGTCTACACAGCTGAAGGTACATGAGAAGAACTATCATGTCCATGACCTTGAGTTAGCAGCTATTGTTCATGCCTTGAAGATTTAGCGGCACTATTTGTAAGGTGTTGTCCCACCCCGAACTTGGAGAGCGCGATCGGCGCTCAGCCGAGATAACCCGGTCAAGAAAGCCTGCTAGATAGTTTCTACTCGACCTTGCTCATGAATAAAGTGGATATGTATACTATTATTTAAACATTGAGAGGATTTTGTAATCAGCACCAATCACATTACCGCTGACAAATTCATTCACGATTTTCTAAAATATTTTACACATTTATAGTCTTACAGTGAAAACAAGTGGTACAAATACAACATTTCTAGTTTTGACTTTCCCAACACCAATGTACAACCCAAAACATATCTATAGAGCCTCTACTTGATATGAGTGATATGATAGTTCCAGCAATAAGGCCTCGGCTATACTTCAAAACATTATACACATGAATCCAAATGACACAAGGCCCCAATATGAAGTGGGGCTCACCAAGTCAGCTGAGAGGAGGATGTACTGCTATCATTGATTAATGTTGCCTGCTATGGAACCAATGGCTTCCATTAAAAGATGCAGTGCCCCCAGCAAAAGGGACGAGGGTACATGTGGAATAGTACTCATATGTAAGGTAGACAGAACAACATATGGAAATACGGCAACTCAAATAAGAGGCAAATGAAGTACATCAAGAAACTATGAAACGACCCATAGTTTACATGTCAAGTCTCATTATACTTACTTCATTCTGAACTTCTTTTGGGATCAAGTGTGCCATATAAACTATGTGTGGGATACAAAATATATTGTAAATGTAACAACATGTACAAACAAAGGGAGTGGGAGTGGCACCTATTATTCGTGTTGCTTATGCGTCCCACTAGACCGTTTATAGCCCTCTCTTACTATGCACCTAAGCGTTTCACATACCGTCCATAGGAACTATCCATACTACGCACATATGCATTTCATAGACCGTCCATAGGGTTCACATATTATACTATACATCTATGCATTTCATAGCCCGTCCATAAGATTCACGTATTATATTATACATCTATGCATTTTATAGCCCATCCTTAGGACTCACATATATATTATACACATATGCGTTTCATAGCCTGTCCATTGGATTCACATAATATATTATACACATATGCATTTCATAGCCCTTCCATAGGATTCACATATTATATTATACACCTATGTGTTTCATAGCCCGTCCATAGGATTCACATATATATATTATACACCTATGTGTTTCATAGCTCGTCCATAGGATTCACCTATTATATTATACACTTATGCTTTTCATATATCGTCCATAGGATTCATTCATATTATAATGCACATGACCATATATAAGCTCACGACATGCTTAATATTACATTTAAGGCCGGAAGTTCTCGAATCATTGGAATACTTCATGTTCATGCTCATCATGGAGAAACACAACTCATTAGATTAGAACATGTATGGTAGATAAATGAGTAGATTTCAATGGCACATGGGCCAAATTCTTTTCCATAAGATTCATCATCATTTAGCATAGGACATCTCTCTTTCATCTCGTTATATACTCTCTTTCCATCTTAAGGTCATTAGCTAAGTTCATGATTCTTGGGGACTTAACATCGAAGTCATTTGCATTTATTAATGTTACACCCCATATTTTTGTACATGAAAATACGTCATAAATAAATTAATGAGAGCCAGGAAGTGATATGTCACGTCCCGCAATACTACATTACGACGATGTTGCACCCTGTAGTATTGTACATTGAATTTATCGTAAGGTAATTGACATCAGTCTAAGGAAAATATTATTCGGATATTATAAGGATTATGCTATTTCAAACAAGTAAAAAGTAAATTCGTGAAGGTGAGAGGAAAAGCAAGTCAAAGGAAACAAATTTTCAACCAAGTTTGGCATTTGGGATAAAATACAGGTCGAGCGATAATACCCGATAATTATGAACTAGTACCATGCAAGGTACCATATGACCATAGTAGTACGATGTATAAAATATATTAAAAATAAATAGAATTTTAAGTAATTTGAGATAATTTTAAAATTATGCAGGTAATTGATTAATTACCAGATAACAGGGCATTACCCAATTAACTAATAAGTAGATAAAAAATTATTAAATTAACCCTCTCCCCCCCCAACGTGGAAAAAGGCCACCAATTAGGAAAGTGACTCATATTCATTTATGAGTAGGTGGCCACTTAATTTATTAAATATAAGACACATCACCTTTACACTTTGTATAAGACAGACATTACCATTCTTGCACAAAAACGTTAGCCCACTTAAATCATTAAGTATAAGTCACTTCACTTGTTATACTTTGTATAGAAAGACAATTATCATTCTTGCAAAAGAAATTTAGCTATCTTCAACCAAAAATACTTGAACCCAAAACGTAGAAATCTTCAAAAAACGTTTTCCAACCAAAAGCCCAACGAGAATTATTGGAAGCTTAACAACATACAAGTTTTGTGATTCTAAAAGAGTACGGTGCAATCTTCAAGAATATTATACGGAGTTTCCTTACTCAAGGTATGTTAAGGTCATCCCTTCTTTCTTTTGGCATGATCCATATGATACAAACGAAACGAGCAAAATACGCAACTTTCATAAATAACTCTATTCATAGAAATACTAGGGGTGTCTATATTCTTGATTCCCTATGTGCCATATTATTCTATCATCTATTCATAGGTCTCAGAAAATTATGAAAGTTGAAAAGAGTTTACGTTATGATATTACTCAAAGGCAAAATGGTCATATGATATTCAGAAAGATTTTATTAACAAACTTTTTATGCATTGCATTCATGTACATTGACCCATGACCAGATGACATTATATTCGCATATATATGTATGTATGTATGTATGTATGTATGTATGTATGTATGTATGTATATGTATTTGGGATATGGGAAAGGTTATGACGTTATATATGCACCACCACCTGATCAGCTAGTATACGTTGATGTTTTTGCCCACAATGGCCAAGATGATATGATGGGATGCCCTCAGAAGCTGATCATGTTATGAAACATGTACCTATGCACGACATGACATTCATACGCATATACATGATACTATAATTATTTCATGGTTTACAAAGTTATCCAGACTTACAGGTGGAGTCATTTACTATATATTTCCTCCATGTTTGTGATGTACTTATTTATATGCCTTACATACTCAGTACATTATTCGTACTGACGTCCCTTTTTTTCCTGGGGACGCTGCATTTCATGCCCACAGGTCCTGATAGATAAGTCGAGAGCCCTCCAAGTAGGCTATCAGCTCAGCGGAAGATGTTGGTGCGCTTCATTTGCTTCGGAGTTGCTTGTTTGGTTAGTATGAGTTAGATATGTATTGTTGGGTATGGCGGGACTCTGTCCCGACCTTTATGAAAATTATGTATTCTTAAAGGCTTGTAGACAGATGTCATGTATGTAAAAGATTGTATGGCCTTGTCGGCCTATGTTCAGTGTTCAAGCGGTCATTTTGGTCTTAGAGGCCTATATATCTTATGTATAAGTTGGCATTACCTGTTGTATTCTACCTATTTTACGACAACCTCTCTGGCTCAGTTATTTCTGCTAGTATGACATGAAAAGATATGTTATGTTGGTACTCGGTTGAGTAAGGTACCGGGTGCCCATCACGGCCCATCGGTTTGGATCATGACAAAAGCGGTATCAGAGTAGTTCTGTCCTAGGGAGTCTACAAGTCTTGTCAAGTAGAGTCTTGTTTATGGGTGTGTCGTGCACCCCATTATAAGCAGGAGGCTACAGGGCATTTAGGATTGTCACTGTTTCTTCTTACTCTAGATCGTGTGGTAGAGCTCACTTATAAGAATTCAAATTCCATAATTCTATTTTATTCGTAATAAGACAATACCTACATCTGGAAAGAAGGTTGGAAAGAGAGATAGTTGTGGAAAAGCTGAGTTAGATGAATTGGATTTTTGTATGATGCCTACGATAAGTAAATGTGAGGTCTTTAGCAGATCATGGGTGTACTGAAAGGTGTAAGCTTCCTGATAAAAAACCTTAAGGAAAGAATGCCTATCCACCTTTATGGCGGAAGACAACGAGAGATTAAGAAGATAAATACAAGTTTCAACAAGCAAAGGAAGTAAGATGAAGAAGGGTACGAGGCGCCCAGTTAATAAAGGTTAATAGTGTTTATAATTCAGACAGAGGAACATAAGCTTTTTGTGCAATATTCAATAGTAACAGAGGCATGTACAATTGGTCACACCCATTTTAGCTATGCCCTGTAGGGGCAAACAGGTATAGTTAAGAGAAGGACGGGATATCAAGATCCGGCTGGGGTTAGGGTAACCCAAATTGGTTAATGGATCGCTTGTGTTAGTTGACATTGCCGAAGAATATTGTAAATGTGCTAACAAAATCGCCTTATGAGACACCCAAATGGTACACTCTGAAATAATACAGCTAGATATGAGTACTAAAAAATAAAAAATAAATAAAAAGCCCTGGAAGCCTTGAAAGGATAAATATTACTTTAGTGTGACTCTCGTCCCTAGTAGACAGAAGACATTGAGCAACCCAAAGAATCGATGAATGAAGCAAGGAAAGCTAAAAGTGAAAGAATGCCGTGTTGAAGTTTTCACAAAAAGAAGGATATGCAGAAATATTAGCAGAGTCATGAGAAGAGAGATAAGGAAGCATTATGAATAATGTGTGATACATGGATGACAACGGTAGAGTGTTACAGAACCTATAGTCAAATGAAGAAAGAGACGAAAGGTGATGGGCCTTAAGACAACAAAAGAATGTACGCCATAAGTTTATATCCTCATTTTGAGAAACAAGTACGTGACTCCAACACGACTACCAGAAGGGAGAGTTAATCCCCAGAGTAATAGAAATCAGTATGGGCTGGTAAACAAGATAAACCAAACATGAATTAGGGACTAAATGATTGGAAAATACTCGGCATCATGGGAATTTCATATTTTGTTCCGGCAGTAATAGAATGGACCATAGAAGAAGATTCATGATGAATTCAAAGAATGGTCATTCAGGGAGACGCTTCCCTAAAGCAAGCAATGTGAGAAAAGTTAAGCTTAAGAAACTGTATGTGCCAGTTACGCTAAGTGTCACCATCGCGAGCGAGGAATTTTGTTATCCTGGGTACAGTAGGATTGCCGTAAGGCAAGGACGGGTCATATGAAAAAAAAGCCAAAAATAAAGAGGTAACACATCTATAGGTAGATCCTCGTGGCTTCAACTCTTAGTACTCCTCTAAAGGGGGAATATGGAGTGATGTGGAACTAAGTCAGAATTAAGTGGATCTAGTAACTATGGAGCGATAAAGGAAGGATGCGATAAGAATGCGAAAGGGATGAGATTGCACTTATCCAAATGCTACAGATATGCTATGATTCCAGAACGTTATGTAAGCACGATGTCAAAAAAAAAAAGTAAGGATTTCTGCTCGGGATGTTGTTGTTAGATAAGGAGCCGGTACGTAAGGTAAGTTAAGACAAGTAAATAACGCAACAAAGATTACATAGAATATGATATGAGAATGCCAATGAGTAATTAGTAGTTGATGTAGGAAGAGCCTAGTCATGACTAGACAAGAAGTTACAGACAAATCAACAGATCATGCAAGATGAATGTAGTAAACCCAAACATGAAGAATTCAGCCTCACAGTAATGTCATTATAATACTTGAGATATATTCAAATAGGAGTCGGGGTTGTTAAAGGTACCGTTTGTGTGTTACGGGGATAAAGAAAGTGCCACTGGGAAGGCAATCAAAATATCAGTTCGGAAGCAACCCTATAAGCACAAGGGCACGGAGGTAAGCAACTACGGATAATTTTAGGTAAGGAAAGACATCAAAAGGTCTGTAATAAGCTCACAGCTTTACGAGGGTCAAGGGTTCTCCCTAAGTACTAGAAAGAAAGACTAGTTGAGGAAATAAGGAAGAAGGCTTCAACCTAAGCTGGGTAACCTAAGGAGAAAATGGTCTTATAACGGCAGTCTCACAACAACATTGTATGCACTCCAAAAGAAATGACACTTACTGTGGCTAAGGAACGGGAAGTAAGATCAGAAGTGATATTCAAGATCATATGAGTTGTATGGAATTCTAATATGCGTGGACACCAAGATAAGCTATGTATGCACGCAAGAAGGGGCAGAAAGTCCAAGAAAAGTAATCGCTTAAGTTTGAAGAAGACTGAGATGGAACAAAAAGAATTATTCGATTCATGATCAAGAGTTAGTTACGTTATGAATGCACTTAAGAGTTTGGAGTTTTATACATGCAGCATATACAGTCGTAGAAAATTCCGGTATAAGTTAAAAGAAAGAATTGAGCCCAGGTCATAGACAAAGGACTGTATCATGGATATTCCTCAGTACCTATGAAAGGATAAATATAATAACTAATAACATGAATCGTATATATTTAGGTAGCTTAAGCCTACATAAAGGCTGATCAAAAAAAGGAGGAAACTAAAGAGATACATCAACGAAGTAAATTAGGAATCTGATTATTGGACCCTAAAAATTATAAAAATCGTGATTGAGAACATTACAGAATCACTTTTACTATCAAAGGTACAAGAGAGATAATGCAGTAGGCATATTCTATAACGGCTCTACGATAAAGCCAGTTAGAGGTGTCCCAACCTCATAAGAAGTTAGTATGATGCTCTCACGAGATTGTGTAAAAAGGTGCATGTATTATAATAGAAGTTCAAGACGTGGATGTGAATTATATCGATGTGGAGGGAAGGTCATGAAAGAGATAGAAGATGTGATGTGAGGCTTTAAGGAAAGTAAGGTAAAGGTGAACAATTAACGAGATACTCAAAAGCAGAAGGTTGAGAATATTCCATACTTAGAAGGCTAGAAGAGCGGGAATTCAATATCCAGGAATGATAGCAGCGACGTCAGTAGCATATTTTCTAGCCTATGGTGTAGGTATCAAAAAGCCTGATTATGAGAGTAAATAATAGTTCGAGACAATGTGATGTCTCGCTTAATATTCCAGAACAACGTAAGGATTTTATGGTGCAAGCAAGTTGAAGGAAGGCCGCGAATAGTATAAATAGATATGTATAGGTCCAAATCTAAAGTATAGTAAAGAGACAAAGTTTTATGATAGGAGTAAGAATGAGAAAAGGCGGGTGAGATGGTGACGAGAATGGATAAGTCCTTGGGATTAAAATCCATGAAAACAAGAAAGCTAATTGTTTCTCTAAGTTATAGAAAGTTCAGTATAGCCTGAATGAACTTAAAGGAGTCTAAGACTAATAACATTCAGAAGAGATGGAATGCTCCCCTGCTAATATAATAAGGTTGTGATTACTATAGACAAAAAAAGACGTTTGGGTCTTCGATTGAGTAATGATCTAACGAATAAAAGAAAGGGATCTCATGAATTGGATAGGATTAAAATACCCACGCAAGGTGAATCACATTGGGATGTCGTGAGATACGGTTATGAAAGCAGGGTATCGCCCCGGGTGGATCAATCTAATCATTTCAAATGTTCTCCGATAAAACGTGAATCCTAGCAGCAATATTACATAAAAGGTTAAGTTATTAGGGGTGGATTATGGATCAAAATTGAGGCGAATCAACAATAGATGGATAAAAGTTATAAAGTATGAGAGGAGATTTGGTGATCATTCTTAAGATGAAGAGTAATGTGGAAGCATTAGAGGACATAGATTTATACTTATGGGATAAGCAATGAAATTAACATGGAATTTGGTAGCAGACCTCAGTAACAAGAAATCGAGGTAAGAGTTATGGTATAGTATGACCTATGTAGATGCAGTAAAGTCATATGAATGGATAACCAGGTCTATAAAATAAGATATAGCAATATTCATAAGTTCGACAAAATACCAAGCGAAGGACTTCAGGATTGGCTAAAAACTAGAGGAAAAAGGAGAGGAGAGTCACATAGGCACACTTCAAGGTCAGTATCATAGAAGTCACATGATGGAAGGTAGCAATAGTTATGAGATTGGAAGAAATTCGATCACAAGTCATGGCTTGGGAAAGAGGCTTAAAGGGAGGAATGCCCTGACCTTTGGACTTATTCACAGAAAAATTTTCTAGATGGCAAGAGGACTACTAAAGTATTCGCAAGAGCTATAGGATATGAGAACGACAAGCGCATCAGTCAGTATTCGAGGATGAATGTTCCAAATGGGGGAATGATGTTACACCCCATATTTTCGTACATGAAAACACGCCATAAATAAATTAATGAGAGCCCGGAAGTGAGATGTCATATCCCGCAGTACTACATTATGACGATGTTGCACCCTGTAGTATTGTACGCTGAATTTGTCGTAAGGTAATTGACATCAGTCCAAGGAAAAGATTATTCGGAGATTATAAGGATTATACTATTCAAACAAGTAAAAAGTAAATGCGTAAAGGTGAGAGGGGAAGCAAGTCAAAGGAAACGAATTTTTATCCAAGTTTGGCATTTGAGATAAAATACGGATTGAGCGATAATACCTGATAAGTATGAACTAGTACCATGCAAGGTACCATATGACCACAGTAGTACGATGTATAAAATATGTTTAAAATAAATAGAATTTTAAGTAATTTGAGATAATTTTTAAATTATGTGGGTAATTAATTAATTATCGGGTAACAAGAAATTACCCAATTAACTAATAAGTGGATAAATATTTTTATTAAATTAACCCCCCCCCCTAAAATGTGGAAAAAGGCCACCAATTAGGAAAGTGACTCATATTCATTTATGAGTAGGTGGCCACTTAATTCATTAAGTATAAGACACCTCACCTTTACACTTTGTATAAGAAAGACATTACCATTCTTACACAAAAATGTTAGCCCACTTAAATCATTAAGTATAAGTCACTTCACTTGTTATACTTTGTATAGCAAGACAATTATCACTCTTGCAAAAGAAAGTTAGCCATCTTCAACCAAAAATACTTGAACCTAGAACGTAGAAGTCTTCAAAATAACGTTTTCCAACCAAAAGCCTAACGAGAATTATTGGAAACTTAACAACGTACAAGTTTTGTGATTCTAAAATAGTACGGTGCAATCTTCAAGAATATTACATGGAGTTTCCCTACTCCAGGTATGTTAAGGCTATCCCTTCTTTCTTTTGGCATGATCTATACGATACAAACGAAACGAGCAAAATACGCAACTTTCATAAATGACTCTATTCATAGAAATACTAGGGGTGCCTATATTCTTGATTCCCCATGTGCCATATTATTCTATCCTATGTTCATGGGTCTCAGAAAAATATGAAAGTTGAAAAGAGTTTACTTTATGATATTACTCAAAGGCAAAATGGTCTTATGACATTCCGAAAGATTTTATTAACGTACTTTTTATGCATTGCATTCATGTACATTGACCTATGACCAGATGACGTTATGTATGCATATATATATATATATATATATATATATATATATATATATATATATGTGTGTGTGTGTGTGTGTGTGTGTGTGTGTATATTGGATAAGGGAAAAGTTATGGCGTTATATACGCACCATCACCTGATCAGCTGGTATACGTTGATGAATTTGCCCACAGTAGCCAAGATGATATGATGGGATGCCCTCAGATACTGATGATGTTATGAAACATTTACCTATGCACGACATGACATTCATACGCACATACACTATACTATAATTATTTCATAGTTTACAAAGTTATTCAGACTTACAGGTGGAGTCATTTACTATATATTTCCTCCATGTTTGTGATGTACTTATTTATAAGCCTTACATACTCAATACATTATTCATATTGACGTTCCTTTTTTCCTGGGACACTGCGTTTCATTCCCGCAGGTCCCGATAGATAGGTCAAGAGCCCTCCAAGTAGGCTATCAGCTCTGCGGAAGATGTTGGTGCGCTTCATTTGCTTCGGCGTTGCTTGTTTGGTTAGTATGAGTTAGATATGTATTGTTGGGTATGGCGGGACTCTGCCCTGGCCTTTATGAAAATTATGTATTCTTAAAGGCTTGTAGACAGATGTCATATACGTAAAAGATTGTATGGCCTTGTCAGCCTATGTTTAGCGTTCAAGCGGTCATTTTGGTCTTAGAGGCCTATATGTCTTATGTATAAGTTGGCATTACCTGTTGTATTCTACCTATTTCACGTCAGCCTCTCTGGCTTAGTTATTTATGATAGTATGATATGAAAAGATACTTTATGTTGGTATTCAGTTGAGTAAGGTACCGGGTGCCCGTCGCGGCCCATCGGTTTGGGTCGTGACAATTAAATTAGAAGAATACATACTATGATTGAATCCATTGGAATATACAATTCCTCATAATTCTCATTTTGACAAGCAGCCACATTTCATGTTCATACTATCACTTCCTTTTACTTAACATGGGTGAGCATAGAATATTAAGAGCATTTAAAAAATTTAGGAACTACATAGCCTCTACTCATGAGGATGTAGGAGCTTATAACACATTGGAAAAAGAAGTACAAATACATTAATCTCATAACCTTTCACACCATATGTCACTTCATTAGTACTTTCAACCGTTCACAACATCATTGTCTCATTGGCTCTCTTGACCATACATATGATTCTTCATTCACGGCACGATGGCTGTATCTCATATTCCACACTTTCATTTCTTTACTTTCAAGAATCATCACCATAAACATCAACATATAGAATATTCTGGAAATCATAACTCTAAATTCATTAGTAATGAAGGCTTTAAACACAATGGATTTCTTTCCAAAGAAATGTTGCAGAATGATTGGCAATTGAAGCACAAGTTAAAATCTTAAATGAGCAAACACACCATTTATTCTTTAAATACTTTTCCTTAAAAGGGCAATACACAATGTCAACTCATGATATGTAAGAACTCAAAACACATTGGAAATACCTACAAAGCACAGCATTAGTTAAAACATCCACATTTGGACATGACTTGAGTACATAAGATTTTAGGCAAATCTATTTTTAAAGTCAATTTGGAATAGTTTAATCAAGGCTCATTTCATAATCTTCCACTTATCATCTCATTTCATTGTCACCATTGGCCACAAGTATAATGTTCATTCTCGGTACGGTGGCCACACTTTACATCTCCTACTTACTTCTTTCACTTTCAAGCATCATTATATATTCTCATCCATGAGAGCATTTGAAATCAAGGCCTTAAGTATATATATATATATATATATATATATATATATATATATATATATATATATATATATATATACATATATGTGAGCAATAGGAGTCTTTGGCGCATTGAGTATATGCATCTTTCAACACAAGCTTACTTGGGATAATTGAGTTTATTAAGAACAACTCGAAACATGGGGATTAGGAACATTGGCCAACCATACTTGAAACTTACGAAAACATTATGGAATTCAATTCTAAGAGAGAAGTTTAGCCAACATACCTGAAATTCGCCCCTTAATTATACTACGATGGTCCACCATACTAAACAACTTCAATCTACAATAATGCAACACAACTGCACCAATATTAGCAAGAAATTCTAGGTTTTAAGTTATTTAGGCATTTTATCAAACACCTAGAGTGCATAGTAGTCTACTACCTCTAGTAATGGTGCTTCTTCATCCAACAATCCCTCCTTTCCACCAACAAGAGATACTACATCCTTCGTCCACTAATTGCCTTCTTAGCACCATTATAATCATCAATGAACTCACATCCACCAAATTTTACTAATTAACTTATTATAAAATCTCTACAACACCCAATTATCTAGGTTAAGCACTTATGGCTTCCAATCACCATCTCATAAGTGCTAGTACTTATTTCTTGCTCATATATTCACTAACAATCCATGCATGTAGGTTTAAGCGTGAAAGGTTACCTCTTGTAGACCAAGTCTTGAATTACAACCTTTGAGGTGTTCATGAGATTTGAAGAAATCCTATGGAATCCAATCAAAACCTTGTTTTAACTAGTGATTGAGAAGTTAAATTATCATAAAAACACACTTAAAAACTCACCTTAAGTATGTATTGGAAGCCTTGGTCGGATGGGTGATGGAGAGAAGAGCCCTAGCTCATAGAAATGATTTATACATTATCTCTCCCCGACCTTGGGGGTACTTATAGGGATCCTACATGTACGGCCATGCACCTAGGCAAGTGAACGTGCATCTGGGCGTGCATACAAGGCAGAAACTCCTCTTCTTTACGTTGTCGCGCATCTGGGCGTGCAGATGGGATAGGTCCGGTAAAATGACCATAACTTTTTGTAGGAATATCCAAGTGAAAAATGGTTTGATGCATTGTAAAATGGACTCAAAGGACTTTACTTTTATGTGTATATCACCACCTAAGTCTTTATATTTTGGGAGTTGCATTCTTTTGAAGTCGGGTCTTGTGCGAATTCATTTGAAACTTTATCTCATTGCATAGCTCCCAACTTGGCTTAGTTCTAGGGATTTCCTTAGACCCTAACAACTTCCAATGCACCTCATACACATAATATCATGATCATCTAAGTTTTTCCAGTCCTTGATCTCTTGGAAAGGCAAGACGACACTTAAGCGACTTGTGAGTGTGCTTTATGGCCTTGGACTCATCGAAAATTTGAGGGGCCTCATTTCCTTACCCTCTTAAGATCATTCATCCTCATATGAGGTTAAAAGTCCGCCATCGACATCCAATGTGACTCCAATCTTGATTCACACTCCCGGACCTCATATTTGACTAACTCCCCAAATTTCCAGAAATTTTGACAAAGTTTACCCTGCATTTGGGCCTATTCATCTGTCAGAAAATCACAAAACCACTCCTAACAACACATCTGCAACTCAACAAAGCATCACAATATATAAATAACACAAATCTCAATATTACCGGCATTACATTATCAAAAGCGGTGTCTGGACATGAACTGTACATATTTGAATCATAACACATAGAAAATACCTTTTAAACCACAACCTTAACATATATTTTAAAAGTCATCCAACATAAACCCAATTGGCGCTTTGTACAAATAAAATATTCCAGCTGATTGGTACAAACAACCCTCTTTTGTTTCTTAGGTGCCCGCACCACATAATCTAGTGGCACGGTGACATTGATAGGAACTAGGACACTTCCTCTAGCAATTGGTTTCTTTCAATCCCTCCTCGCTACCTCGAACTCATGGGTTACTCATCTGGAAAATAAGACATGACGAGGAAATTAATTTCCTATCTTGAGCTCTACCGCATGATCTAGAGTATCAAAGAAGGTTGACATTCCTTAATGTCCAAGTATCCTCCCAATTATAGATGTGGTCGACAACACATTGATAATAAGGACTCTACTAGATACGGCTCTGAGACATCCCAAGACACTTTAAAACCTTACGCTCTGATACAAAGCTTGTCACGGGGAGCGCGACCGGCACTCAACCGAGATAACCCGGTCAAGCAAGCTTTCTACATACTTTCTGCTCGACCTTGCCCATGAATTGAGTGGAGATGTATAGCATTATTTAAACATAGAGAGGATTTCATAATCAACACCAATCGCATTACCATTGATAAATCGTTCACGATCTTCCAATATATTTTACACATTCATAGTTTTCCCAACACCAATGTACAACTCACAACATGTCTACGGAGCATCTACTTGATAGCAGTGAAATGATAGTATTGGAGACAAGGCCCCGGCTATACCTCGAAATATTATACATATGAATCCAAAATACACAAGACCCCGATATGAAGTGGGGCTCACCAAGTCAGCTGAGAAGAGGATGTACTGCTATCATTGATTGATGTCATCCTGTAATGAGCCGGCCGATCATTTTGAGAGTTAGTGTCACGACCCTGGTTCTCCCTCCGTGAACCATCATGACGGCACTTAGTCTCTACGACTAGGTAAGGCTAATTTGCGGAAGAAAAACAAAAATTTGCGGAAGTAAACAATTTAAAACAAAAATAAGCAGTAACAGTGTTTAAATGTGCCGCTCAACATACACCATGTTTAACTCTCACTACCAAACATAAATCCAAGACCCAGAAACCCATGAATCACAAGCTAAAATCAATACTACATAGCTCTAACTCTGGAATGTCTAATAAGAACAGGAAGGTACAAAAGGGCTAAATACTAAAAGCATGAATAGTAAGGGGCTTCTCGGTCTGCGGACGCAGCAGATGTACCTCGAAGTCTCTAGAGTGGTCGCCTCCCTCAAGGATAGTAGACCTGATCAGCGGTACCTGGATCTGCACATGAAAAACATGCGCAGAAGAGGCGTGAGTACACCACAGCGGTACTCAGTAAGTGGCAAGCCTAACCTCGGTTGGGTAGTGACGAGGAAGGTCAGGGCCCTACTGAAGTTAAATAAAATATAAAGATCAACAGTATAGAACAGAATAGTATAAATAAGTACCGCAGTAAAATAACACAGGATGAACATAAGAGCAACAACTATACAGAACAAGGTAAACATAGGAAGGAAATACAGCTCAGCACCAATAGTAACAATCGAGGATCTCCCAGGATACCGTCTTGTAGTCCCATCTTTACATATCCAGTGAATCTCTCGGGATACCATCCCGTAGTCCATCATATATATATGTCCGAAGGATCTCCCGAGATCTTGTCCCATAGTCCAACTCATAGTGCGCGGGGATCTACCGGAATCCCGTTCCGTAGTCCCAAAATTAAATACCTAGTACTGGGGGAATCTACCGGGTGCATTCCCGTAGTTCCATATAACTATGTAGGGGGATCTACCGGGAATCTAACCCGTAGTCCCAAAGTAAATGTGCAAGGGGATCTACCGGGAATCTAACCCGTAGTCCCAAAGTAAACAGACAAGGGGGAGCTACCGGAATCCCACATCCGTAGTCCCAAAATAAATACACAACAACAGTAGGAAGATATACAGAAATAGCAAAATTTCATATTAAGGCAATAAGTGATTCTAGCCTAGCATGCTGCACAAAATTCAAGTAAGGCAGGTTGAATCAATTAAAGAAAATTAAGTCACTCAGACATATTTTCCTAAGCTAACAACAGGCTTAATAGTGCAAGAAATAGAAACAGGAAAGAAAATATACTAGTAATTACTTGAGAAAACCGGATTTCCAAAAATTAGCACAAGTACGCACTCGTCACCTCACGTACAAGGCATTTCAATTACCAAATATACCAATCCTAAGAGGAAAGTCCCCCACACAAGGTTAGACAAGCCACTTACCTCGAACCGGCTCAAAATCAACCCGACACCACGTCTTTACCACGAGTACTCGACTCCAAATGGCCCAAATCTATTCAATTAATTTGCATAATGTAAATAACACTTCAAGTAACTGATTATACAATTAAATTCTAAGCTAATACGCGAAATTGTGTAAAATGACCAAAATGCCCCTCGGACCCACATCACGGAATCGGGTAAAATTTATATATTCCGGACACCCATTCACTCACGAGTCTAACCATAAAGAATCTCTCAAATAGGATGCCAAAAACCCAATAAAAACTCAATAATTCGGCCTATGAAGTTTATCCAATTTTTCCCAAATTTTCCATCAATATTCGAAATTTAAAGGCTAGATTTAAGTTAGGAATCATGGGAATTGGTCTAAGTTAGGTAGAGATCACTTACCCAAGTTACCCAGATGTCTTCAAAAATTGCTTCTCCCGAGCTCTCAAATTCGAAAATGTGGAAATAGGCTTAAACCCTCGAATTGGGATTTCAAGAAATCTGCCCAGGTATTTTGTACATCGCGATCGCGAAAGGGGACCCGCGATCGCGAAGAGTAAAATTTGATGGCTCCTAAACTAGTCTACAAGAACTCGAGATGGGTCACATGATCGCGAAGAAGGGAAGGCGGGCTTACGCGTTCGCGGACAAGGCCATGCGAACGCGAAGGGAAAAGACCACTGAGCCACCGGCGCATGTTTCTACTATGTGAATGTGAGGGTGGGAATGCGAACGTGAAGAAGGAAGAGACAGACTTCCGCGATCGTGAGCCAGGTCATGCGATTGCAAAGATCAATTTAGACCCCCTCCGAAAATACACTACGCAAACGCGGAGGAAGGGTCGCGAACGCGATGAAAAAAACCAGATACAAGATTTTTCTGCAATTGTACAAGTTCCAAAATGACCCGTTAAGCATCTGAAACACACTCGAGGCCCCCAGGAGCTCAACCAAAACTGTCAACGAATGCTAAAACATCATTCAAACTTGTTCCAACCCTCGGAACTCTCAAAACAACATCAAAACACCTACTTTTCATCGAATTCAAGGTTAAAATTTTCAAAAACTCTAAAAACGCATTTTCGATCAAAACGTCTACCAAACCTCGTCCGAATGACCTGAAACTTTACATGCACATCCAAAATTACATAACGGAACTACTAAAACTCTCGGAATTTCATTCTGACCCTCGGATCAAAATCTCACTATCGAACCGGACACTTCCAAAATTCAACTTTTCGGCATTTCAAGCCTAAATTAGTTACGAACCTCCAAAACACAATCTGAACACGCTCCTAATCCCAAAATCACCCAACGGAGCTAACGAAACCATCGGATTTCTATTCCGAGGCCGTCTTCATACTGTTCTGACTACGGTCAATTTTCCAACACTTAAGTTCTCATTTAGGGACTAAGTGTCCCAAAACTCCCCGAAACTCAAAACCGAACATCCCGGCAAATCACATTAGCAGAAATAAACTTGGGGAAAGAAGTTAATAGGGGATCGGGGTGTTAAGTCTTAAGACGATCGGTAGGGTCATCACAGTTAGAGCCTCGATCCCCTATTAACTGCTTCCCCCGTATCTATTTCTACTATTGTGACTTGCTGGGAGGTTTCATTTTGGTTTTTGGAAGTGTTTGGGAAACTTAGTCCCTAAATGGAGGCTTAAGTTTTAGAATTTGGACTATATTCAGAACTGTGTGAAGATGACTCCGGAATGGAGTTTTGTCAATTCCATTAGCTCTGTTGGATGATTTTCGGCTTAGGGGCGTGTCCAGATTGTGTTTTGGAGGTCTGTAGCTTATTTAGGCTTGAAATGGCGAAAGTTGAATTTTTGGAGTTTTGGACCGGTAGTGGAATTTTTGATATCGGGGTCGTAATCCGATTCTGAAAGTTGGAGTAGGTCCATAGTGTTGAATATGACTTGTGTGCAAAATTTGGGGTCAATCGGACGTGGATTTGCTGGTTTCGGAATCAGTTGTAGAATTTTAAAGTTTCAAGTTCTTTAAATTAGAATTGGAGGGTAATTCGTGATTTTAGCGGTTGTTTGATGTAATTTGAGGGATCGACTAAGTTTGTATGGTATTTTAGGATTGGTTGGTATGTTTGGTTGAGGTCCTTGGGGCCTCGGGTTGATTTCGGGTGGTTAACGAATCATTTTTGGACTTTGAGAGTTGGTAGATTTTCTGGTATTTTGTTCTAGAGATTTTCTTCATCGTCTTCACGAGGGGGTTCTCGCATTCGCGAAGGCATCTAGGAGGACGGCTTGAGTTTATTCTTTGTGTTCGCGAAAAGGGCCCGCGTTCGCGAAGGTATAGTCAGTAGAAGCATCGCGAACGCGGGGAGTAGAATGCGTTCGCATAGAGAAAAGTGAGGCAGTTGGGGACCCATCCATTTGGTCTATGCATTTGCGGAGGTAAGGTCGCGAACACGATGAGAGGGAGCTAGTGCGTTTCACGTTCACGAGTGGTTGATCGCTTTCGCGTAGAAGGGATTTTTGGTCTGATGAAATTTGTACTTCGCGAATGCGAGGCTTTGACCACATTCGCGAAGAAGGGCATACCTGGGGAGAATTTAAAGTTCAAAAATGAGGGGTATGAGTTCATATCACAAAATTGGAATGAGAGCTCGGTAGAAGGCAAAATTTCAAGAGATTTTCAGAGGAAGTTATTGGGTAATGATTCCTAACTCCTTTATGGTTATATCCCACTAATCTATGCTTGCTTTTATCATTTAATTAGGGATTTGAGCTGGAAAATTTGGAAAAAGTTCTTAGGCCAAATTTTGGGATTTTGATCGAAATTTTGGTATTGGATTTGAGTAAGTTTGGTATGGTTAGACTCGTAAGTGAATGGGTATTCATTATTTGTGACTTTTACTCGATTCTGAGATGTGGGCCTGGGAAGGCTTTTTGGGCGATTTTTCAATTTCTTACCTTAGCTTTGATTTTAGTAGCTAGATTAGTTTCTTGAAGCTATATTTATGTCATGTAATTGGTTTTGGCTAGATTTGGGCCATTCGGAGTCGAATATTTGTGAAAAGAGCATTGTGACGGAAATATTTGAGCTTGGTTCTAGGTAAGTAACTTGCCTAACCTTGTGTGGGTGAACTACCCTTAGGATTTGGTACCATATGATATATGAGTGTCGTGTACGTGAGGTGACAAGTGCGTACATGGGCTATTTTTTGTAAAACTCTATTTTCATTAAATAAAATATTTGTTTTCCTTTAACTAAACTACACTAGCATTCTGTTTAGTTTAGAATAGCATGACTACATGTCTTAATTGCTTACCTGAACTTTGTGCAGCATGTTTAGTGAATTTCCTGCCTTTTTGTTTACTTGTACTTAGTCTAAATCGTAGGGTTTCCATGTTGTAGTTGTAATTCTATTGTTTGAGCTGCATATTTACTTTGGGACTACGGAACGGTTTTTCGGGAGATCCCCCTATATGGCATATTTACTTTGGGACTACGGAACGGTATTCCTGGAGATCCCCCAGCACTGCATGTTTATTTTGGCACTACGGAATGGTATTCCAGGATATCCCCCTGCACATTTACGTTTAGGACTACGGGACGGTATCCTGGGAGATCCCCTATTGTTATCTCTGTGTTCTGAGTTGTTGTTCTTCTATGTTTACATTTCTTGTTAAATTTTAGTATTTACTCTTACCGCGATACTTCATTTTGTTATATTTTATTATATATATATATATATACTACTTGACTGAGGTTAGGTTTGGCACTTACTAGGTACTGCTGTGGTGTACTCATGCCCTTTTCTGCACATATTTTTTGTGTGCAGATCCAGGTTCTTCAGCCCAGCCATATTATCAATAAGGCGAGGCGACCTTCAGAGACTTCGAGGTATATCTTCCACGTCCGCAGACCGAGGAGTCCCTCTTTATTCTCCCCTCTAGCTTTAGCTCTCATCCTCCCCCCCCCACCCCCCATGTTCATTTTTCCTTCTTTGTGTAGAGATGATGTATAGAACAGTTAAGACTTCTTAGTAGCTTGTGACTTGTGGTATTCCGAGTTTTGGGAATTGTTTGGTACATTTCAGAGGTGATAATTGTACATGTTGAATGGCATTCTGTTGCTTATGGGATATTTGTCACTGTTACTAGTTAATGTTCATGCTTTTATTTCATTTCCGCAAAGTGTTAGGCTTACCTAGTCGTAGAGACTAGGTGTCGTCACGACAACTCACGGAGGGAGAAATTGGGTCGTGACAAGTTGGTATCAGAGCTCTAGGTTCATAGGAGTCGTGAATCATAAATTGGTTTATTAGAGTCCCGCGGATCGGTACGAAGACATCTATACTTATCTTTGAGAGGTTATGGAACAGTTAGGAAAATTCTGTACTTATCTTCAGTATTTACTCTTACCGCGAGCCTTCATTCTGTTATATTTTATATATATATATATATATATACTACTAGGACCTTGACCTAATCTCGTCACTACTCAATTGAGGTTAGGCTTGGCACTTACTGGTTACCGCTGTGGTGTACTCATGCCCTTTCCTGCACATGTTTTTTTCGTGTGCAGATCCAAGTTCATCTTACTAGTTTTATCACTAGTCGCAGTCGCTGCTGCTTATTGGAGACTTCAAGGTACGTTTGCTCGCGCTCGCAGATCCTCGGAGTCCCACTCTATCCCCCCATATGTTCCTTTTTCCTTCGTTCTGTAGAGATGATGTATAGAACAGTTAAGACTTCTTAGTAGCTTGTGACTTGCGGTATTCCGGGTTTTGGGAATTTTTTGGTACATTGCAGAGGTGATAATTGTATATGCCGAGTGGCATTCTGTTGCTTAAGGGATATTTGTCACTGTTAGTAGTTAATGCTCATGCTTTTATTTCATTCCTGCAAAGTGCTAGGTTTATCTAGTCGTAGAGACTAGGTGCCCTCATGATAGCTCATAGAGAGAGAAATGGGCTCGTGACACGTCTACTATGGAACCACATGCATCCATTAAAAGATGCAACGCCCCCGGAAAAAGATAGAACAATATATGGAAATATGGTAACTCAAATAAGAGGCAATTGAAGTATATCAAGAAACTACAAAATGACCCATAGAATCACATGTCATGTCTTATTATACTTACAACATTTTGAACTTCTTTTGGGATCAAGTGTGCCATATGAACTATGTGTGGGATACAAAATATAATGTAAATGTAACAACATGTACAAACAAAGGCAAAGGGAGTGGCACCTATTGTTAATGTTGCATATGCGTCTCACTAGACCGTCCATAGCCCTCTCTTACTATGCACCTATGTGTTTCACAGACCATCCATAGGATCTATCCATTCTATGTACCTATGTGTTTCATAGACCGTCCATAGGGTTCATTCATACCATACTCCTACGCATTTCATAGACCATCCATAGGGTTCACATATTATATTATACACATATGCGTTTCATAGCCCGTCCATAGGATTCACATATATATTATTCACCCATGCATTTCATATCAGGTCCATAGGATTCACATATTATATTATACACCTATGCGTTTCATAGCCCATCCATAGGATTCACATATTATATTATACACCTATGCGTTTCATAGCCAGTCCATAGGATTCACATATTATATTGAAACCATCGGAATATACAATGCCTCATATTTCTCATTTTAACAAGCAGCCACATTTCATGTTCATACTATCACTTCCTTTTACTTGCCATGGGTGACCATAGAACATTAAGAACATTTAAAACATTTAGGAACTCCATAGCCTCTACTCATGAGGACGTTGGAGCTTATAACACATTGGAAACAGAAGTACAAATACATCCATCTCATAACCTTTCACACCATATATCACTTCATTAGTACTTTCAATTGTTCACAAAATCGTTGTCTCATTGGATCTCTTGGCCATACATATTATTCTTCATTCATGACACGATGGTCGTATCTCATATTCCACACTTTCATTTCTTTACTCTCAAGGATCATCATCATAAACATCAACAAATAGAGTATTCAGAAAATCATAACTCTAAATTCATTAGTAATGAAGGCTTTAAACACAGTATATATATACATATATGTGACCAATAGGAGTCTTAGGCACATTGAGTGTATGCATCTTTTAGCACAATGCTTACTTGGGATAATCGAGTTTGTTAAGAATAACTCGGAACACAGGTATTAGGAACATGAGCCAACCAAACTTGAAACATACAGGAACATTATGGATTTTGATTCTAAGAGAGAATTTTAGCCAACATACCTGAAGTTCACCTCTTAATAATACTATGATGGTACACCACACTAAAAAACTTCAATCTATAACAATGCAACACAATTGCACAAATATTAGCAAGAATTTCAAGGTTTTAGGTTATTTAGGCAGTGCATAGCATTCTACTACGTCTAGTAATGGTGTGTCTTCATCAAATAATCCCTCCTTTCCACCAACAAAATATACTACAACATTCTTCGTCCAGTAACTGCCTTCTCAGTACCATTATAATCATCAATGAACTCATATCCACCAAATTTTGCTAACTAACTCATTATAAAATCTCTACAACACCCGATTATCTAGGTTAAACACTTATGGATTCCCATCACCATTCCATAAGTGCTAATACTTATTTCTTGCTCATATATTCACTAGCAATCCATGCATGTAGGTTTAAGGGTGAAAGATTACCTCTTGTAGACCAAATCTTGAATGACAACTTTTGGGATGTTCTTGAGATTTTGAAGAAATCCTATGGAATACAATCAAAACATTGGTGTAACTAGTGATTGAGAAGTGAATTCATCATAAAACACACTTTAAAACTCACCTTAAGTATGTATTAGAAGCCTTGGCCGGATGGGTGGTGGAGAGAAGAGCCCTAGCTCATAGAAATGACTTAGACATTCTCTATCCCCGACCTTAGAGGTATTTATAGGTCTCCTACGTGCCCGGCCGCGTACCTAGGCAAGTGACCACGCATCTGGGCACGTGTACAAGGCAAAACCCCCTCTTTTGTGCGTTGTCGCGCATCTGGGCGCGCATATGGGATAGGCCCGATTATATGTCAATTACTTTCTATAGGAATATCCAAATTGCGAATGGTTTGATGAGTTGGAAACTAGACTCAAAGTGATTTAATTTTATAGGTATATCACCACCTAAGTCTTTATATTTTGTGAGTTGCATTCATTTGAAGTAGGGTCTTGTGTGAATTCATTTGAAACTTTAGCCCATTGCATAGCTCCCAACTTGGCTTAGTTCTAGGGATCTCCTTAGACCCTTAAACAACTTCCAATACACCTCCCACACTTAATAAAAGGATCATCTAAGTTTTTCTAGTCCTTAATCTATTTGAAAGGCAAGATGACACTTAAGTGGCTTGTTAGTGTGCTTTATGGCCTCGGACTCATCAAAAATTTGAGGGGCCTCACAGGTGTCCCTGTGAGATCTATACCGATCATTAGAGTCTGCAGCATCTGTTCGAATAGAAGGATCATAACTTGCATCAACGGAGGTAGTTAGAGCTGCTTAAGGACTATGATATCACCATTCTATATTGTCCCAGGAAGGCTAATGTGATGGTCGATGCCTTGAATTGAAGGGCGGAGAGTTTGGGAAGTTTAGCATATCTACCAGCAGCAGAGAGGCCATTAGAATTGGATGTTAAAGCCTTGGCCAACCAGTTATTTAAATTGAATGTTTCTGAGCCGAACCAAGTTTTGGCTTATGTGGTTTCTCGGTCTTCTCTTTATTCGTATTAGAGAGAGTTAGTATGATGACCCCGATCTGCTTGTCCTCAAAGACACGGTTGTGCACGATGATGCCAAGGAAGTCACTATTAGAGATGACATGCATTGCGGATGTAGATGGTTTGTATGATTTGATTCTCAAGGAGGCTCACAGTTCGTGGTACTCCATTCATCTAGGTTTCGCAAAGATGTATTAGGATATGAGGCAGCATTATTGGTGGAGAAGAATGAAAAAGGACATAGTGGAGTATGTAGCTCGGCGCCTAAATTGTCAGCAGATGAAGTATGAGCATCAGCGGCCAGGTGGATTACTTCAAAAGCTAGAGATTTCGGAGTGGAAATAGGAGCGGATCATTGTGGATTTTGTTGTTGGGCTCCCACAAACTCATAGGAAGTTCAATGCAGTTTGGGTGATTGTGGATAGGTTGACCAAGTTGGCTCATTTCATTCAAATGATATGGTGACTACTTATTCTTTTGAGCACCTGGTTCGAGTTTATATCCATGAGATTATCAAGCTTTATGGTGTGTCGGTACATATCATCTCTCCGGGGTACGCAGTTTACATCGCAGTTCTTGAAAGCCATAAAGCATGAGTTAGGTACTCAGGTTGAGTTGAGCACAACATTTTACCCTCAAACGGACGGGCAGTCCAAGCGCACTATTCAGATATTGGAGGATATGCTCTGTGTAAGTGTGATAGAGTTTGGGGGTTTTAGGGATCAATTCTTGTTGCTTGCAGAGTTTGCCTACAACAACAAGTACCAGTCAAGCATTCAGATGGCCCCATACGAGGCTTTGTATTGTAGTTTATGTCGGTCTCTGGTGGGTTGGTTTGAGCGGGGCAAGGCAAGGCTATTAGGTACAGACTTGATTCAGGATGCTTTGGAAAAGGTTAAATTGATTCAGGATTGACTTTGTACATCCCAATCCAGACAGAAAAGTTATGCGGATTGAAAGATTTGCGACGTTGCATTCATAGTTAGTGAGCAGGTCTTACTCTGAGTTTTTCCCATGAAGGGTTTTATGAGGTTCGGGAAGAAGGGCAAGTTGATCCCTAGGTATATCGCGCCTTTTGAGATTCTTGAGAGGACTGGAGAGGTGACCTAAAGACCTGCACTACCACCTAGTCTAGCTGCAGTTCATCTAGTATTCCATGTTTCTATGCTCTGGAAGTATCACGGCGATCCATCTCATGTGTTAGACTTCAGGTCAGTCTAGTTGGACAAGGATTTGTCTTATGTTGAGGAGCTGGTAGCCATCTTGGATAGGCAGGTCTGAAAGTTCAGGTCAAAGAGCATTGCTTTAGTGAAGGTTTAGTGGAAGGGTCAACCAGTTGAGGAGGTGACTTGGGAGACCGAGCGTGATAAGCATAGCCATTACCCGCATCTTATCACCACATTAGGTATGTCTCTATACTCGTTCGAGAATGAATGATTGTTTTAAGAGGGGGAAGATGTAACAGTCCGGCCGGTCGTTTTGAGAGTTAGAGCCTCGATCACCTATTATTGCCTTCTCTGTGTTATACTGTAGTTACGTGACTTGCGGGAATATTTGGTTTTGGTTTCGGGTGAGTTTCGGAGTGAAATGGGACACATAGTCCCTAAATTGGAAGTTTAATTTGTAGGGGTTGATAATAGTTTGACTTGTGTGAAGACGACTCCGAAATGGAGTTTTGATGGTTCCAATATCTCTGTATGGTGATTTTGGTATTAGGAATGTATCCGAATGTTGATTTGGAGTTCCACAGGTCGTTTCGCGTGAGTTGTCCAAAGTTGGGAAGTTGGAAGATTTTGGAAAGTTTAACCGGGAGTAGACTTTTTGATATCGGGGTCAGATTTTGATTCTGAAAGTAGGAATAAGTCCGTAATGTCAATTATGACCTGTGTGCAAAATTTGGAGTTAATCGGCTGCAGCAGGTTCACGCGCAGTTGTGTTTCACGATCGCATGGGTGCGTTCGCGATCATGTAGTTCTGGGTATTCATTATCCGCATTCGCGTTGAGTCAACCGCATTCGTGAAGGCCATTTTGGGGGCAGCCTTGTTTTCTTTTTCATGATCGCGAAGGATATTCCGCGATCGCGATGTGTAAATCACTGGGCAGTTGAGGGTTTATTTCATAATTCACAATTTGGACTTAAAGAGCTCGGGTTGAGGCAAATTTTTGAGGGATTTTCAGAGGGATTGTTGGGGTAAGATTTCTTAACTCGATTTTGATTAAATTCCACTAATCTATTAAATGATCATCATGTAATTTGGGATTTGAGGTGAAAAATTTGGGGAAAAAGTGTAGAAGTTTTTAGAGCGAATTTTTGAGTTGTGAAAGGCGAAATGAGGTCGTATTTGAATAATTCTTGTATGGTTGTACTCGATATCTAATGGGTGTTAGGTTTTGTAATTTTGGTCGGGTTCCGAAATACGAGCCTGGGTTGACTTTTTGGGGGTGAGTTTTCAATTCTTTGCAAAAATCATAATTTCATTATATAAATTAGTTTTCTATAGTTATATTTATAGTTTGAAATTATTTTGGCTAGATTCGAGTCGTTCGAAGTTGGAAAATCAAGGGAAAGCCCTTCTAATTAATTGTTTTTGCATAGTTTGAGGTAAGTGACTTGTCTAACCTTGGGGGGGGAGAAATTTCCCTTAGGATTTGGTACTGTTGTGATAATTTGTGATATGTGAAGGTTGTGCACACAAGGTGATGAGTGCGTACACGGGCTAAATATTGAAATACCGATTTTAGCTATGTAGTTTCCCTTTCATGCCTTAATTGAGTTACTTTAGCATGTTATGGTCACCATGTTTAGCCGAATTTCACATGTCTGCTTGTCTTATCTCTTATTCGTAACTTGTGCTACATGTTTAGTTGAATTACTTGCCTTCTTAATTCCATATTCATTATCTAACTGTTGAAATTGCTGTCCTTGGAATATATTGTTGCTGAGTTTTGTGTTGAGTTGTAAAGGCTATAGTTTCTATTGAGGCAAGGTGTACGTTGTGAAGTGTCATTTTATTTAGTGTTATGTTTTGGTTTCCATGTTATTGTTGAGGTGATTGTTTGGTTGTGTGTACGAGGTTTCTGCCTTGCTGTTGTTATTATTTGCACGAGGTTTTTGCCGTGCTGTGGTTACTATTTGCACGAGGTTTCTGCCGTGCTGTTGTGATTATTAATACGCATGCGGTGGTATAAGGTCAGGGTGTTGAAACGCATGCGGTGAGATAAGGTAGGCTTGATACGCATGGCTAATAGGGGAACTAATAAAAGCTATGCGGTGTAATTAGGTAGGCTAAAACGCAGGGTGTATTGAAAGAGTAAACCGTGCTCTCTCCTCTCTCCTCTCCTTGGGCATTTTTCATGGAGGATTAGAGCTGTCATGGCCGCGCCCATCTCTCCCCAGCCTTTAGCTGTGGGAGAGCCATCTCCACCCCTTAAAGAGAGCATACAAAACCATCCCAATCAAATAAAATATGATGCACGCCTATACCAATCCAAGCTAGCCGCAAATTTGAACCAAACACAACTAAAACCTATTGAACTTGTTCATGGAGTGCCAACAATTCAATTTTCAATGGATGAACGTATGGAGTTTGCAAAGGAGGAGGGACTACATCAAGCTATCGTGATGAAACAGTCTTCAAACGTTCTAGATTTACCAACAATGAGAACAATATTGCCGAAACTTTTCTGCATCAAAGGACAAGTTTTGATCGGCCAACTTGCGCCTAGACAGTTGCTCGTTAGGACTGATCAACATGAAGATTTTGTTAATTCACTTGCTAGGGCAGTCCATTATTTAATCACAATGGAAAAGAGCACCAAATTAGAGTTTTTCCATGGTCAATTGGTTTTAACGCAAACGAGGAGACGACGAAGGCAGTAGTTTGGATCTCTTTGCCAAATTTGCCGACGGAGTTGTTCGCAAAGAAAGCGTTGATGTCCATAGCTTCAGCTGTTGGCAAGCCCATAGCTATTGATAAAGCTACTCAGATCAAGTCTCACCCTAGTATTGCAAGAGTTAAGGTGATCCTCGATTTATTGGACAATTTACCTGAAAAGTTGCGACTGCAAATTGTGGATAAACAGACGGGAAAGACTGTTGAATTGTTTCAAGAATTTGTCTATGATAACTTACCAATGTATTGAAATCATTGCAAGCATCAAGGACAAGATGAAAAATCATGTCGACGTTTGAATAAACAGGAAGTAGGGAGTAGGCAACGTGATGATGAAGCTGTCATGCAAAGGGAAGAAGAAATCCTCGATAATTAACTAGCAAATACTAGAAAACGGTAAAATTATCAACTAACGAGACAAAGGATTGGAGACTAAATTAAGGAGGTCTAGAGTTATGATTTCCCCAATTGTCGGAATCCTTCTAGCTATGTTCCCTACAATTTTTCCAATGTATTCTCTACTGATCGTGAGCACTTTGGGTGCCGTAATTCTCTCTCGAGCAACTACAACAATTTACTAGACATATTCTCTCGAACTACGCTAGTTGGCTTTATCTAACCGTTCATTATGACCACGTCAAGGCTTTATTATTTCTAAACCTACCTTTAAACCCGTTGTATTGATTTCTCACATATGTTAGGAGTGACGTTGTTCAACAATCACTTAAATATGTATCCTTTCTCAAGCAACACATAATAAATAGGCACAGTCAATCGATGGCCATTCAATCAATAACAATAAACACGTAGTTGAACAAGTAGAGAAATTCAACGGCTCAATTATATAAAAACATAACAAGAATTTATCCGACAAAAGGTTCTATCAAAACCCTAGATAACAATTTAGTTATTCATAATAGTATGTAAAACTACAATACTAAAAATCATAACCAACAATGAAAAATAGGAAGAGGAAGGAAAAACTCGTTGAAAAATTCCCCGCCTTGCTCCTATTGTGTTCTTGACTCCTCAGGTCGAATCTTCGGTCTCCTTAGCCTCCTTAGGTCTAATTTTTATGTCAAAAGTGTGTCCAACTTAAAAATACCTTTTTCCATGTATATATACCAAGTAGGGTCGGGCCCATACAATTATACCTTCTCCTATGCGAAAAAGGACAATATTTCACGTCTGGACTGCCGCGGTCAAACGCGGTCAACCGCGGTATATGGCAGGTATACTGCCTCAGCCCGCCTTAGCTCCGCTGTCGCAGTTTCGACCGCACTTTTCACCCTGTTCCGTTTAGAATTTGAAAACACATAAAACATAAAAGTTGTATCTATTTGAGTTAGCTTTCTAACCATATATTGTTGATCTCAAATGGATTTCTGAGCAAAAAGTTATGTGTATTTTACTAGACAGTATGCAATATACCTACTCGAGTCTTCGTTTTGTTGCTTTATCATCCGTTGATCCCCGAATACGATCCCGGCTTAATTCCTTAGGCTTTTACTCAGACTTCAAATTTCAAAATCACTTGAATTCATTTCATAACATCTATATAGCTCGGAATCACTCCTACAAGGCATAAAACACACCGTTAGTGCAAAACACTAGCGATTAAAGCGCAAACTCAACTATAGTGCAGTAAATTAGAGTGTAATAATCGACTAAAATACGCAATTATAGACTATCATCAACACACCACACTTAAACCATTGCTCGTCCTTGAGCAATCAAACTACACTTTATATAGATACGACCTTTTTAAACAATTTTCCTAACTCATCACACCAAGAATATTTAAAATAGACTAAGCACAAAAGCATAACATCTTCACCTCAAGATTTGACTCACAAGTACCACGCATTATTCACAACTCACCTACTTACTCTAACATAGAGGTCACTGACATTACCTTTCCTTCATGAATCAAGTTCCCTCACACAACAAAAGAGAGTAGTTCCACACAATAAAATTTAAGAACACTTAGGAACTCAAGATAGAAAGAATTCACTCACTCTCAGAAATAATATTCATATGCCACAAAAGATGCAGCATAAGCTTGCCTGTGGTGTATTACTCCACTAATAAAGCTCATTCAATCTAAGATCAATTAGGACTTTTTTTTGTTATAATGTAGGCTACGGGACGGGTAGGATACATTTATATATAAGAGTGACTACACCTCCCTAAGCACTTTAATACATATACTTTAACATTCAAACACAATACTTATGTCAAACCAAAACTCCACCTTCACATCAATGTATATTATCCCATTCTTTTTTTTAAGCGGACTTACATCAAGAGCCACCACTTATCAAGGAATTTTTTTTTTCACAACAATCCAACTACTTTTTTTTTAATTCAAGTGGATCTTACTTTTTCAAAACAGTGCACCTTTCTCCTTATTTAATTTGTTCCACTCAAAAGCCAAACCAACTACCCCATACTTTAACCTTTACAAAGTTCATTAACAATTCAAGTGCTCATGAGAGGTTACAATGGTTTAAATAGATGGTTAATTCGAACAAATGGGTAAGGCTTGTAATGTGGTTGCTAAAGAAACAAGATTACAGGCTCAAAGGGGTTAACTACGATACATAAAAATTAGGTGGATAAAGTATACATATCTGGCTCAACAAAGAAACGCCTATATCACTTCCAAGACTGAACAAAACTACTATTTCGCTTTGCAAACACACGGGGCAAGTTCTAGGCATCAAATGCAATGCACAGAATATAACAAATCCTTACACACACATGGCACATAACTCACTCAGGATTGGTTTCATCAAGACGCTCTAGTCAAAGCAGTTAAGAAAGGTTAAGATCATACAATTTAAGGTACTTATACAAGAGTCAAAAACTGAGCTTAAGCGTCACAACCAAAGTACTCACTATTCTCAAGGCATAACAAAGTCAAGAGATATTGCTTCATTTCAAAACACAACACAATGGTCCTATTCCTAAAAAACTAACTACACCCGGTTCAAATAAAACCCTTGGAAAAGAACCGTGGTTTAAAGAAAAACCAAAGAGTAATTGCTACACTACCTAACAAAAGAAAATCTTTTTGTTTTTTTTCTTTAGACTTAAATCCCTTAAGAAAATTGTCTAATAGATCCATCGTCAGAAAAAGTCCAGTCCCCTTTTTTCGTTTTTTCTAAAAAAAATTATTCAATTAAACTAACACAACTAAAATAGCATAGAAAGTCATCCAGACAATCTCCTCACCCCACACTTAAAATTGTGCATTGTCCCCAATGCACACCATACTAATAAGAGGGTAAAAGAAACTCCCTGATAGGCCAAGGGCCGAAGCACTAGCAGCTCATGTGGTACTCAGATTTCTCCCAAGTTTGGTCCTTCGTGCGGGTACCTCACACTTAGTTCCAACCATTTGGTTTGTTGTTGCATCCTTCCAATACCTTTGCTTTCCATGCTCCTAGAAAATAAAAAATTGACACTACAAAAATAATACAATTAAAAAAAAATTAAAAGAAAGCAATAAAGTTGGGTTGCCTCCCAACAAGCGCTTGATTTAACGTCGCGGCACAACGCAAATCACTTTTTGCCTCCACCTCGAGCTTATGAATTGAACCCCCAATTTAGCATCAAGTTTTCAGCTATGTTCCAGGGGTGGAGGAACAAATCTAATTGGTCCAAGTAACTATTGTACTATTCTACACTTCTTGGCTTTTAGATGAGGTATGTAGTCCTGACTTTCTGGCAAGAAGAATTCCAGACTGTAGGCACCTTGTTTCTCATTCCTTGACTCCTCAATCGGCTCGGATGACTCTCTTTCCATATCATCATCCAAGCCCAATGTGGAAAAATATTTGGAGTGAGGACCAATGCGCTCAAATACATGAACTTTAGGACTTTCAACATCCTCAACATCAATAATACTAGAATCAACAAAATTTGTATCCTCAAAGTCCTTGGCTGACTCAAAGTCCTCAACATTGACATCCTCAAATTGTAGTTGGCTAGGTTGTTGATGTTTTACTCTAGCCTCCCCAATTAACACCTCAAATTCATGCTCTTCTTGGCTACTATCCCAATATTGGCTTGTTGAGCATTAACAGCTCCAACCACTTGACTCAATTGAGCCTCCAAGTTGCGAATAGTTGCCTCTTGCCTCTCTATCTGCAGTTGTTTCTCATTATTTTGTTCCAGAAGGCACTTTAACATATCCTTGATCTCCTTCAGGTCTGCATCCCTGGGCTCTTTGTTCCTGCTAACTTCACAAGAAAAAGTAGAACCATCATAATAAAGGGTTGGGGGAAGATAAGAAATATAAGCACAACCATAAAAGTGACCATTTTTACCACCACACACAACACACACATTCCACAAATAAGATTAAGTTGGTGCACATAACTCGCTCTTAGGAACGTTTTGAAAATTTTTCCATGGACGGTTTCCTTCACAATATGTATGGAGATTAATAGTAGAATTATCTACACCTAAATTCCCATAATTCCAAGATGTCATGTTTCTCAAATCAATAGCTATAAAAAAATAAAAAATACAAAAAAAAAAAAAGTTCAAACTCGAAACCTAGCAATATATACAGTTACAACTATACCATTAGTTCTCCAGCAACGGCGCCAAAATTTGATTACGCCCAACTCTAGTCCTAAAAAGGATAAGCGGTCGCTGCAAATATAATCCATTCTAAAAGTCCGGAGTCGAATCCTACAGAGAACTAAGGCTTAGCTATATCTGTTTAATATCACTAAAAAGACAAGTTTGAACAATTTTCTAAATTATAAAGATTGGTATTTATATTTCTAACTAATTAACTAGCAAATACTAGAAAACGGTAAAATTATCAACTAACGAGACAAAGGATTGGAGACTAAATTAAGGAGGTCTAGAGTTATGATTTTCCCAATTGTCGGAATCCTTCTAGCTATGTTCCCTACAATTTTTCCAATGTATTCTCTATTGATCGTGAGCACTTTAGGTGTCGTAATTCTCTCTCGAGCAACTACAATAATTTACTAGACATATTCTCTCGAACTAGGCTAGTTGGCTTTATCTAACCGTTCATTATGACCACGTTAAGGCTTTGTTATTTCTAAACCTACCTTTAAACCCGTTGTATTGATTTCTCACATACGTTAGGAGTGACGTTGTTCAACAATCACCTAAATATGTATCCTTTCTCAAGCAACACATAATAAATAGGCACAGTCAATCGATGGCCATTCAATCAACAACAATAAACACGCAGTTGAACAAGTAGAGAAATTCAACGGCTCAATTATATAAAAACATAACAATAATTTATCATACAAAAGGTTCTATCAAAACCCTAGATAACAATTTAGTTATTCATAATAGTATGTAAAACTACAATACTAAAAATCATAACCAACAATGAAAAATAGGAAGAGGAAGGAAAAACTCGTTGAAGAATGCCTCACCTTGCTCTTATTGTGTTCTTGACTCCTTAGGTCGAATCCTCGGTCTCCTTAGCCTCCTTAGGTCTAGTTTTTATGTCAAAAGTGTGTCCAACTTAAAAATACCGTTTTTCATGTATATATACCAAGTAGGGTCGGGCCCAAACAATTACACCTTTTCCTACGCGAAAAAAGACAATATTTCACGTCTGGACTGCCGCGGCCGCGGTCAACCGCGGTATATGGCAGGTATACTGCCTCAGCCCGCCTCAGCTCCGCGGTCGCAGTTTCGTCCGCGCTTTTCACCCTGTTCCCTTTGGAATTTGAAAAAATGTAAAACATGAAAGTTGTATCCCTTTGAGTTATCTTTCCAACTATATATTGCGGAGCCCAAATAGAGTTCTGAGTAAAAAGTTATGTGTATTTTACTAGACAATACGCAATATGCCTGCTCGAGTCTTCGTTTTGTTGCTTTATCATCCGTTGATCCCCGAATACGATCCCGGCTTAATTCCTTGGGCTTTTACTCAGACTTCAAAGCTTCAAATCACTTGAATTCATTTCATAACATCTATATAGCTCGGAATCACTCCTACAAGGCATAAAACACACCGTTAGTGCATAACACTAGCGATTAAAGCGCAAACTCAACTAAAGTGCAGTAAATTAGAGTGTAATAATCGACTAAAATACGCAATTATAGCCTATCATCAGTACTCAAGCTGCTAGTGTTTTGAATGCACTTGGAAAATCTGGTGAGCAGGGAATTGGCACTACTGCTGCTCATAATAGGATTGATGCAATGGAGAAACCAGTAGTTGCTGTGCATAAAAGACAAGAACTGGAAGGGGTTCAAGCAGTGCATAATTCAAAATCTGAAGAATGGGCTGTGGTTAATCGAGCAAAGCAGTCAACAAGGAAGGTCAATACTCCAGTGAATAATAATCAGAGTAATGCATCAAAGAACGTTAGAGTTTCCAACTCTTTTGATGCTCTGATGAATGAGCCTATTTTGAATGATGAGGGGACGACTGTACAGCAAGGTAATCGAGATGCAGCATCAAAAAATAATCCTCCAGGCAGTGCAAAACAACAGCATCTCTCGAAGAATACAAGTGGACAAGTAGGTGTAATAAAGGATATGGTTCCTGTTGGTGAACAACAGGCAGTAGCTATTGATGAATCTACTGCAACTACACCAACGTTCCATTTTTCCAATCCTGAACTAGCTAAAATGGTAATGGATGCTCAGGCAGCTATGTTGATGAACACAACTCCAAAGGCTACGGCACCTTTAGTCGCACTGAACACTTCAGTCTTTGAGGTCCCTTCTCAATCGATGGAATTTCTTGGTGAGCACACGGAGGACTCTGGACAGCAGCTGCTGTCAACAGGCAACAATCAACAACCAAACACAGCTATGGTCTCAATCTCTCAAGCATCCACAAACGAGTTAAGTGGCTCTAAGGATCAACAAGGTGCGACAAGTGCAATTGTTGTTAAACGCAAGACTTGGGCTGAGCGAGTTGAAGAGGAGGAAGAAGATTATGCAGATAGCATCGAAGAAGATAGTCACAATGAGGCAGCTCAATTTTCAGCAACTCCTCCATCAAAGGACGAGGCAGCAAAGGTGCAAGGCGAGCAGGTTCCTAATTCCACTGATAGCGGGCCAAAGAGGAGAGGATTAAGTCCAAATGCTCCTACTTTTGTACCATCCAAGCAGCAGCAATTTGTAGCAGCTTTGGAGGGTGTTAGTTCGACAATACAAGCTGACAAAGAGGTTGCAAAATCTGGGCAGCAGCGTGCACTAAGCGCAACAGTTTTGTCATCTATGCACAACGTTGATGCTACTGGAAGTTCAAGTGCAATGGCTGCAAAATACAATTTGACACCTACCAATACCCTCCATGCTCTTGTTTCTCATGATATAGATACAAGCAGTCTACTACAACAGCAATATCACAATGCAAGCACTTCAGGCGCGATTTCAAACATGGCTTTGATTTCAGATCAAGACCGGGCACTATTGGATACTTTGGACAGTCCAAAACCTCATAGATGTGCATACTCAACTGGCTCAAAAACGACTTCAACAAAAGATGAAAGTTTCCGGGGCAAAGAGACATGAACCATGTAGTGCAAAGAGAATAAAGAGGCATGAACCATTATGGATGGTTATACAAGAAGAAGCTACTCAAAAACTAGAGGCCAACTTATGTGTTGCTATATCCGATGAAGCTAAAGAAGATGAATTGATTGAATCTTATCCGGAAGAGGCGGCTACAAGTGGAGATTTCTCTCCTAAGCATAGTAAAAAAAAAGGAGGTGAATCAAGGAATAACACTCAGACAACTCCCAATGAGAGCTGCAAAGCAAAAAGGCGTTGCCCCCTCCACATCTACGAGGTCCAATAGAACGGAGAAGAAATGAAGAATTTTGAAGATATTTTGAAGATAGTTAAAGAGGATTTTAAGGAACTTCAAATTGAAGAACTCACAGGTTTGATAAATGAGGGGCAAGACACTAATTACTACATTTTTTTAGTATATCATTTTCAAAGCATCATCACATGTAATAGCGGCATAGAGTGTGTTATAAACTCTATGATGATCATAGAGTACTTAATACTTGCAAGTTCCTATGTTTTACATGTCTGCTAGAAGATGAGGTTTTCCATGCCTCTATAGGAATAGTAAGGTAAGGTCCATGCCCCCTTACATGTACTCTTCCTTTGTGGTTTTGTTGTTTTATTATCAATAAAAAACTACTGGGCACACCTAGTAGTATAATTTAAAAAAAACGCGGGGTGTTATTTCGAGAAAATAATTTTTAAACAAAATGTAAAGGCCCCCGCGGTGATATAAGGAAAGACTGTGAGTTACTTTTATGATTTGGGACTACAAGGTGGTACCTCGAGAGTGCCCCTGTTGATCTTCTCTATTTGTTGTATTGTTTGATTGTTGTTTCCTTAACATGTAAAATCCTTGTTTTCTTTCGTGTCATATTAGCTTCCTTGATTCCGTATTGTTACTTTTCGTAAATTTTTTATTGTTTTACTTCCCTGTCATTTTTATTATATCATTATATCTTCTGTTTTATTTCCTATTATTTCTAGTAGGGCCTTGCCTCGTCACCACTCTATCGAGGTTAGGCTTGGTACTTACTGGGTATCGTTGTGATGTACTCATGATACACTTCTGCACATATTTTGTGCAGATCCAGGTACATCCTATCAGCCTCGGTATTAGTGCATCGTGTGGCTTGCTTTTGGAGATTTTAAGGTACACCTGCCCGCCTCCGCAGGCCTGGAAGTCCCCTTCTTTCCTGTTCTTCCTTGTTTCTTTACATTTTTTTATAGACAATGATGTATAGTATTATTTAGCATTGTATCTAGAGCTTGTGACTAATATTTCACTGAGTTTTGGGAGATGTTCTTATTGAGTTGCAAACTTTATATTATATAGTTGCTGATGTTTTGAGCTTTTAAATTATTATTTCAGTGATTCCGCATGTTTGTTAGGCTTACCTAGTCTTAGAGACTAGGTGTCGTCACGACATCCTATGGAGGGGAAATTGGGGTCGTGATGTGACCATGGTCAACTGTAGCTTTATTTTAAGTCAAAAATCATATTTTCTTCAAAATTTTACGTAAAAACTTTTCGGAAAATGACATGGATTACGCACGCAAATCAAGAAATAGCAAATAAAGCTTTGGGAATCTTGGAACACTGAAAATAAGGCTAGTACTCAAAACTGACCTATCGGGTCGTCACACTTATCTGATACATATAATTTAAATTACAATTACATATAATTTAAATTATTATTCATAATTACACATTTATGTGATACATATTATCGTCACACTTATATATATATATGGATTACAACTATATTGATTGTAGTTCGTGTACGCGAGGTGACGAGTGCATGCTCGGACTTATTTGTGGAAAATTGGTCTTTTAGGGTTCTCAGGTCTTTATATTCACTTTGTATGAATATGTTCTTCACATGACTGAGTTTACTAGTTTCACCTCTACATGCTTAATTGGAATTAATTGCTTCATGATTCACTCTTATTGCCTAATTGACTCTTACTTGATTTAATTGAAGAATTTCGCCTCTCCTATTGTCATGCTATCTTTTCGTAGCTGCTTGTCTTATTGAGAATTTATCATTTATCCCTCCTGAAATCGTTTAGTCTTAAGTGAAGCTAAGATCATCTTTCCTTAATTGAATTGTCGAATATCCTCGTAATTGTGCAACCGTAAAAGGAGTTAGATAACCTATATCTTTGTTGACTTGCCTTTATTTGGGACTACTTGACTCGTATTGATTTCCTTGTTATTGACTTGTATATTGTGGGATAGTTGCTATATGTTAGATTTCCCTTTTGCTGAACTGTTCCCTTTATGCCAGTATTCTTTTCTATAGTTATTCCTTGTGAGCCAGTCCTACAGTTTCTCCGTGATTTACAGTTCTTGAGTTGACTTGCTTGCCGTACTTTGTATTATTGTCATTGTTGTTGTTGTGTATTTACTTTGGGACTATGGATCGGTATTCGGGGAGATCCCCCTGCACCTTTATATTGGGATTACGGGATGATATTCTGGGAGATCTTCCATGTACTGGATATTTACTTTGGGACTACGGATCGGTATTCCGAGAGATCCTCTGCATATTTACGATTTGGACTATGAGACGATATCCCGGGAGATCCTCTGCTTATTTATGATTTGGACTATGGGACGATATCCCGGGAGATCTTCTGCATATTTACAATTTGGACTACAGGACGATATCCCGGAAGATCCTCTGCACATTTACGTTTGGGACTATGGGACGATATCCTGGGAGATCCCCTATTAAAATCATTGTGTTCTGAGTTGTTATTTTCATTGATCATATTCTTGTGTAAACATTATATGGGTTGTCTGTTCTATTCCTTATACTTACTAGCTGGTATGAACTATGTTAGGACACTTGCACAAGCATACACGTGGCTAAGAACCCTTATCGGATAGAAGGTTCCTTGAGATTTTTGAGAATAGACGCACACCCTTGTTGTTTGCCTTCCATGTGAGAATGACTCCTTTGGGCACGTGAGTTGTCAGTATGATTAGGAGGTGTGATGAGGGCACAGGATGCCAAGTGTTAGGGTTCAGGTATTGAGACCCTTACTGTATGATTATTAGATGAGGTGACACAGGGTGACTTATATTCGAAGATTATCTATTTGAAAAGATTATATTCGAAGGTACTTATTTTTAATTAACTATTTTGAAATGTCACAAGGTGACTTATATTCGATGAATATTTGTTTGAAAAGATTATATTCGAAAAGCATTTATTTTGAAAGAACTCTTTTGAAAAGAACATTTGTTTGAAGGAAATATATTTTGAAACATTTTTATCACTTGAAAGGTTTGATTATTGGATTGATGCTTGCTGGTTAAGACTTAAGGTGAAAACTATCGGAGTTGTTGAGTTATGACTTGTCTTTACTGTATTTGTGATTTCGAATTTGGGTTGTATCCTCACTTATCTTTCCGTGTTTTCCTTATGGTGTTCCGCTGAGTACTTGTTGTTTTCTTTCCTTATTGCAATTACTGTATTGTTAGTCGTGTCGCGTAGTCTCTATAAATATATCATGTTCTGTTTATTAGACCAGTAGATGTCTTGACTGTTCATCGTCACTACTCCACCGAGGTTAGTCTTGATACTTATTGGACACCGCTATGGTGTGCTCATACTACACTTCTGCACTTTTTTTTATGCAGATCCAGGTATTGTTCGCAGATTCTTGCCGGGGAGACTCAAGGTAGCCTTGCTGCTGCGTTCACAGGCTTCGGAGTCACCTTCCTATTTTATATTCACATTGTTGTACTTATTTCCATACGATTGTGTTTAGAAGTTGTAGCGAAACTCTATAGAGCTTATGACTTGTACTACCGGGTTTTGAGAATTATAAAATTTTGTAGGGGTTTCTGCTTCAAGACTGTTAAATTTCACTTATTATTGAGATATTTCAGTATGAGTTAGGATTACTTAGTCCCCAAGACTAGGTGCCATCACGAAACCTAACTGAGAGGAAATTGGGTCGTGACACATGTGTATAAGAGTTGTGATTTTTGACTTATGATTTGTAGTTATGAGGTGTGGTACCTCGAGATAATTCTTGTTGTAAATTCAGTGTTGGAACGACTTGATTACCTAAGTTGTTATTGTTTTCCTTTATTTATTTCATTTGTATTTTAATTGTGTTTTGATTATTTTGTTGTTTATCACATGTTTACTCTTATTGCTATTTATTGCCTTTACCTTATGTTGTTAGCTTTATATTAATATTCTACATAGATTTTCATGTCTAGTGAGTGCCTTAACTTGTACCTCGCCACTACTCCATCGAGGTTAGTCTTGATACTTACTGGGTACCGTTGTGGTGTACTCATACTATCTTTATGCATACTTTTGTGCAGATTCAAGTACTTTAGATTATGTTGGTTATGAGAGTAGTGTATGTGCGGTTGGAAGACTTCAAGGTATACCTGATATTCCGTTCACAGGCCTCGGAGTCACCCTCTTACTTAGGTTATGCTATTGTTTAATTGTAATCCAAAATAGTATTGTATTTTGGAATATCTTGTGTACTCTTTGTAGAGCTTAAGACTCTATACTACCGGGTTTGGAGATTATAAAAGTTGTATTATGGTATTGGCTATGTTTTGGGTCATTTTTCTCAATTTTATTTAATATTAAGTTGTTATACCCATATTTGGTATTGTTGTGCGATAGGCTTGCCTAGTCGTAGAGACTAGGTGCCATCACGATCTTTAGCTGGGATTTAGGGTCGTGACAAATTAATAAATAATGTAATAACTACAAGCAAAGAACAAAGAGAATTTTTTTGGTGAAATGTATAAGTATAAGACTTATTCGAATTTGAGGTAAAACATAAAGTGGTAGTAAGAATTTTATTAAAATAATATGATTTAATGTGCTCAAACAAGACATCACAACGGGATATGTTTAGTATTCTTTAACATTGACCATGGAATAAAATGCAAGTACTAAAATTACGGGGTTGGATTTTCACATATATAAAAAAAATATGTTATCCGCTACGAGATATGAGAAACAGTTTCATATCCTGCTTCTTAATTGATATTTACGAGATATCTGTAATTTTTATCTGGAAGGTTTAAATTTTAAGGTAATTTGTATATAATCCAAATCATAATTTGATATTTGTATTTGTACGGGTACTAATATTAGTTAACTCAAAAAAGGAAAAGTAAAATGATAAAAATAGATATTCTGATTAATTTGCTAAGTTAATTTGGAAAGAGGAAGCTATGCAATACTAACTCGGACAATAATGGTTTGGCTATAGTGTTTGTAGATAAGTGGAAGATGACAGTTGTAAAAATTCCACGAGGGGGAAGACAAAAACTTGTACAGAATTGAACAGTCTGAGAATATTTGCATCCTTTAACTAAAGTAAAACATGCAACCAAGCGTAATGAGGGAAAAAGCAGGCTAAAGAAGGATTCATCCAAATAGCGGCTCATCTAATATTTTAAATTAAAAATAGCCGGCATATATATATATACCTTTCGAAAAAATTAATTATCCTTAAAAAAATTTAAAACAAAAAAAAAAGGAAAGAAACTAACGCCTAACATATAAGGCACGCTTTGAACCATTATGAAGCCTATAAGGAAAAAGAAAAAAAGAAAAAAAAAAGGCAATGGTTCATTAATGTACTCAACAAATTACCTTCTATTTTAATATGTGTATCAAGAAGCAGGGCCTGTGATGCTCTTGGATTTTCTCCAAATTCTCACGACGATAAAGAAGTGCAAGAAGAGGAGAGAGAGACAACACAAGAGTAAGAGCCTGAATCTAAAGGCCTGCAAAATATTCTTCACATTGCTCTCTGCATAGGATTGTAGGAGTATAAAATGATAATAGGAGTTCCACTAGAGTTTCATGAATTCTTGCAAGGTACATATTCTAATTCTAACGTAGTTTGTTAACAAACCATTTCAACTTTTACTGCAAGTCGATCTCCTCGTCGCTCAATTTCTCTCATCTCTAATGTGGTTATCTGAAATATTAATTTGGCAAAATTACATATATTCAACTGTTCACTAAATGATGTGACAGAGCGAAAACATGAATGTTGTGACAGAGGAATGTCTTCAAACGTGTCAAGTGACATGATTTTTCGGGCCCAAATGATGTTCTTTATGGCCGTTGCTTGGAGTGATCGGAGCAGTTTGACGAAGATAAATACTGATTTCTCGTTAGAACTTATAATTTGTTTTTATATTAGTATTTACCATTTGTTATTTATGAAATTTATTTTGTACAAGTGTTATGGTAGATATTTATTATGTTACGATTTTGAAATATATTAATTTGCAGGTATGTGATGACTAAAAATAACACATGGTTATAAATTAATTTCGTTTTTCCTTCTGCCAAATAAAATTAATTAATTAATATGTAATTTGTAAGCATGCATAAAATATTATGGATAATTATTTTCAAGGTTGAAAGATATAAATAAAGCTTAAATTAATATTTAGAAATATTTTTGTGATCATGAGAAAATTAAAGTTTACATAAATATTGTTTAACAGTTAGTGACATGTTATCATAAATTTGATGTCTCTTGAGATAAGCGTAACATATTAATATTTTATGTATTATGCTCGACAACAAAAAATATGAACAATTTAAAATTTGTGCTCCACATTGGTCATTTAAAGCTCTTGAATTTTAGTCTTATTTATTTAAAGAAGTCTCATTTAGTTAAATGGAATGAAAAGAGAAATCACCTTACTATGTTAAACTAATGTGAAGAAAGGACCATGGTAACAAGAGGAAGGTATAAAGCTCTAAAATTTATTGAAGAAGAAGAAATTGAATACTTTTGAATAGTACATAGAATATACGGAACTTTCCCCTTAATTTTATCTTACTTGATTACCTAATTTTTAATAGGTAGATAAAAGATTAATTATTATGCAATTCGTTTTTTTACATATCCATCAATGATATTATTTGGATTCTAACACTTAATGATGTATGGGTAAGGTCTGCGTACAGACTACCCTCCTTAGACCCCATCTATTGTGATCGAACTAGGTTTGTTGTTATTGTTGTTGTTAACACTTAATGATGTATAAATAAAATATTACTTGTAGATATATATGATGAAATTGAAAGTTTTTGCATGACATATTCGTTAAAACAGGAATAGTATTCCTGAGGCTTAAAATATTGCAGAAAAAATAAATCAACCTTGATAATACAATTGATATTAGTATGGAGGAAGGATATGAAAATATCACAAATGACTAGAAGAACATAAATAGAGTTGGTTAAAGAATATGTTTGTTTGACTTTAATTTATTTATAAAGATCTTAAGATTACACGAGAATGCTAACTTTTTGGTACAATTAAATTATAATTAAAATAAATTAAATTAAATATTTTCAAATATATATGCATTGAGTAATTTTTACTATATATATTCTAAAAATGATATGGAATTCACGTGCAACGCACGTGTAGAGAGCTCGTGTGTGTGTGTGTGTCTATATATATATATATATATATATATATATATATATATATATATATGTATAATTTATGTACACCAAATAGAAAAAGTGTATGTATATATATATATACACTTTTTATATATATGGAATTCATTTGCAACGCACGTGTAAAGAGCTCGTGTATATATATATATTGTGTGTATAATTTATGTACACCAAATAGAAAAAGTAAACAGTGAATCTGACCAACTATTTGTGCAACAATTCCAAAGCTAAATAGAAAAGACGTTGACAATCCCGCTATCAACACGATTGAAAAGTTGAATTGTGTTCTGTTACTGTCATCTAAGTCACCAGTATCCTCGTCATTTTACAGTCTTGTTCTGGTTAATGTTATTCTTGCTCGGCAAAAAATGTGTGCCCGTGTGTTTGCACTGACTGTATTTTAAGTATGAGATTGTCAATTTCCTAATATTTTGGGGTCCAATGACAAATGATCTCCTACTGAGTCTTAACTGTCGACAATATCCCTTGAACTTTGCAACCCCACCCCCCCCCCCCCCAAAAAAAAAAATGAGGATGAGACTAGAGAGTTTCCAACTCTGTCGAGTGCTATTCCAGGGAACTGATCAACCCAATTCATACGATCTGGAAAGCTGAGACATGCGAAGAAAGGAAAATGCAGCTGTGATCAGACCATATTCTCAAAATTCAAGACACAGGAGTAAAGGGAAGAAGAAATAAACCGTAAGACCAATGCAAATTACAGATAACAGGGCATCTGCCAGGATATTTTTCAATTATTTTTATAATTAGCCCCTGCCCGAAAATAACTAGGAAGCACGAACGATCATTGAGAGTTTCTGTGAATACGAGATAAGCAGTAATCAAAACTTTCTAATGCATTTTAATTAATTTGACGAAAAAGTAAAAAACGTGAATAAGTGTGGCATTTGAAATGTTGGTTGCTATTGGACAACGCCTACCAATTTTTCCCACAGTGGTACCAGCCTACGCCAAGAGAGCTTGAAAATAACAAAAGATGACCAAACCTACTGCCTGCACATTGCTCTCCTACTTAGCTGCAAGGCTTGAGAATGAAACAACTAGCCACCTTGATCATAAGAAGGGTCGTCCTAGACCCAGATTCAAGAATGATTGAACCAGGGGCCAATAGAACCATTTACATGGCCATTGCTGTGGATCCCAACACCATTCGGAACAAGAGGTGGGGGCATTCCAACAGCTATTGGAGGAGGAGGAGCAGGAAACAACGCATGAGTAGGCGGAAGGTTATGGGGGATTACTATAGGACTAACAGCTGGACTTCCATTACGCTGTTGGATGGCATGGATCTGTCTGAGTCCTTCTTCATGAATACGTGATAATGTATCCAACTCATTCATTGACAAAGCTTCCAAGCCAGCTCCATACAGTGGGGCATGCCGAGACATTTCTTCCTGAAGTGATGATTCAAGCTGACGGATGTATTGCTGAAAATGAAGCAACAAAAGAATCAACTTTGATACCTAATGCCCATCAGAGTAAGTTTCACACAAATACAAAGCAACATGCACCAAATTGAGCCAAATTTGTACAGTAACAAAGATCACATATGATGTGGAAGAAAGACAGATGAAGGTGAAAAACTCAAGGGGGAAAAAGATTAAATGGTCGAATCATCAGAATAGGAAAATAAATAAAAGAGAACAAAAAGAAAAGAGCAAAGCAATTACAAAGAGATTGGCAGCTTTGCCAACTTTACAGAAAGTGAAAGAAATGTGCATTCGAAAACCAACAACAAAAACTCAGTACGTTAATTTTAGAGCTGTCGAACGGGCTGACCCAACTTTCGCGCACTATAGAATTCAACAGCCTAACCCAGTCCTGCCATACATCTCAAAAGGACATTCAAAGTGCTAGCACACCCAGCCCAAAGCAGGCTGTGGGCTAGCCCTTCAACTTTTCTTTTAAAAATAAAATATATAAGTTTGTCAGTTGCCACCAGTAATGTTACTCAAGGTTTTTTTTTTTCTTTTTTTCTTCTTCCATGGCTACAACCAAAACAAAAAGAGAATGAACAAAATAGTATAATTTTGGAAGAAGAAGTTGGTAAATGATGCTCAATGAACTTCAGAAATTCATATATGAATAGGACATGCGTTTCACCATATTCATTGGAACACATCTATCTACCACCCATTTGTAAGGAAAAAGTTCAGACACCTATTACCTAATTGAAAGGAAAAAGTTCAGATACCTACCACCTATTTGAAAAGAAAGCCAAATTGTATAAAACTTTTTAATTTTGCATATCAGTGAAAATTTTCTAAGAATGTTGAGTACACATTCAATAGCACAAATGAGTTAAAATTTCGCTTACATCTTAAATTCGATTAAATCAATACATTAACATATAAGTTGACCGAATTGGCAAATTCTTTTTTAAAATATTTTGCCTTAAGAGACAACCTAGTCTAGCCCTTGAGGCCAGCGAGCCAATTGGAGCTGGGCTAAGAAGCTCAGTTTTAAATGGGCCAAAAATATCGTAGCCCAACCCCACCCAACTAATGGGTTGGGTTGGGCCGACCTCACAAGCCAAGCCCATTAAAAATGGCTCTACTCCGATGTATAACAAAATAAAAGCTTTCCTTATCTTGCATGAGAAGGCGAAAAGAAGATGAAGAACAGAAAAAGGATAGAATTTAGCAATCCTACTAGTGACCTTTTGCGCATGCGGCTCTACAACAAAAATCTTCTACCCCCTTTATAACATTGCTGAAAGAAAAATATACTCTATAACACTCAAATAGATAAATGATCAAATTTCCATCCTTCATCTGGCAGGAGCTAAACAAAATACTATGACGGCTTCATCGCTTAATTTATCAATTTTCATTTTTTTAATTTTCAGCAACCTCAAAGTTCCTTTTTAATTCGACCAAATAATAAAATATCCTTTTTCTTACTTTTTCAAAACATAAAAGATATAAACCACAACCATAATTAAGGCAGAAGACGAGGCATCAAAGAAATAGGAAAAGAAGTATCAAGAACAAAAACCTCGCAAGCCTCCAGCTTGGATTCCATTCCATCAATAAAAGCTTCACAACGAGCAACCTGCTCCTCCTTTTCACGTTTCTCCCCTTCCGTTTGCCCAACTGTTTGAGTCAACCGGCGTACTTCATCCTCAAGTGACTTTCGTAATTCTTCTCTGGTCACTTTCTCTGTGGCATAACGTTTCAGTTCCTCATCAAATCTTTTCCGTGCAGCTTCAGCATTCTTTAACCTTTCTGCAAGAGTATTTTTCTCCTTCATCACTCTCTGCAAGATTGATAGTTTACAGTCAGGGAAAGAGAAAAACATGTAATATGTGAATCCATTTAGGGAACCCCAAAGAAAACAGAAGGAAATCAAACACATAACAAATTTAACAAAGAGGAATTTCCATCTGCAACAATTACAAGCAGAGACCGTCAAAAGTTTTTAAATATTTGCAATTCCAAAAGAAAAAGATCGAACCATTCAGCAGTTCCAGAAAAGTGACTCGGGGCACTCCCTAAAAGCTTCTATAAGAAGAATAATTTATTTGGTTGCACAAAGCATACTCCTTTGTCTCAAATTATTTGGTTGCCTAGTTATGGAGTCCAAGAAAAAGAAAACATACGGCAAATATGGATATTACACCAAAAGAACCTTTGACAAATGTTGCACTCAAGGGTGTGGCCTATACATTGGAAACCAGGGTTCAAAAACCAGCAAAGAAGAAAAAGAGTAAGTGATTTCTTTCCAATTTGCCTAAACCTAGGAGGGCAGAGTTACTTAGTACCTATGCTGGTAGGAGGTAGCAAGTACCCGGTGGTATAGTCGAGGTGCATGCAAACTGGCACGGACACCACCGTTATTTTTGAAGGGGGGAAAATGAACCCTGGTAAAATTTTGTTTTTTGTGTCCAGTGGGCCCTACAACAAGTTATATTACAGCAGATGGGATTAGAAAGACTAATTAGCATCTACATATTAAAAGGAGTTGATCCTTTTGGGAATGACATTAAAGGCCTGAACGAAATAATATAATATACATAGTGGCAGACAACGCTGATATTATCATTTGATTGAACATGAAAGATTACTGGCTTAATAACCAGTTGATTTGTATTATCTGATTATGATCATGTGGGATCAAATTAGATCAGATAAGAAGTTTCAGATTCTTAGGGATTAGATTCAGATTAGAATTCTCTTAATTCTGGACAATCTAGAATCAAGGGATTATTTCCCTTTTTATTGATTTGTTTTCTCCTATAAATGTATAGTCTTTGAATGAATGATACTATTCTGATATCAAAACTTTCATTAACTATCTGTATATAAAGCTACGAGATCAAAAGAGCACCCTAATCAAGATTGACAAACCTAATAAGAACACCACATGGTCTGATTCATAGTCAACCTAAGGAACTGGCAAGAGTTGAAACTGATTCTACTTGGGTAAGTTGCACCAAAAGGCACTTTAAGAAACACGAAGCATTGGACCCCATTTTTAATTAAATTGACATTTGTAAATAAAAATATGGTGATATGACACTAGGAATATCAATCTTCAAAGAAATTCTACCTTTTAAGGAAATATAGATTCGTTTAATTAAATGACCGGAAATCACGGCTAAATTGGTAAATGATCAACAGGCAAAATAAGAGCTTTCAACAGAGAAAGAAAAAAGTAAAACCAGGAAGCGAAAAAATAAAAGAGAAGAAATGTCAAAGAACTAAGGGTCATAAAGGTTTGAAAGCTACTTAACAAACTTAAGATTAAATGTAAACAACAATACTTGCCAATTAATGATGAAATGCAGAATGTAAACAACAATACATGCCAATTAATGATGGAATGCAGACCTTTAATTCATCACGTTTCCGTGATTTCAGTTGGGAAAGTTGTGCCTCGGCATCATGCAAATGATCTTGAAGAGCTCTTTTTTCTGCAGTGAGCTTAGCAATTTTATCATCCCGTTCAGATCGTAGCCATTCATTTTGACTCTCAACTTCTTGTATCTGTTCTGCGAGTTCCTTTCTTTCCCGAGAAAACCGATCCATCTCAGCCCTCATTTCAGACTGATTTTTCAAGGTTTTGTCAAATCAAAATTCACCAGAAAGAGAATGAGATATTCTTTCAAGCAAACATATCCTAAAATATAAACAATAATGACCAAGATACCTTGAGACGATTATTAGTAGCCTCCGATTCGTTAAGCTTTTGGGACATGATAGCTATTTCTTTAGCTATACTGGTATTTTCAGCTTTCCTTTCCTCGCGAATGCGTATAATTTCATCTTCACTAGCACATAATTGATGCCAAAGTGTGGCACGATCAACATTGGCTAGTTCAGCAACCTCCCTCATCATGCTTAGGACTAGTCTAACAATTTCCTGCTCCTCACATATCAAGGTTACCAATATCTCCAAATCTAGATCTACTTCACGCGCACTTTCCGTTGAACTGGTAGCACGATCAACAAGCCTCTTGAGTATCCTCAATCGATAAGACTCATCTGCATACCACTTGAACAATATTGTGTAAAGCAACTTTACAAAACCTCTTACACGTGGATCTCTAGAGAGTGCCAATGTCTCAGCAAGACCAAAAATTGAAGTAAAATCATCTTGCTGGGCTGTCAATTGCTCAATGGTTTCCCCTTCCACAACCACGTCAGTGTGCGGAAAATTTTCAACATATTGAGAGGTCATATGTAATCTCCGAGCAAAACGTCTTTCCAAGACCATGGCTACAGACTGAGCCACAATGGCCCCTCGAGCTACAGCTCTCTCAAATGTTTGGGAAGCTTCCACGGCAAGACATGGAATTGATAACATGTCAATAAGTATATAAATATCAGAAAAATGATGAGTAGAAAGGAAAGCTTGCTCATCTACTTCAGGCGGTCTTTCTGAAGTATGACAACTTTCACCAAATAAGAAAATCCCACATGGTACAGCCGAGCAATTGTCACCAGAATCATTGTCGCAATCAATATCTCTTAAAATAGCTTCTGCAACATCTGCACAGCTATTTACAGTTCGGGTCAAATAATCAAGAACACATGGGGAGACTTCAGTGCCCAGTTGTTTTAGCCGGACACGTACGGCTCTGACCTGCAGCGAAAATCAAAATATTACACTGGTAGAAGGGTGCATAATAAGACCAAAATATATATAAAACCAAATCTTATGCATACTGCTTCTGGAAGATGTAGACAATGAAGGGCAGCCTTGAATATGAAGTCAACAGTTGCTGCAAGAGGTTCATCAATGGAATCTGCTAAAAGATCAAATGACTGGAAAAGAACACGTTCCCACACATCACTGCTACATTCCAACTGGCCAAGGGCACCAAAGACCTGAGAGATTAACACTTAAGCAATCAGATAGATAAATTGCCACTTCGTAAGTGCTAAATGCTAAATGCTCTATGTAATAGAAATGATGCAAAGGTACAATCATTTTTCACGCATGATTGAAGAAACAGAAGAAACTTTCAGAATATCTCACTGGCATCCTTAATGCGGGTTCAGCATCTGGCTTCTCAAGTCGTCCTAGAAGAGCATAAGCAGCAAGTGGATGTTCTGAATGCTCAACCAATTTTGGAACCAATGCAACTAGGTCCGGCTGTAGATGCTTTGGAGCTTTATCCAATACAAGGGCTATCTTTTGGGCAGACTGTGGCCTCCTCCTTGGCTCAGGACAACCTTGTGGAACAGCTCCATCTAGTGCTCTTAGGGAGTTTACTATCAATCCCAGAAGCTCCTCAGACTGCTCTGGCCATTTGGTCTGAAATTAAAAACTCTGTGAATGGTCTATACCAAGACATATCAAACCAGGAAACTTCAACAGGAAGATAGTGGTTGTACCTTAGTACGAAGGGAAGGATTTTCAGAGGAGCCACCAGCAGATGTTTCTGGTGGATATATAGGCTGCCCAGAGAAAGCCTTTTCAGGTGCATTAATCCCATCAATATCCGAGCTTTGGACAGCAGATGAATCCATGCTCTCCTCCGTCACTGTATCCAGTCTATCATGGGCATAAAGTTGCAAAGGTTCTTTTGCACCATTACCTCTATCAGACTCCAATTGACTAGCTGCTCCATTGCCATCTGGAGAAGCTTTAGGCTTCACTTCAGATGACTCACTACTAGAACTTCCTTCTGAAGGTTGGCAACATTCGACCATAATATCCAACAGCAAATCAATGATTGCTTGCTGCAACACTTTTACCCCCATCAGCAAGTTCATCAAACTGGGAGAGGAGTTGTCATTTTTATTTCCCTTCTTTTCATCACTACAGCCAGATATATTAGTAGGAAGGAGCAAACGCTTTACTTTAGCAGGGTCATCAAGATACACACGAAGTCCAGCCAGGAACCCAGCTATTGCACCAGCATCCATAAGGAGCTTTTCCCGTAGAGTGACCTGTGGCTGCGATGGATTATCTCCATATGTGAGGTGAAACCCTGCTCCAGAAAGAAGGTTTCTGAAGATATCCTCTTCATCACTGATACCTTCACTATCTTCCGAGTCAATGAGTTCATCAGGGTCAGTAGTCAGAGCATCCTGATCATCCTCAGAAGCCAACACCTAGAAAAATTTATTTAAAAAAAAAAACACAAAACAGATGGAGAAATTAAGATCTTAGAAATAATCAAATAAATATTCTACTAGCAACTAATATTCATGGGAGAAGAGATGTAGAAGCATGCAAACAAACACTGCCAGACCAAGCCACATGTAATGCCCCAAGTAATGAGCAGGGGTGGTTTGGTTATTTGAAAAAAAAAAAGAAGAAAACACAAAGACACAGCTTCTGAAGAAGCTGAAAGCGGTGAACTAATAGCAGAAACTTCTCTCAAAACCAGGAGCCCACATGGAACTGGAACATGGAAAATCATGGTTCTCAAAACCACTGGTATACTAATTTATTCAGGAGCCCACATGGAGTTGGGACATGGAAAAACATCAGATAACTATGGAATGATTCTTCTTAAATACCTCATTTAAAGTGGGCAATGACACCAACATCAAGTTTTAGAAGGACAGGTGGTTAGAGGGGTCTGTACTAATGAACGAATATCCAAGCCTGTACAGATAGCTCAAGATCAAGACTCCACCATTTCACAGAATTGGCAAGACTATACCTGGAGCATTCAGTTTAGGAGGAATATTCAGGACTGGGAACTACCTCAACTAATGAACATGTGAGCTAAATTGGAAGGACACTGTCAGGCAAGGTGCTGCTGACAGCCTGAAGTGGAAGGATGGTTTCTATTCTGTGATAGCAGGCTACTTATGTTTGAGCTCCTTCAATCAGATTATTGACAGATGGCCTTGGAAGTATATCTGGAAAATAAAGCTCCCTACTAAGGTCATTTGTTTCAGCTGGATAGCCCTTAATGAAGCATGTCTAACCCAGGATAATATCAGCAGAAGGAAGCATTCCAACCATTAGCAGATGCTTCATGTGCCTACAGCAGTTAGAAACCAACAGACACCTAATGCTACGTTGTCCAGTTGTCTCAGATATTTGGTACATGTTTCTCTCTATGTTTAGTCTCAGCTGGGTCATGCCATAGAGTATTAACGATGCCTATGAATGCTGATCTCTATGGAAAGTTGATAAGCCCATCAGAAGAATTAGCAAACGATTCCTGCATGTATTTTTTGGTGTGTTTGGACGGAAAGGAATTGCAGATGTTTTGATGGGACATCAATTCCCGCTCCCGCTCTCAAGGCTAGATGTCTTTTATGGCTTTATAGTTGGCATAACTTAGCTCCTGTTAATTGCCCTATTAATTTTTTGGACGTCATCAGCTCACTAGCTCTAGCCTAGCTCTCTTTTGTATTAAGGCTGACTGTCTTATGATGTAATTCCTCTTTTGTACTTTATGCATCTTCTTGATGCCATCAATAAAATCTTCTTGCTTCATACAAAAAAAAAAAAAATAGCAGAAGCTTTCTCTAAAGCAAGGAGTGAGGAGACGTTGGGACATAAAATGGGCGTAAAGAAACACTGGGGTAAGGTGGGATTGAGCCCTTTAATCCATGGATTACTTAAGTTAACAATCTAACCATCAATCATATTCTTGACTATCTCATAGATTCACCATAAGAACCCTACTACTCAAATCCGAGATTTCTTCAATCTGTGGGCTCAAAGAGGTAATTTTTATGCTCTAGTTTAGTAGTTTATCATTATCTATAAATGGGTATCCTAGATGATGGGTTAGATAGTTGAGAGTTAAGGGTTTTAACTAAGGGATTAAATATAGGGATGAATTTTGGCTAGGGATAGCAATGGGCCAAACCCTAAGTAGGATTATAGATCAACTCGGTGTAATATCATAGTGGGTCACTTGAAATTGTCTTGTCTTACATAGATTCTTGAGTCAGTTGGATTGGAGCAAGTACTTTGGTACGTAGATATAATGTTATAGCATACACATTAGCAGAATATTGAGTTAGGATGTCCATGGCTTTTCTTTATTGGTAAGAATATAAGAAGATTATACCCATTACCCAAAAAGAATGGCGAGGTTCGAAGTCAAAGCATCTAACTTCAGAGTGAAGTCAGATACGATATCATAATTTTTGTCAATTACATTTTTTTATCAAGTAAGCAAACATAATTTTTGTCAATTACGCAAAAAGTAAAATCATAATTTTATGGTTAGAAAGATGAAACAAATGTTTGGAGAAAACTACAGTCAAATAAAACTCATTGACTGGCAATTTTTTATGGAACAAATGAAGTTTCATACGGGGTAAGGGGCATTTGAAGTATGTGTATGTGCATATTTTTGTTGTATTGCACACTGTCATATTGCGTGTCCTGGGAATGGAGTAACTCGTGGTAGGGAGCGCTTCCCCTTTTAATGGGCCTACGTAGCACAAATCCAGATTAGTCGGGCCGGTGGGTTTCGGATACCGTTATACCCACACAATAAAAACAGACAGACCAGGTTCAAGTCCAAGCTACAGTACTACGGAGGCCAATTCTGAAATTCAACAAAAATAAGATTGAACATTGAACCCTCAGGGGTTGGCCTGGTGGCAATTGACTTGAGCCTTGGGGTTCGCTACCTTTCAAGATCTCAAGTTCGAAACCCACTGGGTGCAAATAATTTCTGAGGGTCATCGGACCGGGTAAAACCTGAATTAACCGAGGTGCACTTGCGGGAAACTCCTTGTCGAGGGCCTGTGCACCCCGGGATTAGTCGGGGCTCTTAGAGACTCGGACACCCGGTGCAAATCAAAAAAAAAAAGATTGAACATTGAACAGCAATGCATGACATTGACATTTGACATTTAATGTTCCTTTTTACACTTACGGGTCGTTTGGTAGGGTGTATAAGAATAGTGCGGAATAAGGCGTATTAGTAATGCATGGATTAGTAATGCATGGGTTAGTAATGCAAGCATTAGTTATGCAAATATTATTTCTTATCTAATGTTTGGTGTGGCGTATTAAAATTATAATGCATTGCATAATTTTTAAGAAAAATAGTTGCTTACAAAAATGCCCTCCATATTCTCTAGATTTAAGGGACTTTAAATACAATTTTGTCTTTAACCATGCTAATGCATGCATTAAAGCCTTGGTATTACTAATGCCATGGTTTTCTATGCATTACTTATGCATAGGATAATACCAAGTATGATGTATAACTAATACAAGTATTATAGCCTGTTTGGCCAAGCTTATTTTTGTCAAAAGTGTTTTTTTTTTTTTTGGCCAAAAGCACTTTTGGCCTCAATTTGAGGTGTTTGGCCAAGCTTTTGGAAGGAAAAAAAGTGCTTTTGAGGAGAAGCAGAAGCAGTTTTGGAGAAGCAGAAAAAGTAGCTTCTCTCCAAAAGCACTTTTTTGAGAAACACTCTTGAGAAAAATACACTTAGAAGCAGTTTTTTAAAGCTTGGCCAAACACTAATTGCTGCTCAAAAGTGCATTTCAAACTAATTACCAAACACAAACTGCTTCTCACTAAAAGTACTTTTGAGAAAAGCACTTTTGGAAAAAAGCACTTCTCAAAGTAAGCCGATTTTTGCAGCTTGGCCAAACGGGCTATTAGTTATATACAAGTTGAAAAAATGTACCAAACAAGGTATTAGTAATGCATAGAGCTAATGCTTGCATTATTTTTTCTAATACCTCCTACCAAACGACCCCTTAAAACTTAAGCATATAAGCACCAACTATTTTTTGTGATAGAAATATGAAAAGGAAATGCAAACAGCGCAACAACAACATCCCAGTATAATCCCACAAGTGGAGTCTGGGGAGGGTAATATTTACGCAGACCTTACCGCTACCCCGAGGGGCAGAGAGGCTGTTTCCAGGAGACCCTCGACTCAAGAGAGCAACAAGAGACGATATATTAGTACTATCAATAGACTCATAATAAAATAACATAAAATACATAACATAAAATAACAAAATAACAGCAATATAAGAAATATAGAAAATACAAAAAGGATGGAAAGTATATTAATATCCAACAGATAAAGCCCTGCATCAGTAGCTGATCAGTAGCATCCTAAGACTAACTCCTAACTGGCTAGTCTCACTCTAGTGCGTTGTAGAAATATTCACAACTTCCCCCTAACCTACAACCTTAATGCTCGACCTCCACAATTCCCTGTCAAGGGTCATGTCCTCAGTAATCCTAAGTCGTGTCATGTCCTACCTGATCACCTCTCCCCAATACTTCTTAGGTCTCTCTCTACCTCTCCTCGTGCCCACCACAGCCAGTCGTTCACACCTCCTCACTGGTGTATCAGTGCTCCTCCTCTGAATGTGCCCGAACCATCTGAGTCTTGCTTCCCGCATCTTGTCCTCTATGGGGGCCACGCCCACCTTCTCTCGAATATCTTCATTCCTAATCCTATCCATCCTTGCATGCCCGCACATCCATCTCAGCATCCTCATCTCTGCTACTTTCATCTTCTGGATGTGCGAGTCCTTAACCGGCCAACACTCGGTCCCATACAACATAGCAGGCCTAACCACTGCTCTATAAAACTTACCTTTTAGTAACGGCGGCACTTTCTTGTCACACAACACTCCCGTCGCTAACCTCCACTTCATCCACCCCACCCCTATACGGTGTGTGACATCCTCGTCGATCTCCCCGATCCCCTGAATAACTGACCCAAGGTACTTGAAACTACCCCTCTTAGGGATGACTTGAGAGTCAAGCCTCACTTCCATTCCTGCTTCCGTCGGCTCGGCCCCAAATTTGCACTCGAGGTATTCCGTCTTCGTCCTGCTCAACCTGAAACCTTTAGACTCAAGGGCATGTCTCCAAACCTCTAGCCTCTCGTTGACGCCGCGTCGTGTCTCGTCAATTAGGACTATGTCATCAGCAAATAGCATGCACCATGGCACCTCCCTTGAATATGATGCGTTATGGCATCCATCACCCGGGCAAATAGGAAAGGGCTAAACGCAGACCCTTGGTGCAACCCTATAACAACCGGAAAATGGTCGGAGTCGCCTCCTACTGTCCTAACCCGAGTCTTAGCTCCATCATACATGTCTTTAATCACCCTAATGTAGGCAACCGGGACCCCTTTAACCTCTAGGCATCTCCATAAGACCTCCCTAGCAACCCTGTCGTACGCTTTCTCTAGATTGATAAACACCATGTGGAGATTCTTCTTCTAATCCCTGTATTGTTCCACCATCCTCCTAATAAGGTAGATGGCTTCTGTGGTAGATCGCCCCGGCATGAACCCGAACTGGTTATCTGAAATAGACACCGTCTTTCGCACTCTCATTTCTACCACTCTCTCCCAGACTTTCAAGGTATGACTCAGTAATTTGATACCTCTATAGTTGTTACAGCTCTTGATATCGCCTTTGTTCTTATACAGCGGAACCATTGTACTCCACCTCCAATCTTCAGGCATCCTATTAGTCTTAAATATAACATTGAACAACCCAATAAGCCATTCCAAGCCTGGTCTACCCACACACCTCCAAAGCTCAACCGGAATTTCGTTTGGCCCGGTAGATCTGCCCCTCCTCATCTTACGCATTGCCTCCATGACCTCATCGACCTCAATGTCCCCACAATAACTTAATTCATGGGGGCTATCGGCATTTCTCAATTCACCTAGCACAATATCCCGATCCCCTTCTTCATTCAGAAGTTTATGAAAGTAGGTCTGCCATCTCCTCTTAATCTGGTCATCCCCCATCAAAACTTTGTCGTCATCATCTTTTATGCACCTCACTTGGTCCAGATCCCGAGCCGTCCTCTCTCTCACCTTAGCGAGTCGGAATAACTTCTTCTCCCCTCCTTTGTTCCCTAGTTCCTCATACAGACGAGCAAAAGTTGTCGTCTTAGCCTCTTTTTGCAAACAACGCAAAAAGAGAAAAAAAAAAGAAAAATAACAAAAGTAGGGAGATAGGAAAGAGGGCAGAATACAAATCGAGACATTCTCAAAGAGAACCTAAGGTTAATATCTATAATTCATTAGTAAGCTGAAAAAAATTCCTATACCCCAGGTGCACTACTCCCAATACTTCTCTGCACCTCATAAAATGAACTAATGAAGGAGCAGAATGTGAGAGTTTCATATTGTTCTTGCCTGTAAATAATTAGCAAACTGTAAATATCTCACACCCCAAAGTAACATTAGCGTTTTTCTTTGTAGCTCATATAGAGAGGGAGCAAAACGTCTGACTTTCATATTCCCTCATGCCATACCTAAAGACTTAACCCCCCCCTCCAACCGGTCCCCCATCTTCTGATAACTACCTAAAGACTCAAAAACCTCCACTACGGAGGCACATATTTCACTGTTAAATGTTAACTAAATAGAGAGACGGGATGAGCTGCTTGCTTTTCATGTATAAATTTTCCCTTGGTGCTTTGGTGGGTCCAAAGAGAGGTAGAGATAGGCCAATGAAGTAATGGGAAGAGGTGATCAAGCAAGATATGCACGTCTTCAGCTTACAGAGAACATGACACTTCATAGGAGGGTGTGAAGGTCGAAGATTAGGGTAGTAGGTAGTCGAGCGTATTTATTTTTCAGACCTGTTTCCCTGTTATTCTCATATTTCCTGCTCTTAGATTTTAATTACTACCTATTCCCTCATGGCATACCTAAAGACTCACCCACCCACCCCACCCCACCCCCGGGTCGGTCCCCCATCTTCTGATAACTACCTAAAGACTCAAAAACCTCCACTACATAGGCACATATTTCACTGTTAAATGTTAACTAAATAGAGAGATGGGATGAGCTTCTTGCTTTTCATGAATATAAATTTTCCCTTGGTGCTATGTTGGGTTCAAAGAGAGGTAGAGGTAGGCCGAAGAAGTACCAGGAAGAGGTGATCAGGCAGGACATGACACATCTTCAGTTTACAGAGGACATGACACTTGATAGGAAGGTGTGGAGTAGAGAATTAGGGTAGTAAGTTAGTAGGTAGTCAAGCGTTATTCTCGTATTTCCTGGTCTTAGATTTCTATTACTACATGTTGTTTCTTTTGCTTCGGTTATCTTATTTTTCTAGTTGTTGCTACTGCTTCTCTTCCATAGCTTCTTAACAACTGTATTTCCTTTTCATTACTCTTGTGACTATGCTTTTCTTGAGCCAACAATCTATCGGAAACTACCTCTCTATCTTCACGAAGTAGGGGTAAGACATGCATACACACTACCCTCCCCAAACCTGACATGTGGGATTTCACTGGGTATGTTGTTGTTGTTAAATTTTCCCTTAGTGGAACAAATGCCAATGAAGGTAACTGAAATTTTATGATCACACAGATTAGACAGAGAAAGAGAGAGAGAGAAGTTGCAGGTAGTTCCTCTTAACAAGAAATGCCTATTTAGATAAAAGATTGATCACTAACCTCCAGGTCAGCAAAGTCAAACCAAGGGCAGCAGTCCAAAATTTCACAAACAAAGACAACTGTATCACGTACAAGGAACCCAGCATCTGATTCCAACATATCTGATACCTTCATAAATTGAAGAACAGAATTATTCCAAGTTTTAGTGCAAATGGAAGATTCCTTCCACACAGTTTTAGACTGACATTTCTGGTTAAGAATAGCCATCCTGTATTTAACCCAAAAATTCTTCTCCGGGTCACTGCCAATAGACTGATCACTCTCCAAATATATACATATAGTGTCAAAAGACTCATATACACCTGCGGTGTAAAACAAGAAGCACGATTGGTAATTGGCAACCATGGGACGCAGACAATGTTAAAATTTTAACAAAAGGGTTTACAGGAAAATACGCACCAATACGAAGCTCACATCCACCTGCTTGAAAATATTTGCTAAATATTTTCCGTGTTTCCATTATCTCCTTGAAGGAAAAAAAGTTCTCCACCTTCCACGTAAAAGAGCTTTTTTTCCCCGCTTTATCCAGCTGAGAACCAGCCTTTGGTTGGTCAATGTCCTCATCTATCAATTCTTCAATGATGGATGACTCCTTCAAGATAAGAACTTCTGCGGAAAATACAACCGTATCCTGAACGAGAAATCCAGAATCTTGATCAAAGAGACTAGTGAGTGTCACAAATTCACGCCAACCCCAGTCCTTTGCAGCCTTAGAGTACCGGTTCTGAGATTCCTTGGTTACTGACTTCTCCTCCATTTTTTGGTTCACAACAGACAAACGATGGCTCACAAAACAACTCCAGTCACTGTTACTATTCCTTGAATCCGTAACTTCAAGAAACACTGAAAGGTGGCATGGTGGCTGAGACTGCCCTGATTCCGTGGATAAATGTAGCACACATCAGTTATGTCATTTGAGCTTATTTAATTACAAGGAAAAGGCTAAATGCGTGAAGATATACAAGGAAGCTTCATGTCTAAAATATTTTGAGGAACGGGTGTTGATAGTGCTCATGAATTTACATGCTCAACAAACGACAGCAGAAGCAATTGAGAGTGCACGAACAAGCAGCATAACACAAAAATTATGACAGAAAAGGTCATTTATGCTGGAGGCAAGAACTTTGCATGATCAGATAAATACATACATTTTACATGAACACATATCTCTAATTTCTGTGGAGCCTTGATATCAGATTTACCATAGCAAAATACTGAAGGAACTTGTTTACGTACTGAAACCAAGCCTCACCAACTAACACCATACTAAAAAGGCAATGAAAGCAGCTGTGAGCATACCGGAACATATTTGAGTTTTCATATGTTATGAGATTACTGTAGGCGGCATAACGCGTACCTCTGGGATAAACAATCAGCCGACAATCCCGGTTTCCAATCTGAAACCTCCTGCTCTTTATGCAAAGCCCCGTAATCTTCCTTTTCTTTAAAATATCCTTCAATCTTGTAAAGTTCTCAATCCTCCATGTAAACTTCCCCATGTGACCATCAGATTTCCTGGAACTACTCCCATTCCGCAGCCCAATCAGTCCACCATTCTTTGAAAAGCTACTAAGCTCTTTAATAACATGGAACGAAGTGCTAAAAACAGCAGTGTCATCTACCAAGAACCCTGAATCCATACCCATAAAATCAACTATTTTCATATAATCATTCCACCCCAAGCTCGTGTTATCCCCGCTCTTATTATCAGCAGCAAACCTTCCATAAGAATCCCGATGCATATGATTGAAACCCGCCTTCTGATTTAACACTGACATTCTAAACAAGCACCAACAACTTCTATCCGAAATCAATGTCTTCTCAGTGTCCTTACTCTCTAAACACATCGACAAATACTCAACCCCATTTACTGCGCTCTGATACACACTAATCCTCAAATTACATTCCCCAGCTGGAAAAATCGGGCTCATAATTTTCTGAGTCTTTATCATTTCTTTAAACAAGCTAAAATTATGAACCTTCCAAGTAAATTTCCCACTTAGAACATCCCCAGAGGAACCAGTAACCACTACATTCGATACAGAGTTCGACTGCAATTCGTTGTTGTTATCACGCGAAAAGCTAACAGATTCATTAAGTATAAGTATATCTGCAGTGACAAGAATGCAATCATTGTTGAATAAAAACCCTAATTTAGGGTCTAATATGGAATTTGAAGGAGTGAAATCACACCAGCCATGAGATTTCTTTTTGGAAGAGAAACGATGCCACGAATCACGATGAATGGACTTTGAGGAATCCCTAGGGTTCTCAATGGCAAGACGGTAACTGGCAAAACAGTCCCACTTAGACGACGTCGTATTGCGAGGGTCCATAATTTGAAGGTATACAGAGATATAACCTGGCAATGCCTGTGAGTCACCTTTTGGGTAAACTAGCAAACGGCAATCGAAACCGCCGACTTCAAAGTACTTGCTCCATAACGCCCTCGCCTTTACTCTTGTAAAATTCGCTATCGCCCATTTGCAAACGGCGCCATATTCGCTCCGACGTTCGACTGTCACAAACTCCGCCGCCGAGGCGACGGAGGTAGGGTCGCGGGTAGCAGCTACGTCCTCCGCCGGCGCCGTTGGTTTCTCCGATGATGACGTGGCAGGAGATGAAGTCATCGAAGGTGGGGCAACGGAGGAGGGCTGAGATTGCTCGGCTGATGATGAAGGAACCGCCGTTTCGACAGCGGACGATAGGTTCTGATGATGGGGGCTGTGGCTGTTTTTCATCCTCTTTTTTCCTTTTTTTTCAATTAATTGAGAATTAAGTTTATTCCTTCGTCTCTGTGTGTATATTGGTGCGTGTATATGTTCTTACTTATTGAGGGATGATGATGAAAGGAGAAAAAGAGGAGAGAAATGGGGTTTATGCAGCTGCGTGTGAATGTGATGATAAAAGGGAGAAAGAGAGATTACTACCCTTTCTCGTCTTCAAACTATTTTCTTTTGTCATTTTATTCTTCTGCTGCAATTTTTATGTTTAAATTTAAATTATGTTATGGTAAATTGCCTAAACAACATCTTGCTTATACGGATGTTTTTTAAACGCCACATTAACATCTATATAATATCTTCTACATTATTATATTATAATATTATTATATTAGAAATAGGTTAGTTAAGCATCATACCAATTGGCACTTTTAAGACACTTCTAAACTAGTTAGAAACATGGAGGTGAAAAATTAATTAAAATATAATAGAAAGAAAATCAAAATCTATATTATTTTAAAAGAAGGTAGTGAAGCATGAGATTAAGTCAAGTGGTGTATTGATTATTTGGCACTTTTAAGACATAATCTAAATAAATTTTAGACAAATCTAATTTTTATATCTATATAGTTATATATAGATCCACTCATCAACTCTCTTTCTATATTAGCTAGAAACATGGAGGTGAAATTTTTTTAAAAAAATATACATAATAGAAAGAAAATAAAAATATAAAAAAAATATAAATTGAGATAGCTTATGACTATTATACCTTGGGGTAGGTTAAAATATAAAATAAAGTAAAAAAAAAATTACTTGAGATATAGAATTGGACAGATACATTTAGTTGATTGGAACTTGTGTGCAAAGTTTGGTTGTAATTTGGTAGGTCTAAGTGTGATTCGGAGGCATTCGGTGAAGTTGGAATGTTTGGAAGTTAAGAGATAGATAAAACCACTAAGTTCCTTGGTTTGTAAGAGTCTAATAGTCAAAAACAATAGGAATGTCCTTAGGGACTATGTTGTTTCATGTAAGAACTCTCTTATTAACTAGTATTAATATATCCGTTTTTATCGTTTTAAAAAAAAGAAGTTAAGAGATGGATTTGATCTTCGATTCTTGATTTTGTCGTTATTTTTTAAAGTTTGAGCCCTGGAATAAGTTTGGATTATGTATTTGACTTGTTGGTATGTGTACTGGTCCGGTCGGTCGTCTAGAGTTCTAGCATCTCATTCCATGATTTGAGACGTCTCGTAGGTCCATTTGTTATTTATGACTTGCGGGTATGAGTGATTTTGGTCCCAAGTAGTTTGAAAGTGATTTGGAACACTTAGTCCCTAAATGGAAGCTTTAAGTTAGAAAAGTTGACTAATATTTGACTTTTCGGTAAACAGACTCGGAATCATATTTTTATGGTTCCAATAGGTTTGTATGATGATTTTGGACTTGTACGAATGTTCCGATTCAATTTTAGAGGTTCCTACAAGAATTCAAAACACCATTTATTGAAAGTTTGCAATTTGAATAACTTAAAAGTTTATAAGTTTGAGTAAAGTTTGACTTTGATGTTATTGGACTTCGGTAGGTGTTTCAAGACTTTGGATAGGTTTGTATAGTTGAATTGAACTTGTGTGTAAAGTTTGAAAATTATCTGAAGTGTCTAAGTGTGATTCGCGCACTCTTTTGAAAGAATGAAGACTGAAGAATTTAAGAGATATTCTATTCGGTTTGAGCCGTAATTCCTTGTTGTGATGTTCACTTGGGTGTTTCAAGCCTTTGGGCAATTTCATATAGGGTATTTGGACTTGTAGGAATGATCGGATGGAGCCCGGAGGGACTCGGGTTACATGATGCAAAAATTCATCATTGGTCGTGATGGCACGTAACCTTTAAGACTAGGTGAGTCATTCACACAATAATACAAAACATCAAAATAATACACATAACTCTGAATTTTTAACATAAAATGCGGAATAAAGCCTCAATAAAGTCAAAACGTAGGTACATAAGTCAAGCTTCCCAAAACCAGGTAATACCGAGTCATGAGCTCTAAATAAAATACATAATGAGTCTCAATAAGTAAAATATTGTTTGAAAGTAATACAACAATATACAAATGAGGGAAGTCGACTCCAAGGGTCTGCGGCGTCCAGCAACACTACCTTGAATATTCTCGAACAGTCACAAGCTCACTCGTAAGATCCACTACCTCCAGCATCCGGATCTGCACAAAAATATGCAGAAGTGTAGTATGAGTACGAAACAACATGTACTCAATAAGTATCTTGACTAACCTCGGTATTGTACCGACGAGGTTCAAGTCATGTGATACTCACTAATCAGATAACCTGTGCAATATCTCAAATAACTGGCAACAATAATACAATGAGATGTAGTACTATCAACACGACGAAAACAAGAGTTATCAACTCAACACAGGTAAATCGTGTCTCACAAAGGAATTATCAGTCAAATAATAGAGGCATAGATTAGCATGTTAAAAACAACATGAATTCATGTATGGTGCATAACGAGCATGAATAATTCACTTGCTTAACCAGGAATGCCACCCCTATACTCCACATTTCATAAACAAGAATGTCACTCTTATTCCACCACACGTGCACAATCAAGATTAGCCCCCTTATTCCGCCACATGTACATAATCAAAAATAGCCACCCTTATTTTGTCACATGTATATATTCAAGAATAACCACCCTTATTCTGCCATATGTGCATAATAATAATCACAATCGCACGACAAAGATCTCGTGCCACAATATCATCACAAATTGTACGGCAAAATCTTGTGCCAACACCCAATTAATCCGCCCAACATTTCCACATGTGCTATAATCGTAACAAGGCAATATGCCAAATTACCATCAAAAGTTGTATGATCATAAATTATCAACAAAGTGTACAAGGACATGATAATAATAAAATCGCGGATGAGAGTTCAACATATAAAGCATGACTATGGCCAAATTAGGTTAGCAATGATTCCACAAATACCCTCTTGGCCAATTAGAAAATTATAATCCTAACACATGATCTCTAGCATTAAAAGGTAAGCTCGTGTAGTCATACAAAGAATTACACATGTATTATAGAGAGCACACAATCAGATCAAGGCATAGTAGAAATCTAGAGTCTAATTCGGTCATTTTTCATACATAGCACCCGCATATATGCTCGTCACCTCGCATATACGTCACATCACATACATTACAATTAGACAAATAAGGTCTCAGTTTTAGAGTTATTCCTCACACAAGATTAGGTAAGATACTTACCTCAAATGACCAAATCAATCCTCCAAAATCGCCTTTCCTTTAGAAACCACTTCTGAACAACTCGAATCTGGCCAAAAATAACTCAATAATGTCAAATAAAGCCATAGAAAACAATCCCAAATAATAAAGCTTCGATCTTTAATAGGCTATCTATCAATCGATTTGAAAAGAGCACGCTCATCTCGCTTTTCGTTCATTTTCGCCACGAAAACATAGCCGCCATAATAAGAAGCAGGCGAAGCAGCTAGAAGTACTCGCTTCACGCCCTTGAATTATTATTCACGAATGAATTGGGAAAGCCAACAGAAAGATTCGATTCTGACTTCGTAGAGCCGGTGCTGCTGTTGCCTGCGCGTAGGGCCGTCCCCCACTCCCGTCCCGGGGCGCTAAGGGGCTTTTGTTTTTGGAACAGACGGCAGTGTTTTGCTGACGCCTCGAATCAAGCTTTTATTGCGACATGCTATGCTTTCTCCCCCATTGCTAGTAGGTTGATGGGTCGCGCGCCCGGCACACATGTTTTGGCCTTGTGTGTCCATAACTCAAAATAGGTGACCTAACGGCCGCCGCCCGACTAAACATACCAATAGTCACCAGATTCATATGAGCTACTGAGGAGTAAGCAATGATCTTCTTAAGATCGATCTGCCTTAAAGTGGTCGAGGAAGTATATATTATAGCAATCGCGCTTAAAGTATAAATGAAAGGAGTGGAACAAAGTGTCGCTTCGGGAAACATGGGTATTGAAACGTGGCCTTATGTTGGCATGGGATTTGGGTTACAAGCAGGTCATTCTTGAAACTGATTTTGAATATTGTTTGCATGCTGTGATTCATTTGATTTCCTCTAATCACCCTCAAGCACAACTGATCCAAGCTTGCTGGAATCTTGTTCAAAGGGATTGGCAGTGCTTTTGTAAGCATACTCATAGAGAAGAGAGAAGGTAAGATCGCGGCCGACTGGTTGGCATCTGAAGCTCTGAAGCAGCCGCCAGGTTATCAACAGCTTTTGACCTGTCTGCCTGGACATAAGATACCTAAAGAAGACACAGTCAAAATTCGAGTCAAGGGGTAAATCTATACATAAACCCCATGAGTTCAAATATATGATTAGATTCTAAAACTAAGTCAAAATCAACTCTCAATTTTCTAAATTTTATTCTCTTAAGTTGTAGACAAAAGCCCAAAATTTTTCTTTAAAAATCTAAGTTTTAGATGTAGAAATTCATGGGGATTCAAGATATAAAGCCAAATCCAAGTGAAAATTGCTTACCTCCAATATAGTAGTAAATATTATAACGCCTTGACCTTGGGGAGCGGGACCAACGCTTGACCGAGGTGACCCAGTCAAGCAAGCCTACTTGATGCTTACTACTAACCTTGACCATGATATTTAAGTAGAAAAGACATGAGATAGTCAACCGAGAAGATAGGGATAAAAACCATCGATTCTGTTAATTAAGCAGTTTCATAGATGGATGACAAAATAATATAACCCGTAGTTTATAAGTGTAAGTAAATAACAAAATGACATTTATAGTTCCTCCATACATACATGACCAACAGTGTCTACGTGGCCTCTAGACTAACATGAGAAAAATATGAAAGTAGCGTTGACAAGACCACAGATGTACCGCAAAATAATGTACGATGATCAATACAACATAAGGTCCCAGATATAGATTAGGGCTCACCAAAATCTGCTGGGGGGGGCATGCTCTTATCAAGAATCTGTGTCATCTGCTGAGGTACCACCAATATCCATTAATGATGTAGCGTCCCCGACAAAAAGGGTACATATGGGATAGTACTAGTATGTACAGCTAAGTACCGTCATATGGAATGAAATGTCATAACGAGGAGAGAAAACCAGGCAAATAGGGAGAACATCAATAGTAATGAAAATGCCATGTTAAAACATAAGGGGGGGAGCGTAATATGAGTGAAATCCATAAATAAACATTAACATCTTAGTTTGGGAGATTTTTAGTTACCGACATACCCACCATGGCATGGAGTCCGATCTCCACCCGAGCTGCTAAGCCATCCCACCACAATGTGTGTGGATTGACGTGTCTAAAGTCACCATTTGTGCGGAAACACATCCAATTTCAGACAAACCGACTATGTCGTCTCTTCACAATGTCGTGTGGGTTGATGTGGTCTTTGCTAGCAATCAATCCATCCCAATTAAGGGAACATATCTCATCATAATGCAAAGGGAATTTGTTGCCCAATCTTCTCCTACACTAGTACCTATAGTTGTTGGGTATAGGTATTTACAACCTATACCTACTTGATTACATAGCAATACTCCCAAAACATTTTATTTAATCGTTTCATAAAACCTTTTCTTTTCATTTGTCCCTTGGGCATACATCATCATTCTCATTTTGACAAAAGGGGCACATTCCATCCTGATACTTTCATTTCATTCTCTTTTTGTAGACTATTAAAAGACATCCAAAATCATTAAAGTGTTGGTAAACCTTGGCTTCAAATTCATGAGTACATAAGAGCTTAAAATACTTGAAATAACTTTAACAAAATAGCATAGTGGTTGCAATTGAAAATCATGAATTGAACTCATAACTTGTCACGATCCAAAATCCTAACCACGGGACCGTGATGACGCTTAACATTTGTTTGCTAGGCAAGCCAACATTAGCTAAAAAATGAGCCGGTTTAACAATTTAAAAGCAAAATATTAAGAATTAAAGGCTGAAGTACTCTGAAATATATATAATACAACCATAAGTAACGCTATCTATGCTAATCCCAGAAATCTGGAGCCATAAGTGCATGAGTGACTAGAATGCTACAAATAAAGTCTGAAATGAAACACAACTATCCGAAATTAAATATATAGTAAACAAGATAAGAAGGGGACTTCAGGGACTGCGAATGTCGTCGTGTAGCTCTACCTCAAGTTTCCTAGATAGATCTTGTCCAAGCAATCTCCTCTATACTGCTAAGTCCAACTCTGGGATCTGCACAAGAAGTGCAGAAGTGTAGTATGAGTACAACCGACCCTATGTACTCTGTAAGTGTCGAGTCTAACTTCGACGATGTAGTGATGAGGCTATGACAAGACAATCACTATAAACTTGTACGAGTAACAAATAGAAGACAACAGAAATATAGAGAAATCAGATAAATTCATAAGAATGGGACCATAAGGTCAATAATACAGGGCCCCAGAATAACATCATATCGTAATCTCATATCACAGTATGAAAAACAAAACACCATAGCTACAAATAGTTACAACACAAAATTTCCCTGTAGCAGCATGCAACCCGACCTATTACCAGAACAACATCTGTCGCAGTGAGTAACCCAATCACAATATCATTTCAATATCTGTTGCAGCGAGTAACCCAATCCCAATATCATTTTATTTCCATTTTGTTGCAGCGTACAACCCGTTCAAAATATAATTTCATTAACATTAACAACTCAACCAACTCCAAAATCACAACATAAAAAGGAACTAGAGCGTATAAATTATGATGGAAATACGAGTAGAAATAGAGAACACCCAACAACTCAAATCCATAAAGTATCCTCACATCGTAGGAAAACATGAACCCCAACAAGTCATTAACGAAAGAATAGCCAAGGGCACAAACAATTGAATATAACATAATAAATTGCAACAAGTAACATGTAAAGGCAATAAAGGTAGGTAAATGCGTGAAACATTAAAGACGTCCACTTCATACAGGTGAGAACATATAGTAGGTAAAGCAAATAATAAACAAGGAACGAATAAATAGAAACACATAACAAATAAATGGTCGGTAACAAGTAAGGGCATAAATAACAAGTAAAGACATGTAGCAATTAAAGCATGTAACAAGATATAACATGGAATAAATGTGTAACGACCCAACCAATCGTCTTTAGTATTTTAGCCTTGTTCCCCTATTTATTACCTCCTCTATGTTAAATTGTGATTATGTAACTTGTCGGGGTGGTTGGTTTGGTTTCGGGTGAGTTTTGGAGTGAATTGGGATACTTAGTCCCAAAGTTGGAAGCTTAAGTTGAAAAAGTTGACTGGAGTTTGACTTTTGTATAGACGACTCCGAAATGGAGTTTTGATAATTCCAATAGCTTCGTATGATATTCTTGGACTTAGTCATATGTCTAGGTCCATTGGTTGGTTTGAGGCATTTTGGCGAAAGTTGGAAAGTTGAAAGTTTGACTAAGGATTGACTATCGGGTCCAGATTGTGATTTCGGGAGTTGGTATAGGTCTATTGTGTGATTTGGGACTGGTCTGGAAAATTTAAGGTCATTCGAAATTGGTTTGGTATGGTTCGACATTAGTTTTAGAAGTTAGAGGTTCATTAGTTCAATAGGCTTGAATTGGTGTGCGATTCGTAGATTTGATATTGTTGTTGTAATTTTAGGCCACGAGTAGCTTTGTTATGTGTTTTGAGACTTGATGGTTGATCACGCCCAACTCTAGTCCTAAAAAGAATAAGCGGTAGCTGCAAATATAATCTGGTCTAAAAGTTCGGAGTCGAATCCCACAAAGAACTAAGGTTTATCTACAACTATTCACTATCACCAAGAAGACAAGTTTGAACAATTCCTAAGTTATAAATATAAAAATTCTTATGTCTATCTAATTAACCAACAAATTAAAGGAGTGAATTAATAATTAAAGATACTAGGGTTGGAGACAAGATTAAGGATGTCTCGAGTTATGATTTCCTCAATTGTCGAAATCCTTCCCACTACGTCTCCTATAATTTTACCTAGTTATTCTCTACTGATCGTGAGCACTTCGGGTATCATAATTCTCTCCCAAGCAACTACCATAATTTACTAGATATATTCTTCAGAACTATGCTAGCTGGTACAATCTTACCGCTCACTATGAACACGTCAAGGCTTTGTTATTTCTAAACCCACCTTTAAACCTGCCGTATTAATTCCTCGTATACGTTAGGAGTGATGTTGTTCAACAACTACCTAAATATGTACTATTTCCCAAGCAATTCATAATAAATATGCACAGTCAATTGATGGCCATTCAATCAACAAAAATAAGCACGTAGTTGAACTAGTAAAGAAATTCAAAAGCTAAATTATATTCAATCTTAACAAGAATTCATCCTCCAAATGGTTCTATCAAAACCCTAAATAATAAATTAGCTACTCATAGTAGTATGTGAAAATACAATACTAAAATTCATAACCAACAATTATAAACATGAAGAAGAAAGGAAAAACTCGTGGTTGAATCTTCCTCCTTACTCCTAGTGGATTCTTGCCTCCAAAGGCGTTGTGTAACCCTACAATAGTGTCTCATACTCAAACAATTCTATAAAAATCTGTTTAGCGTGTATTTATATAACCTAGGTAGGGTGGAGGGACGTCCAATACAATCCCATCCAATCTCGGATAGGAGAGCTAAAATTCGTGTCTGCCTTCGCGTGTCGCGCGCCCATGGATGCAGACTTAGCTTTTGAAATTTTTTCATTTCACGAAGAGATCCGTGCCTTCGATTCACTTCACTATTTTGTGCCTTCAGTTTTCTCCTCTTTCACGTCCATCTTCGTGCCATGCACGAGATTGGACGAGCTCTCAATTCTTTCCATCTCTTCCTTTTGTGTCAAATTGTTATTTTTTGATCATTTATCATCCAAAATCATTCCTACACTTAAAAAATATATAATGAGCATATTTCACTTCAAAAATCACGTAATCTCTCGCGACTCACACAAGATAATATGCAAATATACTAAAAAATATGCACTTTTCATCATTTATCAATGGTATGTTTGGACGGGGTCCCGGGGGCCCGAGTTGTGATTTGAATTGAATCCGGATTTGTTTTGGCCTTCGAAGATTTTCAATGCCTGTTGAGTTCTTATGAAATCGCACTTGCAATGGTATGGCCGCAGGTGTGGCACCGCAGGCGGCCTTTGAGCTGCAGAAGCGAGATTATGCTTGGTGAACTGTGTTCGTAGGTGCGGAGGTTCATGCGCAGGTGCACAATCGCATATGCGGTTATCTTTTGCCGAAGCAGAGTTTTGCCTAATGGCTTGGGACCGCAGGTATGAGTATTCTCTATAGAAGCGCTTTTGGTCCGTAGAAGCATAAATTGCTGGGCTTTAGTGTGGCCACATCTGCAGAGACGTAGAAGCGACCAAATGTTTGCAAAAGCGGAATAACTGGGCAAAAATAGTGGAGATAGAGGGTTTTGTTCCATTTTCACATTGTGAGTTAGAGAGCTCGATTTTGGGCGAATTTGGAGGGCATTTTCAAGGATTGGATTGGGGTAAGTATTTTTCACTCATATTTTCTTATTATTAATGATCCCACCATTGTTTTTATTATTTAATTAGTGTTTTGAGTTGAAGAAATTGGAGAATATAGCGAACACTTCCTAAACTATAAATTGAGGGTTTGAATGTTGATTTGAGGTTAGAATTGGATAATATTAGTATGGTTGGACTCATATCAGAATAGATGTTCTGATTTTGTAAATTTTGTCAGCTTCCGAAAAGCGGGCCCCGGGTAGACCTTTTGAGTTGACTTTTTGATTTTCTTTAAAGATTGCAACTTTATTATACACAATCGTTTTCTATGGTTTGTATTTATGGTATTAAGTTATTTTGTCTAGACTCGAGCTGTTCAGAGTTGGATATTCGCGGGAAAGGCTTACTAGTGGGTTGATTTAGCTTGTTTGAGGTAAGTATCCTGCCTAACTTTGTGTGGGGGATCTACTCCTTAGGATTTGGGTTGAACGTGCTATTTGTGTTATGTGGAAGACGTGTACGCGAGGTGACGAGTGTATATAAGGGCTAAATGTTGTATTTGGCTGGTTTAGGTTATTTAAACTCTTTCCATACCTTTAATTGAATTGTCATAACATGTTATATCTTTCATTGTTAATCTACCCTCACATGTGTTAATCTACCCTTACACTCTTTATTTGATATTGTTAATAATTGTTCTACATTGTTATTTTTCTCTTATATGCTTTAGTTGATGTTATTGCCTTCCTTATTGTCTTGTTACTTCTTTAATTGTTGAATTACTTTACTTAGAGTTGTATTTCATGAAATATCTTCTTGTTGAGTTATTGGTGTTGAAGTTGTAAAAGCCATTAATTACATTGAAGTGAAGTTGTTAATTGTTGAGATATCTTTCTTGTTGAGCCATGGGTTATTTGTTGTGGAAACATCGATATTGTTGACTTTGTAGCAAGATGTGGCATATGGGCACTTGTAGTGCGAGTTCTGATTGTGTTGTGATATTGATACGCATGCGGTGGTATTTCTGTATGCATGTTAGGCTTACCTAGTCTTAGAGACTATGTGTCATCATGACATCCTAAGGTGGGAAATTAGGGTCATGATAAGTTGGTATCAGTTCTCTAGGTTCATAGGTTTTGCGAGTCATAAGCAGGTTTAGTAGAGTCTTGCAGATTGGTACGAAGATGTCTGTACTTATCTTCGAGAGGCTGCGAAACTGTTAGGAAAAATCCGCTTCTTTGATTCCTTATCAAGCAAATTTATTGACTTCGAAATCTGAATCTTTGTCTTTCTATTCTCTCATAGATGGTGAGGAGTCCCACTACTAGATCCGACGATCGGACACCCACCCCCTACTAGAGTCGCGAGAGGCCAGGGCCAGGGTAGAGGATAAGGAGGGGCACATGGTGTAGCTAGAGCACCTTCCCGAGCAGGGACTGAGGAGATCTTAAAGGGGCCTTACATTCTTCCCCACTTGGGATTCGTCCTCGAATGTTGGATCTTAGCATTCTTCATCCTTAGAACGAGTACTTAGTTTTTTTTGCTACTTATTCATCTTCTTTAGTTTCTCAAACCTTAATCGACTTCCCGATGAACTTACAAGACCTAGCTATATCCTCATTAATCCTAAACCATCATTTTAATCCTTCATAAATTACCCTCAATCCTTGGTGTTTCAAAATTTGACTAACTCCTTAAATTTCCAAAAATCTTGGCAGAATTTTCCCTATATTTGGGCCTATCCGCCTGTTAGAGAACCACAAAAATCAATCCGAACAACACACCCATAGCTCAATGAAGCATCATTGACGAGCGCAAAACACACACTTAAATTCTGCTTGCTAATCAAATATAGTATAGTATAATATACACAGGGACTAGATTTAAATAGTATTCTCGTAGTTTGTAGCTCAATTGCTATCCAAGATGATCAACAATTGAGAGTTATAATATGTCTAACTAATATTAACTAAGAATCTAAAGCTATTGAGTAATGACAATCGAAACAAGGAATAAGCAAAGAAGGTTATCAATGGGAGAAGATAGGGTTTTGATGGGATTGGTGCAAGATAAGTGTTTGGGATCTCACTCCAGATAATTCGCTTCTAATGTTCAAGTGAGTCTCCCAAATTAACTTAATTATTAGTTCAAGTGTTCAGATAAAACTCCTATCTCGATTAAGTCTTAACTTCACAAGATGAACTAATTTAAGCTCGGTGAAGATATGCAAGAATTCATAGTGGATTGATCTTTAGGAGAACCTCTCTCGATTATCTTCCTAACTAGGTTTAATCACTGATTCAACTAGCCTCTTTCGATTACTAAGAAGAATTAATGAACTCAAATAACAATATAATGCAAAGATATCACAAGTTTTGCCTCTGTCGATTACATGAACTAGTGAATATAGATGCAACAATTAAATTATCCAAAACAATTCAATACATAAAATTAGAGTTATATTCTGCAAACAATCATCAATACACCCAATCCATCAAACCCTAATGGTAACTACCCCATAGATACAGAGTAATTCATCACAAATATGTTTAAAGTATAGGATAATATTAAACGATCTAACTCGGGTCTTGAGTGAGGAATGGATGATGAAATCCTTGTGCTTGTGTTCTTTCCACTCCTTCTTAGCCTCCTTAGGTCTAATATATGTCAAAAGTCAAAGAAATAATGTTTTCCCATGTATTTATACCAAGTAGGGTCGGACCTAGATGAAATCACCCTTTCCTAGCAAAAATCGAAAAATTACTCTGTAAAAAATGCACAGGCGTGCTGCATGGGGCGACGCGCCAAGCGAGACAGCAATGGGTATTATCAAGGGGACTTGCACGTTTGTAACAAGCAGCTTTTGTATAGCCACGATTCCCCACGCGCCGCGTCACGCACCGTGGCTATAGGATTTTCTCAGAATACGGCTTTTCGCTTGTGTTTTGACGTCCAGACTTGGTCCTTGACCCCCGAATACGATCCTGCTTAATTCCTTGGGCTTTACTCAAACTTCAAAGCTCCAAATAGATGGAATTACCTCCATAACATCTATATAGCTTGGAATCACTCCTACAAGGCATAAAACACACAATAAGTGCAAAACACTACCAATTAAAACGCAACACAATTAAAGTGCAGTGAATTAAAGTGCAATAAGCGATTCTAATACGTAATTATAGTCTACCATTAAGTACAATATCGTAACATGCTCGCCTCAAGATTTGACTCAAAAGCACCAAGAATTTTTATAACCCGCTCACTTACTCTAACACAGAGGTCAAACATTACCTTTCCTTTATGAATCAAGTGCCACTCATATAACGATAGAGAGTAATTCCACACATAATAAAATTAAGAGCAATTAGGAACTCAATATTGAAAGAATTCTCTCACTCTTAGAAACAATATTCATGTGCCACAAACGATGTACCATAGGCTTGCACGTAGTGTACTACTCTACTAATTAAGGTCATTCAGTCAAGGATCAAGTAGGACTTCATTTGGTTGTAATGTAGGCTGCGGGATAGATAGGATACATTTGGATATAAGAGTGACCACACCTTCCTAAGCACTTTAATACATGTACTTAATCGTTCAAAACCCCATACTTATGTCAAACCATAACTCCATCTTCACATCAATATACATCAACTCCCTAATTCTTTAAGCACAATTACATCAAGAATTACCACTATCAAGGAATATTTTTCACAATCATACACTTATTATTTTTTTGCTGCTCTTTTCGATTCAAGTGGATCTTTCTTTTTCAAAACAATGCACCTTTCTCCTATTTTAATGGTTCCACTCAAAAACGAAACCACCACCCCACACTTTAACTTTTACAAAGTTCATAAAAAATTCAAGTGCACACAAGAGGTAAAAAGTTCAAATAGATGGTCACTTCAAACGAATGGGTAAGGCTTGTAATGTGGTTGCCAAAATAGGATTACATGCTCAAAGGGGTTAACTAAGATACATAACAATTATGTGGGTAGAAGCATATAACTGGCTCAACAAAGAAACACCTATATCACTTTCAAGACTGAATAAAACTACTATTTTGCTTTGCAAACACACGGGGCAAGTTCTAAACATCAAATGCAAGACAATGAATAATATAAAACCTCATGCACACATGGCACATAACTCACTCAGTATCAGACTATCAAGACACTTTAGTCAAAGCAGTTAAGTAAAGTTAAGATCATACAATTTAAGGTACTTATACAAGAGTCAAAAATTGGGCCTAAGCATCACAACTAAAACACTCACTATTCTCAAGACATAATAAAGTCAAGAGATATTGCCTTCTATTCAAATCATAGCACAAGGTTTCCTGATCCTAAAAAAAACTAAGTACACCTGGTTCAAATAAAACTCTTGAAAAAGAACCGCAACACAAAGAAAAACCAAGGGGAACTTGTTACACTACCTAACAAAAGAAAATCTTTTTGTCTTTTACCTTCGACTTTAATCCCTCAAGAAACCTGTCGATGAATTCGGGAAAAAATGATTTTTTTTTAAAATTTTAATGTTTTTTTTTCAATTTTCTCTATCTACTACAACTACTAAAACTAACAAAATAAACACATATACATACAAACATACATATGGCATGTACCTATGACACATAATTAAAAAGCATAAGATAAAGGAAACTTCCCTGAACATCTAGTCAGGTCGGAATCGAAGTCGGGATCCATTCCTCTCGCCCGAACTAAAGCACACATCCATGCAAACAACATCTTCTCAGCCTTCTTGGGGTACACCCCACACTTATCTTTCTCCCTCACCATAGCCTTCTCTTTCGAGCCCTTCACTATCCACTCAACACTTGCAGCTACTTTTTCTTTTTGTGCCCCATTTGCTATATTCATCTCAAAAGTCTTAGTCTCCTCACCCACTCTAAGCATGATTTTTCTCTCATGTATATCTAATATAGATCTACCCGTTGCCAAGAATGGTCTTCCTAGGATGAGGGGAACCTCCTTGTTTTCCTCCATATTCACCACTATAAAATCCACATGAAATACGAATTTATCCACCCGAACTAACACGTCTTCCACTATCCCCTTGGGTATTATGGTCATTTGGTGGCAATCTGCCAACTGCAAGGATATGGGTGCAGACCTTATCTCTACAATTTCCTTCTCCAATTTCCTGTAGATAGACAGAGGCATTAAATTAATTGAAGCACCATAATCACATAAGAATTTATCAAAATGAATAGTTACTACAGAGCAAGGTATAGTAAAACTCCCTGGATCTCCACACTTTTATAGGAGTTTATTTTGCAATATCGCATTGCAATGCTCTGTAAGCTTGGCCACTGAGGTTTCCTCTATCTTCCTTTTCTTCGTAAGGATGTCTTTCAATAATTTGGCATAAACAGGCATATGTGAGAGCACTTATGTGAATAGTAAGTTTGCATGAACTTGTTTCAGCACATCCAGAAATCTCCCAAACTGCTTGTCCAACTTTTCTCTACTTTGCTTTTGCGGAAATGGTAGAGCAGGCATATACTTGCTCTCCTCAGGTTTCTCCCTTCTTGAGTTTTCATCCTTCTTTTTCTTCTCAGCTTTCATCTGACCTTTCTTCTTCTTATCAACATCACTTTTCATTTGCTCCCCACTTTCTTTTTCAAGTCTCACCAACTTTTTGGATTGGGGTGAGTTCTTTCAACACTTGCCCACATCTCAAAGTTACAACATTCACTGTTTCTTTGGGATTTCTTTCAGTATCAGCAGGAAGAGCTCCTAGAATCCTCTCAGACAATAGAGTGGCTAGCTGCCTAATCTGTCTTTCCAGGTTTCGAAAACCCGTGCCTAGTTCTTTGATAGTTGCACCATGTTTCTGTATAGCTAAGCTATGAGCTTCAAGTCTCTCATCAGTTTTGATAATAAAAGCCTTCATTAGATCTTCCATGCTAGACTGAGTAGGCTGTTGAGGCTGAAATTGCTGCCTTTGCTGATTCATAAAACTCGGAGCTCCTTGTCCCTGGTGTTTGGGGTTGTTCTATTGCCAAGCACTCGTACTACCCCCAGGTGAACTCCATGAAAAACCGGGGTAACACTAACCCATTACATTATAATTTCCCACATCATTCACTTCCTTAGTTGAGGCTTGACACTCATGAGTAGATTATCCTCTTTCGCATATATTACAAACAGCGTGAGGCTCATTTTGTATCGAGGCTAAGGTCAGCTTTCGTATTTGTTTGGCCATAGAATCAAGTTGTACCTACACAGATGTATTAGTATCAACTTGGTGGACACCAGTTGATTTTCTACTTTTAGCACTCTTTGAGGGCTACTGATTTGCATCTTCAGATCACTCATCAAGAATTATAACTATTTCCTTTGGAGTCTTCTTCATCAACGGGCCTACAGCTGCATTGCTCAATGTTCTATGTGAGGCTGGTGTCAATCCATCCCAAAAGTCCTGGAGTTGCATCCAGAGTTCAAATTCTGCTATGTTGACACTTTCTGACTATCTCCTTAAACCTTTCCCATGCTTCAAAAATAGTTTCAGTCTCTTTCTGGCAGAAGCTATGGATTTCTCTTCTAAACTTGCCCACTTTAGCTAATGAGAAATATTTTTCAAGAAATTTCTGGTCATCTTATCCCATGTTCTAATTGATCCCATGGGCAAGCTTTGAAGCCAATACTTTGCATCATCTTTGAGTGTAAAGAGGAATTCCCTTAAGTAGACTGAATCCTGTGACACCCCATTGTATTGAAAGGTGTTCATAATCTCATCTAAGTCCATCAGATGTGTGTTTGGATATTCGTTCATCGTACCTCTAAAAACACAACAGTTCTGAAGGGTTTGAAGCAACCCTTGCATCAACTCGAAATTGTTAGCTACAATTGGAGGTGGTCTAACACTTGACAATCCTTGGTTATAGACCGGTCTTGCATAATCGCCTAGTGATCTCCCAGGACGGGAGCTATATTTCCAAACTAATCTACAACCAAGGGTTGATTTTGAGCAATTCTCCGACCACTCTTTTCTTCATAAATAATCTATGCATCTATAATAGCTGCTTCCTCAGCATTCCGTGTAGCTTTTTCTCGTTGTTGGGTTGCCTCTCTTGCAGCCAAATCGATATTATCATCACCGTTTTTGGCCATAGTTTCTTGGGTTGAGGATTGCCCAACATTTTCTAACTTCTCGATGAGATCTCTTTCTTTCCTCACCTGTCGTAGTTGTTTTTCTAACTTTGGCTCATATGGTAGCACTTCTTTCGCAAAAGCTTGAGTCATACACCAATCTTAACATGTAACCTACACACAATCAAGGAACACCAACCGTAAAAAAAAATTTAAAATAAAAAAATTCCTAAATTAGCACGACAAACTATTTCAAACACTATTGATTGCCAATTCTGGCAACGCCTCCAAAATTTGATGAGCGCAAAACACACACTTAAATTTTGCTCACTAATCAAATATAGTATAGTATAATATCGTATTCACATGGATTAGATTTAAACATTATTCTCGTAGTTTCTACCTCAATTGCTATCCAAGATGATCAACAGTTGAGAGTTATAAGATGTCTAACTAAAATTAACTAAGAATCTAAAGCTATTGACTAATGACAATCAAAACAAGGAGTAAGCAAAGAACGTTATCAGTGGGAGAAGAAAGGGTTTTTATTGGATAGGTGCAAGATAATTGTTTGGGATCTAACTCTAAATAATTCGCTTCTAATGTTCAAGTGAATCTCTCGAATTCACTAAATTATTACTTCAAACGTTTAGCAAAAACTCCTCTCTCGATTAAGTCTTAACCTCACAAGATCAACCAATTTAAGCTCGATGAAGATATATTCGTAATGGATTGGTCTTTAGGAGAACCTCTCTCGATTATCCTCCTAACTAGGTTTAATCACTGATTCAACTAGCCTCTTTCTATTACTAAAAAGAATTAATGAACTCAACCAACAATATAATGCAAAGATATCACAAGTTATGCCTCTATCGATTACAAGAACTAGTGAATGTAGATGCAATAATTAAATCATCCAAAATAATTCAATACATAAAACTAGAGTTATATTCCACAAACAATCATCAATACACCCAATCCATCAAACCCTAAATGTAACTACTCCATATTTATAATTCATCACAAATATGTTTAAAATATAGGAAAATATAAAACGATCCAAACTTGGGTCTTAAGTGAGGAATGAATGATGAAATCCTTGCGCTCGTGTTCTTCCCACTCCTCTTTAGCCTCCTTAGGTCTAAAATATGTCAAAAGTCTAGGAAATAACAATTTTCCATGTATTTATACAAAGGTGGGTCGGGCCTAGGCGAAATTACCCTTTTCTCGCCGAAATAGGAAAATTACTCTGTAAGAAATACACATGCATGCCGCATGGGACGACGCGCCAAGCAGGGTAGTAGTGGGGATTATCAGGGGACTTGCACTTTTGAAACAAGCAATTTTTGTACAGCTGCATCGCCCCATGCACCGCGGCTGTAGGATTTTCTCAGAGTACGGCTTTTCACTTGCGTTTTGACATCCAGACTTGGTCCTCGACCCTCGAACATGATCCCAACTTAATCCTCTGGGCTTTTACTCAGACTTCAAACTCCAAACAGCTCGAATTAGCTCCATAATATCTACATAGCTCGGAATCACTCCTACAAGGCATAAAACACACAATAAATGCAAAACACTACCAATTAATTCTCAACATAATTAAAGTGCAGTGAATTAGAGTGCAATAAGCGACTAAAATAAGTAATTATTGCCTACCATCATTCACAAACGTGGAAACAACACTAGCAATAACATTATGTACATCTTAGCATAAGTTGTACCGATCTAGAACATATCTCATAGAAAAGTAAACTTCTAACATTATTCTAAACATAACTAGGTGGTTCTACAAACAAATGGGGATATTTATTCTTCATATTCTCCTCTACTTTCCAGGTGGCTTCTTCGACCTGATGGTTTCTCCATAGTACTTTGACGGAGGCAATCTCCTTATTCATCAACTTACGACCTTGTCTGCCGAGCAGAGCAACATGAACCTCCTCATAGGTCAAGCCTTTATTTACTTCAATAGTCTCCACAAGCACAACGAGGGATGAATCCCCAATTACTTTTTAACATAGACACGTGAAATACCGGGTGCACTAAGGACAACTCTAGCGCTAACTCAAGCCTATAAGACACTTGGCCAACCTTTTGCAAGATTCTATAAGGTCTAATCTAGGGCTTAATTTTTCTTTCTTTCCAAATCGCATAATGCCTTTCATAGAGGGCTTTCAGGAACACCCAATCATCTTTGTTGAACACCAAACCTCCCCGCCGCGCATTTGAATAATACTTATGGCAGCTCTGAGCAATTTTTAGCCGCTCCTTAATTAACTTGACCTTATCCATAGCTTGATGCATGAGGTCTGGCCCTATTAATTTTGCTTCTCCTACTTAAAACCAACCAATAGGGGATCTACATCACCTACCATATAGAGCTTTGAACGTCATCATGATGCTGGCATGATAACTGTTGTAGGAAAATTCTATGAGCGAAAAATGATCATCCCAGCTACCCTTGAAGTCAAGAATGGATGCACGCAACATATCCTCAAGTGTCTATATAGTTTGCTCAACTTGACCATCGGTTTGTGGATGGAAAGCTATACTAAGATTCACCTGAGTACCCAAACCTTGCAGATATTTTTGCCAAAGGTTAGCGGTGAATTGCACTCCTCAGTTCGTGATGATGGAAACTGGAGTTCCATGCAACCTAACTATCTCATTGATATACAGCCGGACATAGTGTTCTGCAGTGTTAGTGGCTTTAACATGCAATAAGTGTGCCATGTTCGTGATTTGGTCCACAATCACCCAAATTGAGTCAAACTTACAAGGTGCGTGAGGTAGACCTACCACAAAGTCTATATTGATCATCTCACACTTCCACATTGGGATTTTTATATTCTACGCCAAACCATTGAGCCTCTGGTGCTCGGCCTTCACTTGCTGCCAATTTGGGCATCTAGCCACAAAGTCCATTATATCCTTTTTCATTCCACCCATAGATTTCCTTGGGGTCATGATATAATTTCATAGAGCCTGTGTGCACGAAATACTCGGAACTGTGAACCTCGGTCATGATTCTCTCTCGAAGACCATCTACATTTGGAACACACAATCGCCCTTGTTACCTTAAAGTACCATCATTCATACCAAGTGAAAAAGCCAGTCTTGTCTTTATTAATTCCCTCCTTCAATTGCACCAATAACGGGTCATCGTACAACTTTTCCTTAACTTTCACTACCAGCGATAAGTCGGCTCTATTTTGTACAATCACCCTACCGTCGCTTGAGTCAGCGAGATGGATTCCAAAATTAGACAACCGATAAATTTCCTTGGCCATCGTCCTTTGGTGTGCCCCCAAATGAGCCAAAATACACATAGATTTCTAGTTAAGAGCATCAGCCACAACATTAGCCTTTCACGGGTGATAGAGAATGTCGATGTCGTAGTCTTTAAGTAGTTCAAGCCATCTCTCTTCCTCAGATTCAACTCCTTCTGCTTGAATATATATTTAAAATTCTTATGGTCCGTGAATATGTCTATATGGACCCCATACAGATAATGATCCCCAATCTTCAATGCAAACACCACTGCGTTAAGCTCTAAGTTATGTGTTGGATAATTCTTTTCATGGTTCTTGAGTTTCCTTGAAGCACACACCACCATCTTCCCATAATTCATGTCAAATGCAAGGTAGTGGTAGCAACCTCATTAATAACCAAAAGACTAAGGCCTTGCACAAACCAGCGCACCCTAGCCTCCATAGTAGGCAACATGTAAGGTCCATACCTTGAATGATTCATGAACTTCATATATAGTCCCACACACTCATATTACCTTGCTTCAAATTCTCAAACTCGGCGACACAAGTTGACCTAGTCTCAGCAGGCAAGAAATGATCAATAAAAGCATCTACTAACTCGTTCCACTTTGCTAGAGGGGTTCCGTTCCTTTCAGCACCCATCCTACAACTCATACCAAGTATACGCCACTTCCTTCAGGTGATAAGAGGCCAACTCCACTACTTCTGTGTCAATGGCAGGCATAACACGAAGGGTCTTGTGCATCTCATCAATAAAATTTCATGGATCCTCCTCGGGCTTAGTATCCGTGAATACCAGAGGATCCAACTGGAGGAATATGTTCACCCTAGAAATAGCTAAATCCCCTTAGTAACCGGAGGAAGTAGATATAACATTCAGTCTCTGAGCTTAGGAAGCCACTGTCTGAGTCAACAACTGAATGGCTCACCTAAGGTCGCCATTGGAAGCACTAGGACCGAAGAAAGAAGCTGGAGGTGGAGATGGAGTACCAGTTGGAGGAGGCATATGTACATTCCTAACCGGAATCTCTGCAGGAGTGCCTTCTCCCACTGTATGCTCACCCACAAAATCAGACACTACATTAGCTTCCACTTTTGGAGATGGCATTTGCCCTTTGACTACTCTTCGCTTTCTTCCTAGCCACTATGTACTGAAAAATAGAATAATGCACAAGTTAAAAGGGCAGTCTTATAATCAAGCTCTATCGCACGATCTAGAGTATCAAGAAGGGTGACATTCCTACATGCCCAAGTAGTCTCCTAATTATAGATGTGGTCGACTTCACACCGATAAGGACTCTACTAGATAGGGCTCCGAGACAGCTTAGGACACTTAAATCCTTAGGCTCTATCAAGCTTGTCACACCCCGACCTTGGGGAGTAGGACCAGCGGTTGAGCAAGGTGACCCAGTCAAGCAAGCCAAATTGATGCCTACTGTCTAACCTTGACCATGAATAGTTTAAGTAGAAAAGACATGAGATAGTCAACCGAGAAGATAGGGATAAACAACATTGATTCCGCTAATTGAGAAGTTTTATTGATGGATAACAAAATAATACAACCCATAGTTTATAAGTGGAAGTAAATGACAAAACGACATTTATAGTTCCCCCATACATACATGACCCACAGTGTGTCTACGGACCCTCTAGACTAACATGAGAAAAATATGGAAGTGTCAGTGATAAGGCCTCAACTATACCTTAAAATAATGTATGATGATCAATACAACATAAAGGCCCACATATGGAGTAGGGCTCACCAAAATTCGCTGAAGGGAGGGTACGCTCCTATCAAGAATCTTTGCTGCCTGTTGAGTACCACCTGCATCAATTATAAATGCAGCGTACCCGACAAAAGGGACGCTAGTACGTATGTAATAGTACTAGTATGTAAAGCTAAGTACCCTCACATGAAATAAAATGTCAACATGAGGAGAGAAAAGCATGGAAATAGGGGGAAAATCAATAGCAATGAAAATTCCATATTAAAACACCAGGGAAAAAGTGTAACATGAGTGAAATACTCAAATAAACATTACCATCTTAGTTTGGGAGATTATTAGTTACCAACATACCACCATGGCATGGACTCCATTTCAGCGCGATCGGCTAAGCCGCCCCACCACAATCTGTGTGGACTGACATGATTATGTGAAACCACTATATGCGTAGTATGGCATCTGATCTCGGCCCGATTGGCTAGGCCGCCTCATCGCAATTCCATACGGGTCGACATGGTCTTTTCTAGCAGTCAATCCATCCCAATTGAAGGGGAAGTATCTCATCATAATGCGAATGGAATTTGTCTCCCAATCATCTCCTACAACACCACGTGTAGTTTTCGGTTACAGGCCTTTACAACCTATCCCTTCTCGGTTACGTAACAATACTCCCAAAACATTTTATTTAAAGCATTTCATAAAACCTTTTCTTTCCATCTGTCCCTTGGAACATACATCATCATTATCATTTTGACAAAACGGCAACATTCCATCCTCATACTTTTATTTCATTCACTTGTCGTGGATTATTAAAAGACATCAAAGATATTTAAAGTGTTGGTAAATCTTGGCTACAAATGTATGAGTAAATAAGATCTTAAAATACTTGAAATAACTTCAAGAGAAGAGCATAGCGTTTGCAATTGAAATCATGAATTGAACTCATAAGCATTTTTATAAAGCACTCATACTTGAGATATTTTTGAAAGGAGAGCATAATGACGGCAAATGAATCTTGACATGACTACATGAGCATTTGAATAAATTAATGACCAGAAGCAATTCAGAATAATAGGAATAGGAACTTGAACAGTCCACAGTTGGAGTTTATAAGGAATTTATGAAATTCGATTCTATGAAAGGAAATTAGCCAAACATACCTCAAATTCTCCCCTTAATAATACTACAATAGTCCACTACACTAAACAACTTCAATCTACTACAATGCAATACAATTGTACCAATATTAGTAAGGATGTTTTACATTTTGCTCACTTAGGCATTATGCCAAGCATCTAGTGTGCATATTTCTCTACCACCTTCATTAATGATATTTCTTCATCCAATACCCCCTATTTTCCCCTCCAATTCATACTACAACCAAATTTAGATGGTTTAGGACATCCAACAACATATTCATGTCTTACAATACACTCTAACAAACAAATTCATCAAACAAATCACTTTTTATTCTCTACAAATTCTCAAAATTCTAATTGGTGAATTCATGACTTCCAATCACCATCCCATAAGTCCTACATCTAAATTCCTACTCATATATTCATTATTAAGCATTGAATGCAAGTCCAAGAATATGGAAGTATCTTTTGGGAGTAAATATTTCAAAGTCCTCACTTGAGCTCTTGGGAAGATTCCTTGGAAATCTAATGATTTTATAGTGGATTGAGTTAATTTTAGTGCGGAATTGATGGAATAAAAATACTAAACTAGTGGGGATTACTCACCTTGAAGATAAGAGGAGTTGGAGGATCTCGAGAGAGGGGAGAAGTGCTCCAAAAATTGGCTAAGTGAAATGGGAAAAAAAGATCACCAAAATAAACTTTTTAAAGTCTGGTTTGGGCGTTGGTCCAAAAATGGCTCCTGATTTGGGTGCTACAGGAGGCGCCACACACTGGCCTGCGCTCTGGATTTTTCTGCTAGACAGCCTTCATACAAAATGTCATAGCCTCCTATAGGAATTTCCAAAATATGTACAGCTTTAAGCATTAAAAACTAGACTCAAAGAGATTTTATTTAATAGGTAGATCACCCCCTAACTCTTTATACTTTGGTAGTTGTGCTCGTTTGAAATTGGGTAATATGTAAGCTCATTCAAAACTTTAGTCTGTCACATAGTTTCCAAATTAGCTTAGTCCTAGGGATTACCTTAGACCTAAACCACATCAAATACACCTCTAGAACTTAGTATCATGGCAATCTAAATTGGTTCTAGTCCATAGTCTCACAAAACAGTAGTTAAGAAACTCATGAGCATGCTTTAGATTCTTAAATCATTAGGAAATTTTATGGGGGCTTAAGAAAATGCTCTCCAAAACCTCTATCATGAATTCTAGGGTTCAAAATATGAGAGAATGAGTAAAATCTCAAAATTATAAAACTTAAAAGTCTGTCCAGTGATACCTTTCACGAAGGCAACCGCTGCCTAACGTTTGCGAAGCACAGACATGCACTACCTCAAATTAACCCTCCACGAATGCGGCATCTATCCTGTGATTGCGATGAACAATCTCCCCCAGACCTACGCAAACGCAATCACACACACACGAAATGTGAAGTATTATCTCTAGCCTTCCCCCAGCCTACCACCTCATACGCAAATATGATCTCCTAGGTGCGAACATGAAGGCTAATCAACCACGACCTTGCATCCGGGACACCCTTGTTGCAAATATGAAGTATAAGCCTTCCCAACACCAGAATGAACTTCACAATCACGAGACCACCTCTGCAATCATGAAGAAGACATCACACTAGTAAAATCTACGACTTCCAATAATGCTTCGGTTGGTCCGAAACTCACCTGAACCACCTTAATCCCGTCCAATCAAACCAACAAGTCCATAAAGACTACCGAAACCTATCCAAAGCCTCCAAACACATACGATGACATCACAACAATGAATAAAAGGCCAAAATACAAATTGAACTTCTCTTAATTTCAAGAACCTTCAAACTTCAAACCAAGCGTCCGATTCAAGTCTAACCTATTAGGATTACAACCAAACTTTGCACACAAGTCCCAAATGTCAAAACAAACCTATTCCAACTTCTGTGACTAAAAATTTGAATCTGATATCACCAAAATCAATCCCTGGCCAAACTTAGGAACACTCCAAATCTTCAAATTGCCAACTTTAGGCAAGTAGCACAAAAACTCCCTAGTAACGTCCAAATCCAAATCCGAATATACGCCTATGTCTAAAATCATCATACGAACCTACTAAAATCATCAAATCACTAATTCGAGGTCATTTACACAAAAGACAAACTTTTGTCAACTTTTATAACCTAAGCTTCCAACAAAAGAACTAAGTGTTTCAATTCACTCCAAAACCTTCTCGAAATGAAACGAACCATCCCTGCAAGTCACATAACAACAAAAAACATATAATAAGCATAAAATAGGGAAAGGGAGCTCAAATACACAAAATGACTGGCCTGGTTATTACATTAGGTGAGTTTGGAAGTGTTTGGAGAGTAGTTTGGAAGTGGAAAGGTTGCAGAAAAATGTATCATATTTGGAATATAAGGTGGAAGCTTCGCGTCCACCCTCTGTTGCAGGTTAACACAAGGAGTGAAGCTAAGATGCTTTGTGTCCGAGATAGTGTCCGACACTTGAAGCTGAATTTTTTTGATTTTTGCTATTAAATCCTATTTCATGTTTGGACATCATTATATCATTTTGGGATCTAGGGTGCTTGTATTGAGGAAAATTTTAAAGGGATTTTTACCTAAGATTGTAATGCCCATGACAGAGGGTAGGCTGATTGTAACGACTCGATTAGTCATTTTTCTTTCTAGATCCATGTTCTTGTATTTAAGACTAACTATATGTGCTTTTACTGTTTTTATGACTTGTGGGGGTGGTTGGTTTTGTTTTAGAAGTGTTCAGGTTGAAATTAGAACACTTAGTTCCTTAGTAGTGGCCTAAGGTGGCCAAGTTTGACTTGAGTCAACAATTTAAGGATACGATCTCAAAACCGAGATTTGATGGTTCCAATAGGTTCGTATGATAATTTTGGACTTGGGCGTGTGTTCGTATCAAGTTTCGGGTGATCCGGGAGCATTTCAGTGCTTAATATTGAAAGTTAGCGTCTTGAAGGTTTTAGAGTTCTTTAAATTTGGTTTGAAGTAAAATTTAGTGTCATCAATGTCTGTTTGGGATTTTGAGCTCAAAAATAGGTTCGTATGCCGATTTATGACTTACACGCAAAATTCAGCGTCATTCCGAGTTGTCTAAGTATAATTCGTTGCATTCGAAGCTAGTTGAAGAAATTTGAAGTTCATAAGTTGATTAATTAGGTTTTAGGGTGTAATTATTAGATCCTATATTGGTTTATGTGTTTCGAGTCTTTGAAAAGGTCCGTAATATATTTATGGACTTGTTGGTGCCTTTGGACGGGGTCCCGGGTGGCTCAGGCGTGTTTCGGACCACCTAGAGCTAAGTCTAATATTGTAGAAAATGCTGGTTCTAGTTTCCTTATGTGTGAACGCGGAAGTGCTATCACGTTCATGATGAAGGATTTGGGGGCTGGACATTTTTTTTCTTCGCGTGTGCAATCACACGGCTATGTTCGCCAAGGCTTAAGACCTGTGGCCTTCGGTTCACATTGGAAGGTCCGCGCTCGCGTAGAAGGAAGAGGTCCTGGGGGTCAGTGGGTCATTGCCCTTCGCATTTGCGAAGGGTAGGTCGTGTTCATAGAGTATGGGTTGGGATGGCCTTCGCAATTGCGAAGACCTGGTTGCGTTTGCGAAGGGTTTTTCAGAGCCTTGGATTTAGCCTTCATGATCGCGAGGCCCTTTTGGCCATCCCGAAGAAGGGACACCTGGGCGGTGTTCTAATTTTAAAATGGGACTTAGGCCATTTCTTTCATTTCACCTAGCATCTTGAGGTAAGTATTTTCTATATAATGAGAGTTAAATACATAGATTATGGGTTGATTTTAACATATATATTGTAGAAATTTTGGAAATTTGTTGAAAAACCTAAGTTTTGATAAATATGGGATTAGACTACGAAAATAATTATGGAATTGAGTAAAATTATATATTTGTGTTCGTGAGGTTATGGGTAATATTTATTTACAAAAATTTCCAAAATTCGGGTACGTGGTCCCGGGGGTGATATTTTGGAACCTTCTTAATTTGGATGAATAATTACTCTAATAGTTTAAATTATGAACTTTTGAGCATATATTGATTCGTTTGTACGACCTTTGGCTAGTTTGAACTTCTCGGCATCGATTTGAGGCTATTAGTGTGATTTGCGAACCAGGAAGAGGACTTGGAAACGCGTTAAGTCTCTTGCCTAACGTTGTAAGAGGAAATTAACCCCATATATGTTTAAATTTTTATTTGCTAATAATTTGTGAGTGCTACGTACGCATGAAATGATGAGAGTCCGTAATACATAGCAAAAATCATGTTATGTTTATGTGCTTATCTTGGGATTGTTAATGTATGCCCCATAGTCCGAAGAATTTCCCTACTCCCGTTGATTGGGCCAAATGCCTCGGCAATATTTATGTATAATGAGATGCATCCATGGATCGGGCTATATGACCTCGGTAGTGTAAGTACACGAATCAGGCCGTACAACCTCGGCATACATCGTGTGATGTCGTTGGGAGTCTGATTATACTCGGTATTCCTTTATGACATGAAAAACTATAATTACTTGGTGGTCCTTATTTGTTGAAATTGGCATGTGATATTTGGTGATTTTTAACTTGTTATTTTTGTTAAAGAATATTTATTTATTGTTTCTTATTTATTTGTTATTGTTTTATTTCATGCCTATATAAAATTCTTGCACTTTATATATATTGACTCTAGTAAGTGTCGATGACGACCCTTTGTCACTACTTCTTCGAGGTTAGACTAAATACTTACTGGGTACACGTTGTTTACGTACTCATGCTACACTTCTGCACAAATTGTGTAGGTACTGAAGCGGGTACATCTGGTATTCGGTCAGAAATGCATCCACACTATCTGGAGGCCTAGTAGTGAACTACTTTAGATGCTCTGTTCTGTAGCCTCAGAGTCTCCTATATTTTATTTATTATTTTTTTCTATTTTCCTTCAGACACTAGTTATAGGGGATTTTGTATATTCTACTAGATTGCCCATGCACTTGTGACACCGGGTTTTGGGTATTTCTAGTAGACGTTCATGGTTTTGTCTATCAATATTACTTCTTCATTCTCATATTTTATTTTATGCCTTGTACTACCATGTCCTTATATACATGGTTTTCTCTATTAAATAAAAAATTCATGATTTTAAAAGTAATAAAGTGAATAATTAAATGGATATTTCATTGTTTGCTTGCCCAACAGCGGGTTGGGGCCCATCACGGTCGATTGTGGGAATTGGGTCGTGATATTGATAAGGGTGGGTCAAGTAGGACTGGCAGGCTTCTAGGATGCCAAACTTTTGAAAAAAGGGTGCACATGTCACCTTATGCGAATCTCATATCGGAGTGTGAGAGGAAAGTGATGAGCTTTATAAGGCATGACACAAATTTACATGGCATGCACATTTTTTGGGCTCGAGGTGGCGTAGCCCGAAAAACAAATCTATGTGGCCCTAGGCCCAAAGCAGATAATACGTGCCATGGGCTTGGGTCATGAAAAATATGGTATCAGAGCGAATCTTCTTTAGTACAGTGGTGGGGCAAACCTCAACGACCAACTTTGGTTTGGTGAATCCCACAATTTTGAGAAGGTGGTGGGGCAAACCTTAGCAAGGTCCTGAGTCCCAAGAGGGTAAATGTGATGCCCGTAATAGAGGGCAGGTTGATAAGGGCGGTTTCAAGTAGGATTGGCAGGCTGATAGGCTGGCAAGTTATTAAAGAAGGGTTGCATATGTCACCTTAGGTGAATCGCACATTAGAATAAGAGAGAAAAATGATAAGCTTTATAAGGCATGACACAAGTTCACATTTTGAGGCTTGAGGCGGCGTAGCCCGAAAGAGAAATCCGTACAGGCCTAGGCCCAAAGCGGATAATACATGACAAGGGCTTGGGTCGTGAAAAGGACGATGGTGTAAGTGATTGTCACTCAAATCTATGATTATAACATGAATATATGATTGATTTTTGCTCTAAACCAAGGAATCTTAATGAAGAAAAAGGGGATTTAAAGATAAAAATTGTATTTTATGGTTTTGAACACTGAATTTGACTCTGATTTGGTATCTAATCACATATTTGGACTCGGTAGGTTATGTATCATCGGGATTTGGTTTCGGTTTCGAATTTTGAGCATGTGTGCCTAATTTGACTTTTGTTGACTTTTTGAAAATTCTTCAAAGATCAAAGCTTTATTATTTGAGATTGCTTGCTATAGCATCATTTGACTTCCTTGGATGATGTTTAGCTAGATTTGATCCGGTTGGAGGTAATTTCTAAAGGAAAAGCGATTTTAGAGCTTTAGACTAGCCCGGATGAAGAAGTGCCTTGCCTAACTTTAGTTGAGGGAATTTTTCCTAATAAATGGTATTGTTTGATACAATTGGGGGGGGGGGATATATATTCTAGGTAACGAGCGTATATGCATGTGCCATTGTTATTTATGTTCGGGGTATATTCTAGACTATTTTATGCTTTACTTGATTTGATGGCTATGTGAGCACAATAAACCATGTCAGAGATAATATTTAGATCAATGATATCTTGATTTGGGAATGATGAGCTATTCTTAAAGATTATTAATGTACTTGATTTAGTTGTAGTCACACTTATTATTATGAACACACGCCTGCACATGTTATCCTTGTGTCATGCCTTAAATTGTTGTATGGCTACTTGAGTTTCCTTATACCCATTAAAGACTGTGATTGGGATTTTGATGTTTATTTGGGCATGATGATTATTTAGATGATTCATTACATGTTAGGGCCGTAGTCATACGTACATATAGGCATACATCCTATCTAGAGACCATCTCTTGTATACATGCATACACTCATGCATGGTTATTCCTCTGTGCATATGCATTATATATATTTATCTCTAATTCATATGCATACATTCCTGCATATGTTTCTCTGATATAGATTGAGGATTTTGGCACGAGATTTTTGCTGTGCAAATATTGTTATTTTATTGCACGAGGTTTCTGTCGTGTAGATATTGTTATCGTTAGATTTTTGTTGTATAGTGCACAAGGTTTTGTCGCGCAACATGTGGATATAGATCTATCCCCCTAGGGTCTCCCTCTCATGTTTCTCTCTTGATTGCATACACACATGTTGTGTGTAGCCCACGGGTTTCTGGTTGATTGTGATGTGGGATCCGATGTGATGAGTTATTGAGCATAAAGGTGGAAGCTTTGACCATTCAAGCAAATCCTTTGCATATTCATGCATTTATATGCTTTATCCAGGCATATCTTCTCTTTATGCTAGTTAATGTATTTTACATATGCATGAGACATTAATGAGTTGTTGGACTCTTGAAGAGTGTCAGATTGATGTTAAGAGAGAGTTATCATCATACATTGGCATATTGATATCATATGAAGGTTTCATAACATGCCATTTGGAGATTTATACGAAATTGGATCATTATCGTGTATAGGCACTTATATCCATGTAGAAGTATTTGAGTACATGTTACTTGGTGCATGTCTCCTTTGTATGCAGAGTTGGTCCAAGCTGTATTTGTTTTGACCTGTTAAATTGGAAAAGAATGATTATGATATTTTCTTCGATTGAGAACCTTTACTATTGATATTGGTTTTTCTATGATTGTTTCTTTGGGTACTTCTCTGTATTATAGATGTTATTGAGCCGCACAGATTATAAAAAGTGAGAATATTTTGACTAAAAACCTCGTCATTACTTCACCGAGGTTAATCAAAATACTTACTGAGTACATGGGATTAGTTGTAACTCATATTATACTTCTTCACCTTACGTCTTAATTGTGGAGCTTAGCTGATGTGGAGGACAAAGGCTAGCATTGGAGATGAACCAGCATTTTGGACACAAGCTATAACTTGTTCATGGTAGCTTAGGATTTATACTTTTGTTTATGCATATTCAAAAAAATATTGTATTTTTTTCGTACCAGCTTTGCAGATATAAATTTTAGTGCCTCGTGACTTGTATTACCGGTCCTTAGTTGTATTGATTTATGTAGTCTTATTTATTTTTTGTTGATGAATCCTCCTAAGAGTTGCATTATATCTTGTTTGTCTTACTTAGTGGGTTGGCTAGGTGCCATCACGATTTGATAGGATTTTGGGTCGTGACAGTATGACTGGTCGGGGTCTCTTGGGGATCAGGTGTGATTCGGGATAGGTTTGAACCATTTTGGTGGAGTTTGACATAGCTGGTTTTCTGGTGGAGGGCAATGTTTCGCGAGCGTGGAGCTGAGTCTCGCGATAGCGGAGAAGAGATGTTGGCAGGAGAAGCTTTGAACTACACAATCATGGTGGGGGTTGTGTGATCGCGTAGAAAGATTGCTGGGTATGAGCAGGTGGTTCATTACATTTGCAGACAACTAGACGCGATCACGTAGTTTTATGGGGCTGGTTTGTTGTCACGACCCAAAATTTGCCTAGTCATAATGGCACCTAACCCAACCCGCTAGGTAAGCCAAATAACGACCAACACAATATAATGATAATGATAAAAGTCAAGAAGTTCAATAACTGAACTTTATACAATTTTCCCAAGGACTGGTAGGACAAGTCACAAGACACTAAGACTCAGATTTACAAAGCTGGTATGAAATAATACAACATATGTTTGGAATATACATAAACAGAATTTAAAATCTAAAACGACCAAGGACAAGTGATAGCTATATGCGGAAGATAGGTACATCTTCAATTCCAGCTCCCGCCATACACATCAGAATCAACTCCCAAATCTGCACGCAAGATGCAGAATTATAGTATGAGTACAACTGACCCCATTTACTCAATAAATATCATAACTAACCTCGGCGAGGTAATAAAAGCAATAATTATAAATGATACTCGCCATCACCTGCACAGTTCATAAATTCCAACAAGTATAGAACATGAATATGATCAAATATGAAATTATAGATAAAACCACCTTGGTGCTAACATATTTTCCCAACATATTCAGCTTAGTCAACAATCCAACATATAAAGAAGATATGCAAATAAATCAGGTAAATAGCCAAGAAATTTGCAAGTACATAAGAAATATAATAAATAAATATCAACCCGTTGTGGCGCGCAACCCGGTCCAAATAGAAATCACATCACGGCTCTTAGGCCACATCAAAATCTTAGTAACCGAACCAAACTAATAACCATTTCTCCTAGAGAGCACATCAACTAGAAACCCGTCGGTTTCTACAATCCGCGTGTACACCGTCAAGAGAGAAACATGAGAGGATGAACCTAGGGGGATGGATCCATATCCACATGCTTTATGGCCAATTCAACATGTATCACAGACAACTCATATGCTAATAATATCAACCGCACGAACAACTCACGTGATGCACGGACAACTCACGTTCTATAATATCAATATCTAGATCCATGCAAACAACTCACGTGTTACACAGACAACTCACGTGCCAATAATCACAATTCGCCCGGCGTGGTCACAAGCATAACAACACAATCCACCCGACGTGGTTACAGGCATAATAACACAATCCGCCCGACGTGGTCACAAATATAAAAACACAATCTGCCTGACATGGTCATAGGCATAACAACACAACCCGCCCGATGTGGTCATAGGCATACAATCCAAATCCTATCACACATAAGCAAATATGCAAAATATATGTATGTGATCAATGAATATTAGATTTCATGTTTCTGGACTAGTATAATGAGATGTCAAGGGATATGCATGTGCAAAGTGTGCTATCATAGCTCAAATTGGCAATTTCATCATAGAAATAACAACTATCAAATTCATTTAGGGAATTAGCCTCTATGTAACCTCAAATATAGATCAAATAGTTCTCAACAGGGTTACAAATATGAGAAACATCACAATATAAAGCTTAGCAATCAATTCAAGGCATTCCATAAGCTAAGCACTAACCGAGCATGGATAATTACCCTGGTGCTCGCACATGGGCTCAAACCCCACACATATGCACACACATAGCACGTAGCTATCACATAGAACTAAGGCAAATAGTGTCTCAACTAAGTTTGGATAAGATACTTACCTCAAACAAGCTAAATCAAATACCGAGCAAGCTAAGCAATACTATAGAAATGCCATCCCTCGCGAATCGACCTCTGAACAGCTCAAAACTGGCCAAAATCAACTCAAAATCATCAAATAATGCCAAACGAAATAAACCCAAATGATAAAGATCGAATCTTTAATCGAATACTCAAAGTCAACCAAAACTTTAACTTGGGTCCGCACCTTAGAATATGACAAAACTTATAAATTTTGACAACCCATTCAATTACGAATCCAACCATACTAATTTGACTCAAATATGACTCCGAATCAGTGTTCAACCCCAATTATTCACTTTAGGAAAATTTAGACAAAACCCCCAATTTCTCTTTTGGAATCATCAAACAAATGCCAAAATCGAAGATAGAATCATGTAATGTAATCAAATCCAGGTAGAAAATACTTTCCTCGATCCATGTGGTAAAAATCCTCTCCAAAGTCTCCCAAATCTGAGTTCCCCAACTCAAAATGTGATAAAATGAGCTCAATTATGAAATAGAGTACTTTATAATCACTACCCAGCTATATGCATCGCGATCGTGGCATGACCCTCTACGCGTTCGCAAAACAAACCACGCGAATGTGATGCCCACAGATGCCAAAGCTCTGCAAATGCGATCTATGATACGCGAACGTGAAGAAGAGTTCTCCAGCTCCCAGCTGGCCAGCACGAACATGATACCACTATGCGAACACGATGATCAAACCTCCACAACCTACACGAACACATCCATCCAGTTGCGAATGTGATGAAGAAAACACCCAGCTCTAACTTTGCACAGATTTAGTTACATCTTCACAATCGTGAAGAAAAATTGAGGCATCAAAAACCACGAGAAACCAGTAATGAAATCATTCTCTAAAATGATTTGAAACCACTTTGAAACTCACCCGAGCCCCTCGGGACCCCATTAGAACATAAAAATAAGTCCCAAAACATAACACATACCTACTCGATCCCTCAAATCACTCATAAAAACATCGAAACCATGAATCGCACCTCAAATCAAGCTTAATAAGCTTTCAAACTTTCAACTTCCAAAACTCGTGCTGAACCATATCTGTAATGACCTGACTAATCGTGTTGTGTATTTGAGATTCATTCCCCATTTTGATTCTTCATGAGTATTTGTGGTTTTATGACTTGCGGGGTTGGTTAATTTTGTTTCGGGAAGGTTTTGGGTTGATTTGGACCCTTTAGTTCTTAGTTTAGAAATTTAGTTGGAAATATTGGCTGATGTTTGATATTTATGAAAACAACCAGAATGGTGTTTTGATTGATCCTATTAGTTCGTATCATGATTTTAAACCTGGGCGTATGCCCTAAATTGAATTCGGAGGTCCCTAGGTTGATTTGACATGTTTTGTCGAAAGTTGTGTCGTGCCCCCTTTTTTCCTCCGCGGAGAGGAGTCCGAGTTTCGACATTCATGGGGTGTAATGACTCATTTCCCTTTTGGAAATTGGATATTTGAAGAGTCGCCACCTAACGATTTTAAGGTGCGTTAGGGCACCTATAAGGTCCAACTACAACTATGTTTGACAACCAGAGATAGGGTAAGGGCTTGAAATTATCCTAAGGGGAAGGTGTTAGGCACCCCTCAGGATCCACTAGTGTGGTTCCCGGCCAGATGGTTTTTATGAATTTGTGCAATTAGCAAGTAAACAAATAAGGCTCAAGTAATAGGGGATTTTGAGTTTAAATACACGAGTGTTTGAAAAACAATAAAAAGCAAGGTTTTGAAAAGAGTTATGATCTAAACGTGCGTATGAATGTAAAAGGGGTCCTAGGTTTGTTTGTAATATGAATCACATCAATGCAATACCTGGTATGACACTCCTCAGAAAAGGGGATACACGTGGTATTAGTACACCGGTCATCATATCCATATCTACCCTTTCCCACCCCATGAAGGTAATTAGAGCGATGATTGGTCTCGACCTCAATTGCATGCTGCTACCCGTCCCATTCCTATCAGTCCCGGAGGAATTTAGGATTCTTATTCCTATAAGAAGGAGGTTCTAGGCTGACCCTTAGGTTTAAAGGTAAAATGCTAAGGCGACATACAAAAACATATAAAACTGCAATTAGGGGAATCATATAAGCAAATAGAAGGCTTAGTTATACCTCCGCAAACAGTGCACATAGACATCACGACTTATACACAGTTAAGGTCTGCATTTTAAAATCCTAATGCAGGGTGTTTAAGTTAGAAACATATTTACTATATAACTTAGAAAAGAAGTCCGAATTGGGCCTGCCTGCTGGTTGTAGCAGTTGATATTTAAACAAAGACAACTCCAATTTTATTTAAGTAATTACCTAAGGCTTGCCTAGGCGTAAGCAATATTCAGTAGTTATTCAGAATCATTAAGACGGTTTGGATATTATTTATATGACCTACAATATGTTGTTCTAGGTGTTCAACACACAAAATTATGGCCAGTTGCTTGTAAAGACAGAGTAAAATCGTTTTATTCCTTTTATGCATTTGTAGTTAGCCTAAGCATGCTTAAACGAATATAAATGCAATCCTAAAGACATGGCATCTAATGCAGAGATACAAAATGATGTATATGCAGAATTCTAAGTAGGATTTCTATATGCACAAATATTACAGCGTTTAAACATCTTACCAGAATATGCAGAGATGATATGTTTGTTAGTGTTGTTTAAGCCTAAAACATGATCTCTAAGTGTGCATGGCAGTAAGAACATGATCACAGAAACACCAGTTATTAACACATTTAATGCAGGATTTCCTAAGTGATGTGATAGTGAAATGGACATGCTGAAATAATAAGTGTAAGTCCTAGGGAACATGATCTCTAATGCATGAAATGAGTCCTAAACATGGTTTCTATTACGCAAGTAGGAATGTTAACCTAATAACATGTTTTCTACCCTTTTGATAGCTAAAGCATGCATAATCACCCCTTCCCTTTCCACTATCCACCCCAGAGTTGTTTACAAATCATTACAGACTAAATGATTGAATTACAAAAGAAGTGCAAAAATAAGAAATTACAACCATAGGAAACCTGATCCTGACTTTCTCTCTGAATTATGTAATAAACAACTTCAATGCCAATATTGATCCAAAGCCTTGCTCATATCTGGGTGTGTCAAAGTTCCCTAAGGACCTCAAAGGATCTCGGGCAGTGCTCACACCTAGATTGCATAACCAAGAGAGTGAGTGCAGTGTGGAAGGGCCAGCTCTTATGTGTCCAAGTACAGAGAGAGCTCAAGGATCCCAAGGCAAGGCTCGCACAAAAGGGGAAGAACCTAGATTCTAAGAGTATAGTATAGTGGAAGTGCAGAACACGGGTTGAAAGGGATTTCTTTAAAAGCTGGACTGATAGTCCATTTTTGAAAGCAATCAGTAGCAGAGGTGATTAAAATCAGTTGTAGTAGTAAACAAAACTCAAAACTCCCAAGATGGGGTCACACATAGAATCAGTAGTCACACAAGGGGTCAAGGGGTTTGCGACACACAAACATTTGACTGTAAACATATAACCCCATCAAGGGTCTTAGGACTAGTTGGACATGCATAACAATAGCTGATACTGGCATGATCACAGACTAGTCAGAAAGAACATAAGCACATTGAAGGTATAGGGGCTTGGGATGACAAGTACACAATTAGTGACTGATAAAGTATGCCTTGAAACACACATAGGGGAGTGCATTAGTCTAAAGGGGAAGGGAAGACATTATGTCATGCTGGTAATGTAACTTGACTGCAGGTTTCACGACAGAATCACAAGAAGAAGTAGACAAGAATGAGAGAAACTGAAACAATTAAAGAAGCATGTTGCTATTGAAGCTTTAAAATTCACTAGGACATACCAGTTGAGAAAGCAAAGCGCAGAAACGTAAAGCAAGCAGGATTCCACAGTCTAGCCTTGGCTTTCAGCTGGCTAGACAAAGCAGTAGCACAAGTAGTAGCAGAGAAAGAGAGTTTTTGAGTGTATAAGTGTGTGTTCTGAACTAAATTGTTCGTGTGTTTAGAGAAGAGAGGGTGAAGTATTTATAGCTTTGAAAATGAGTAGAAAATAAGGTAACAAGTAAAGATTTAACACAAATATGGAAATAATTACAATCAGAATCCCATTAATACAAGTACTTCCGTTTAATCAAAGAATTCCTGCTTAATGGATACTAACAAGGATAATTAAGGAAAGAAAATCAATTTGAGGAAGATTGATTTCTGACCATATAAGGGATAGTAAGAATATAAAGTATACAATTGAGTCTAGGTATAGAATATATTTAATTGGGAAAGGATCCAGCAGGGGTACAACATCACAACAAATAGAGGAAAGGAATCAATCAACTCAAACAAATGGGTAAAATTAGGGGTTTATAAGAAAACCTTTGCAATCAGTCGTAACTTGAGGAAATCAAGATTAATCAAGAAAAAATCATGATTCTGAACTTTTCCATATAAATAGAGAAGAATGAACAATAGTATCAGACATGCAAGGCCAACAATATTGACAAAAGAAGCAACTGGACGAACACAAACATACAGCAGTAACAGGAGTAGGCTTAGGGTCTCAGTAGTAAAAGGACCTACTCGAAGAATGGTAGTCAACAAGTCAAGTAGTCACATAGAATCAAAAATGAAGAAACCAGTCTAACACATAGTAATAGGTAAAAGAGATCAAAACACAGCAACAAGAAAAGTCTTTAAACTCATAGCAATACGTGAAGAGAAATTTATAAGGAATTAGAGTTATTATAGAGCTAAGTTAAAAAGGTAAGAACTTAGAATCAGTCAAGTTAAACAAAGAAAAGGATCTAAACACAAAGAACTCAGTCGAAACCAGTACAAAGACAATTCTAAAACTCGGATAAAACCAAAATACTTAAGGTTTTAAACACGATGAACCATGCAGAAAAAGAACATAAACAAACCGTTTAATCATATAAAATCATAAAACAACACTGAAAATCAGAGAAGAGATCTTTTAAAAAAAAAGTTTAAGAAACCCTAATTTTTGAAGACAGAGAGTCGCTTTGACAAAATCAGAAAAGCTTTGAGGAAAACACTTAAGAAGTTCATAACATACACAGATCTAAGATAGATCTGAAAGAAAATTGAAAGATCTTAAAGGTTAGGGTTTCAGAGAACCCAGAAAAGTGAGAAAAACATCGAAAAGTTACCGATCTAGCCAGAAAAGTCAAGGATCTGACTCGAACAACCATGGATGGCCAGAAAGAGGCCATGGATAGGAGTTGAGTAAGGACTGGACCAGATTTCTTGGAAATCTGTTCATGAAATCACACAAGCGGGCCACCAGGGGACGTAGGAGACGAGTACACGTCTCAAACAGCCCTAGGAGTCCATGGATTAGGTGAGGATCAAAAGGGATTAGGGTGGATTTGGGTGGCAGCGGCTAGGGTTAGCCTTAGGTTTTCAGAGAGAGTGAGAGGAAAAGGGATTCAAGGGCGGCGAGTTGGTAGAAATGATTTAGGTTAGGGTGGTCGTTGGGTTAAAAAGGTAATAATGAATAGGGGCCGTTGATCTCAGAGATCAACAGGATTAGAGGGGGTCTGGGTCAGGTAGGATTTGAATGGGTTAGGGGCGGGTTTTAATTGGAATTGGGTTGGGAAATTTGGGGTCTAATTTAGGCTATAATTGAAATACAAATGGGCTGTTATTTAAATAGCTATTTTTCCCTTTTTAATTTATAAGAAATAGTAAATAGTTTCTGAAAATAAATTGAAAGTACTAAAATGATTTATAACACATAAAAATATAGGATCCAATTTTATGCGTATAAAACATAATTAAGCCTTAAAAGGGCCAATGTCGCAATTATGTGCAATTTAGCTTTAAAAATACTAAATAAAATTGTGAAAATATGTAAAAATTACTTTAGCCATATTTTGGCATAAATATAAAAATTCAATAGATGAATTGTCGAAATAATAATTTTGGAAATAATTATTGAGATTTTATGGATAAAAAAGGAGAAAATAAATCAATTTAAACCTTTAAAAATTATGAAAAATAATAAAACATTTGGACATACTTATATATGCATATATATGCTATTTTGAAGTGATTTTGCATATTGAAAATATATAGGAAAAAATTGGGTATCAACAGCTGCCCCTCTTTACTTGGGAAGGATGAAATAGTTATCAGGCAAAGATATGATAGCCAATTTTGACCGAGCGAAACGGTTTGAAGAGGTTTAGGCCGCACCCTGGCTTTTGAGCTGCCTACATATCTCTGGTTTCGTACGAATCCGGCTGTATGTAGTTCAGGATCCATCGACGGCGTATACCGATGAAGTGATTTCAAGAACAGACGCAACATCTAGGGTTGGGTGAGTGAACAGTTTACAAGAATGGTTAGGTTTGATATGGCTTGGGGGAACCAGAGCAGGACCACTCATTCTGGGATGGCCGTTGCTCGCCGGTTTACCTAGAATTGGAAACAATACAAGCGTATATTGTACATAAATTTAAACATGATGCAAATTTCCGTCGGACCATGAATGTTGTCTTTGGACGGTTAGGATGACGTCTTTAGACCATGATGTCCTGGGCCATGAAGCGTATGATAAAGGATTCATAGTCCATGAAATGATGCTTTCGGGCTATGAGGATGGTGCCTCCGAACCATTATGCCTTTGAATAATGATATGCAATAGATTGAAAGAGATCATCAAGCCATGACATGGTGTTCTCGGGCTATGAAGATGGTGCCTCCGAATGATGACGCATTTAGATGAATTGGCGATATTTCACCCTATGAAAGATGCAGTAATATGATGCGGACAAGACAGAGCTTGGTCTTGAGAATTGAAGGGCAGAGCGTGGCCCGTAAGAAAACCGAAATAAATAGTGCTTGAGATGGCGCTTAATTTTAAAGAAAATTGGAAGCAGAGCTTAGCCTCAGAAGGCAGAATGATAGCCTTATGCAAAGATGCGAATGTAGATGGAGACAACATTTAGTCTCGGAAGGCAGAATGGTAGCCTTATGGAAGTTGGAAAGCAGAATAGTAGCCTTATGCAATGCATATGCGAATGCAGACGGAGGTAGAGCTTAACCTCGGAAGGCAAAATGGTAAGGCAGAGTAGTAACCTTATGCAGAGATGCGAATGCAGATGGAGGTAGAGCTTAACCTCGGAAGGCAGAATGGTAGCCTTATGCAAATTGGAAGGCAGAGTAGTATCCTTATGCAAATTGGAAGGCATAATGGTAGCCTTATGCAGAGATGCGAATGCAGATGGAGGTAGAGCTTAACCTCGGAAGCCAGAATGGTAGCCTTATGCAAAGTGGAAGGCAGAATGGTAACCTTATGCAATGCAGATGCAGATGGAGACAGCGTTTAGTCTCGGAAGGCAGAATGGTAGCCTTATGCAAGAAATAAAATAACAGATGGCAGTAGAGTTTTCTTAGCTGATAGCGGATTGCATCATTGTGATTACTGGGTCGTTGTGACATACATGACATCACTGGTGTATGCTAATAGCAAATGTTTGCAAGAGCAATGGTTTTGAGAGTCGTACTCTTGAACAACGTTTGTTCCATGTGAGTGTAGTGTGTTTGATGATTTTGCAATCTTAGTGCCTGCATCCACAGAAAAATCATGAGTTTTGTGAGGGGGAAGATTAGTTCGCATCCCCTCATGGCTTTGCTGGACTCGTTCGGTTTTGATTTGGTGATGTCATCTGTATCCTTGGGGTAGCGTTGCTAAACAAAGCTGTTTCAATAGTAGTCATGCATGATTTTGTAAAAGTATGACATAAATGTATAATTAAAAATAATTTTTTAGATGAACCGACGATTGTGACATTGCAACCTCTCATGCTATGGAATTTTGAGGGTTCTCCTCAAAAGTTTACCCCAGTTTGATAGGTTGACGTTTCTGACTGCTGCTCGTGCAGCGATGGCCTGAAATTACTTCGGAATTTGGGGGGTCCTCCTCAAAATTCTGCCCTAGTTTCCAATTGCGGGGGGAAATGAAAATTTTATTGAGCTATGACCGAACCCGTAGGGTTGCCTACGTATCCCCTCTTAAACGGAAATCAGGTCAGGCGTAGTTCAATTTACATCATACAAGGAAAACATAAAGATTACACATAGTAACGCTTGACTGCATCTGAATTAATCGGCTTTGGCCAGACTTCTCCGTCCATTTATGCAAGTATGAGGGCTCCTCCTGTCAAAACCTGGTGAACCATGTATGGAACCTGCCAGTTGTTGGCTTCATCTTGATGCGAAAATTTTTTCTTTAACACCAGCTGCCCCGATGTGAACTGTCTTAGCTTGACTCTTTTGTTGAAGGCTCTGGACATTCTGTTCTGGTAGAGTTGACCATGGCTGACTGCATTTATTCTCTTTCCGTCAATAAGGGCTAGTTGCTCATAACGACTTTTTACCCACTCTGCTTCATTGAGCTCAGCTTCTTGTTTGGTCCTTAAGGAAGGAATTTCTACCTCAGCGGGAATGACAACCTCTGTACCGTAAACCAGCATATAGGAGGTTGCCCCAGTTGATGTGTGGACTGTGGTGCGATACTCTAGAAGAGAAAATGATAACTTCTCGTGCAACTGTTTATGCTTCTCTATCATTTTCCTCAATATCTTATTGATATTCTTGTTGGCGGCTTCTACAGCTCCATTCATTTGAGGCCTGTAGGTTGTGGAATTCTTACGTTTGATCTTGAAAGTTTCACACATAGCTTTCATCAAGTCACTATTGAGGTTGGAGCCATTATTAGTAATGATTGACTCTGGAATTCCGAATCGACAAACAATGCGGTCGCGAACAAAGTCTACCATGACTTTCTTAGTTACTACTCTGTAAGATGCTGCTTCGACCCATTTAGTGAAATAGTCGATGGCTACTAAGATAAACCAGTGTCCATTGGAATCAACTGGCTTGATTGGTCCAATAACGTCCATTCCCCAAGCTACGAACGACCACGGTGAGCTTGTTGTGTTAACCTTGTTTGGAGGTACCTTTATCATGTCTGCATGTATTTAACAACGGTGGCATTTCTGGACATACTGGATGCAGTCCGTTTCCATAGTCATCCAAAAGTAACCAGCTCGGAGTATCATATTTGCTAAGACAAAACCGTTCATATGTGGACCGCAGGTCCCAGCATGAATCTCCTCTAGCAGCCTGGATGCTTCTTTAGCGTTGACATATCTTGATAATCCCAAATCAGGAGTCCTCTTATACAGGATTCCTCCGCTATGAAAGAAGTTGTTGGATAATCTCTGAAGTGTGCATTTCTAGGATTACCAAGCTCCGAGTACTCTCCTTTTGCCAAATATTCCTTGATATCATGAAACCAAGGTCTTCTGTCTATTTCTTCTTCAACATGGGCACAGTAAGCCTGCTGATTATGGATTTTCACTGGAATAGGACCAATGAAATTCTTGTCTGGATGCTGTATCATAGATGATAGGGTAGCCAATGCATCGGCGAACTCATTCTGGACACTGGGAACATGCTGGAATTCCGTCATTGTGAACCTTTTTCTTAATTTCTGTACATGATGCAGATATGGGAGTATCTTGGAGTTCTTGGTTGCCCATTCTTCTCGTACATGATGTGTAAGTAGGTCTGAATCTCCAATCACTAGAAACTCTTGAACGTTCATGTCAATGGCCATTTTGAGTCCTAAGATGCAGGCTTCATACTCGGCCATATTGTTGGTGCACGGGAACCTGAGTTTGGCAAGACACCGGATAATGCTGACCGGTTTCTAATACTAGAAATGCTCCTATGCCAACTTCTTTGAAGTTTGCCGCTCCATCGAAGAACATTCTCCAACCGTCATAGGATTCTGCGATGTCTTCTCCTATGAATGATACCTCTTCATCAAGAAAATACATTTTTAGGGGTTCGTATTCTCCATCTACGGGATTCTCAGCGAGGTGGTCTGCTAGTGCTTGTCCCTTGACCACTTTCTGAGTTACGTAGACAATGTCGAACTCACTCACAGTATTTGCCACTTGGACAGCTTGCCGGTGGGCATGGGCATCTGAAAGATGTACATCAAAGGATCCATTCTCGATATAAGATATGTAGTATAGGCACAGAAGTAATGTCTCAGCTTCTGAGCTACCTAAGTCAAAGCACAACAAGTGTGTTCCAATAGAGAGTATCGGGCCTTGTACGGGGTGAACTTCTTACTGAGATAATAAATGGCTTGTTCCTTCCTCCCCGTTTCATTATGCTGCCCCAGAACGCAGCTGAAAGCTTCATCTAACACTGCAAGGTAGAGTAATAAGGGTCTACCTAGCTCGGGCGAGACTAAGACTGGCGGTGTTGACAGGTGTTCCTTGATTTTGTCAAAGGACTTTTGGCAGTCCTCGGTCCATTTGGTAGCGGCGTCCTTCTTCAACATCTTAAAGATTGGCTCGCAGATAACTGTAGACTGTGCTATGAATCAGCTGATGTAGTTGAGCCTTCCCAGGAAACTCATCACATCCTTCTTGTTCTTTGGCGGTGGTAGTTCTTGAATGGCTTTGACTTTTGATGGATCCAGTTCTATTCCTCGGCGACTCACAATAAACCCAAGCAATTTCCCGGCAGGAACGCCAAATGCGCACTTCGCGGGGTTTAGTTTTAGGTTGTGCCTTCGCAATCTATTGAAGAACTTCCTCAGATCTCCCATGTGGTTAGTGGCCTTCTTAGATTTGATAATAACATCGTCCACATATACATCTATCTCCTTGTGTATCATATCATGGAAAATGGTAGTCATGGCCCTCATGTAGGTGGCCCCTGCATTCTTCAGGCCGAAAGGCATCATCTTGTAATAGTACATTCCCCACGGCGTAATGAAAGCCGTTTTCTCAGCATCTTCTTCATCCATCCAGATCTGATGATAACCAGCGAAATAATCTACAAATGATTGCAATTCATGCTTGGCGCAATTGTAAATCAGGATGTGTATGTTCGACAAAGGGAAGTCATCTTACGGACTGGCCCAGTTGAGATCTTGATAGTTGACACAGAATCTGACCTTCCCATCTTAATTTGGCACTGGCACAATGTTGGCTAACCATGTCGGGTATTCTACTACCCTGAGAACCTTAGCTTTGATATGCTTGTTGACTTATTCCTTGATTTTCAAACTCATATCAGACTTGAACTTTCTGAGCTTTTGCTTTACCAGTGGACACATTGGATCGGTTGGCAGTTTGTGAGCCACAATAGACGTACTCAGACCAGTATGTCATCATACGACCAGGCGAATATGTCCTCATATTCTTTTAGAAAATCTGTGTATTCTTTCTTTTCTGATGGCGATAGGTGAACGCTGATTCGTGTTTCCTTGACATTTTCTGCATCTCCTAAGTTGATAATTTCGGTCTCGTCTAGGTTGGACTTAAGCCTGTTCTCAAAGTTCTCAACTTCTTTGACAATCTTGTCAGGTATGTCATCTTCCTCTGAATCAATATCCGTTTGTTGCGTTGTCTCATTGCATGTCACATTTATTGGTTCATCAAGATAAGTAATAGTAATGCTGTATGGGTAAAGTAAGGAAAGAAAATGATAGCAATAAATATTAATTCATAAGAAAAATCAAAATGTTTTTGATAAGTTGAATAACTGTTTTGAACATTGAATATCTTATTGCGGGAATTGAAAATGCGAAAAGAAAATCATTTAGTAAAAACAATGAATAATGCTTGTTTTAGCCTTACTACCTCGAGGCACGTCGGGTTTTGGTTGTCCTAATGGTCCAATTCTTGAGATATTCCCCTCTGCTCACAGCCTGTATGGAAGGGCCTTCCTCCTCCTCCTCCTCCTCGACAACAACACAACAGTCCATATCATTGTCTTCTAGGAACAAATTCTTTATCGCTGCAAGTGCTTCTTCTTCATATGACCCATAAACAATGTCGGCCTGTTGGAAAGTCTGCTCTAGATGCGGTATTAGCTGCTCTAGTAGATAGTAAGGACTGCGCCATGGTGGCGACCAGTTGTTGAATTCTTCCCAGGTATAATCATATCTCAAACCGAAGGTAGTGCCATGTTTCTTGAGTTTTGGGCTTAGCGATTCCTTGGAGGTTCTTGCCGAGCCCTTTGCCAGGTTCATACCCACTCCAATTCAGTATACTCTCGATTTTGCTATCCCACCATTTGTCTTTGTTGATAGCATTGACCCGTTCAATGTGGTGGTAAGTCTCCCACCTAGTTTCCTTCTTCCCTCGATCGCCGGAATGGTTTGGCGACTGTATATAGGGTTGCTACCGTCGCCGTGAATGGCCCTAGCAGTATGAATCCATGGCCGTCCCAGTAGCAAATTGTAAGATGCTGGCACATCTATCACCTGGAAATCGACCTCGAACCATGTTGGTCCCATCTGCAAGCATAGAATAATTTCCCCAATGGTGGACCTCTAAGAACCATCGAAGGCTTTCACATTGATTGCTCTATCCTTTATCTCATGCATTCCTTTACCCAACTTCTTGAGTGTTAACAGCGGATAAATATTGAGAATGGAACCTCCATCGATCATGATTCTGGTGATGAAATAATCTTCGCATTATACGGTGATGTGCAGTGCCTTGTTGTGCCCCAGTCCTTCAGGTGGCAGCTCGTCCTCATGAAAGGTGATCTTATGGCTTTCTAGCACTTATCCTACCATGTTAGCCATTTCCCCGCCAGTGATGTTACTTGGTACGTATGCCTCACTTAGCACCTTTAACAGAACATTCTTGTGCGCCTCAGAATTTTGTAGCAAAGAGAGAATGGATATTTGTGCTGGCATCTTGTTTAACTGGTCGATGACAAAATATTCCTTGGCCTGTATCTTCCTCCAAAGGTCGTCCAAACCTATCTCAATGAGGGGCGACCGATTGGAGTCCTGCTTGCTTGATTCAACTAGGTGTTTAGGGGTATAGACTCTACCAGTTTTTGTCATACGCTGTGCAGCGACAGTTTCTTCGAACCTGACCTTGCCTTTCCTTCTTGCCTCGGTTGTATAGTCCTAGGGTAAGACATTTGTTTGGAATGGTGTCATGATCAACATCGCCACTGGGATCAGCGTGGCTATCCTCACCCCGAATGGTACATGTGCCTTGGGTGGCAAGACTGCAACCTCAAAGGGTGTATTTGCCGGAGACACGAATTCAACCTCAATAGGTGCCGGTGTCTTTGCGAATGATGTTGCTTCAAACTCAAGTGGTATAGACATATTTACCTTAGCGTCCTCAGACGGTTGAATCTAGACTATAATTGGATTGAGAGTAATTGTTGGTTTCCTTGGGTCATCACCTTCTGCAATCAACCCGATTGACCCCTCGGGATCCCAGTCATCTTCTATTTCAATTATGTGGATACCTCCACCCTTATGGTCTGGCAGAGGGTTGTTGTGGACGTTTGGAGCGGGTTCTTTTGCCACAATGATCTTGTTATCAATCAAAGACTATATCTTATCTTTCAAGGAACGACATTCATCGATGGTGTGCCCTTTCAAGCCGGAGTGTATGCACAGGATTTGTTTGGGTTAACCCACTGAGAAGGATTCTTAGGGGTTGCAGAAGGGATGAAGGTGACATAACCAACATCTTTGAGCCTTTCATACAGCTGGTCGATAGGTTCAACAATGGCTGTATATTGTTTTGGAGGTCTACGATAAAAAGTAGGTCAGGGTCTAGGGAAATTTTGGCGTGCATGAGGTTATTGATAGTGGGATGGTTGAGCATTATAAGTTTGGTGGACATGAGCGGGTTGGGAGTATATAGGTGAAGTAGGTTGATATGTAGGAGGTGGAGATAACTGATAAGTGGGTGGCGGAGCTTCGTATGAAGGTGAGAGTGTTTGGTAATTTGGGGTTGGCTGGTATGTGAGTGGAGGTGTTGGATAAGTTTGGTATTTGAGGGGAGATTTGGTCCTCTGTGAAACCATCACGGCCTCTACGTCCCTTTTCTTGGATACACCACCGGACTGTAAAGCCTTATTTGTGGCTTGCAAGGCCTCAAAGTTTGTAACCATACCGCTTTTAATACCTTCTTCAATTCTTTCACCCAGTTTGATAATGTCGGAAAACTTGTGGTTCTCAATCATCATCAGCTGTTCATAGTACTGCGGGTCCTGATCCCGGACAAAGAACTTGTTCATTTTCTCCTCTTCTAAGGCAGGTCTAACCTTAGCAGCTTTGGACCTCCAGCGAGTAGCATACTCGCGAAACATCTCTGTGGGCTTCTTCTTCAAATTTTGGATATAGAACACATCTGGTGCGTTCTCTATATTAAACCTGAATCTGTCCATAAAGTCAGATGCCATACCTACCCAGCTTAACCACTTCTTGGGATCTTGGATGATGTACCAAGATAATGCATCTCCCTTCAAACTCCTCATGAATAGCTTCATGCGGATTCTTTTATCTTTCCCTACTCCAACCAGCTTGTCGCAATATGTCCTCAGATGGACTCTTGGATCGCCCGTACCATCAAACATCTTGAACTTAGGAGGTTTGTACCACTCGGGTAGTTCGTCATCAGGTTGTATGCAAAGATCCTCATAGTTCATCCCCTCGATTCCTTTGCTTCCCTCAACGCCCTAAATCCGGCTGGTCAGTTTCTTAAGTTCCTCGGCCAAGTTCCTGATAAGCAGATCCTTTTCATCAGACTCAGGTGTGCATGAGATAGGTTAGGTGTAGTGTGGCATAGTCTCCATGTAGATAGGAGTGTTATGGTGGCATGGTGTATGAGTGTGGAAATGATCGTTTGTGGAGTTTTGAGGTTCTGGGATGAGTAGTGGAGTGTTGTTTGGGGTATGGCAGGTGTTGTATTGGGTCTTTGGTGGAATAGCGTGATGGTGAGGAGCGGGATGATTCTTTTGCTTTGGGATATTTTGAGGAGGTGCAGGGTTTTGAGTGTTAGGGAAGTTGATATCTGGGGTGCTGAGGGAAAATGATAGGCTTGCCAAATTCCGAACCTGATCGAGCTCTTCCTGAAATTTCAGCAGCTTCTGTTCAAGTTGTGACACATTCTCATTAGGAGCCCGAATACCATGGCCATCAGTGGCCTCAACCTGTTCAACAGTGTTCTCTTTCCTGATGTTGTTCAAGTCTTCCATTTTGCCTTTGTTCTTGCCTTTAATGGGACTGAGAGAAGGAGTGGGTGGAGGGACCCTGGATCTTGTGAAATACGATGATGATGCCAGAATGCACGAACTAACCTTGGGGAGGGTAATAATAAAACAAAACAAAAAATAAAAGGTAATCAAGTTAGTGAGGATTATGAAAAGTATTGCAATATTTAAACACATAGTGCGGGAATGTAAATCGTGTCCTAATTTGTGAACCTCTTTGTGCCTGAGGTAGGCCTAGCGACAAATTGATTTGGAGAACTTAGAATGCTAAATGCCTCATTTTATTGATAAAAACAGATGAACCCCAAATCGACACTAAATAAACAAGAAATAAAAGTCACTAATGGCCATTGACCTTATTATATTTATAAAGCAAAAAAGATAAACTCCTATCTACTTGGTCCTAGAAGGACCTTCCCCAGATTCGACATCCTTGGCTCCGTTGAATAGCTTCCTTAACTCGCGAAGTCCCAGCAACAGGTACACTTTTGCTAGATGTCCACCTTTGGTCCCTTCAGTCTCTTGACAGTCTTCAACCCTTTTGAGAAATTTTCTTTCCAATTCTACTATGCCCCGATCCAAGTATCCCAGCCTCTTGTTGGCACTAACAGCCATGTCCTTCCATTCCTCAATCAGCTTCTGGTTGGACTCTTGTATCTCGCGATGTTCACTCTTGTATTCACGGATCCTTTTGCCCAACTTGTTTCACTTGAGTTGCGCCTTGGCATTTTCATCTATAATTCTGTGACCTCGAACAAACCCTGGATGGCCCAGACCATCATGATTGTCTTCCAACCAACCTGAGTAGAAAGGAGCACAACCATCATAATATCTGTCTGGCTCGATGGTATCTCTGCCCATTACGATCTTGCAGTGCCACATATGCTGGGCTTGGCACTTTTAGGGACTATCATCGTTTTGGAAGTCAGCTCGGAAATGGCTCATCTTGTCGACCTTGGGTATAACTTGCTTTCTACTAGCTTGCCTCATAACTTGAAGAGGATGTAAGGGTATGTTCCTCTTAGACCAATCAGTATCAAGAAAGGTGCATCTCTGGATCGAGCGATGAACTCTTCTGTTAGAAACCATTCGAACATCCATTGGACCTGTTCTTCGGTCAGATTATCGAATAGCTCAACCCATCCTTTGGCATTCTCAGGCTGAGTGAACATGTCGGGGATATAAGTCCTTCGTTTTGGATGGTCGAAAGCAATGTGATCATCCCAGTCCCTTCGCTGAATTTCTTATCGGTATTCGCCTCTTTGGAGATATTCCATGAGCCAGAGTTGAAGTAGTAAATTGCAGCCTTCGAAGTGTTTTGCTCCTCATTAACACTTCTCTAAGGCTCGATATATGTCTGCAATGATCATGGGCACAATGCTGAATGTCTGCCCACCAATCCCCTCTATTAAGGTCTTAGTTACTATAGCCAGCCTGGTATGGATTCTCCCTTTCTTCATCGGAAACGCGATTAGACCTAGGAAATAAAGCATGAAGACGAAAACCCTATGATGGATGTGTCCCAAGGATGTGATGGAAAACTCGTCAGGGTAGGTACGGTAGAATTTGCTGTGACCGTACCTTTCATACAGGTAGTCAAAAGAGATGTATGATTCCTTCAGGCATGTCAATTCTGTATTCTTCTTCAAACCCATCATTTTAAGGAAACCCCTACCTTTGCGGTTCTCAAGCATTAGCAAACCCAGAGTTTCCCACACTAGACCGGCCATTCCTCCTATCTCCTCCAGCAAAGGTGTCATTTCAATGTCCCCGAAGCGGAACACGGCCCTTTCACAATCCCAAAACAATGTGGCAGCTTTTATGATCATGTTGTTAGGTTGGATCTCCAGGAGGGATGGTAGATTTCCCAGATATTTTCTGACAAGAGTTTGGTCACTAGAGTGTAAATCTCTCCACCAACTTAGTAATCTTGGGTGGATGTTGGTGACCATGCCGAATCTGGGGACTTCGTGCCTCATATTTCTGCAAGACAAATAAGGTTAGACCCTTACCCCCGCCGGACTCGACTATTTAATATTAATAATTAGCATGAAGCATTTAGTTCTCCAAATAAATGTACAGAACGTGATGATGTCTGTTTGGGTTTAGGGAAACCCAATGGACTTTAGACAAGGCTATCTTAAAGGATCCTTATGTGGACAACATAACTGACTTGGCTAGGTTTGACCATGATGCATGCACAATTTAAATAGAGTAAGGTTTCTATGGGGTCTTAGACTTGTACCTTTGAGCGGACAACCCAAGGGGGAAGGCACGGAACTGTCGACTGCACCGCTGATCGACTAGTTTTACCGCAAATATGCCTTTCCGAATTTAGGGGGTAATGATATAGGAAGAGCGCAATCACTCATTAAAGCATTGCTATAGTATTTGTTTGGCACGAGTGGAGTATGATGTTGAGCATGATTATGCAATAATTAAAAGCATGTTGACATGTATTTGCACGTTAAGAAAGCGATAAATATAGCAGTTTTATAATTTAAAGCAGCAGTAAAGGAAGGAAGCAAGGAAAATACGTCAGTTTTGCTATGAAAAGAAATTAAACGCTTAAAGGAATTAAACAAGTAATTTCACATAAGGGAGGTGTACAAATTCACAAGAATAATCTGAAATGGTAAAAGCCTAAATATCTCCAGCAGAATCGCCATGCTATCGCACCCCCTTTTTCCCTCTGCGGAGAGGAGTCCGGGTTTCGACGTTCATGGGGTATAATGACTCATTTCCTTTTTGGGAATTGGGTATTTGAAGAGTCGTCACCTAATGATTTTAAGGTGCATTAGGGCACCTATAAGGTCCAACTACAACTATGTTTGATAATCAGAGATAGGGTAATGACTTGAAATTATCCTATGGGGAAGGTGTTAGGCACCCCTTAGGATCCACTAGTGTGGTTCCCGGCCAGATGGTTTTGTGAATTTGTGCAATTAGCAAATAAACAAATAAGGCTCAAGTAATAGGGGATTCTGAGTTTAAATACACGAGTGTTTGGAAAACAATAAAAAGCAAGGTTTTGAAAAGAGTTATGATCTAAACGTGCTTATGAATGTAAAAGGGGTCCTAGGTTTGTTTGTAATATGGATCACATCAATGTAATACCCGGTATGACACTTCTCAGAAGAGGGGATAAACGTGGTATTAGGGCACCAGTCATCATATCCATATCTACATTTTCCCACCTCATGAAGGTAATTAGAGCGATGATTGGTCTCGTCCTCTATTGCATGCTGTTACCCGTCCCATTCCTATCAGTCCCAGAGGAATTTAGGACTCCTATTCCTATAAGAAGGAGGTTCTAGGCTAACCCTTAGGTTTAAAGGTAAAATGCTAAGGCGACATACAAAAACATATAAAACTGCAATTAGGGTAAACATATAAGTAAATAGAAGGCTCAGTTATACCTCCGCAAACAGTGCACATAGACAACATGACTTATACATAGTTAAGGTCTAATGCAGGGTGTTTAAGTTAGAAACAGATTCACTATATAACTTAGAAAAGAAGTCCGAATAAGGCCTATCTGCTGGTTGTAGTAGTTGATATTTAAACAAAGGCAGCTCCAGTTTTATTTAAGTAATTACCTAAGGCTTGCCTAGGCATAAGCAATATTCAGTAGTTATTCAGAATCATTAAAACGGTTTGGAGATTATTTATATTACCTACAACATGTTGTTCTAGGTGTTCAGCATACAGAATTATGGCCAGTTGCTTGTAAAAATGGAGTAAAATCGTTTTATTCCTTTTATGCATTCATAGTTAGCTTAAGCGTGCTTAAGCGAATATAAATGCAATCCTAAAGACATGGTATCTAATGCAGAGATGCAGAATGATGTATATGCAAAATTCTAAGCAGAATTTCTATATGCACAAATATTATAACATTTAAACATGCTTACCAGAATATGCAGAGATGATATGTTTGTTAGTGTTGTTTAAGCCTAAAGCAGGATCTCTAAGTGTGCATGGCAGTAAGAACATGATCACAGAAACATCAGTTATTAACACATTTAATGCAGGATTTCCTAAGTGATGTGATAGTGAAATGGACATGCTAAAAACAATAAGTGTAAGTCCTAGGGAACATGATCTCTAATGCATGAAATGAGTCCTAAGCATGGTTTATATTACGCAAGTAGGAATGTAAACCTAATAACATGTTTTCTTCCCTTTTGTTAGCTAAAGCAAGCATAGTCACCCCTTCCCTTTCCACTATCCACGCCAGAGTTGTTTACAAATCATTACAGACCAAATGATTGAATTACAAAAGAAGTGCAAGAATAAGAAGTTACAACCATAAGAAGCCTGATCCTGACTTCCTCTCTGAGTTATGTAATAAACCACTTCAATGCCAATATTGATCCAAAGCCTTGCTCATATCTGGGTGTGTCAGAGTTCCCTAAGGACCTCAAAGGATCCCAGGCAGTGCTTACACCCAGATTGCATAACCAAGAGAGTGAGTGCAGTGTGGAAGAGCAAGATCTTATGTGTCCAAGTTTAGAGGGAGCTCAAGGTCCCAAGGCAGGGCTCGCACAAAAGGGGCAGAACCGAGATTCTAAAAGCATAGTGGAAGTGCAGAACATGGGTTGAAAGGGATTTGTTTAAAATCTGGACTAATAGTCCATTTTTGAAAGAAATCAGTAGCAGAGGTGATTAAAATCAGTTGTAGTAGTAAACAAAGCTCAAAACTCCCAAGATGGGATGACACATAGAATCAGTAGTCACATAAGGGGTCAAGGGGTTTGGGACACATAGATATTTGACTGTAAACACATAACCCCATCAAGGGTCTTAGGACTAGTTGGACATGCACAACAGTATCTGATACTGGCATGATCATAGGCTAGTTAGAAAGAACATAAGCACATTGAAGGGATATGGGCTTGGGATGGCAAGTACACAATAAGTGACTGACAAAGTATGCCTTGAAACACACATAGGGGAGTGCATTAATCTAAAAGGGAAGGGAAGACATTATAGCATGCTGGTAATGTAACTTGACTACAGGTTTCACGACAGAATCACAAGCAAAAGTAGACAAGAATGAGAGAAACTGAAACAATTAAAGAAGCATGTTGTTGTTGAAGCTTTAAAATTAACTAGGACATACCAATTGAGAAAGCATAGCGCAGAAAGGTAAAGCAAGTAGGATTCCACAGTCTAGCCTTGGCTTTCAGCTGGCTAGACAAAGCAGTAGCACAAGTAGTAGCAAAGAAAGAGAGTTTTTGAGTGTATAAGTGTGTGTACTGAACTAAATTGTTCATGTGCTTAGAGAAGAGAGGGTGGGTATTTATAGCTTTGAAAACGAGTAGAAAATAAGGTAACAAGTAAAGGTTTTACACAAATATGAAAATAATCACAATCAGAATCCCATTAATACAAGTACTTCCCTTTAATCAAGGAATTACTGCTTAACGGATACTAACAGGGATAATTAAGGAAAGAAAATCAATTAGAGGAAGATTGATTTCTGACCATATGAGGGATAGTAAGAATATAGTGTTTGCAATTGAGTCTAGGTACAAAATATATTTAATTGGGGAAAGGATTCAGTAGGGGTACAACATCACATCAAATAAAGGAAAGGAATCAATCAACTCAAACAAACGGGTAAAATTAGGGATTTATAAGAAAACCTTTGCAATCAGTATTAACTTGAGGAAATCAAGATCAATCAAGAAAAAAATCATGATTCTGCACTTTTCCATATATATAGAGAAGAATAAACAAGAGTATCAGACATACAAGGCCAACCATATTGACAAAAGAAGCAACTGGACGAACACAAACATACAACAGTAACATGAGTAGGCTTAGGGATTCAGTAGTAAAAGAACCTACTCGAATCATGGTAGTCATCAATTCAAGTAGTCACATAGAACCAAAAATGAAGAAACCAGTCTAACACATAGTAACAGGTAAAAGTGATCAACACACAGAAAGAAGAAAAGTCTTTAAACTCATTGCAATAAGTGAAGAAAAAATTTATAAGGAATTAGGGTTTTAATAGAGCTGAGTTAAAAAGGTAAGAACTTAGAATCGGTCAAGTTAAACAAAGAAAAGGATCTAAACACAAAGAATTCAGTCGAAACCAGTACAAAGACAGTTCCAAAACTCGGATAAAATCAAAATATTTAGGGTTTTAAACACGATGAACCAGGTAGAAGAAGAACATAAACAAACTGTTTAATCATAGTGAAATCATAAAACAACACTGAAAATCGGAGAAGAGATCTTTTAAAAAAAGTTTAAGAAACCCTAATTTTTGAAGACGAGAGCCGCTTCGAAAAAATCGGAAAATCTTTGAGGAAAACACTTAAGAGGTTCATAACATACACAGATCTAAGATAGATTTGAAAGAACATTGAAAGATCTTAAAGGTTAGGGTTTCAGAGAACCCAGAAAAGTGAGAAAAACTTCGAAAAGTTACCGATCTAGCCGGAAAGTCAAGGATCTGACTCGAACAACCATATATGGCCGGAAAGAGGCCATGGATAGGAGTTGAGCAAGGACTAGACCAGATTGTTTTGAGATCTGTTCATGAAATCACACAAGTGGGCCACCAGGGTACGTAGGAGACGAGTACACGTCTCAAACAGCCTTGGAAATCCATGGATTAGGTGAGGATCAAAGGGGATTAGGGTGAATTTGGGTGGTAGCGGCTAAGGTTAGCCTTAGGTTTTCAGAGAGAGTTTGAGAGGAGAAGGGATTCAAGGGCGGAGGGTTGGTAGAAATGATTTAGGTTAGGGTGGTCGTTTGGGTTAAAAAAGGTAAGATTGAATAGGGGCCATTGATCTTAGAGATCAACGGCCAAGATGAGAGGGGGTCTGGGTCAGGTAGGATTTGATTGGGTTAGGGCGGGTTTTAATTAGAGTTGGGTTGGGAAATTTGGGGTCTAATTTAGGCTATAATTGAAATACAAATGGGATGTTATTTAAATAGCCATTTTCCTTTTTAATTTATAAAAGTTAGTAAATAGTTTCTAAAAATAAATTAAAAGTACTAAAATGATTTATAACACATAAATAATAATTTTAAAAATATAGGATCCAATTTTATACGTACAAAACATAATTAAACCTTAAAAGGGCCAATGTTGTAATTATGTGCAATTTAGCTTTAAAAATACTAAATAAAATTTTAAAAATATGTAAAAATCACTTTAGCCATTTTTTGGCATAAATATATAAAAATCCAATAGATGAATTGTCGAAATAATAATTTTGGAAATAAGTATTGAGATTTTATGGATAAAAAGGGAGAAAATAAATTAATTTAAACCTTTAAAAATTATGAAAAATAATAAAACATTTGTACATACTTATATATACATATATATGCTATTTTGAAGTTATTTTGCATATTGAAAATATATAGGTAAAAATTGGGTATCAACAAGTTGGCAATTTGAGGTTTAGAAGGTTCTCTAAATTTGATCATGGGTTGAATTTGTGGGTTTCCAGTTCGGATTTTGGTTTCAGGACTCAGAATAGGTCCATTTTGCTATTTGGAACTTGTCTACAAAGTTTGGTGTCATTTGGAGTTGGTTTGATAGGATTTGGACGCTTGGTTGCAATTCTATAGGTTCTTGAGTTTTCTATTGAAATTCATGCGTTTTGATGCCTGATTCGTGGTTATGGATGTTATTTTGGTGTTTTGATCGTGTGAAAAAGTTCGTATGATATTTTAGACTTGTGTGGATGATTAGTTTGGATCCCCAAGGGCTCGAATGAGTTTAAGATGTGTTTCAGAATAGTATGAGCTGGATCAGGTTTGTTGGTGTGCTAATGCTTCAGGTGTCGCAATTGTGAGCACCAGCATTGCAATTACAATCTTAGAAAGGAGTCTCAAGTGTCGAATTTATGATACCTGGATCATAATTGCAAAGTAGTACCTTGGCTGGATAGTTTCGCATTTACGACCATTTACCACATTTGTGATGGGAGTAGGCTTAGAAAATGCAAAGCCAGTGTCGCATTTGCGACTTCCCAATAGGCTGTCAGGTGCTGCAACTGCGAGTTCTTCTTCAAAATTGTGAAGGTTCGCAATTGTAACATCTGCAACTGAACAAAAGGGATGGGCAGTCAGGTTTTGACCTTATTTCTCTCGTTTTAGAACCCTAGTCTCGGAAGGAGGAAATTTGGAGAGGGGATTTTTATCTACAATCATTGGGTAAGTGATTTTAATCAATTTCCAACTATTACATGATTATATATGAGATTTAACATCAAATTTATGAGAATCAAAGAGAAATATTGTGGGATTTTTGTTTATGTTTTGCAAAATGAAAATTTGGGATTTGAGAGTCGAATTGGACTCAGATTTGAAAACTAAATACATATATAGACTCGTGGGGTTATGGGTAGTTAGGATCTACCCTTAGATCCGAGTTTTGATGGGGCGAGCCCAGGGTTGACTTTTATTGACTTATTGAGAATTATGCAAATATCTTAGCTTTATTAATCGAATTTGATTTCACTTGCATTGTTTGATGATATTAAGTCTTTTTTGGTTAGATTTGAGCCGTGCGGAGGAGAATTTTATGAAAAAAACTATATTTGAGTGTTGATTTTGCCTAGTTGAGGTAAGTATCTTGTCTAACTTTGTGTGGGGGAAACTGCTCCTTAGGATTTGTGTTGATTGTACTATTTGAATTATGTGAAATATGTGTACACAAGGTGACGAGTGTGTACACGAGCGTATATGTGATATTTGACCGATTTAGACTCTTAGGTTACCTATACGCACTTAATTGAAGTTATTATTGATTGTTCTATCTTTCGTTGTCAATTTTATTCTTACTTGCTTTAATTGAAGTTGTTATCACATGTTTTGGATTCCATTTCCAAGCTACTCTTATATGCATTTATTTGTAGTTATTGTTACATGCTATTCTCTCCATTGTTAAGTTATTCTCATGCATTTAGTCACATTTGCTATTTCATGCTATCTCTCTCATTGTTAAACTTATGTTATGTACTTGAATTGGAAGTTGCCATTTCATGGAAATACCTTCATTGTTGGGTTATTGAAGTTGTAGTTATGAAAGCTATTAATACATTGTGGTTAAAGTTGTTGATTATCGGCATACCTATCCATGTTGAGTTATTCCTCATTCATTTTTGTTGTTATTGAGATTCTTGTAAATACTGTGGTTGAGCCGTGGGCTATGTGTTGTGATGACATTGGTATTGTTAATTTTGGCAATGTTGAGGTATATGGGAACATATGGTGCTAGTTGAATATTGTGTTGTGACATTGATGCGCATGCGGAGATATAAAGATAGGGGTTGATGTGCATGTGACAAGATAAGGTGGGATTAATATGCGTGTTGCTATTAAGGGAATTACTTGAAGCCACACTGTGAGATAGGGGGATAATGAGCGTGTAACTATTTAAGGAAAAATGTTTTTAAAAATATAAATGCAAGGCTCATGCGGCGATGTAAATCATGAAATGTGGATATGAGGTGTGGTGCCTTGGTTATGATTATTAATGTACCTTTTATGTTGGAAAGGCTTGTTGATTGAACATTTATTGTTATTTCTTCATTTGTTTTACTTGTATTTGAATGTATTTGATTACATGTTGTTCTTATCACATGCTCATTCCTGTTCTCCTTTATTGCTTTCATACCGGTTGTTAGCCTTACATTATTGTACAACTTTGTTGTCATTCATTTCTTGCTTTCTAATACTAGATTATATTATATCTTGTTCAGGTTTCTTTTGTCTAGTAGGTATCTTGACTTGGCCTCGTCACTACTCTACCGAGGTTAGGTTTGATACTTACTAGGTACCGTAGTGGTGTACTCATGCCACGCTTTTGCACATTTTTGTGCAGATCCAGGTACTTCTGCTTGTGCCGAATGCTAGTGATTGGCCAGATATTCCGGAGACTTCAAGGTATACCTATTTTATGCTCCAAGGACTCTAAGTCACCTTATTATATTGCCGTACTACTATTTATCTTTATTTCAAACAGAGTTTTGTTTAGAGAATATTAATGCATATTCTATAGATCTTATGACTTAGTTCGACCGATTTTGGGAATTATTATGACTGTCATACCATTTGGTTTCATTATGAAAGTTATAAGTTTAAATTTATCATTTTAGTTGTTAATTCTATTAAATTCACAATGTATGTTAGGCTTACCTAGTCTTAAAGACTATGTGCCATCACGACATCCTAAGGTGGGAATTTGGGGTCGTGACAAGTTGGTATTAGAGCTCTAGGTTCATAGGTATTACGAGTCATACGCAAGTTTAGTAGAGTCTTGCAGATCGCTACAGAGACGTCTGTACTCATCTTCGAGAGGCAATGGAATTATAGGAAAATTCCACTTCTTTGATTCCTTATCTCGTAGATTTTTGATTTCAAAATCTGACTCTTTGTCTTTCTATTCTCTCACAGATGGTGAGGACATGTACTGCTGAATCAGATGATCAAACACCCGCGCCCCCTACTAGAGCCGCAAGGGGGTAGGGCCGAGGTAGAGCCGAGGAGGGGCACGTGCTGCAGCTAGAGCACCTGCCCGAGCAACGTCCAAGGAGCCACTAATAGCTCTGATTGGGGGATAGGCACCAGAGGAGCATGTTGTCACACCTGGACTCCATGAGACCCTAACACACTTTTTGAGCATGTTCGACACTTTAGCTCAGGGGACTGATTCCCATTACACTAGCTACATCTTAGGCTAGGGGAGGGGCTATGACTCCCCCGACTCGTACTCTAGAGCAGAGGGTCCACATTAACAAGGTTCCAGGTGTCATACTAGCATAGCTCGTTATTTCGGTTTAGCCTTAGATCAGGACAAAGGCATCTTAGGAGAGTAGAGGAGACTCGAGAGGTTCAAGAAGTATGATCCTCCTACTTTCAATGGTGGAGTTACTGAGGATGTATAGGGTTTTCTGGACAAGTTCCACCATATTCTCTACACCATAGGCATTGTGGAGGTGGCATAATTGCCTTTATTACATTTCAGCTATCAGGGGAAGCATATAGGTGGTGACAGGGTTACGAGAAGGGTAGAGCAACTGATGTAGCTCACTCACTTGGACTTAGATTTTAGAGATGTTTTTGGAGTTTGTTCCCCATACCTTTCAGGATGTATGGCACATAGAGTTTTAGAAGCTGCGTCAAGAGATTATGACAGTGTTATAGTTTTCCATCAAATTCAGTGAGTTATCCTGACATATACCTACTTTGGTTTCTACAGTCAGAGAGCGAGTTGGCAGATTCATCGAGGGGCTTAGTTATGGTCTTAGGTTGAGTATGGCTTGGGAGTTGGAGACAGATACTCCATTTTAGTAGGTTGTAGATATTGCTCAGAGGATGGAGGGTATGCAGGGCTGAGAGAGAAGGGATAGGGAGGCCAAGAGGCCTTGAGGTCTACAGGATTTAGTGATGCCATGCTATAGTTTCATCCTGTCATGGCAGAGGATATGTGAGCCTCCCAGTTCATTCAACACTTCCCGCTACTCGCAGTGCTCTGGCTATTCCTATGTCTCAGGTAGCCCATTATGCACATCCACTTTCCCATGCACCTCATGCACGGGATGCATTCAGCGATCAGTCTAGCTGACCAGGCCAGAGTCAGTTTCAGCAGCCACGCCAACCCGAGATCTTGTTTCAAGTGTGGTGATACATGTCATATGGTAAGGGACTGACCCAAACTTAGAAGGGCTGCACCTCCATAGACTACACAGGCCCCACAGATTCTATAAGGGTTCACAAGCCATGGTTGTTGCTCCAAATGCCGCTCCACCTGCACCTCCAGCTAAGGGTAGAGGTCAGGTTGGTAGAGGTCGCCCTAGAGGGGGAGGCCATACTCGTTTCTATGCTTTTCCTGGTAGACGGAGGTGGTCGTATCGGATGCTGTCATCAGAGATATTGTTCTAGTCTGTCATAAGGATGCATCAATCTTATTTGATCTAGGTTTCACTTATTCGTATGTTTCATCTTACTTTGCTCCATATTTAGATATATCTTGTGATTCTTCGAGTATTCCTGTATATGTGTCCACGCATGTGGGAGATTCTATTATTGTAGACCATGTTTATCGGTTGTGTTTGGTGACTATTGGTGGTTTTGAGACCGGAGTTGACCTTTTGCTGCTTAGTATGGTAGACTTTGACATTTTCCTGGGCATGAATTGGTTGTTGCCATATCACGCTATTCTAGATTGTCATGCCAAGACTTTGACACTGGCTATTCTAGGATTTTCGCGGTTGGAGTGGAGGGGTACATTGGATTATATTCCTAGCAGGGTTGTGTCCTTTCTAAAGGCATAATGGATGGTTGAGAAGGGGTGTGGAACGTATCTATCCGTTGTGAGGGATGTCAATGCTGATACTCCTACCGTTGAGTCAGTTCTGGCAGTTAGAGATTTCCCAGATGTGTTCCTTGCAGACCTACTGGGCATGCCGCCCGATAGGGATATTGATTTTGGTATTGACCTGGTTTTGGGCACTCAGCCTATTTCTATTATACCATATCATATGGCACCAATGGAGTTGAAGGAATTAAAGAAACAACTTCAGAAGTTTCTTGATAAGGGTTTCATCCGGCCGAGTGTCTCGCCTTGGGGTGCTCCAGTTCTGCTTGCGAAGAAAAAATGGCTCTATGAGGAAGTGTATTGATTATTGGCAGCTGAGCAGAGTTACAGTCAAGAACAAGTAACCCCCTACTGTGCATTGATGACCTATTTGATCAATTTCATGGTGCTAGAGCATTCTCGAAGATTGTTTTGAGGTTAGAGTACCATCAGTTGAAGATTCAGGATTCAGATATTTTGAAGAGTGCTATAAAGACTCGACATGGTCACTATGAGTTTCTAGTGATGTCATTTGAGCTGACCAACGCCCCAGCAACATTTAGGCACTTGATGAATAGTGTGTTCCAGCCATATCTCTATTCATTCATCATCGTGTTCATTGATGACATTTTGGTGTCTTCTTGCAGTTGGTTAGATCATGAGTAGCACTTGAGAATCTTGCTCCAGACCATGAGGGAGAAGAAGTTATATGCAAAATTCTCCAAGTGTGAGTTTTGGCTTGATTCAGTGGCGTTTTTGTGTCATGTGGTGTCTCGTGAGAGGATTAAGGTGGATCCGAAAAAAGGTGGAGGCAGTTTAGAATATGTCCAAACCGTCTTCTGCTATTGAGATTCAGAGTTTTCTAGGCTTGGTCGGATATCATTGTCACGACCCCAAATTCCCACCTTAGGATGTCGTGATGACACCTAGTATCCAAAACTAGGTAAGCCTAACATATATTAAGAATTATCAAAAATAACATTTTAGATTATCAATTTAAACTGGTAATTTACCATAACAAAACTCAAATGGTACAACAACCAAATACCTCCCAAAACCGGTGGAACTGAGTCTTTATCTTTAAAAGAGGTACAACTAGTATCTCGAAATACAATAGTATTAAAAATAAACAGTAGTACAACCAAAAGCAAAAGGTGACTCCGAGTCCTGTGAGCGTTAAGTAGGTTTACCTTGAAGTCTCCGAAGTAACTGATCAAATCAATGGCTTCCGGCACGAGTAGATGTACCAAGATCTGCACAATAAATATGTAGAAACGTAACATGAGTACACTTACTAGACAAAAGAAAACCTGAACGGAATATGATATTATCTAATAATGGAATATAAAGGCAATTAAAGGGCAATAAAGAAACAAATGACGACAAGAGAGTATATGATAAAGAAAATAAGTAACCACTTACAATCAAAATGCGAAAGGAAGGAAATAAGGAAACAAGAACAAAAACCGTTCAAATCATCAAGCCTTCCCTACATGGAATGTACACCAAGAATCATGCCGAGGTACCAAACCTCATATTCACATTTCACAAGTCACAATCACAATCTTTCTTATATTGCCGCGTGAGCCTTGCATTATATTTTTTTAAAACATTTTTCCTGAAATATCTACACATGCTTTAGCCTCCTTATCTCACCGCATGGCTTCAAGTAATTCCCTCACGCGTATAAATCCCACCTTATCTCTCCGCATGCACAATAACCCCTATCCTTATACCGCTGCATGCATATCAATATCACAATACAATAATCAACTTGCATTGCATGTGCCCATATGCCATAACATTGCAAAAGTCAACAATACCGATGTTACCACAACATATAGCCCAAGGATCGACCACAATGTGTAAAAATCTCAATAGCAACAAAGGAATGAGAAACGACTCAACAAGAAAAGATATCTCAACCATTAACAACTTCAACCTCAATGTTTTAATAGCTTTCACAACTACGACTTCAATAACTCAACAATGAAGATATTTCCAGAAAATGGCAACTTCCAATTCAAGTACATAATAAGATTAACAATGAAAGAGATATAATGAGATAGCGACTAAGTCTAAATGCATGAGAATAACTCAACAATGGATAGAATGGAATGTAACAACTACTACAAGTAAATGCACATAAGAATAACTTGGCGATAGAAACCAGAATATGTGACAATTCCAATTAAAGCACGTGAGAATAAAATTATCAATGAAAGATAAAACAAATAATAATAACTTCAATTAAGTGCTTATAAGTAACCAAAGAGTCTAAATCGGTGAAATACCACATATAAGCCCTATACACACTCGTCATCTCATGTACACATCTTTCACATAATTTGAACAGTACAAACAACCCAAATTCAGGGGGTAGTTCCCCAAAAACGTTAGACAAGCTAATTACCTCAACTAGGCCAAATCAACACTCAAAAATAGCTTTTCCTTTAAAATTTGCCTCCACACGGCTCAAATTTGACAAAAAATGACTTAATATCATCAAACAATGCAAGAGAAATCAACTTCAATCAATAAAACTAAGATCTTCACACAATTCCCCAAAAGTCAACTCAGGCCTGCTCAGTCAAAACCTGGGTCCAAGGGTAGATCCCGACTACCCATAACCTCATGAGTCAATATATGTGTTTTGTTTTCAAATTCAAGTCCAATTCGACTCTCAAATCCCATATTTTTATCTTTTAAAACATAGACAAAAATCCCCAAAATTTCATTTTGATTCTCATAAATTTGATGTTAAATATCATGTATAATCATGTAATATAGTTGAAAATAAATCAAAATCACTTACCCAATGATTGTAGGTAAAAATTCCCTCTCCAAATGACCTTGTATCTAGTCTAGGGTTCTAAAATAAGAGAAATGAGATGAAATCCCGTTTTTCCAGCCCGTTTGTTCAGTTGGAGATGTCACAATTGTGACACTGGGTTGGAAATTGCGTCCCCTCGCAATTGTAAAGAAAACGTTGCAATTTTGACACCTGACAGCCTAAGGGGAAGTTGCAAATGCGACACTGGCTTCACAATTGCGAAGCCTGTTTCCATTGCAAATGCAACAAAAATATCGTAAATTCAAACCTACCCAGTCTAGCCTACTCTTTGCAATTGCGATCAAGGCATCGCAAATGCGATACCTGAGACCCTTCTACTATGATCATAATTGCAATGTTGGTGTTCACAACGATATCTGAGACACCAGCACAACAACAACATGGAATTGACTCCAAACCATTCCGAAACACGTCCGAAACTCATCCGAGCCCTCAAGGCTCCAAAACAAACATCCACACTAGTCAGAAATATCATACAAACTTGATTACACAATCAAAAACCCAAAATAACATCTAGAACCATGAATCAGACATGAAAACGCATGAATTTCAGAAGAACACTCAATAACCTCTAGAATTGCAACAAAACGTCCGAATACTATCACACCAACTCCAAATGACACCAAATTTTGCAGACAAGTTCCAAATGAAAAAATAGACCTATTTCATGTCCAAAAACTAAATTCTAAACCCGATATCCTTAAAGTCAACCTATGGTCAAACTTAGGGAGATTTCTAAACCCCAAATTGCCAACTTTCTACAAAACAAGTCAAATCAACCTAGGGACCTCCGAATTCAATTCTGGGCATATGACCGAGTCCAAAATTATAATAAAAACCTATCGAAGCCATCAAAACACCATTTTAGTGTTTTTTTAGAAAAGTCAAACTTGAGTCAACGCATCCAACTTAGGGTTCTAAACCAAGAACTAAATGGTCTAAATCAACCAAAAACCTTCCTAGAATGAAACTAACCAACCTAAAAAGTAATGAAACCACAAATACACACGTGTAAAGCATCAAAAGGGAAAACAAGTCTCAAAACACAAAACGACTAGCCAACTCATTACAATTATTGCCATTTTGTAGAGGGGTTTTCATCTATCGCAACTCCTTTGACCAGGTTGACTCAGAAAGGTGCTCCATTCAGGTGGTACAACAAGTGTGAGGAGAGATTTAAAAATCTCAAAACTTCATTGACCTTAGTTATAGTTCTAGTTTTGCCGTCAATATCAGGTTCATATATAGTTTATTGTGATGCTTTACGGATTGGCGTAAGGTGTGTCTTGAAGTAGGAGGGTAGGGTGATAGATTATGGTTTGCGTTAGTTGAATACCAATGAGAAGAACTACCCCGTTCATGATTTAGCTTTGAGCCATTTTTCATGCATTGAAGATTTAGAGACACTATCTCTGACATGTCTTGTGAGGTGTTCACAAATCTTTGGAGTCTACAACACTTGTTTATGCAAAAGAATCTAAACTTAAGGAAGCGGAGGTGGTTAGAGCTGTTAAAAGACTATGATATCACCATTGTGTATAATCTCGGAAAGACAAATGTGGTGGCCAATGCCTTGAGTAGAAAGTTTGAGAGTATGGCTGATGCCCTGAGTAGAAAGGTTGAGAGCTGTTAGTTTTGTTCTGGAAAGGTTATGTGTTGACTTGGACCCTTTAGTTCTTGTGATTTTAGACTTGGACGTATGCCCGAAATTGAATTCGAAGGTCCCTAGGTTGATTTGTCTTTTTAGCCAAAAGTTGGTAATTTAAGGTTTAGAAGGTTCCTTAAGTTTGACCGTAGGTTAACTTTGAGGCTATTGGGTTTGGATTTTTGTTTCGGGACTTGGAAAAGGTCCATTTTTCTCTTTGGAACATGTCTGCAAAATTTGGTGCCATTCAGAGTTGGTTTGATAGGATTCAGATGCTTGGTTGCAATTCTAGAGGTTCTTGAGTTTTCTTTTGAAGTTCATACGTTTTGATGTTTGATTCATGATTCTAGATGTTATTTTGATGTTTTGATCATGGGATCAAGTTAGTATGATGTTATTAGACTTGTGTGGATGTTTGATTTGGAGCCCCGAGGGCTCGGGTGAGTTCCGGATGAGTTTCAGAATAGTTTTTAGATGGATCAGGTTTGCTAGTGTGCTGATGCCTTAGGTGTCACAATTGCGAGCACCAACATCACAATTGGATCTTAGCAGGAGGTCTCAGATATTGCAATTGCGAGCACCAGCATCGCAATTGCGAAGTAGTACCTGGGCTGGGTAGTTTCGAATTTGCGATCATTTGACCGTATTTGCGATGGGAGCAGGATTTGCAATTACGAAGCTAGTGTCGCATTTGTGACTTCCCAATAGGCTGTCGGGCACCGCAATTACCAGTTCTTCTTCACAATTTCGACATATGCAACTAAACAAAATGGATGGGCAGTCAGGATTTGACCTCATTTCTCTCATTTTTGAACCCTAGACTCGTGTCATGACCCGGATTTCTCACACTCAGAGGCCGTGATAGTGCATACTAGTGAAAGCTAGGCAAGCCACCATTTGAATTATTTACTTTTTTCCCCATTTTAGTCCTTTTACAATTAATAGCCAACATTTGATAAACATTGAAAATCTAATAAGCAAAAGATTGAAATGTAATAATTTAAGAAAGATGCCAATACCAATCCATACAAAAACTACCCAAGACTGGTGTCACAGTTCCACAGACTGTTTAGGAATACTACAAATAAAAGTCTAACAGATTTATTACAACATGATGTCTAAAATATGTAAAAGAAACAGACTAAAAAGGATAGGAGAAGACGTCAAGGACTGCGGACGCCTGTAGGACTACCTTAGAATCTCCGACTGGACTGAAGGCAGCCACCCAAAGCTACGGTCCGTATGCTACTGCTCTAGGATTTGCACACAGTGCAGAGTGTAGTATCAGCACAACCGACCCCATGTGTTGGTAAGTGCCTAGCCTAACCTTGGCGAAGTAGTGACAAGGCTAGGACCAGACTACCAAATAAACCTGTGAGTTAAATCATATACATCGGAATAGAAGAACAATAATGTACAGTTAAGGAATGGAGGGGGGGGGGATCATGCTGCGGGGAAACATCGAATAATAATAGAAGGACAGTAGGTAATTACAAGGAACACCATAACTTAATTATCAACAAGAATCAAAAATCAAACAAGTGCACGACATCACCCTTCGTGCTTTTACTCTTGTTCTCACCATAAGAATCAATATAAACTGCACGACATCACCCTTCGTGCTTTTACAATCATCCTTGCCATAAAATCAATATAATCAGCACCGAATGATACATCGTGCGACACAGAATCACCCTTCATGATTTTACACTCTTCTTCACAAAATCATACACGACATCACCCTTCGTGCTTTAACACTCTCTCACTAAAACAATGTACGGCATCAACCTTCGTGCTTTAACACTCTTCCTCATCCAAACAACAATCACAAACAATATGGTAAAGAAATAAATAAAATTACAATAAAATCCCGGCAAGGGAACAATATCAAAAGCATCAACCTCCCGGCAAGAGAGATATCATCTAAAGCAACAACATCCAGGCAAGGGAGACAATATGAAAATTCTCTTCTCTTTTTCATTATTACTTCACAACTCACTTCACAACTTGAGCCAATGCTCTATAAGATTCAATTACCAATTTCACTTCCACAATTCATTATACAACTTGAGTCAACTCTCCTTAATGTTCAAATATCACTATTACTTCCACAAATTTGCTCAACAATAGAAATCATCACTTAAGGCATAAACAATACAAACAGAGTCACATTAGTCATAGAATAAGACTCACGGGCATACTTGACACCAACGTATAGATACCCATTACTATGCCTATACGTCGTACTCAACAAATAATATATAGCAAATACGACACCACTCCTAATCCCTCAAGCTAAGGTTAGACCAAACACTTACCTCGATGCCACAAACACAATTCAAGTCTCACCTATCGCTTTACCTCTTGATTCCACTGCCAATTCGCTTGTATCTAGCCACAATTTACTAAACTATATCAATAAATGCCAAATGAATCAATTCCAATGCATGAAAATAGGTTTTCTAAAGTTTTCCCCAAAAAGTCAAAAATCGCCCCGGGCCCACATGGTCAAAACCCGAGGTTCGAACCAAAACCCGATTACCCATTCCCCCCACGAACCCAAATATATAATTTGTTTTGAAATCGGACATCAAATCGAGGTCCAAATTCCCAAAATTTGAAAAACCTAGGTTCTGCCCAAAATACCTAATTTCTCCCATGAAAATCCTTGATTTTGAGTTGAAATCATGAGAAAAGATGTTAAAGATTGATGAAACTAAGTTAGAAATGACTTACAATAAATTTGGAAGAGTATTTGTCTTTGAAAAATCGCCCAAGAGTGTTTTGGTTTTGAAAGGGTTTGAGAAATGAGAAAAATCTATCTAAGTTATGATTTTGCAGGTTGCAGGTGTCGCAATTGCTACCAGGGTTCACAATTGTGATCTCCTCAGACTGCTAACTTCACATTTGCAAACAGGGGTTCGCATTTGCGAACCCTGAGGAATCCAGGCCTCTTCCCATTTGCGATAGTGCCTTCGCATTTGCGATGTCGCATTTGAAAAAATACTTCGCATTTGCGATCAAGGCAGCCCCAACCACTATTCGCATTTGCGACATATGCTCGCATATGTGAGCCAGGCTTCGCAATTGCGAAGCCTGCTGTCCTGCAAGACACCAGAAATTCCTAAGTCCAAATTTCACTTCGTGGCCTATCCAAAACTCACCCGAGCCCTCGGGGCTCCAAACCAAACATGCACACTAACCTAATAACATCATACGGACTTGCTCGTGCAATCAAATCACCAAAATAACATCAACAACTATGAATTTAGCATCAAAACCAAAGAATATCTCAAGAACTTTCAAAGTTTCAAATTTCACAACTAAGGTTCCGAATCACGTCATATGACCTCTGGTTCTTACCAAATTTTACAAGCTCGACTTAAACCACATATAAAACCTGTATTGGGCTCCGGAACCAAAATACGGGCCTCATACCATCAAATTCCAAACATATTCCATTTCCAAAATCTCACATATATTCCAAAAAATAATTTTCTTTAAAAATTCATTTCTCGGGCTTGGGAACTCAGAATTCGATTCCGGACATACGCCCAAGTCCCATATTTTCCTACGGACCCTCCGGGACCGTCAAGTCACGAATACGGGTCCGTTTACAAAATGTTGACCTAAATCAACTTAAATTCATTTTAAAGGCAAATTTTATCATTTTCACAAGTTTTCACATAATGGCTTCCTGGCTACGTTCCCGGACTATGCACACAAATCGAGATAATACGAAAAGAGGATTTTAAGACCTCGAAACACAAAATTTATTTCTAAAATAAGTGATGACCTTTTGGGTCATCACATCCTCCTCCTCTAAAACAACCGTTCGTCCTCGAACGGACATAAGAAGGAAGTACTTGTCCAACTGGATAGTGCTGAAATCTAACACGTGGGATGGATCGCCGTGATACTTCCGAAGCATGGAAACATGATACACTGGATGCACGAATGATAAGCTTGGTGGCAACAAAAGTCTGTAAGCCACCTCTCCCACTCGATCAAGAATCTCAAACGGGCCAATGAACCTAGGGCTAAGCTTGCCCCTTCTTCCCAAATCTCATCTCGCCCTTAATAGGTGACACCTGAAGCAATACCTGCTCACCGACCATGAAAGACACCCGAAGCAATACCCGCTCACCGACTATGAAAGCCAAATCACGAACCTTACGGTTGACATAACTCTTTTGCCTGGACTTAGCTGTACGAAGCCTATCCTGAATAATCCTGACCTTGTACAAGGTATCCTGTACTAGATCCGTACCCAACAACCGAGCCTCTCCCGGCTCGAACCATCTAACCGGCGACCGACACTGCCTACCATATAAAGCCTCATAAAGAGCCATCTGGATACTCGACTGGTAGCTGTTGTTATAGGCAAACTCTGCTAAAGGCAAAAAATGATCCCACGAGCTTCCTAAGTCAATGACACAAGCTCGGAGCATATCCTCCAAAATCTGAATAGTTCGCTCGGATTGCCCATCCGTCTAAGGATGAAACGCTATGCTCAACTCAACCCGTGTGCCCAACTCTCACTGAACTAGTCTCCAGAAATGTGAGGTAAACTGTATACCTCGGTTCGAAATGATAGACAGGGGCACACCATGAAGACGAACAATCTCCCAGATATAGATCTTAGCTAACCTCTCGAAAGAATAGGAGACTGCCACCAGAATGAAATGTGCTGACTTGGTCAACCTATCAACAATAACCCACACTGCATTGAACTTCCTCTGAGTACGTGGGAGTCCAACAACGAAGTCTATAGTGATACGCTCCCACTTCTACTTAGGAATCTCAATCTTCTGGAACAAACTACAAGGCCTCTGATGCTCGTACTTAACCTGCTGACAGTTCAAACACCGAGCCACATATGCAACAATGTCCTTCTTCATTCTCCTCAACAAATAATGTTGTCGCAAATCCTGGTTCATCTTAGCGACGCCCGGATGAATAGAGTACCGGGAACTATGAGCCTCCTTTAAAATCAACTCCCAGAGCCCATCCACATTAGGCACACAAACTCGGCCCTGCAGCCTCAAAACTCCATCATCTCCTAATGTAACCTGCTTGGAACCTCTGTGCTGCACCGTGTCTCTAAGGACACACAAATGAGGATAATCATACTACTAATCTCGGATATGCTCCAATAATGAAGAATGATCGACTGTGCAAGCTAATACATGGCTGGGCTCAAAAACATCCAACCTCACGAAATGATTGGCCAAAGCCTGAACATCCACAACAAGCGGTTTCTCACCGACTGAAATATAAGCAAGACTACCCATACTGGCTGACTTCCTACTCAAAGCATCGGCCACCACATTGGCCTTTCCTGGATGATATAAGATGGTGATATTATAGTCTTTCAATAGCTCCAACCACCTTCTCTGCCTCAAATTTAGCTCCTTCTGCTTGAACAAGTACTCCAGACTCTTGTGATCCGTGAACACCTCACATGATACGCCGTATAGATAATGCCTCCAAATCTTCAACGCGTGGACAATGACTGCTAACTCCAAATCATGAACCGGATAGTTCTTCTCATCAATCTTCAACTGCCGCGAAGCATAGGCAATGACCTTGCCATCCTGCATCAACACCGCACCAAGTCCAATACGAGATGCATTACAATAAACTATATATGGCCCTGAACCTGTGGGCAAAACCAACACCGACACCGTAGTCAAAGTTGTATTGAGCTTCTGAAAGCTTACCTCACACTTGTCCGATCACCTGAACTGGGCACCTTTCTGGGTCAACCTGGTCATCAGGGCAGCAATAGATGAAAACCCCTCCACAAACCGACAATAATAGCCCGCCAATCCCAAGAAGCTCCGGATCTCTATAGCTGATGCTAGTCTAGGCCAGTTCTTGACTACCTCAATCCTTTTCGGATCAACCTGAATACCATCTGCTGATACAACATGACCCAAGAATGCAACTAAACTCAACCAGAACTCACACTTCGAAAACTCTGCATACAATTGACTATCTCTCAAAGTCTAGAGGACCACTCTTAGATGCTGCTCATGCTTTTCCCGGCTGCGAGAATAGATCAAAATATCATCAATGAAAACTATTATGAACGAGTCCAAGTAAGGCCTAAACACCCGGTTCATCAAATCCATAAAAGTTGCTGGGGCATTTGTCAACCCGAATGACATCACCAAGAACTCATAATGCCCGTACCGAGTGCGGAAAGTTGTCTTAGAGATATCAAATTCCCTAATCCTCAACTGATGGTAGCCAGATCTCAAGTCAATCTTCGAAAATATCTTGGCACTCTGAAGATGATCAAACAAATTATCAATCCTCGGCAATGGATACTTATTCTTGATTGTAATCTTGTTCAGCTACCGGTAATCTACACACATTCTCATCTATCCGTCCTTCTTCTTAACAAACAACACCGGCGCACCCCAAGGCGAAAAACTAGGTCTAATGAAACCTTTTCAAGTAAGTCTTGCAACTACTCCTTCAACTTTTTTAACTCAGGCAGGGCCATACGATATGACGGAATAGAAATGGGCTGAGTGCTCGGAGCCAAATCAATGCAGAAGTCAATATCCCTATCGGGTGGCATACCCAGCAAGTCTAAAGGAAATACCTCAGGAAACTCACGAACAATAGGCACATAATAAATAGAAGGAACCTCGGCACTAGAATCATTAACATATGCCAAATAGGCCAAACACCCCTTCTCGACCATACGCTGAGCCTTCATATATGAGATAACACTATGGGTAGAATGACCAGGAGTCCCTCTCCACTCTAAACGAGGTACACTCGGCAATGCTAAGGTCACTGTCTTGGGATGACAGTCCAAGATAGCATGATAAGGTGGTAACCAGTCCATCCCCAATATGACATCAAAATCAACCATGTCCAGAAGTGACAAATCTACACGAGTCTCAAAACCCTCAATCACAACGATACATGAATGATGGCTTGATCTACCACAATAGAATCATCCACTGATGTAGACACATACAGGAGCACTCAAAGAATCACTAGGCATAACCAGATATGGTGCAAAATAAGATGACACATAGGAATATCCCTGGATCAAATAGAACTGAAAGATCTCTACTACAAACCAGAACAGTACCTGTGATAACTACATCAGAAGCCTCAGAGGCCTGACTGGAAGAGCATAACATCGGGGCTAGGCCCCACTACCCTAAACTACATCTCTGGGACTGCCTGGTGCTGACTGGACTCCACCTCTAGCTGCCTAACCTCTACATCTAATACATCTACCTCCACCTCTAGCACCTCTACCTCCACCTCTAACTGGCTAAGCGAGCTGTGGAACACTCGGTGCCTAAACTATGGCACAAAAACCTTGATGTTGAGAGATGCTCGATACTCGAGGGCAAAACTTAACAATGTGACCCATATCACCACAAGTATAACAAGCTCTCGGCTGTTGAGACTGCTAACCCTGGCGACCTAAATAACCACCCCGAAAACTCTGGAGCGGCAGTGCACTGTTGGACTACTGATCAGAATACTGTATATGAGAACCACAGACACCTGAAGCACCATGAGAAACCTGAAGTGCTAACTGAAAGGGCCTAGGAGGATGGCCTCTACCATACAAATCCCTGCCTCTAGAAGAGGTACCACTGAATCTTCTTGAATGACGAGGCCTCTTGTCAGACCCCTAGCCACCTACCTGCGATTGAACCATCTCAACTCTCCTAGCCACATTGGCCGCCTCCTGAAAAGAAATCTCACTCCCCATCTCTTTGGCCATCCAAAGTTGAATAGACTGAATGAGTCCCTCAATGAACCCCCTCATTCTCTCTCTCTCAGTGGGGAGTATGAGTAGAGCATGACGGGACAAATCGATAAACCTGGCCTCGTACTAAGTAAAAATCATAGAACCCTAATAGAGACACTCAAACTACCTCCGATAGATCTCTCTCTGAGTGACTAGAAGAAACATTCTCCAAAAACAGCTAAGAAAACTGATCCAAGTCAAGGCTGGTAACCCAACTGGTCTATCCAAGCAATAATCTCTCCACGAAGTCTTGGCGGATCCAGATAAGCAAAAAGTAGCAAAGTTGACCCCGTTGGTCTCCACTATCCCCATGTTCCTAAGAACCTCATGACAGCTATCCAAATAATCCTAGAGATCCTCAGAAGATGCACCGCTAAAAGTGGTAGTGAAGAGCTTGGTGAACCTGTCCAATCTCCACAAGGCATCGACAGACATAGCTGCTCTATTACCGGTCTGAGCTACCATACCTGACTGAACTGCTCCAACTGGCTGAGCTGCTGGAGTATGGAATTGGAGAGCCATCTGCTCCGGAGTGCGAGTAGCAGGAGTTTGGGCTCCTCCTCCAGCCTGAGAGATGGTTGGTGCTATAGGAAGCAAGCCTGCCCGAGTGACGCTCTCTATAAGGCCCACTAGACGGATCAGAGCATCCTGGAGTACTGGGGTAGCAATGAACCCCTCTAGGACCTGAGCTGGGCCCACCAAAACTGCGTGGGCCGGAACCTCATCATCAAACTCAACCTGAGGCTCTGCCGCTGGTGCTGCTGCTCTAGACTGAGCTCTGCCCCTACCTCGGCCTCTAGCACGGCCTCCGCCTCGCCCTCTGCCCCTCGTGGGAGCTGCTGCTAGGAGCTCGTGCTACTGATCAGTGGATGAGGAAGAGTGTGTTCTCGCCATTTGCGAAAGAACAGAGTAAAAATTTAATTAGCATTGAGAAACCAAACCGCACGACCGGAAAGAATTGATGTGAAGTTTTTCCTAACTCTGTAGCCTCTGGGATAAATACAGACGTCTTCGTACCGATCCCTCAGACTCTACTAAGGTTGTCTATGAATTGTGAGACCTATGTAACCTAGAGCTCTGATACCAACTTGTCACGACCCAGATTTACCACCCTTGGGAGCCGTGATGGTGCCTACTAGTGAAAGTTAGGCAAGGCAACCATTTAAATTATTTACTTTTTTTCCCATTTTAGTCCTTTTACAATAATAGCCAACATTTGATAAACATCGGAAATCTAATAAGTGGAAGACTGAAATGTAATAATTTAAAAAAGGTGCCAATACCAATCCATACAAAAACTACCCAAGACTAGTGTCACAATTCCACAGACTGTCTAGGAATACTACAAATAAAAGTCTGAAAGATTTATTCAAACACGGTCTCTGAATGTAAAAGAAACAAACTAAAAAGGATAGGAGAAGACGCCAAGGCTTGCAGAAGCCTGCATGACTACCTTGGAATCTCTAACTAGACTGAAGGCAGCAACCCAAAGCTACGGTCCGTATGCTGCTGCTCCGAGATCTGCACATAGTGCAGAGTGTAGTATCAGTACAACCGACCCCATATGTTGGTAAGTGCCTAGACTAATCTCGGCAAAGTAGTGACGAGGCTAGGACCAGACTACCAAATAAACCTATGCAGTTAAATCATATACATTAGAAAAGAAGAACAGTAATGTACAGTTAAGGAATGGAGGGGGGATCATGCTGCGGGGAAACATCAAACAATAATAGAAGGACAGTAGGTAATTACAAGGAACAACATAACTCAATTATCAACAAGAATCAAAAATCAAACAAGTGCATGACATCACCCTTCGTGCTTTTGCTCTCGTTCTCACCATAAGAAAATATAAACCACAAGGCATCACCCTTCATGCTTTTACTCTCATCCTTGCCATAAAATTAATATAATCGGCATAGAATGGTACATCGTACGGTACGACATCACCCTTCGTGCTTTTACACTCTTCCTCACAAAATTCTACACGGTATCACCCTTCGTGCTTTAACACTCTCTCACCAAAACAATGCACAACATCACCCTTCATGCTTTAACACTCTTCCTCTTCCAAACAACAATCCCAAACAATAGGGCAAGGATATAAATAAAATTACAATAAAATCCCGGCGAGGGAACAATAGTTCAACAATCAAATCCCGGCAAGGGAACAATATCAAAAGCATCAACAACCCAGCAAGGGAGATAGCATTTAAAGCAACAACATCCCGGCAAGGGAGACAATATAAAAATTCTCTTCTCTTTTTCATTTTTATTTCACAACTTGAGCCAATGCTCTATAAGATTCAATTGCCAATTTTACTTCCACAATTTATTATACAACTTGAGCCATTGCTCCTCAATGTTCAAATATCACTATTATTTCCACAAGATTTGCTCAACAATAGAAATCATCACTCAAGGCATGAACAATACAAACAGAGTCACATTAGTCATAGAATAAGACTCAGGAGCATGCTTGACACTAACGTATAGATACTCATCACCATGCCTATACGTCGTACTCAATAAATAACACATAGCAAATAGGACACTACTCCCAATCCCTCAAGCTAAGGTTAGACCAAACACTCACCTCGATGCCACAAACACAATTCAAGTCTCAACTATTGCTTTACCTCTTGATTCCACCACCAATTCGCTCGTATCTAGCTATAAGTTACTAAAATATATCAATAAATTCTAAATGAATCAATTCCAATGCATGAAAATAGGTTTTCTAAAGTTTTTCCCAAAAAGTCAAAAATTGCCCTCGGGCCCACATAGTCAAAACTCGAGGTTCGAACCAAAACCGGATTACCCATTCCCCCATGAACCCAAATATATAATTTGTTTTGGAATCGGACCTCAAATCGAGGTCCAAATTCCCAAAATTTGAAAAACTTAGGTTCTACCCAAAGTACCCAATTTCCCCCATGAAAATCCTTGATTTTGAGTTGAAATCATGATAAAAGATGTTAAAGATTGATGAAACCAAGTTAGAAATGACTTACAATCGATTTGGAAGAGTACTTGTCTTTGAAAAATCGCCCAAGAGTGTTTTGATTTTGAAAGGGTTTGAAAAATGAGAAAAATCCATCTAATTATGATTTTGCAGGTTCCAGGTGTCGCAATTGCGACCAGCGTTCATAATTGCAAACCCCTTAGATTGCTAACTTCGCATTTGCAAACAGGGGTTTGCATTTGTGAACCCTGAGGAATCTAGGCCTCTTCCCATTTGCGATAGTGCCTTCGCATTCACGATGTCACATTTGCGACAAATTGTAAGGCCTCGTGAAAATTTCTACTCAAAAACCCGAATCTCGTGATGCCAATATAGGATCATTTGTTAGAAATTCATAAAAAATTCTTCAGACGGGCAAGCAGAGCGGGCTATTCAGACGCTTGAGGACATGTTGCGTGCTTGTACTCTTGATTTCAAAGGTAGTTGGGATGAACATTTACCACTCATAGAATTTGCTTATAACAACAGCTTCCATGCTAGTATCCAGATGACACCATTTGAGGCGTTTTATGGTAGGAGATGTAGATCTCCCATTGGGTAGTTCGAGGTTGGAGAAGCTGAATTGATAGGGCCGGACCTCGTGCATCAGGCTATGGAGAAAGTAAAGATTATTAAAGAGAGGTTGAAAACTGCTCAAAGTCATCAAAAGTCTTACTCGAACGCTAGTCATAGAATTTGGAGTTCAAAGAAGATGATTGGATATTTCTGAAGGTTTTCCCAATGAAGGGTATCATGCAATTTGGAAAAAAAAGGGAAATTAAGTCTGAGGTATGTAGGACCATATAGAATCATTCAGAGGATTGGTCAGGTGGCATACAAGCTTGAGCTGCCACCCGAGATGTCATTGGTACATCCGGTCTTCCATGTGTCTATGTTAAAGAAGGTAGTGGGAGATCTGTCCACTATTGTGCCAGTTAAAACTATTGAGGTTAATGAAGAACTATCATATGAACAAGTTCCAGTTGCCATTCTTGACAGGCAAGTCCGGAAGTTGAGAAATAAGGAAATTGCCTCTGTAAAAGTGTTATGGCGGAACCAGCAGGTTGAGGAAGCCACTTGGGAAGTCGAGGAAGAAATGAAAAAGAACTACTCACATTTGTTTGAATAGTCATGTAATAGCTTTTATGCACTTGGTTCCCATGAACTCTTATCTTATGATTTGATCTATGTAAAACTGTCCTGTTTTGGTTATATGTTGCCTATACGGCAATGGTTAGTATTGTACAGGTTATGTTATGACTGTAAAATATGTACATGCTGTTAGGATATGTTTTTGGGGCTCTCTGACAAGTGGATAGGCCTAGTTACAAAGGAAACTCTGGCAATTTTTTTGAAAATTTAGGGAGTTAGCCAAATTTAGGGCTGTGGATATGTTTCATGTTGTGAAAAGCTGAGGTTGCATAGAGATTGCTAATAAGTGAGCCTTGATCCTCATTCGAGGACGAATGATCTTAAGTAGGGAAGGATGTAAGGCCATGTGGAAATTTCTACTCAAAAACTCGAATCTCGTGATGCCAAGATAGGATCATGTGTTATAAATTCATAAAATATTTCGGACGCTTTGGATTAATCGGTGCATTAAAAAGTTAAGAATTATGTTTGCCAAAAAGTTTGTTTCTGTGGTCTGTTATGCGGTCGCATAATAGGTATGCGGACCACATAGTTGCTCAAGAGCTAGTCAGTGTGTTGGTTAATTTGAGGCCAACTTTGTGGCCAATTATGCGATCGCATAATCAATATGCAGGCCACATAGTCATCGCATAATCCCCTTGAAACTTTTGTGAAGGGCAGTTCTACGGTGCACTATGCGACCGCAGAACAGGTATGTGGACTGCATTTCTGTCGCATACCCAGATAGTTTGTCCAGATTTTGGGACCATTTTTGCATTCTAATTTGTAGGCCGCATGTCCATTATGTGATCGCAAATCGTGTCGGGGCTCCTATTTTCTAACTTTTATAACCCCGACCCCATCCCATTAAAAATACCCCATTAGACCATTTTCCTGTTATTTCACGGTATATAGAGTGAGAGAGGAAGTTCTAGAAAGAGAGGAAGTTATCTTCATTAAGTCCCCACTTCATCCTTGCCCCAAATCCTTGAAGATTGTCAAGTGAAATTGCTAGGTCTTCTCCCTAAGAGGTAAGAGCTTGTACCCTCATCTATAATTTTGAAATTTCCATTAAAATAAGTGATTAGCAAGGGGTTTCATGGGTATAAGGGCTGATAATCTTGCATGCATAAAAGATAATGGGGTATGGGGTGGTTGTGAACCAAAAGAGATAACAATTCTGGTATAGGATGATGAAAATCTCTCACAAAAGTGTCCTAAAATAGTTGTGCACACTTAGTGCTTAATAATTTACTTAAATGAGTTGGAATCTCATTCATGCCTCTAATTCTTGGTTCAACTTATAATTTTCATAAAATAGATTGAAGTTGCTAGGAAATTCCGGAATTTATTGTAAGGATCTAAGGAAAGCTCTACTGAGGTATGTATGGCTAAAACCCCGACTTTTAGAAATTGAGCTCCGTTGGTGTTTGTGTAAATACGATAAGATTAAAGTTGAATTGTTGTATTGATTATTGTTTCACATGAATTTTAGGTTGAGACCTTATATGCATGAAAGATGTGTCTCAATATGATCAATGTGCTATTCTTGATAACTTGAAAGGGTGCAAGGAATATGAATCATGTATTGAGATGCTTAGACCTTAAGGTGAGATTGAAGCTGCACATATTGTGCCATCTATGTGAAGACTCATCTATGCTTACAATTTTATTTGCCCTTGTGTGTACATATTATCCTAAACTACAAATCTAACATTGAAAGTGGAAATGATGTGATAATTGTGGTCCCAAATGCCTATGAAATGATATATGTGAAATAAAGATTGAAATGAGATGATTGATGGAAAAGGAAAACGCCTTGGTAAGGCGGCCTAGCCGATCGGGCCGAGATCGGACTCCATGCTGCACACATAGTGGTATTGTATTTGTGATTGATGTATATGTCTCAAATGAGGCAACCTAGCCGATCGGGTCGAGATCGGACTCCTCTCAAGATAGCGGTGGTATTGTGGACAATGATGAACAATATGAAATGCCCCAAAACTAAAAGCTATAGGAAAATGATGTGAAAATTGTATGATTCTTTTATTTGATAATGTTGTGATCATTTAAACTGTTTGAGTTATACTTGTGATTTCCTTATTCTTATATGAAAGTTCTTTCTAACTAGATGGTGTTTAGTTATACAAACTAGTACTATTCCATGGTACTAACGTCCCTTTTGCCCGGGGCGCTATATTTTTAAATGAATGTAGGTGGCTCCATTGCGGATAGTGCCGATCGCGCGTAGCGAAGTACCTTATTCTCAAAGTCTTGGTGAGCCCCTTTCTCCTTGAAGGGGCTATATTGTACATCTTTTGATATAGAGATCCACTTTTGAGGTATAGCTGGGGCCTTGTTGCCGGTGTTGTCATCATTGTCTTTTGTATCCTTAGAGGCTCCGTAGACGTATGTGTGGGTTATGTACGGGTGTTGGATGGGTCTATGAACTATGTTGTAATTCTAACTCTTGTTTGTCTAAAGTGAAATTGTATTGAATCTTGGGAACTTAACTACGGCTTAAGATTGTGATGCAAAATGAACTAACAATGTTGAATGTGCAATCCTTCCTATTGTTTAAATAAATGAAAGCATGGTTTCCTTAATTATATCGAGTTGGGTGTAAGTGTTCGATAAGGCTTTCTCAGTTGGGTTCACTCGATTGAGCGCCGGTCGCGCCTCCCGAGGTTGGGGCGTGACAAACTTGGTATCAGAGCCCAAGGTTTTGAAGTGTCCTAGGATGTCTCAGAGCTGTGTCTAGTAGAGTCCTTCTTATCGGTGTGTAGTCGACCACATCTATAAGTTGGAGGCTACTTGGGCATTTAGGAATAACACCCTTCTTTGATATTTTGGATCGTGGGGTGAAACTGTTCCCTCTCTAATTAGTGCATTGTTCTATCTTTCAGTAAATGGAACCTAAGAAGAAAGCGAGAATTAGCCAAGAAGCCAATTCCACCTCAGGAGTGGATGATGAATCACTGCTTGATACTGCAGATGAGGGTAGTCGCTCTGCTATCACCCTGCCTGGTTCTTCTATTCCAGAGCAGACTACCCCAGTTCCTACACCTGCGGAGGGTACCACTATCCCTCCCATTGATACTCCTTCTCCGCCTCCAGCCCCAGCTTCCGGTTCTGGTATTTTTGATGGGGATCTTAGGGGAGCTATTCAGATGTTGACCCAGCTAGTGGCCTCTCAGGCCCAGAGGTCAAATGATGCACCCAGTTTATCTAGCCAACAAGGGGATTCCACCAGTTCCAGGGTAAATAGATTTCTTCAGTTAGACCCTTCGGTGTTTATGGGTGCCAATCCAGAAGAAGACCCCTAAGATTTTATTGATGAGATGCACAAGACCCTTAGGGTTATGCGTGCAACTGAGACAGAAGGAGTAGAGTTGGCTGCCTATCATCTGAAAGGGGTGGCCTATTCGTGGTTTGAGTTGTGGGAAGATTCCCATAAGCAGGGGAGCCCTTCGGCAAGGTGGAGCAAGTTTGCCGATGCCTTTATAGATCATTTCCTGCCTGCTGAGACAAGGGCAACCCATGCAACAGAGTTTAAAATCTGAAGCAAGGTAGCAGGAGTGTGTGGGAGTACCACATGGAGTTTGCTCGCCTGTCCAACTATGCCATTCATATGTTGCCCACAATGGAGGCCAGAGTGCGCCGATTTGTTCAGGGCCTTAATCCTTTGACTATTAATGAGGCTTCTACGGCTACGTTGAATTCTAACGTGAATTATGGAAAGATGGTAGCATTTGCTTAGGCCACAAAGAACCGTAAACTAAAGAACAAAATAGAGAGAGAGGGTAACAGTAAGGCCCGGTCTACGGGAAACATGGAGAGTCATTAGGTGGGGGAAGATCAGCTTTCAGAGGAGGATCATCAGGGCCGTCCCAGTCTGTTGCACAGTCTTCAGCCAGTGCACTGCCAGCAGGGCCCAGCCAACAGCAGTGGAGTCGTTTCAGGCCCGGTCAGGGCAACAGGGGATCCCATCAGCGGGGTCAGTCAGGAGAGAGGTCCCAGCAGTAGCAGAGGTCCCCGTGCCCCAGGTGCAGGAAGGTGCACTCAGGGGTTTTCTATTTGTAGTTACCCATATGTTATGGATGTGGGATGAGGGGTCATATTCAGAGGCATTGTCGTGTATCCCGCCAAGAAGCGGGTAGGGGCACAACACAGTCATCCAGTCCAACAGCTGCTACATCTTCAGCCCCTTCTCCAGCTCGAGGTGCCCCAGCACCCACAGGGCGTGGTGCAGCTAGGGGTGGTGCGCAGAGTTCAGGAGGACCCAGTCGATTCTATGCTATGAGTGGTCGCCAAACCGCAGAGGCTTCTCTAGATGTTGTTACAGGTATTCTGACTATCCAATCTCATGATGTGTATGCACTTATTGACCCTGGTTCCACCTTGTCCTATGTTACACCTTTTGTTGCTATGGAATTTGGGATAGAACCAGATCAGCTTCATGAGCCATTTTTGGTGTCTACTCCAGTTGGTGAATCAATTACGGCTGCTCGAGTTTATAGAGGTTGTGTTGTTACAGTGCGAGGTAGAAATACCATGACCGATCTTATTAAATTTGGGATGGTTGATTTTGATGTAATAATGGGAATGGATTGGCTTTATTCGTGCTTTGCCAAACTTGATTGTCGTACTAGAACCATGAGGCTTGAATTTCCTAATGAGCCCGTTGTTGAATGGAAGGGAGATAATGTAGTGCCTAAAGGCTGACTTATTTCTTACCTTAAGGCCGCGAAGATGATCAAGAAAGGGTGTATCTATCATTTAGTTCGGGTTACAGACACCGATGCCGAGGCACCTAGCCTTGAGTCTGTACCAGTTGTGAATAGATTTCCGGATGTATTTCCAAATGTACTCCCTGGGATCCTACCAGACAGGGAGATGGATTTTTGGATCGATGTGATGCCAGGCATGCAGCCTATATCAATTTCACCTTATAGAATGGCACTAGCAGAATTGAAAGAGCTAAAGGAACAACTGAAGGATTTGCTCGAAAAGGGTTTCATCCGGCCGAGTGTGTCACCGTGGGGCGCACCGATCTTTTTTGTAAAGAAGAATGATGGGTCGCTATGGATGTGTATTGACTATCGACAACTCAACAAGGTCACAATAAAAAATAAATATCCCCTACCAAGAATAGATGACTTGTTTGATCAATTACAAGGTGCTACGTGTTTCTCAAAAATTGACTTGCGGTCCGGGTATCATCAATTGAAGATAATGGAGTAGGATATTCAAAAAACAGCTTTCAGGACTTGGTATGGGCGCTTTGAATTTCTGGTGATGTCTTTTGGGCTAAAAATGCCCCGGAAGCTTTCATGGATCTTATGAATCGACTCTTCAAGCCTTTTCTAGTCTCCTTTGTGACAGTGTTCATTGACGTTATTCTTGTATATTCCCGAAGTCGGGAGGACCATGCTGACCATCTTAGGGCAGTTCTGCAGACTCTTCAGCAATATCAATTGTATGCAAAATTTTCGAAATGTGAATTTTGGCTTGAATCTATTGCGTTCTTGGGTCATGTCGTCTCCAGGGAAAGAATTATGGTTGATCCTCAGAAGATTGCAGCGGTAAAGAATTGGCCCAGACCTACCACTCCAATAGAGATTCGCAGTTTCTTAGGTTTGGTTGGGTACTACAGGAGATTTGTGGAGGGGTTTTCTACTCTTGCCTCTCCATTGACTAAATTGACACAGAAAACAGTTAAATTCCAATGGTCTGATGCTTGTGAGAGGAGTTTCCAGGAATTGAAATCAAGATTGACTACATCACCAGTATTAGCCCTACCAGAGGGTACAAAGGGATTTATGGTGTATTGCGATGCTTCAAGGATCGGGCTTGGGTGTGTGTTGATGCAACACGGCAAGGTTATAGCTTACGCTTCTAGGCAACTCAAGAATCATGAAAAGAACTATCCAGCTCATGACTTAAAGCTTGCGGCAGTGGTGTTTGCGCTAAAGATTTGGTGGCATTATTTGTATGGGGTCCATGTGGATGTATTTATGAATCACAAGAGCCTTCAATATTTTTTCAAGCAGAAGGAGTTGAATTTGAGATAGAGAAGATGGCTAGAGTTACTCAAGGACTATGACATTGATATTCTCTATCACCCAGGAAAGGCTAATGTTGTGCCAGATGCTCTTAGTCGAAAATCTATGGGGAGCCTGGCTCATTTGGAGGCAGATCAGAGGCCGTTAGCCAGGGAGTTTCACCAGTTGGCTAGTTTGGGAGTTTGCCTTGCGGACTCTAATGAAGGAGGACTAATTACGCATAATAGGGCTGAATCATCGCTTGTGGCGGAAGTGAAAAAGAAGCAATTCAACAATCCATTGTTAGCACAACTGAAAGAGGGAAGTCATAAACACAAGACCACAGTTTTTTCCTTTGGCATGGATGATGGTACCCTACGGTACCAAGGCCGCCTATGTGTTCCGGATATTGACAGTCTTCGGGAGAGGATCATGCCAGAAGCTCACACTTTCAGGTATTCCGTGCGCCCAGGTTCAACAAAAATGTATCATGATCTCAAGGAAGTTTATTGGTGGAATAACATAAAAAAGGATGTGGCGGACTTCGTGGCAAAATGTCCAAACTGTCAGCAAGTGAAGGCTAAACACCAAAGGCCCAGTGGATTGGCCAAAAGAATAGAAATTCCAATGTGGAAATGGGAGATGATTAATATGGATTTTGTGGTAGGGTTACCATGCACTCTACATAAGTTCGACTCAATTTGGGCAATCGTGGATCGACTCACGAAATCAACACATTCTTTCCAGTTAAATCTACCGACACAGCGGAACGGTATGCTCAGTTGTATATCAATGAAATAGTTAGGTTCCATGGCACTCTAGTCTCAATCATTTTAGATCGAGGGGCTCAGTTCACAACCAACCTTTGGAAGATATTTCAGCAAGGTTTGGGTACGCAGGTAAATCTTAGCACAACTTTCCATCCTCAAACTGATAAGCAAGCAGAGTGGACTATTTAGACGCTTGAGGACATGTTGCGTTCTTGTACTCTTGATTTCAAAGGTAGTTGGGATGAGAATTTGCCACTCATAGAATTTTCTTACAACAACAACTTCCATGCTAGTATCCATATGGCACCATTTGAGGCATTGTATGATAGGAGATGTAAATCTCCCATTGGGTGGTTCGAGGTTGGAGAAGCTGAATTGATAGGGCCGGATGCATCAGGCTATGGAGAAAGTCAAAATTATTAAAGAGAGGTTGAAAACTACTCAAAGTCGTCAAAAGTCTTACTCCGACATTCGTCGCAGAGATTTGGAGTTCAAAGAAGATGATTGGATATTTCTGAAAGTTTTCCCAATGAAGGGTATCATGCGATTTGAAAAAAAAGGAAATTAAGTCCGAGGTATGTCGGACCGTACAGAATCATTCAAAGAATTGGTCAGGTGGCATACAAGCTCGAGCTGCCACCCGAGATGTCATTGGTACATCCGGTCTTCTATGTGTCTATGTTAAAGAAGGTAGTGGGATATCCGTCCACTATTGTGCCAGTTGAAACTATTGAGGTTAACTGTCATATGAAGAAGTTCCAATTGCCATTCTTGGCAGGCAAGTCCGGAAGTTGAGAAATAAGGAAATTGCCTCCGTAAAAGTGTTATGGCGGAACCAACATGTTGAGGAAGTCACTTGGGAAGCCGAGGAAGAAATGAGAAAGAAGTACTCACATTTGTTTGAATAGTCATGTAATAGCTTTTATGCACTTGGTTCCCATGAACTCTTATCTTATGATTTGATCTATGTAAAACTGTCCTGTTTTGGTTATATGTTGCCTATGCGGCCATGGTTAGTATTGTACAGGTTATGTTATGACTATAAAATGTGTACATGCTGTTAGGATATGTTTCTGGGGCTCTCTGATAGGTGGATAGGCCTAGTTACAAAGGAAACCCTGGAATTTTTTTTTAAAAGTTAGGGAGTTAGCCAAATTTAGGGTTGTGGATATGTTTCATGTTGTGAAAAGCTGAGGTTGCATAGAGATTGCTAATAAGTGAACCTTGATCCGCATTTGAGGATGAATGATCTTAAGTGGGGGAGGATGTAAGGCCTCGTGAAAATTTCTACTCAAAAACCTGAATCTCGTGATGCCAAGATAGGATCATGTGTTAGAAATTCATAAAACTTTTCAGACCCTTTGGATTAATCGGTGCATTAAAAAGTTAAGAATTAGGTTTGCCAGAAAACTGCTTTTCTGCGGTCCATTATGCAGTTACATAATAGGTAAGTGGACCGCATAGTCTCCGCAGAGCCAGTCAGTGTGTTGGTTAATTTGAGGCCAACTATGCGGCCAATTACGCGATCACATAATCAATATGCGGGCTGCATAGTCATCGCATAATCCCCTTGGAATTTTTACGAAGGGCACTTCTGCGGTGCACTATGCGACCGTAGAACAGGTATGCAGACCGCATTTCTATCGCATACCTAGACAGTTTGCCCAAATTTTGGGACCATTTTTGCGGTCCAATTTGCGGGCCGCATGTCTATTATGCGATCACAAATCATGTCGGGGCTCCTATTTTCTAACTTTTATAACCCGACCCCATCCCATTAGTAACACCCCATTTGATCATTTTCCTGTTATTTCACGGCATATAGAGTGTGAAAGGAAGTTTTAGAAAGAGAGGGAGTAATCTTCATCAAGTCCCCACTCCATCCTTTCCCCAAATCCTTGAAGATTGTCAAGTGAAATTGGTAGGTCTTCACCGTAAGAGGTAAGACGTTGTACCCTCATCTATAATTTCAAAATTTCCATAAAAATAAGTGATTATCAAGGGGGTTCATGGGTATAAGGGCTGATAATCTTGCATGCATAAAAGATAATGGGGGTATGGGGTGGTTGTGAACCAAAAGAGATAACAATTATGGTATAGGATGATGAAAATCTCTCACAAAAGTGTCTTAAAATCGTTGTGCAAACGTTGTGCTTGATAATTTACTTAAATGAGTTGGAATCTCATTCAATCCTCTAATTGTTGGTTCAACTTGTAATTTTCATAAAATAGATTGAAGTTGCTAGGAAATTTCGGAATTTATTGTAAGGATTTAAGGAAAGCTCTACTGAGGTATGTATGGCTAAAACCCCATATTTTAGAAATTGAGCTCCGTTGGTGTTTGTGTAAATACGGTAAGATTAATGTTGAATTGTTGTATTGATTGTTGTTTCACATGAATTTGGGGTTGCGACCTTATACGCGTGAAAGATTTGTCTCAATATGGTCAATGTGCAATTCTTGATAACTTGAAAGGGTGTAAGGAATATGAATCATGTATTGAGATGCTTAGATCTTAAGGTGAGATTGAAGCTGCATATATTGTGCCATCTATGTGAAGACTTATCTATGCTTACAATTTTATTTGCCCTTGTCTGCACATATTATCCTAAACTACAAATCTAACATTGAAAGTGGAAATGATGTGATAATTGTGGCCCCAAGGCCTATGAAATGTTATATGTGAAACAAAGATTGAAATGAGATGGTTGATGGAAAAGGAAAATGCCTTGGTAAGGCGGCCTAGCCGATCGGGCTGAGATCGGACTCCATGCTGCACACATAGTGGTATTGTATTTGTGATTGATATATATGTCTCAAATGAGGCAACCTAGCCGATCGGGTCGATATCGGACTCCGCTCAAGATAGCGGTGGTATTGTGGACAATAATGAACAATATAAAATGCCCCAAAACTAAAAGCTATGGGAAAATGATGTGAAAATTGTATGATTCTTTTATTTGATAATGTTGTGATCATCTAAAGTGTTTGAGTTATACTTGTGATTTTCTTATTTTTGTATGAAAGTTCTTTCTAACTAGATGGTGTTTAGTTATACATACTAGTATTATTCCATGGTACTAACGTCCCTTTTTCCGGTGGACGCTACATTTTTAAATGAATGTAGGTGGCTCTATTGCGGATAGTGCCGATCGCGCAAAGCGGAGTACCTACTTCTCAAAGTCTTGGGGAGCCCCTTTCTCCTTGAAGGGGCTATGTTGTACATCATTTGATATAGAGATCCACTTTTGAGGTATAGCCAGGGCCTTGTTGCCGGCATTGTCATCATTGTCTTTTGTATCCTTAGAGGCTCTGTAGACGTATGTGTGGGTTATGTATGGGTGTTGGATGGGTCTATGAACTATGTTGCAATTCTAACTCTTGTTTCTCTAAAGTGAAATTGTATTGAATCTTGGGAACTTAACTACGGCTTAAGGTTGTGATGCAAAATGAACTAACAATGTTGAATGTGCAATCTTTCATATTATTTAAATAAACGAAAGCATGGTTTCCTTAATCATATCGAGTTGGGTAGAAAGTGTTCGATAAGGCTTGCTTAGTTGGGTTCACTCGATTGAGCGCCGGTCGCGCCTCCCGAGGTTGGGGCGTAACACAAATACTTCGCATTTACGATCAAGGCATCCCAGGCCACTATTCGCATTTGCGACATATTGCTCGCATTTACGAGCTTGGATTTTCGAGCCAGCAGGCCTGCAACACACCAGAAATTCCTAAGTCCAAATTTCACTCCGTGGCCTATCCAAAACTCACCCGAGCCCTCGGAGCTCCAAACCAAACATGCAAACTAACCTACAAACATCATACGGACTTGCTCGTGCAATCAAATCACCAAAATAACATCAACAACTATGAATTTAGCATCAAAACCAAAGAAAATCTCAAGAACTTTCAAAGTTTCAAATTTCACAACTAAGGTTCCGAATCACATCATATGACCTCCATTTCTTACCAAATTTTACAGGCTCGACTTAAACCACATATGAGACCTATACCAGTCTCCGAAACCAAAATACGGGCTTGATACCATTAAATTCCAAACATATTCCATTTCCAAAAACTCACATATATTCGAAAAAATAATTTTCTTTAAAAATTCATTTCTCGGGCATGGGACCTCGGAATTTGATTCTGGGCATATGCCCAAGTCCCATATTTTCCTATGGACCTTCCGGGACCGTCAAATCATGGGTCCGGGGTCCTTTTACCCAAAATTTTGACCGAAGTCAACTTAAATTTATTTTAAAGGCAAATTTTATCATTTTCACAGATTTTCACATAATGGCTTCCCCGCTACACGCTCGGACTGCACACGCAAATTGAGGTTATACAGAAATAGATTTTTAAGGCCTCGGAACACAGAATTTATTTTTAAAACAAGTGATGACCTTTTGGGTCATCACAACTCGGTAGGAGGTGATTTGGAAAGGAGATTTTCACCTACAATCATTGGGTAAGTGTTTTTAATCAATTTTCAACTATATTACATGATTATATATATGAGATTTAACATCATATTTATAAGAATCAAAGAGAAATTTTGGGGGATTTTTGTCTATGTTTTGAAAAATTAAAATTGGGATTTGAGAGACGAATCTGGCTCGGATTTGAAAACAAGACACATATATTGAGTCGTGGAATTATGGGTAGTCGAGATCAACCCTTGGTCCCGAGTTTTGACCAAGAAGGCACAGGGTTGACTTTTGTTGACTTTTCAGGAATTAGGTAAAGATCTTAGCTTTATTAATCAAAATTGATTTCTCTTGCATTATTTGATGATATTAAGTTGGTTAGATTTGAGCCGTGCGGAGGCGAATGTTATGGAAAAAGCTATTTTTGAGTGTTGATTTGGCCGAGTTGAGGTAAATATCTTGTCTAACTTTGTGTGGGGGATACTACCTCTAAGGATTTGGGTTGATTGTACTATTTGAATTATGTGTAAGATGTGTACACGAGGTGACAAGTGTGTATACAAGCTTATATTTGATATTTGACTGGTTTAGACCCTTAGGTTACCTATACACACTTAATTGAAGTAATTATTGATTTTTCTATCTTTCTTTGTCAATTTTATTCTTGCATTCTTTAATTGAAGTTGTTATCACATATTTTAGTTTCTATTGTCAAGTTACTCTTATATGCTTTTATTTGTAGTTGTTGTTACATGATATTCTCTTCATTGTTAAGTTATTCTCATGCATTTAGTCGCAGTTGCTATTTCATACTACCTCTTTCATTGTTAAGCTTCTGTTATGTACTCAAATTAGAAGTTGCCATTATATGGAAATACCTTCATTGTTGGGTTATTGAAGTGTTCAGATATTGCTCATAAACTTCTCGACTGCAGGAGTACACCAAGATGTCATCAATAATCATAATGACGAACGAATCAAGATATGACTAGAATACACTATTCATCAGGTGCATAAATGTTGCAGGGGCGTTGTTCAACCCAAATGACATCACAAGGAACTCGTAGTGACCATACCGAGTCTTAAAGGCAGTCTTCGAGATATCCGGATCCCGAATCATCAAATGATGATACCCTGACCTCAAATCTATCTTTGAGAACACCCAGTCACCTTGGAGCTGGTCAAATAAATCATCAAAGTGCGGTAATGGATACATGTTCTTCATTGTAAACTTGTTCAACTGCCGATAATCAATACACATGTGCATAGAACCATCCTTATTCTTCACAAACAAAATCGGAGCACCCCAAGGTGACACACTAGGCCAAATGAAACCCTTATCAAGCAACTCTTGCAACTTCTCCTTTAACGCCTTCACCTCTACTGGGGGCATACGATATGGTGAAATAGAAATGGGCTGAGTGCCCGACAACAAGTCAATATGAAAATCGATATCCCTATTGGGCGGCATGCCCGAAAGATCTACTAGAAATACATCTGGAAGTCTCTCACTATCGGAACTGACTCAACGGTAGTAGTATCAACACTAACATCTCTCACAAAGTCTTGATATGTATCATGCCCCTTCTCAACCATTCATTGGTCCTTTAAAAAGGACACAACCCTGCTCGAAACATAATCCAATGTACCCCTTCACTCTAACCGCGGTAAACCTGGCATAGCCAGTGTCACAGTCTTGGCATGACAATACAGAATAACATGATAGGGCGACAACCAGTCCATGCCCAAGATAACATAAAAGTCTACCATATTAAGTAATAATAGATCAAATCTGGTCTCAAAACCACCAATAACAACTAAACACGACCTGTACACACAGTCCACAACAATAGAATTTCCCATAAGCATGGACACATACACAGGAGAACTCAAAAGAATCACGAGATATATCCAAATACAGAGCAAAGCAAGATGATATGTATGAATAAGTGGATCCCGGATAAAATAAGACTGGTGCATCTCTATGAAAAATCGGAACCATACTTGTGATGACTACGTCTGATGTGACTGCCTCTGTCCTACCTAGAAAAGCATAAAATCTAGCCTGGTGACAAGTGCAAAAAACACACCTAAATATGCTCGCTAGTCGAATATAGTAAAATAAAATATCGTATCCGCATGGATTGGAGTTAAACAATAATTTCATAGTTTATAGCTTGATTGTTATCCAAGATGATCAACAATTGAGAATTATGTGATTAAAACAAAAATTAACTAATAGACTAATTTATTGACAAATGACATTCAACGCAAGTAACAAGTAAAAAAAGATATCAATGGAGGAAAATAGGGCTGATAGGATAGGTGCAAGACAAATGTTTGGGATCTAACTCTAGATAATTCACTTCTACTATTAAGTGAATCTCTTGAATTCACTCAATTATTTGTTCACACATTCAATAGAAACCCTTTTCTTGATTAAGTTTCAACCTCACAATATGAACTAAATTAAGCTCGGTGAAGATATGCAAGAATTTGTAATAGATTGGCCTTTAGGAAAACCTCTTTCGATTATTCTCCTAACTACGTTAATCAACAATTCAACTAGTCTCTTTCGAATATAAAGAAGAATTAATGAATTTACCCAACAAAATATAACACAAAAGTATCACAAGTTATGCCTCTCTCGATTACATGAACTGGTGAATATAGATGCAATAATTAAAACATCCAAAGCTTTTCGTGTCATGCCCCAAAACAGGAAGCGTGACTGGAACTCAACTGAGTGAACCTGGTCAAGCAATCCTGTTGAATACTTTCTACCCAAACTCAGCCATGATTTAAAGAGAATACATTACTTTGTTAATTAACAATAAGGAGATCACGTAGAAAATACAAATTCATTACCATTAGTTACTCCGTTTAACAAGTCTCAAAATACACACATTTTCATGGTTTGAAGTGGAACAAGTGATCGAAACACAACATAACTTGTTTGACTTTCCCAACATCCATATACAACCCACGTTATGTCTACGTAGCCTCTAAAAGATACCGAAAAGTACAATGATAGTGTCGGCAACAAGGCCCAGGCTATACCTCAAAACACAATATACAAGGAATAAAAAGGTACATGACCCCAAAATGAAGTGGGGCTCACCAAGTCTGCTGGGAAGAGTGTGTGCCACTGTCACTGATCAAAGCTGCCTGCTATGGAACCACCTGCATCTATTAAAGAAGCAGCGCCCCCGGCAAAAAAGACATTAGTACATATGAAATAGTACTAGTCTGTATAACTAAACACCCTCTCAATAGAATGAGTAATAATGCAAGAATAAGAAAATCATAACATCAATTAAAAATCTCAAACGATATCAAACATCAAGTTAGGAGCAAGATAAGTTTTTCAATTAAACCTTCATATTTTAGATTGAGAGATCTTAGCATCGATGTGTCACCATTCACAATACCACTGTACTTTTGGTACAGAGTCTGATCACGACCCGATCGGCTAGGCCATTTCATTCGAGACATCAACCAAAATCACAATCACAATTTCCGATTTAAAGTACAATTCCTAGCATAATCACCACCATGTATGTGGCATGGCGTCCCATTAGACCCGATCGGCTAGGCCGTCTCATCCGAGACATCAACCACAATCACAATTTCAAGTGCAAGTTTCAATACAATCACCACTATGTGTGCGGCGTGGCATCCGATTGTATTATTTCTCTTGTCATGTTGGTCGTGTTTCATATTTCACATTTTGCATTTCATGTTTCGTATTTCATGTACACCTTTTCACTTTCAACCATCATCATGGATTTCCAACAAAAGGGCATTGCTATTCAAGACATTTAAGCACACATGTGAGCAAATGAGAGTCTTAGGCGCATTAAGATTTCTTACACAATTGTCATTAGCTTTAATTTAAAACATAACTTGAAGTCATGGTATTTAGATATGCAACACATACTTACGAGTAAACGACCTTGGATTTGAATTTTGATAAATTCCGTTAGCTCCGTTAGGTGATTTTTGACTTAGGAACGTGTCCGGAATGTGACTTGGAGGTCCGTAGTAGAATTAGGCTTGAATTGGCGAAAGTTGGAATTTTGGCGATTGTGGTCGGCATTGGAAATTTTGATATCGGGGTCAGATTGGATTTCTGGAAATTGGAGTAGGTTTGTGGTGTCATTTTTGACTTGTGTGTAAAAGTTGGAGATAATCGGACGTAATTTGATAGGTTCGGGACTCTGATACTGATTGGATGCTCTTGGGAGTGCGGACCGCAGGAGAGGAGTGCGGCCGCAACAACATTGTGCAGACCGCAGTGGAGGAAGGCTAAGGAGATGTGGCCATAGTAGAATTTTGCGATTCATAGAAATTGGCATAGTGCGGCCGCAACAGAATTATGCAAACCGCACAATAGAGGTTTATGTGGCACTATATAAGCGAGGCTTAGGGTTTTATTTCATATCTTGGACTTTGGGAGCTCGGTGTGTGGCAATTTCTCGAGGGTTTTTCAAGAAATTTATCAGAGTAAGTGATTCTAACTCGGATTTGGCTAATATACATGAATATATCATTCATTTTATCATCCGATTAGTGATTTGAGACGGAAATTTGGGGAAATATGTGGGAATTCCATAAAATGAATTTTTGGGATTTGAATGCCGATTCGAAGTCGGATTTGAGTGAAACTAGTATTATTGATCTCATAATCAAATGGGTTGTCAGATTTTGTGACTTTTGTCGAATTTCAAGACGTGGGCCCAGTACAGGCTTATGAGTTAACTTTTTGACTTTTGACCTAAAGCTTAGTATTTTATTATGGAATTGAATCCTTTAGCTCGTGTTGATTTTATTGAATTGTTTGTGGCTAGATTCGAGCCATTCAGAGGCCGATTTGAGAAGCAATTGCATTGCAGAGTAGGAGTTTGCTTGGTTTGAGGTAAGTGATGCTTTCAAACTTGGTTCTGAGGGTTCGAAACCCCAAGCTATGTTTTATGTGGTTAGTAATGCGGTGACGCACATGCCAAGTGACGGGTGTGCGAGCGCGCACCGTGAGGATTATGACCTAGTTCACTCCATGGCAACGTATCGTGACTCTATCTTGTTGATATCCATGTTTTCATCATGTAATAAGTAAATGAGTTGTAGACCATGTTAGATATCATGTTTTGGCTTTACGCCGGTAGTGTTGGGACCCTTAGTGGTCTTTTCTTGCTGTCTTCTTACTGATTCACTATTATTTTGTACTTAGTCATATTCATGTATTTCATATTATATCTCAGTCTCAGTTGTTATTATTGGCATAGCATATCATTGTTTCCGGGCTAGTTTCCATGACATTGTGAGCCCATGGGTGAGACTGGAGAGTGATGATTGAGTGAGGCCGAAAACCTGATTATGAGTGGCAGTTGTGGGGTCGGGCTGCATGTCGCATCAGTTATATTGATTATGATAGCGCTTGGGCCGTATGAGCCCCTTCGGAGTCTGCACACCCCCAATGAGCGCGGATGATATTATTGACAGATGGATTTCCCTAGTCATGGATTTGTCTGAAGTATTAATATTTGGAGACGGATTTCTCTACAGGGTTGGATTACCCTTTTTTCCTCGGTACCGGGAGACTTATAGTTAGTGATGAGTATGTACTGGGATGGATTTACCTAGGCCAGATGACCATACACGGTACCGAGTGGTTGATTATTTATATATACACCTGGAGATGGATTTCTCCTCAGGGTTGGATTGCCCTTTTCCCTCCGTACTGAGTGACTTGCAGTCAGTGATATATGTTCCGAGATGGATTTCCCTGGGCTGAATGGCCATATTCAGTACCGAGTGGTTGAGCACTTGAGAATGGGAGTACATTGTGCATTTCATACAGTCGGTGCATTGGCATGTTGCGGTAGTTGAGTTATATATCTTAAATTGTTCAGATCTGTATTTACCTCAACACTTTGAGCTGTCTATTTAACTAAAAGCATGCCTACGTTTTTGTACGTTGTTTATATTATATCTGTTGAGGTTGAGTTCATTACTACCTTTCAGTCCATAGTTTGGACTCGTTACTTACTGAGTTGGTGTACTCACGTTACCCCTACACCTTGAGTGCAAATTTAGGCACTTTTAGACCCGACGGTGGTTGTTGATCGAGGCTTCAGGCTTAGGAGATTATTGAGGTATCTGCACAGCGTTCGCAGACCTTGGATCTCCTTCTTGTTCTATAGTTGTATTTCGGTTGCTCCTTTAGACATTGTAATAGACTATGTATTTCTCTAGACGCTTATGCACTCAGTGACACCCTGATTTGGGGCTGAATTGTATCTTTTCTTGGAATTTCTTATGTTTCAATTAGTTTCTTTAAATGTTAAAAGCTTCCATTAATTTTTTCAAACTTATTGTTGTTGTGTTGGTTATTGAGTTGAGGCTGACCTAGTTCCACGATAGGTGACATTATGACGGGTCTAGTTATGGGTCGTGACAAGTTAGTATCAGAGCCTAGGTTACATAGGTCTCACAAGTCATGAGCGGGTTTAGTAGAGTCTTTTGCAGATCGGTATAGAGATGTCTGTACTTATCTTCGAGAGGCTACAGAACATTTAGGAAACTTCACATTCTTGAATTATTGTCATGCAAATCTGTTGATTCTGGTAACTAAACTTCTGTTATTTTATTCCCTCACAGATGGTGAAAACACATGCTATCGGTCAGGACGGACAACCACTAGTACCACCAGTTGAGGACACGAGAGGCCGAGGTCACAGTAAAGGATGTGGAAAGGGTAGAGGTACAACCTGCTCAGCAGCCAAAGCGGCACTTGTAGATCCACCAGTTACCCCAGTCTAGGATTAAGTTCCGGTTGTAGATGTACCATCAGGACTAGCTCAGGCACCAGCCATGCCTATTGTTATCCCAGGCCTTCAGGAGGCCCTAGCTCAGATTTTGACCGTGTGCACTAGCCTTGCTCAGGCCGTCTATGTTCTGGATGTGGAAGCTACTGCTCAGGCCTAGGGAGGTGCTCAGACTCCCGCTGCCAAACACCCGAGCAGGTGGTGTAGGGACTTTAGACACCGGGGGCACTACCAGCCCATCCGACTGCAGATGTTTAGGACTATGTCGTTCCTACCATACTTGATGATGAGAAGCGTAGATTGGAGAGGTTTGGTATACTTCAGACCCTGACTTTCAGTGGTGTAGAGGGCGAGGATGCCTAGGGATTCTTGGATAAGTGTCAGAGGATTCTCCATACAGTAAGTATTTGAGACTAGTGGGGTCTCGTTCACTATTTTTCAGTTCTCTGGAGCTACCTTCTCATGGTGGGAGGCTTATGAGAGGCATAGGTCGGTTGGTGCAGCGCCCCTTACATGGCAGCAATTCTCCATTCTCTTCCGGGAGAAGTATATGCCACAGTCCCATAGAGAGGAGCTGTGCAGGCAGTTTGAGCAGTTTGCATCAGGATGATATGACTGTGATGCAGTATGAGATGAGGTTCTATGAGTTGGTCCATCATGCTATCTGGTTGGTTCCCACAGATAGGGAGAGGATTAGGAGGTTCATTGATGGCCTCACATATCAGCTGCAGATTCTTTTGACCAGAGAAAGAGTGTCTGGTGCTTCTTTTGAGGAGGTTGTTGACATTGCTCGGGATATAGAGTCAGTTCGCCGTCAGGAGTGAGTAGAGAGAGAGGCCAAGAGTCCTCATGGATCCGGTAGTTTTGGTAGCATTTCTTCGGGAGGTCAGTTTCACCATGGTAGGGGTCGTTCCTTCAGGCATGCTCATACGGCTCATCCAGCTCACCATGGCGCATCATCTACCATGGTTCTTGTAGTTCACATCAGGGTCATTCATCTCTCAGTGCCCTTCCAACTCAGAGTTCGTCTCATGCACCATCAGCTCAGGGTTCATCTATGTCTGGTCCTTCTAGCGGGTATCTCGGTGCTTAGGGATCCCTTAGGTCCCTGTTTCCAGTAGCCGGTAGCGGTTTCATTATATGTGGAGATTTGGGTCATATCAAGAGGTTCTGTCCCTACCTTACAGGAGGTTCATCCTATTAGAGGAGTCAGCCATCAGCTTCAGCACTAGTTACTTCACCACACACCTAACCAGCTCGGGGTGGAGGTTAGTCAGTTAGGGTCGCCCTAGAAGGGGAGGGCGGTCAGGTGGTGATTAGGCCCGTTTCTATGCACTCCCTACCAAACCAGATGCTATTGCTTCAGATGCTGTGATCACATATATTATCTTAGTTTGCCACAGGGATGCCTCTATATTATTTGATCTTGGTTCCATTTTTTCATATGTGTCATCATATTTTGCTCATTATTTGGATACGCCCCGCTAGTCTCTTGTTTTATCTGTTCATGTATCTACATCGGTGGGTGATACTATTGTTGTGGACCATGTATATCGGTCATGTGTAGTGACTGTTGGGGGACTAGAGACTAGAGTGGATCTATTGCTTCTTAGTATGGTTAACTTGGATGTGATATTGGGCATGGATTGGTTGTCTCCATGTCATGCTATTTTGGACTGTCACGCTAAGACGATAACATTGGCTATGTCAGGGGTGCCATAGATTGAGTGGCGAGGTTCATTGAATTATGTTCCCAGTAGAGTGATTTCATTCTGAAGGCCCAGTGGATGGTTATGAAATGTTGTCTTTCTTATTTGGATTTTGTGAGGGACGTCAGTGTAGAGACTCCTATTATTGATTCACTTTCGGTAGTGAGGGATTTTCCAGATGTATTTCCGGCAGACCTGTTGGGCATGCCGCTGGACAAGGATATTAACTTCGGTATTGATTTCGTGTCGGGCACTCAGCCCATTTATATTCCACCGTATCGTATGGCACCGGCGGAGTTAAGGGAATTGAAGGAACAACTTCAAGAACTCCTTGATAAGGGCTTTATTTGGCCTAGTGTGTCACTTTGCGGTGAACCAATTCTATTTTTGAAGAAGAAGGATGGCACCATGAGAATGTGCATTGACTACCGGTAATTGAACAAAGTCACAATCAAGAACAAGTATCTATTACCTCGTATTGATGATTTATTTGGCCAGCTTCAGGGAGAGAGGGTGTTACTCCAAGATTGATTTAAGGTTAGGGTATCACCAGTTGAAGATTAGGGACTCGGTCATTCTTAAGACAACTTTCAGGACCCGATATGGTCACTATGAGTTTCTTGTGATGTCTTTTGGGCTGACTAATGCCCCAACAGCGTTCATGCATTTGATGAATAGTGTGTTCGAGCCTTATCTTAACTCGTTTCTTATTGTATTCATTGATGATATGCTGGTGTACCCTCGTAGTTAGGAGGAGCACGCCCAACATTTGCGAATTGTGTTGTATCGATTGAGGGAGAAGAATCTTTATGCTAAGTTCTCCAAGTATGCATTTTTTCTCAATTTAGTGGTGTTCATGGGGCACGTGGTGTCCAGTAAGGGTATTCAGGTGGATCCGAAGAAGATAGAGGCGGTCCAGAGTTTTCCCAGACCGTCCTCACCCACAGAGATTCGTAGCATTCTTAGTTTAGCAGGTTATTACCGCCGATTCGTTCATGGTTTCTCATCTATTGCATTGGCCTTTTCCAAATTGACCCAAAAGGGTTCTCCTTTCAGGTGGTCAGATGAGTGTGAGGCTAGCTTTCAGATGCTCAAGACTGCCTTAACCACAACTCTAGTATTAGTTCTACCATCAACTTTTGGGTCTTATTCAGTATATTGTGATGCCTCTCGGATCAGTATCGTGTGTGTTTTGATGTAGGAGGGTAGAGTGATTTCTTATGCTTCACATCAGTTAAAGCCCCATGAGAAGAACTACCATGTTCATGATTTGAAGTTGGCTGCCATTGTTCATGCGTTGACGATTTGTAGGCACTATCACTATGGTGTGTCTTGTGAGGTGTTTACAGATCATTGCAGCTTCAAACACTTGATCAAACAGAAGGATCTCAATTTGAGGCAGCGGAGATGGTTGGAACTGCTAATGGACTATAATATTACCATTTTGTACCATCCGAGAAAGGCCAATGTGGTCGCCAATGCCTTGAGTAGGAAGGCAGCGAGTATGGGTAGTCTTGCATTCCTGCCTGTTGGGGGGAGACCTCTTGCAGTTGATGTTCAGGCTTTGGCCAATCGGTTTGTGAGATTGGATATTTCGGAGCCTAGTCGAGTCCTAGCTTGTGTGGTTTCTCGGTCTTCCTTGTTTGATCGCATCAGAGAGCGTCAGTATGATGATCCTCATTTGCTTGTCCTCAAGGAAAGGGGTTCAACACGATGATTCCAGAGATGTGACTATTGGTGATGACGGGGTATAGAGGATGCAGGGCCGGATATGTGTGCCCAATGTAGATGGGTTTTGGGAGTTGATTCTAGAGGAGACCCACAGCTCGCGTGAGATTTAATCCATCTGGGTGCCGCAAAGATGTACCAGGATTTGAGACAACACTTTTGGTAGAGGAGGATGAAGAAAGATATAGTTGGGTTTGTAGCTGGGCGTCTCAATTGTTAGCAGGTGAAATATGAGCATTAGAGGCCGGGTGACTTGCTTCAGCAGATAGAGATTCCAGAGTGGAAGTGGGAGCGGATCACCATGGATTTTGTAGCTGGGCTCCCACGGACATCGAGGAAGTTCGATGCTATTTATGTGATTGTGGATAGGCTGACCAAGTCCGCGCACTTCATTCCTGTGAGCACTACCTATTCTTTTGAGCGGTTGGCTAAGATTTACATCAGAGAGATTGTTCGCCTTTATGGTGTGCTAGTTTCCATCATTTGAGACCGAGGCACACAGTTTATATTGCAGTTTTGGAGGGCCGTGCAGTGAGAGTTGGGTACTTAGGTTGAGTTGAGCACAACATTTCACCCTCAAACGAACGGACAGTCCGAGAGCACTATTCAGATATTAGAGGATATGCTACGTGTTTGTGTCATTAATTTTGGGGGTTCATGGGACCAGTTCCTGCACTCGTGGAGTTTTCTTACAACAACAGTTATCAGTCGAGTATTCAAATCGCTCCGTATGAGGTTTTATATAGGAGGCGGAGTAGATCTCTAGTGGGTTGGTTTGAGCTGGGTGAGGCTAGGCTTTTGGGCACAAACTTAGTTTAGGATGCATTGGATAAGGTGAAATTGATTCAGGAACGGCTTCGCACGACTCAGTCAAGACAAAAGATTTATGCCGACAGGAAGGTCCGTGATGTGTCTTACATGGTTGGGGAGAAGGTTTTGCTGAAGGTTTCACCCATGAAGGGTGTTATTAGATTTGGGACGAAGGGCAAGTTGAGTCCTCAGTTTATTGGGCCGTTCGAGGTACTTCAGAAGATTGGAGAGGTGGCCTATGAGCTTGCTTTGCCACCTAGCTTGTCGGGTGTGCATCTGGTATTTCATTTTTCTATGCTTCGGAAGTATATCGGTAATCCATCTCATGTTTTAGATTTCAGCACGGGTCAGTTGGATGGTGATTTGACTTATGATATGGAGCCAGTGGCTATTTTGGAGCGTTTGGTCTGAAAGTTGAGATTAAAGGATATAACTTCAGTAAAAGTGCAGTGGAGAAGTCAACCCATGGATGAGGCTACTTGGGAGACTGAGCGGGAGATGCGTAGTAGATATCCACACCTATTTAAGACTTCAGGTATGTTTCTAGACCCGTTCGAGGACAAACATTTGTTTAAGAGGGGGAGGATGTAACGACCCGGCTGGTCATTTCGAGAGTTATAGCCTCGTTCCCCTATTTCCTGCTTCTTTTGTGTTCTTCAGCTGTATTTTGACTTACTGCATTAGTTGGTTTGGGTCCGGAGTAGTTTTGGAGTGAATTGCGACACTTAATCTCTTATGAGAAGGTTTAAGTTGGAAAAATTGACCGGATGTTGACTTTTGTGTAAATGACCTCAGATTTGAATTTTGATGGTTCCGTTAGCTCCGTTAGGTATTTTGGACTTAGGAGTACGTCTGGAATGTGATTTGGAAGTCCGTAGTAGAATTAGGCTTGAATTGGCAAAAGTTGGAATTTTGGTGATTTTGGTCGGCAGTGAAAATCTTGATATTGGTGTCGGATTGGATTTCTGGAAATTGGAGTAGGTTTGTGGTGTCATTTTTGACATGTGTGTAAAATTTGGAGTCAAGCGGACGTGATTTGATGGGTTTGTCACTCTAATATTGAACGGATGTTCTTGGGAGTGCGGACCGCTGGAGAGGAGTGCGACCGCAACAACATTGTGCGGACCGTAGTGGAGGAAGGCTAAGGAGATGCAGCCGCAGCAAAATTTCGCAACCGCAAAGACTGGTAGAGTGCGGACGCAACGGAATTATGCGGACCGCACAGTGGAGGTTTAGAGGGCACTATATAAGTGAGACTTAGGGTTTTATTTTACATCTTGGACTTTGGGAGCTCAGTTTGTGTCGATTTCTCAAGGTTTTTTTCAAGAAATTTATCAGAGTAAGTGATTTATTTTACATCTTGGACTTTGGGAGCTCAGTTTGTGTCGATTTCTCAAGGTTTTTTCAAGAAATTTATCAGAGTAAGTGATTCTAACTCGGATTTGGCTAATATACATGAATATATCATTGATTTCATCATCCGATTAGTGATTTGAGATGGAAATTTGGGAAAAATTGTGGGAATTCCATAAAATGAATTTTTGAGATTTGAATGCCGATTCGAAGTCGGATTTGAGTGAAACTAGTATGATTGATCGCATAATCGAATGGGATATCAGATTTTGTGACTTTTGTTGGATTTTGAGACGTGGGCCCGGGACCAACTTATGAGTTGAATTTTGATTTTTAACCTAAAGCTTAGTATTATCTTATGGAATTGATTCCTTTAGCTTGTGTTAATTGTATCGAATTGTTTGTAGCCAGATTCAAGGCATTCAATGGCCGATTTGAGAGGCAAAGGCATTGCTGACTAGGAGTTTCCTTGGTTTAAGGTAAGTAACGATTTCAAACTTAGTTCTGAGGGTTCGAAACCCCCAGCTATGTGTTATGTGGTTAGTAATGAGGTGACGCACATGCCAAGTGACGGGCGTGCGGGCGTGCACCGTGAGGATTGTGACCTGGTTCACTCCATGGCATCGTATCGTGACTTTATCTTGTTGATCCATGTTTTCATCATGTAATAAGTAAATGAGCGGTAGACCATATTAAATATCATGTTTAGCCTTTACGCCGGTACCGTTGGCACCCCTAGTGGTTTTTTCTTGCTTTCAAGTGGACCTTTTGATATCGGGGTCGGATTCTCATTCCGGAACTTGGAGTAGGTCCATAATGTCGAATATGACTTGTATCACTGGTTTTGGGAAATTGTAATTATTCAGAGTTATTTAATGTAAAGTTGGTAAATAACAATGTTATTTCAGTTAATGTTAGGCTTACATAGTTTAGAGATTAGGTGCCATCACGACTCCTTCGGAGGGATTTTAGTTCATGACAAGTTGGTCTCAATCTTAGTTGTTATTATTGGCATAACATATCATTGTTTCCGGGCTAGTTTTCATGACATTGTGAGCCCGTGGGTGAGACTGGATATTGATGACTGATTGAGGCTGACAGACTGATTATGAGTGACAGTTATGGGTTCGGGCTACACGCCGCAGCAGTTATATTAATTATGATAGCACTTGGGCCGCCGGAGACCCTCTAGAGTCTGCACACCCCCAGTGGGCACGGATGATATTATTGAGGGATGGATTTTTCTGGACATGGATTTGTACGAAGTATTGATATCTGGAGATGGATTTCTCCACAAGGTTGGATTACCCTTTTTTTCCTCGGTACCGGGTGACTTATAGTCAGTGATGAGTATGTTCCGGGATGGATTTCCTTGGGCCGGATGGCCATTTATATACCCAGAGATGGATTTCTCCTCAGGGTTGGATTTCCCTTTTTCCTAGGTACTGAGTGACTTACAGTTAGTGTTGTATATGTTCCGGGATGGATTTCCCTAGGCCGAATGACCATATTCAGTACCGAGTGGTTGAGCACTTTATAGTGGGAGTACATTGTGCATTTCATACAGCCGGTGCATTGGCATGTTGAGGTAGTTGAGTTATATATCTTAAACTATTCAGATCTGTATTAACCTTTATGCTTTAAGCTATCTATTTAACTGAAAGCATGCGTACGTTTCTGTACGTTGTTTCTATTATATCTGTTGAGGTTGAGTTTGTGACTACCTTTCAGTCCAAAGTTTTGACTCGTTACTTACTGAGCTGGTGTACTCACGTTACCCCCTACACCTTGCGTGCAGATTCAGGCACTTTTGGATCCAGTGGTGGTTGTTGATTGAGGCTTCAGGCTTAGGAGATTATTCAGGTATTTGCACGGCGTTCGCAGGCCTTGGCTCTCCATCTTATTCTCCAGTTGTATTTCAGTTGCTCCTTTATACATTGTAATAGACTATGTATTTCCCTAGAAGCTCATGCACTCAATGACACCCTGGTTTTTGGCTGGATTGTATCTTATCTTGGAATTTCTTATGTTTCTAATAGTTTATTTTAATATTAAAAGCTTCTGTTTATGTTTTTAAACTTATTGTTGTTGGGTTGGTTATTGAGTTGAGGCTAGCCTAGTTGCACGATAGGCGCCATCACGACGGGTCGGGTTTTGGGTCGTGACAATATCTCACTTGAGCTTCCTTAAACTCTAAAATGTTCTGGAATTCTTAGCAACTTTGATCTATTTTAGAAATGTAACAAATTGAACCAAAATTAGGAAGATGATCACGGTTCTAGCTCATTCGAGCATTTTATCAAAGACTAGGTGTGCATTAAGGTTTCAATGTCCTTCTATGAAGGATTCTATTATCCCCCAACCCATTCTTTACAATTTTTAGCTCAACAATCTTACTACACCCCTTGATAACATATACATGCAAAATAACCAACTCCCATACCCAATAATTATTTTACTAATTATCCATTCTAGTTAAATTTGGAAATTAAGGGTTAGGCTTTAGAATCTTATCTCTAGGATGAAGGCCTAGTGAGTTTTCCTTGTTATTCTTCCAAGATTTGAGCAAAAATTGAAGAACAAATTGTTGATGAACTCTCTCCCACTCTAGGGCACTCTCTAACCCCCAAAATATCCTATTCTTGCAAGAAAAATGGTCCACAATGTCTATATAACGAAATAGGGTCGGGTTATAAAAAGCCAAAAATGAAGCTCCAAAACAGGATCTGCGGTCGCACGTGCGAACGCAAAATGCTTCTATGGTCCGTGAAATGGCCCTCTCGAATGTAAGACCCCGTATATATTTTTACCTAAAACCCGTGGTTTCGAAGAATGCACTAAATGGTGGATGGAAAATTTTGGCAGAAGAAGACGATTCTGCGGACAAGTCTATGACTGTAGAATCATTATGCGGGTCGCATATCGGTTGCAAAGAGAAGCAGAAAAATTTTGGAAATTTGAAGGTAAATTGTGTGGTCTATAATGCGATCGCATATCCGTTATGCGGACCGCACTTCTGTCGCAGAATTAGAATGAAAAATTCGAAAGGGGGATTTTGCTGCCCATTCAATGGTCGCAAAACTGGTATGCGGACCGCACATCAGCCACAGACTGGTCCAGTTTCTGAGAATCATTTTTCACGGCCATTTTGCGGGCTGCAGATTGATTATGCGGTACGGTCTGTGACTGCAGACTCAGTTTCGAAAAGTTTAAGTTCTGGAAAATGTTACCCGACCCCTTTTTTATAAAACCATTTGGGGGTTATTTTGGTTGATTCATGTGATATTTTTGAGAGTGGTGAGAGTGTCTTAGAGAGATAAAGAGGAGACCTAGCCATATTTCTCATAAAATATTACTTAAGCCTTGAAATTCCACAGGAAAGCTCACAATGTATTCAACCAAAAGGTAAGATTCTACACCCTAACCCTTAATTTCAAAATTTAACTAGAAATGGGTAAGTAGTAAGACAATTCTTGGGTATGGGAGTTGTTTATTTTGCATGCATGTGTTATCAAGGGGTGTATGAAGATTATTGAGCCAAAAATGGTAAATAATGGGTTATGGGATGATGGAATCTTCCATAAAGGGACCTTGGAACCTTAATGCAGACCTAGTGTTTGATAAAATGCTCAAATGAGCTAGACCCATGATCATCTTCCTAATTTTGGTTCAATTTTTTATATTTCTAAAATAGATTGAAGTTGCTAAGAATTCCGGAACATTTTAGAGTTCAAGGAAGCTCAATTGAGGTATGTTGGCTAAACTCCTTTCTTAGAATTAGATCCCATGGTGTTCATGTAAGTTATGTAAGACCCGAGTTGATCAATATGAAATTGGCTATTCCGAGTAAACTTGTGTTGAAAGATATATGTTCAGTATGTGTTCCAAATGCTTTTATCATGCTATGTTATCATTTGAGATTATGTTCAAAGTATGGGCTGTGTGTTATAAATGTTACGACTTCAAGTCAAGTTTGAATAAGGTTAACATGCCAAATTATGTGAAAAATCTCTCTATGTCTAAGACTCTTAATTGCTCACATGTGTACCTAAAGTCTTTAATTGAAAAGTCTTGTTGTTAATAATGATGATGATGTGTGCAAGTGAAAAGAAGAGCATGAAATATGAAATACGGCCAAGTGCTAAGAATGATATTATAATTGTGGCTATTAGTGCCAATGAATTGAAAAGATGTGAATGAAGTATGAAGAGAGATGATTGATAGAAAATGATGATGTCTTGGGTGAGACGATCTAGCCGATCGGGTCGTGATCGGACACCATGCCGCACATATGGTGGTGATTGTGCTGGAAATTATAATTGAAATTGTGAATGTGGATGATGTCTCAAATGAGATGGCCAACCGATCGGGGTCGTGATCGGACTCCGTGTAAGAGTAGGGTGGTATTATGAACAACGGTATAACAGTAATAAATATTCTCCCAACCTAAAAATATGGAAATTACATGAAACCTTATTTGGTTCTTAACTTGATGTTTGGTATTGTTTGAGGCTTACATTGATTTTATGATTGTTCATCCTTGTAATTGTATATGATAAAAATCAGAGGGTCCAATTTTGTGACCGTTGAGGCACCTCGTAAAGACCGCCCCCAGAAGGCTCAAAGTTCAACTCGGGGCTCGACCCCGAGGGTTATCAATGACCTACCTCGATGTAGTATAAATCGGCGGCTATGACGGACTAACGGGAAGTTCCCAAGGCATGTGACTAAAGCCGACCAACTCTATTAGGCTAGTTCAAGCCCGTATCGAGGCATTAAATGGTTGTACTAGCCATATATCTTTATAATAAATGGTTTTGTACTATGTTGGGATTCCCCCTGGTATATAAAGGGGATCCTTATCATTTTGTAAAGGGGATGAGATCATTTTACAACAATCAATATAAGAACATCCTCTCTACTCTCTGACCTAACATATTCTATTGATTTCACTACTTACATTTATTGCTTGCATCTATTGTGTTCTATTAATTATTTTTCATTTATTGCTCATTATTGGTCATAAAGAGCCTTCATCAAAGCTCTCGATACTGTTAGCCCTTCATCGACTGTCCATTGCTTAGTATCGAGTTCGACCTTGAGGCCCTATATAATAAGGCTCGAGGCCCCGATTCTCAGCCGCCCGGTTTGCTTAAACACACTATTTTCAAGTTCTTACCTTATTTTCTAGTCTTACACTTATCATCTATTTTCTAACAACTAGCATAAAAAAATCACGTATTTTTAGAACCACAAAATCAAATCTAATTGTAATTAACATTTTTGAGGTAAATAGTTTGGCGCCCACCATGGGGCTAAAAATAATAGCGATTGTTTTCTTGCTGGTTTAATGCATAACACAAGTTATCTTTCACACTTTTTCTTGTCTGAGAATCTTTGATTTCAGGTCAAAATGTCCAACTCAGTGAATGCATATGAAAACAACGGTCTTGAAGACCATGGAGAGAATGGTGTAGCTGTTCCAGGTATTGGTGCACCACCACAAAACCCTGAGGACGCACCAGAGCCAATCCTCGTGGATGTGGTCTCACGTGATGCTCAACACGTTGATATAAGCTCCCACACTAACAAGAGCGTACAACAAGGAGACCAACAAGAAACTCTGAAAACCCTAGCTCGGGTGGAACAAGAGGTTAGCCTTCACGTTATTTTTGAAATGTTACAGGCATAACAACTGGCGATTGCTCAACTGCAAAGTCACCAAAAAACTCCAAGCATAGCAGCACCGGAAATGACTCCTCGAGCCAAACAGCTACTAGAAAGATCGAGTAACAACGGGTCAGCAGCCGACCCCACTATTATGAAGATGCTCAAGGACCTCACAAAGAGGATTGAATCGGGCAAATAGATGATAGAAGCCAACAACAAAAAGGCAGAGACCTACAACTCGAGGGTCGATTAGATCCGGGGGGCACACCCGATCCTGAAGGGCGTCGCTTAGAAGAAATTCGTACAAAAGCCATTCCCGTCAAATGCCGCTCTAAATCCCATCCTAAAGAAATTCAGAATGCCCAATCTTCCGAAGTACAATGGAACCTCGGACCCTAACGAGCACATCACATCTTACACTTGTGCCATAAAGGGAAATGACTTGAAGGACGACGACATCGAATCCGTCCTATTGAAGAAGTTCAAAGAAACACTTTCAAATGGGGAAATGATGTGGTATCACAACCTAGCCCTAAATTCAATAGACTCATTTGCCATGTTGGAAGATTCTTTCATAAAGGCACATGCCAGTGCCATCAAGGTGGCTACAAGGAAGTCCGACTTCTTCAAAATTAAACAAAGAGAAAACGAAATGCTGTGGGAGTTCGTATCTTGCTTTCAAATAGAGCAAATGGAATTACCAGCAGTCTCCAATGACTGGGCAATGCAGGCCTTCACCCAAGGCTTGAATGAGTGAAGCTCGCTGGCTTCGAAGCATCTGAAGCAGATTTTGGTTGAATACCCCGCCGTGACTTGGTCAAATGTCCACAACCGATATTAGTCTAAGATTAGGGTCGAGGACGACCAACTGGGAGCCCCCTCTGTCTAGGTATATACAAACAGACTCTTGGCAAAGGAGCCAAAGCCAAACAAGGAAAGATTCCAACCATACATCAAAGATAGGAGAAATGCCCCAAGGCGTAACATACCCTGAAGCGATCGAAGAATATACCGAGGTCAGAATCCTCAGAACTCGTGAGCAGAGTCGAATTCAACAAGTACACAAGACCGACGGAGGCACCCTGCCTGTCGGAATACAACTTCAATGTTGACGTTTCAGATATCGTATCTGCCATTAGTAAAATCAGAGATACTAGGTGGCCAAGAACTGTGCTATCAGATCTGTCGTAGAGGAACCCCAACTTAGTGTGCGAATTTCACGGCACACACGGCCATAGGATCGAAGATTGCAGACACCTCCGAGAAGAAGCAGACTGGCTACTCAACAAAGGGCACCTCCGGGAGTTCCTTAGAGACCGAGCCAAAAATTAGTTCTGGGAAAAAGAGGCAAAGAGGAAGAATGGAACATATGAGCCACAACATGTCATCCACATGATCATGGGAGGAATCGACATCCCACAGGAACCCACTATCAAAAGAACAAAAATATCCATCACCAGGGAAAAGCAAACTCAAGGTTACATACCTGAGGAAGCTCTCACGTTCAGCGATGAGGACATCGAGACCCTATCTCAGCCTCATAACGATGCATTGGTAATTTCTTTTCTTGTAAGTACATTTCAAATTAAATGTGTACTTGTGGATCTAGGTAGCTCGGTCAATATTATCAAGTCAAGGGTCGTGGAGCAGCTCGGACTGCTCGACCAAATCGTGCCCACCTCTCGAGTCCACAATGGATTCAACATGGCAAGTGGAACAACGAAAGGGGAAATTACCCTCCCGGTCAACGCGGCCGGCATGGCCCAAAATGCCAAATTCCATGTCATCGATGCAGACATGAGGTACAATGCCTTGCTTGGAAGGTTATGGATACATTGTATGAGAGCAGTACCATCAACCCTTCATCAAATGATGAAGTTTCCGACAAAGGAATGAGTAAAAACCATGTACAGGGAACAACACGCAACAAGAGAGATGTTCACAGTACACGACATAGCACCGACATCGATGCCTTTGACATTGAAGGAGCCACAGGATAAGCAAATAGTGAAATAGCAATCGCGAAACACACTCTCGGATATACATGAATAAAACAAGCAAAGGACCATGCCACTTCCTCAGAGCAAATATCGAAGGCCTATCGCCACTAAGGTATAACGATCTCCCTTTTATTTCACATCTTACACTAACCTTTGTGCAGATGTCCGATCAGAACAGTCAAAGCGTTGCCCATCTCGAAGACCTTAAGGCTTCAAAGCATACGTTGCACTCTTTTCCTTTGATTAGGTTTTTTCCTAAGGAATGGTTTTACCGACAAGGTTTTTAACAAAGCATACGTTGCACTCTTTTCCTTTGATTAGGTTTTTTCCTAAGGAATGGTTTTACCGACAAGGTTTTTAACAAGGCAACATCTATATGCTACCTAAGGAAAATTTCACAAGTGTTTAAGGCTTCTCTTCAGTCAGCCTCGAACACTGGGGGGTGGGGGGTGTGTTGGGGGCATCCCCTGGAAGATCACCTTCTTGAAGAAGTCAAGATAATCCTAAAGGGTCTTAGTAGGAAAATGATGTATCAGGCCAAACAGTCTAATGAACCATGTTTGCATAGAATAATTGAGCCCTTGACAGCAAAAACATGTAAACTTGTACCAAGTAATCAAAGAATATCTTCTGCTCCATCAAAACGCTTTACGTTTCAAAGAAGTATGCTCTTTAACAAGAAACGACTTCAGAGCCAGAAAATTTCCCGAACACTCTGGGACTGACGCCAAAAACTCGAGGCCACATGACCTTCGGGTCAAAAACTTCGAACTTGGAAGCCCTCAATGAGGCAATACCAAGTTTACAAGGAATGACTCCAGAAGCCAAGAAACTTTTGATGACTTGGGGACTGTCGCCCGATTTGCCTATGAGACCCCATGCGGGTAACCTCGGGCTCATAAAACCTTCATAAAGCAACACCAAATCTGTAAGACCTCAAGCAAGGCGTGAATCATACTTGTACCAAGTAACTAAATCTGTAAGACCTCAAGCAAGGCATGAGTTACACTTCTACCAAGTGATCAAAATTATAAGACCTTGCAAAAGGCATAATCCTGATCTTAAAGCTAAGGCTATATATCCAAACTTGTAAGACCCCTAAAAAGGCATACCCTCGATATAGATGCCGAAGTTATTTCACTCGGGGACTAAAAGGCTACGACCAAATATAATGACTATGATCACAAGGCTGTATCAGCCAAACTAAGGAAACTCGGGGACTCCCGACCATCTCTTTAAAATCATAGGCCTTTAATTACTTCGAAAAAACTGCAAAAAGAACAGGTTAATCAGGCTACCCTCGTCATAAGCAAAAGAGCTTCGATCACATCAGCTCCATATAATAGGCTTTGAAACAATTTAGCCATCGAGCGAAACCTCCTAAGATGCTCAATTATCGCTACCTAGCGGCTGACAATTGAGGTTTTTATCGAACCGTTGAAGAGTCGGGCGAACACAAAAATGTCAAAAATCCTTTAGCGAGGGAAAATAAAGCTTACATAAGAGGTCGTACCGACCCAATGCATAAGAGCCACTGTCGCCAGCCTATACTAAAAGGTTGTACCAACACAATGCGTAAGAGCCACTGTCGCCAGCCTATATTAAAAGGTTGTACAGACCCAAAGCATAAGAGCCACTGTCGCCAACATAATATTAAAGGTCGTATCGACCCAAAGCGTAAGAGCCACTGTCACCAGCCTATGTTAAGAGGTCATACCGACCCAACGCGTAAGAGCCTAAGGGCCAACTTAAAAACTTAAGGGTCAATGAGCTCGAGTCGACATCCGACTCCGAGACTGAGGCCGAAACCATTAACTAAAAATGCCTAAGGACAAATGCGTAAGAGCCCAGATGCCAGCCTTTATTAGAGGTCATACTAACCCTACACGTAAGAGTCTACAAGCCATCCCAACAAGCCTCAGGGCCAAGCTACAAACCTAAAGGTTTTTACTGAGAAGCCAATTTATCTGGCTAATCATTGACAAAACGTCAAAACTCAAGGCAAAGAAAGGCATACACGAGGACAATCTATATACGACAATCAGAGGGTCCGATTTTGTGACCGTTGAGGCACCTCATTAAAAACACCCCTAGAAGGGTCGAAGTTCAGCTCGGGGCTCGACCCCAAGGGTTATCAATGACTAATCTCAATGCAGTACAAATCAGTGACTATGAAGGACTAACAGGAAGTTCCCAAGGCACGTGACTAAAGCTGACCAAGTCTATTAGGCTAGTTCAAGCACGTACCGAGGCATTAAATGGTTGTACCAGCCATATATATTTGTAATAAATGCATTTGTACTATGTTGAGATTCCCTCCTGTATATAAAGGGGATCCTTGTCATTTTGCAATGGGGATGAGATCATTTTACAACATTCAATATAAGAACATCCTCTCTGTTTTCTAACCTAAGCATATTCTCTTGATTTCACTACTTACAATTATTACTTACATTTATTGTGTTCTATTAATTGTTCTTCATTTATTGCTCATTATTGGTCATAAAGATCTTTCATCAAAGCTCTCAATACTGTTAGCCCTTAATCGGTTATCCATTGCTTAGTATCGAGTTCGACCTCGAGGCCCCGTATAATCAGGCTCGAGGCCTCGATTCTCAGTCACTGGGTTTGCTTAAACACATTATTTTCAAGTTCATACCTTATTTTCTAGTCTCACACTTAGCGTCTATTTTCTAACAAATAACATAAAAATAAATCACGTATTTTTAGAACCACAAAATCAAATCTAATTGTAATTACCATATTTCAAGATAAACAGTAATATTATTCATTCCTATTGAGAGGTTGTTTAGTTATTACATACTAGTGCTATTCGATGGTACTAACATCCCTTTTTCTAGGGGCGCTGCATCTTTAATGGATGCAGGTGGTTCCACAGTAGGGGTCATTGATCAGTGATAGCAGTACACACTCTTCCCAGCAGACTTGGTGAGCCCCACTTCATTCCAGGGTCATGTATCTTTTGTTCCTTGTGTATTGTGTTTGAGGTATAGCCGGGGCCTTGTTGCTGCCACTATCATAGTACTCTTTTGTATCTTTTAGAGGCTCCGTAGACATGTGGGTTGTATATGGTTGCTGGTAATGTCAAACAAGTTATGTTGTGTTTTGATCACTTGTTCCGTTTTAAATCATGAAAATATGTGTATTTCGAGACTTACTAAATGAAGTAACTAATGGTGATGAATTGGTATTGTATACATGATCTCCTTATTTGTTAATTAAAAAAGTTATGTATTCTCTTTAAATCATGGGTGAGTTTGGGTAGAAAGTATTCAACAGGCTTGTTTAACCAGGTTTACTCAGTTGAGCGCCAGTCGCGCTCCCCTGTGTTTGGGGCATGAAAAACTTGGTATCAGAGCCTAAGATTTTAATGTGTCCTAGGATGTCTCGGAGCCGTGTCTAGTAGAGTCCTTCTTATCGGTGTGTTGTCGACTACATCTATAAGTTGGAGGCTACATGGACATTTAGGAATGTTACCCTTTTTAAGCACTCTAGATCATGAGCTAAAGCATGACTATAAGATTGTCTTCCAACTCATGCATTGAGGTTCAAGGTAAGTTTAAATGCTCTTTCGTCTATTCCTAGTAATGTTGTCATATGACATGACAAATAGGCAAAGGCCTGAATATTAAGGCGATGGCACATGTATCATGTTGACCGAATGGTATGGACATATAGGATAAGTACACAGTACCACGACCATACTTTATTTGAGAAAGGTGTTAGAAGTGACTACCCACCCCCAAAGAGACATTGACTTGATAAATGATACGTAAGCTTAAATGGCACATGTGGGTAGTGTGGGAAGCATGTATATGATCCTAAGGTGTAAGAAAAAATTGGTTACATAAGTAGGTGATATACGAAAGGCATGACCAGGAGATTAATAATGAGAGTGTAAGTCCCTCCTAGGAGACAAGAAGTTATGAAAGGAGAGTCAATTGAACCCACAATGAGAAGACCCTTGTACTATGAATTTCATAAGAATCCAGAAATGTATGAAGTTGTATTACAATCTTAAAGTATTGACATGAGGAATTAGAATCCCAAGCCCGTATGGCTGAATAAGAGTAGAGAACTTATGGGGATAATACCATGGCGACTTAAATCTCCCTAATAGTCGAACATATATATACGAGGGCTAGAGATATGAGACATACGTCCCTGAAGTTTCTAAATTCAAGACTTGTGTTGAAATCCGGGACATTCACCCCCAAGTGGGGGAGGAAGGGCCATAGTGAGGCTTCTTAAATACAATGAAACAAGAGTAAGGCCATGTAGCTATGATGTTTGAATATTTTGTTGAAATCATATGTAGTCTAGGAAAGTGATAATAGGTAATGTGATTCTCTGAAAGGATATGCTAATAATAGACCACTAGTACCCCAAGAAGGTGGAGGGTTAAGGTAGAAAAATTCATCACACATGGAAATGTGAATGACAACGTTAACGATCCTAGAAACTAAGAGTAATGTTTGTAAAAGGATTTTATACTTGTTAGAAGGTCAGGAATAATGGAACCCAAGGAAGTACTATAGGTCAAATGTGAAAGGTTGCAAGTTTTTAGAATAGGTTAATCATGGATTTGCGATTTAACCAAAGTTCCAAGGTTTTGAGAAAGGCGGGACGAGTGGGAGAGATAAATTTGATGCTATAATAACCCAAGAGTGCATTTGGACTTGATGGGGAGCATATTAAGGATCTTACAAGCAAGGAAGTGTTAAGTGATATGCGGATGAACACACTTTTCCACTGATATCCCAACAAGTGTCGAGAGGTGAGCAATATAAATTCCCAACTAAGGGAAAAGACCACATAACATATGGAAGAGTGCATAACTATTCACTTAACAGGAAGAAAGAGGCGAGAAGAAATGGGAAGAAAATCTATAAATTGAGATGGTCATGGTTATCGTAAAATCGTTCGTATCAGAATGATGGACTCTCCTTGAGCACAAGTGTTAATAGAAGGTATAGAGGACTAACCGTAATGCAACCGACTTGGATGACACTGAATATCAACTAAAAGATCTAGAGGGAGTTCATGTCTATATATTACAATGGAAAGTGAGACTACTGGTAGCGAAGTTGTGGTATGATAAACTCAACAAACCGGGCACAATGATACTATGAGTTCATGGGAGGCAGACAAGTGTGTGGCACAATATGGCTATCAACTATGCACTATGAGCAAAATGGAATGGGATTGAATATTTCAGTTACGAAGAAAAGATGGTACCAACATATTGTCCAGGCGAAAAGGCGATCAGAAAAGGAAAAAACAACACAATCTACCCAAAGGGCAAAGGAAAAGGTTCAAAACGGATTGAGAGAGGATGAACACTTGTTACAAACCAGACATGTTTAACATGGTAGCTCTTAAGCCGCAATACCAGGGAACTCTATTGGTAGCTACAATGCAGGGAATAAGGTGAGTTACTCATCGAGGATGGAATCTGGTGGACTAAGTCTTGCACTTAAGAGGAAAACCAAAAGTCGTTGTTCAAGAATATAGGAGGATCTCAAGTTTCAGAGAATGCCCTATTCGGTCCAGTGACTCTTCTTGAGTTGTGTGTGTGTGTGTATATATATATATATATATATATATATATATATATAAAGGGTGTTAATATGTATTTTGGGAGGTTTTTAACAGTAAAGAGTGTCGCGTCCAAACTTAGGGTGCGCGACCCGCGGTCATCCGAGTGAACCCGATTGAGCAAGCATATTAGATTCCTTCTACCCAAACTCACTCATGAATAAAGAGATGACATATTTAGATCAATTTAGATAATAGGGAGATCATGCATAAAATACTACATCATTTGATTAGTTACTTCATCTTAAAGTCTCAAAATATACACATTTTTCATAGTTTGAAGTGGAATAGATGACTGTTTATCTTGAAAATGGTAATTACAATTAGATTTGATTTTATGGTTATAAGAATATGTGATTTGTTTTTATGCTAGTTTTTTGGCAATATATTCTATGTATGAGACTAGGAAATGAGATAAGAACTTGAAACTAGTATGTTTAAGAAAACCAAGTGGCTGAGAATTGGGGCCTCGAGCCTAGTTATACCGGGCCTCGAGGTCGAGCTTGATACTGATGTGTGGGCAGTCAATGAAGGGATAACAATATTGAGAGCTCTGACAAAGGCTCTTTATGGTCAATAATGAGCAATACATAAAGAACAATAAATAGAACAAAATAAATATAAGCAATAAATGTAGGTAATGAAATCAGGAGAATATGTTTAAGTTAGAGAGCAGAGAGAATATTCTTGTATTGAATGTTGTAAGTGATGTTGTTTACAAAATGACAAGGGTCCTATTTATATACCAGGGGGAGTCCCAATATAATACAAATGCATTCATTACAAAGATATATGGCTCGTACAACCATTTAATGCCACGGTACGGGCTTGAACTAGCCTAATAGACTTGGTCAGCTTCAATCATGTGCCTTAGGAATCTCCCACTCGTTCATCATAGCCTTCAATTTACTCTGCTCCGAGGTCGAACATATAGGACACTCATGTTCAAACCTCGAATTGGACTCGAGCCTTTTGAAAACGAGCTGCGAGATATCATAATAATCATAAAATCGGGCTCTCCGATTTTAGCCGTATACAGATAGTCCCCGCGTATCTTAGAATGACGTAATACTTTGTGATAACCGAGATGTCCCATGGGTACATCTTTCCAGAAGCATTCAATGTAGTGCCGGTTTATTTTCTCAAAGTGATAATATCGCCTCCGATCTATCTCCAAAAAAACATTAGTTGTGCCTATTGATACGTTTCCCAAAGACACTGATTGCGTCGTCGGTTATGCTGCCATCTTTCTATAAATGGAAGCTTTCTTGAATCAAAATTTGATTCAGTCATTCTACAACAACCTTTAACTCCTTTCTTCTCTTCATTCTCATCCAACTCTATTTCCCATGTTTGAAGCCTGTGTCCGTAAGGTCAAACGACAGTGCTCTCGTAAGTTATGTTGTGTCTCTCTGTATACGTTGAAATCGGAGAAGTATATTTCTCGCCACTAAGGTGCATTCGGGGGTGGGGGGATATCAGTAACTCGAGGCTGCAGGACTACGATCGAGCCCGAGGTTCGCCTGCTGTGAGCACGTGATTTTCGCCTCCAACGAATTACTCCAAAATAACTCCCGAAATTTTTTCTTTAATTATGTGTTATTTTTAGGAAATATTGTACGGTTTTCTTGTTTGTTTGCGTGTGTAATTTTATTAATGCATTTAAAAATACAAAAATAATATAATGTAATATGTGTTGCATGTGAATTTAGGATTTAGTTTTTCAATTTAGGAATTAACAAGTTTTACAAAAAGAAAAATCACAAAAATATGTAATTGTTGTAATTTTGTCATTTAAATGTGCCCTTATGTGATTTCATTTTTTTTTCTTCTTTGATTTGCATGTTAATTATTGTAAGTGTTAATTAATATTTGTAGTTAGATCTTACAATTAATTAGGAATTGTATTTAAATCAGAAAATTAAAGAACAAAAAAGAAAAGAATTCAAAAAATAAAGAAGGATTCGGACTGGGCCAATTTTTAAAAGAAAATCAGGCCCAAAGGTTACACCTCCTATCCAGCCCAGATCTGCCAACCCAAAATACCATCAAACGACGTAGTATAGGGCAAAAGCTACGTCGTTTTGATGATGCCCATCCAGGTAATTTCCAGACAATCAAACGACGCCGTATTGGTATTTTTTATCTGAACCGTTGATCAAATAGATCCAACGGTCTAGTTCAGATCTTTAATTAAACCAAACGACGTCGTATGATTGAATTTAATCGGGGCCGTTCATTGATTTTTGATCTGATGGTTCCAGGTCAGTCCTCTTTACCCGACCCACCTGCATCTGAGACCGACCCAATCCCCACTAAAACCAAAACGGCACCGTTTAGTTAAAAGAATTGATCCTAACCGTAGATCTTACCTGATCCAACGGACGAGATCAGACCACCCCTCCCCTATATAAGTTAAATTCATACCCCAGCCCCCTAACCAAACACCCCCCCTCCCTCTCCTGTTCATCATCGTCCCTAAGACGATGCCCCCAAACCCCAGCTGGCCTAGCTCCCCCTCGCCTGAAACCCGGCGGCAACAACGCTGCCGGTCACCAAACCAACACCCTAAGACCACCTGACTATCCTCTATCCAAATCTGGTAACCACTAAGCTCGAATCTTCCTGGAGTTTCTCGAATCTTCATTTGAAGGTTCGAGCCAAACTCAGATCCAAACCAACCAGTCCCTAATTAACACCTTAGCACCCCCTAACCGCCCTCGTTACAGATCTGTTAGTTGTTCACCTCGAATCACCCTACATCGTCTCGAATCTTCAATCAAAGATTCGAGCATAACTTAAACCTACCCCAATGCACCCCAAACCCACACCAGTCACTCTCCTAACCTCACTCGTAACCAAACCAAACTTGGTTTGGTTCGAATCTGACCAGAAATGGTTGAGCCCTAAATCAGACCTTCAAGAACCCTAAAATCCCAAATTTTGGATTCTGCCCAAATTGAATAGAAGGTTGGGGTCTAATCGACCTTAATCGAAGTATTTTCAGTTGAGAATACTTCGACTAAGGTCTGTTTGATTTCAAAATGTCCGAATCAGAGTTTCAAAGAATGGGTCCGTATTGATTCTGTTATTATGAGGTATTTTTATTCTTTCCTTCGTGTTTGTTTTCATTATTTACGTATCTGTTTATTTACTATGTTGATTTTGGTTGTTGTTAAGTCACACTGACTCTATTTATTTTCAAAGGACCTTTTATTTGGTCCAATTTTGTCTGTTATTTATAGTCGTCTTAACTGTATGTGTTATAAATGATGAAATCGAGTCCTAAATTGCGTCGCTTACTTAATTCCCGTTAGTCTATAAATTCGTCAATAACACTGTTTGATAGTTGCTTTGCTACTAATTTGTTTAAGTGTCAATTGTAATGTGCAGTCGATTAATAAGTACTGTCGATTAATTAGTTTCCGTTAAATCCTTGATTCTGGCAATAATCCTGAAATTATTTGAATTGCTTGTTTTCATTGTTTGCTGATCAATGTCAGCTATAATATGCAATCATTTGATTAAGCTTCATTGATTAGTCTGTCTGTATAGACTGAATCATTCAACATTCTGTTTGGTTTTAATTCTGATTGTTAATTACCCGATTAGTTAAAATTCTGTAAATATTGTTCTGAATTGGAAATCTAATGTTTTTCTGCATTAAAACCTTAGGATTTGGTTATAGCTGTTCAATCAGAAACTAGTGTTGATAATTAAGTTTGAATAGATTATAAAATATGTTTTGTATTGGATTTTGATTTTGTATTAGGGGCAGTATTTTGAGATTTTTCAGAAGTAGTTAAGGGTTAGTTTGGGGAAAATAAACTACATAAATACTTGTTTAAGGGCTACTGAATATTCAAACTTGTTAGTGGACTGATTTGAGACATTCCTAAGTGGGTTTGTGTAAAGATAATAGACAACTAATGGTAGGGTTCAATAATGTGTTTGTTTAAAGAATACTGGGGAACAAAAGAAGATTGGGAGGGGGGGGGGCGGCTGAAATTAAGGGAAAAGTTGTCCTTAGTGGCAGATTAATTAGAAAAAGCAGTTATAGTGGCAGATTGAATGGAAAAAACTGATTTGAAAAGAAAAAGAGGGTCCGGGCATTAGGCTGAAGGAAGGGGAAATAAGTTGTATAAGAGGGGGGTGTTGGGACTGATTTCAGGGATACAAAAAAAAAGAGAAGGGAGACAGAGAAGAGAGACAAAATATACACACAGAGAAAAAGAAAGGGAGAAAATCAGAAAAGTAAAAACATAATTTTACATTAGAAGTTAGTGTTAAGGCTGATTTTGGGAGATTGAGAGTTTCAGTTTGCCTTTCCTAAGTTTTAAAAATCAGAAATACTGTTTCCTTGCATCTGTCCGGGTTTGTTTGGTGATATTGTTTGGTTTGAGTCTGAAATTTCCTAAGATTTCTGCTACTGTTTGTCTGGTTTTCACGGGTCTTGCTGGTTTGTTCAAATCTGCTGAATTGATTAGCATTTTTCTGCTGTTGGGTTTCTGTTGCTGCTGTTGCTGAAATATTACCTCTTTTACCCTCATTTCCAGGTATATATCTGTAGACTCAGGTCATGTAAAGCTTCAATATTGCAAATAAATGAAGTTTGGAATTGCAATTATGTCCTCTAGTCATTTAAATCTATTAGTTAAGTTTCAGTTTTTTTAGTTAGCTAATGTAGTATTATACTTGACATGGGAGCTATTAGCCAACTGGCCTTTTGGAGTAGTATAAACTCTGCTGTAATCTTATTTATTCTGAAGTTTAGTGGTAACATTTATTTTCGAATTGTCAAGATAGGCAACACGGCAGAAAGCTGGCCATTAATTAAATTTTGTAATCTTGTTGGCTAAGTATAGGATAGTATGGAAATATCAAGGAACCACATTACTAGTATATCTCGTCAAGCATCCGATTTTTGTTTAAAGCTAGATGATGTAAGTTGTTTCTTGTTCGTATATGGCATGATAACTGTTATGTGTATAACTATAGGTGAGAGGTGAATTGATATAATCCGTTACGTTTAAGATATTGGAATATTACGGATGGTTCAGATGTATAATTACGTTACATGTAATGTCATTTTATTAAATCAATTTGTAGATTAGTTCTCTTTCTTAATAACAAATGGCCCATTTATTTTAGGAATGCGATTAACTCATTTCTTAAAAATAGTATATAAAATAATGTCAATGATTTTACAAAGTGTAGATTTAGTATTTGTAAATAGCTTGCATAAGCCGAGAAAAAAAATTTTGGTTTAATTTTACCTATCCCAAATTCAATCATCGTAAGAAAATTAACCAAATAATTTGACCTTTGGACTAAAAACTAGTTGTGTAGAAGAAGGTCGGATTTATAAATACTAAAATGCAACATTTAAGTCAAAGATATACAAACTAGAGTTCGCTCTGAATAGAACAATGAAAATTCTTCGAAAACTATTAGTTTGCTTATCAATTAATTCTTTCCTAGTTTTGCACGTAATTCGCTTTTTTCAAACATATACACTTAGTCTTAAGCCTAGGAAAATAACAAATAAATTGTGCATATAATTATCAAGTACTAAAAATACATAAACAAAATATGGATACTGTATTCACGATAAAAATGGTAAATTTAGTTGCACGTTATTTATTTTTCATATCATTAATTCTTTAAATTTAAATAGTTTTGAGGTATATAATTCATACGTTTAAAATATAACCTGTGGTCAACACCTAATAAATTTTGATTTCTTTTCAAGAAATTTGGAGGCGTCCCAATCGGTGATTTCCCATGACTTTCATATTTTAAAATAGATGGATATAATAAATATTTGTAGAAATTTTATATTACCATCAAGAATATTTTGTGTAATTAGGGATACGTTCGCGTGACCTAATTACATTTCTAAAAGCAATTCGGATTATGCGTTCGCGCAACTTCGAGCAAATTTTTTAATAAAAGGGGGTTCTTCGGAGGATATTAAATTAATTTCATATAACCCGAGATGTGCAGTTCACTATTTAATCATACAAGAGTGACGAATGTTCGTAATTTTATTTTAAGCACAATTTCGGCCATAATTTTTTTTATATAATAAAAAAAATAAAAAATATTATCAATCTTATTGTGTACACGTATGCATGACACGATTCTTTAAATTTATAAAAAATATATAATACGAATATACGTACGCGTGATTCGTTTCAAGAAAGGTCTATAATTGTAAACAATCTAAACAAAAGCAGTAACCAAATCATGCAACAAGAAAAATGTATTTAGTAAATCAAGATAATTAGGCCAAGTATAAAAATGGTTAAGCGACCATGCTAGAACCACGGAATTCGGGAATGCCTAACACCTTCTCCCGGATTAACAAAATTCCTTACTCGGATTTTTGGTTCGCAAAACGACAAATAGAGTCATATTTTCCTCGATTCGGGATTAAGACCGGTGACTTGGGACGCCATAAAATTCCCAAGTGGCGACTCTGAAATAAATAAACAAATCCCATTTCGATTGTCGTTTAATTGAAAAAAAAAGCTCCTTAACCCTTCGCGGGGGCGGAAAAAGGAGGTGTGACACCTGCAACCCAACAAAGGTTTCGAGGGTGGGGAATTCCCAAGGTAAGCAGCCAGCATCGGTAGGGTCTAGCATCGTGCCTAGATGTCCCATCACCGTATCTTTACATTTAATGCGCTCTGTACTATATTGTATTCCCTCTCCTATATAAAGGGAATCCATGCCACTTTGTAAGGGGCTGATGTTTCTCCAGCTATTCTCCACAAGATCAATAATCTCTCTCTCTCTCTCTCTCTTCTTTCTAACTTGCTCATTCTCATTAGCTCGAGGCCACTCTTAACGTTTATTGCTTCCATACTTGTTATTCATTTATTATTTAGTATTGGCCATAAAGAGCCTTGCTTGATCATATCTCAACTGTTATGTCATCCCCAACTACCCCAGCAGCTCGAGACCGAGCCAGATATTGGCCTCGAGGCTCCTTCATCGACCTATCCAAGGCTCGGGCGGCAAGCCCCTGGGTTTGATTACTGTCCAGTTTTAGCTTGTATCTCTTCATTAAACTTCATACTCTTAGCATCAAATGCTCTAACAACTAGCATAAAAATAGATCACGTATTTTTAGAATCCCATTTACAAATTTAATTGTTGTTACCATTTTTACGGTAAATACTCTTTCTTAGAGCTTTCCCCTACTGAGTGGGACTGCACTGGTTTGTTGTTGTTGTTGGCCTGAAATAATGAGAGAGGAATCTTAAATTATCTTCGTATCTTCGTATCAGAGGATATGTGTATTGTAGACTACTGCTCACCTCTCTTAATTTCCACTTGGTATGGCACTTCACTCCTTTTGCTTTCCATGGAGTGAGGTGGTGCCATATACTAACTTTTGCATCCCACACTGGTGCAATGTCTCAAGAAGTGGCTTCCCAATAGTAGTGTTGGCGAGACCCATACTCGCCAAATTTTTCACCCAGCCCCTTCTTCATCTTTTTCTGTTTCTTCATCTTTTTCTGCTTCTTCATCTTTTTCTGCTTCTTCTTCATCTTTTTTTGCTTCTTCTTCATCGTTTTCTACTTCTTCTAGATCCTTAAAGATGTCTTTTGTAAGACCGAGATAAGGCTCCCGAAGAAATGGTTCTCGAAGATATTGCCCCTGAGGGTGTACCCCCGAGAGTAGATTAGACTTTTGGCTGTTATTTTTTTTACTTCATTGTTTGTGTGTAAGGACCCTCCGTGGGCTTTTGTAATCATCGTTTATTAATACAAAAATGCTTCTTCAATTTATCTCCGATTTGTGCTGGATTTCCCTTTATTTACGTTTGTGAAGAATCTAAGCACATGACTCTACCGATCGGTTCGAATATCGGGCCCGGGCGTAGGTATTCCCTCGGTTCCTGATTGGTTAATATGATATTCCCTGGAACCCTTTACCATTCCTAAAAATGAGATCAGTTTGAATTGATACAAACTTAGGCCGCCAGGACCCTTGACTTCGAATTGAGTGAGAATAGGGCTTCGATTTTTAGAACGAAATTTAGCCTTTTAGGCCCTGTCGATAGTCCTCGAAGGAGGACTGGCTCAAAATGCCTGAGAATAAAGATAGCCCTAAAACATTCACAGACAGTCCCCGAGTGGGAGTTAGCTCGTGCTCGGGTTGCCTAAAAAACTTGATTTGAACTCAGAGTGAAGATAGTCCTAAGGCGTTATAAATAGAACCCGGATGAGGATATACCTGGACTTGGATGGCTCGTGGACTAAAGTAATTGAGAGAGCGTTAACTTGATCTGAAGGCAAAAACAACTCGAAGGCTTTATCAGTAATTCTTGAGTGAGAACTGGCTTGGGCTTAGGTAGCTCGAGGGCCAAAGAATCGGGTGGATGATCGCACTTATAATAGCAGAAATACTCGAGATAGGGTACCACCTCGAGGTTAAGTTTATATGACTAGCTCCTTAGAGTTCATTTTTTATTTTGACAGAGATCCTAGAGATCGGGCACCATCTCGAGGCTTAGAGTGATATTAATGGTTCCTTAGAGCCTATTCTCATGGCAGTATAGATCCTCGAGATCATGTACCATCTGAAATCCAGGTTGATACAAGGTTTTTTGATCCCTCAAACATTGTACGTCAGTGTTAATCGTATGACATGGTCATAAAATGATCGAGGTGACCCTGCTGGTACAGCTCCCAGAAAGTGATAATAGCCTAATCGAAATTAATTGGCTTTTTAAGGTAGGTAGATAGTCACCGCTTGCTTTATATATGAGTTTATTTCCTTCTTTTCTAAGGATTCCGCTATTTTGAGCCGCTACCTCTTTTCATAGAGTTCTTCTTCCTTGCGCTAGCTTTTCTGTCATTTTAATTCAATGTTTTCGCCTGAGTTTTTATTTTCTTCCCTTGTTTTAATATAGCCATGGCTGCCATGCCTCAATCTTTTTGCCAAGAAGAGGAGGGCTCCTCTTCTTCTTCCCACTCGATCAATGGTACACCGCTGGCATCTAGTGAGCCAATCTCAAGACGCTTTGTCTCGATGAGGTACCTTTCGCTATAGAGGCCTCCCAATATCGAGGGCCACTGGGATCATGCATCAAGGTTTACTTCATCAATAGGAGAGGAACACTTCGAGGCAGTGAGGAGAGACTATGGATGGGGAGAAAAGGTGGTACTGCAGGTACCCTCCCCAGAAGAGAACATCACGGCTTATACAGAGGGGTTTTTACACGTATAAACATACACCTTCACATTGGGTCCTATTGATAGAGTCGTGCTTGACTTCTATCAACGATATCGGGCTACCCCGACACAGGTTCACTCGTCTTTCTGGAGGACAGTGTTGATAATGAGGTTCTTTGTGAAAGAAGACGGGCTCGAGTTCACCCTTAGCCGTCTAATCAAATTGTACCGACCCTTTCATTGCTGGGGCCTGATAGCTTTGTGATGCTGATCTACCAGACCCTTCGTCATTGATGATGAAGAAAATGGGGACCGGGGATGGATGAAACGATTCATCCGAGTAAGAATTGTTGATGTTATCCCCGTGGAGTTCCTACCATTTCCTGAGAAATGGAATGTCACACGTAAGTGGTACACTAGTGTTTTTTATCGTTTTTTGCTCATGATAGAGACAGATTCTATAAAGACACTTTCATTTTTTTCTTTTTTCATAAACCCTATGGATGCCATACGAGGTTCTCATGACGTAGATGGGAAGAGAAGCTGGCAGCCCATTCGACCTATGACGAGACCTATCCAAGGGTAGATGGGAGGCAAAACACCACGGTACATGTTGTGTCATTTGCTTTCTTTGGAGGGCACTCTGTATGTACTAACCTAGTCACCGCAGGTACTAGAAATTTTCCTGTGGTGAGATCGTTCTCCCTCGGAGAGGAGAAAGGGTCGTCGGCTTCAGGATTGAGGAATAACAACAAACAAAAGGAACCCTCGCAGGGAGAAAGAACTCATAGCGAGACAAGTCCTTCCTGGAGGCCCAGAGAAGATGTCTCGATCGAGCCTACAATACCCTAGGCTTCCGGTCTTGGAAAAATGGTTGCTCCTTTGCCATCGTCTTCTTTTCCCGTCGAAGGTACTTCGAGGGAGAAGGATTCTTTGCCGTCGTCTTCTCTCCTCGTCGAAGGTACTTCGAGGGGTGTCCAAAGCTAGGGGCCACCTGGCTCAAGTGAGGTCTCGAATGATCACATTCCTATTGGGAGTAGTTCTACTGGGGCCGACAAAATCAGGCCGGTAGGTGCGCGTTCGACCTTTGAGGAGGCTCAACGGCTCTGTTCTGTGGTAAGTTTTGGTCGATTGTATTAGTTTTTCAATTTTACACTCCCACTTTCTTATTGAGCTCCTTTTTTTAGGCCTTTGACAAGCTCAAGTCCGAGCTGCTCCGCCGTGAAGCCAAGTTGAGCAAAGCCTTGGATGGGGAGAAATCCCTCAAGCTTCTTTATGATAAGAGGGGAGATGAGTTGGTATACCTGTAGTATGAAGCGAATTGGAGCCTGAACTATGAAAGCCACTTTGAGAAAGAAGGTAACCTTTGCTCCGAGGGAATGCATGCTTCTCCTTCTATCTTCAGGGATTAATATTTTGATATCTCAGTCGCAGGGCAAGACAGAGGATTTGGAATGTCTTTGGGGCGAGGTTGGCTAGTCCAAGTTTGAGTGTAACGGGCTAAGGGCTCAGATAGATGCCCATGTTGCGGCCAAGAAGAATGCCTTGGCCAAGGTTTCTAACCTTGAGGTGCAATTCCAGAACGCACATGAAAACGGCTTGGTTCAGACGAGCAAGATTGCAAGGCTCGAATCCTAGTTTTTTGTGATAAAGGCCGAGGCTATGGACACCCGAGCTGAAGTTAAAGAGATTCGGGCTAAGGCCGACAAGAAAGTGGCCGTCTATTTAAAAGATGTTGCCGATGCTCGAGCTAAGTTGAGAGGTGCTTCCGATCGGGAGAGTAGAAACAATGAATATGCATAATGTAAATCTCGTAGGGAAACCCTCGAAGAGATTCACGCTAGGGGGATTCGATCTCTCGGAAGAGATAGTGTAGGCCAAGGCAGATGAATACGACGCCAAATTCCTCGTATCTGATGCCGAAGATAATGGAGAGGGGGTTGATGGGGCCGCGGTCCCCGAGGGTAAAATAGACTAGGCTTTTTCTTCTTGATTCTTTGTACAGTGTTCTTAGAGAACTTAGCAAATGGAGCTTTTTGTATTTTTTCGCATATGCGTATAAAAGAAAAACCTTTTGGTTTCATCTTTCATGCATCTCCCTCTACTTGTCTATATCTTCCTTTGTTTTGAACTTATATGTTTGTCGATGATTAGCTATGTGACCTAGACTTCGAGTAATGACTCTTAGGTATATAATTCATCCTTGAGGCTTTGTTAGGCTGGCCCGTGGGCTTTTACTCGTATGGTTGGTACGACCTTCGACATAGGCTGGCGACAGCGGCTCTTATGCGTTTTCCCTTAGGCGTTTTTAGTTAACTATTTCGGGCTCAGTCTTTGAGTTGGATTTGACTCAAGCTCATTGACCCTTAAGTTTTTGAATTTTAAGCTGGCCCTTAGGCTCTTACGCGTTGGGTCGGTATGACCTCTGATTTAGTACGACCTCTGATTTAAAGCTGGCGACATTGGCTCTTACGCATTGGGTCGATACGACCTTTGATTTAAAATTGGCGACAATGGCTCTTACACATTAGGTTGGTACGACCTTTGATTTAAAGCTAGTGACAGTGGCTCTTACGCACTGGGTCGGTACGACCTTTGATTTAAAGCTGGTGATAGTGGCTCTTATGCATTGGGCCGGTATGACATTTGATTTAAAGCTGGCGACAGTGGATCTTCTGCATTGGGTCGATACGACCTTTTATATAGGCTTTATTTTCCTTCGTTAAAGACTTTTTGAAGTTTTGTTTTCGCCCGACTCTTCGACAGCTCGATAAGAACCTTGATTATGAGCCGTTATGTAGTGATAAATGAGCACCTCGGGAGGTTTTGCTTGACGGTTGAGTTGTTTCGAAGCCCATTGTTTGGAGCTAATATGATCAAAGCTCTTTTTCTTATAACGAGGGTAGCCTGATTAACCGGTTCTTTTCGAAGTTTTTTCAAAGTAATTGAAGGCCTGTGATTTTGTAGCGACAGTCGGGCATCCCCGAGTCATGCGAGTTTGGCCGGAGCCTTGTGACCGGAGTCATTGTGTTTGGTCGGAGCCTCAGTCCCCGAGTGAAGTAGTTTCAGTGTCTATATCGAGGGTATGCCATTTTAGGGGTTTTATAAGTTCGTCTATAAAGCCTTAACTTTAAGACCGAGATTATGCCTTTTGTAAGGTCTTATAAATTTGAACATGCCTTATTTGAGGTCTTACAGAGAGGTTATTTGGTACAAGTATAGTTCATACCTTTCTTGAGGTCTTATAGATTTGGTATTGCCTTATGAAGGTCTTACTGCCTCGAGGTTTCCCACCTGAGGTCTTACAGCCTCGGGTTTTCGACATATCGATGAGGTGACAGTTGATGACAGTCCCCATGACGTTGAAAGTTTTTTGGCTCTGGAGCCATTCTTTGTAAACTTGGTGTTGCCTCATTGAGGGCTTATGAGTTCAAAGTTCCCAACCCAGAGGTCTTACCGCTTTGAGTTTTTGATGTCAGTCCCCGAGTGTTCGCGAAATTCCTGGCTCTAGAGCCGCTTCTTGTAAAAAAATAGTGGACTCCTTTGAAGCGTAAATTATTTTGATTGAGGTAAAAGTATTCTTTGATTACTTGGCACAAGTATACATGTTTTCGCCGTCAAGGGCTCAATTATTCTATGCTGACACGGTTCGTGCGACCGTTTGGCCCGATACATCATTTTCCTACTGAGACCCTTTTCAGCTCATTTTGACCTCTTCAAGAAGATGATCTTCCGGGGGGATGACCCCCAGTGTTCTAGGCTGACTGAAGAGAAGCCCTGAACACTTGTGAAATTTTTCTTAGGTAGCATGTTACATCCCGCTTTTTTGTATGTTAAAGTTCCGTCTTCAGATTGACATAGAATCGGGGAGGAGATTATCTTGAGGTTAGCTTATTTATGCTATCATAACAAGCGATAAGTAAGTGCCATGAAGGATGAATGGTACATGAATTAAAGAAAATGAGTTTCGTTGAAGGTTGTCGATTTGGAGTAAAATATAGGCCGAGCGATAATAACCGATATTTATGGAGTAGTACCATACAATGTACTATATAACCATGATAGTATGATGTATAAAATGTATTAAAAATGAGTAAAATTTTAAGTAATTTAAGATAATTCTTAATTATGTGGGTAATTGGTTAAGTATCGGGTAGCGGGATAATACCTAATTAATTAATAATTATAAGATAAGATTATAAAACCCTCCCCAACCCATGTGGCAGCAAGCCACCACCCAAACCAAATGACTCATTGGTCATGTTGGGTAGGTGGCAATTTAAAGTGTTAATCACAATACACCTCATGGTAATATTTTAATGCAAAAGTACTACAATCAGTCATTAGCCAAAAGAAGACTTCTTTCAAAATCTTCAACTAGTCTTTACAACCAGAACGCTAAAAACATAATAATATGAAGCTTTCATCTTTCAAATAACGTGAGCTTCATTTAAAAAACATGAGATTTCATACAAAGTGATACGTAATAGCAACGGGATTTTGAGATTCTAAGGAAGTATGGTGCAATCCTTTTCAAGAATATCACAAAGATTTTCCTCTACTTCGATCCGCCGTTACATATTCGTCACAAAAGATGAGTGTTAGAGGAATTTTCAAGAGAATCAGTCCAGGTATGTTAAGGCTATCCCTTCTTTCTTTTGGCATGATCTATACGACAAAAACGAAATGTGTAAATGCATAACTTCCATAAATGACTCTATTCATAGAAATGCTAGAGATGCTGATGTTCTTGATTCTCCATGTATCATATTATTCTATCATCTGTTTATGGGTCTCAGAAAAATACATAAATTGAAAAAGGTTTACTTCATCGTATTATTCAAAGGCAAAATGGTCTTATGACACTCCGAAAGATTTTATTGACGTACTTCTCATGCATTGCATTCATATATATTGACCCATGATCAGATGGCGTTATATACGCGTATATATATATATATATATATATATATATATGTATATGGGATATGGGAAAGGTTATGGTGTTATATACGCACCACCACCTGATCAGCTGGTATACGTTGATGATTTGCCCATAATGGCCGAGATGATATGATGGGATGCCCTCAGAGGCTTGATGATGTTATGAATGCATATACCCATGCATGGCATGAAATTTATACGCATATGCACGATATTATAATATTAAATGATTCACAGAGTTATTGAGATATACATGTTGAGTCTTTTACTCCATGTTTCTCTCATGTCTACTAGTTACAGATTTTCATTCCTTACATACTCGGTATGTTATTTGTACTAACGTCCCTTTTGCTTGGGGACGCTGCTCCAAGTAGGCTATCAGCTCAGCGGAAGGTGTTGGTGCGCCCCATTTGCTCCGGAGTTGCTTCTTTCGTCAGTATGATTAGTACTTGTATTGATTGGTATGGCGGGACCCTCTTCCGACCTTTATGATATTATGTATTATTAGAGGCTTGTAGACAAATGTCATGTATACGAATACTTGTATGGCCTTGTCGGCCTATTCGAGTATATAAAGAATCATGCCGGCCTTATAGGCCCGTACTTCATATGTATAAGTTTGTATTCCCTCATGCTTTACTCCAGTTCATCTACCTATGATAGAATGATATGAAAAATACGTAATGTTGGTACTCGGTTGAGTAAGGTACCGGGTGCCCGTCGCAGCCTATCGATTTGGGTCATGCCAAAAGTGGTATCAGAGCAGTTCTGTCCTAGGGAGTCTACAAGCCATGTCTAGTAGAGTCTTATTTATGGGTGTGTAGTGCACCACACTTATAAGCAGGAGGCTACAAGCATTTAGGACAGTCACTCTTTCTTCTTACTCTAGATCGTGTGGTAGAGCTCAGTTGTAAGAATTCAAATTCCTAACTTCAATTTTATTCGTAATAAGACGATACCTACATCCACAAAGATGGTTGGTAAAATACATGGCTATGGAATAGTTGAGTCAGAGGAACTCGACTTTGCATCATGCTTATGATGAGTAAATGCGAGGTCTTTAGTAGATCATGTGCGTACTGAAAGGTGTAAGCCTATTGATAAGGAACCTTAAGGCAAAAATATTTATCCACCTTTATGGTGAAAGACAATGTTTTCAAAAAGTAAAAGAAGCAAGATGAAGAAGGGTATGAGGCTCCCAGTTAATGAAGGATAACAGTAGTTACAACTTAGGCAGAAGAATATAAGCCTTTTGAGTTACCTTCAACAACAATAGAGGTATGTACAATTGGCCACACCAATCTCAATTATACCCTATAGGAGCTAATATATATAGTTTTAGAAAAGGACGGAACATCAGGATTCGGCTGGGGTTAGAGTAAACCAAAATGATGAATGGATTGTTTGCGTTAGTTGACATATCCGAAGGATATTGCAAGTGTACTAGGAGATCTCCTTGTTAGACACCCAGATGGTACACTCTAAAATAGTACAGCCAGATATGAGTACTACAAAGACATGCACTATAAGACTTGAAGGGATAAATATTACCTTAGTGTGGCTCACGTCCCAAGTAAAGTGAGAACGTTAAGAAACTTGAAGAGCCACTAGATGGAGCAAAGGGAAGCTAAAAGCAAAAAAATGTCTTGTTCAAGTTTTCAGAATAAAGTGATAGACATAAATGTTAGCATGAAATAAGAAAAGAGTTAATGAAGAATTATGAGTGAGATGTGATACATGGGTGACAATGGTAGAATGTTACAGAATCTATAGTCAAATGAAGAAAAAAAAGACGAGAGGTGACAGGCCTTGAGACAACAAAAGAATATAGGCCATAAGGTCATATCCTTATTTCGAGAAATAAGTTCGTGACTCCAATGCGACTACCAGAAAGAAAAGATAGACCCTGGGTAATAGAAATCAGTATGGACTGGTGAACAAGGTAAACTAAACATGAATTAAGGAATGAGTGATTTGATAATGGTCGAGATCATGAGAATTTCATATTGCGTTCCGACCAGAATAGAATGGACAACAGAAGAAGATTTATAAGAAATTCAGAGAAAGGTCATTCAGGAAGACACTTCCATAAAGCAAGAAATATGAGCAAAGTTAAGATTAAGGGATTGTATGTTCCAATTGCGCTAAGTGTCGCCATCGCGAGTAAGGGAATTTGTTATCCTTGGTACAGAATGATTGCCGCAAGGCGCGTAGGGATCATTAATGTTGCGAAATAACGCCAAAGATGAAGAGGTAAAACATCTATAGGTAGATCCCCGTGGCTTCAGCTCTTAGTACTCCCCCAAAGGGGGGAATATGGAGTGATGTGGCATTAAATCCGTATTAAGTGGTTCTAGTGACTATGGAATGGTAAAGGAAGAATGCGATAAAAATGAAAAAAGAATGAGATGACACTTATCCAAAATCCTACAGATACGCTATGATTCCGAAATATTGTGCAAGAACGATGTCAAAGAGAGGAAGTAAAAGTTCATGCCGGAGCTGTTATTAATAAAGAAGGAGCTAGTACGAGACGTAAGTTATGACAAAGAAAATAACCCAAGAAAGATTACACGAAATATTGATATGATAATGGGCCAACGAGTAGTTAGTAATTGATCAAGAAAAGTCCAGTTATGGCTAAACAGGATGTAACAGACGTGTCGGCAGATCGTATAAGATAAACATAGTAAAACCCAACATGGAAAATTCAGCCTCGCAGTAATGTCATTATAATACTTGAGATATGTTCAAATAGGAGTCAAGGTAGTTAAAGGTACCGTATGAGTATTACAGGGATAAAAAAATGTGCCAATGGGAAGGCAGTAAAAAATCAGTTCAGAAGCAACCCTATAAGCACAAGGGCACGAAGGGAAGCAACTACGGAGGATTATAGGCAAGGAAGGACATCAAAAAGGTCCGTAATAAGCTCACAGCCTTACGAGAGTCAAGGGTTCTCCCTAAGTACTACAATGAAAGACTAGCTGAGGAGATAAGGAAGAAGGCTTCAACCCAAGCACAACGACCTAAAGAGGAAATGGTCATGTAACAACAGTCTCGCAACAACGTTGTAAGCACTCCAAACGAAAGTGGCACCTACGTGGCTAATGAACGGGAAGTAAAATTAAAAGTAATATTCGAGATCATATGAGTTGTATGAAACTCTGGCAAATATGGGCACTAAGATAAACTAAGTATGGACGCAACATGGGGCAAAAAGACCAGGAAAAGTAATAGCTTACGTTGAAAGAAAACTAAGATGGAACGAAAGAAATTATTTGACCAATGATCCATAGTGGGTTACGTTATGAACGCACTTAAGGGTTCAGAGTTTTATACATGCAGCATATACAACTGTAGAAGATTTTTGTATACGTTAAAAGAAAGAATTGAGCCCAGGACTTAGACGAAAGATTAAATTGTTAAAGGATTATATCATGCATATTCCTCAGCGCCCATGAAAGGCTAAACAAAATAACTAAATGCCATGAGCTACATATCACAAGATAACTTAAGCCTACATAAAGGGCTAGTAAGAGGAAAGAGAAAACTAAAAAGTTACATCAACTAAGTAAATTAGTAGTTTTCTTATTGGACCCAGAAAGTTACAAACATCATGATTGAGAACATTGTAGAATCATCCTTAATATCAGAGGTACAAGAGAGATAGTACAATAGCCATATTCTATAATAGTCTACGATAAAGTCAGTTACGATAGTACCCGCCTCATAAGAAATCAGTATGAAGCTCCCACCGAATTATGTATACACCAGAGGTGCAAGTATTATAATAGAGCTTCAGGTTGTGGAGATAATTATACCTATGTGGAATGGAAGTTATAAAAGAGAGAAGAATGTAAGGCAATATTTTAAGGTAAGTAAGAAAAAGGTGAACAACGTACAAGATACTCAAATACAGAAGGTTATGAATAGTCCATACTATGGATAAGGGTTTAGAAGCGCGAGGATTCAGTATCTATAGTAGCGTCATCAGTGGTATACCTTCAGCCTATGGTTTCCAAGTATTGAAATGTCTAATTAGAGAGTGAAAGAAGAGTAAGAGACGATGTGATGTCTTGATGTTCTAGAAAAGCATAAGGAAATAGGTCACAAGCTAAAGTATGATAGAATGACAAGGTTTTAGAAAGACATGAGTAAGTATAAGAAAAGAGCAAGTAAGAAGATGACGAAAATGGATAAGTCCTCGGGATTAAGCCCATGAAAACAAGGGAGCTGATGGGTCCTCTAAGTTATAGAAAGCTCAATATAACCTGAATGAACTCAAAGGAGTCTAACTAGTAGCATTTAGAAGAGATGGAATGATACCCTGGTAGTAGAATGAGGGTATGATTGTGATAGATAAAGGATGACGTTTCGGCCTTCGATTGAGTAATGACTAGAAGAGGATTTCATGAATTGTAAAGGACTAAAATACCCATATAAGGTGAGTCACATTGGGATGCTATAAAGTACGGTTACAGAAGTAGAGTATCACCCCTAGGTGGATCAATCTAATTACTCCAAATGCCCCCGATGAGGCACGAGCCCTAGCGGCGGTGTTACATAAGAGATCAAGTTATCAGTGGTAAATGATGGATCAACATTAAGGTTAATCAACAATGGATGGAGAAAAGTCATAAAGTATGAGGTGAGATTAGGCCGTCGTTCTTAAGATGAACAAGTAATGAGGAAACACTAAAGAACTTAGATTTATACATATGGGATAAGTAATGAAAGTAACCTAGAGTTTGGTAGCAGACCTCAGTAACGACAAATCGAATTAAGAGAGTATGACCTACGTAAATGCAGTAAAGTCATACGAATGAATAACCAGGTCTATAAAATAAGATATAGCAATATTCGTAAGTTCTACAAAGTACCGAGCGAAGAACTTCAGTACACCTATAGATGCCAAGAGAGACATCTTATTAAACTCTGTATATGTTTGCAAAGTAAGGCCTAGAGATTGGATAAAAGTTGGAGGAAAATGGAGAGAAGAGTCGTATAGGCACACTTACAAGGTTAGTATCGTAGAAGCTGCATGATAGAAGGTAGCAACAATTACGAGATTGGAAGGATTTCGATCAAGTCATGGTGTGAGAAAGAGTCCTAAAGGGTGGAATGCCCTAGCCTTTGGATTTATTTACAAGACAGTTGCCTAGATGGCAAGGAGAGTACAAAAGTATTCGCAGGAGCCATAAGTAATGAAAATGATAAATGCATTAGTCAATATTCAAGGACGAATGTTCCAAAGGGGGAATAATGTTACATCGCGCATTTTCGTATGTTAATGTTTCATCTTCAGATTGGCATAGAATCGGGGATGAGATTATCTTGAGGTTAGCATATTTATGCTATTATAACAAGTGACAAGTAAGTTCCATGAAGGATAAAGGGTATACGAATTAAAGAAAACGAGTTTCGTTGAAAGTTGTCGATTTGGGATAAAATACAGGCCAGGCGATAATAACCAATATTTATGGAGTAGCACCATACAAGGTACCATATGACCATGATAGTATGATGTATAAAGTGTATTAAAAACGAGTAGAATTTTAAGTAATTTAAGACAATTCTTAATTATGTGGGTAATTGGTTAATTATCGGGTAGCGGGATAATACTTAATTAATTACTAATTATAGGATAAGATTATAAAACCCTCCCCCAACCCATGTGGCAGCAAGCCACCACCAAAAACAAATGACTCATTAGTCATGCTGGGTAGGTGGCAATTTAAGGTGTTAATTACAATACACCTCGTGGTAATATTTTAATGCAAAAGTACTACAATCAGTCATTAGCCAAAATGAGACTTCTTACAAAATCTTCAACTAGTCCTTACAACCAAAATGCTAAAAACATAATAATATGAAGCTTTCATCTTTTAAATAATGTGAGCTTCATTTCAAATAACATGAGCTTCATTTAAAAAATGTGAGATTTCATACAAGGTGATACTACGTAATAGCCACGGGATTTTGCAATTCTAAGGGAGTACGGTGCAATCCTTCTCAAGAATATCATACGAATTTTCCCCTACTTCGATCCCCCGTTATGTGTTCATCACAAAAGATGTGTGTTAGAGGAATTTTCAAGATAATTGGTCCAGGTATGCTAAGGCTATCACTTCTTTCTTTTGGCATGATCTATACGAACAAATGAAACGTGCAAATGCACAACTTCAATAAATGACTCTATTCATAAAAATGATAGAGATGCTTATTTTCTTGATTCTCCATGTGTCATATTATTCTATCATCTGTTCATAGGTCTTAAAAAATACGCAAGTTGAAAAAAGTTTACTTCATGGTATTATTCAAAGGCAAAATGGTCTTATGACACTCCGAAAGATTTTATTGACATACTTCTCATGCATTGCATTCATGTATATTGACCCATGACCAGATGCCATTATATACGCATATATATATGGGATATGGTAAAGGTTATGGCGTTATATACGCACCACCACCTGATCAAATGGTATACGTTGATGATTTGTACATAGTGGTCGAGATAATATGATGGGATGCCCTCAGAGGTTTGATGATGTTATGAACGCATATAGCCATGGATGGTATGACATTTATACGCATATGCATGACATTATAATATTAAATGATTCACAGAGTTATTCAGATATACATGCTGAGTCTTTTACTCCATGTTCCTCTCATGTCTACTAGTTACAGATATTCATTCATTATATACTCGGTACATTATTTGTACTGATGTCCCTTTTTCCTGGGGATGCTGTGTTTCATACCCGTAGATCCTGATAGATAGGTCGAGAGTCCTCCAAGTAGGTTATCAGCTCAGCGGAAGGTGTTGGTGCACTCCATTTGCTCCGGAGTTGCTTCTTTGGTTAGTATGATTAGTACATGTATTGATTTGTATGTTGGGACCCTGTCTCGACCTTTATGATGTTATGTATTCTTTGAGGCATGTAGACAAATTTCATGTATACAGATATGTGTACGGCCTTGTTGGCCTATGTTTTGTATTCCCTCATGCTTTACTCTAGTTCATCTACCTATGATAGAATGATATGTAAGATACGTTATGTTGGTACTCGGTTGAGTAAGGTACCGGGTGCCCATCGCAGCCTATTGGTCTGGGTTGTGGCATAGCATATAGATGTTTCCTCGTTAAAAACGTTACCGATAAAACCCTTCTTGGGATAAAACCCGATCGAAGGAAAAGAGTGAAATGTATGATTTGAAACCTTAAGGTCTTCGACATGGATAGCTCTTCGAGTGTTCTTATTGGGCACCTACACAAAGGTTAGTGTAAGATGTAAGTAAAAAGCGAGATGGCTATACCTGGGCGGCGATAGCGCTTCGAGCCTCGATACACCTTCAATGTCAACTTCTGAGTACGCGGTACGATCCTTTGCTTGTTTTATTCGGGTATAGCCGAGAATGTGTCTCATGATTGCTATTTCACTGTTTGCTTATCCTTTGGCTCCTTCGATGTCGGGGGCGTTGACGCTGGTACCATATCATGCACCGCAAACATTTCTCTCGCTGCATGTTGTTCCCCATACAATGTTTTTATTCAATCCTTCGTCGGTAACTTCATCATTTAATGAAGGGTTGATGGTACTGCTCTCATGCAATATATCCATGGCCTTTCGAATAGGGCGTTGTACCTTATGCCCCCTTCAATGACATGGAATTTGACATTTTGGGTTGTGCCGGCCACGTTGACTGGGAGGGATTTTCCCTTTCGTTGTTTCACTCGCCATGTTGAATTTGTTGAGGAATCGAGAGGCGGGCACGATCTGGTCGAGAAGTCCGAGCTACTCCATGTCCTTTGACCTGATAATAGTGATCGAGCTTCCTAGATCCACAAGTACACGTTTAATTTGAAATGTATTTACAAGAAAATAAATTACCAATGCATCATTATGAAGCTAAGACAAGGTCTCGATGTCCTTGTTGCTGAATGTGAGAGCGTCCTCGGCTATGTAACCTCGAGTTCGCTTTTCCCTGGTGATGGATATTTTTGTTCTTCTGATAGTGAGTTCCTGTGGGATGTTGACTCCTCCCATGATCATGTGGATGACATGTTGCAGCTCATCTGCTTCATTTTTCCTATTTGCCTCTTTTTCCCCGAATTGATTTTTGGCTCGGTCGCTAAGTAACTCTCGAAGGTGCCCTTTGCTGAGTAGCTAGGCTACTTCTTCTCGGAGCTATCTGCAATCTACGGTCCTATGACCGTGTGTGCCGTGAAATTCACACACTAAGTTGGTGTTCCTCTGCAACGGATCTGACAGTACAGGTCTTGGCCACTAGTGTCTCTGATTTTACTGATGGCGGATACGATGTTTGATACGTCAACATTGAAGTTGTATTCTGATAGGTGGGGTGCCTCCGTTGGTCCTGTATGCTGATTGAATTCTACTCTGCTCATGAGTCCCTAAGGATTCTGACCTCGGTCTGTTCTTTGATCATTTTGGGGTATGTTACGCCTTGGGGTTACCTTTCCTTGTTTGGTTTTGGCTCATTTGCCAGGAGTCTGCTTGGATATACTGAACCCGAGGGGGCTCCCAATTGGTCGTCCTTGACCCTGATCTTTGACTAATATCAATTGTGGACATCTGACCAAGTCACTGTGAGGTATTCAATCAAATTCTACTTCAGCTATTTTGAAGCTACCGAGCTTTGCTCATTAAAGCCTTGGGTGAAGGCCTGCACTGGCCAGTCATCGGACACTAGTGGTAATTCCATCCACTCAATTTGGAAGGGGATACAAACTCCTGTAGTATCTCATTTTCTCCTTATTTGATTTTGAAGACGTCAGATTTCCTTGTATCCCCTTTGATGGCACCGACATGTGCCTTTATGAAAGAATCTGCCCGCATGGCAAATGAGTCTATTGAATTTGAGCTAGGTTGTGGTACCACATTATGGCCCCTTTCGAGAGTGTTTCCCCAAACTTCTTCAATAGGACGGACCCGATCTCGTCGTCCTTCAGGTCATTTCCCTTTACGACACAAGTGTAAGCTGTGACGTGCTCGTTAGTATTCGAGGTTCCATTGTACTCTGGTAGATCGGGCATTCTGAATTTCTTCGGGATGGGCTTTGGAGCGACAACTGATGGGAATTGTTTTTGTACGAATTTCTTCGAATCAACGCCCTTCAGGATCGGGGTTGCGCCCGGGATCTGATCGACCCTCATGTTGTAGGTTTCTATTTTTTTGTTATTGGCTTCTATCATCTTTTCGTCTGACTCAATCCTCTTTGTGAGGTCTTCGAGCATCTTCATAATAGCAGGGTCGACTGTTGACCCGTTGTTGCTCGACCTTTCAGGTACCTGTTCAGTTCGAGGGACAGTTTCTAGGGCCGTTGTACTTGGGGTTTTTTGGTGGCTTTGTAGTTGAGCAATTGCCAACTGATGTGCCTGCAACATATCAAAAATAACGTGAAGGCTAACCTCTTGTTCCTCCTGAGCTGGGGTTTTTTGAGCTTCTTGTTGGTCTCCTTGGCGTATGCTCCTGTTAGTGTGGGATATTATATCGATGTGTTGGGCATCGCGTGAAACCACATCCGCTGGGATTGGCTCTGGTGCGTCCACAGGGTTTCATGGTGGTACACCAATACCTGGAACGGCCACGCCATTTTCTCCTTAGTCTTCAAGACCTTTGTTTCATATGCATTTACTGAGTTAGACATTTTGACCTGAAATCAAAGATTCTTGGCCAAGAAAAAGTGTGAAAGATAACTTGCGTTATGTAGTAAACTAGCAAAAAAATAATCACTATTATTTCTATCCCCACGGTGGGCCAAACTGTTTACCTTGAAAATGGTAATTACAATTAGATTTGATTTTGTGGTTCTAAAAATACGTAATCTATTTTTGTGCTAGTTGTTAGGCAATAGATGCTAAGTATGAGACTAGGAAATGAGATAAGAACTTGAAACTAGTATGTTTAATAAAACCGGGTGGTTGAGAATTAAGGCCTCGAGCCTGGTTATACGGGGCCTCGAGGTCGAGCTCGATATTGAGCTGTGGGCAGCCGATGAAGGGATAATAATATTAAGAGCTCTGACAAAGGCTCTTTATTGTCATTAATGAGCAATAAATGTAGAACAATAAATAGAACATAATAAATGTAAGGAATAAATATAAGTAATGAAATCAGGAGATTATGTTTGTGTTAGAGAGCAGAGATAATGTTCTTGTATTGAATGTTGTAAGCGATGTTTACAAAATGACAAGGGTCCCGTCTATATACCAGAGGGAATCCCAACATAGTACAAATGCATTCGTTACAAAGATGTATGGCGGGTAAAGCCATTTAATGCCACGTTACTGGCTTCAACTAGCCTAATAGACTTGGTTAGCTTCAATCACGTGCCTTGGGAATCTCCCACTCGTTCATTATAGCCGTTGATTTACTCTGCCCCGAGGTCGAGCATATAGGACCCTCGGGTTCAAACCTTGAACTGGACTCGAACCTTTTGAAAACAGGCTACGGGATATCATAATAATCATAAAATCGAGCTCTCCGATTTTAGCCGTATACAATGACTCAAACACAACTTGGTATGTGATCATTAATCTGAATATAAATCTAGTTCATATAGATCTAATATATCTATTTCTTGTGATACAATTAGTTCTGTAAATGCTTGTTCCATTACATATATTATTTCAAAAGTAACTAAAATATCATAAATTTTTCTTTTAACATCGTTATTAAGTCTGTTAAAGATATATAATATAAGTATTTTGTACTCAATATTTTTACTGTTCATGATTATGACATATACTATTTACTTTATGACTCTTACTATTCATGAACGACCTTTACTGTTCATGAATGCGACTAGTACTATTTACTTTACATTATATGTTTCCAGTAGTTGTCTTCTTCTTTTGTCTTCTTTGTTGATACCTTCATTCTAGTTGGACTTCTGGTACATAGTTATCATCTCCGTTGCACTTTGAACATATGTGGTCTGGATATTTGTGTCCTACTAGTTTGCAGTATCTTGTTAATAACTCGTTTGAAATAAATTCTTTTTTCAATGCTCTGGTAGTTGGTTGCATTTCTGGCTTTAATAATGATAAAATCCATTTCTGGACTTCATCCATATCTCCTTGTCGTAGTTCCTTCGAGTTGGCATATATCATCAATTGGTCTCTGGAATAGTAGCTCCAGATAGCATTTCCTTGTAGATAATTGTTAGCTAGTTGCATAACCCCGAAAAGAAATGGGGCTCACCAAGACTGCTGGGAGGAGGATGTACCGCAATCACAGATCAATGCTACCTACTGTAGAACCACTTGCATCCATTTAAAGATGCAGCGCCCCCGACAAAAGAGACGTTACTACCGTCGAATAGTACTAGTATGTATAACCAAATACCACCTCAATAGAATGAACAATAGTGCAAGTAAGAACAATCATAATAGCAGTTAAAACATTGAACATTTACCAAACATCAAACAAGGGATAAGATAAGTTTCCAATTAAATTTCCACATTTTAAGTCGGGGAAGTCTTTAGTACCAATATGGCACCATTCATCATTTCGATTTCAATTCCCAATACAGTCACCACCATGTGTACGACGTAGCGTCCAATGATGACCCGATCGGCTAGGCCATCTCATATGAGACATCAACTACAACCACGATTTCAGTTATAGTTTTTCAATAAAGTCACCACCATGTGTACAACATGGCGTTCGATCATGACCCGATCGGCTGGGCTATCTCATAAGAGACATCAACCACAAGTAGCAATTTCAATTACAATTTCCAATAGAGTCACCACCATGTGTACGACATAATGTCCGATTATGACCCGATCGGCTGGGCCATCTCATAAGAGACATAAACCACAATTATATTATTTCACTTGGCACGTTGGTCGTGTTTCATAATTCACATTTCATATTTTAGTATTCCTCGCTTTGTAACTCATATTTTGTATTTTGCTTTCAACTATCATCATAGATTTCCAACAGCAAGGCATTTCTTTTCATAAAATTTAACCACAAATATGAGCAACTGAGAGTTTTATGTACATTGAGATTCCTTACAGAATTGTCATTAGCTTTCATTTGAAACACAACTTCATGTCAAGTCATTTAAACATGCAACCCATACGTTGAACACATTCTACAAATAAGAGTATAACATAATAAGAGCATTTAAATTGCATATTGAACATGGATATCTTTTGGCACAAGCTTATTCAGAATGTTCAACTCATAGTGAGTAACTCGGGACTTACATGGATATTGGGTGGTTCACTTCTAAAAGAAGAGTTTAGCTATACATACCTCAATTGAGCTCCCTTACATTCTAAATTGTTTCGGGAATCTTAGCAACACCAATATTTTTATGAAATATAACAAATTAAACTAAAATTAGGGAATTGATCATGGTTCTAGCTCATTTGAGCATTTTATCAACCACCAAGTGTGCATTAATGTTTTAAGTCCCTTTTTATGAAAAGCTTCATCATCCCACAACCCATTCATTGCCATTTTTTGCTCACAATCTTCCTATACTCTTTTATCACACATGGATGCAAGATAAACAACTCCCTTACCCAAGAATGATCTTGCTACTTACCCATTTTTAGTTAATTTGGCAAATTAAGGGCTAGGGTATAGATTCTTACCTCTAGGATGAGGACTTAGTGAATTCTCCTTGTTAATCTTCAAAGATTTGAGCAAGCATTGATGAATAATTGATTGAAGATCACTCCCCCACTCTAAGCACTCTCTCACTCTAAAAGCATCAAGTTTTGCAATAAAAATGGTCCACAATGCGTATATAACGAGATTGGGTTGGGTTATAAAATTTAGAAAAATAGGAGCCCTGACACAAATCTACGATCGCATACGTGACCGCATAATGTTTCTGCAAGCAAAGTGGTCCGCATAACTATTCCTCCAGAGCTGACATTTTATGCTTCAATCTGCGATCAGTCTGCAGTTCACAGACCTGTTCTACGATTGCATAATGCACCGCAGAACCACCATCTGAAAAATCTCAAAGTCGGATATTGTTTACTATGAAAATGGTAACAACACTTAAATTTGTAGATGGGATTCTAAAAATATGTGATATATTCCCGAGCTAGTTGTTAGAGCAATTGATGCTGATAATAAGGAGTTTAAAGATTAAATGCAAGCTAAAATAAGATAGTAATCGAACCGAAGGGCCTGCTGCCCGGGTATAGGTCTGGTTGATAGAGAACCTCGAGGTTGACGTCAGGGTTGAGCTCAAGCTATCGGGGATAGTCGGGGATGGGATAACAGTTGAGGATATAATTAAACAAGGCTCTTCACGGCTAATACTAAGCTATACGATGAAGAACTAGTAATAAAGCAATGAATTTCAAGGTGACTTCGGGCCAGTGATAACGAAGAAGTTAGAAATAAGAGAGAGAGAGAGAGAGAGAGATACTATTTCACTTGTGGAGAAATAGAGCAACATCAGTCCGTTACAAGGTAGTGCGAGTCCCCTTTATATAGGAGGGGAACTCGGCTACAAGTACGTGGAGATTAATTAAAAGTATGGAGATGGGATGGCTTGACGTGAACTCTGGATAGACCGGCCTTGTCAGACTTAGTCGTGTGCCTTGGGAGCTTACCCCTCTGTTCTGGCTTCAATCTCCATCTTCTCTGAGTTAGGCCTCGACGAGCCCCGAGGTCGGGAACTCGGTCGTGGCTTCCCGTCATCGGGGTTTCGAGGCGTTCTTCCATATTGACTTGACAGCGAGAAATCAAGTCCTCTGATTTTATCACGTACAGATAGTCTCCACGTTTCCCAGAGCGTAGTATTGGGAACTGATTTTGACACTAGACTCCTCGAGCTCCTTACGGTGACGTCATTTCGATGATACGACTCCTAGAACGAGCTTTGTGGCACCCGGGGTGTCCACGGGCTTATGCATTTTCGACTTCATTCAATGCCCTCCCAATTCCTGCTCTCTAAGGTGAAGGTACTTCCGTCGGTTTAGTTTTCCAAGGTTGTATTAACTGCGCTCGTCGGTCAATCTTTCAAAGTCTCGACGACTGTGTCATAACCCCCTATAAATGGGGGTGTCTTGGCATTGTTTATCCTATCCCAGTGCCTTTATTGGCTTGCTTGCCTATTCCTTCTTATCGTCTTCTTTTATATGTCGACCACCGATATCTGACTTGGGCGTCAGCATTCTTTTCGATTCTCTGCTGATCGACATGGCTCTATTTCGAACCCATGGCCGTACCTCGGACCAATCCTGGATTGATCTGATAGGCTCGGGATGCCAGGGCCCTCCAAATTGTATGGAGATAATACGCCGCATTTTGAGGCCTTTGAGGATGTTATCCTGAATGAAGGTCAGCTTCGGGTACTTGGGGGTCCCTTTTGATCTTGATGTGGATAGCCCCTTTAAAACGTATAGGATAGACTTCTACTGAGGAGTTACCTATACTCAGGTGCTGTATCGGACCTTCGTGGAGCTTTCGTGATTAGAGCTTCCTATGCTTGTTCCTCTTTTGTAAAAAGGGGGAACCATAAGACCATGTACTTGCCTTGCGTCGAGTGATGGCGTTGAACGCTTCCCAAAGTCCGACTTCTTTTGGGGGGATCCTCGAGGTAGAATGCTGCCTCGAGATTGGAGATAGTACGGACGGTTCCTCAAGTCTTGGCTTCTCTTCGAAGGATGCTTCCTGGATCGGGTCCCATTCCGTCGATCTGTATCGAGGCTGTTGGCTTCCCGGGGCTCACTCCGGGTAGGTGAGTCATCGCCACTTCTTGCATATATATGCGGCGGCTTTGGCTTCTTCGCAAGACCCCACTATTTTCAGGCAGCTGCCCTTTCGCTTTGGCACAGAGTTCTTCATTTCTTCAGGCACAAAAAGTGTTGGTGTTCCCTTGCTCTGATCTATTAGTTTTACCATAATCATGGCAAGCACTTCGGGGCCGGCCCGACAATGAGTGGAGAGTGTTGCTCCCGGTGCTCAGGAATAACGGGAGTTTACTCTGAAGATGGTGCCTTTGATAAGAGGGGAACATCTGGAGATGGTGAGGAGGTACTATGGATGGAGAGATGGGGTAGCGTTGTATGTGCTTCCCCCGGATGAGAGTGTTACGGACTCTACTAATGGATTCTTGAGCGTATACCTCTATCCTTTCGCATTTGGTCCCCTTGATAGGATCGTGCTCGATTTTTGCTCGGAGTATCGGGTCACTTAGGCATAGATACATCCGTCGTTTTGGCGAGTGGTGCTGATGAAGAGGTTCTTTGCAGAGAAGGCTGGGCTTGAATTCACGCTTAACCATCTCGTCATGCTATACCGGCCCTTTTATCACCAGGGCCTGCTGACCCTAAGGTGGCGTTCGTCCACACCCTTTGTAGTTGATGACGAAGAAGACAGGGATCAAGAGTGGGCCAGTTGGTTTATCCGAGTTCAAACGATTGACATTATCCTTGTGGAATTTTTGCCGTTTCCCGAAGGGTGGAATTATGAATGTGAGCGGAGCGTCTGGTGCCTTTTCAAATTTTGCCTATAGCAAAAATTAGTTGAATAATAGCATTTTCTCCCTTATTGCAGCAACTTCATGGATGTCGGGCGAGGTCCTTGACCTGCCCAGCTGGGTGCGGAGGTTGGTGACCCATTCGACCTGCGATGAGTGTCGGTGGCGAGCTGTATTCCATGCCAGATGGGGAGCGAAATACCAAGGTATGCGCGCACGCTACCTTTGCCTTGGCCTTCGTATATTTGAGGTAACATTTCCCTCCTTTCTTTTGTATTGGTTTTGCCGTTTGTAGGTATTGGGCGGTTCTTCGGGATGACGCAGTGCTCTTTCGAAGGGGAGAAAAAGGCGTCGACCTCTAAGCTGAGGGACGACGACGATAAACGCAATTGGCACTGCCAGTGTGATGAGCTTTTAGTGGTGCTGAATAGGCTCGTGTTTTCAAGGAGAAGGCATTGTTTAAGTCTGCTGCTCCCGGAGTATCTGATTCCCGGTCGGCATCTCCTCCGAGTGAACATGCTTTGCCCGATGTCGGTTCTTCTAGGGCCGAAGAGTTAAGATCGACAGGAGTATATTCTGACTTCGAGGAAGTTCGTTTTCTTCACTTCGTGGTGAGTTTAGGCGCAGTTTTACTATATTCCGCATCCTCTTCCGTCTATTGAACTTTTCTTGTGCAGGCCTGTGATAGGCTTATGTCTGAGCTACTCCATCAAGGGGCCATGCTTCAGAAAATTCTGGACGAGGGCGAGTCCCTTAGTCTCCTCAGCAAGGAGAAAGAGGTTGAGTTGCAGCATTGGCGATATGAGGCGTACCAGAGTTCGAATTATGAGAGCTATTTAATGGAGTAGGTAACTTTTTTGCAGCTCGCGCTTTTCTCTCTTTGGCCCTTATGGTTAATCCCCTTTTTGTTGTATTAGCTACAGAAAAAGACGGAGGCTTTGGAGTACCTCAATGGAGACATCAACCGCGTCATAGCTGTTTATGGTGAGCTAAGTGTTCAGGTGCAAGCTCAAGCTTTAGAGGAGACAGGCGCCTTGGCCAAGGTCCCTAATTTCGAAGCCCAACTCTTCTTGCTCGTGGCAATGCCAAAGTTCAAGCGGACATTATTGGGAAACTTGAATCTGATCGCTCGAAGATCAGGGCTGAGATAATTGATGCCCGGGCTGAAGTGGCACTAAGCCGAACCAAGGCTGATCAGGAGATGGCGATTCGTGTGAAAGACGTTGTGGATGCTCAAGCCAAACTAAAGTGAGCCATCAACCAGGAGAAGAGGGTTGAAGAATATGTTCGTTGCAGATCCCGAAGAGAGGTACTCGAGGAGAGCGGTGCGAGGGGCTTTATTCTCTCGAAGGAATTGGCTCGAGCATGGGCGAACGAGCGTGACACGTGGTCATTTCTTGATGATGACGCGAAGAGAAAAATTGGCAAGTTGTATCCCTTTGGATCGAAGTATAGATTTTGCCGTCTTCCCGCTTTGTATTTGATATATGTAGAGCATGTCTGTAGATGGAGAGTGCGCCTTTTTTACGTATGTAAGATAAGAGGAAATTTGAAGCATTATTTCTTCTACATCACTTTATGTTATTTCTTTCAACCATGCCGGCTGGTTTCGGTGCTGGCGGGATCCTCGTAGGTCCGAAACTAATCGGGCAGGCCCGGAGGCTCTTAAGTGTGATTCTTGACATGAGCAGGCATTGGGGCTTCCGTGCTTTGCCCAGTTGTTTAGGCTTAGTCTCCGAGTCAGTTCCTGAGTAGAGCTTTCTTTCCCTTAAATCATCTATGCCCGTGTGGGTTGGTAGTAACTTTTCCCATTTCTTGCCCTTGGGCATTTGCCGTTTCGACTAATTTGGGTTCAGTCTCCGAGTCGCATTGCGATTCGAGCTTTAATTGACCCCCAAGTTTTATCCTAGCTTTATGGGCGGACGACAATGGCCTTTTGTGCTTCGGGTTGAAGTGACCTTACAGGTGGGTGGCCCGGAGGCTCACTCGGCTAGCGATAGTGGCATTTATGCCGTGCCCTTAGGCATGTTTTCAGTTTAACTATTTCGGGTCTAGTCTCTTAGTCACGTTGCGATTCGAGCTTTAATTGACCCTTAAGTATTTTCAAACTGGCGATAGTGACTCTTACGCTGTTTTAGTCGTTGAGACCTTTCAATATGTGGTCCGGAGGCTTGCATAGTTAACTATTTTGGATTCGGTCTCCGAATCGGGTTACAATTCGAGCTCATTTTAATCCTCAAGTTGTCAGTTTTTTAGTTGATGACAATGGCTCTTACACTATTTGGTCGTAGAGACCTTTTAATATGTTGCCCAGAGGCTTGCTTAGCTGGCGACAATGGCTCTTACGCTGTTTTTGCCCGTGGGCTTTTTATAGGCTTTGTTTTCTGCTCATTAAGGTCTTTTGAAAGATTTTTGCCTGACCCGTTGTCGGTTCTGGAGGAACCTCAATTTCAAGTCATTATCGGTGATGTTTGAACATCTCGGAAGGTTCATAGCTCGTAGGCTGAGTAGGTCGAAGCCTTGTGATGTGGAGCTGACATGGTCGAAACTCATTTTTGCCTGTTAAGGGAAGCCTGTTTTAACCGGTTCTTTCCGAAGTATATTCGAAGTAGTGGCCTACGATTTTTGTTTAGCGACGATCGGGCATCCTTGAGCCGCGTTAGTTTGGCTGTATCAACCATTTTAACCATAGTCATATGTGTTTGGCCATAGCCATTTTTGATCCCGAGTGATAGTTTAGGCATCTACTCTGAGGATATGCCCTTTCGGGACTCTTATAAATGCGACGTATAGCCTAAACTTCGTTATTTTTATGCCTGTTGAGGTCTTACAGTTTTTGCAATGCAAAATAAATCTGGTTACGTCGAGTCTGCCCGCTAGGGGTCTTATAGTTTCGGGTTTTCCAGCGCATGATGATTGGCAATGTATGACAATCTCCGAGTCATCGAATTTGTTTAAGCGTGAAGACCACTTTTCGTGAGCTCGGAGTTGCCTTATAGGGGCTTTATGAGGCCGGAGTTCCGACTCTGGGGTCGTGCGAGTGCCAAGTTGTTGATTCTAAGTCTTTGAGTATTTCCGGATGCATTTGGTGGAGTGGTCCCCGCTAGGAGTATACTCGAGATTCCCTTGCTTGGAGAATAAGATGCTGAAAAGATGTCCTTTTATTGTTTGGTGTAATCATACATTGTTTCATTGTCGTGAGCTCAGCCCGCGCAGGCACGGCTCCTCGGACCATTCGATCCAGTACATAACTCCCGATTGGTTCATAGTCTGCCGTTTCCCGGTCCTCCCGAGCGGACGGTGCCCTTAGAAGAAGATCATCGCTTGTCATTAGATTGTAGAAGAAATCATGCGACCTTATCGAATCCTCCTCTGGGGGTACGTTGCTCCGCTAATAATCTAGCTGACGAGGCCCTCTTCGGGGCGAAAGCCCGATTGAGAGAAAAGAGCACGACAGACCCTTTTTCAAGGCCTATGGATCTCCGGGTAAAATTAGAACTTTTGAATATCCTGGTCAGTTGTCTGCATACAGGTTAGTAAAAAAATAACAAGGTAGTAAAGCAGTTCTTCCTCACAGCGGGATGTGTAGGTGACGTTTCGAGAGTTGGTATGTTCCTACCATTTCAAGGCGTGAGTCCCGATACAACCCCCCATTGTGTCTTATCAAGTTTGGCCGAAGATGTGGTTTGCTTACCCTTTGATCCTTCTGAGGGTGGGGAATTGATGTCGGCGACGTGCCCGATGGTGAAGAATTTCCTCTTGTAGCATATTGCTTTCTGTCGACTTATTTTTGTCCCGCCCTTTGCGAGGGGTTTCATTCTTTTGGCAAAACTGGGCCTATGTTGTCCTAGAGTGGTGTGCCAGTGGTCATCTGAATAAGACGCCCGTGCTTTGCGCTTACTTTTATGGTACAAAGCTCGATGTCCCGACCCAAGCTCAGATGGGCCGTATCAAGAGAATGGTCTTTGTGACGATTGCCTTTCGGGATTCCCCAGGGATTCAGGATACAGGAGCGATTTGGTCCGTTAGTCCAGACCGCCCCACTGACTTTGGTCCGACATCGTTGTTGCACGTGACTGAACCACCTGAATTCATAAACACATGTTTTATTCAAAATAGATCAAATGAGGGAGAGGGTTACCAATGCGTTAGTGTGATGCCGAGGTGGAGTCTCGATGCCCTTTTCCCTAGATATAAAGGTGTTCTCCGGAATATTTCCCTGGACCCGTTTTCCCCTGACGGCGAACATTTTCACTTCCCATTTTATGAGCCCTCGGAGGGTGTCGCTGCTCCTTCACAGTCCTGGTAATACGTCGTGTATAGCGAACATTTCCATTGCCGCGTGTTATTCCCTGTAGACGGTTTTGATCCCGTTCTTCATCGGGAATTTTATCATCTGGTTGAGGGTGGATGGTACTTCTCTCATGCAGTGTATCCAAGGTCGTCCAAATAAGGTGTTATACCTCATATCTCCCTCGATGACATGGGATTTTGTGTCTTGGGTTGTGCCGGCCACGGTAACCAGAAGGACGATTTCCCCTCTCGTCGTTTCGCTCGCCATGTTGAATCCATTAAGGACCCTAGTGGCGGGCACAATTCGTTCGAGCAACCCAAGCTGTTCTATCACCCTCGACCTGATGATGTTGGCCGAGCTACCTGGATCCACAAGTACACGTTTTATTTGAAAAGAATTTACAAGAAAGGAGATTACCAGGGCGTCATTGTGGGGTTGATACAGGGCCTCGGTGTCCTCTTCGCTGAACGTGAGGGCGTCTTTAGGGATATATCCCTGAGTCCATTTTTCTCTAGTGATGGATATTTTTGTTCTTCTCATTACGGGTTCCTCCGGGGCATCGGCTCCCCCATGATCATGTGGATGACGTGTTGTGGCTCGTTTGCCTCATTTTTCTTGGTTGCCTCCCTTTCTTGGATTTGATTTTTGGTCCGATCGTTGAGAAATTCCCGAAGGTTCCCTTTGTTGAGTAGTCGAGCCACTTCCTCTCGTAGCTGATGGCAATCCCTAGTCCTGTGACCGTGCGTGTTGTGGAACTCGCACACTAAGTTGTAATTTCTTTGCGAAGGGTCTGACTGTATCGGTTTGGGACACTTGGCGTCTCTGATCTTGCTAATAGCGAACATGTTGTCTGAAACATCGACGCAGAAGTTGTATTCCGATAAGTGGGGCGCATTTGTTGGCACTATGTTTCGATCGAACCTGGTTCTATTGATGAGCCCTCGAAGGTCCTGTTTTCAATCTATCCTCCGATCGTTGCGAGGTAGGTTGCACCTTGGGGCATTCCTTCTTTCTTCGAGGTACGGCTGGTACCTTTCTTTATTTGGTTTGATTCTTTTACCATGAGTCGATTTGGGTACACTGAGCTCGAAGGGGATCCCAATTGGTCATCTTCGGCCCTGATCTTTGACTGGTACCGGTTGTGGACATCTGACCATGTCACGGCTGTATATTCAACCAGGTTTTGCTTTAGCTGTTTTAAGGCCACCGAGCATCGTTCGTTCAGGCCTTGGGTGAAGGCCTGTACTGTCCAATCATCGGAGATAGGCGGCAACTCCATCCGTTCCGTCTATAAGCGGGACACGAATTCTCGTAGCATCTCATTCTCTCCTTGCTTGATTTTGAAAATGTCATACTTCCTCGTTGCTACCTTGATGGCTCCCGCGTGTGCTTTTACAAAGGAGTCTTGTAACATCATGAATGAATCTATGGAGTTGGGAGCCAAGTTGTGATACCACATCATGGCCCCCTTCGAAAGCGTTTCTTCGAATTTTTTCAGCAATACGAACTCGATCTCATCATTCTTTATATCGTTGCCTTTCACTGCATAGGTATAGGTAGTAACATGTTTGTTGGGGTTGGTAGTACCGTTGTACTTAGGCTGTTTCGGCATTATAAACTTTTTAGGAATGGGCTTTGGGCCGCTTCCTCGGGGAATGGCCTCTGTATGAACTTCTTCGAAACCAAACCTTTTAGGACCGGGGGTGTTCCTGGGATCTGATCTACCCTAGAGTTGTAGGTCTCGACTTTTTTATTGTTGGCTGCAATCATTTTCTCACCTGATTCCAACCTTTTGGTGAGATCCTCGAGCATCTTCACTATGGCGGGGTCAGCCACTGACCCATTAATGCTTGATCTTTCGAGTACTTGCTCGACGGGGAGTGCTATCTCTGGTGCCGTTGTGCTGGGGGTTCTCGGATGGCTTTGCAACTGAGCAATGGCCAATTGCTGTACTGACAATATTTCAAAAATAACATGAAGACTAACTTCCTGTTCTTCCTGGGATGAGGTTTGTTGAGCTTCTTGTTGGTCACTGTGTCGTATGCTCCTGTTGTTGTGAGAAGTTTCGTCGACTTGTTGTGCGTCTTATGAGTCCGTGTCCACTAGAATCGGTCCGGACACGTTATCAGGATTCTATAGTGGTGCTCCGACAACCAGGACAGCCACACCATTTTTCCCGTGATTTTCGAGGTTGTCGTTCTAGACTCCATTTACCGAGCCAGACATTTTGACCTGAAATCAAAGGATCTTGGATAAGAAAAAGTGTGAAAGATAATGTGCGTTTGTGCAATGAATCTAGCAAGAAAATAATCACTATTATTTTTAGCCCCACGGTGGGCGCCAAACTGTTTACGGTGAAAATGGTAACAACAATTAAATTTGTAGATGGGATTCTAATAATACGTGATCTATTCCCGAGCTAGTTGTTAGAGCAGTTGATGCTGATAATAAGGAGTTTAAAGATTAAATGCAAGCTAAAACGAGATAGTAATCGAACCGAGGGGCCTACTGCCCTGGTATAGGTTTGGTCGATGGGGGACCTCGAGGTCGACGTCAGGGCCGAGCTCAAGCTATTAGGGATAGTCAGGGATGGTATAACAGTTGAGGATATAATTAAACAAGGCTCTTCACGACCAATACTAAGCTATACGATGAAGAACTAGTAAGAAAGCAATGAATATCAAGGTGACTTCGGACCAGTGAGAACAAAGAAGTTAGAAAGAAAAGAGAGAGAGAGAGAGAGAGAGAGATATTATTGCACTTGTGGAGAAATGGAGCAACATCGGTCTGTTACAAGATAAAATGAGTCTGCTTTATATAGGAGGGGAACTCGACTACAAGTACGTGGAGATTAATTACAAAGTATGGAGATGGGATGGCTTGACATGACGCCTCAGCATAGGCTTTGGATAGGTCGGCCTTGTCAGACTTAGCCGTGTGCCTTGGGAGCTTCCCCCTCTATCCTGGCTTCGATCTCCGTCTTCTCCGAGTTGAGCCTGGACGAGCCCCGAGTTCGGGAACTCGGTCGTGGCTTCCCATCCTCGGGGTCTCGAGGCTTTCTTACAAAATTACTTGCCATCGAGAAATCAAGTCCTCTGATTTTGCCACGTACAGATATGCAATCAAAGTGAAACCCACAAAATGGTTCTACAGTTGCATGATGGGCCGCAAAAATGACATAAAAATGGCCCAAAAGACTACCTCACTTTGCGGCCATTCGGCGGCCCCAAAGTGATTACACGACCGCATAATGAGCCGTAGAAACGTTCACTTTTGCAGAACATTTCCTTTAACTCTTTAGCGTACTGTTCAACCCAAAAAGTACGAACTACAGCGTGTAAGCTTGTCGCAAAACTTTATACTAGTTTTAACGCATAAGCCTATCTCGGCACCACAAAATTTCAAGTTTTTAGGTAAAAATTTACGGGGCCTTACATAGAGGGGTCGTGAGAATGTTCACAAGGGGAGTAGAATGATTTCTTAAATTCTATAAGGCACATACGGGGGAAAGAGGTTGGCTAAGAAAGGTTTGAGCACAATGTTTCCTTACTTTTGAGGCAATTCCATGCAGGTTGATGTTATCAAGGTGTGTGTGCGAGCTAGCAGATGTTATTCATTTGAAACAGAAGGTCCTATGAGAAAACTCATTCAGTAATGTCTTTTGGTGAGAATTTGAAAGAGCAAGTTGCAAGTATTCACAGAAGAATGTAACCATATCAGGGAAATTATTGTTGAACTCAATTCCTAGTAGGTCTTATGTAAGAGAAATATGATAAAGATGTTCCACTAATGATGCGACATGGTAAGGTGATAGTTTATGCCTCTAAGCAACTCAAGAATCATGAAAAGAACTATGTAACACATGACCTAGAACTTGCAGCAGTGGTGTTTGTATTGAAGATTCGACGTCATTATCAGTATGTGATCCATGTGGAGGTGTTAACGGACCATAAGAGCATTGAATATATTTTCAAATGGAAGGAATTGAATTTGAGGCAGAGAAGATAGCTAGAGTTACTCAAAGATTAGGACATCGATATTCTGTATCACCCGGGAAAGGCCAATGTTGTGACGGATGCTCTTAGCCAGAAACTTTTGGGTAGTTTGGCTTATTTTGAGGTATATCAAAGGTCGTTGTCTAGAGAGGTTCATCTGTTGGCTATTTGGGTAGTTCGTCTTGCGGACACTAGTGAAGGAGGGGTAATTGTGCAAAGAGGGGCTAAATCATCGCTTGTGGTGGAGGTCAAGGTGAAGCAACACAACGATCCATTATTAGAACAGTTGAAGGAGGGGATTCATAAACATAAGACTATGGCTTTTCTCTTGGCATGGATGATGGTACACTAAGGTACCAAGGGCGACTATGTGTCCAAAATATAGATGGTCTCCGGGAAAGAATCATGATTGAGTCTCACACTCTAGGTGTTCCGTACACCCGGGTTCTACCAAGATGTATTATGGTCTCAAGGAAGTCTATTGGCGGAATGACATGAAGAGGAATGTGGCAGACTTTGTGGCAAGATGTCCGAGTTGTTAGCAAGTAAAGGCCGAACACCAACAGCCTGGTGGGTTGGCACAGTGTATACCGTCAAAATCGGGGAAGACCGATTTGAGGCTTCTGTGGCAGTTCATGCCCGACCTCGTTGGGATCAAAATATGGTCCATAGCTCGTACTCGAAGCACCCGCCTTGGTAGAGTGCCTCAAAGACTCACCATGGTGTACCTTGAGGTAGTACGAAAATCGATGTCCATTATGGAAAGGCAAGAAACCCCCGAAGGCACACGATGAGAACTGACAGAGTCTGCAAGAATAGTGCAAATCTGTACTAAGCCGTTATACAGTTGTTCTGGTAGCATTTCTTCGTCATTTATTAGCCATGTACTGTGTTGAGATTCACCCCTCCTATAAAAAGGGTATCCTTATCATCTTGTAACCCCTCTCAGATTATTACATAGCATATTGAATACAATACAAGATTCTCTGCTCTTTGCTAACATATTTGTTCTTTACATTTATTGCTTATTCTTTCATTGTTCATTCATTGTTCATTTATTGTTCTTCATTTATTGCTCATTATTAACCGTAAAAGGTCATCCCTAAGGCCCTCATTATCACTGATTTTTCATCAATTGTTTATCGCTACCAATCCGTCTAGACCTCGAGTCCCTGCTCCAGCCAGCTCGAGGCCCAGCCATGTGATCCTGTAAACCCCGAGGGAGTACCAAACGTGGAGCCAGTTGATATCATCTCCCATAACGTCCTAAACACGGAAGTAGGCGCAGACATCATAAGGAATGGACATAGGGAAGCCCAGGATGGAGGCCAAGAAGCACGAGGGATGGAAGAAGGAGGAGTCAGCCTCCAGGACATTTTTGAAATGCTGCAAGCACAACAAGTGGCTACTGCTCAGCTACAAAGTCAACAAAAAACCCTAAGCACAGTAGCACCGGAGACGGCTCCTCGAGTCGAGTAGGTACCAGAGAGATCGAGCAATAATGGGTCAGCAATAGACCCCGCTATTATGAAGATGCTGGAGGACCTCACCAAAATTGAATCAGGAGAAAAGAAGACAGAAGATAACGACAAAAGGGTGGAGACTTATAAATCGAGGGTCGATCAGATCTCTAGGGCACCCCCGATTCTAAAGGGTATATATTCAAAGAAGTTCGTGCAGAGGCCATTCCCATCAAGGGCGGCTCCGAAGCCCATTCCGAAAAAATTCAGAACGCCCGATGTCCTGAAGTATAATGGGACCACGGACCCCAATGAGCATGTTACCGCTTATACTTATGCCATAAAATGGAACGACTTGAAGAACGATAAAATTGATTCCGTCTTGTTGAAGAAATTTAGAGAATCACTATCGAAACGGGATATGATGTGGTATCATAGCCTGCCCCCAAATTCAATAGACTCATTTGCCATGTTGGCATATTCTTTTCTGAGGGCACACGCTGGTGCCATTAAGGCTGCCACTAGGAAGTCCGATGTCTTCAAAATCAAACAGAGAGAGAACGAAATGCTAAAGGAAATCGTATCTTGCTTTCAGATGGAGCGAATGGAATTACCACCAGTCTCTGACGACTAGGCAGTACATGCCTTGACCCAAGGCTTGAGCGAACAAAGCTCATTAGCTTCAAGGCAATTAAAACAAAATTTGATCGAATATCCTGCCATAACCTGGGCGGATATGCACAACAGGTACCAATCAAAGATCAAGATCGAAGACGACCAACTAGGAGCCCCCTCGGGCTCAGAATATCCCATCAGGCTCTTTACAAAGGAGCAAACATTTACAGAAAGGGAGCTAAGATCAAACAAAGAAAGATACCAACCGTATGTAGAGGATCGAAGAAACGCACAAAGGTGTAACATGCCTCAAGGCGATCGAAGAGTAGATCGAGGCCAAAAGTCCTGCACAAGCAAGACCTAATTCGATAGACATTCAGGAAAATGGTGGCACCCCGATTGTCAGAATATAACTTCAATGTTGATGTCTTAGGCATCGTATCGTCCGTGGGTATAATCACAGATACCAGATGGCCAAAGCTCGCACAGTCAGATCCTTCCTAATGGAACCCCAACTTGATGTGCGAGTACCATGGCATCCACGGTCATAGGACCGAGGACTGTAGGCAGCTCCGAGAGGAGGTGGCTCGACTAATCAACGTAGGGCACCTTTGAGAATTCCTCAGTAATAGAGCCAAGAAACATTTCTGGGAAAGAGAGGTGAACGGAAAGAATGAACCAGAAGAAATACAGCACATCATCCAGATAATCGTTAGAGGGGTCGACCCCCCATAGGGACCCGTTATCAAGCGGACAAAAATATCCATCACCATGGAAAAGTGAACTTGGAACTATATACCAGAGGATGCTCTCACATTCACCGAAGAGGATACCGAGACCTTGTCTCAACCTCATAATGACGCACTAGTAATTTCGTTTCTTTTGAATAAATTTCAAATTAAACGTGTGCTCGTGGATCCAGGTAGCTCGGCCAGCATAATCAGGTCGAGGGTGGTGGAACAGCTCGAACTGCTCGACTAGATCATACCCACCTCTCGAGTCCTCAATGGATTCAACATGGCAAGCGAGACAACAAGAGGAGAAATCATCCTCCCGGTCAATGTGGCCGCTTCGATTTAAGATACCAAGTTTCATGTCATCGAAGGTGACATGATATACAATGCCTTACTTGGAAGGCCGTGGATACATAGTATGAGGGCAGTGCTATTAACCCTTCACCAAATGATAAAGTTTCCAACCAAGGACAGAGTAAAAGTAGCACACGGGGAGCAGCACGCAGTAAGAGAGATGTTCGCGGTGCACGACATAGCACCAGCATCAATACCCCCCACATCGAAGAAGCCAAAAGACAAGAGTCAATAAATGACCATGTCGTGTCCTCGAAGCAAGCAAATAAAACAGATCAAGACTCTAACGCTATCATTGCTAAGGTACAACCTTCTCCCTTTTCACTTATGTTTTAAACTAACCTACTGTAGGTGTTCAAGTAAGAGGAATCTAAGCACGCTCCAACTAAAAGACCTTGGGTTTGAAAAAGTATGTGTTGCACGTTTTTTCCCTTAGACCGGGTTTCATCCCAAATGGGTTTTACTGGCGAGGTTTTTAACGAGGCAACATCCATATGCTACCCAAAGAGAATTCATCAAGTATTCAAGGCTTCTCTTCGATCAACCCCAAATACTGGGGGGAATCGCCCCAGGAGGTCTCCCCTTCGGAGAAATCAAACTATGCCTAGGAGGATCTCGACAGGGGAATGCTGTATTGGGACAAACAGTCAAATGAACCATTTCTATGTAGACTAATCTAACCTCCAAAAGCAAAAAACATGTACGCATATATCAAATAATTGAGGAAGCCTCTTTGCATATCAGAACACTCAAAGAAGTTCACTACTTTTACGCAAAAACGGCTCTAGAGCCAAAAATGCTCGAACACTCGGGGACTATCATTGACAGTCAGCTCATCTAAGCCATCAAAAACTCGAAATTGTAAGACCTCAATAAGGCAACCTCGAGTTCGTAAGCCCTCAATAAGGCAACACCAAATTTGTAAGACCTTAACAAGGCATGCCAAAACTTATAAGACCTTTAAAAGGCATAACCCTAATATTAAAACCAAGTCTATATATCGAACTTGTAAGACCCCTAAAAATGCATACCCTCGATATAGATGCCGAGGTCATCTCACCCGAGGAGTAAAGGCTGTGGTCAAACATAAAGATTGCGATCATATCAAAAGGCTCTGGACAAATTAACGCGACACGGAGAAGTCCGACCGCCTCCATAAACCTAAAGGCCTCCAGATACTTCAAAAAGAACCGGTTAATCAGGCTACCCCCAGCATAAGCAAAAGAGTTTCGATCATATCAGTTCCAAACAATAACAAGGCTTCGAGACAATCAGCCTTCAGTAAAAGGCTTCGAAAATCAGCCTTCAAGAGAACCTCCCGAGGTACTCAATTATAGTCACATACCGACCCATAATCGAGGTTCTTATTTTAGCTGTCGAAGAGCCGGACGAACACGAAACATGCTTAGGCATAATTAAAACTTCAAAGTCTTTAGCCGGAACAGGGAAAACTATAGCCATATTAGAGGTCGCATCGACCTTATCTAAAAGTGCCTAAGGGACAATGCGTATGAGCCTAAGGGAAAGCCTAAAAAAACGCCTAAGGTACAATGCATAAGAGCCTAAGGGCCAGCCTGAAAAAAAGTGCCTAAGGGCCAATGCGTAAGAGACTAAGGGCCAGCCTAAAAGAGCCTAAGAGCCGACTTGTTGAAAACCTAAGGGTCGATGAGCACGAGTCAAAATTTGACTCGAGGATCAAACACCGAACGATCAACTATCATCAATCGCTCAATTGAGTAGGAAAAGCTAAGGGTTTTATATCATAAGTGCGATACACCGAACTGGTTATCGACAAACATTAAAATTTATTCCAAAAAGGCAAATGGAAAAGAAGAAATGACGAAAAGCAAAATCCATATATATATATATATATATGTAATAAAGTTTTCAAAGACATATTTACAAGGCTCAAGCCTGGAGCCCTGCCTGGAGCCATTTACAAATATAAACCTAATCTACCACCGGGGTCACCGGGCCAGACGGAGCTGCCTCTGAACTTGTGCCTTCACCGGCCTGGTCTTCAACCCCCAAAATATTTATGGCACCCTCCCCCTCGGGGACTTCATCATCATATTCATCGTCCTCTGAGTTGCGGGTCGATTCACTGGATGAACTATCATCGGAAGAAAGCCGAGTTGTCGATTCTTCCTCTAGGGCCTTCGTCCTCTCAATCTAGGCGGAAAAATTGATGCTCCCTCCATACACATCCTTGAGAGCCTGTCTTCGAGATTTTAATCAGCATGTTTCAAGGCTCGGGATAGTTTAATATCGACCTCTTCAGACACCTTCCTGGCTCAGGCATTTGCAGCAGCGGCATCTTGTCGATACATGAACGCAGTAGCTTCGGACCTAGCTGCAGATAGCTCAGCAACTAGTTTAGCATGGATAGCTTCATACTTGTGGCTTTCTTCCCTCGCCCCTTGAAGTTGGCACTCAACCGATGTCAGCTTCTCTTGAAGAGTTTCTTTATCGGAAGACACCTCATCCACATGGTGCTTCAGCCCAAGGATTTCGGCATCTCTCGCTCTAAGCTCCTCCCACATTAGATCATCTTTTTTGCTTAAACTAAAAAGATTAGAATAAGGCATCAAACGTTCAATTGACTAGAGCACAGAAATAAGCCCATGAAGGTCGTATTACCCGCTCACCGATATCGGCCCGCTCTCGCGATACCTTCTCGAAATGAGCTTGAATGACACCTAGATCCCCCTCCTTTTGGACATAAAGGGCCTTGAATTCGTCCAATTCAGAAACAAGCTTCCTAAATTCATCCTCGCAATGAGCCAACTCTGCCTATGACTTGGAAAAGGCTTGGTTGGAGAGTTTTAAAGCCTGAAAACACAAAAGAAGGGAGTCAGAAAAGCAACAATCGAAACTAATAACACAACGGCCAAATTAAGATTACTTGTTGTCGAAGCTTCTCGGCTTCTTCATAAATCAACGAGACGTCAATGTCGGGGCCTTCCTCAACCCCAACAAAAAATCCTTCAAACATTTTATTCTTTTCAGAGGATTCCCCCACAGTGGGATTTTTCATATTTTGGGCGTCACGTATTTGCCTGGGAGAGAACGATGGGACCTACATAGGCTCACCTACATTGATCATCTCGACTGGATCAACGGGGGCCCTCTCCCTCTTACGGAGGGCTTCACCGAGGGTTTCTTCGGGTTCATCAACTAGGTGCCCCTCGGCACCCGATGTGTTTTGGTTGATGGTCGGCCCGATGACTTTTTCTAAGACCCCTTTTTCACTTCCCTCAATTCGGGTCGGGATCACCTCGACGGCCTCTATTCCAGCAGCCTCCGACTCGGTCACCTTTAACTCAGCAAATTTAGAGGCAGCAGCACCTCTTCTCCCCCTAAGTACCAGCGGACAGTCATCGCTCTCTTCGCCCTCTGCACAAAGGCTTTTGGCAACCTTTTGTGTTGAGGCCACTAAATCGGCCTCGGGCTTTTGAACTTTAGCCTTTTTCGTCTTCGGGGATCCAGCCGTTGATTTCATCTTTCTCTTTTTCTCCTTAGCAGGCTTCGCGATGTCTGCTTCCCCAGGTGGGGGTTCCCTCATCGAAACGGCCTCTCCAAGACCTGCATAGACACAAAGGATGAGAGTACTAGCAAGAGATATCTTCTCTAAAGAGCGCAAATGAGAACGAAGATAAAAACTCACCATGATATTTGGCCTCCCAATGGGCCTTATCCAGATTGCGCCACACGTGCTTAGCATATGGGTAGACCGAATCAAGTCATTGGATCCAGCCCGGGAGATCCTCGACGGCATCAAGGTACCACTCGGCGGCTTATCATCAAAAAGAGTTAATTCTAAGGCAAGAAAAGATATCCTATTATGCAAAACATATTTTACTTACATTTCATATTCAATTCCTCAGGGAATGGCATCTCTCAGCAGGGATCAGATCCTGGGTTCTGACTCGGACAAAGCGGCTCATCCATCCTCGATCCTTGTCTTCGTCAATGCTAGCAAAAAAGACCTTCAGGGATTGACATTTTAGCTTAATCAAGCCACATCGATAAAGTCGGGGGCTATACAGTCTAATTAGGTGTTTGGGGGTAAAAGGTACCCCCTCGACCATGTTTGAGAAATACCTAATCATATAAATAACGCGCCAGAATGATGGATAAATTTGTCTAAGTGTCACTTGATATTGGCTGCAGAAATCAAGGATCACTGGATCTATCGATGGTAAAGAGGTTTCTATCGGACCTAAGGTGAAAGGATGCGTGTATACACTAAGGAAACTGGCCTTGTGTTTGGTTATGTCTTCTCCTCGTGAAGGAATATCTACTTGCACCGTCTTCCCCTAACGGCAGTGGGCCTTCACCTTCTTGATTTCAGTTATTAAACTGACACATCGAGACATGGGTTCAAATCTTCCAGGAATAGAGGAGCGGTTTTCGACCTAAAAATCAGAAGATATATCACAAGGCCTAGGAGTACACTCATCGATACTAGGAGGAACTACTAGTTTACCTTTGGTCATTCGGGAAGACGATGAAGCTTTTTTTATTTTGAGGAACAGTTTTGGAGGTCTTCACCATTTCTAAAGTGAAGGATCTGAGAAAATGGAAAATGTCGCTAGAAAGGAAAAGGGAGAGCTCAAGGAAATTGAAAAGGGTTAAATGAAATCTTGGAAGCACTAAGGGAATAATATCGGCAAAGTTATGATGTTTTGTCTAATTATAAAGATCTCTTGAACGTGCTAAGGAAGCCAAAAGGCCGACTGTTGGCCGCCTACAATTAATGATTTCGAGAATTATACCAAAGCAACCTTTCAGTCACTTCAACCGCTTACATTATGATATTGGCGTCAGAACCAAGGCATCGGATCGTCAGAAATTAATAGGAACAATCAATGAGTTGCGCTCTAGTAGCCTTCTGCTAGGCTATGAAAGCCTAAAGGCCACCCGAGTTCGAGCCAGTTCTCACTCGGGGACTATTCATAAAGCCTCAGTGCTATCCTCGCTTCGAGTTCGAGCCAGTTCTCATTCAGGGACTATTCATAAAGCCTCAAGGCTATCTTTGCCTCGAGTTCGAGCCAGCTCTCACTCGAGGACTATTCATAAAGCCTCAGGGCTATCCTCGCTTCGAGTTTGAGACAGTTCTGACTTGGTGACTATTCATAAAGCCTCAAGCTATCTTTGTTTCGAGTTCGAGCAAGTTCTCACTCGGGGACTATTCATAGAGCCTCAGGGCTACCTTCTACCCAAGTTCAAGCAAACTCTTACTCAGGGACTATTTGTAAGGGCCTAAAAGCTATCTTTACTCTCATATCATCAAAAAAATGGTCACCCGGTTGCTGAGTCCAAAGGTTATTCGGGATCGAGAAAATTCTCATTAAAGGGCTGCCGACAAAGCCTAAAGGGATTAGGATTATTTCGAGAATCGAGGCCGAGCTTTCACTCAATTCGGTCCCAGAGATCCCGGTGACCTAAGTTCTCATTAAATCAATCCGAGCTCAACCCGAAGAATAACAAAGGACTTCAAGAGGCATTGTATCAATTAAATTAGAAACCAGAGGGTTTATTATTATGTTCCGAATCCGACATTCGAACCAATCGTTAGAGTCGTACACTTGGATTTTTCACAAACAAAGGCAGAATGGAATTCAACACCGGTCAAAGGCAAAATAAAGACATTATTTTATTAATAAAAGATTCTTTACAAAGCCCATGAGAGGCCCTTACATAGAAACAAAAAAGCAAAAAGCTACAGCTAAAAGCCTAATCTACTTTCAAGGGTATATCGTTGGGAGCGAAATCTTCGATAACCGTTCCCTTGGGGAACCCATTTTGATCTTCAGAGAACGTTGTCTTCGAGAACCTCCTCTGAAGCAGCAATAGATAAGGAAGAGGCTATAGCCTGTCAAAGAGCAAAATCTTTTAACAAGTAAGGGAAATCGTGGCCTGGTGAAAAACATGGCATGTATGGGCCTTGCCATCACTACTATTGTGAGGCTACCTCTTGAGACATTGCACCGGTGTGGGATACAAAAGTTAGTAGATGGCGCCACCTCACTCTATAGAAAGCAAAAGGAGTGAAGCGCCACACTAGATTGAAGTTAAGATAGATGAGCAGCAGTTTACAGTCCACATATCCTATGATACGGGAAGAATTTGAGGCCCCTCTCTCATTATTTCGAGCCAACAACAACAACAACAGTAGCAACAACCCAGTATGATCCCAATTGGTGGGGAAAAGCTCTAAAAAGAGCCATGGCATAACTGGCAAAACTGCTGTAGTGTGACCTTACGGTAACGGGCTTGAACCATAGAAATAAGAGTTTGGATGAGGAATAAAAAAAAGGCCTAAAGGCTGTTGAAGAATGACTGGGTGAAATCTTGGTTTAAATAATCTCCCATTTATAGAAAGATAGTAATGTAACTGACAACGCAATCAATGCCTTTGGGAAACGTATCAACAGGCGCAATTAATGCTTTTGGGGAAATGGATCAGCGGCGCAATCACTGCTTTTGGGAAAATAAAACGGTAGTGTATTCAATGCTTTTGGGAAGACGAATCGATGGGATGTTTCAGTCACCCCGAAAGCTTACATCACAAGCATGACGTCATCATGAGAGGCTCAAAGAAAATTGAGTTCAATGTCATTTCATATCATTCTATTCTAAGAAATGCAGGGACTATCTGTATACGGTCAATATAGGGGAAGACCGATTTGAGGCTTCCGTGGCAGTTCAAGCCTGGCCTCATTGGGATCAAAATACAGTCCATAGTCCGTCCTCAAAGCACTCCCCTCGGTAGAGTACCTCGAAGACTCACCATGGTGTACCTCGAGGTAGTACGAAAATCAATGTCCGTTATGGAAAGGCAGGAAATCCCCGAGGGCACACGATGAGGACTGATAGAGTCTGCAAGAATAGTGCAAATCCGTACTGAGTCGTTGTACAATTGTACTAGTATCATTTTTTCATCATTTATTAGCCATGTACTGTGTTAGGATTCACCCCTCTTATAAAAAGGGGATCCTTATCATCTTGTAACCCCTCTCAGATTATTACACAGCATATTGAATACAATACAAGATTCTCTGCTCTTTGCTAACATATTTGTTCTTTACATTTATTGCTTATTCTTTCATTGTTCATTCATTGTTCATTTATTGTTCTTCATTTATTACTCATTATTAACCGTAAAAGGTCATCCCTAAGGCCCTCATTATCACTGATTCTTCATCAATTTTTTATCGCTACCAATCCGTCTAGACCTCGAGTCCCCGCTCCAGCCAGCTCGAGGCCCAGCCATGTGATCCTATTGGTTTGTATTTCTTATTTTCTTCACTTACCCTTAGCATCTATCTTCTAATAACTAGTATTAAAATAAATTACGTATTTCTAGAACCACAATATCAAATATAATTATAATTACCATTTTCAAGATAAACACATAGAATATAGAAATTCCAATGTGGAAGTGGGAAATGATTAACATGAACTTTGTGGTGGGGCTACCATGCACTCCGCACAAATTTGAATCAATTTTGGTGATTGTGGATTGACTCATGAAATCAACACACTTTTTGCCAGTTAAATTTACCAACATAATAGAACAAGATTCCTAGTTGTATATTAAGGAAATAGTCAGGTTGCATGGCACTCCAGTTTCTATCATTTCTGATCGCGGGAAACACTTCACAGCTAATTTTTGGAAGAAATTTCAGCAAGGTTTGGGTACTCAGGTGAATCGTAGTACAGCCATCCACCTACAGACTGACAAGCAGGCAGCACAGACTATTCATACGCTTGAGGATATGTTGCGCGCTTGTGTTCTTGATTTCAAGGGTAGCTGGGATGATCATTTTCCACTCATATAATTTACCTAAAACAACAGTTATCATGCTAGTATTCAGATGGCACCATTCGAGGCATTATACGGTAGGAGATTTAGATCTTCTATTAAGTGGTTTAAGATTGGGGAAGCTGAATCGATAGGACCAAACCTCGTGCGTAAGTCTATGGAGAAGGTTAAGGTCATTAAGGATCGGTTGAAAATTGATCAGAGTCATCAAAAATCCTATTTGGATGTTCGTCACAAAGATTTGGAGTTCAAAGAAGATGATTGGATATTCTTGAAGGTTCCCCCCCCCATGAAGGGTGTAATGCAATTTGGTAATAAAGGAAAATTGAGCCCGAGGTATGTCAGACCATAAATAATTATTCAGAGGATTGGTCAGGTAGCGTACAAGCTTGAATAATAACCTGAAATGTTATTAGTGCACCCGGTGTTTCTGTTTCATGTGTCTACATTGAAGGAAGTAGTTGGAGGCCTGGCACTCATTGTTCTGGTTGAGACTATTGAGTTTAGTTTAGTGGAGAATTGATTTAAGGTGTTCCTTCTGGTAATATATTTCTTATGAGACCACGATTGGCGTTGTTTCTGTGTTATGTTGCGGTGATGGTTTATGTATATGTTGCTAGGATTGATTTTTGTGATTCTCTAAATGGTGGATTGGCCTATTTACAGGAGAGACTCTGGCAAATGTTTTGCAAATTTTGGGAGTTATTAAAAATTTGGTATGACTGGTGTGTGAAGTAATAAGTTGAGTCATGTTGGATGTTAATGGCAAAAATTTTACCCTCATTCGAGGAAGATTGATCCTAAGTAATGGAGAATGTAAGGCCCCGTAAAATATTTTACCTAAAACCTCGGGGTTTCGAAGAATGCACTAAATAGTAGCTGGAAAATTTTGGCAGAAGAAGGCGATTCTATGGTCAAGTATGCGATTGCAAAATCACTATGTGGGACACCGCATATTGGTCGCAAAGAGAAGCAGGAAACTTTTGGAAATTTGAAAGTCATTGTGCGGTCCATTATGCGATAGCATATTTTTCATGTGGACCGCACTTCTGTCATGGAACTGGAATGAAAAACTCAGAAGGGGGATTTTGTGGCCCATTTTGCGGTCGCTGAACTGGTATGCGACCGCAAATCAGTCGCAGACTGGTCCTATTTCTGAGCATTATTTTTTCGATCATTTTGAGGGCCGCATATTGATAATGCAGTACGGTCTGCGACCACGAACTCAGTTTCGGCAAGTTTAAGTTTCTGAAAATGTTACCCGACCCCATTTTTATAAAAATCATTTAGGGATTATTTTGACTGATTTCATCTAATATTTTAGAGAGTGGTAAGATTGTCTTAGATACAGAAGGAGGAGACCTAGCCATATTGCTCATCAAATATTGCTCAAGCCTTGAAATTCCACAAGAAAGCTCACAAGGTCTTCAACCAAAAGGTTTCTACACCCTTACCCTTAATTTTGAAATTCAACTAGAAATGGGTATGTAGTAAGATAATTCTTGGGTATGGGAGTTGTTTATTTTTCCTGCATGTGTTATCAAGGGGTGTAGGAAGATTATTGAGCTAAAAATGGTAAAGAATGGGTTGTGGGATGATAGAATCCTCCATAAAGGGACCTTGGAACCTTAATGCACACCTAGCGTTTTTGATAAAATGCTCAAATGAGCTAGACCCATGATCATCTTCCTAATTTTGCTTTAATTTTTTATATTTCTAAAATAGATTGAAGTTGCTAAGAATTCCGGAATATTTTACAGTTTAAGGAAGCTCAGTTGAGGTATCTTGGCTAAACTCTTTTCTTAGAATAGAATTCCACGGTGTTCATGTAAGTTATGTAAGACCCGAGTTTATCATTATGAAATTGTCTATTCTGAGTAAACTTGTGTGAAAGATATATGTTCAGTATGTGTTCCAAATGCTTTTATCATGCTATGTTATCATTTGAGAATATGTTCAAAGTATGGGTTATATGTTATAAATGTTACGACTTCAAGTCAAGTTTGAATGAAGGTTATCATGCCACATTATGTGAAAAATATTTTTATGTCTAAGACTCTTAATTTCTCACATGTGTACCTAAAGTCTTTAATTGAAAAGTCTTGTTGGTGATAATGGTGATGATGTGTGAAAGTGAAATAGGGAGCATAAAATATGAAATACAACCAAGTGCCAGGAATGATATAATAATTGTAGCTATTAGTGCCAATGAATTGAAAAGATGTGAATGAAGTATGGGGTGAGATGATTAATAGAAAAGGATGATGTCTCGGGGGAGACGGCCTAGACGATCGGGTCGTGATCGGACGCCATGCCGCACACATGGTAGATTATGCTGGAAATTATAATTGAAATCGTGATTGTGGTTGATGTCTCAAATGAGACGGCCTAACCGATCAGGTCGTGATCGGATTTCGTGTAAGAGTACAACGCTATTGTGAACAACGGTATATCGGTACTAAAGATCCCCCAACCTAAAAATATGGAAATTACTTGAAACCTTATTTGGTTCTTAATTTGATGTTTTGGTATTGTTTTAGGCTTCCATTGATTTTATGATTGTTCCTCCTTGTAATATTACTCATTCTATCAAGAGGGTGTTTAGTTATACATACTAGTGTTGTTCGACGGTACTAATGTCCCTTTTTCCGGGGCGCTGCATCTTTAATGGATGCAGGTGATTCCATAGCAGGTGACATTGATCACTGGTAGCAGTACACCCTCTTCCCAGCAGACTTGGTGAAGCCCACTTCATTTCGGGGTCATATATCTTTTGTTCCTTACGTATTGTGTTTGAGGTGTAGCCGGGGCCTTGTTGTCGACACTATCATAATACTCTTTTGTTTCTTTTAGAGGCTCCGTAGACATAGTATGGGTTGTATATGGGTGTTGGGAATGTCAAACAAGTTTTGTTGTGTTCTGATCACTTGTTCCACTTTCAATCATGAAAATGCGTGTATTTCGAGACTTACTAAATGAAGTAACTAATGGTAATGAATTAGTATTGTCTACATGATCCCCTTGTTGGTTAATCAAGAATGTTATGTATTCTCTTTAAATCATGGGTGAGTTTGGGTAGAAAATATTCAACAGGCTTGCTTAACCGAGTTCACTCGGTTGAGCGGTGGTCGTGCTCCCCGAGTTTGGGGCGTGATACGGAACTGGGCACCTCTGCCTTGGTATGCGGCTGTTATGTAGTCCGCATATCGATTCTGCATTCGCAAAGCATTCCCTAAAATCTCCTCCCGGAATTCCTCACGTCAACTCCGCGATGCAATCTGTATCCCACAAAGTAATTCTATGAACGCATAATGACGCATAATGACCCATAATTTTTTCTCAAGTTACTGCTTCACTCAGCGGCCATTCTGCGGCGCGCAAAGTGATTCTTCAGCCGCATACCATGCCACAGAAATGTCATTTTTTTCCAACATTTTTCCTTAACTCCCTAGCGCACTGCTCGACCTAAAAAGTCCTTACCGCGACAAGCTTTTCTACCATCACCAAAAATATTAGCACAACTCGGCGCCACAGAACCTCATGGTTTTGGCGAAATTTTTCGGGGCCTTACAATTCAATACATAAACTAGAGTTATAATCCACACAAAAATATCAATACACCAAATCCATCAAACCCTAAATAGAGCTACTTCATGGACATGGAGTAATTCATCACAATTAAGGTTAAAGTAAAGAAAAACATAAAACAATCCCAACCCTTGTCTTGAGTTGGGATTGAATGATAGATTCCTTTTGTTCATGCTTCCCCAACTTCTCCTTAGCCTTCTTAGGTCTTAGATGTGTCAAAATTCCAGAAAATACCAATTTTCCAAGTATATATACCAAGTAGGGTCGGGCCCAAGCGAAAACACAGTTTCCTATGCGAAATAGGACACTTTTTGGAGTTAGACGTGCACGGGTACGCACCTGGGAATGTGCTCGCGCGTATGGCCACACATTTTTCACACTGTTCTGTCTCACTTGTGCGCACAGTGCATTCTCGTGCACTTGGGTGGCCTCCGCTTGATTTTTCGTTTCTTTCTTTAAATGCACTATCGTCCGTTGATCCCCGAACACGATCTGGGATTAATACCTTGGGATTTTACTTAGACTTTAAAGCTCCAGAATAGCTCGAATACATTCCATAACATATACATAGCTCGGAATCACTCCTACAAAGCGTAAAACACAATTAGTGAAAAATACTCGCGATTATAGCTCAAACTCAATTAAAGTGCAGTAAATTAGAGCGCAATAAGCGACTAAAACATAAGATTATTGCCTACTATCAACACCCCACACTTAATCCATTGCTCATCCTCATGCAATCAAACTACACTTCATAAAGACGCGACCTTTTTAAACAACTCTCTTAACTTATCACACAAAGAATAATTAAAATAGATTAAGCACAGTAGTGTAACATCTTCACCTGAAGAATTGACTCACAAGTACCACACATTATTCACAACTTACTCACTTACTCTAACACAGAGGTCAACTACATTATCTTTCCTTCATGAATCATGTGCCCTCACAACACAATACAGAGTAGTTCCACACACAATAAAATTTAAGAACAATCAGGAACTCAAGATAGAAAAAGTTCACTCACTCTTAGAAACAACAGTCACATACCACAAAATATGAACCATAGGCTTGCCCGTAGTGTACTACTCTACTAATTCGAGCTCATTTAGTCAAGGATCAAGTAGGACTTTAACTGGTTGTAATGTAGGATGCGGGACGAGGTAGGATACATTTATATATAAGAGTGACTACGCATCCCTAAGTACTTTAATACATACACTTTAACAGTCGAAACCACACACTTATGTTAAACCAAACTCCACCTTCACATCAATATACATTAACTCCCAAATTATTAAGCATAATTACATCAAGAGTTACACTTATCAATGAATATTTTCTCAACACCACAACTATTTTTTTCTCTTTCTCTTTTCAATTCAAGTGACTCTTACTTTTTCAAAACAGTGCACATTTCTCCTTTTTTCATTAGTTCCACTCAAAAGCCAAACCACCCACCCAACACTTCAACTTTTACAAAGTTTATACCAAATTCAAGTGCTCATGAGAGGTACAAGATTCAAATAGATGGTCAATTCAAACAAATGGGTAAGTCTTGTAATGTGGTTGCCAAAGAAATACGATTACAAGCTCAACAGGGTTAATTAAGATACAAAACAATTAGGTGGGTCATAGCATATATCTGGCTCAACAAAGAATTGCATATATCACTTCCAATACAGAATAAAACTACTATTGCAAACATACGAGGCAAGTTCTAGACATCAAATGCAATGTACAGAATACAACAAAACCTTCCACACATATGGTACATAACTCACTCAGGATTGGACTCATCAAGGCACTCTAGTCAAAGCAGTTAAGCAAAGTTAAGATCATACACATTAAGACACTTAAAAAGAGTCAAAAACCGAGCCTAAGCATCACAACTAAAGCACTCACTATTCTCAAGGCATAATAAAGTCAAGAGACATTGCTTCCATTTCAAATCATAGCACAAGGTTTCCTACATTAACAAAAACAAAAATTACCTACACCCTGTTCAAACAAAACCCTTGAAAAAGAACTGCTGCCCAAAGAAAAACCAAGAGGGAATTATTACACTACCTAATAAAAGAAAATATTTTTGTCTTTTTCTTTTGACTTTAAATCCCTCAAGAAACCTGTCGATTGATATCCATCGTCGGGAAAAGTCGAATTTTTTTTTTGTTGTTGTGTTTTTAAAATTTTCCTCTATATCTAGCTACTAAAAAGCAACACTAAAACTAATATACATCCAAAATGCATATCCCCCACCCCACACTTTAAGTTGTGGCATGTCCCCATGACACACAATTAAAAAATATAAGGTAGAGGAAACTTCCCTGAATTTCTAGTTGGGGTTTGAATCAATGTCGGGCTTCATTATTCATGCCTGAACTAGTGCACGCATCCACGCATACAACTTCTTCTCAGCCTTCTTGGGGTAGAACCCACATATATCTTTCTCAATCAGAGAAGCACTCTTTTTTGACCTCTTTATTTTCCACTCAACCCTTGCAGTTAGTTTCTCTTTTTTCACCCTCGTTCCTACATTCATCTTGAATGTTACGGTCTCCTCACCAACTTTAAGCATGAGTTTTATATCATGTATGTCTAATATTTCTCTACCCATCGCTAAGAATTATCTTCGTATGATAAGTGGGACCTCTTTTTTATCCTCCATATTCACTACTATGAAATCCACTAGAAAAACGAACTTAACTACCTGCACTAAAACATCTTCTACTATCCCCTCGGATATTATAGTTGTTTGGTCTTCCAGCTACAAAGATATTGGTGCATACCTTATCTCGCCAATCTCATTTTCCAGCTTCCTGTAAGTAGATTAAGGCATTAAACTAATTAAGGCACCGGAATCACATAAAGATTTATCAAAGTTAAGAGTGCCTAAAGAGCAAGGTATCGTAAAAATCCCAGGATCTCCACACTTTTGTGGGAGTTTGTTTTGCAAGATTGCACTGCAATGCTCTGTAAGCTTGACCACCTTGGTATCTTCTATCTTTATCTTCTTTGTAAGGATCTCATTCAAGAATTTGGCATAAGTTGGCATTTGTGAGAGCTCTTCTGTGAATGGCAAATTTTCATTAACCTGTCTCAGCATATCTAGAAATCACTCAAACAGCTTGTCCAGCTTTTCACTATATAGCTTTTGGAGAAAAGGTAGAGCAGGCATATGCTCGCTCTCATTAGATTCCTCCCTTTCTCGAAGTTTCCTTCTCCTTCTTTTTCTCACCTCTCTTATTGCCTTTCTTCTTCTTATAATCTTCAATTTTCAGCTCCTTCCCACTTTCTTTTTTAGGTATCACCTCTTTTTGGACTGGAGTGGGTTCTTTCAACACTTGCCCGCTTCTCAAAGTCACAACATTCACTGTTTCTATGGGATTCTTCTCAGTATCCGCAAGCATATTACCTTGGATTCTCTCAGACAACATGGTTGTAATTTGTCCCACTTGCTTCTCCATGTTTCACAAACCTTTGCCAAGTTCTTTGATTGTTGCACCATGAGCATCTAGCCTATCATCCGTCTTGACAATAAAGGACTTCATAAGATCTTCTAACCTAGGCTGATTTGATTGTTTAGGTTGAAACTGCAGCCTTGGCTGATTCACAAAACCAGGAGCTCCTAGTCCCTAAAATCTGGGATTGTTTGTTGCCATGAATTTGTAGTACCCCCAGATGAACTCCATAAAAAATTGGGGTGCTTTTAACCTATAACATTGAAGTTATTATTACCCACATCATTCACTTCCTCTATTGAAGCTTGACACTCATGAGTAGGGTGTCCTCTTCTACATATATCACATGATGCATGAGGCTCATTATGTATCAAGGCTAAGTCATCTTCCTTATTTATTTGTCCATGATATCAAGCTATACCTGCATAGATGTGTTAGTACCATCCTGGTGAACACCAGTCGATCTTCTTCTTTCAGCAATCTTAGAGGGTCACTGATTTGCATCTTCAAATAACGCATCTATAATTTTGACTTTCTCTTCTAGAGATTTTTCATCAATAGGCCTTTAGCTTCATTGCTCAATGTTCTATGTGAGGTTAGTGTCAATCTATCCCAAAAGTCCTTGAGTAGCATCCAGAGTTCAATTTCACTATTTGACACTTTCGCACTATCTCCTTAAACCTCTCCCAAGCTTCAAACATAGTCTCAGACTCGTTCTGGCTGAAGTTATGGATTTCTCTTCTAAACTTGCCTATCTTAGCTAAGGAGAAATATTTAGCAAGAAATTTTCTGGTCATCTCCTCCCATGTTCTAACTGATCCCGGGGGAAAGCTTTGAAGCTAATGCTTTGCATCATCTTCGAGTGTGAAAGGGGATGACCTTATTTAAACTACATCTTGTGACACCCCATTATATTGAAAGGTGTTCATTATCTCCTTGAAGTCTATCAGATGATTGTTTGGATCTTCGTTCATCTTTCCTCTGAACACACAGCTATTCTAGAGGGTTTGGGGCAACCCTTGCTCCAGCTCAAAATTATTAGCTGAAACTGGAGGTGGTCTCACAATTTATAAGCCTTGGCTGTAGACCGGTCTAGCATAATTGCCAAGTGGTCTCCCGACATCGGGAGCTATGTTTCCGAACTGGTCTAGAACCAAAGGCAGATTTTGAGCAATTCTCCAAGCCTTCTCCTCTTCATATATAATCTGAGCATCTCTAATAGTTGCTTGCTCAGCATCCCTCGCAGCTTTCTCTCTGAGTTGGGCTGCCTCTCTCGCAGCCAAATCCACATTATCATCATCATCTCCAGCCATATTTTCTTTGGTTAAGGATTGCCCAACCTACTCTATATTCTCGGGGATATTTATTTCCTTCCTCAACTATTGCAGTTGTCTCTCAATTTCTGGCTCGTATGGTTGCACTTCTTTCCCAGAAGATCGAGTCTTACACTAATCTAACTTGTAGCCTGCGCACAGTCAAAGAACACCAAACATAAAAAAGGAAAATAATAAAAATAAAAAGAAAATTCCTGAATTAGCACTATAAACTATTTCAAACTCTATTGATTGCCAATGCCCGACAACGGTGCCAAAATTACCGAGCGCAAAACACACACTTAAATATGCTCGATAGTCCAATATAGTAAAATAAAATATCGTATCCACGTAGATTGGAGTTAAACAGTAATTTCGTAGTTTATAGCTTGATTGCTATCCAAGATGATCAACAATTGAGAATTATGTGATTAAAACTAAAATTAACTAAGAGACTAATTTATTGACTAATGACACTCAACGTAGGTAACGAGTAAGGAAAGATATCAATAGAGGAAAATAGGGTTGATAGCATAGGTGCAAGACAAATGTTTGAGATCTAACTATAGATAATTCACTTCTAATATTAAGTGAGTCTCTCGAATTCACTCAATTATTTATTCACACATTCAGCAGAAACCATTCTTTTATTAAGTTGCAACCTCACAATATGACATAAATTAAGTTAGGTGAAGATATGCAAGAATTCGTAATGGATTGGTCTTTAGGAAAATCTCTTTCGATTATTCTCCTAACTAGGTTAATCAACAATTCAACTAGTCTTTTTCAATAACTAAGAAGAATTAATGAATTTACCCAACAAAATATAACAGAAAAATATCACAAATGTTGATACCCAATTTTTTCCTATATATTTTCAATATGCAAAATAACTTCAAAACAGCATATATATGCATATGTAAGCATATCCAAGTCTTTTACTATTTTTCCATAATTTTTAAAGTTTTTAAAATCAATTTATTTCCCTCTTTTATCCACAAAAAACCAATAATTATTTCCAAAATTATTATTTTTGGTAATTAATTTATTGGACTTTTATATTTATGCTAAGATATAGATAATATAATTTTTTGCATATTTTTTCAAATTTATTTAGTATTTTTAAATTAAATTGCATATAATTGCAATACTAGCCCTTTTAAGATTCAATTATTTTTTATATTCATAAAATTAAGTCGTGGACTTTTAAATTGTTAATAATATGTTATAAATCATTTTAGTGCTTTCAATTTATTTTCAAAAATTAATTTACTATTTTATATAATTTTAAAAGGGAAATTGGTTATTTAAATAATAGCCCAATTACATTTCAATTTTAGCCTAAATCTGACCCCAAATTAACTCAATTTCCCCGGCCTAATTCACATTCAAACCCGACCCCTAACCCAATTAAACGACCCAACCCGGATTCCCCTACCTACCCTCTTTAATCCAAGTCGTTGATCATTCATATCAACGGTCAATATTCGCCCTTACCATTTTTAACCTTAAACAACCCCTTACCCTAACTAATGCTTCACCAAACGCCGCCCTTGAATCCCTCTTCTCTCTATTCTCTCTGAAACCTCACATGAACCCTAACCGCCGCCATCTAACTCCACCCTAATCTACCTCAACCCCTGCATAATCCATGGCCTCTCATATCCATTAGAGATGTGTATTGGCCTCCTATGGCTCCTGGGTGTTTGTTTCCGTAGTTTCATGGCCAAACCTCAAGGGAATCTGTCCAGTCCTTGCTCGACTTCTGTTCATGGCCTTTCTCCGGCCATCCATGACCTTTCTCCAGCCATTCATGGCCTTTCAAGGCAGATCCTTGACTTTCCTGGTTAGATCGGTAACTTTCAAGGTCTTTCTCACCTTTTCTGGATTTTCCGAAACCCTAATCTTTAAGATCTTTCATTTTTCTTCAGATCTACCTTAGATTTGTGCTTACTATGAACTTCTTAAGTGTTTTTTCTCAAAGATTCTCCGATATTCTTTCAAAGTGACTCTTCACTTTTCAATGATTAGGGTTTTCCTTTAAGTTTTTAAAAAATAGATCTCTTCTCTAATTTTAGTGTCGTTTTTTATTTTGTTATTTTTGAAACGATTTGCTCATGTTGTTCCTCTATCTATTTCAGCATGTTAAAAAAACCCTAGTTTCTCTTAGTTCTGAAATTGTTTCCCTAAATGTGTTCTTGTTCTTTGTTTCTAACTCTCTTTTCCTTGTCTGACTTGTTTGATTTTGGGTTCGTACCATCTCTTAAACTCGACTAATGTCAAAGGCCTAATTTCTTAAAAGGGGTTTTCTCACCTATTACTACGGTGAGACATTTACCATTTTCTGACCCTCTTTACCTGTTATTATGATCTTCTTCACTGTTGATTCTATGTGACTACTTGACCTACTTGACTATTGTATTTCGAATATTTTCCTTACTACTGAATCCTAACTTATTTCTACGTCTGTTGTATGTTTGTGTTATCTCTTTTGCCAATGTGTTTGGCCTCGTATGTCTGATGCTTCTGTTCACTATATTTTTATACTTAAGTGCAGAATCATGTTTCTTCCTTGATGGATCTTGATCTTGTGACTGATTGTAAAAAGCTTTTCTTTTAGGAACCCTAATTTCACTCGCTTGTTTAAATTAATTGATTTCTTTCCTTTACTCTGATGTTTTACCTTGCTGAATCATTTCCCAAAATAAGCCTATTTTGTACTACGACTTGATTGTTTATTTCATACTATTATTGCCCCCTTATATGGCAATAATCAATTTGTCCCCAAATTAATTTCTTTCCTTAATTAAACCTGCTACTACCCGTTGAACAATGATTCCTTAATTAAAGGGAATCACTTATGGTAATTGATTTTGACTTGTGATTGTTTCCATGTTTGTGTTTAAGACTTTAATTATTACCTTATTCTTCACTCATTTTCAAAAATCTATAAATACCCTGGACCCCCTCTTATTTCAAGGACACGAACAATTAAGTTCAAGAACACACACTTACACTCAAAACTTTCTCTCTTTTCTCTGCTACTACTTGTGCTACTGCTTTGTCTAGCCGGCTGAAAGCCAAAGCTAGACTGTGGAATCTCGCTTATTTCTTTCTTTCTGCACTTTGCTTCTCTACTGGTATGTCCTAGTTAATCTTCAAGCATCAATAGCAACATGTTTCTTTAGCTATTTAAGTTCCGTTCACTCTTGCTTGCTTCTACTTATGTTTATACAATCAAATTACATTACTAAGCATGTTGTAATCTGCTCCCTCCCCTTCCAAATTAATGTTTTCCCTTATGTATGTACTCTATCAGTCGCTTGTTATGTAATTTGCTGACTTATGAATCCCAAACCCCTATATTCCCTTATGTGTTTGTGTTCTCTGGCTGGTTTGTGGGCATGCCAACATCATCTATTGTTGTACATGACCAAACCTGACCCTTTCTGGGGTCATATGCTTCATGCAATGTAATCCCAAAACCCCTTACCCCTTTGTGTAACTGTTGATTCTATGTAGTTTGAGTTTTATTACTACTGTTTTCAAATCACCCTTACCACTTACTATTTTCAACTCAGTTTTAAATAAATCTCTGTATTGTGCACTTCCACTATATTCTTAGAACCTAGGTTCTGCCCCTCTTGTGTGGGCATTGTCTTGGGACCCTTGAGCTCCCTCTGAACTTGGACACATAAGGGTTGACCCTTCCACACTATACTCATCTCTATCTGGTTATGCAAACCTGGGTGTAAGTACTGCCCGGGGTTCCTTGAGACCCTTAGGGAACTTTGACACACTCAGGTCTGAGAAAGGCTTTGAAACAAGTGGCATTTGAGGTGGTTTATTCCATACCTCATAGATGAAGTCAGAACCAGGCTTCCTATGGTTGTAACTTCTTATTTTACACTTTTCTGATGTAATTCAATATTTAGTCTGTAATAATTTGTAATAAATATTGGGGGTTGGCCAGTGAAAAGGGATGGGGTAATTATGCATGTTTTAGCTATTTAAGGATAGAGAACATGCCTATAGGATCTGTTTTGTTTTAATTCAAGTTCTCCATGCTTTATATTCACATAGATAGAGATCATGCCTATAGGATAAAAAAATAATTTTAATAGAGATCATGCCTATAGGATCTAAAACCAGTATAGTTAAAATCAGTTTGACTTGTACTGTTCTGAATCATTTTAAACAACCTACTCCTTTTATTAATACGGTATAGAAAGCATACCTATAGGATCCAAATCGCCTGTTTAAATTAACCACTGCTCTACTGCATTCTTAATTAGTGATAGATATCATGCTTATAGGACATCACCAATACACACTTAGGCAAGTCTTAGGTAATTGCTTAATAAAACTGGATTCGCCTTTGTTTAATTAGCAACTGTTACAACCAGCAAGCAGGCCTGATTCGGACTTCTTATCTGAGTTATGTAATAAATATGGTCTGCTTCAACAATTAAAATACACTTCCTTAGAACTTTAAATTCTAACCCTAACTGTGTTTAAGTCATGCCACATATGTGCATTGTCTACGGAGGCATATATGAGCCTCTTATTTATTTATATGTTTCCCCTAATATGTGGTCCTACGTGTTTGTATGTCGCCTTAGCCTTTTTACCTTTAAAACCCAAGATCAGCCTAAAACCCTCCCTCTTATAGGAATAATAGTCCTAAATTCCTCAAGAGACTGATAGGAATGGGACGAATAATAGCATACAATAGAGGCCGAGAACAATCTGCGCTTTAATACATTAACGGGGTGTGAAGGGTAGATATGGATATGATGATTGGTGCGTTAATACCATGTGTATCCCCTCTTATAAGAAGTGTCATACTGGGTATTGCATTGATGTGATCCATATTGTAAATAAACCTAGGACCCCCTCCTCCCTTTTATATTCTCAAGTGTTTGTAGAGTTGTAACTCCTTTTCAAAATTCGCCTTTTAATAATTGGTTTCAAACTCTTATGTGTTCAAACTTAAATCCCCTATTATTTGAGTCTATATTTGTCTATCTGCTAATTGTACAAAATTCAAAAAAAAACTGTCTAGATGGGAACCACACTAGTGGATCCTGAGGGGTGTCTAACACCTCCTCCTTAGGATAATTTCAAGCCTTTACCCTGTCTCTGGTTAACAAACAAACTTAGAAATGAACCCTATAGGTGTCTTAATGCACCTGAAATCATTAGGTGGCAACTCTCCAAATGCAAACCCAGTTCCCAAAAGGAATGAGTTTTCCCACACCTAAAGAATGTCATAAACCCGATTTTCCTATGCGAAGAGGGAAAAAGTGGGTGCGACAGCGTGGCGACTCTACTGGGGATTTTAGGCTTTTACCATTTCAGATTATTTTGTGAATTTGTACCCCATTTATGTGTAATTACCTGTTTAAATTTCCTTAACCTTTAATTCCTTCTTCAGTTACGAAACTGACATGCCTTCTTTGTTTCTTTCCTTTATTGCCGCTTTAAATTATGGAACTGTTGTATTTATTGCTTTCTTAACGTGAAAATACATTCTAACATGCTTTTAATTATTGCATAATGCTCAAAATCATACTCCACTCGTGCCAAACAAATACTATAGTAATGCTTATAATGAGTGGTTGCGATCTTCCTATATTATTACCCCCTAAATTCGGAAAGGCATATTTACGGTAAAACCAGTCAATCAGTGGTGTAGTTGACGGTCCCGTGCCTTCCCCCCTTAAGTTGTCCGCTCAAGGGTACCCGTCTAAAACCCCATAGAAACCTTACTCTGTTCAAATTGTGCATGCATCATGGTCAAACCTAGCCAGGTCAGTTATGTTGTCCACATAATGATCCTTTAAGATAGCCTTGTCCAAAGTCCATTGGGTTTCCCTAAACCCAAACAGACATCATCACATTCTGTGCATTTATTTGGAGAACTAAATGTTTCATGCAAATTGTTGGTATTAAATAGTCGAGTCTGTTTGGGATAAGGGCCTAACCTTATTTGTCTTGCAGAAATATGAGGCACGAAGTCCCCAGATTCGGCATGGTCACCAACGTCCACCCAAGATTGCTATGCTGGTGGAGAGATCTACCCTCTAATGACCAAACTCTCGTCCAAAAATATCTAGGAAATCTACCATCCCTCCTGGAGATCCAACCCAATAACATGATCGTAGAAGCTGCCATACTGTTTTGAGATTGTGAAAAGGCCATGTTTCGCTTTGGGGACATTGAAATGACACCCTTACTAGAGGAGATAGAAGGATTGGCTGGTCTAGTGTGGGAAACTCCGGGTGTGTTAATGCCTGAGAACCACAAGGGTAGGGGCTTCCTCAAAATGATGGCTCTGAAGAAAAATCTAGAATTAACATGCCTGAAGGAATCCTACATCCTTTTGACTATTTATTTGAAAGGTACAGTCACAGCAAATCCTACCATACCTACCCTGACAAGTTTGCCATCACATCCTTGGGGCACATCTATCGAAGTGTTTTCGTCTTCATGTTTTATTTCCTAAGGCTGATCGTGTTTCCAATGAAGAAAGGGAGAATCCATACTAGGCTGGCTATGGTAACTAAGACCCTAATAGAGGGGATTGGTGGGCAGCCATTCAGCATCGTGCCCATGATCATTGAAGACATATATCGAGCCTTGGAGAAGTGTCAACAACGAGCTAAACACTTCGAAGGCTGCAATTTATTACACCAACTCTGGCTTATGGAACATATCCAAAAGGGCGAATACCGACAAGATATTCAGCGAATGGACTGGGATGATCACATCGCTTTCCATCATCCAAAGCGAATGAATTACATCCCCGATATGTTCGCTTAGCCTGAGGATACCAAAGGATGGTTGGAGCTATTTGATAATCTGACTGAAGAACAGGTTCAGTGGATGTTCAAGTGGTTTCCGACCAAGGAGTTCATCGCCCGATCCAGAGAGTCACCATTCCTGATATTAATTGGTCTGAGAGGAACATACCCTTACGTCCCTCTTCGAGTTATGAGGCAAACTGGTAGGAAGCTAGTTATACCCAGGGTCGACAAGATGAGTCACTTCCGGGCTGACTTCCAGAATGATGATAGTTCTTACAAGTGTCAAACTCAGCATATGTGGCACTGCAAGATCATAATGGGGAGGGATACCATCGAACCAAACATGTATCATGCTGGTTGTGCCCCTTTCTACTCCGGTTGGTTAGAAGACAATCATGATGGTCTGGGCCAGCCAGGGTTTGCTCGAGGTCACAGGATTATAGATGAAAGGGCCGAGGCACATGTCAAATACAATCAACTGCACAAAAGGGTCCGGGAGTACAAAAGCGAACACCGCGAGATACAAGAGTTCAACCAGAAGCTGATTGAGGAATGGAAGGACATGGTTGTCAGTGCCAACAAGCGATTAGGATACTCAGAGCGAGGCATAGTGGAATTGGAGAGAGAGTTTATCAAAAGTGGAACTGTTGCAAGGACTTCCCGAGTTGGGAAAGCTATTCGACGGAGCCAAGGATGCCGAATCCGGGGAAGGTCCTTCTGGGACCAAATATATAGGAGTTTATCTTTTCGCTTTATAAATGTAATAAGGCTCATGGCTATTAGTGACTTTTATTTCCTGTTTATTTAATATCGATGCGTGATTCGTCTACTTTTTATCAATAAAATGAGGCATTTAGTATCCTAAGTTCTCCAAATTAATTTATCGCTAGACCTATCTCGGGCATAAAGAGGTTCCCAAATTAGGACACGATTTACATTCCCGCACTATGCGTTTAAATGTTGCAATACTTCTTATGATCCTCACTAACTTGGTTACCTTTTGTTTTTGTTTTTATTATTCCCCTCCTCAAAGGTTAGTTCATGCACTTTGGCAACATCATCTTATTCTACGAGATCCAGGGGCCCTCCACCCACTCCTCCTCTTAGTCCAATAAAAAACAAGAACATAGGCAAGATGGAAGATTTGAACAACATCAGAAAGGAGAATCCAACTGAACGGGTAGAGGCCACTAATGGCCATGGTACTCAGGTCCCTAAGGAGAATGTATCCCAACTTGAACAGAAACTGCTGAAATTCCAAGAAGAGCTCGATCAGGTTCGGAATCTGGCAAGCGTGTCATTTTCCCTCAGCACCTCAGATATCAGTTTCCCCAATACTCAAAACCCTACACCTCCTCAAAATATCCCAAAGCAACAGAATCATCACGTTCCTCACCATCACACTATTCCACTAAAAACTCAATGCACCACCTACCATATCCCAAACAACACTCCACTACTCATCCCAGAACCTTAAAACCCCACAAATGACCATTTCCACACCCACACACCAGGCCACCATAACATACCTATCTACGTGGAGACCATGCCACACTACACCCAACTTCTCTCAAACATACTTGAGTCTGACGAAAAGGATTTGCTTATCAGAAACCTGGTTGATGAACTTAAGAAACTGACCAGCTGGATTCAAGGCGTTGAAAGAAGCAAGGGAATTGAAGGGCTGAACTATGAGGATCTTTGCATACAGCCCGATGTCGAACTGCCCGAGGGGTACAAACCTCCCAAGTTCGAAATGCTTGATGGTACAGGTAATCCAAGGGTCCTCTTGAGGACATACTGCAACAAGCTAGTTGGAGTAGGGAAAGACGAGAGAATCCGCATGAAGCTGTTCATGAGGAGTTTGAAAGGAGATGTGTTGTCTTGGTACATTAGCCACGATCCAAAGAAGTGGTTAAGCTGGGTAGGTATGGCGTCCGACTTTATGGACAGGTTCAGGTTTAACACAGAGAATGCACCGGATGTGTTCTATATTCAGAATCTAAAGAAGAAGCCTACAAAAACATTTCGTGAGTATGCTACTCGCTGGAGGTCCGAAGCTGCTAAAGTCAGACCTGCCTTAGAAGAGGAACAAATGAACAAGTTCTTTCTCCGGGCCTAAGACCAACAATACTAGGAGAGATTAATGATGATTGAAAGCCACAAATTTTCCGACATTATCAATCTGGGTGAAAGAATTGAAGATGGTATCAAAAGCAGTATGGTTACAAACTTTGAGGCCTTGCAAGCTACAAATAAGGCTTTACAGTCCGGTGGTGTGTCTAAGAAAAGGGACGTGGGAGCTGTAATGGTTGCACAGAGGATCAAATCTCCCATCAAATACCAAACTTATCCAACACCTCCAATCACATACCAGCCAACCCCAAATTACCTAGCACCCTCACCTTCATACCAAGCTCCACCACTAACTTATCAGTCACCTCTACCTCTTACATATCAACCTACTTCACCTACATACTCCTAACCCGCTCATGTCTACCAAACCTATAATGCTCAACCATCCCATTATCAATCACCCCCTGCACAACAAAACTTCCCTAGACCTCGACCAAAGTTTGATCGCAGACCTCCAAACCAATATATAGCCATCACCGAACCCATTGATCAGCTGTATAAGAGACTCAAAGCTACTGGTTATGTCACCCTCATCCCTGATATAACCCCTGAGAACCCTTATCAGTAGGTTAACCCAAATGAATCCTGTGCATACCACTCTGGCATGAAAGGGCATACCATCGATGATTGTCGTTCTTTGAAAGACAAGTTACAGTCTTTGATTAATAACAAGATAATTATGGCAAAAGAACCTGCTCCAAATGTCCGCAACAACCCCCTGCCAGACCATAAGGGTGGAGGTATCCACATGATTGAAATAGAGGATGATTGGGATCCTGAGGGATCAATCAGGTTGATCGCCGAAGGTGATGACCCAAAGAAGCCAATAGTTACTCTCAAACCAATCATAGTCTAGATACAACTGTCTGAGGATGCTGAGGTGAACTTGTCTGTACCACTTGAATTTGAAGCAACATCGTCCGCAAAGACACCAGCATCAATTGAGGTTGAATTCCTATCTCCGGCAAACGCACCCGCACCATTTGAGGTTGCACTTTTACCACCCAACACACATGCTCCATTCGGAGTAAGGTTAGCCACGCCAATCCCAGTGGCAATGTTGACCATGACACCATTCTATACAAAGGTTGTACCTTGGGATTATACAGCCGAGGCAAGGAGGAAAGGCAAGGTCAGGTTCGAAGAGACAGGTTGTGGCACAGGTATGACAAGAACGGGTAAAGTCTATACCCCCGAACATCTAGCTGAGTCTAGCAAGCAGGCCTCTAACTGGCCGACCATCATTGAGACAGGACCAGACGACCTTTGGAGGAAAATATAGGCCAAGGAATATTCGGTCATCGACCAGTTAAACAAGACGCCAGCACAAATATCCATTCTCTCTTTGCTGCAAAATTCTGAGACGCACAAGAATGCTCTGTTAAAGGTGCTAAGTGAAGCATACATATTAAGCAACATCACTGGCAGGGAAATGGCTAACATGGTAGGACAAGTGTTGGAGAACCATAAGATCACCTTTCATGAGGACGAGCTGCCACCTGAAGGGTTGGGGCACAACAAGGCGTTGCACATCACCGTGCAATGTGAAGACTATTTTATCACTAGGATCCTGATCGATGGAGGTTCTAGTCTCAACATTTGTCCACTGGTAACACTCAAAAGGTTGGGTAAGGGACTACACGAGATAAAATATGGAGCAATCAATGTGAAAGCTTTCGATGATTCTCAAAGGTCCACCATTGGTGAGATTAGTCTATGCTTGTAGATGGGGCCAACATGGTTCGATGTTGATTTCCAGGTGATAGACGTGCCAGCATATTACAACCTGCTGTTGGGATAGCCATGGATTCATGTTGCTGGGGTCGTAGCATCAACACTGCATCACGCAATAAAATTCAAATGGAATCACCAGGAAGTGATCATTCAACGCGATGGTAGCAACCCTATATACAGCCGCCAAACCATTCCGGCAATCAAAGGAAGACGTAAGCTAGGTGGAGAGACTTACCACCACATTGAACGGGTAAATGTTGTTGACAAAGACAAATGGTGGGATAACAAAATCGAGAGTATACTGAATTGGATTGGGTACGAACCTGGCAATGGGCTGTCGACGCCCCCTTTTCCCCTCCTAAAAGAAGGCGAAATCGGGTTTACGACATTATGGACAAAACACTCCTATTCCCTTTCGAGGAATCGGGTTATGGAATTTGAAGAGTCGCCACCTAATGATTATAGTGCATTAGGACACTTTTAAAGAAGATAAGATTTTTTTTGAAAGATAAACCAGAGTTCGGTTAAGGGCTTGAGATTATCTCGAGGGGAAGGTGTTAGGCACCCCTCAAGATCCACTAGTGTGGTTCCCGACCGTGCTTAGTTATGACATTAAGAATATGAATAAACAAGCAAATTTGCACATAGGAAGTGTAAACAAGTTGAAAAATTCTGTAAGAAGAAAGACACAAGTGATTTTGAAAAGAGAAAAGCTTAGTTGAAGAAAACATTAATTTAAGAAAACATTGATAACTACAGAAGGAGAAAAGGGGTCCTAGGTTTAAATATAATATGAATCAGTTTGGTGCAATACCCAGCAATCATTCTCGCACGAGATATTAGCGCACCGTCATCATCTCCATATTCTACCCTTCCCGTCCCGTAAAGGTTAATTAAACATGTGGATTGGTCGCGAGTGCTTATTGCGTGCTATTACCCGTCCCGTCCTATAAGTCCTAGAGGGTATTTAGGACCATTATTCCTATAAGGTAAGGACTAGGTTGAACCCTTAGGTTTAAAGGTCAAAATACTAGGCGACATACAAAACAAATAAGGCTTCATGTAAGGGATCACATAAAGGCATGTAAGAGGCTCAAATGTCCCTCCACGGATAGACATATAATTAGCACGTCTCAATCACATTTAAGGTCTAAAGAAATGAGAGTTAAAAGCAGGAATATTAAAGATAGGTTTTGGCAGAAATCAAAAAGTTTGATCGAAATTTTCAGAAGTATAACTAAAAATGGCAGTAGGTATATAATAGTTCAGGAATTAATAAAAGACATATTGAAATACTTTCAAAATATAGTAATGATGTAGTAAAATAGCACGATTCTGGACAAGCAAACAACCCAGTAGAAGACATGATAAAACATATGCATGATTCTGAGAGTATGTCAAAATGGGACTGGAGTTTTAACAGAAATCAGAGTAATCCTCAGCGAGGCAAACAAGGAATGGAGTTCAGTAGTTTAAGAAAGAGACGGAGTAGTCTGAAAACTGGCAAAACAAAATCAATCAATTTTATTAGGCCTAAAGCTTACCTAGGCGTCGTATGTATTGCCTACTTGAAAGGTGAGCATGCATATTAATCCAGTTTTAAGGAGAGGAGGCATAGTTCATCAGACTTATGTTGTTAAATTAGACAAATTAGTGAGGCGTTCAGCAATTGCAACTCAAACGAAGATCCTAAGTAACATGATGTCTAATGCACATAAAGCTCCTAAAACATGGTCCCTAAATGCAGTAGCAATTTGTATAATAGGTTGTTAATTAATCGTGATTACAAAGTGAGTATAATAACGAGCTGAAAGTAAAAGAGCCTAAAACAGGATTTCTAATCGTGTGAGATGCATGTCCTATGCAGGATATCTATTGCACAAATAAGTAAGTAAAACCCTATAGACATGTTCTCTACCCATTAACCAAGCATGCATAATCCTACCCAATTTCACTATAGCCCCAATTATTCATTACAAGTTATTACAGACGAAGTAATCAGATTACAGTAGCGAAAAGTAGAAAAATAAGAAGCTATTCTATAGGGAGCCTTCAACCAGGCCCAAGTCTCCAATACTCACTTCTTTCGAGTTTCACAACCTTTACCAAGGTTTGGGTGCGGCAAAGCTCCCTAAAGGCCCATTGGGACCCTTGGCCAATACCAGGAACCCAAAACAAAATAACAAGACAAGTGCAAGTGTGGAATTACCAGCCTTGTGCATCAAAGTTCAGTGGGTACTCAAGGTACCCAAAGCAATGCTTACACTAAGGTGGCTGACCCTAAACTTCTAAAAGTAGTGAGATAGTGATGGAGTTTCAAAAGATTGAATTGAAAAGCAGTTTGAAACAGAAGATAGAATGTCAGGTAAGCACAAGCAGGGGCAGAGGAGAAGGGGACAAGTAATTCACGAGTGAGAACACAGTTACACAAACATCAAAGAGAAGCACTTCAGCACTTAAACAATCAGGCAGGTTTCAACCAAAGAGGTCAGAACTTCATGCTGATAACTACACTGGGGTTAGGGGATAATCAAAGACATGCATGAGACATATAAGGGGAGTAAGGGGCATGCCAGATTAAGATAGTCATGTTAATCAACATAGAAGCATGCTAATTGCAGCAAGAACAACAAAAGCATAAGTAGAAACATATGAGAAACAAAAGGAAGTGCAATACCCATAGAAAACATATTGCTTTGAAGCTGTAAATCAAATAGGAGACATACCAGTTGAAGGCAAAGTAATGCAGGACAATAGTGAGTTATAATATGCAAAGTGGTGAAGTGAGCAGCAATATAGAGAGTGTGCAGCGATAGTAGTGAAGTGAGCAGTAATATAGATAGCAATGGAACAATGAAGCAGCTTGAAACTCAGCCTGAGTTTCAAGCTAGTTGAGCAGCCAGTAGTCACAAGGGGAAAGAGATTGTGTGAAACAAAGAGAGAGTACTGAATTACTTCTTTTGTGTAAGAGAGAGTTCAGAAAATGATTCCGTCCTCTGCTAAAGAGAGGGTAGAGTATATATAGTCTTCAAATAAGTGAAAAATAAGGTGACACATATAGACTGATTATAATTATAGAAAGAAAACCTATTAGAATCAATTAAAACTCAAATTGCCTTCAATTAGGGAGTCACAGCTCAAACGGTAAAGAAAAATGCATCAAATAAGGAAGGTACAACATAATTACAAGTAAGGAAAGTAAATAAGCATATAGTGTGCATATAAACAGACTGATTTTGAAAGCAATTAGTTAAGGAAAATCACGGGTGAGATGGAAAATCACAGGGAATCATCCTTAAGTAAGGAAAGCATCTCACAATCAAGGAAACAATTCAAATCAGTGGAGCATCTCCAAGGAAATCATATACGGATAATCAGGGATTCAAAGAGATGCACAGAATTATTTAGAATAACAATTAGACCTATAAACACAATAGGTGTGAAAATCAGAGAACACTAAGCGAGAAGATCACAGTTTCAACACAAGACAGGAGCCCTAATAGAAACTTAAAGCATGGAACTCAGATTAACCAGAAAACCACACAAACAATCTCATAACACAAACACAAACAAATAATACAGGCATAAGCACATAATACTCAAAAAGAAGCAGAAGGTATAGTGATTTTTGTAAGGGGTTCGGAAACCCTAGCTTTTGAGAAAAGAACAAAACGTTTAAAATTTGAGAATCAGGCAGAAGGTAGTGTAAAACACAAAAGGATAAGTTAAAAATGCTTTAAAAAGATAGAGATCGAGAGACTTAGGCGTAAATTAGGGTTTTTTGCAATAAATCGGTGAGGTAAGGAACCTGGCTGTGAAACTCGTTAATAATGGCGTTCATAGTGCCATCGGACTGAAAACCATTGGAGAAAAGTACGGAGATAAGCCAAGCAAGGCTTCTAGTGACCATCTTGCATGGTGGAAGTCTCTGGAGCCTCAAAACTTAGAGAAGATCAGCGAGACACAGCTCCATGGCGACTGATGGTCGAGAGAAGTGAGGACGGAGCATGGCCGGAGAGACGATGAAGCTCGTCGGAGAAGGAGGAGGGAACCAGAGGGTTCTAGAGAGAAGGAGGAGACCAAGAGACCAAGAGAGAGACCGGTCTCTATGAGAAATGAGGGGTCAAAGGGGGGGTCGTTTGATTTAATTTGGGAAATAGAATCTGGGCCGTTGATCTCATTTGATCAATGGCTCAGATCAGATCAAGGCTGGATTGGGTAAATTAATTGGGTATGGGTCGGGTAATCTAGGAATACGGGTTGGGGTTGAAATTGAGGGTGCAATTTGGGCTATAATTGAAATAAATAGGGACTGCAATTTAAATAGCCAATTTTCCCCGTTTTAATTTTATAAAAATAGTAATTATGTTTAAAAAATCAAATTAAAAATACAGAGTTAATAAGCAATGCATAAGTATTAATTTAAAAATATTAGAAATGATTTTGTGATTACGAATGCTATTAAATCGAGAAATAGACTAAAATTGCAATTTCATGCAATTTTAGTTTAAAAATACCAAATGGACTTGTAAAATTATGCAAAAATCATGTAAATTATATTTTGTGTAAATGCGAGAATAAAATAAATTATTCGCCAAAATGACAAGTTTTTGGGAATAATTATTGGTTTTTATAGTGCAAAATAGGCCATAAATTGGTTTTAAAAATCTTTAAAAATTTGGGAAAATACAAAGCCTTTGGGCATGCTTGTATATGCATACATATGCTATTTTGAAAGTATTTTGAGTATAAAAATATATAGGGATAAATTGGGTATCAACAGGGGCTCGGCAAGAACCTACAAGGAATCGCTAAGCCTATAAAACTCAAGAAGCATGACACTACCTTCGGTTTGGGATATGACTACACCTGGGAAGAATTCAACAACTGGTCGCCATCATGGCGTGGTCCTTACTATCCCCTGGAGCAGCCAATACCGTGTCTGGAGCAGACTTTCAACAGGCCGACAATGTTTATGGGTCAGACGAAGAAGAAGCACTTGCAGTGGTGAAGAATTTGTTCCTAGAAGACAATGACATGGACTGTTGTGCTGTTCTCGAAGAGTAGGGGGAGGAAGGCCCTTCCATACAGGCTGTAAGCAGAGGGGCACACCTCAATAACTAGACCATCAGGACAAACAGAGCCCGACGAGCCTCGGGGTAGCAAGGCTGAAACAAGCATCATGCACTGTTTTTATTTACTAAATGATTTTCTTTTCGCATTTTTCAATTCCCGCAATAAGATCTCCAATGTTTAAAATGGTTATGCAATTTATTAAAGCATTTTGACTTTTCTTATGAATCACCACTCATTATTATTTTTCTCTCATTACTTTACATATATAGCATTACTATTACTTATCTTGATGAACCAATAACTGTGACATGCAATGAGACAACGTAACAAACGGACATTGATTCAGAGGAAGATGAAATACCTGACGAGATTGTCAAAGAAGTTGAGAATTTTGAGAACAGACCTAAGTCCAACCTGGACGAGACCAAAATTGTTAACTTGGGAGATGCAGAAAACATCAAGGAAATATGAATCAGCGTTCACCTATCACCATCAGAAAAGAAATAATACACGAAATTTCTAAAGGAATATGAGGACATATTCGCCTGGTCAGATGATGACATGGCTGGTCTGAGTACATCCATTGTGGCGCATAAACTACCAACCGATCTGACATGTCCGCCGGTAAAGCAAAAGCTCAGAAAGTTCAAACCTGACATGAGTTTGAAAATCAAGGAAGAAGTCACTAAGCAGGTCAAAGCTAAGGTTCTTAGGGTAGTAGAATACCCGACATAGTTAGCCAACATCGTTCCAGTGCCAAAGAAGGATGGGAAGGTCAGAGTCTATGTCGACTACCTGGATCTCCACCGGTCCAGTCCGAAAGACGACTTCCCTTTGCCGAACATACACATCTTAATTGATAATTGCGCCAAGCATGAGATGCAGTCATTTGTAGATTGCTTCGCTGGTTATCATCAGATCTGGATGGACAAAGAAGATGTAGAGAAAATGGCTTTTATTATGCCATGGGGAATGTACTGTTACAAGATGATGTCGTAGCCTAAAGAATGCAGGGGCCATCTATATGAGGGCAATGACTACCACAAGGAGATAGAGGTATATGTAGATGATGTTATCATCAAGTCCAAGAAGGCCATTGACCACATGAAATATTTGAGGATGTTCTTCAATAGATTATGGATGTACAGCCTGAAACTGAACCCCGTGAAGTGCGCATTTGGGGTTCTTGCTGGGAAATTGCTTGGGTTTATTGTTAGCCGCCAAGGGATAGAACTGGATCCATCAAAAGTCAAAACCATTCAAGAACTTCCACCGCCAAAGAACAAGAAGGATGTGATGAGCTTCTTGGGGAGACTTAACTACATCAGCCAGTTCATAGCACAGTCTACAATTATCTGTGAGCCAATCTTTAAGATGTGGAATAAGCACGATGCTACCAAATGGACCGATGACTACCAAAAGGCCTTCGATAGAATCAAAGAGTACATGTCAACACCACCAGTTTTAGTCCCGCCCGAGCCAGGTAGACCCCTATTACTCTACCTTGCAGTATTGGATGGAGCTTTTGGTTTCATACTAATGTAGCATGATGGAACAGGGAGGAAAGAACAAGTCATTTATTACCTCAGTAAGAAGTTCACCCTGTACGAGGCCCGGTATTCTCTATTAGAACGCACCTGTTGTGCTTTGACCTAGGTAGCTCAGAAGCTGAGGCATTACTTCTGTTCCTATACTACATATCTCCTATCAAGGATGGACCCCTTTAAGTACATCTTTCAGAAGCCCACGCCCACTAGCAAGCTAGCCAAATGGAAAATCATGTTAAGTGAGTTCGATATTGTTTACGTAACTCAGAAAGCTGTCAAGGGACAAGCACTGGCAGACCACCTTGCTGAGAATCCCGTGGATGGAGAATATGAACCACTGAAAACGTATTTTCTTGACGAAGAGGTATCATTCATAGGAGAAGATATTGCAGAATCCTATGACGGTTGGAGTGTTCTTCGATGGAGCAGCAAATTTCAAAGGAGTTGGCATAGGAGCAGTCCTAGTATCAGAAACCGGTCAGCATTATCCAGTGTCCGCCAAACTCAGGTTCCCGTGCACCAACAATATGGCCGAGTACGAAGCCTACATCTTAGGGCTCAAGATGGCCATTGACATGAACATTCAAGAATTCCTAGTGATTGGAGATTCAGACCTACTCATACATCAGGTACATGAAGAATGGGCAACCAAGAACTCTAAGATACTCCCGTATCTACATCATGTACAGGAACTGAGGAAAAAGTTCACGAAGATGGAGTTCCAACATGTTCCCAGAGTCCAGAATGAGTTCGCCGATGCATTGGCTACCCTGTCATCTATGATACTACATCCAGACAAAAATTTCATTGACCCCATTCTAGTAAAGATCCATGATCAGCCACCTTACTATGCCCATGTTAAAGAAGAAGCAGACGGAAAGCCTTGGTTTCATGATATCAAGGAATATTTGGCAAAAGGAGAGTACCCAGAGCATGCAAATCCTGCTCAGAAATGCACACTTCGGAGATTGTCCAACAACTTCTTTCACAGCGGAGGAATCCTGTATAGGAGGACTCCTGATTTGGGACTATTAAGGTGTGTCGACGAACACTACTAAAAAACCAGGGTTTAGCGACGAACAAAATCTGTAGCTAAACAGAAAAATCCGTCGCTAATCTCATTTAGAGACGGATTAGCGACGGATTATCAAAAGATTCTTCTAGCAACGAGCATTTTAGCGACAGATTAGCGACGACGTTCGTAGCTAAATCCAGTTTTTTTTGTAGTGGAAAAGGAAGCATCCATGCTACTAGAGGAAATTCATGCTGGGACCTGAAGTCCACGTATGAATGGTTTTGTCTTAGCAAAGAAGATACTCCGAGCCGGTTACTTTTGGATGACTATGGAGACGGATAGCATCCAGTATGTCCGAAAATGCCATATGCTGCTAGATACATGCAGACATGATAAAGGTACCTCCAAATGAGCTCAATGCAATGAGCTCGCCATGGCCGTTCGCTGCCTTGGGAATGGATGTTATCGGACCAATCGAGCTGCCGCTTCAAACGGGCACAGGTTTATCCTATTAGCAATCGACTATTTCACTAAATGGATTGAAGCAGCATCTTACAGAGTAGTAACTACGAAAGTCGTGGTAGAATTTGTCCGCGACCGCATTGTTTGTCGATTTGGGATTCCATAGTCGATCATTACTGATAATGGCTCCAACCTTAATAGTGACTTGATGAAAGCTATGTGTGAAACCTTCAGGATCAAACACAAGAATTCAACAGCCTATAGGCCTCAGATGAATGGAGCTATAGAGGATGCCAACAAGAATATCAAGAAGATATTGAGGAAAATGATAGAGAAGCATAAACAGTGGCACGAGAAGTTATCATTTTCTCTATTAGGGTATCGCACCATAGTCTGCACATCAACCGGGGAAACCCCCTATATGCTAGTTTACGGTTCAGAGGTTGTCATTCCCACAGAAGTAGAAATTCCTTCTCTAAGGATCATAGAAGAAGCTGGGCATGATGACACAGAGTGGGTAAAAAGTTGTTATGAACAACTAGTCCTCATAGACGGAAAGAGTATGAATGCAGTTTGCCATGGTCAACTCTATTAGAACAGAATGTCCAGAGCCTTCAACAAAAGAGTCAAGCTAAGATAGTTCACACTGGGGCAGCTGGTGTTAAAGAAAATTTTTCCGCATCAAGATGAAGCCAAGGGGAAATTCTCTCCCAACTAGGAGGGTCCATACATGGTTCACCGGGTTCTGACAGGATGAGCCCTCATACTTGCAGAAATGGATGGTGAAGTCTGGCCAAGGCCAATTAACTCAGATGCAGTCAAGCGTTACTATGTGTAATCTTTATGCTTCCCTTATATGATGTAAATTGAACTATGCCTAACCTGATTCCCGTTTAAGAGGGGATACATAGGCAGCCCTGTGGGTTCGGTCACAATGCAACAAAAAAATTCATTTCCCCCACAATTGGAAACTAGGGCAGAATTTTGAGGAGGACCCTTAAAATTCCGAAGTAATTTCATCCAATCGCCATGAGCAGCAGTCAGAAACTTCAACTCATCAAACTGGGGCAGAATTTTCAGGGGGACCCCCAAAATTCCATAGCTAGAGAGCTTGCAATGTCCCGAGCCACGTCACAATCGTCGGTTCATCTAAAAGCAATTTCTTAATTATACATTTATGTCATATATTTACGAAACCATGCCTGTTTATTACTGAAATTGCTTTGTTTAGCAACACTACCCCAATGATACGTACAGTATCACCAGATCAAAGCCGAGCAGGACAAGTAAAGCCAGCGAGGATACGAGCTAACCTCCCCCTCTACAAAACTCACAATTTTTCTTTGGATACAGGCACCAGGATTGCAAAATCAGTAAACATACTATACACTCATGGACAAACATTATTCAGGAACATGACTCTCCAAACCGTTACACTCGCAAACATTTGATATCAACATACACCAGTGACGTTCCGTCTATCATAATGCTCTCAGTAATCAAGACATTGCAATCTACTATCAGCTAAGAAAACTCTACTATCATTCGTTATTTCACTTTTGCATAAGGCTACCATTCTGCCTTCCGAGACTAAATTTGTCTCCATCTGCACTCTTGCATAAGGCTACCATTCTGCCTTCCGAGGTTGAGCTCTACCTCCATCTACATTTGCATTGCATAAGGCTACTATTTTGCCTTCTAACTTGCATAAGGCTACTATTCTTCCTTCCGGGACTAAACATTATCTCCATCTGCACTCCTGCATAAGGCTACCATTCTGCCTTCTGAGGTTAAGCTCTACCTCCATCTGCATTGGCATTGCATAAGGCTTTTGTTCTGCCTTCCAACTTGCATAAGGCTACCATTCTGCCTTCTGAGGTTAAGCTCTACCTCTCTCCGCATTTGCATCTTTGCATAAGGCTAGCATTCTGCCTTCTGAGGCTAAGCTCTGCCTCCAATTTTCTTCGGAACTAAGCACTATTTCAAGCATCGTTTATTTCATTTCTATTACGGGCTAAGCTCTGCCCTTCAATGCGCAAGACTAAGCTCTGTCTTGTCCACATCATGGTACTCCATCTCAGGGGCTGAAAAGATAGCCTCATACTGCATCTCATGTGCTGAAAGATCGCCTCATACTACATCTCATGGGCTGAAAGATTGCCTCATACTGCATCTCATAGGCTGAAAGATCGCCAAATTATCCAAAGGCGTCATCGTTCGGAGGCACCATCTTCATAGCCCGAGAAAAACATGTCATGGCCTAAGGATCCTTTTCAATATTTTGCTTATAATTATTCAAAGGCACCATAGTTCGGAGGCACCATCCTCATAGCCCGAGAGCATCATTTCATGGCCTGCGAATCCTTTATCATACGCTTCATGGACCAGGACGTCATGGTCTAAGGACGCCATCCTAACCATCCAAAGATAACATTCATGGTCCGACGGGAATTTGCATCATGTTTAAATTTATCGCGATATAAGCTTGTTCAAATTTATTTAGTATTTTTAAGCTAAATTGCATATAATTGCACTACTAGCCCTTTTAAGATTTAATTGTGTTTTATATTCATAAAATTAAGTCCTGTATTTTTAAATTATTAATAATATGTTATAAATCATTTTAGGAATTTCAATTTATTTTCAAAAATTAATTTACTATTTTTTATAATTTTAAAAGGGGAAAATTGTTTATTTAAATAATAGCGCAATTACATTTCAATTTTAGCCTAAATCTGACCCCAAATTAACTCAATTTCCCACCCAATTCTCATTCAAACCCGACCCCTAACCCAATTAAACGACCCAACCTTGATTCCCCTACCTACCCTCTTTAATCCAGGTCGTTGATCATTCATATCAACGGCCAATATTCGCCCTTACCATTTTTAACCTTAAACAACCCCTTACCCTAACTAATTCTTCACCAAACGCCGCCCTTAAATCCCTCTTCTCTCTATTCTCTCTGAAACCTCACATGAACCCTAACCGCCGCCATCTAACTCCACCCTAATCTACCTCAACCCCTGCATAATCCATGGCCTCTCATATCCATTGGAGATGTGTATTGGCCTCCTATGGCTCCTGGGTGTTTGTTTCCGTAGTTTCATGGCCAAACCTCAAGGGAATCTGTCCAGTCCTTGCTCGACTTCTGTTCATGGCCTTTCTCCGGCCATCCATGACCTTTCTCCAGCCATTCATGGCCTTTCAAGGAAGATCCTTGACTTTCCTGATTAGATCGGTAACTTTCAAGGTCTTTCTCACCTTTTCTGCATTTTCTGAAACCCTAATCTTTAAGATCTTTCATTTTTCTTCAGATATACCTTAGATCTGTGCTTACTATGAACTTCTTAAGTGTTTTTTCTCAAAGATTCTCTGATTTTCTTTCAAAGCTACTCTTCACTTTTCAACGATTAGGGTTTTCCTTTAAGTTTTTTTTTAAAAAAGATCTCTTCTCTGATTTTAGCGTCGTTTGTGATTTTGCTATGTTTGAAATGATTTGCTCATGTTGTTCCTCTATCTATTTCAGCATGTTAAAAAACCAAGTTCCTCTTAGTTCTGAAATTGTTTGCCTAAATGTGTACTTGTTCTTTGTTTCTGACTCTCTTTTCCTTGTCTGACATGTTTGATTTTGGGTTCGTACCATCTCTTAAACTTGACTACTATCGAAGCCCTAATTTCTTAGAAGGGGTTTTCACACCTATTACTATTGTGAGACCTTTACCTTTTTCTGACCCTCTTTACCTGTTATTATGATCTTCTTCACTGTTAATTCTATGTGACTACTTGACCTACTTGACTACTGTGCTTCGAATATTTTCCTTACTACTGAATCCTATGTTATTTCTGCCACTGTTGTATGTTTGTGTAATCTCTTTTGTCATTGTGTTTGGCCTCGCATGTCTGATGCTTCTGTTCACTCTATTTATATACTGAAGTGCAGAATCATATTTCTTCCTTGATTGATCTTGATCTTGTTACTGATTGCAAAAAGCTTTTCTTTTAGGAACCCTAATTTTACTCGCCCGTTTAAATTAATTGATTCCTTTCCTTTGCTCTGATCTTTTACCTTGCTGAATTCTTTGCCAAAATAAGCTTATTTTGTACTTAGACTTGATTGTTTATTTCATACTTTTACTGCCCCCTTATATGGCAATAATCATTTTGTCCCCAAATTGATTTTTTCTTTAATTAAACCTGCTACTACCCTTTGAATAGTGATTCCTTAATTAAAGGGAATCATTTGTGGTAATTGATTCTGACTTGTGATTGTTTCCATGTTTGTGTTAAGACTTTACTTATTACCTTATTCTTCACTCATTTTCAAAAATTTATAAATACCCTGTACCCCCTATTCTTTTAAGGATACGAACAATTGAGTTCAAGAACACACACTTACACTCAAAACATTCTTTCTTTTCTCTACTACTACTTGTGTTACTGCTTTGTCTAGACGGCTGAAAGCCAAAGCTAGACCATGGAATCTTGCTTATTTCTTTCTTTCTGCACTTTCCTTCTCTACTGGTATGTCCTAGTTAATCTTCAAGCATCAACAACAACATGTTTCTTTAGTTGTTTCAGTTTCCTTCACTCTTGCCTGCTTCTGGTTATGTTTATGCAATCAAGTTACATTACTAAGCATGCTGTAATCTGCTCCCTCCCCTTCTAAATTAATGTTTTCCCTTATGTATGTACTCTGTTAGTCGCTTGTTATGTGATTTGCTGACTTATGAATCCCAAACCCCCATATTCCCCTATGTGTTTGTGTTCTCTGGATGGTTTGTAGGCATGCCAGTATCATCTATTGTTATACATGACCAAACCTGACCCTTTCTGGGGTCATATGCTTCATGCATTGTAATCCCAAAACCCCTGACCCCTTTGTGTAACTGTTGATTCTGTGTAGCTTGAGTTTTATTACTACTATTTTCAAATCGTCCTTACAACTTACTATTTTCAACCCAGTTTTAAATAAATCTCTGTATTTTGCACATCCACTATATTCTTAGAACCTAGGTTCTGCCTCTCTTGTATAGGCCTTGCATTGGGACCCTTGAGCTCCCTCTGAACTTGGACACATAAGGGTTGACTCTTCCACACTGCATTCATCTCTATCTAGTTATGCAAACCTGGGTGTAAGCGCTGCCTGGGGTCCCTTGGGACCCTTAGGGAACTTTGACACACTCAGGTCTGAGAAAGGCTTTGAAACAAGTGGCATTTGAGGTGGTTTATTCCATAACTCAGAGATGAAGTCAGAATAAAGCTTCCTATGGTTGTAACTTCCTATTTTACACTTTTCTGATGTAATTCAGTATTTGGTATGTAATAATTTGTAACAAATATTGGGGGCTGGCTAGTGAAAAGGGATGGGGTAATTATGTATGTTTTAGCTATTTAGAAGGGTAGAGAACATGACTATAGGATCTGTTCTGTTTTAATTCAAGTTCTGCATGCTTTATTTTCATACATATAGAGATCATGCCTATATGATCTAAAACCAGTATAGTTAAAATCAGTTTGACTCATACTGTTCTGAATCAGTTTAAACAACCTACTGCTTTTATTAATACGGTCAAGAAAACATGCCTATAGGATCTAAATCGCCTGTTTAAATTAACCACTGCTCTGCTACATTCTTAATCAGTGATAGATATCATGCTTTTAGGACATTACCAATACACACTTAGGCAAGTCTTAGGTAATTGCTTAATATAACTAGATTCGCCTTTGTTTAATTAGCAACTGCTACAACCAGCAAGCAGGTCTAATTCGGACTTCTTATCTGAGTTATGTAATAAATATGGTCTGCTTCAACAATTAAAACACGTTGCCTTAGTACTTTAAATTCTGACCCTAACTGTGTTTAAGTCATGCCATTTATGTGCATTGTCTGCGAAGGTATATATGATTCTCTTATTTGTTCATATGTTTTCCCTAATATGCAGTCCTATGTATTTGTATGTCTCCTTAGCCTTTTTACCTTTAAAACCCAAGAGTCAGCCTAAAACCCTCCCTCTTATAGGAATAGTAGTTCTAATTTCCTCCGAGACTGATAGGAATGGGACGGGTAATAGCATGCAATAGAGGCCGAGACCAATCCATGCTTTAATACCTTAACAGGGTGGAAAGGGTAGATATGGATATGATGACCGGTGCGCTAATAGGTGGCCTCCAATCGATTCTTCGTTTCTTTCTTTAAATGCACTATCATCCGTTGATCCCCGAACACGATCTCGGCTTGATCCCTTGGGCTTTTACTCAGACTTCAAAGCTCTAAAATGGCTCGAATTCATTCCATAACATCTACATAACTCCAAATTAATCCTACAAGGCATAAATACACAATTAGTGCAAAACACTAGCGATTAAAGCTCAAACTCAATTAAAGTACGGTAAATTAGAGTTCAATGAGCGAGTAAAACACAAGATTATAGCCTACCATCACCTGGCCTCCCCTTTAGGGAGACATCTACCCGCCTAATCCCCACCCCTGACTAGATGTGCAGGTGGAGCAGTAACTGGAGCGACAACTATGGCCTGCAAAGTCTGTGGACCTAGCAAAATCCATGGAGCCTGAGTAGACTGTGGAGGTACACCCCTCCTAAGTCTAGCACATCCCCTTACCATATGATAGGTAATACCACACTTAAAGCAAGATCTTGGTGGGTATGGCTACTGAAACTGACCCTGGCCTGGTCGGCTAGACTGATAGCTGAAAGCACTCCGTGTAGGAGGTGCACTAGAAAGTGGCAGAGCAAAGTGTGCAACTTGAGGCCTCGAGATAGTAAGAGCACTACTAGAAGCTGGAAGTGCTGAATGAACTGGACAACTCACATAGCATCTACCACGATGGGTTGTTGTTGCAGCATTGCCACCACTAAATCCTCTAGTACCTTGAGGCCTTTTGGCCTCACTGTCCTCTCTCTCACAGCCCCGCAAACTCTCCAACCTCTGTTCAATCTCTACCACCTATTGATATGGAGTATCTATCTCTAACTCTAGAGCTAATCTAAATCCAATACCATTGTTGAGCCCCTCGATGAATCGGGGGACTCGCTCTCTGACTGTAGAAACCAAGGTAGGTGCATGTCTGGACAACTCACTGAATTTGATGGCATACTCTGACACTATCAAAGTACCCGGGCGCAACTGCTCAAAATTTGTGTGCCATTCAGCTCGAAGGGTCTGGGAACAAACTCCCTCAAGAACATCTCTGAAAACTGAGTCCATATAAGTGAAGCTGCATCAGTTGGGATACGCTCCTTGTAAGCCCACCACTACTAATACACTGCTCCTAATAGCTGAAATATAGTAAAAACAACTCTGCTTGTCTGTAGAATACCGATGGTGTAGAGAATATGATGGCATTTCTCTAGAAAACCTTGTGCATCCTCAGAAGCTAAGCCACTATAAGTAGGAGGATGATACTTCTTGAACCTCTCTAGTCTAAGCTGCTCCTCCTCAGATGCCACTGCCATAACTTCGGGAAAAACTGGAATAATATGTTGCACTGGCATTACTTCTAGGACTTGATCAACATGGAATAGCTGCTCTAAAGTATAGGCCGCGGGAGTCCGAGCTCCTCCCCCATCTGAGATGTGGCTGGTGCAAGTGGAATCAACTATGCATGAGCTAAAGAATCGAACATGCTCAAAAACTGAGCGAGGGTCTCCTGAAGTGCAGAGTTGGCAACAAGCGCCTCGGGCGCCTGCCCTCAACTGAAGCTACTAGTGGTCCTTTGTCACATCTCGGGCAGGTGCTCTAGCTGCACCGTATGCCCCTTATCGGCCTCCACCCCGGCCCCGACCTCTCATGGCTCTAGCAAGGGTGTCTTATCATCGGATCCAGCAGTACGTGTTTTCATCATCTGCGAGATAATAGAAAGTCAAAGATTTAGATTTTGAAGTCAACCTATTCGCATGATAAGGAATCAAAGAAGTGGAAGTTTCCTAATAGTTCCCTAGCCTCTCAAAGATAAGTACAAATGTCTATGTACTGATCTGCATGACTCTACTAAACTTGCTTAAGACTCGTAGCACCTATGAACCTAGTGCTCTGACACCAACTTTTCACGACTCAAATTTCCCACCTTAGGATGTCGTGATGATACCTAGTCTCTAAGCCTAACATTTAATAATAACTTAGCAGAAATAATCAAACAGGAATACTAAAGTAAAACTGATAAACTCATATAACCTCTGAAAATAGGATCTCAACAACACTTCTCCCAAAACCGGTGGAACTGAGTCATAAACTCTATAGAATAATATAGAATGTCTACTACGATACTATCTGAATAAGAAAACAACAAATGAAAAGATATAGAACGTGACTCCAAGGCATGCAGACGCCAAGCAGGTAACCTTGAAGTCTCCAATAGACAGCTAGCAAGTCAATCACTAACCTCCAGCATGGGAAAACATACCTGAATCTGCACAAAAAGATGTGTAAAAGCATAGTATGAGTATACCACAATAGTACCCAGTAAGTATCAAGCCTAACCTTAGTAGAGTAGTGACGAGGCCAGGTCAAGACACCGACTAGGACATAATAAACACATCAAAAATATAAAAATGAGAAGTAATGGAAAGTGGAAAAATAAATGATAACGAAGCAGGTTAATAACGTAGACTAATGATAAAATTCTAAGAATAGAGATAACAAGAAGGAAGCAAATAAAAAGAACCACAATAGTCAAATACAGACTAAACTGATAAGACAAGGAAGAATGAAGGCAACAAAAACTATTCCACCAATAACTCTTTTCAACTTGAGATGCACAACAAGAATCACAACTGAGGTACCGCCTCATATACAACAAGAATTACAACTGAGGTACCACCTCGTATGCAACAAGAATCATAACCGAGGTACTGCCTCGTATACAACAAGAATCACAACCGAGGTACTACCTCGTATTCACATTTCTCAATTTAAATCACAATCTTTCCTTATACCGCCGCGTGAGCCTAACATTTAGATAGTTTTGAAAATACTTTTCCAGAAATAGCTACAGCACTTTTGCCCACCTTATGACACTGCGTGGCTTCTAGTAATTACCTTACTAGAAACACGCACATAAATCCCACCTTATGCCATTGCATGCATATTAAGCCTTATCCTTGTGTTGCCGCATGTGCATCAATATCACAACACAATAACAACTCGCATTACAGGGGCCCATGTACCACAACTTACCAAAATCAACAATATCAATATTTTCACAGCAAATAGCCAATGGCTCAACTATAATATGTACAAGAATATCAACAATAACAATGAATGTGAATTGCTTAACAAGGTAGATAACTCAACAATTGACAACTTTGCATCAATGTTAGAACGGCTTTCACAACTTCACACCAATAACTCAACAAGAAGATAATTCATGAAATAATGACTTCAAGTAAGAGTAATTCAACAATTAAGGATGTAACATGATAATAAAGAAAGCAATAACTTCAACTAAAGCATAAGAGCAAAGTATCAAGTAAGAAGTGGAATGAGTATTAACAAAGTCAATTAAGGCATGTAAGGATAGACTAACACAAGTAAGTGTAGATTGATAGTGAGAATTAAAACATGATATGAAAATTCAATTAAAGGCATGGAAAGAGTCTAAATAACCTAAACCGGTCAAATTCTACATATAACCCGTGTACCCACAAGTCACCCTGCGTACACGGCTTTCACATAACACATATAGTACAATTAATCCCAAATCCTAAGGGGTAGTTCCCCCCCCCCACAAAGTTAGGCAAGGTAGTTACCTCAACTAGGCCAACTCAACCCTCGAAAATAGCTTTTACCCTAAAATCTCCCTCCACACGGCTCAAATCTAACAAAACTTTACTTAATATTATCAAGCAATGCAAGGGAAAACAATTACAATAGATAAAGCTATGATTTTCACACTTTTCCCAAAAAGTCAACAAAAGTCAATCCCGGGCATGCCCATTCAAAACCCAGGTCCAAGGGTAGATTCCAACTATCATAAACCAACGAGTCCAAATATATGATTGCTTTCAAAATCTGAGTCCAAATCGGCTCTCAAAACTCAAATACTTATTTTTAAAAAACTTGAAAAAATTTCACAAATTTTTGCTTTGATTCACATGATTTTGATGTTATATCTAAGATATATTAATGAAATATAGTTGAAAGTTAATTAGAATTGCTTTCCCAATATTTGTAGATGAAAATCTCCTCCAAATCGCCTCCTACCGAGTCTCGCGCTCTAAAATGTGAGAAATAAGACTAAATCCCAACTTTTCTAACTTTTTATTCAGTTGAATTTGTCACAATTGCGGCATGGGTTCGCAATTGTGAACTCTCTCAATCGCGAAGAAATCCTCGCAAATGCGACCACTGGCAACCTAAGAGGAGGTGGCAAATGTGACATTGGCTTCACATTTGCGAAGCATGTTCTCATCGCAAAAGCGACTCTTTTGTTGCAAATTCGAACTACCCAACCTCTTGTCACTATTTGCAATTGCGACCCAAGTATCTCAATTGCGACACCTGAGGCCCCATACTAAGGTTGCAATTGCAACCCTGGTGTTCGCAAATGCGACATGAGAGGCATCAGAACACTAGATTCTATTTTTCAGTCCAAAACATTCTTAAACATGTTTGAAACTCATCCGAGCCCTTGGAGCTCCAAACCAAACATCCAAAAAAGTATAAGAACATCATACAAACTTTCTCTCATGATCAAAACACAAAAATAATGTATGGAACTATGAACCGGACACCAAAACGCATGAATTTCGAAGTAAAGTTCAAGAACTTCTAGAATTGCAACTAAGCATCTGAATCCAATAAAATCACCTCCAAATGACACCAAATTTTGTAGACAAGTTCTAAATATCATAAAGGATGTATTCCAAGTCTCAAAACTAAATTCAAAACCCGATAGCTAAAAGTAAATCTATGGTCAAACTTCTAAACTTCAAATTGCCAATTTTCAGCAAAACAACACAAATCAGCCTACGGACTTCCGAATTCAATTCGGGCATATGCCCATGTCCAAAATCATGATACAAAGATAATAGAACCCTCAAAATACCATTTTGGGGTGGTGTTCACAAAAGTCAACCATTGGTCAACATAAACAACTTAGGCTTCTAAGCCAAGAATCAAAGGGTCCAATTCAATCCGAAATATTCATAGAGCAAAACTAATCAATCCCATAAGTCATAAAAACATAAACACACATGTGTGAATAACCAAAAGTGTAAATGAAGCATAATTACACAAAATTACCAATCGGGTCATTACATTTATACTAGTCCAAGAGTAAGAAATTTGATGTTCATTGATCATGTACATGTATTCTTGCATGTCTACTTTTTGTGTGATATAGATTGTCCTGGTAGCCTGTGATCATGCTGGGTAGATTATGATATTTATATTGTGACTACGCTAGGTGGATTGTAATATTGAGACTATGACCAGTCGAGTGGTTGATATTATTAACATGTGAGTTGTTTATGCGATTGATATTATTAGCACGTGAGTTTTCTGTGTAGCATGTGAGTTGTCCATGATGGTCCAAGATATTGTTATTATTTACATGTGAGTTGTCCGTGCATTGTGTGCTTATGGATCCATCCCCCTAGGGTCACCATCTCATGTTCCTTCTTGATGGTATACACGCGGATTGTGAGAAACCAACGGGTTTCTGGTTGATGTGAGCCTTGGGAAGGTTAATCAGTGGTTTGCTTTGGTTATTAAGATTCTGATGTGGGCCTTAGAGCAGTATTGTGATTTTTATTTGGATCGGGTTGTGCATCGTAACAGATTGGTATTTGATTATTTTATTTCATCTTTACTTGCAATTTTCCTTGGTTGTCTACCTTATTTATTTGCATATCTTCTTTATATGCTAGATTGTTCACTGGGAAAAGTACGCTAAGTTATTGTTTACACTAAGGTAATTTTTTCTGTGATTCATGACTTGATCATATTATTCTTCTGTACTTGTATTAGCAAGTATAATTTATAATTCTTTCCACTATTACCTCACCGATATCAATTATGATACTTGCTCTGTACATGGGGTCAATTGTACTCATATTACACTTCTGAACCTTGTGTGTAGATCTTGGAGATGAGATATTGTGGATGACGGGAGCTAACACTAAAGATGCATCTGCTTCCCAAATATAGCTACCACTTGTCTTGGTAGTTTTAGATTTGTAATTTGTTTATGTATATTCCAAACAAATGATGTATTTATTCTCATACCATCTTTGTAAGTCTAAGTCTTAGTGGCTCATGACTTGTACTACCAATCCTTGGGTTACAACAACAACAAAATACCCAGTATTATCCCATACCGTGGGGTCTAGGGGGGGTAGTGTGTACGCAGATCTCACCCCTACCTTGTGAGGATAGAGAGGTTGTTTCCAATATACCCTCGGCTCAGGAAAGCATAAGCACCATATTAATAAAAATATAGACAAGAAGGGATAGTACCAAAAAGCCATATAAAAGCATAATAAAACAACTACCAATCCTTGGGGTATTGTATGGAAATTCAGTTATTTCTCTTATTGTTTCCTTATTATTTTGTTTATTAGAATTGTGTTGACAGTTATTTGGTTTACCTAGCGGGTTGGGTTAGGTGTCATCACGACTAGATGGATTTTGAGTCGTGACATGAATATTGAGCTTTATACTTATTTAGGTATTAACAAATAATGTAGGTACATTGATGAGGGGTTATGGAGCAAAAATAACAAAATTGGAGAAAAATGTTTATTGGGCCATTCAAAAGCGTTCATCTTGTCTTACTAATTGGAATATGAGTCGTCTTCTTTTAATGGGTTAAATAATGATCAATTAGGATGCAATGAGATGAGATGCATGAAGTGAAAATAAAGAAAGAGATACAAAGACATTACTTGAAAAGGAAAAGTTAGGCAAAAGCAACTTAGGAAAAGTAAATTTGCAGCAACAAGTTGTAGAAATGACATCAGGTAGCCACTCTAAGGGGATGCTATTTAGGAATTAGTTAGTGCGTTCTGAATTTAAGTTTTTCAGTTTAATTTTTTAGGACAAATGTTCTGAATTGTCCTGAAGTTAAGATATTTAACTTAAAATTTTAGGAAAAAATAAATACTTATTAATATCTAAATAGTATTCGTGAGAACGACTATCTGTGCACTTGCCCCTAACAAGTATTGATCTCACTTGAAGGATGTCTCATTTTGCTGCATTCATAGCAAATGAATTTCTTTTCGAGGTGTTATATATCACAAGAAAAGCAGCCGTGTTTCACGCTATGAGACAGCCCAATTTCGGCACCACATGTGTCGCGACGCACCGATGGTCTGGGTCCGAGGCTATCTTGTCTCCTTTTTGGTCTTTGACTTAGTTATTTTGCCTACGTGGACTTAGTTATTTCATCTACGCTTTTTCATACACCTACAAATTGTCATTAGACACAATTTTCACTTAATTTTTGAAGTAGGGAGAGCATAGAGCCGCCATGGAGGCCAGAACTCATCAGATTCCATCTTTCTTCTGCAAGCTTAGTAATTTTTATGTTTTCCTAGATGATTTGTTATTTTTCTATCATGTCTATTGTAGACATGTGATTTTTGACCCTCCCAAAGATTTTTCATATTTTAGCACGTAAATATTTAGTTTAGGTCTAATATAGCTATTTCAACTAGTTTTGACTCTTCTACTTTATTTTATCACAAAAAATAAAAATTACAAAAAAAAAAAAAGGTTTCACTAATGTTTTGTAGTCATTTTTAATCTTGAAAAAATACCAAAAAGAAAACAGTTTCATTTTAGGTTTATCTTTAATAGTTTATTTTAATTAATTAGGAGTAGTCTTACATTTTTATAAATGCTTTATACTTTTTAAATAAGGAAAACTTAGGCCCTTAGTTAATGAAACCCAGATTTTCTAAGAACCCCAATTGTTAGTTAATTCAAGATAATTTTAGCTCAATTTTGGGCAAGAAGATGGCCCAATTTCGGACTAGCCCTTGAGCCAAACCTCCCATTGCCCCAAAATTAACCCTTAGCCCAACACCCCTTTCCTTTAATTGAACCCTAGACATATACACATAAAGGGTATGAGCTGAAAATACATGCTAGATTCTAAACCCCTAGGGAAAAAGGCAGCCTAAACCTAAGACCTAGAGAGAGCTGCAATCCGCCGTTACAGGGACCCCCCTCCCCCGATCGTTCTTCATCTCCAAAAAGAATACAAGCTTCATCCCTAAGACATCAGCCGCTAGAACACTAAGGAAGCCCCTCCCCCTACCGGCGTTTCTCTTATTCTTCAATAAAAACAACACCACATCTCTAACCAAACAACCCTAGATCCCAATGATGTACCCCTCCCCCCACCCCACGCTCTTCTTCTTCAACCGGCGGAAATACAAGGAGGACCCCTGCCCTTCATCTTCTAACCTAGCCGCACCACCACAACGCCAACCACTCATCAGCCGTTTTCCAAAAGAAGGGCTTATTCTTCTTCGTTAACAAAAATCCAAGAGAAGCATCGACCCCTGCTCCCTTCAACCAACCAGCCCAAACATGAAGCTGTCGGTTCATCTTATACCAAGGTGCTAATATGACAGACAACGAGCACGCCGTATCATTGTCCATAATTTTCTTCCTTTAGATCTCTGCAAGGAATTAGAGTTTACACACAAGAGTTGTTGTACGGTAGGGTACAGGCCCAATGTGTTATCTACAACACTATCTCATCTTATTTCCACTAACTCTGTCCATTTCATCTTGACCATCATTCCCATTCGAGAGAGGCTAAGGGAGAAAGCAGGGGAGTATTTTGGATGCTAATATGAGTTGTTTGTTGAATTCACTGGTCTAATCAGCTGGTGTAGAGTAGCAAGCATTGGTTGGCACAGTGACTGTAGTACACCTTACCTTAAACAACGGGATTTCACGGTAGTGTGTTATTTTAATAGTTATGATACAGATTTCAAGGGTGGTATCTTTCACTTCAAGGATGGAGAGCCTGCAGACATTGTGCCTATGGCTGGGGCTGTTATCATGTACACGGCTGATGACCGAAATATTCGTTCTATTGATGAGCTTTCCGGTGCTAATTCGAGTTTCGTCCTCAGTTCATCACATTTTTTAGTTCAAAATAGTGAAACAATAAATTCTCCATCTATATTGAGGTCCAATTCTTTCATCTTCTACTTGTTTATTCGAGCATGATGTTAATTATTTGTTTGGTGATGCGATCCCGTTATTTATGTAATTATTCCCCGTGGTTTTGAATTTGCTTGCTCGGTTATCTGCTCGTGTTTGCTCGAATTGGTTATAGTTTAACATGATTTTGTCATAGTATAGAAATTGGGTTACTATTCATCAACTGAACTACGTCAAATTAGATTAAAGGGGCTCGGGTGTACATTTCATGTGATCTTGCCATAATTTTGATAATAATAATGAAATAAACATGTTATAAATTCGGGTGTACATTTCATGTGACCCGGCTCTCATTTCCAACAAGGTTAAATAGAATGTGTCGTGAACCATGGGTGCATTTCACATAGCGTGGCTTACGATTTGTTTTAAATAACCTTAAAATTTTTTTGAAATATTAAAAACGGCTAAAAGGTTAAAAAGTGCACGTATGTTTTATATGTGTAATTAAATCAGATAATTGAGCCAATAATAACAGTTGAGAGACCGTGCTAAAACCACGGAACCGAAAATGCCTAACACCTTCTCTTAGGTTAACAAAATTTCTTACCCGGATTTCTGTGTTTGCCGGCTATAAAACATAGTCAATCTTTCCTCGATTCAAGATTTGAACCGGTGACTTGGATCACCATAAACTAACCCAAGTGGCGACTCTAAATTTTAAAAAAAATAATCTCGTTTCGATTGTCACTTAAATTGGAAAAACTCTCTATACCCTTTTGGGGTGGTAAAAAGGAGGTGTGACAGCTCTGGCGACTCTACTAGTGAGAAGAACCCAGAACTTCTGGTTCAGGGTTCAGAATTTAAGCGTAGAATAACTGTTATAGTTGGCTTTTATTGATTATCTGATTTTTATATGTTTGAGCCTAATGTGCTAATTGCCGCTTTGATATGGTTTGAACTGTATATAAACTGTTACGAAACCCTCCTCTCTTTTAGTCTTCTAAATCATCTGGGAAGTGTGCACTTTGTGTGACTTCTCTTCTGTCATATCCCAATTTTAGAACAAGGTTCGGACAAGTTGCAAAGCCGCTGTTCTGTATTCCCGGTACGCTGCCCCCCCCCCCTCGAGTTGTCCGCTCGGGTAAGCCAAGTCTAAAGCAATACACCCAGATTTTAAACCTAGAATAACATAGCCTCATGTTGGATCCCTAGTAGGAATGTTTGTTTGCATCACGTGCATTTGACTTTGGGGACTCAGCACAGGGGTTGGGTCCGTCTAGGACAGGTGTACCCAAAAATAAAAGACCATCCTGATGCATCCTATGTGCTACATGTTGCATTTCTTCAAGGGTAAAAAGGTTATTTGGCGGACCAATGATGGCTGAGGGTAAATGAGAAAGAAAAGAGGGTGAATTGTGAAAATAAAGCAAGTAGGGCCCAGTTATAATTTTCTTTCAAGCTTTTTCAAGAAAAGACCAAAAATTGAAAATGAAAAAAAAATCCAAAAGAGTTTGCACTTTTCCATCATTTTTTTTCAAACAAAAAAAATCAACAAAAATGAAAAGAAAAATACAAAAAGAGTTTACATGTTTCATCATTTTTAAAAACAAAAGACAAAAAAATATATTTTTCTATAAATTAGTTGTTTTTTTTATTCTCGCCTGTATCCAATCTGCCCGAACTAAGGATACCTGATTCTCGTCTTACGAGGCATGATACGTAGGCAACCCACATAGGGTCTGGTCTTCCTAGTGAATCTTAGGTTCTTGGCTTTGAGGGTCGTAGCCAAATCTTGCATATTTAGCCACTTTTGGCAACATTGGCCATTTTGCAAAATAGGGTTATTTTCGAAAAGTGACTTGTTTAATTGTGTCTGGAGAGTCTTCAATCCATAATTAGGTGTCTCTTTACTCTAAGGTCCGTCCTTGTCGAATTTGCATGTCTAGCCACTTTTGGCCACAATCGGCCATTGTTGCAAAATGGGGTCATTTTCGCAAAAGTGGTTCAGTGACCCGTGTCTTAGAGTTTTGAGTCCACACCAAGATGTTCTCTTTGTTTAAGGTCCATTGTGTTGAATTTTCAGGTTTAGCCATTTTTTGGCCGCATAGGCCATTTCTACAAATAATTTTTCCATGTCTTAAAGGTCTTTTGTTGAGTTTGCACTTCTAGCCACCTTTTGGCCACATAAGTCATTTTTTGCAAAATAGTCTCAATCATGTCTTGCATGTGTCCAATAGGGAGTATTATTGTCTCACATAGTATTCTAAATCCTTAACTCTATTTGGTTTGAGTTTTCTTATACAAGTGTGGATCTACTTACCGGGGTTTGAGCATGACAGACACCCCAGGACCATCTGGTCAGGACCGCTACATCCAGGAGTTGCTTAAGGAGATTTTTTTTTTATGTTTTGAGTCTGTTTCTTTTTTATGTTGTATTGTATTTTATAGTCATGTCCAGTAATGATTCTTTAGTTGGTGCCGGAATTTGTCGTAGTATAGTTGAGTTGAGTCTCTCGTTATCATATTTCCTGTTTTATATTTGAAAATGAAAAAGAAATAAGTTTTGTAATAAATAATCCAAAAAGATTTTTTTAGTTCAATTTATCCATTACTTTTCCCGAACTATGCAAAAATCTGATTCATGTGGCGTCATGATACGTAGGCAACCTACATAGGATTTAATCGAATTTTTTTATTATTATTAAAATAAAAAGAAAAAAAAGAGAAAGAAAAAAAAGAGATGAAATTATGGGATGTGAGAAATGAGAGGAAAGAAAAGAGTGATAATTAGGAAAAAGAGGGAAGGAAAATGAGTAAGCCAAAAAGTGCTAGAAAAGAAAGAAAAGAGAAGATTGAAATGAACAAAATTGGGATGATGCCAAGTGACCTTGTGACCCTCGAAGTCATTCTAGAACCGTTAATTGTTGCAAGGTGCATTGCATGCAATGTGATATTTTTAGCTGTTAAATGCCGTAATGTTAACAGGATGACCACATTTTGTTCCTTTTGTTATCTTCATTGAGCAGAAGGGTGGTTGGTTTGTGGTTTTTAAGTAACTCATCCATACAATACAAGGTCAAAGAGCAAGGTAGCCATGGCTGGCAAAGACTTGGACACATGGGTTGTTGATCCGTCTAGGAGAATTGTTAAATCAGAATCTGAGTTGAAAGAAAAGGTCTTAAGGTTTAAAGGACAGATGGCCGAAATATACAAAGCCTGGATTAGTGGGCGTCCTCTACCATCATGTAAGGCCCTGTGAATTTCCTACTCAAAACCCTGAATCCCGTGGTGCCAAGTTAGGAGCATGTGTTAGAGATGCGTAAATAATTTCGCGGCGAGAGTGCTCGCCACGGTTCGAACCTTTTTGGACTGATCTATGCTATAAAAAGTCAAGAAATAATATTTTCCAGAATATGCGGTCGCATATCAGGTATGCGAACCGCATAATCGCCGCAAAGTGAGTCAGTGTGTTGGTAAAATTTGAGGTCAACTATGCGATCGTGTAAACGAAATGCGGACCGCATAGTCGTCACACATTTCCCTTGGGACTTTATGAGGGGCAGTTCTGCGGTGCATTATGCGACCGCAGAACGGGTATGCGGACTACATTTCTCCACATACCCAGGCAGTGTGTTCAGATTTTGGGAGCACTTTTGCGGTCCATTCTGCGGGCCGCATTTCCACGTTGCAATCACAAATGCGATCGCAAACCTGACTCGGGGCTCCAATTTTCTAAATTTTAAACCTGACCCCTCATTGATATATTTAGTATTATAGCTCATTTTGAACATATTTCCTAATGCTTTTAGAGAGAGAGAGAGAGAGGGTCTTAGAGAGTGAAGTGCTTCCCATCAAATTACTCCATGAAACCTTGCCAAATCTTTGAAGATAATCAAGTGAGAGCACCTAAATCTTCATCCCAAGAGGTAAGACTTCATTACCTCAGCTCTTATTCCTATGCTTAGCAATAAGGGAGCACAAGTGAAGTAATTCATAGGTATAAAAATGAATTTCTTGCATGCATATCACACCATAGAATATTGGGAGGTAGTGAACTAAAAAGGAAAGCAATTGGGGTATAAAATGATAGAAACTTCTCTCAAAAGGGCCTATGATCACAATGCACCTTTAGTGTTTGATAGTATGCTCAAAACAAGCTAGAATCTCAATCTCGTCTCTAATTCTCGATTTAATTTGTAGTTCTTACACAATAGATCGAAGTGCTAAAAGTTTTGAAATTTTGTAAGGAATAAGGAAATCTTTATTGAGGTATATATGGCTAAAACCCTGTCTTTTAGAAATTGAGCTTCATCGGTGATTGTATGAACATGGTAAGATTAAAGTTGAATTGTTGCATTACTTGTTATTTTACATGAATTGGTGTTGTAACCTTATGTGTGAAAAATGTGTCTCAACATGATCAACGTGCTATCTTGACAACTTGAAAAAGGGTAAAGGTATGAATTATGTATTAAAATGTTTAGACCCTAAATCGAGATTGTGGATGAATATATTGTGCGATCTACATGAAATCTTATCTATTTTTACAATTTAAATTGTTCTTGTGTGCACCCATTGTCCTACTGGCAAAGCTAATATTGAAAATTGGGAACGGTGTACAATGCGGCCTAGTGCCAAGAATGATTTGATAAGTCGTGGCCCCAAGTGCCTATGAAATGATATATGAGAAATGAATTGATTTATGAGAAGGGAACAATGCCTTGATGAGGTGACCTAGCCGACCGGGTCGAGATCGGACTCCACTCAAGATAGCGGTGGTATTGGAAAGGTATTGTGAATGAAATCCGGGAAATAAGGCAAATGAGATTGTGATTGAAGCATATGTCTCAAATGAGGCAACCTATCCGATCTGGTCGAGATCGTACTCCGCTCAAGATAGCGGTGGTATTGTGCACAAATAATGAATAGTGTGAAATGCCCCAAACTAAAAGCTATAGGAAAATGATGTGAAAGTTGTATGATTCTTTTATTTGATAATGTGGTGATCGTTTAAAGTTTTGAGTTATACTTGTGATTTATTATTCTTGTATGAAAGTTCTTTCTAATTTGATGGTGCTTAGTTATACATACTAGTGCTATTCGATGGCACTAACATCCCTTTTGCCCGGGGCGCTACATTTTTTTAAGTGAATGTAGGTAGCTCCATAGCGGCTAGTGCCGAACGTGTGTAGCGGAGCATCCTCTTCTCAAACTCTTGGTGAGCCCCTTCCTCCTTCAATGGGTTCTGTGACATGCCTTTTGTTATAGATGTCTATTTTGAGGTATATCCAGGGCCTTGCCACCGGCGTTGTTATCGCTGTCTTGGATTTCCTTAGAGGCTCTGTAGACATATGTGTGGGTTATGTACGGGCGTCGAATGGGTCTACAAACTATGATGTAATTCAAATTCTCGTTTTGCTAAGGTGTAATTGTATGTAATCTTGGGAACTTAATTACGGATATATGTTGTGATTTAAAATGAACTAACTTTGTAGAATGCACTATCTTTCCTCCTCTAAGCAAATGAATGAAAGCATGATTTCCTTATTCGTATCGAGTTAGGTAGGAAGTGTTTGATAAGGCTTGCTCAGTTGGGTTTACTCGATTGAGTGCATGTCGCGCCTCCTGAGGTTGGGGCGTAAAATGAGTCAAGGGAAAATCAGTATGAGTGTTGGAAATTAGGAGCCCACCTGGAGAACAAAGGGAAAGCAGCAATGTTCAATGGAAGACGGTTCAAGTTCAGCAATCAGGAGCCCACCTGGAAAACAAAGGGAAAACAATTCATGTTTCAGAGGAGAGGAAGACAATTCAAATGTTGGTAATCAGGCGCCCACATAGAGAACAAAGTGAAGCAGCTCAAGTTTCGAGGAAAAACAGTTCAAGTGTTGGAAATCAAGTGCCTACCTGGAGAACAAAGGGAAAACAATTCAAGTTTCAGAGGAAAGGAAGACAATTCAAATATTGGTAATAAGGTGCGTACCTGGAGAACAAAGGGAAGTAGTTCAAGTTTCGAGGAAAAATAGTTCAAGTGTTGGAAATCAGGTTCCCACCTGGAGAACAAAGGGAAAACAATTCAAGTTTCAGAGGGAAGGAATACAATTCAAATGTTGGTAATCAGGCGCCCACCTGGAGAACAAAGGAAAAGCAGCAATGTTCAAAGGAAGACGATTCAAGTTCAGCAATCAGACGCCCACCTAGAGAACAAGGGAAAACAGTTCAAGTTTCGAGGAAAAACAGTGCAAGTATTGGCATTCAAGCGCCCACCTGGAGAACAAGGAGAAGGCAGTCCAAGTCTCAAAACAAGATTGTTCGAATGTTGGCAATCAGGCTCCCGCCTGGAGAATAAAGGAATTCAATTCAGAATGCAATTCAAGTTAGCAACAAAAGAAGCTCGCAACAAGAATGCAAATCAACAGTCCGAGATGATCAACAGAAGTTAGTCACAATCCAGAATAATAAAAAAAAAAGAAAAAGAAAGAAGTGAATCCAAAATACAGAAGTAGAGAAAGATGTGGGCTGCTCAAGACATGACTGAAGTCACAAGCATGGTATGTCCGGTTTTTTATCTGAAAAGCTGAAGAAGAATGAACTAGCACCTACAACTAGCAAGCGTCAAGGTTCAAATCCAAAGTTTGCATGAAGAACCATTTAAGACTCAAGATCAAGCTTCATAAGACTTAGAGATAGGAATCTTGTAACTCATAGTTTACAGGCTTAGTTAGTCTTTTTCATTTTTTTGATTTTGATGTAATAACAAGACCACGGACCAGAACCTCGACGGAACGGTACCTTGATTGGCTCTCCACCTCGTTATACTCCAGCATCTCACTCACTTCTGAACTACACGTGGCATGATTCCTTTATAGCCAAGGATATGTAGGCAGCTCAGATACCAGGGCTCGGTCACATTCTCCTTTCTTTTAGCTTTTGGTCTCTTTAAATAAGGGTCGGGTCAAAAAACCTATCTAGTCGTTCTTTGTCTGAAAATACTTCGTATTTCCAGTCAAAGAGGGGCAGCTATAGACCTGTGATTTTTGACCCTCCCCAAGATTTTTCATATTTTAGCATGTAAATATTTAGTTTAGGTCTAATATAGCTATTTCAACTAGTTTTGACTCTTCTACTTTATTTTATCACAAAAAATGAAAATTACAAAAAAAAATAGTTTCACTAATGTTTTGTAGTCATTTTTAATCTTTAAAAAATACCAAAAAGAAAATAGTTTAATTTAGGTTTATCTTTAATAGTTTATTTTAATTAATTAGGAGTAGTCTTACATTTTTATAAATGCTTTATACTATTTTAAATAAGTAAAACTTAGGCCCTTAGTTAATGAAACCCATATTTTCAAAGAAGCCCAATTGTTAGTTAATTCAAGATAATTTTAGCTCAATTTTGGGCAAGAAGATGGCCCAATTTCGGAATAGCCCTTGAGCCCAAAACCCCCCATTGCCCCAAAATTAACCCTTAGCCCAACACCTCTTCCCTTTAGTTGAATCCTATACATATACACATAAATGGAATGAGCTGAAAATACATGCTAGACTTTAGACCCCTAGGGAAAAAGGCAGCCTAAACCTAAGACCTAGAGAGAGATATAATCCGCCGTTACAGGGACCCCCCTCCCCCGATCGTTCTTCATTTCGAAAAAGAAGACAAGCTTCTTTCCATGACACCCCAAATTCTTCATCTCTAAGACATCAGCCACTAGAACACTAAGGAAACCCCCCACCGCATTTCTCTTCATCTTCAATAAAAACAACACCCCATATCTAACCAAACACCCCTGGATCCCAATATTGTACCCCCCCTCTTCTTATTCAACCGGCGGAAATACAACGAGGACCCCTGCCCTTCATATTTTAACCTAGTCGCACCACCACACCGCCGACGACTCATCAGCCGTTTTCCAAAAGAAGGGATTATTCTTCTTCGTTAACAAAAATCCTAGAGAAGCATCGACCCCTGCTCCCTTCAACCAACCAGCCCAAACATGAAGCTGCCAATTTATCTTATATCAAGGCGCTAACATCGAGCTACAGTTCAAAAAATGACAGACAGCGAGCACCACCATCTCATTCTCTATAATTTTCTTCCTTTAGATCTCTACAAGGAGTTAGAGTTTATACACAAGAGTTGTTGTGCGGTAGGGTACAAGCCCAATGTGTTGTCTACAATACTATCTCACCCTATTACCACTAACTCTGCCCGTTTCATCTTGCCCATCATTCCTATTCAAGAGAGACTAAGGGAGAAAGCATAGGAGTATTTTGGATGCCAGTATGAGTTGTTCGTTGAATTCATAGGTCTAATCAGCTGGTGTAGAGGAGCAAGCATTGGTTGGCACAGTGACGATAGTAGACCTTACCTTAAACAACGGGATTTCGCGGCAGTGTGTTATTTTAATAGTTATGATACGAATTTCAAGGGTGGTATCTTTCACTTCAAGGAAGGAGAGCCTGCAGACATTGTGCCTATGGTTGGGGATGTTATCATGTACACAGCTGATGACCAAAATATACGTTCTGTTGATGAGCTTTCTAGTGCTAATTCTAGTTCTGTCCGCAGTTTGTCACATTTTTAGTTCAAAATAGTGAAACAATAAATTCTCTGGCTATATTGAGGTCCAATTCTTTCATGCTCTACTTGTTTATTCGAGCTTAATGTTAATTATTTGTTTGGTGATGCGATCTCGTTGTTTCTGTAATTATTCCTCGTGGTTTTGAATTTGCTTACTTGGTTATCTGCTCGTGTTTGCTCGAATTGTTTATAGCTGAACATGATTTTGTAACAGTAAAGAAATTGCGTTACTATTCATCAATTGAACTACGTCAAATTAGATTAAAGGGGCTCGGGTGTACATTTCATGTGACCCTACCATAATTTTGATAATAATAAAGAAATAAACATGTTATAAATCCGGGTGTACATTTCATGTGACCCGATTCTCATTTCCAACAAGGTTAAATAGAACGTGTCGTGAAACACGGGTGCATTTCATATAGCGTGGCTTACAATGTGTTTTAAATAACCTTGAAATTTCTTGAAATTTTAAAAGAGGCTAAAAGGTTAAAAAAGGCACGTAGGTTTTAAATGTGTAATTAAATCAGATAATTGAGCCACAAATAACAGTTGAGCGACCGTGCTAAAACCACGAAACCCGAAAATGCCTAAAACCTTCTCTCGGGTTAACAAAATTCCTTACCCGGATTTCTATGTTTGCGGACGGTAAAACAGAGTCAATCTTTCCTCGATTCGGGATTTGAATAGGTGACTTGGGACACCATAAACTAACCCAAGAGATGACTCTAAATTTTAAATAAAATAATCCTGTTTCGATTGTCACTTAAATTGGAAAATCTCCCTTATACCCTTCCGGGGTGATAAAAAGGAGGTGTGACATCTATGTTGAGCTACACTTTAGTTTCTAGGATGGCGGTCGACATGAATATTGACGTTAATTAATTATTGATGGTAGGCTATAATCTCGCGCTTTAGTTGCTTATTGCACTCTAATATATTGAACTTTAATTGAGTTTGAGCTTTAATCTATAGTGTTTTGCACTAATTGTATGTTTTATGCCTTGTAGGAGTGATTCCAAGTGATGTAGATGTTATGGAGCTAATTAGAGTGATTTTGAGCTTTGAAGTTTAAATAAAAGCCCAAGGTATTAAGTCGGGATCGCGTTCGGGGCTCGAGAACCACATCTACAACAACAACAATAATAACCTAGTGGAATCCCACAACTGGGATCTGAGGAGGGTAATGTGTACGTAGACCATACCCTACTCCGAAGGAGTAGGGTGGTTGTTTCCGATAGACCCTCGGCTAAAGAAGATGAAAAGAGAAAGTGGTGCAGTAATATCAGAGTAAGCAAGAAAGAAAGAGAGATAACCTCAGCAATGTAATAACCAAAAAATATAGAGAAAGCAATAACAATAAGCAGTAACAATGGTACAATACTATAGACACAATAGAGTAATATGGATACAACAAGAGCCACTAGCACCCTAAGACACTACACTATCGGACTAGTCTCCTACGGTCTAACCTGCAGTCCTAATGAAGTAATATAGACACAATCGAATCCACTAGCAGTCTAAGACAAACATACGCTAGCCTCATACTTTCCAACCCACAACCTTAATGCTCACCCTCCACAACTTCCTATCAAGGGCTATGCCATCGTAAATCTGAAGTCGCACCAGGCCCTACTTGATCACCTCTCCCCAATATTTCTTTGGCCGCCCTCTACCTTTTCTCACACCCGTCAAGGCTAGCCGTTCAAACCTCCTAATTGGGGAATCCATGCTTCTCCTCCGCACGTGCCCAAACCATCTAAGACTAGCTTCCTGCATCTTGTCTTCTATGGGATCCACGCCCACCTTCCCCCAGATATCTTCATTCCTAATCTTATCCATCCTATTGTGCCCACACATCTATCTCAACATCCTCATTTCTACAACTTTCATCTTCTGGATATGAGAATTCTTGACTAGCCAACACTCAGCACCATACATCATGGTCGGTCTAACAACCACTCTATAGAACTTACCTTTCAGTTTCAGGGGCACCTTCCTGTCATACAAGACACTATATGCTAGCCTCCATTTCATCCAACCCACCCCTATACGGTTCGTAACATCCTCATCAATATCCCCATCCTCTTGGATAACCGACCGCAGGTACTTGAAGCTCTCTTTCTTGGGAATGACTTGAGATTCAAGCCTCACATCCATGTCCGCTTCTCTCGAAATGTCGTTGAACCTGCACTCCATGCATTCTATCTTAGTCCTACACAACTTGAAACCTTTAGACTCAAGATTCTGTCTCCAAATCTCTAACCTCTCGTTAACACCGTCTTGTGTCTCATCGATTAGAACATTATCATCAGCGAATAAGATGCACCATGGAACCTCACCTTATATATGGTGTGTCAGTGCATCCATCGCCAAGAAAAATAAGAACAGGCTGAGTGCCGAGCCTTTGTGTAAACCTATAACAACCAAAAAATGCACAAAGTCGCCCCCACTGTCCTAACCCGAGTTTTAGCTCTATCATACATGCCCTTAGTTACCCTAATATAAGCAACCGAAACACCTTTCACCTCCAGGCATCTCCAAAGAACTTCCCTAGGGACCTTGTCATATGCTTTTTCTAGGTCAATAAATACTATGTGAAAATCCTTCTTCTTATCCCTGTATAGTTCAACCAACCTCCTTATAAGATGAATAGCTTCTGTAGTAGAACGTCCAAGCATAAACCCAAACTAGTTATCGAATATCGACACCGACCTCCTCACCCACACTTCAACTACCCTCTCCCAAACCTTCATGGTATGACTTAGTACTTGATACCCCTATAGTTGTTACAATTCTTGATATCGACTTTGTTCTTGTATAACGGTATCATCGTACTCCACCTCCATTCTTCTGGCATCATTTTTGTCCTGAAAATAATATTAAACAGTCTAGTTAGCCACTCCAATCCCACCCTACCCACCGACTTTTAGAATTTTACCGGAATCTCGTCGGGCCCGGTTGCTCTTCTGCTGCACATCTTACGCATAGCCCTCACGACCTCCTCGACCTTAATGCATATACAGTAGCGAAAATCTTGATGACTCTCAGAGTGTTACGATTCCCCTAGCACAATATCTCTATCCTCTTCGTCATTCAGCAATTTATAAAAGTAAGTATGTCATTTTTGCTTGATTGGAGCATCTTCTACCAACTCTCTGCCCTCCTCGTCCTTGATGCACCTCACTTGATCTAGATCACGAGTTGTTCTCTCTCTCGCCTTGGTCAGCCGGAATAACTTCTTGTCTCCGCTTTTTTCCCCCAGTTCTTCGTACAGGTGACCAAACGTTGTAGTCTTGCCCTCCATAACCACTAACTTCACCACTTTCCTAGTTGTCTTATATCTTTCTCTGCTCATTTTCCTTTCCTCTTTGTCTGTACTCTCCACTAACCTCCGATATGCCACTTTCTTTTCTTCCACCTTTCCCTGGACCTTGGCGTTCCACCACCAGTTTCCCCTATGACTGCTTGAGTAACCCTTCAAGACCCTTAATATCTCTCTCGTAACCACCTCCCTCATATAGTTCGCCGTCATTTTCCACATACTGCTCGCGTCGCCGCTACTCCTCTAGTCCCCCATATCTAATAATCTCCCCTCTAACTCCTGTTATTTATCCTTCGTCAAGGCACCCCACTCGGATGACCCCGAACCACGTTCTTCTTCCTCCTTATCATGATTCCAATGTCCATCACCAATAGTCTATGCTGAGTCGAGAGTGTCTCACTTGGGATAACCTTGAAATCCTTGCACAACCCTCGATCGTCCCTCCTTAGGAGTAGATAGTAAATCTAGGTCTTGCCATCGAATTTTGAAAAGTAACTAAGTGCTCCCCCCTCTTTGGAAAACTAGAGTTCGCAATCACTAACTTAAAAGCCATAGCGAAATCCAATAGAGAGGTTCCACCTCTATTCTTATCTCCAAAACCAAAGTCGCCATGAACCTCGCCATAGCCACCAGTAGACATCCCGATATGCCCTGCTGAAATCTCCTCTTACAAATAACTTCTCCGTGGGCGAAATACCACGCACAACTTCATCCAAACCCTTCCAGAAATGCCTCTTTACCTCCTCATACAAAGCCCGCTTGAGAAGCATGAGCGCTAATAACATTCAAAGTGAGCCCACCAACCACAAACTGAATAGCCATTAGTCTAATGCTCACCCACCTAGCCTCTACCACCATCTCTCTAAGTTCCCTATCTACCAAGATACCCACTCCGTTCCTATCCTTTGAGCCTCCAAAATACCATAATTTAATCCGTATTTTTCGCCTTCGATCCTGCCCACCTAGTTTCCAGAACACATGCTATATTGACGTTTCTCTTCTAGAGAATCTTTGCCAACTCGATAGACTTACCTGTTAGCGTCCCTATGTTCCACGAACCAATCCTCAACTTATAGGCTCCATTTCTGCCTTATCTCTCTTGCCTCCTGCCCCACCCCATGTCCCCTACCCCGATTCACACACCACCCGAGAACATGACCTTATTCTACCATCATAGACCACAGCCACAGAACCTACGGTAAACTAATAAAATTGCTAAGAAAACAAGTTGTAGCTACTAGCATGCTAATACTATGACTAGACTAGGCTAAAATCAACTAATATGGCAAAAATAGGGTAGCACAAGAGGGAGGGGCTCCAGAAAACGGGAGGTACCAACTCCCGAGAATAGAACCTGGAAATTCGACTAGGTGTACACCCAAGATTGCGAGGCTTGACGCTCACCTTCCAAACTCCCACTGTCTTTTGCTAATTCCAATCGGAGGCGAACACACTGCTTGCCTGTACGCTAGAGGTGAACCCGCTGCTTGCCCGTACGCCGAGGTTGATAACCTGAAAATCACAAAAACTATGAAACCAATGAGGAGGGGGGTTGTTACCACTGTACCTATTGACCCTCTAATTGGTAGCTATGGCTTCCTACTCACATGATGCTTGAGGAGGCAGACGTTACTAGTGAAGGTAGCCGAAGATCGAACCCAAAGAATTAGCAAGAAGAGAGGGAGAAAAAAAGGAAAAAGAGGGGGGGGGGGGAAGAACAGAGCGGAAGCAAGAAAACAGAGGAAAGAAAATGGGGGTTGGCAGGGGGAGGCAAAGAAGAAGGTAGGGGTTGCCTGACAGAGCTGTCGCCGGTAAGAGAGCCTAGGGTTTTCAGAAATGAGGAAGAATGAGAAGGGGGAAGAGAGAACAGAGGTGAGAGAGAAATAGGGAAAGAAGAGAGATAGAGGAGAGAGAGAGAAGGGACCTACCTGCCTGGATTGCTGGATAGCTAATGCCGACACCGGCTGCTCGCCGGAGGTGGCTGTTTGTCGACAATGGAGAGAGAGATACAAGAGATGACTGTTGGGAGGAGTTACAGTAAAGATCATTGTGGAGAGAGGAATACACAGTCGAGAACCACGTCTAGATATCAAAAAGTCAAGAAAATCTGTACTCTGAGGAATCTTCACATCCGCAGTGCGTGGGCCATCGCGATTGTCCTTTTTTGCTGCCTTGACAAATTGCTAGTTCTTTACCAAACTCCACTGCTTCCCCACGTGGTGCGTCGCCCCATGCACCGCACTAATGCAATTTTACAGAGTCACAAGCTAATTTTGGCTAGGAGAAGGTAGTTTCGTATGGGCTCGACACTTCTATCACGACCCAAACCGAAGGGCCGCGACAGGCACCCGGTGCCTTACTCAACCGAGTACCAATGTAACATATCTTTCTTATCATGTTATCATGAGTAAATGAGCTAGAAAACTCGTCCTGAGATAACAAGAATAAAACATAAGGGAATAGTCAACATATGAAGACCCAACATGATATACAAACTAATATATGTGACATACGGGCCTATAAGGCCGACATGACCATTAGTAAACTCGAAACATAGGCCGACAAGGCCATACAATTATCCATACACCTGACATATGTCTACAAGCCTCTAAGAGTACATAAAATCATAAAGGTCGGGACAGGGCCCCGCCATATCAATCAATACATATCCAAAGCATACTGACCAAATAGGCAACTCCGGAGCAAGTGGAGTGCACCAACACCTTCGCTGAGCTGATAGCCTACTAGGAGGACTGTCAACCTATCAATCGGGACCTGCAGGCATGAAATGCAGCGTCCCCAGGCAAAAGGGACGTCAGTACGAATAAAGTACCGAGTATGTTAGGCAGGAAAGCATAAACAAGAACAGTAATGTAAAGAGAGAGATAGAGGAGATACAACCTGTAACATCAGAGTGCCTCTGGGGGTTACTGATATGAAATGCATAATACATATATATACATAAACTTTTTAAAACATTCGCCTCTGTGGGCATCATCATCATCATATCGTACCCGGCCTCAAAGAGGACTCGGTAAAAGCGTACCCGACCATCATAAGGTTCGGTAGAATCGTACCCGGCCACGTGGAGCTCGGTAAACCCAACTGATCAGTGGTTGCACAATAGGTGCCGTACCCGGCCGACTATAGCGCGGCTCGGTAGAGTAAAATAGATACTATATATAATGCATGCTAGACTCATGGAATCATCTTCTAAACCTTTTGGAGTGACTTAAGAACATTATGGACATCCCTACCATCAATATGAACCTTAGTAGGATTTAAGGATCATACACACTTGTTTAGAATAATTTTATAAGGAAAGAACAACATGGACAACCTTAGTTGCTAGGAGTAGAGTCATTATGAAATAGCGTATCGTTTATGTTCATTTCATTTTAGACCATGCCAAAAGAAAGAAGAAAGTGCCTTAACATACCTTAAACCCGTTGAGTCCTTAATCCCTTCCAAGCAACTCTTCAAACAAGTCAACTCAATCTATCATAGTATAAGGAGATTCAAAATCAGTGCTGAGCAAAGGCTAAGTCTATAACTTAAGCTAGTAGCTCGTTTACGTAAATTTGGGCAGCATCTCCATTGTAACAAGGGCCTCCTCCAATACCATATACCAACAACAATGACCAGAGCAATCCATCAATACATAATTATCAATATCAAGACACCATATAACCACAACAAGTCACAACTACATTACGACGAGCGGCAAACTCCGATTGGAATCCGTATACCCCTTATCAATCCTTATAGACTTCTTACTTCAACATAAAAGTATCATTAACTTGATAATGAAGTCATTAATCAATGATTCCAGCCTTATACCATATATTTATAACAACGAAAATAATCCACAACTTCAACTATCTCCAACTAGCAACTTTATTCACTAGTTCAGGTCTAGCCCATCCATTTAACTTAATCAATATCAAGATAACCTTAGGCACAAGCAAGAACACAATATACATACCTCCTACAGTAACTTCAAGTCAAAATCCAAGTTATATTCATTTTACAACAACCCTTAATAGCAATACAACACCATAGAAGTGACTTAAGCTAGTCCAAGTATTATCTTATAGTTTATCATCCTAACAACTTAACCAACATACAAGCAAGCTTAAGCACAATTAGTAGGTTGTTATACTCACCTTAGACAGCAGCAACAACTTGGAATTTCATCCAAATACAGCCCACAACAATCCTCAATGACAACACAACCTCAAAGAGGTGTTGTTCTTCACTAGAACTAAGTTTTGATGTTGAAATATGGTGTAATCACTTTGGAATCACTTCAAACCCTTGTGATATATGTTTAGGAGGGTTAGGAGAAGTTTGGAGACGAACTTTAGTTGAAAAATGAGCAAAAATAGGCGTCCAAATCGTTTATAAATTGAAGTAGGTCAACCACCGCCTAAGTGGGTCCCATTGGGAGCTGCTTGCGCGGTCTCGCGAAAATGCGAATATCTCTCTACTCCTATGTCGTATTGACAAACGGTTTAATGATTTAGAAACTAGACTCATAGACCTTCAAGTTGGTAGGTAGAAAACCCCATTATTCCTAGTATAGTTGGAGAAATTCTCAGATATATTTGACCTAAATTTCAGCAAATTTATGAATGTAACTTGTGATGACCTTTGCCAACTCTTGTTCCACAACTTGCTTGCCTTCAAAATGTAGAAAATGAATATCATACGACTAAAATAACTCATAGAATAACCTCCTTATCATGTTAATAACCCTAGTCTCACCCCAAAGTACATGTTATAACATTCGAAACTTGTCAACTTTCGACGAAACTTATTTTCTTCAATTGGTTTAGCTTCTAAGATTTCCAACCCTCTTGGTAATCGTTATTCATGATCTTAAATATTTGTAACCTCCAAGGTAACATTATTAACTTACTTTATTTGCTTCCAAATAGAATCTCATTTCCGAGCTTACATCAATGACTTACGATGTACTCTCACGTATGAAAACTTGGGGTGTAACATCATTCCCCCCTTTGGAACATTCGTCCTCGAATGTTGACTGATGCACTTATCAATTTCATAAACTATGGCTCTTACGAATACTTTAATGTTCATCTTGCCATCTAAGCAACAGTTTTGTGAATAAATCCAAACGCTTGGGCATTCCCCCCTTTTAGGCCTCTTTGTCACGCCATGACATGTGGTCGGAATTTTTCCAACATCGTAACATTTGCTACCTTATATCATGCAGTATGTACGACTGTGTCCTTATATGAGTGCCTAGCGACTCGTCTTCCCTTTTTCCTCCATCTTTTAGCCAATCTATAAGCCTCACCGTATGAACATATACAGAATTATGAAAAGCTGTCCCTCTAGGCATCTATAGGTGTATTGATGTCTTTCGCTTGGTACTTTATCGAACTTAAGACTATTGCTTATCTCTTGTTTCATAGCCTTGCATATCTATCCTTATGGATTTACTACATCTAGGCAGGTTATACTATACCATAAAACTTACTTCGTTTTATAATTACCGAGACTTGCTACCCAACTCCAGGTTACTCTCTCGCTGCTTATCCTATATGTATAAATCTAAGTCCTTTAGTGCTTCCTCATTTTTATTCATCTTAAGAATAACAAACAAATCTCATCTCATACTTTGGAACTTGTACCCATCTATTGTTTATTCACCTTAATGTTGATCTATAATCTATCACTGATAACTTGCAACCTCTTACGTAATACACTATCACTAGGGCTCACATCTTATTGGGGAACATCTGAAGTGATTTTCCTGATCCACCTAGGGATAATACTATACTTCAATAACCATATTTCATTGCATCCAAACGCGATTCATCTTATGGGGGTATTCTAATCCCGTGCAATTAATGAAATCCCTTTCTCGTTAAATCATTACTCAATCAAAGGCCTAAGAATCATCCTCTTATCTATCACAATTACACCCTTATTCTACCGCCAGGGCAACATTCCATCTCTTCTAAATGCACCTAGTCTTAGACTCCTCTGGGTTCATTCAGGCTGTATAGAGTTTTTTATTCATATGGAAATCATCAGCTCCCTTGTTTTGATGGGTTTAATCCCGAGGACATACATATTCTCGTCACCTTCTCACTCATCTTTTCATATCCTTACTCCTATCTACCTAAAACCTTGTTGCTCTACAATACTTTACCTTAGGACCTACACCGATCTATTTATACTACTCCCAACCTTCCTTTAACTTGATAGCACCATAAATTTCCTTTTGTGCCTTCTCAGTTGTCCTTAAATGTAAGCAATTACTTTTGATGGTCGTTCTATCACTTGTTGCATGAATACTTGGCTTGTCCTTTTTGCCCACGAATACTATAATTTCTTGTACCTTATATGATCTCAAACATCACCTTTGATAGCTTCTTTTTTTACCATTCATTAGCCATGATAGGTGCCACTTTCTTATGGAGTGTATACAATATTGTAGTGAGACTGTTGTTACAGGATCATTTACTCTCTAGCTCACTATGCTTAGGTGGAAACCTTCTTCCTTATTTCCTCAACTAGTCTTTCATTGTAGTACTTAGGGAGACCTTCTGGCTCTTGTAAAGTTGCGAGCTTGATATATCGTACACCCGAAGGTAATTTTCGTTATTCTTACTTGCCTATAATAATCCTTAGTTACATAAATTTATGCCTTTGTGCTCGTAGGGTTACTTCTAAGCTCAAATTTTTATTGTCTCCTTAGTGACACTCTCTCTTATTTTCATAAACCTTTAAAAGTGGTACCTTTAATTGCCTCAACTCCTATCTGAATTTTTTTCAAATGATTGAGATCTTGTATCTGCGAGACTGAATTCATTATGCTGCAGTTCACTACATTTATCTTGTATGATCTATTGATTTATCCGTGACCTCTTGTCTAGCCATAACTGGGCTCTTCCTAAATCAACTACTAATTACTCGTTGGTCCATTCTCATATATATATATATATATATATATATTCTGCATAATCCCTCTTGGGATATATCCTTTGTCTTAACTTATCTCTCACCACTGGCTCCAAATGTATCAAATGTCCATTCATACTTATTTATCAATAACATCCTGGTCGGAAACATTTACTGCCTCTCCCCGGTGTCGTGCTTGTATAATGTTCTGGATTCACAACATATCTGCAGGAACTGAATAAATTCAACATCATCCCTTTCTCCTTTTTACCACATTCTTCCTTTACCATTCCATAGTTAACTGAACCGCTTAACTCCGACTTAATACCATATCACACCATATTCCCCCCTTCAGGGGAGTACTAAGATTTAGTACTACGACGATCTACCTATACTTGTTTTACCTTTTCATATTCGGCGTCTTTTCACATTATCAATGAACCTTAATCACCTTATGGTAACCTTCTGTACCAGGGATAACTAAATTTCTTACGCACGAAGGTGACACCTACGGTAACTGGCACATTTAGTCCCTTAAGATTAACTCTGCTCAGAGTGCTTGCTTTAGGTAAGCGACTTCCTAAATAACCTTTAAAGGTTATTCGTCTGTTGTCTATTCTATTATTGTTTGGAGCACGATCTTTGAAATTCTCACGATGTCGACCATTATCAAATCCTCCGGTCCCTAATTCATGTTCGGTTTTATCTTGTTCACCAGCCCATACTGATTTTTATTACTCTGGGGTCTAACCTTTCCTCCTGGTAATCACGTTGAAGTCACCAACTCATTTCTCGAAATAAAAATATGATTTTATGGCTTATACTCTTTTATTGCCTTAAGGCTTGTCACCTCTTGTATTTTCCTTCACTTTGACTATAGACTCTGTCATCGTGTCATATTTTGATTTACTGTTATCACCCCTATATCACATCTTACTCATGATGCTTCATTTATTTTCTTCTTATTCTCCGGATAATATTCTTTTTGTCTATCACTTTATTCTGAAAACTTCAACAAAAAGTTCTTTCCCTATAAGCTCCCCTAGCTTCATCTCATTAGAATGCCTAACATTCTTTTTTTTTACTCGGGGCTAGAGTCATACTAAGGTAAATATTTGTCCCTTCTAGGATCCCACTGCCTATATTCTGAAATTTTTGAATATTCCAGTATTCGTATCTGATTGTACTACTCTAGAGTTCACCATCTGGGTGTCTTAGAAGGATATCTTTTACCACATTTGTACCATCTTTCGGAAACATTGGTTAATGATAACAACCTATCCACAATTTTTGGGTTACTCTAACTCCAACTGGATCCTGATATCCCATCTTTCTCTTAAATAATATCTGTTAGCTCCCATAGAACATAACTGAGATGGGTGTGGCCAATTGTACTTACCTCTGTCATTGATGAAGGTACCAAAATGCTTATATTTCTCTGCCTGATTTGAAAATATTGATAATCTTCATTATCTGGGTGCCTTGTACCCCTCTTCACCTTACTTCTTTTACTTGTTGAAACTTGTATCTAGCTTCTGAATCCCTCATAGATTTTCACCATATTCGTGAATAGATATCCTTGCCTTAAGGCTCCTTATTAAGAAGCATACACATCTTAGTACACACACGATCTGTTGAAGACCTCATATTTACTCATCATAAGTATGATGTGAAATCGAGTTCCTCTGACTCAACTCTTTCACATCCACATGTAATCTCTTACCAACTATCTTTGTGGAAGTAGGTATCGTTGTATTATGACTAAAGTCGAATTTAGGAGTTTGAATTCTTACAACTGAGCTCTACTGCACGATCTAGAGTAAGAAGAAAGAGTGACAGACCTAAATGCCCTGTAGCCTCCTGCTTATAAGTGTGGTGCACAACACACCCATAAACAAGACTCTACTAGACACGGCTTGTAGACTCCCTAGGACAGAACTGCTCTGATACCACTTCTGTCACGACCCAAACCGAAGGGCCGCGACGGGCACCCGGTGCCTTACTCAACCGAGTACCAACGTAACATATCTTTCTTATCATGTTATCATGAGTAAATGAGCTAGAAAACTCGTCCTGAGATAACAAGAATAAAACATAAGGGAATAGTCAACATATGAAGACCCAACATGATATACAAACTAATATATGTGACATACGGGCCTATAAGGCCGACATGACCATTAGTAAACTCGAAACATAGGCCGACAAGGCCATACAATTATCCATACACCTGACATATGTCTACAAGCCTCTAAGAGTACATAAAATCATAAAGGTCGGGACAGGGCCCCGCCATATCAATCAATACATATCCAAAGCATACTGACCAAATAGGCAACTCCGGAGCAAGTGGAGTGCACCAACACCTTCGCTGAGCTGATAGCCTACTAGGAGGACTGTCAACCTATCAATCGGGACCTGCAGGCATGAAATGCAGCGTCCCCAGGCAAAAGGGACGTCAGTACGAATAAAGTACCGAGTATGTTAGGCAGGAAAGCATAAACAAGAACAGTAATGTAAAGAGAGAGATAGAGGAGATACAACCTGTAACATCAGAGTGCCTCTGGGGGTTACTGATATGAAATGCATAATACATATATATACATAAACTTTTTAAAACATTCGCCTCTGTGGGCATCATCATCATCATATCGTACCCGGCCTCAAAGAGGACTCGGTAAAAGCGTACCCAACCATCATAAGGTTTGGTAGAATCGTACCCGGCCACGTGGAGCTCGGTAAACCCAACTGATCAGTGGTTGCACAATAGGTGTCGTACCCGGCCGACTATAGCGCGGCTCGGTAGAGTAAAATAGATACTATATATAATGCATGCTAGACTCATGGAATCATCTTCTAAACCTTTTGGAGTGACTTAAGAACATTATGGACATCCCTACCATCAATATGAACCTTAGTAGGATTTAAGGATCATACACACTTGTTTAGAATAATTTTATAAGGAAAGAACAACATGGACAACCTTAGTTGCTAGGAGTAGAGTCATTATGAAATAGCGTATCGTTTATGTTCATTTCATTTTAGACCATGCCAAAAGAAAGAAGAAAGTGCCTTAACATACCTTAAACCCGTTGAGTCCTTAATCCCTTCCAAGCAACTCTTCAAACAAGTCAACTCAATCTATCATAGTATAAGGAGATTCAAAATCAGTGCTGAGCAAAGGCTAAGTCTATAACTTAAGCTAGTAGCTCGTTTACGTAAATTTGGGTAGCATCTCCATTGTAACAAGGGCCTCCTCCAATACCATATACCAACAACAATGACCAGAGCAATCCATCAATACATAATTATCAATATCAAGACACCATATAACCACAACAAGTCACAACTACATTACGACGAGCGGCAAACTCCGATTGGAATCCGTATACCCCTTATCAATCCTTATAGACTTCTTACTTCAACATAAAAGTATCATTAACTTGATAATGAAGTCATTAATCAATGATTCCAGCCTTATACCATATATTTATAACAACGAAAATAATCCACAACTTCAACTATCTCCAACTAGCAACTTTATTCACTAGTTCAGGTCTAGCCCATCCATTTAACTTAATCAATATCAAGATAACCTTAGGCACAAGCAAGAACACAATATACATACCTCCTACAGTAACTTCAAGTCAAAATCCAAGTTATATTCATTTTACAACAACCCTTAATAGCAATACAACACCATAGAAGTGACTTAAGCTAGTCCAAGTATTATCTTATAGTTTATCATCCTAACAACTTAACCAACATACAAGCAAGCTTAAGCACAATTAGTAGGTTGTTATACTCACCTTAGACAGCAGCAACAACTTGGAATTTCATCCAAATACAGCCCACAACAATCCTCAATGACAACACAACCTCAAAGAGGTGTTGTTCTTCACTAGAACTAAGTTTTGATGTTGAAATATGGTGTAATCACTTTGGAATCACTTCAAACCCTTGTGATATATGTTTAGGAGGGTTAGGAGAAGTTTGGAGACGAACTTTAGTTGAAAAATGAGCAAAAATAGGCGTCCAAATCGTTTATAAATTGAAGTAGGTCAACCACCGCCTAAGTGGGTCCCATTGGGAGCTGCTTGCGCGGTCTCGCGAAAATGCGAATATCTCTCTACTCCGATGTCGTATTGACAAACGGTTTAATGCGTTAGAAACTAGACTCGTAGACCTTCAATTTGGTAGGTAGAAAACCCCATGATTCCAAGTATATTTGGAGAAATTCTCAGATACATTTGACCTAAATTTCAGCAAATTTATGAATGTAACTTGTGATGACCTTTGCCAACTCTTGTTCCACAACTTGCTTGCCTTCAAAATGTAGAAAATGAATATCATACGACTAAAATAACTCATAGAATAACCTCCTTATCATGTTAATAACCCTAGTCTCACCCCAAAGTACATGTTATAACATTCGAAACTTGTCAACTTTCGACGAAACTTATTTTCTTCAATTGGTTTAGCTTCTAAGATTTCCAACCCTCTTGGTAATCGTTATTCATGATCTTAAATATTTGTAACCTCCAAGGTAACATTATTAACTTACTTTATTTGCTTCCAAATAGAATCTCATTTCCGAGCTTACATCAATGACTTACGATGTACTCTCACGTATGAAAACTTGGGGTGTAACATCATTCCCCCCTTTGGAACATTCGTCCTCGAATGTTGACACATCTTAGATCTAAGGAAGCTAAGGAGGAGGTGAAGAAGCAAAAGCACATGGATTTCATCATTCAATCTTCAGTCAAGACAAGAGTTTAGATCGTTTAATGTTTTCCTTTAACTTAAACATATTTGTGATGAATTACTACATATCTATGTTCTCTTTAGGGTTTGATGGATATGGTGTATTGATATTTGTTTGTGGATATTAACTCTAGTTTTATGTATTGAATCATCTTGGATGTTTTAATCATTGCATCTATATTCACTTGTTAATGTAATCAAGAGAGGCATAACTTGTGATATCTTTGCATTCTATTTTGTTGGTTGAAGTCATAAATTCTTCTTAGTAACCGAAAGAGGCTAATTGAATTGTTGATTAAACCTAGTTAGGAGAATAGTCGAGAGAGGTTGTCCTAAAGTTCAATCCACTACGAATTCTTGCATATCTTCACATTGCTTAAATTAGTTCATCTTGTGAGGTTGAGACTTAATCGAGAGAGGAGTTTCTACTAAATGGTTGAACTAATACTTGAGTGAATTTGAGAGACTCACTTGAACATTGGAAGTGAATTATCTAGAGTTAGATCCCAAACAATTATCTTGCACCTATCCCATCAAAACAATATCTTCTCTCAATTGATAACCTTTATTGCTTATTACATGCATCGATTGTCATTAGCCAATAGTTTAGAGACTTACTTTATTTTAGTTTTAATCACAAAACTATAAATTGTTGATCATCTTGGATAGCAATCTAGCTACAAACTATGATAATATTGTTTAACTCTAATCCTTGTGGATACGATATTATATTATACTATATTCGACTAGCAAGCATATTTAAGTGTGTGTTTTGCGTTTGTCAATTACATCTTTGTTAATTCGAATTATCATATCGTATTTTTTTTTAAATCTATTTTTATCTTGTGAATTATTGTAGCTATCAATTCACCCTAATATCAATGCCATGCTTGGAAAAGATATGTTTAAATTAGATTAGAATTAAAAAATGCTTGTTTTTGAACCCGTGGCTCGGGAAAAGATTTCATAGTTAGGATAGGAATACACCTAACGGTCTTGGTTAGTTGAATATCGTATTTTCTTTGTTCATGATAGATTTAATACCATAGGAATATAGGATTTATATATTATGGATAGACGGGTAGTATTGTGGAAACATATTATTTATAGAAATAATTAAGTCAACTAGAAACCATAGATAATTCAGATTAACAGATGTAATTACTACTCAATAGGATTGATAAACCGGCAACAATCCTGGAATCTTCACCTCCTCTCATTAAAGTCCAAACAACAAACTTTTGCATTCTTGTTACTATAGTTGATTACTTGTTTAATTTCCGCAATAATAGACTAATATAAAAACAACATTTCTTGGACAGTTAATTGATTTGAATAGCCTGGTTAACAATTGTTCTAAGTATATGTGGGTTCGACATCTGACTTTCGAGTCACTTTATTACTTGACGTCCACGTATGCTTGTGTGTACTTAGAGATGCTATACGTCTTACATCATTAAGCTGTCAAAGCTTGCATATAGAGAAGATATGCATAAAATATCAAATAATCCATCCACAGTCAAATATACAAAAGATATGCATGAAATATCAAATAATTCGTCTACAGTTACATATAGAGAAGATATGCATGATTAAACAAGTCAAGTAACACGGATCCATGTATAGAGAAGATATGTACCGTGATTCATTTGATCAAGTAAAGCAGCATATAGAAAAAATATGCATAAAAGTCATGTATACATTCCGGAGCTAGTATATAGAGAAGATATATAGTAAAATCATGTATACATCCAAGGAGTTTGCAAATAGAGCACAGATGCAAAGCCCAACCAAGGATTAATTTTCCCTAAACCATGTCAACCAGAAACCCATTGGTTTCTCACAACCTGCGTGTATACCATCAAGAGAGAAACATGAGAGGGTGACCCTAGGGGGATGGATCCTTATCCACACGCTACACGGACAACCACATGCCATAATTGCATGGACAACTCACGTTCCATAATGATTAAAACCGCATGGACAACTAACGTACCTTAATAAGTCAACCCACACGGAACACTCACGTGTTGCTAAACCAGTCCATCACACAGAAAACATATACAATAATAAATTACCATGGTCCAAAATCCCAACCACGGGGCTGTGATAGTGCCTAACATCCACTTTCTAGGCAATTTATAACTCAAGTTAACCTATTTTAACAAGTTAAAAACAAAATAATAATAATAACTAATGACAGATAAACTCTAAAATAAATATAATAAAGACATAAGTAATGTCGTCTATACTAATCCTAGAATTTGGAGTGACAAGTACATGAGCAACTAGAATACTACAAATATGATATGAATGAAATACATCTGTTTGAAACAAAATAAACAGTAAAAACGGGATAGAAGGGGACTTCAGGAACTGCGAATGCCGTACAGCTCTACCTCAAGTCTCCTGAGCAAGTCGGATCCGAGCAAACACATCTACGCGCGGTTATGACCAACACTAGGATTGTCATGACCCAAAATCCAAATAATAGTAAACATAATTCAAATGAGAATAAAATGAATCAATAAGTTAAATAACTTAATCTCTTTACAATAACCCAAGGACTAGTAGTACAAGTCCCGAGCCACTAAGACTTAGATTTACAAGCTAGTATAAAGTAATAAAATATTTGTTTGGAATATACATAAACAGAATTCAAATCTAAAGCCACCAAGGACAACTGGTAGCCATATCTGCAACACACGTATATCTTCAATGCCATATCCCGTCATCTACAGCATCTCAGCTCCAAGTTCTTCACACGAGGTGTAGAACTGTAGTATGAGTACAACCAACCCCATCTACTCAATAAGTATCATAACTAACATCGGCGAGCTAATAGAAGAAAGAATTATAAATTATAGACACCAGTCACCTGTACAACTTCATAAATTTCCAACAAGTATAGAACAAATATATGGTCAAATCAGGAAAACACAAATAAAACCACCTTGGTGCTCGCAATTCTTTTTAAAAGTGTTTTTCTCGGTCGACAATCCTACATATAAGGAAGATATGCAAGTAAATTAGGTAAGCAGTCAAGGAAATTGCAAATAAAGATGATATACAATAGCCAAATATCAATCCGTTGCGGCACGTAACCCAATCCCAATAGAAATCATATCACGGCTCTCCGTCCCACATCATAATCTTAGTAACTGAACCAAACCAAACCAATAACTAGCTCTCTGAGAGCTCATATCAACCATAAACCCGTTGATTTCTCATAATCCGTGTGTACACCATCAAGAAAGAAACATGAGAGGGTGACCCTAGGGGGATGGATCAATATCCACACGCAAGCATGGCCAATTCAACGTCCTATTAGCCCTTCTTGGTCATATGCTCAATATCATAATCTGTCTTGCATGGTCACATGTTCAATATGCTCACACAGATAGCTCATGTGCTGCACGGACACCTCACATGCCATAATATCAGTATCTTGATTTGTAAAGACAACTCACGTGCTGCATGGATAACTCACGTGCCAATAATCATAATCCACCCGGCGTGGACACAAGATCAACATTAGATCACCCGGCGTGGTCACAGGTACAACAACATAATCTGCCCGGCGTGAACACAAGCTACCAGTCCAACCCATATCGCACATAAAGAAAATATGCAAGAATACATGTATATGATCAAGAACATCAAATGTCATAATCCTATACTTGTATAAGTGACATGCTAAGGTGTATGCATGAGTAAAGTGTGCTATCGTAGCTCAAATCGGCAATTTCATCACGAAAATAGCAAACTTCAAGTTCTTTTAGGGAAGTTGCCTCTATGTAACCTCAAACATGGATCAAATAGTTCACAATAGGGCTACAAATATAAGAAACATCACAGCTTAAAGCTTAAGAGTCAATTCAAGGCATATCATAGCCTAAGCACTACCCCAAGCATGGATAAATACCCTAGTGCTTGCACATGGGCTCAATCCCCACACATATAAGCACCCATAACACTTAGCCATCACATATAACTCAGACAACTAGTGCCACAACCAACATTAGATAAGATTATTACCTCAAGCAAGCCAAATCAAATGTCGAGCAAGCCGAATAATACACTCGAAATGCCATCCCGCGGAAATCATCCTCCAAACGGCTCGAAACTAGCCTAAAGCAACTCAAAAACATCAAATAATGCCAATGGGAACAAACCTAAACGATAAAGGTCGAATCTTTAATCAAAAACTCAAAGTCAACCAAAAATTCAAACTCAGGCTTGTACCTCAAAATCCAACCAAACCCATAAATTCCGATAACCTATTAATTACGAGTCCAATCATACTAATTTCACTCAAATCAGATTCCGAGTCGATGTTCAAATCTCAAATATTCACTTTTAGAAATATCTAGACAAATATCCCCCAATTCCTCTTCTAAAATCATCAATTATTCTCTAAAGCTAGGAATCGGAGCCTGGCCATCCTTTATTTGGGTAGACGTACCGACTTTGTCCATCGACAGCTGAATGTTTCGATCTGGTTTGATTCATGATTGCATCTACAAACCTTATCCTGTGGGCTCTAGTGGATGTTTTTCATTCTTCACCCGGTCCTTAGTAGCCTTTTCAAAGTCAACCTAACCAGTTACCTTTTCTAAGGCACTAAATAGGCCAGTCATTTTGTAGTTGGATCTCCAAGTTTTTGGAATGCTCCAAATTTGACTTGAGCATCTAAATCTGGGTTAATACCAGCAAAAACATCTTTGAACAAGGTTCTAGCACCATGCCAAATGTGTTCGAAGAAGAAGAGCAAAGTTAAACATCAACTCAAGAAAGCGATAGGCAAATGGGGATAGGCTTGAAAAAGGCATTTCCCCTTAGACGACTAATATGACCACTAGCCTTCAAGTCCATTCCCTGAGACAGGACATCGACCGCTCTTAGTTCTTGGACCGAATGGAAATGATGCAAAGCTAAGAGAGAGGTGGAAGGCTTACACAACTGAAAGAACGGAAGGTTGCTCTATGACAACAACTAAAGAACAAGCACATTCAACCTTAGACGATTAGAAGGATAGTGTAATAGCTAAAGGAAAAGGCTATGGTGACAGACCCCAAAGAAGATACCCTTGCTCACACCTTAGCCGGAATCAAAATCAAAAGCCATTGCGCCTTTAGCTGACTAGAATAGGCCATGGCATTATTACCTTCTTTCCTTGCCTTTAATCGGCTCTCAAAGAGGGAGCCAACTAACACCCCGAAAGGGCTGCCGAGATTCATCATTGGAAACATGTAGCCCAAAAGAGGGATTACCTTGTAGCCTACACTTCTAGCATATTTTAACTCTTCATTATAATAAACACCGACAAATTCACATGTATGGAAGATTAGTGTTTTAGATTTAGGATCCTTATAGGGTAAGAAAGTTCATTTTATATGTGGAGGGCACTCTATATAAGCCTCAAAAAATCCAAACAATCAATCTAATTCAACGCTCCCAAATTGCCCCGCCAGATAGGCCTATTCCCTCTAACCAGTCGTACTCTGACCAGGCTTCGAAAAACTTCGAGATCACCGAGTTTCTCGGGAATCGAGGGTTCAAGAGCCTAATCAGGTCCCCTCGTCATACCTTGTTGATAAGAGGTTAAGTGTTTACTAGTGGTTGCGCAAAGACTAATACACAAGCCGTTCTCCATAGTCTAATCGATTGAGGAGCACAACAAATGACCGAGCTTGAGGTGGGAATAAAGAGAATCTTCTACAAAGAATCTTCCTTTTATCTGTGCAGAAGGCATGACTTATGCTTATTATCAATCCTTGTGGGAGCTTACCCCTATCGCTTTAGAACGCCCTCCCTCTTCTAAGGATAAATACCCATACTATTGAACTATAGCTCCCTCTACGATATAAACTCAACAGAGAAGAGGGAAGGTTGCCGGTGTGACAGTCTGAGTAGATAGTGCTCTCTTTCCTGTTGTTTTTAGGGTTCATAACCGGTGCCATTGAATCTGCAGTTAAGGGAATATCACCATTTCTTGGAATAAGAGATCTGAGATTTCATGGCTTTAAGGGAGGTTTAGCCTAGCCCTAAGCCTTTTCGGAATAGAATGCTTCTTTGACAAAGCTTCAAGCAAGAAGGAGGAAGGCCCTCTTTTCGCCAATGGATCACTTTAATTCCAAAATCAAAGACGTGATCATGAAATATAATAAAATCCGAGTAGAAATTGCTTACCCCAATCTATGTGGTGAAAATCCTCTCCATAATCGCTCAAATCCGAGCTCCCAACTCAAAATGTTATAAAATAACTCAAAGATCCGAAATAGAGTACTTATATGCACTGCCTAGTGGTACCTTACAAGATCGCAGTCACCAACTTCATGATCTCAATTCCAAAATTTTCCAACACTGTTATTACCCTTTGTGATTGAGGCCATTTCCCTGCAATCACGAAGAACAAATTCAATTACCCTTCCTAAACTCATCCCAGACAGCCTGTAGTATATAAGCTATAACCTTTTGTACATAACTCTAAATGACAAGTGGTTTCATTTTCAGACAAATAGAAACAAATGGCTACAACTTTCATTTTTTGATTGCATCAAAATTCTATATAGATTGCCAGATATAAGCTCCCAAAATCATCTCAGTGACAACAAAAAAAATTTCTTCGTGAATGAAAAGCATCCTCTGCAAATGCGATTCACATGTCTAATTTTCCATTTTACTCTTCGCGATCGTGGCCCAGAGCTCCGCGATCGTGATGTACATCCTTGTCGGCAAAAACCAATAGTTAAAAAGGGCCTAAAATGGTCCGAAACTCATTCGAGCCCCTCGGGACCCTATCTGAACATACCAACAAGTCCCAAAACATAACACAAACCTACTCGATGCCTCGAATCACACATAACAATATCAAAATCACGAATCGCACATCAAATCAAACTATACGAACTTTTGAACTTTCAACTTCCAAACTCCCGCCAAATCATATCAAATCAACCCAAAATGACCTCAAATTTTGCACACAAGTTCCAAATGACATATAAAACCTATTTGAACTCGAAAAACAATAATCTAAACCCGATATCATCAAAGTCAACTGCCGGTCAAACTTATAAACCTTCCAAACCTTCATATTGCCAACTTTCATGCCAAAACCTTCTAGAAACATCCAAATGCAAATCTAGGCAGACGTCTAAGTCTAAAATTACCATCCGGACCTAACGGAACAATCAAAGCTCCTATTCGTGGTCAAATAAACAAAAGTCAAACTTGATCAACCCTTCTAACTTTAAGCATCTAAAATGTTTCCAAATCAATTTTGAATCACTCGAAAACCAAAACCGACGATACACGTAAGTCATAATACATTATATGAAGCTACTGATGCCCACAAACCATCGAATAGAATGCAAATGCTCAAAACGACCAGTCGGATCGTTACATTCTCCCCCACTTAAACATATGTTCGTCCTCGAACATGCCAAGAGTCGCTCTAAAGCCATCAAATCATTGTGTAAACTCACCATGCACATACCCAGGGTTGATCCCACGTCACCCCAATCCATATAAGCCCATCAACTCAACATAACTGATGATTCTTCCTTCAACCTTGTCACGACCTTGGTTCGCCCTTCGTGAACCATCGTGACGACACCTAGTCTCTACGACTAGGTAAGCCTAAATTTGTGAAAGATAAACCAATTTACGGAAGAAAATAATTTAAAACAGAAATAGTGAAATAAAATAGCATTTAAAAATGCCGCTCGGCATACACAATATTAACTCTCAAAAACTAATACATTTCTCCCAAAACCCGAAAACTCATGAATCACAAGCTACGAATATAATAAAAATGCACTAACTCCGAAATGCCTACATCAACAGAAAAGATAGAAGGGCTATCACTATAAGATAGAGTGGAAAGGGACTCCTCGGTCTGCAGACGCGACAGATATACCTCGAAGTCTCTGGAGCGGTCGCCTCGCCTCAAGGGTGATAGGACTGAGTCAAAGTACCTGGATCTACACAGGAAAAACATGCGCAGAAAGGGCATTAGTACACCACAGTAAGTGCCAAGCCTAACCTCGGTCGGGTAGTGACGAGGAAGGTCAGGGCCCTACTGAGATAACTAAAAATGTAAGGTATGATAGAATAAGGTAAGAAGCACAGTTGAAAGCTAACAATAAGAATTAAATACAGGAATATAAGGGACTCAATAACTGAAATAAAGGCAAAAACAATCACAAGGAGATACCATTCTTCACAAGGATAATAACCGGGAATCTCTTAGTACCCTCACTATATGCCATGGATCTCTTGGTATCCTCAATGTATGCCAGGATCTCTTGGTATCCTCAATGTATGATAGGGATCTTTTGGTATCCCGAGTATCTCTCGGTATCCTCAATATATGCTAGGGATCTCTTGGTATCCGGAGGATCTCTTGGTATCCTCAATGTATGATAGGAATCTCTTGGTATCTAGAGGATCTCTCGGTATCCTCAATATATGCTAGGGATCTCTTGGTATCCTGAGGATCTCTTGGTATCCTCAATATACGTGCTGGGGATCTCTCGGTATCCCGCACTTCAGCTCAAATCGTAAATGCATACAGGGGATCTCCCGGGACGTCGTCCCATAGTCCCAAAGTAAAACACACAACAATGGCACAAGGAATACTCAAATAAACTCAACTTCATAACAAGGTAACACAGACAATTCTAACCTAGCATGCTTCCCATAATACAAATAAGGCAGTTAAAGCAAATAAAGCAATTAAGTCAATTAGACATGCTTCTCTAAATTAACTGCGGGTTTAAAAGTGCAAGTAGAATAAATAGAAAGGGAAAACACAATTAAATTTACTTAATGAAAATCAGATTTTCATCAATTAGCACAAGTACGCACTCGTCACCTCACGTACAAGGCATTTCAATCATCACAATACCAAATCTTAAGGGGAAAGTCCCCCACACAAGGTTAGGCAAGCCACTTACCTCGAACCAGCTCAAATCAATTCGAAACCACGCTCTTGCCATGAGTACTCGACTCCAAATGGCCCAAATCTACTCAATTCAATTTCATAATGTAAATAACACTTCCAGTAATTGATTCTACAAAGAAATTCTACGCTAATACGCAAAATTAGGTAAAATAACCAAAATGCCTCTAGGGCCCATGTCTCGTAATCAAGTAAAATTTACATTTCCAGAATCCTCACACTCTCATGAGTTCAGTCATACCAAAAGTACCAAAATCAAACCTCAAATGGTCCCTCAAATCATCACTCAAAGGTCTCTAATTAGTAAGCCCTAACCCCCAAATTACCATTGATTTTCCTTAAATTTCATGTTTATAATGATAAAAATCACCCCAATAACGAGTTTATGGACCAAAGATCTTACTCCAATGAATTCCTCTGAAAATCTCTCTTGAAAATGCTCCCCATGGCTTCTTCCCGTTTGAAAAGAGGTGAAAAAAGCTCTAATTCGTGAAGGCGAGAATTTATATGTTCTATCCAGCAGTCCCCCATTTGCAGTCCACCCATCGCATCTACGATACCGCTTCTTTAGTTGGGGAATCGCTTCTATGGTTCTCATTTAAAACCTCTATGCCTCACCTGTGACCCAAAATCTGCATTTGTGGTCTCGCAGGTGCGGTACATATGCCACTTCTGTGGTTCCTACTGTTCCTCCCAATTTCCGCTTCTGTGATGGCAAATGCCGCTTCTGCGGCTACGCACCTGCGGGACCCAACCGCATGTGCGGTTATGACAGAAAACCAGCAGCTAAAGCTGCTCAAACAAATTCCAAATTCTTCCGACAACCTCCCGAAACTCTCCCGAGGCCTCCGAGACCTCAATCAAAGGCACCAACAAGTCTAATACCAGTGTCCAAACTTATACCAATCCTTAAATCACCTAAAACAACATCGAAACGACGAATCAACCACGGATTCAAGCCTAAGAATTCCAAAACTGTAAAAATATGCTTTCGATCAAAAAGTCTATCAATCCTCATCCGAATGACTTGAAATTTTGTACACACGTCACATTCAATACTACAGAGCTACTCCAACTTCCAGAATTCCATTCTGACCCTCAGATCAAATTCTCACTATCGAACCGAAAACTTCAAAATTCGACCTTTCGGCATTTCAAACCTAAATTAGCTACGGACCTCCAAAATACAATCCAGTCACACCCCTAAGCCCGAAATCACCCAACGGAGCTAACGGAACCATCAGAATTCCATTCCAATGTCGTTTTCTTGCTCTTCCAACTACGGTCAAATTTCCAACACTTAAGCTCTCATTTAGAGACTAAATGTCCCAAAACTCTCCGAAACTCAAAACCGAACATCCCGATAATTCAAAATAGCAGAAATAAACACGAAAAAAGCAGTTAATAGGGGATCGGGGCATAAATTCTTAAGACGACCGGCCGGGTCGCCACATCCTCCTACACTTAAATATTCGTTCGTCCTCGAACGAGCATAAAGACATACGTGAATTAGTGAAAAGATGAAGGTAACGGCTGCACATATCCTACTCAGTCTCCCAGGTCGCCTCCTCGACCGGTTGACCCCGCCACTGAACCTTCACTGATGCAATGTTCTTTGACCTCAGCTTTCTAACCTGGCTATCCAATATTGCCATTGGCTCCTCAACATAGGATAGATCCTTGTCCAACTGGACTGAACTGAAATCCAACATGTGCGACGGATCACCATGATACCTCTGGACCATCGAAACATGAAATACCGGATGAACTCCTGCCAAGCTGGGAGGTAAGGCAAGCTCATAAGCAACCTCCCCAACACGCCTCAATATTTTAAATGGGCCAATAAACCTCGGACTCAACTTCCCCTTCTTTCCAAATCTCATGACACCCTTCATAGGCGAAACCCAAAGCAGAACCCGCTCTCCAACCATATAGGAAACATCACGAACCTTCCGGTTCGGGTAACTCTTCTATCTGAACTAAGCTGCACAGAGTCTATCCTGTTTCACCTTAACCTTCTCCAAAGCATCCTGAACCAAGTCTGTGCCCAATAATATGGCCCCACCCGGCTCATAACAACCCACCGGGGATCGACACCGCCTACTATATAAAGCCTCGTACGGTGCCATCTGAATGCTGGATTGATAGTTGTTATTGTAAGCAAACTCCGCCAATGGCAAGAACTGATCCCAAGACCCTCCAAACTCAATCACACGCGCGCGAAGCATATCCTCAAGAATCTAAATAGTGTGCTCGGACTGTCCGTCCATTGGGACATCAAATGGTGTACGCAACTCCACCCGAGTACCCAACTCATGTTGAACGGCCCTCTAGAATCGTGATGTGAATTGAGTACCTCTATCTAAAATGATAGAAACTGGAATATCATGCAGACGAACAATTTCCCGAATATAAATCTCCGCTAGACGCTCCGAAGAATAGGTAGTACACGCAGGAATGAAATGTGTGGACTTGGTCAGTCGATCCACAATAACCCAAATAGCATTGAACTTTCTCAAAGTCTGTGGGAGCCCAACTACAAAGTCCATGGTGATCCAATCCCACTTCCCCTCCAGAATCTCTATCTGCTGAAGCAACCCACCCGGCATCTGGTGCTCATACTTCACCTGTTGATAGTTGAGGCATCGAGCTACATATCCAACTATATCCTTCTTCATCCATCTCCACCAATAGTGCTATCTCAAATCCTGATACATCTTTGCGGCACCCGGATAAATGAAATACCGTGAACTATAGGCCTCTTCCAGAATCAACTCCTGAAACCCATCAATATTGGGTACACAAATCCGACCCTGCATCCTCAATACCTCGTCATCACCAATAGTCACATTTCTGCATCGCCGTGCTGAACCTTATCCTTGAGGACAAGCAAATGAGGGTCACCATACTGATGCTCCCTGATACGATCAAATAAGGAAGACCGAGAAACCACGCAAACTAGAACACGATCGAGCTTCGAAAGATCTAATCTCACAAATTGGCTGGCTAAGGCCTGAACATCCATCACCATAAGCCTCTTCGATGCTGATAAATAAGCCAAACTCCCTAAACTTTCTGACCGGCGACTCAAGGCAACGACCACCACATTGGACTTGCCTGGATGATAAAAAATAGTGATATCATAGTCCTTCAGCAACTCTAACCACCTCTTCTAGCGCAAATTTAGATCCTTTTGCTTGAACAGGTGCTACAAGATCCGATGACCAGTATAAATCTCACAAGGAACCCCATACACATAATGGCGCTAGATCTTCAAGGCGTGAACAATGGCAGCTAACTCAAGGTCGTGGACATGGTAATTTTTCTCACGTGCCTTCAACTATCTGAACGTGTAGGCAATCACCCTACCTTCCTATATCAACACCGCTCTGAGGCCAATCCTCGAGGCATTAAAATAGATTGCATAAGACCCCGAACCGGTAGGTAGTTTCAAAATTGGGGTTATAGTCAAAGCTGTCTTGAGCTTCTGAAAGCTCGCCTCACACTCTTCCATCCACTGGAACAGAGCACCCTTCTAGGTCAGTTTGGTCATAGGGGATGCAATCGATGAAAACCCCTCAACAAAACGATAGTAATAACTCGCCAAGTAAAGGAAACTGCGGATCTCGGTAGCTGAGGATGGTCTGGCCAACTCTGCACGGCCTCTACTTTCTTCGGATCCACCTGAATACCCTCACTCGATACCACGTGGCCTAAGAATGCCACAGAATCCAACCAAAACTCACATTTCGAGAATTTAGCATATAACTTCTTCTCTCTTAAAGTCTGAAGCATAGTCCTCAGGTGTTGCTCATGATCTTCTCAACTCGGGGACTATACCAGAATATCATCAATAAAGATAATAATGAACGAGTCAATATACGGCCGGAACACACTGTGCATCAATTGCATAAAGGATGTTGGGGCATCGCTCAGCCCAAATGACATGACAAGGAACTCGTAATGACCATACTGAGTCCTGAAAGTAGTCTTCGGGATATTTGGCTCCCAAATCTTCAATTGATGGTAACCGGAGCACAAGTAAATCTTAGAAAACACTCGTGCACCCTGAAGCTGGTCAAACAAATCATTATTACGAGGCAAAGGATAATGGTTCTTCACTGTAACCTTGTTCAACTAGCGATAATCAATACACATACGCATAGAACCATCCTTTTTCTTCACAAACAAGACAGGTGCACCCCAAGGTGATACACTAGGCCGAATGAAACCCTTATCAAGCAATTCCTATAACTGATCCTTCAACTCCTTCAACTCAGGAGGAGACATACGATACGGAGGAATAGAAATGGGTTGAGTGCCTGGAAACAGATCAATGCCGAAATCAATATCTCTATCGGGCGGAATGCCCGGAAGATCAGCTGGAAATACATTAGGAAAATCTCGTACTACTGGGATTGAATCAACGGAAGGGGTATCAATATTGACATCTCTCACATAAGCTAGATACGCGTCATACCCCTTCTCAACATGCGGTGCACCTAGCATATCCAGCATCACGGTTTTGGCGTGACAACCAAGAATAGCATAATGGGGTGATAACCAGTCCATGCCCAAGATAATATCAAAATCTACCATGCTGAGCAACAATAAATCGGCTCTGGTCTCAAAACCACTAAGAGCAACAAAACACGACTGATAAATGTGGTCTATAACAAGAGAATCTCCCACAGGAGTAGAAACATAAACAGGAGAACTCAAAGAATCCTGAGGTACACCCAAATATGGAGCAAAATAAGAAGATACATAAGAGGAAGTGGAGCCTGGATCGAATAGAATCGATGCATCTCTATGACAAACCAGTATAATACCTATGATGACAGAATCAGAAGCAACAGCCTCGGTACGGGCAAAAAGGGCATAATATCTGGCTTGGTCTTCCCCTCTAGCTGGCTAAGCAGGTGGGGTAGCAACTGGTGTTGTGACCATAGCCTGAGAACTCTGTGGAGTGCACTGTGGCTGAGAAGTCTGTAGAGGTACACTCCTCCAAAGTCTAGGGCAATCCCTCACCACATGGCATGTGTCACCACACTCAAAACAAGCTCTGGGAAGACGTGGAAGTGGGAACTATGCGATACGGGTACTCAAAGACCCCTGAACACCTGAAACACTGTGTGAAATCTAAGATGCAAACTAAGCTGGATGACCCACAAAACCTCTACCATGCCGTACTCTTCTTCCAAATAAGGACTAGTGGGTCTCTCTAGTCTACGAGGTGACCTTACTTCCCTATACTCTCTCTCTCCTGACCTCATCTATCCTCTTTCTCTTGGACCCACCTGTCCTTTACTCGGCGAGAGGTCCTCACCACCCGCTGAATTGGGACCACAGGTTGTGTTGCCATGACACCTAGAACCTGAACAATGAGAACTCGCTACTCTGTAGTGGGGGTGGTGGAAGTCTGGATCCCTTCCCCGATCTGTGAAATAGTTGGTACAACCTGAATCAACCCCGCCTGAACTAATTGTTGATACCCAATTTTTTCCTATATATTTTCAATATGCAAAATACCTTCAAAATAGCATATATATGAATATATAAGAATGTCCAAGGTTTTTATTATTTTTTTTATAATTTTAAGGTTTTAAATTGATTTATTTTCTCCCTTTTTATCCATAAAATCCCCAATAATTATTTTTAAAATTATTGTTTTCATAATTCATCTATTGGATTTCTATATTTACGCCAAAATATGGCTAAGGTAATTTTTATATATTGTTATAATTACATTTAGTATTGTTAAAGTTAAATTGCACATAATTGTAATATTAGCCCTTTTAAGATTTAATTATGTTTTATATGCATAAAATTTGATCCTGTATTTTTTAATTTCTAATTATTTATTATAAATTATTTTAGCATTTTAAATTATTTTTTTAGAAATTATCAACTATTTTTTATAAATTAAATAGGGAAAAACTATCTATTTAAATTATAGCCAAATTGGATTTCAATTATAGCCAAATCGGACCCCAACTCCTAGCCCAATTTTAAAATTTAAAAAACCGACCCACACCCTATTAACCCATACCCAAACCCGGAACCCACCTACCCCATTTAATCTCGACCGCTGATCTCCCAGATCAACGGTCCACGTTATTTCTTTCCTTTTTTAATCCAACGACCCCCCAAACCCTACCCCATTCTCTAATTTGCACCGCCCTTGAATCACTTCCTCTCCAAATTCTCTCTGAGACCTAACCCTAACCCTAAAACGCTGTCACTAGCGTGAACCCCTCCTATGATGTTTCTATGTCTTGTCCGACCGGACCTAGTCATCCACACGCCATGGCTCTTCGATTTCTTGGATCCTTGAGATTTTTTCAAGGGAACCCCAACTGGTTCCAGTTTGGAACTTTGTTTATCAGCCTATCTCAGACCATTTTCCGTTTGTGAGTAAAAACTTTTTCTTGTTTTATTACGGATCTATGGGTTCTTGACCTATTCTATCATCTCTACTACTTTTCTGGAAACCCTAGCTTTAAATCCTCCGATCTTTTTAGATATATGATGGATCTATGTGTCTTTTAAGGTTCTCACCTGTTTTCCTCAAAAGATTTCTCTGATTTCAAATGATTTCCTCATTTTCCAGACTAGGGTTTCAAAACCCTTTTGCAAAAACGATTTCTTTCTGATTTTTAGCAATTACTTTGTGATTTTTAGCATGTTTAAACATCACTTGAGTCGTTCTTTTTGCTCGATTCATTTTTGTTAAAAAACCCTAATACTTCTGGGTTCGATTTGAAGTTTGAGTCTGTCTGCGATGTGTTTGCATCTCTCTCATGAACATTCTAGGTTTCATGTATGTTCTATATGCTCTTGTGCTTCCTGCTCTAATTTGTTCTTAGGGTTTCTCTGATTTTGTTCAACCCATGTTTTTTATATTTTAATAGGTCTGACTATTTATTTTATTGATTGTTCACATAATTTATATTGATTTTGTATAATCTCCTCAGACCTGCGATATCTTCCCTGAATCTGTGATTTTGTGTATTTTCCTTGTAATTATGTACTGATTTTTCGAATTGCTTCCTTACTTTTGTGATACTTTCCTTTGTTAGTGCTGATTCCCTGTAATTTTCAATCTCATTCGTCATTCTTTGAACTAACTTTCAGAATTAAAAATGTACTCTACCTTATTTATGTGCACAAATATGCTATTAGTTATTTAACATGTACTTTCCTTACTTGAAAATATTTTGTACTTAGTCCTTATTACATGCTACATGCTTTTACTACTCCAAGTAATTCTTTTCCCTAGTTGATATAACTTGTACCCGTTTGAACTATGACTCCCTAATTGAAGGGAGTCTGGGTCTTTAATTGATTTCGATTTGTATTATTTCTATAATTGTGCTAAGTCAGTACTTATAACCTTATTTTCCTGCCTGTTCTTAGAATATAAATGCTCTACCCTCTCTTTAGCATAAAACAGGAACAATTACACTGTTCTGAACTCTCTCTTACACACATACATACTCTCTTACTTGATATTCAGTCGGCTGCAAGCCAAAACTGATTGGTTACATTGCTCTATTGCTCTACTTCCCTTCATTGTACTACTTTTCACTCCTCACTCTACACTTATTCTCTCATTTTTACTGGTAAGTTTTTAGTTTAACTTACAGCATCCAAAACAATATGTCTCTATTTGTATTTCACTTCATTTTGTTTCTCTTATGCTTCTACTTGTGGTTCTACTGTCTCCCTTGCAAATAACATGCCTATTTTGCCATGTGATAACCCCTTCCCTGTAATTCAGCATGTCTACTGCTTTCTTACATTTTTTCTACTACTTTTCTACCCTACCCCCTAAACCCCAATACATTATAAGCATGACACCTAGTTACTATGTGATCCTGAACCATTCCCTCCAAACCTAAAGAGTAACTCTGTTTAGCACCCCTTAAATCTAATACTATTCAGCTCCTGGCATGAACCTTTTGTGATAGACTATTGCCGTGACTATTTAAGTTCCGTAGTACTTCTCTGGTGTTAACCTATGTGCAGATATGCTTTCATATATGAACTACTTGTCCCCAATTCCTCCTTTCCCTGTTTGTGTTTGAACAAGGTAGGTTGATTTGGTTTTGAGTTGCTGATTGTCCTATTTCTTTTCTTCTTCAAACTGGTTTTCACTAAGGCAAACTCTTCTATTGCTTTCCACAAATTATTTCAAACTAAATTTGTCAAAACTTTTTCCAACTCAACTCTTTTAAATCTATGTCAAGGACTCTCACATATACTCTTAGACCACTAGGTTCTGTCCCTTTTGTGTGAGCCTTGCTTTGGGACCCTTGAGCTACCTCTGAACTTAGACACATAAAAGTTGGCCTTTCCACACTGCACTTACTCTATCTTGGCTATGAAATCTGGGTATGAGCACTGCCTGGGATCCCATGAGGTCCTTAGGGAACTCTGACACATCCGGATATGAGAAAGACTATGGAACAATTTTGGCACTTGAGGTGATTTATTACATAACTCAGGGAGGAAGTCCTAATCATGCTCTCTATAGTGTAACTTCTCATTTTTCATTTCTGCTTATGTAATTCATTTTTAATGTTGGTCTATAATAACCTGTTGTAAACAAGTATTGGGACTGGCTAGTGAAAATGGGAGGGTAGTTATACATGCTTTCAACATCAATGGGTAGAAACCATGCGTTAGGTTTACATTTCCTATGTGTGCATTAGAATCCATGTGTAAGATCAACCCATTCAAAGCATCTCATTCATTAGATACCATGTTCTTAGGTTTACTATTTCAGCATCTCAATTGACATCACTTTACCACTTAGAAATCCTGCTTTAGGCTAAATAACAACATTAATATAAAATGTTGCTCCTGCATATCTTGAAATCATGATATAACCGTTTGGGCATTTAGAAATCATACTTTAGGAATTCTGCATGCCCTGAAATTATTCTGCATTTTTCATATATGCATATTAGATACCCTGTTTTAGGATCTTGTTCACCCTCGCTCAGTCACACCTAGTTAAACTACTGATGCATGAAAATAGACATAAAACAGTCTCATGTTCGACTATCTTGTTTAAGTAAAATTGGTCACAATCCATGCATGTCTTTGCAATATTTAGAACATCATGCTTTAGGTAAAATAATTTTTAAACTATTTTAATAATTCTAGTAACTGCTACATGTTATTTTATGCCTAGGCAAGCCTTAGGCAAGCCTTAGGCAAGCCTTAGGCAATCAACTTTAAAATAAAACCAAAACTGTTTTTGTGATTAGTGTTTAATTGTCAACGTGTTAAAAATCAGTAGGCAAGCCTAATTCGGACTTCTTTTCTAAGTCAAGTAATAAATCTGGTTCTGCTATTATCACATAGATACCTTGTTAGGATCTAAATTTAGACCTTAATTGCGTATGAGTCATGTTGTTTATATGTACTATGTGTGGAGGTATATCTGAGCCTTTCATTTGTCTTCCATGCTCCCCTTTATTGAAGTCCTACTTGTTTACTATATGTCACCTTAGTATTTTACCTTTAAATTTTGAGGGTCTGCCTAGAACCCCCTTTATAGGATAGGAGTCCTAAATTCCTCCGGGACTGATAGGAATGAACGGGTAACAGCATAGAATATAGGTCGAGACTAACCTTTGCTTTAATTTCCTTTACGGGGCGAGAAACGGTAGATATGGACATGATGACCGGTGTGTTAATACCATGTGTACCCCCTCTTTGAGGAGTGTCATACCGGGTATTTCATTGATGTGATCCATATTATAAACAAACCTAGGACACCCCCCCCTCCCTTTACATTCCCGAATATGCTTAGATTTTAGTTCTTTCTCGCTTTTTACTAATTGTTTTTTTTCAAACACTTGTGTAAACTTAAATCCCCTACTATCAGAGTCATACTTGTTTATTTGCTACTTGTATAAATTCACAAAAACCTGTCTGGACGGGAACCATACTAATGGATCCTGAGGGGTGCCTAACACCTTCTCTTTAGGATATTTTCAAGCCCTTATCCTGTCTCTGGTTACCAAACGTAGTTATAAATGAACCTCATAGGTGTCCTAACGCACCTTAAATCGTTAGGTGCCGACTGTTCAAAAATGCAAACCCCATTTTCAAAAGGAAAGAGTTGTCCCAACCAAAATATCATAAACCCGATTCCGCGAAGAAAAAAAAAGGGGGCGCGACAGCATGGAAACTCTGCTGGGGATATTTAGGCTTTTATCATTTAATACCATTTTTGTGAAGTTGTACCCCTCCCTATGTGCAATTATTTGTTTTAATTTCTTTAACCGTTTAATTTCTTCTTCAAAAGCAAAACTGACATATCTTTCTTGTTTCCTTTCTTTACTGCTGCTTTAAATTATAAAACTGCTATATTTATCGCTTTCTTAACGTGCAAATACATGACAACATGCTTTTTATTATTGCATAATCATGCGCAACATCATGCTCCACTCGTGCCAAACAAATACTATAGAAACGCTTGATGAGTGGTTGCGCCCTTCCTATATCATTACCCCTAAATTCGAAAAGACTTATTTGCGGTAAAACTAGTAGATCAGCGGTGCAGTCGACAGTTCTGTGCCTTCCCTCTTGAGTTGTCTGCTCAAGGTTACCAGTCTAAAACTCCATAGAAACCTTACTTTGTTTAAATTGCACATGCACCATGGTCAAACCTAGTCGGGTCAGTTATGTTGTCCACATAATGAACCTTTAAGATAGCCTTGTCCAAAAGTCCACTGGGTTTCCCTAAACCCAAACGGACATCACCACGTTCTGTGCATTAATTTGGAGAACTAAATGTCGATGTGCTGATCATAAATGTATAAATAGTCAAGTCCGGTAGGGGTAGGGTCTAACCCTTTTTGTTTTTTAGAAAATGAGGCACAAGGTCCCTAGTTTCGGTATGGTTAGCACGCCCCCACTCTTGCTATACTGGTGGAGGAGTCTCTCATCAAATAACCAAATCAATGAGTGGAAAGGCTGCCAAAGCTAGCGAAAAGTTGGAATATCTAGAAAATAGTCTGCTGGAATTGGAAGGAAAAGTGAGGAAGAGAGTCACCGATTGCTAGAACGCTGAGGGAAACGAAGGAGAACACCTAGCAAAGGCATTTTTACTGGTGAACCTACACGAACTAGAGGATTTGATCAGCGAGAGCATTCAACCTTAGGGAGGTCCTTCTGTGGCCAAATAGATTAGGTTTACTCGTTTTCCAAATGTAATAAGGCCAAGTCCCAGTAGTGACTTGTTATTATCTTAGTATCGTTTTAGGATCCGTCTATTTTTATATTATGAAATGAAGCATTTATTAGCATTAAAATTTCTCCAAGTCTATTTGTTGCTAGGTCTACCTTGGGCACAAAGAAGTTCCCAAATTAGGACACATTTTACATTCATGCACTATGTGTTTAAATATTGCAATACATTTCATAATCCTCACTGACTTGATTACCTTTTGTTTTTATTTTTTGTTTTTTGTTTTTATTATTCCCCTCCTCAAAGGTTAGTTCGTGCAATCTGGCATCATCATCTTATTTCACAAGATCCAAGGGCCCTCCACCCACTCCTCCTCTTAGTCCCATTAAAGGCAAGACCAAAGGCAAAATGGAAGATTTAAACAACATTAGGAAGGAGAACACAGCTGAACGGGTAGAGGCCACTGATGGCTAGGGTATTTGGGTTCCTAATGAGAATGTGTCACAACTTGAACAGAAACTGTTGAAATTCCCAGAAGAGCTCGATCAGGTTCGGAATCTGGCGAACCTGTCATTTTCCCTCAGCACCCCAGATATCAACTTCCCCAATGCTCAAAACCCTACACCTCCTTAAAATATCCCAAAACAGCAGAATCACCCTGCGCCTCATCATCAGACTGCTCCACCAAAGAACCAATGCAACACCTTCCATACCCCAAACAACAATTCACTACTCATCCCAGAACCTCAAAACTCCGCAAACGACTATTTTCACACCCATACACCAGGACACCATAACACTCCTATCTACGTGGAGACCATGCCACACTCCACCCAACCTGACTCATGCACACCTGAGTCTAATAAAAAGGTTCTTCTTATTAGGAACTTGGCCAAAGAACTTAAGAAACTGACCAGCCGAATTTAGGGCGTCGAGGGAAGCAAAGGAATTGGGGGGCTGAACTATGAGGATCTTTGCATACAGCCTGATGTCGAACTGCCTGAGGGGTACAAACCTCCTAAATTCGAAATGTTTGATGGCACGGGTGATCCAAGGGTCTATATAAGGACATATTGTGACAATCTGGTTGGAGTAGGGAAGGATGAAAGGATCCGCATGAAGCTGTTCATGAGGAATTTGAAAGGAGATGCATTATCTTGGTACATCAGCCAAGATCCCAAGAAGTGATCAAGCTGGGTAGGCATGGTGTCTGACTTCATGGACAGATTCAGGTTTAATACAGAGAACGCACTAGACGTGTTCTATATCCAAAAGTTGAAGAAGAAGCCCACAGAGACATTTCACGAGTATGCTACTCGTTGGAGGTCCGAAGCTGCTAAGGTCAGACCCGCCTTAGAAGAGGAGAAAATGAACAAGTTCTTTGTCCGGGCACAGGACCCGTAGTACTATGAAATTAGGTGAAAGAATTGAAGAAGGTATTAAAAGTGGTATGGTTACAAATTTCGAGGCCTTGTAAGCTACAAATAAGGCTTTACAGTCTGGTGGCATGTCCAAGAAAAGGGATGTAGGGGTCGTGATAGTTGCACAAAGGACCAAGTCTCCCCTTAAATACCAAGCTTACCCAACACCTCCACTCACATACCAGCCAACCCCAAATTACCAAGCACCCTCATACCAAGTTCTGCCACCAACTTATCAGTCATCTCCAACTCCTACATATCAACCTACTTCACCCAGATAGTCCCAATCCGCTCATGTATACCAAACTTATAATGCTCAACCATCCCACTATCAATCACCCCCTGCACGCCAAAATATCCCTAGACCCCGACCTAATTTTGATCGGAGACCTCCAAAACAGTATAAGACCATCGCTGAACCCATCGACCAGCTGTATGAGAGGCTCAAAGCTGCTGGTTATGTCACCCCCATCCCTGCTGCAACCCCGGAGAATCCTTCTCAGTGGGTTAACCCGAACAAGTCCTGTGCATACCACTCTGGCATGAAAGGGCACACCATCGATGAGTGTCGCTCCTTGAAAAACAAGATATAGTCCTTGATTGATAACAAGATCATTATGGCAAAAGAACCCACTCCAAACATTCGCAACAACCCTTTGCCAGATCATATAGTGGAGGTATCCACATGATTGAAGTAGAAGATGACTGGGATCCCGAGGGATCAATCGGGTTGATCGCAGAAGGTGATGACCTAAAGAAACCGACAATTACTCTCAATCCAATCATAGTCCAGATCCAACCGTTTGAGAACACTGAGGTGAATATGTCTATACCTCTTGAGTTTGAAGCAGTGCCACCCGCAAAGACACCGGTACCAATTGAGGTTGAATACGTGTCTCCGGCAAATGCACCCACATCATTTGAGGTTGCAGTCTTTCCACCCAAGGCACATGTTCCGTTCGAAGTAAGGATAGCCGCGTCGGTCCCAGTGGCGATGTCTACCATGCCACCATTCTATACAAATGTTGTACCCTGGGACTATACAGCCGAGGCGAGAAGGAAGGGCAAGGTCAGGATTGAAGAAATTGTCGCAACACAGGGTATGACAAGAACTTGTAGAGTCTATACCCCTGAACATCTAGCTGAATCAAGCAAGAAGGCCTCCAATCGGCTGCCCCTTATTAAGACAGGTCCAGACGACATTTGTAGGAAAATACAGGCCAAGGAATATTCGGTCATCGACCAGTTAAACAAGACGCCAGCACAAATATCCATTCTCTCTTTGCTGCAAAATTCTGAGACGCACGAGAATGCTCTATTAAAGGTGCTAAATGAAGAATATGTACCAAGTAACATCACTAGCGGGGAAGTGGCTAATATGGTAGGACAAGTGCTGGAAAGCCATAAGATCACCTTTTATGAGGATGAGCTGCCACCTGAAGGGCTGGGGCACAACAAGGCACTACACATCACCGTGCAATGCGAAGATTATTTCATCACCAGAATCCTAATCGATGGAGGTTCCAGTCTTTACATTTGTCCGCTGGTAACACTCAAGAAGTTGGGTAAAGGGCTGCATGAGATAAAGGATGAAGCAATCAATGTGAAAGCCTTCGATGGTTCTCAGAAGTCCACCGTCGGTGAGATTAGTCTATGCTTGTAGATGGGACCAACCTGGTTCGAGGTCGATTTCCGGGTAATAGATGAACCGACATCTAATAACTTGTTGTTGGGACGGACATGGATTCATGCTGCTGGGGTCGTAGCATCAACGTTGCATCAGGCAGTAAAGTTCGAATGGAATCACTAGGAAGTGATCATTCACGGCGACGGTAGCAACCCTATATACAGTTGCCAGACCATTCCGGAAATCGAGGGAAGAAGAAAGCTGGGTGGAGAAACTTACTACCACATTGAGCGGGTCAATGTTATCAACAAAGACAAATGGTGGGATAGCAAAATCGAGAGTATACAGAATTAGAGTAGGCACGAACCTGCCAAATGCTCAGCAAGAACCTCCAAGGAATCTCTAAACCCATAAAACTCAAGAAATATGGCACTACCTTCGGTTTGGGATATGAATACACCTGGGAAGAATTTAATAACTGGTCGCCACCATGGCGCGGTCCTTACTACCCACTAGAGCAGCCAATACCGCATCTGGAGTAGACCTTCCAACAGCCGACATTATTTATGGGTCAGATGAAGAAGAAGCACTTGCAACAGTGAAGAACTTGTTTCTAGAGGACAGTAATATGGACTGTTGCATTATTCTCGAGGAGGAGGGGGAGCAAGGCTCTTCCATACAGGTTGTGAGTAGAGGGGCACATCTCAAGAATTGGACCATCAGGACAACCAAAGCCTGACGTGCCTCGGGGTAGCAAGGCTAAAACAAGCATTATTCACTGTTTTATTTACTAAATGATTTTCTTTTTGCATTTTTCAATCCCCGCAATAAGATATTTATTTCTATCATTTTTCTCTCCTTGCTCTACTAATACAACATTACTATTACTTGTCGTTATAAACCAATGACTATGACATGCAATGAGACAATGCAACAACGTACATGGATTCAGAAGAAGATGACATACCTGACGAGATTGTCAAAGAAGTTGAGAACTTTGAGAACAAACCTAAGTCCAACCTAGACGAGACCGAGATTGTCAACCTAGGAGATGCAGAAAACATCAAGGAAACACGAATCAGCATTCACCTATCGCCATCAAAGAAGGAAGAATACACAGAATTTCTAAAGGAGTATGAGGACGTATTCGCCTGGTCGTATGATGACATGACTAGTCTGAGTACGTCTATTGTAACTCACAAACTGCCAACCGATCCAATGTGTCCACCAGTAAAGCAAAAGCTCAGAAAGTTCAAGCCTGATATGAGTTTGAAAATCAAGAAAGAAGTCACCAAGCAGATCAACGTTAAGGTTCTTAGGGTAGTAGAATACCCGACATGGTTAACCAACATTGCGCTAGTGCCAAAGAAGGATAGGAAGGTCAAAGTCTGTGTCGACTACCGGGATCTCAACTGGGCCAGTCCGAAAGACGACTTCCCTTTGCCAAATATACACATCCTGATTGACAGTTGCGCCAAGCATGAGCTACAGTCATTCGTGGATTGCTTCGCTGGTTATTATCAGATCTGGATGGATGAGGAAGATGTTGAGAAAACGACTTTCATTACACCATTGGGAGTGTACTGTTACAAGATGATGTTGTTCGGCCTGAAGAATGCAGGGGACACTTACATGAGGTCCATGACTACCATCTTCCATGATGTGATACACAAGGAGATATAGGTATATGTGGATGATGTTATTATCAAATCCAAGAAAGCTACTGACCACATAGAAGATTTGAGAAAGTTCTTCAATAGACTGTGGAGATACAACCTACAACTAAACCTCGCAAAGTGCGCATTTGGGGTTCCTGCTGGGAAATTGCTTGGGTTTATTGTGAGCCGCCAAGGAATAGAACTGGATCCATCGAAAGTCAAAGCCATTCAAGAACTACCACTGCCAAGGAACAAGAAGGATGTGATGAGTTTCTTTGGAAGGCTTAACTACATTAGCCGATTCATAGCACAGTCTAGAGTTATCTGTGAGCCAATCTTTAAGATGTTAAAGAAGGACGCCACCACCAAATGAACCGATGACTGCCAAAAGGCCTTCGACAAAATCAAGGAGTACCTATCAACACCACCAATCTTAGTCCCGTCCAAGCCAGGTAGACCCTTATTACTCTACCTTGTAGTGTTAGATAGAGTTTTCGGTTGCATTTTGGGGCAGCATGATGAAACAGGGAGGAAGGAGCAGGCCATTTATTATCTCAGTAAGAAGTTCACCCCGTACGAGGCCCGGTATTCTCTATTGGAATGCACATGTTGTGCCTTGACTTGGGTAGGTTAGAAGCTGAGACATTACTTTTGCGCCTATACTACATATCTCATATCGAGAATGGATCCTTTGAAGTACATCTTTCAGAAGCCCATGCCCACTGGCAAGCTAGCCAAGTGGCAAATCCTATTAAATGAGTTCGACATTGTTTACGTAACTCAGAAAGCGGTCAAGGGACAGGCACTGGCAGACCACCTTGCTGAAAACCTCGTGGATGGAGGATACAAACCCCTGAAAACGTATTTTCCTGATGAAGAGGTACCATTCATAGGAGAAGACATTGCAGAATTCTATGACGGTTGGAGAATGTTCTTCGATGGAGCGGCAAACTTCAAAGGAGTTGGCATAGGAGCAGTCTTAATATCAGAAACCGGTCAGCATTATCCGTTGTCTGCCAAACTTAGGTTCCCCTGCACCAACAATGTGGCCGAGTATGAAGCCTGCATCTTAGGACTCAAAATGTCCATTGACATGAACGTTAAAGAGCTGCTAGTGATTGGAGATTCAGACTTACTTATACATCAGGTACGAGGAGAGTGGACAGCCAAGAACTCCAAGATACTCCCATATCTGCATCACGTACAGGCATTGAGAAAGAGGTTCACGAAGATGGAATTCCAGCATGTCCCTAGAATCCAGAATGAGTTCGTCAATGCATTGGCTACCCTATCATTTATGATACAGCATCCCAACAAGAATTTCAATGATCCCATTCCGGTGAAAATCCATAATCAGCCAGCTTACTGTTCCCATGTTAAAGAGGAAGCAGACGGAAAGCCTTGGTTTCATGATATCAAGGAATATTTGGCAAAAAGAGAGTACCTGGAGCTTGTGAATCCTACTCAGAAACGCACGCTTCAGAGATTGTCCAAGAACTTCTTTCACAGCGGAGGAGTCCTGTATAGGAGGACTCCCGATTTAGGATTATTAAGATGTGTCGACACAAAGGAAGCATCCAGGCTACTAGAGGAAATTCATGCTGGGACCTACGGTCCACATATAAACGATTTTGTCTTAGCAAAGAAGATACTCCAGGCTGGTTACTTTTGGATGACTATGGAAACAAGCTGCATCCAGTATGTCTGAAAATGCCATCGCTGTCAGATACATGCAGACATGATAAAGGTACCTCCAAGCGAGTTTAACACAACAAGCTCATTGTGGTTGTTCACCACCTGGGGGATGGATGTTATTGGACCAATCGAGTCTGTTGCTTCCAACGGACACAGGTTTATCCTGGTAGCCATAGACTATTTCACCAAATGGGTCGAAGCAGCATCTTACAAAGCAGTGACTAAGAAAGTCATGGCAGACTTTGTCCGCGACCGCATTGTTTGTCGATTCGGAATTCTAGAGTCAATCATTGCTGATAATTGCTACAACCTCAACAGTGACTTGATGAAAGCTATGTGCAAAACTTTCAAGATCAAACACAAGAATTCCACAGCCTACAGACCTCAGTTGAATGGAGCTGTAGAAACCGCCTACAAGAATATCAAGAAGATATTGAGGAAAATGATAAAGAATCACAGACAATGGCACGAGAAGTTATCATTTGCTCTATTAGGGTATCGCACCATAGTCTACACATCGACCGGGGCAACCCCCTATATGCTGGTTTACGGTACAGAGGTTGTCATTCCCGCAAAGGTGGAAATTCCTTCCCTAAGGATCATACAAGAAGCTTAGCTCGACGACTAGAGTGGGTAAAAATTCGTTATGAGCAACTAGCCCTTATAGACGGAAAGAGAATGAACATAGTCTGCCATGGTCAACTCTATCAAAACAGAATGTCCAGAGCCTTCAACAAAAGAGTCAAGCCAAGATAGTTCGCACTGGGATAGCTGGTGTTAAAGAAAAAATTTTCGCAACAAGATGAAGCCAAAGTGAAGTTCTCTCCCAACTGCCAGGGTCCATACATGGTTCACCGGGTTTTGATAGGAGGAGCCCTTATACTTGCAAAAATAGACGGGGAAGTCTATCCAAAGCCGATCAATTCAGATGCAGTCAAGCGTTACTATGTGTAAACTTTATGCTTTCCTTGTATGATGTAATTGAACTACGCCTGACCTGATTCCCGTTTAAGAGGGGATACATATGCAGCCCTATAGGTTCGGTCACAATTCAATAAAAATACCATTTCCCCCGCAATTGGAAACTGGGCAGAATTTTTAGGAGTACCCTCAAAATTCCGAAGTAATTTCATCTGATCGCCGCACGAGCAATAGTCAAAAACGTCAACCCATCAAACTAGGGCAGAATTTTGAGGAGGACCCTAAAAATTCCGTAGCAAGAGAGGTTGTAATGTCCTGAGCCACGTCACAGTCGTCAGTTTATCTAAAAGCTATTTTTAATTTATGTCATATTTTTACAAAATCATGAATGATTATTATTGAAACTGCTTTGTTTAGCAACGCTACCCCAAATGATATAGACGGTATCACCTGATCAAAGTTGAATGGGTCAAGCAAAGCCAGCGGGGATATGAACTAACCTCCCCCTTACAAAACTCACGATTTTTCTTTGGATGCAGTCACTAGGATTGCGAAATCATTAAACATACTGTACGCCTATGGGACAAACATTGTTCAAAATACGACTCTCAGAACCGCTGTACTTGCCAACATTTGCTATTAGCACACACTAGTGATGTTCTGTACGTCACAATGCTCCCAGTAATCACAACGCTGCAAACTATCAGCTAAGGAAACTCTACTATCATTTGTTATTTTATTTCATGCATAAGGCTACCATTCTGCCTTCCGAGACTAAACCCTATCTCTATTTGCATCTGCATTGCATAAGGATACCACTCTGTCTTCCAATATGCATATGGCTACCATTCTGCCTTCCGAGACTAAATATTGTCTCCATTTACATCTGTATTGCATAAGGCTACTATTCTTCCTTCCAATTTGCATAAGGCTACCATTCTACCTTCCGAGACTAAACGTTGTCTCTATTTGCATATGCATTGCATAAGGCTACTATTCTGCCTTCTAATTTGCATAAGGCTATCATTTTGCCTTCCAAGACTAAACATTGTCTTCATTTGCATCTGCATTGCATAAGGCTACCATTCTTCCTTCCAACTTGCATAAGGCTAGCATTCTACCTTCCGAGGTTAAGCTCCCTCCATCTCCATCTACATTACATAAGGCTACCATTTTGCCTTCCAACTTGCATAAGGCTACCATTCTGCCTTCTGAGGTTAAGCTCTACCTCCATCTGCATCTGCATTCATAAGGCTACTACTCTACCTTCCGATTTGCATAAGGCTACCATTCTGCCTTTCGAGGCTAAGCTCTGCCTCCATTTTTCTTCGAAACTAAGCGTCATCCCAAGCACTATTTATCTCGCTTCTCTTACGGGCTAAGCTCTGCCCTTCAATTTGCAAGACTAAGCTCTGTCTTGTCTGCATCATACTACTGCATCCTTCATGAGCTGAAACGTCGCCAACTCATCCGAAGGCGTCATCGTTCGGAGGCACCCTCTTCATAGTCCGAGAACACCATGTCATGGCCTGAGGATCTCTTTCAATCTTTTTAATATCATTATTCAAAGGCATCATGGTTCAGAGGCACCATCTTCATAGCCCGAGAGCATCATTTCATGACCCGTGAATCCTTTATCATACGCTTCATGGCCTGTTCAATTACGCAATATATGTTTGTACCGTTTATTGCAAGTAAGCCAGTAAGCAATGAATATCCCAGTAGGAGCGATCCCGCTCTAGTTCCCTCAGCCATATCAAATCTAGCCATTCCCATAAACCGTTCACTCACCCAGCTCTAGATGTTGCGTCCCTCTTGAGATGACTTCACCGGTACACTTCGCCGATGAATCCAGAATTACACATGACCTGATTCCTGTAGAACCAAGGATATGTAGGCAGCTCAGAAGCCAGAGTGCGGCCTAATTTCTCAAACCGTTTCGCTTGGTCAAAATTGACCATCATTTCGTTACCCGGAAACTCTTTCATTCTTCCGGGGTAAAGAGGAGCAGTTGTTGATACCCAATTTTTTCCTCTATATTTTCAATATGCAAAATACCTTCAAAAAAGCATATGTATGCATATATAAGCATGTCCAAGGTTTTTATTATTTTTTCCATAATTTTAAGGTTTTAAATTGATTTATTTTCTCCCTTTTTATCCATAAAATCCCCAATAATTATTTCCAAAATTATTGTTTTGATAATTCATCTATTAGATTTCTATATTTATGCCAAAATATGGCTAAGGTAATTTTTATATATTTTTATAATTATATTTAGTATTTTTAAAGCTAAATTGCACATAATTACAATATTAGCCCTTTTAGGATTTAATTATGTTTTATATGCATAAAATTGGATCCTGTATTTTTAAATTGCTAATTATGTATTATATATCATTTTAAATTATTTTTTATAAATTATCCACTATTTTTTTATAAATTAATTAGGGAAAAACTAGCTATTAAATTATAGCCAAATTGGCTTTCAATTATAGCCAAATCGGACCCCAACTCCTAGCCCAATTTTGCAATTAAAAAAACCTACCCATACCCTATTAACCCATACCCAAACTCGGAACCCACCTACCCCATTTAGTCTTGATCTCCCACATCAATGGTCCACGTTATTTCTTTCCTTTTTTAATCCAACGACCCCTCAAACCCTACCCCACTCTCTCATTTACACCGCCCTTGTATCCATTCCTCTCCAAATTCTCTCTGAGACCTAACCCTAACCCTAAAACGTCGTCACCGGCGTGAACCCCTCCTACGATGTTTCTATGTTTTCTCCGACCATACTTGGTCTTCCATATGCCATGGCTCTTCGATTTCTTAGATCCTTAAGATTTTCTCAAGGGAACCCCAACTGGTTCCGGTTTGGAACTTTGTTTATCAGCCTGTCTCAGGACATTTTCCGTTTGTGAGTAAGAACTTCTTCTTGTTTTATTACGGATCTATGGGTTCTTGACCTATTCTATCATCGCTACTACTTTTCTGGAAACCATAGCTTTAAATCATCCGATCTTTTTAGATATGTGATGGATATATGTGTCTTTTAAGGTTCTCACCTGTTTTCCTCAAAAGATTTCTCTGATTTCAAACGATGACTAGGGTTTCAAAACCCTTTTGCAAAAACGATTTCTTTCTGATTTTTAGTAATTACTTTATGATTTTTAGCATGTTTAAACATCACTTGAGTCTTTCCTTTTTCTCAATTCATTTTTGTTAAGAAACCCTAATACTTCTGGGTTTCATTTGAAGTTTGAATCTATTTGCGATGTGCTTGCATGTCTCTCATGAACATTCTAGGTTTCATGTATGTTCTATATGCTCTTGTGCTTCCTGCTCTAATTTGTTCTTAGGGTTTCTCTGATTTTGTTCAACACATGTTATTTATCTTTTAATAGGTCCGACTATTTGTTTTATTGATTGTTCACATAATTTATATTGATTTTTTGTAATCTCCTCAGACCTGAGATATCATCCCTGAATCTGTGATTTTATGTATTTTCCTTATAATTTTGTATTGATTATTCGAAATGCTTCCTTACTTTTGTGATACTTTCCTTTGTTAGTGCTGATTCCGTATGATTTTCAATCTCATTCGTGATTCTTTGAACTAACTTTCAGAATTAAAATTGTACTCTACCTTATTTATGTGCACAAATATGCTGTTAGTTATTTAACATGTACTTTTCTTACTTGAAAATATTCTATACTTAGTCCTTATTACATGCTACATGCTTTTACTACTCCTACTTTGGTAAAATTATTCCTATAAGTAATTGTTTTCCCTATTTGATTTAACTTGTACCCATTTGAACTATGACTCCTTAATTGAAGGGAGTCCGAGTCTTTAATTGATTCTGATTTGTATTATTTCTATAATTGTACTAAGTCAGTACTTATTACCTTATTTTCCTGCCTGTTCTCAGACTATAAATGCTCTATCCTCTCTTTAGCATAAAACAGGAACAATTACACTGTTCTGAACTCTCTCTTACATACATACATACTCTCTTACTTGATATTCAGTCGGCTGCAAGCCAAAACTGAGTGGTTACATTGCTCTGCTGCGCTATTGCTCTACTGCTCTACTTCCTTTCATTTTACTACTTTCACTCCTCACTCTGCACTTATTCTCTCATTTTTACTGGTATGTTTTTAGTTTAACTTACAACATCCAAAACAATATGTCTCTATTTGTATTGCACTTCCTTTTGTTTCTCTTATGCTTCTATTTGTGGTTTTGCTATCTCACATTGCAAATAGCATGCCTACTTTGCCATGTGATTACCCCTTCCCTGTAATTCAGCATGTCTACTGCCGTTTTAATTTTTTTCTACTACTTTTCTGCCCTAACCCCCAATACATTATAAGCATGACACCTAGTTACTATGTGATCCTGAACCCTTCCCCCCAAACCTAATGAGTAACTCTGTTTAGCACCCCTTAAATCTAATATTGTTCATCTCCTGGCATGAACCTTTTTGTGATAGACTATTGCTGTGACTATTTAAGTTCCGTAGTACTTCTCTGGTGTTAACCTGTGTGCAAATATGCTTTCACATATGAACTACTTTTTCCCAATTCCTCCTTTCCCTGTTTGTGTTTGAACTAGGTATGTTAATTTGGTTTTGAGTTGCTGATTGTCCTGTTTCTTTTCTTCTTCAAACTTGTTTTCACTAAGGCAAATTCTTCTATTGCTTTTCACAAATTATTTCAAACTAAATTTGTCAAAACTGTTTTCAACTCAACTCTTTTAAATCTATACCAAGTACTCTCACAAATACTCTTGGAGCACTAGGTTTTGCCCCTTTTGTGTGAGTCTTGCCTTGGGACCCTTGAGATCCCTTTGAACATGGACACATAAAAACTGGCCTTTCCACACTGCACTTACTCTGTCTTGTCTATGAAATCTGGGTGTGAGCACTACCCGGGATCCCTTGTGGTCCTTAAGGAACTCTGACACACCCGGATATGAGACTATGGAACAATCTTGGCACTTGAGGTGATTTATTACATAACTCAGGGAGGAAGTCCTAATCAAGCTCTCTATAGTGTAACTTCTTATATTTCATTTCTGCTTATGTAATTCATTTTTAATGTTTGTCTGTAATAACCCGTTGTAAACAAGTATTAGGGTTGGCTAGTGAAAATGGGAGGGTAGTTATACATGCTATCAACATCAATGGGTAGAAACCATGTCTTAAGTTTACATTTCCTATGTGTGCATTAGAATCCATGTGTAAGATCAACCCATTCAAAGCATGTCATGCATTAGATACAATGCTCTTAGGTTTACCATTTCAGTATCTCATTTGACATCATTTTACCACTTAGAAATCCTGCTTTAGGCTAAATAACAGCATTAATATAAAATGTTGCTCCTGCACATCTTTAAATCATGCTGTAACCCTTTGGCCATTTAGAAATCATGCTTTAGGAATTCTGCAGGTCCTGAAATTATTCTGCATTTTTCATATGTACATATTAGATACTTTATTTTAGGATCTTGTTCACACTCGCTCAATCACACCTAGATAAACTATTGATGCATAAAAAAGGACATAAAACAGTCTCATGTTCGACTATCTTGTTTAAGTAAAACTGGTCACAATCCCTGCATGTCTTTGCAATATTTAGAATAGCATGCTTTAGGTAAAATAATTTCCAAACTGTTTTAATAATTCTGGTAATTGTTCCATGTTGTTTTACACCTAGGCAAGCTTTAGACAATCAACTTTAAAATAAAACGAGAACCATTTTTGTGATTAGTGCTTAACTGTCAACATATTAAAAATCAGGAGGCAAGCCTGATTCGGACTTCTTTTCTGAGTCATGTAATAAATCCGGTTCTGTTGTTATAACTTAGATACCTTGTTAGGATCTGAAATTAGACCTTAATTGCGTATGAGTCATGTTGTTTATGTGTACTATGTGTAGGGGTATATTTGAGCCTTTCATTTGTCTTCCATGCTCCCCTTTATTGAAGTCCTACTTGTTTACTGTATGTCGCCTTAGTATTTTACCTTTAAACTTGAGGGTCTGCCTAGAACCCCCTTTATAGGATAGGAGTCCTAAATTCCTCCGGGACTTATAGGAAGGAACGGGTAACAGCATGCAATAGAGGTCGAGACCAACCTTCGCTTTAATTTCCTTCACTGGGCGGGAAAGGGTAGATATGGACATGATGACCGGTGCGTTAATACCACGTATACCCCCTCTTTAAGGAGTGTCATACCGGGTATTGCATTGATGTGATCCATATTATAAACAAACCTAGGACACCCCCCCCCCTTTACATTCCCGAATATGATTAGATTGTAATTCTTTCTCGCTTTTTCACTAATTGTTTTTTTTCAAACACTTGTATATTTAAACTTAAATCTCCTACTATCTGAGCCATACTTATTTATTTGCTACTTGTATAATTCACAAAAAATTATCTGGCCGGGAACCACACTAGTGGATCCTGAGGGGTGCTTAACACCTTCCCCTTAAGATAATTTCAAGCCCTTGCCCTGTCTCTCGTTACCTAACATAGTTATAAATGAACCCCATAGGTGTCCTAACGCACCTTAAATCATTAGGTGGCGACTCTTCAAAAATGCAAACCCCTTTTCCAAAAGGAAAGATTCGTCCCAACCAAAATGTCCTAAACCCGATTCTGCGAAGAAAAAAGAGGGGGCACGACACTAATGTACCAAACATGCTCAGGACCGTGCTAACGTCTCCTAAAATGCTGGAGTAGTAGTGGCAGTAGGCGTATCTGATGCCTGGGCTCTGTCTAGAACTGTTGGTGGCTCCTCGGTGGCAGCTCGCGCGGATTCTCTGGCTGCACCGCGTGCACATCCTCGGCCTCTACCCCGGCCCCGACCTCTGACGGCTCTCGCAGGGGGCGCGGGTGTCTGATCATATCTGGCGCGGGTGTCCTCACCATCTGTGAGAGAATGGAAGACAGAGATTTAGGATTGTGATGTCAAATATCTCGCATGACAGGGAAATCAAATGAAGTGGAATTTTCCTAACGGTTACATAGCTTCTCGTAGATAAGTACATACATCTCTGTACCGATCAGCGAGACTTTAATAATCCGGCTTGTGATTCATGACTCCTATGAACCTAGAGCTCTGATACCAGCTTGTCACAACCCCGGTTTGCCCTTCGTGAACCATCATGATTGCACCTAGTCTCTACGACTAGGTAAGCCTAAATTTGCGGAAGAAAATAATTTAAAACAGAAATAGTGTAATAAAACAATGTTTAAAAATGCCGCTCGGCATACACAATATTAACTCTCAAAAATGAATACATTTCTCCCAGAACCCAAAAACCCATGAATCACAAGCTACGAATATAATAAAAATGCTCTAACTCCGGAATGTCTACATCAAAAGAAAATATAGAAGGGCTATCACTACAAGATAGAGTGAAAAGGGACACCATGAATTGCGAACGCGACAGATATACCTCGAAGTCTCTGGAGCGTTCACCTCGCCTCAAAGGTGATAGGACTGAGTTGAAGTTCCTGGATCTGCACATGAAAATCATGCGCAGAAAGGGCATGAGTACACCACAGTGGTACTCAGTAAGTGCCAAGCCTAACCTCGGTCGGGTAGTGACGAGGAAGGTCACTGCCCTACGGAGATAATTAAAATGTAAGGTATGACAGAATAAGGTAAGCAGCATAGTTGAAAGCTAACAATAAGAATTAAATACAGGAATATAAGTGACTCAATAACTAAAATAGAGACAAAAACAATCACAAGGAGATACCATTCTTCACAAGGATAATAACCGGGGATCTCTCAGTATCCCAAGGATCTCTGAGTACCCTCACTATATGCCAGGGATCCCTTGGTATCCCGAGGATCTTTTGGTATCCTCAATGTATGCTAGGGATCTCTTGGTATCCCGAGGATCTCTTGGTATCCTCAATGTATGATAGGGATCTCTTGGTATCCCGAGGATCTTTCGGTATCCTCAATATATGCTAGGGATATCTTGGTATCCTCAATGTATGATAGGGATCTCTTGGTATCCCGAGGATCTCTCGGTATCCTCAATATATGCTAAGGAACTCTTGGTATCCCGAGGATCTCTTGGTATCCTCAATATACGTGCTAGGGACTTCTCGGTATCCGGCACTTCAGCTCAAATCGTAAATTTTTATAGGGGATCTCTCGGGATGCCATCTCGTAGTCCCAAAGTAAAACACACAACAATGGCACAAGGAATACTCAAATAAACTCAACTTCATAACAAGGTAACACAGACAATTCTAACCTCGCATGCTTCCCGTAATACAAATAAGGCAGTTAAAGCAAATAAAGCAATTAAGTAAATTACACATGCTTCTCTAAACTAACAGCAGGTTTAAAAGTGTAAGTAGAATAAATAAAAAGGGAAAACACAATTAAAGCTACTTAATGAAAACCAGATTTTCAACAATTAGCACAAGTATGTACTCATCACCTCACGTACAACGCATTTCAATAATCACATTACCAAATCCTAAGGGGAAAGTCCCCCACACAAGGATAGACAAGCCACTTACCTTAAACCAGCTCAAATCAATCTGAAACCATGCTCTTGCCACGAGTAATCGACTCCAAATGGCCCAAATCTATTTAATTCAATTTCATAATGTAAATAACACTTCCAGTAACTAATTCTACAAAGAAATTCAAAGCTAATACGCGAAATTAGGTAAAAGGACCAAACCGCCCCTCGAGCCTATGTCTCTAATTAGTAAAGCCCTAACCCACAAATTACCACTGATTTTCCTTGAATTTCATGCTTATAATGATAAAAATCACCCCAATAACGAGTTTATGGACCAAAGATCTTACCCCAATGAATTCCTTTGAAAATCTCTCCTGAAAATGCTCCCCAAGGCTTCTTCCCGTTTGAAAAGAGGTAAAAATAGCTCAAACTTGCGAAGGCAAGAACTTATATGTTCTGTCCAGCAATCCCGCATCTTCGGTCCACCCATCGCATCTACGATATTGCTTCTGTGGTTGGGGAACCGCTTCTCTGGTTCTCATTTAAAACCTCTCTGCCGCACCTGCGACCCAAAATCCGCATCTACAGTCTCGCATGTGCGGTATATATGCCATTTCTACGATTCCTGCTGTTCCTCCCAATTTCTGCTTCTGCAATGGCAAATGTCGCTTTTGCGGCTATGCACCTGCGGGACCCAACTGTAGGTGCGGTTATGACAGAAAACTAGCAGCTAAAGCTGCTCAAACAAATTCCAAATTCTTCCGACAACGTCCTGAAATCATCCCGAGGCCCTCGGGACCTCAACCAAAGGCACCAACAAGTCTAATACCACTGTCCAAACTTATACAAATCCTTAAATCACCTAAAACAACATCGAAAAAACGAATAAACCACGAATTCAAGCCTAAGAATTCCAAAACTCTAAAAATACGCTTTCGATCAAAAAGTCTATCAATCCTCGTCCGAATGACCTAAAATTTTGCACACACATCATATTCAACACTACGGAGCTACTCCAACTTTCGTAATTCCATTCCGAACCTCGGATCAAAATCTCACTATCGAACCGGAAACTTCAAAATTTTACCTTTCGGCATTTCTAGCCTAAATTAGCTACGGACCTCCAAAACACAATCTGATCACGCCCCTAAGCCCGAAATCACCCAACAGAGCTAACGGAACCATCGTAATTCCATTCCGTGGTCATCTTCATGTTGTTCTGACTATGATCAAATTTACAACACTTAAGCTCTCATTTAGGGACTAAATGTCCCAAAACTCTCCGAAACTCAAAACCGAACATCCCGACAATTTAAAATAGCATAAATAAACACGGGGAAAGCAGTTTATAGGGGATTGGGGCGTAAATTCTTAAGACAACCGGCCGAATCGTCACAAACCGTCGACCATAAACTTTGGAACCCAATTTCTAACATCCGGAATCCATTTCGAGATCCTATTCTCACACTCATACACTATATAAGTCTGAACAAGCTTGTATCAAAGTCATAACCATAACCCAAGATGTAACCACATGGTATACCACATAACTCAGATACTCATAGCAATAATTTCCGATCATAATAGCTGCTCAATAACGAATCAGGTACCGGTAACAAACCTCATATCAAATTAAACCTTGTTCTAACTCTGTGTACATTGTCAATGATGAAAGAAACATGCAAAGTCTCAAAACCACCCATCATATCAACAATTCGTGGAGCTCTCTCTCCCAACAAGAACCATAGCCCAAATTCTAAGCCGACTAGTGACATCATCATATCTCCAAACATACCTTACTCAATCTCGATAGTGCTCATTCCAGGTTCAATAACCTCATCTCACCCAGTACAAGCTACTCGATTGACATGGCACACCAATAACACCTAGAGCCACATACCATGCAATTTGTGCACCAATAAGAAACAACTCAAATGCACCTAAAAATGGAAAGAGATTCAAATGAGAGAACCATTTCGCAAGCTCAATGGGTAACACCACTAGCGCAATGCTATGAACCCATCACACAAGGAAAACAAAAACACACGTAATCAACACAAGGGATCATATCCCAACATAACTTCACCGCAGTGCATGACCCAATCCAAACACCGGTCCACATGAAATACCTCGAGCCATAATGCTCAAAATCAACAACCATAAACAAATCAACAACTAACACACGAAGTGCATGACCATAATCATGGAGGAATGGATAGCACAATATACCAAAAATTGGAAGACCATAACCAAGGCGCATTCACCCATTCAACACCCCAAGGACAATCTCGCTCGAATTTCACCACTAGGCCCAAACAGAACGCATTATGTGTGTAAATAGTAAACAGTCTCACAACCCATTCCAGCATCGAAGAGCAATACATGGAACCCAATAGACACAAATAAGATCAACTCTAATTGATGACATGTCCTTCATAATAGATGTGCTGAGTAAACAAATCTGACCAGGTGTCAAAATACACATCCTCGTCAAACCTACCAATGGGCCCCCAAATCAACTCCAATCATCCCCAAATAGATAAATAACCCTTCAAGAGTCCACAATAGCCTAACCATAACACATACTATTAGTTGTCTAACATGACCACACCTTCACTGGCCGCAACCAAGGAACAATCTGCCTTTGAAAACTCCTAGGCTCCAAATCCTAGAATACACAAATCACCATATCCGATCCCAAATCCACCATTAAAATGACTCACATCCCTCATACACAATCCTCTCACGAGAAATACTTCTATAATTCTTCCATACCACATAGAAAAATTATAACATCAGTAGTCAATCAACCAGGCGAGTACCGCAATACCAATGAAGCATCCGTAAGTCAAAACACAAGGCGCCTTCTGAAATGTGCACTCTTCTCAGGTGATAGCAGAGAGTGCCATCATTCTTTTAAACATCAAAAATCGTCCATACTATCTAGATGTCAGGGCATTGCCGTCGAAACTGAACCGCAAACTTGCACATGCAGATCTCTTATAACATACCATCAAATAAAAGCACAATAATTCCATTATTAACTTTGATTCACATGTAGGATACATACTCAATCAGCCAATAACATTCCACTTGATCCCATCCAGGAGAAAATCATGATACACAACATACTCCTCATGACAGTAGAAAATATCCATCTCAAATCGTGGTAGAAATCATCGAGAACTCTTCAAAACCCATTAGCACAAGACCAAGTCATCATAACAGAACTCATCTAACTCAACCAAGTCACGCAAGTTACTCATCTTAAGAGTATTTCCACAAAACACTAGTAGAACCACAGCAAGAGAACCAAAAGAGTTGATCAATCCCATTACCACGCCGATCTAAACCACTACCAAGATGATCTATTTCTTCGAGTTCCTCACGACTAGATTTCAAGTTAACACCTCTCATTTTCAATACACTATGATCTTTAACCCAACACTCACCAAAATAGATCCTAGCATGAAACTACATCGCCTCAAAGACCATAAGCCATTGTATTCCCTCTTAAGTACCCAAAAATGTCGCATCCGAGATACACACTCTAAAGAGACCTTATATGAATTTGAGATTGTTTCCTTTACCTTTCAGATGCTAAAATGTAGAATCCAAAATGATATATAAATACTGCAAGTCTTGACACCATCCACTATAAATCCTAGATTTTAGCCATTTACAAATCCAAATATTCCTCAAATACCATACATAAATATTGAACCCATTAGAACCTCCTCGAGAGTCATCCACACTGGCCAAATCTCTAAGGTACCACCAAAATGGGTCGAACGACTTCTGCTCCATTAGCACACAAATACCTTAAGAAGTAACCCACGCCTCTAAGCAACTTAGTTAAATCCATACTCCATGAATACTACCTCCACCTCGAATACCACACCTGAATCATCCCAAGATAACCACACATCCACAAAGTGTAAATACATCATGCGTCCAAAAATTTTCTTACTCGAGTCATCCTTGAAATCAACCTCTTCAAGTCATAACCGACCCACAAGTATGCCGTAAACCAAAACTAATATAACATATAACCATGCAATCAAATCGTTAATAGTAGACTCCCCCACTTGTCTCAAAATCACAGAACAAAACATCCGATAACCCACAATACTACTCAATGATTGCCATGATCTCGCATCGTAATTCAGACAAATCCTTCATGAACTCACGTGGCACTAATCATAACATACATCAAATCATCTTCTAAACTTACATTCACCCTCGTGATAATCAAGACAACTTTCTCAAGCGATCCAAACTCAAATTGCAACACATATAAATCATTGGTAGAAAGAAACGCTCCACATAATCAGCATAAGAATCACACAACCCCAAAATATCCCGCAGGAGATAACCCACTTACTTAGTCTCAACCTGGCATCTCTCTATGCCCTTTCATGGCTGCAACCACTATACAATCATTAAATCTTCCTGAATCTGAACTCGCCAACAAGACATAAGAACACACTTCATTCCACAAATGGATAACTGAAAGATCCCTAATATACTCATAACTTAGGATTGAACAATACATCAAGACAGAAATCAAGCACCCAATAGTCCTTTCAACATTCCAAATAAACTCTTCTCGTCATATCCAAGCCATTTGAACACATCCCACAGTCACATCATACTCATGATATAGCCATCCAACCACTCGTCGAGCCATAAATCCCCCTTCTAGGGACACCACCGAATGTATTAGTCCAAAAATACATACTGACACAACCAAAACCATTGATGCCAAGCTGCAATCTGAACCTGGCCTCAAGTCCTCCAAACTGGCCCACCTTCACAACATAAAGAACACATCTCACACCTCATCCAAGGAATCACAAGCCGTCAATGCATAGCTGATATCGAGCGGTCATATAACATACGAATGAGTGGAAGGAATTCAAAGAGATATGCTTCAAGCTGAATCAGTGTCGCACAATAAGGAAAAGAAAATAGGAAGTATATCCTAGATGCCTTATAGCCTCTCGAAGATAGGTATGGATTTCATCATACTGATCCACAAGACTCTACTAGATACTTCTACTCATAGAACCTATGAACCTAGAGCTCTAATACCAACTTGTCACGACCCAAAATCCAACTAGTCGTGATGGCACCTAATGCAACCCGCTAGGTAAGAAAAATAATAGTAAAAACAATTCAAATGAGAATAATATTAATCAATAAGTGAAGTAATTGAATCTCTATACAATAACCTAAGGGCTGGTAGTACAAGTCGCGTGCCACTAAGACTTAGATTTACAAGAAGGTAGGAAGCAATACAATATCTGTTTGGAATATGCATAAACAAAATTCAAATCTAAAGATACCAAGGAAAATTGGTAGCCATATCTAGAACACAAGTACATCTTCAATGCCAGCTCCCGTCATCCACAACATCTGATCTCCAAGATCTGCACAACAGGTGCAGAACTGTAGTATGAGTACAACCGACCCCATATATTCAATAAGTATCATAATTAACCTCGGAGGTAATAGAAGCAAGAATTATAAATGATGCACACCAGTCACCTGTACAAATTCATAAATTTCCAACAAGTATAGAATAGATATATGGTCAAACTAGGAAAACACAGATAAAACCACCTTGGTGCTCACAATTCTTTTTAAAGTGTTTTGCTCAGTCGACAATCCAACATATAGGATGATATGCAAGTAAATCGGGTAAACAATTAAGGAAATTTCAAATAAAGATGATATGCAATAACCTAATATCAATTTGTTGTGGCGCGCAACCCGATCCCAATAGAAATCACATCACGGCTCTCCAGCCCACATCAGAATCTCGATAACCGAACCAAACCAATAATTAGATCTCCCAAAGCTCACATCAACCATAAACCCGTCGATTTCTCATAATATGTGTGTACACCATCAAGAGAAATACATGAGAGGGTGACCCTAGAGGGATGGATCCTTATCTTTACGCAAGCACGGCCAATTCAACATTCTATTAGCTCGATGTGGTCATAGGGTCAATATCAAAATCCACCCTGCAGGTCACAGGCTCAATATCAACCCCACGGACAACTCACGTGCTGCATAGACAATCCACATGACATATATATGTATCTGGATCTGCACAGACAACTCACGTGTTGTACTGACAACTCATGTACCAACAACCATAATCCACCCAAGATGGTCACATGCTCAACATCACAATGCGCCCGGTGTGGTCACATGTATAACAACACAAACCACTCGACATGGTCACAAGCATAACAACACAATTCGCCCGGCTTGGTCACAGGCTACCAGTCCAACCCATATTATACATAAAGCAGATATGCAAGAATATATGTATATGATCAAGAACGTCAAATTTCATAATACTGGACTGGAATAAGTGACATGTTAAGGTGTATGCATGTGCAAAGTGTTCATAGCTCAAATCGACAATTTCATCACGAAAATAGAAAATAGCAAGTTCATTAAGGGAATTGGCCTCTATGTAACCTCAAACATGGATCAAATAGTTCACAATAGGGCTACAAATATGAGCAATATCACAGCTTAAAGCTTAACAGTCAATTCAAGTCATATCATAGCCTAAGCACAACCCCGAGCATGGATAAATACACTGGTACTCGCACATGGGCTAAATCCCCACACATATGCGCACCCATAACACATAGCTATCACACATAACTCACACAACTAGTGCCTCAACCAAGATTAGATAAGGTACTTCATCCTCCAAACGGCTCGAAACTAGCCCAAAGCAAGTCAAAAACATCAAATAAAACCAAGAGGAACAAACCCAAATGATGAAGGTCGAATCTTTAATCAAAAATACAAAGTCAACCAAAAAGTCAAACCTGGGCCCATACCTCGGAACCCAACCAAACTCACATATTCTGACAACCCATTAAATTACGAGTCCAATCATACTAATTTCACTCAAATCTAATTCTGAATCGATGTTCAAATATCAAATATTCACTTTTAGAAAAATCTAGACAACCACCCCCCCCCCCAATTTCTCTTCAAAAATCATCAACCAAATACAAAAATCAAAGACGGAATCCTGAAATATAATCAAATCCGAGTAGAAAGTACTTAACCCAATCCATGTGGTGAAAATCCTCTTTAAAATCTCCCAAATCCGAGCTCCCCAACTCAAAATGTGATAAAATAACCCAAAGGTCCGAAATAGAGTAGTTATATGCACTGCCTAGTGGTACCATATGTTATCACAGTCACCAACCTCTCAGTCGCAATTCAATAATTGTCCAGAACTTTTTTTACCCTTCGCGATCGCGGCCATTTCACCGCGATCGCGATGAACAAATTCCATTACCCTCCCCAAACTCTTCCCAGATAGCCTGTAGTATATCAGTCATAACGTTTTGTACATAACTCCAAATAAAAATGGTTTGATTTTCTGAAAACTAGAAACAAAGACTACAACTTTGGTTTTTGGATCACATCAAAATTCCTTATAGATTGCAGGATATAAGCTCCCAAAATTAGCTCAGTGACAGTAGAAATTTCTTCTTCGCGAATGCGAACTTTCCTCCATGAACGCCATTCACAAGTCTAATTTTCCAATTTACTCTCCGCGATCGCAGCCCAAAGCTCCATGATCACGATGTATACCCTTGTAGCCAAAAACCCGCAGTTGAACAGAACCTAAAAATGGTTTGAAACCACCCTGAAACTCACTCGAGCCCCTCAGGACCCCGTCCGAACATACCAATAAGTCCCAAAACATAACACGAACCTACTTGAGGCCTCAAATCACACATACTAATATCAAAACAATGAATCACACCTCAAATCAAACTTTATGAATTTTTGAACTTTTAACTTCCAAAATTGGCCGGATCATATCAAATCAACCTAGAATGACCTCAAGTTTTGTATACAAGTTCCAAATGACATAATGAACCTATTCTAACTCCCAGAACAATAATCTGAATCTGATATCATCAAAACCAACTCCTAGTCAAACTTATGAACCTTGTAAATTTTCAAATTGCCAACTTTCGCCAATTAGTGTCAAACCTTCCAGAACAGTCCAAATGCAAATCCAGATATACGCCCAAGTTAAAAATCACCATCCGGACCTAATGGAACCATCAAAATGCTAATTCGGGGTCAAATACACAAAAGCCAAACTTGGTCAACTCTTCCAACTTAAAGCTTTTGAAATGAGAATCATTCTTCCAAATCAATTCCGGATCACCCGAAAACCAAAATTGACGATACACAAGTCATAATACATCATACGAAGCTACTCATGCCCTTGAACCATCGAATGGAATGAAAATGCTCAAAACGACCGGTCGGATTGCTACATGGATTTACACAAGAAGTGTAAAAAGTGCAGTATAAGTACAACTGACCACATGTACTCTATAAGTGTCAAGCCTAAGCTCGACGAAGTAGTGATGAGACTATAACAAGACACTCACTATAAACATTTACAAATAATAAATGAAATACAGCAGAAATATATAGAAAATAACTACTCTTCAGAACGGGACCCGAAGGTCAACTAACAGAGGGCCCCAGAATAACATCATCTCAACTTCATCATATCACAATACTGATATAGAATACCACAACTAAAGACATTATAACACATCATACTCCATTTCGGAGCGCAACCTGATCCCCACATTATCATAATATCTGTTGCGACGTGCAACCTGATCCTAATATCATATCAATATCTGTTGTGTCGTGCAATGCGTTGCCATTGTCAATTCATTTCAATATTGATGCAACGCGCAATCCATTCCCAATATCAACTCATTAACATGTACAACTCAAAACACCCAAATTTTGTAATCTCAGTACAAAAGGAAATAAGCGTGTAGAACACCTATGAACTACCAGTACAAACAAAGAATAACCAATACCTCATATTTGCAAATCTCGACAATTCATTAATACAAGAAAATCTAAAGGACTTAAACAATCGGACACAATACAATAAAGTAAAACAAGTAAGGTAAAGACAATAAAGGCAAGTATAGGAATGAAACAATGAAGATATGCAATTAATATAGGTAGGAACATATAACAGGTAAGCAGATATTGATTGAAGAATGACTAAATCGAAATATGTAACAACTAAATGACAAATAACAAATAAGGCATGAATAGCAAGTAAGGACATATAGAAATCAAAGTAGGTAACGATATATAAATATAGAATAAGCGATAACATAAAGGTAAATAGCCCAACCCACATGTTTTAACCCATGACAACGCATATACACTCGTCACCTCGCATATATGCCGTCCCCACACATAATTCACATAGCAAATAGACCAACAAGTTTTTTTCCCACAAGTTAAAGTTAAACACGACACTTACCTCATTCCGCTACCAAATCAATAACTAACCATGAATTTTCCTTTTGAACAAGCCTCCAAACCAACCGAATCTAACCAATTATCGTTCCAACAATTCAAAATAAGCTTTAGAAACCACAAAAAAAAGGTTCAATTTTTACCTAAATTAAAAAAGTCAACAAAAGTCAACCCCGGGCTCTCTAAGCCAAAATCCGTTATTCGGACCAAATTCCGATTATCCATTCACCCCCGAGCCAGGCTATGGGAGTTATTTTGAAATCCAACCTCAATTTGAGGTCTAAATCTTAATTTTACAAAATCCTTAAATACTATCTAAAATCCCTAATTTCTACAATGAAATTTCATAGATTTGATGTTGATAATTCATGAAAAGTAATTAAAATTGATTAAAAACTAGTTAATGATGCTTACTAGGAGTTTGGGAAGAAAAAGTTCCTCAAAAATTGCCTCTAGAGTGATTAGGATTGAAAAATGGTATAAAATGAGCTAAGTCCCGATTTTTCAAACATTTACCTAGCTGCAAATGTCACAATTGTGAACTTTTGTTCGCAACTGCAATGTCCGCAAGTGCAAGCGATCAGTTCATCAGACCCACTGTAGTCGCAAATGCGACATATTTTTCACAAATGCGAAGAGCTCCCAATCGCTTATGCGAATAAATGCTTCGCATATGAGAAGTTGTCCTAAATGCTCAGGGGTCACAAATGCAACCAAAATATTCGCAAATGCGAATGCCCAACATTCACAAAAGCGAACCTACCCTCGCAAATGCGAAGACACCCAGCCCAGCCTTTTTATCGCATATGCGATCCATTAACCGCAAAAGCAAGCTCGCAAATGCAAGATCCACATACCCACACCAACAACACCAGCTACGAGCCATTCCAAAACTTCCCAAAACACATCCAAAACTTTTCCGAGCCCCTCGGGCTCTAAACCGAACATTCACCCAAGTGTAATAACATCCTAAAAACTTGCTCGCTACCTCAATTCATCAAAATAACATCAAATAACAGGAATCAATCATCAAAAATCAAGAATTTCAAATTAAAATTCAGTTTTCATAATCTTTCACATAATGCGCCGAGATGCGCTCGGTCACCCCAGACCCCAACCAAATGTGCGTACAAATCTAAAACTATCATTGAAACCTACTAGAATCGTCAATACACCGATTCAAGGTCATTTACCAAAAATATTGACTGTGGTCAACGCTAGCCTCATTTTAAGTGAAAATCATATTTTCTTTTAAATCTCACATAAAAGCTTTCTGAAAAGCGACATGGACCACGCACGGAAATTAATAAACATCAAATGAATCTATGTGAGATCTCAAAACAGTAAAATTAAGGCTAGTACTCAAAATGACCTATCGTATTGTCGCATAAATGTATACAAATAATGTATATCAAATCACATACTTATAGACTGAAGAAAATAACATGCTAAGGTGTTTGCACGTGCAAGTGTAAAAATAAATCTGATATCAGGCGTATGCGCCATATAATAGCAAATATCATGCTCAAATAGGGAATTAACACTTACACATTATCTCTAGCATGATTCACTGAGTTTATGCATTAATGCAAACATATAAAACATCATAGCAAGAAACACAATATCCAAATCAAGGCATAGCACAACCTAAAGACTATTCCGGTCATAAATCATACATAACACCTGTATATACGCTTGCCACCTCTCATATATATTGCCTCTCACACTTTTTAATTAGGAAAACAAAGTTAGATCCTAAAGGTTATTCCCTCAACAAGGTTAGGCAAGATAATTACCTCGTTGTCACGACCCAAACCGATGGGCCGCGACAGAAACTCGGTACCTTACTCAACCCAGTACCAACGTAACGTATCTTTCTTATTACATCATCATAGGTAAGTGGGGCAGAAGGGGCGTCATGAGATTACTAGAGTAAACATGAGGGAATACTCGACATAGAATGACCCAACCAGATATAAAAACTCATACCTGTGACATACGGGCCTATAAGTCCAATATGATCCATTATATACTTAAAATAGAGGCCGACAAGGCCATATAAGTATCCGTATATATGACATCTATCTACAAGCCTCTAAGAGTACATAATTATCATAAAGGTCAGGATAGGGCGCCCTGCCATACCAAACAATACGCATCTAAATCATACTGACCAAATAAACAACTCCAGAGCAAATAGAGCGCACCAACATCTTCCGCTGAGCTGATAGCCTACTTGGAGGAATCTCGACATGTCTGTCGAGACCTATGAGCATGAAATGTAGCGTCCCCAAGCAAAAGTAATGTCAGTACAAATAATATATCGAGTATGTAAGGAATGAAAATTAGTAAATAATAGACATAAGAGAAACATAGAGTAAAAGACTCGACATGTAAGTCTAAATAGATCTGTGAATTTTTTAATACTTATAATGTCATGCATATGCGTATAAATGTCATACCATGCATGGGTATATGCATTCATAACATCATCAAGCCCATGAGGGCATCCCATCATATCATCTTGGCCGTTATGGGCAAATCATCAACGTATACCGGCAGATCAGGTGGTGGTGCGTATATAATGCCATAACTTTTTCTCATATCTCATATACATACATACATACATACATACATACATACATACATACATACATACATACATACATACATACATACATACGTACCTACATACATACTTACGTACATCATACATACATACATACATACATACATACATACATACATACATACATACATACATACATACATATATATATATACATACATATATATATATATATATATATATATATATATATATATATATATATAGATGTAATAATACATATATACATACATATATATATATATATACATACATACATATATATACATATATATATAGATGTAACGACCCGACCGGTCGTTTTGAGCTTTTGCACTTTGATCGCCAGTTCTCAGGCATAACTTGCCCCGTGTAATGTATTATGACTGATGTAGATCGTTGGTTTTGGTTTTCAGGAAAATCGGAATGACTTTGAAAGAACAGTCTCAGATGAAAGGTTAGAATTTGAAAGGTTTGACCAAGAGTTGACTTATTTTTATATGAGCTCGGAACGGAATTTTTATGATTTGGTTAGCTTCGTTGGGTGATTTATGACTTAGGAGCATGATCGGAATTGGTTTTGGAGGTCTAGAGTAGAACTAGGCTTGAATTGGCGAAGTTGCGATTTTGGCGATTTTCGGTTAGTAGGTGAGATTTTGATCCGAGAGTCTAAATGGAATTCCAAGAGTTGCAGTAGCTTCATTAAGTCATTTGGGATGTGTGTGAAAAATTTCAAGTCATTCGGACGTGGTTTGGTTGGGTTTTTATCGAAAACGTATTTCGAAAGTTTTTAGAAAACTTAGGCTTGAATTCGATGAGTTTCGGATAATTTGATGTTGTTTGAGGTGTTTTGATGATTGGAACAAGTTCAAATGATGTTATGGTTTATGTTGGTAGGTTTGGTTGAGGTCCCGAGGGCCTCGAGTGTGTTTCGGGAGGTTAAACAGATCAATTTCATGTTTTGAGAACTTCAAAAATTGCAGGTTTCAGTTGCAAGCCTGTTGGCCTTCGCGTTCGCGAAGGGCCGGGGTTTGTAAGCATCACGTTCTCGAGGTTCCATGCCGCGTTCGCTAATGACTGTGAGAGGAATGCATCATGTTCGCGAGGGTGTATACGCGATTGCATAGGAGGAATTAGATCTGATGGTCAGTTAGTCATCGCGTTCGCGATAGAGCAAACGCTTTCGCGAAGGTCAAGGCTATGGAAGCACTGCGTTCGCGAATGGCATGTCGCATTCGCGTAGGGTAAAGTTGGTCAACGCAATTTTTGTGCTACGTGTTCGTGGGTGGTGGTTGACCGCGTTCGCGAAGAAGGTAAGTCAGGCCTGGGCAGAATGTTTTTAAGTCATCTTGTCCGCGATTTTCGGTCTATTTTCACCCATGGCTGCTCATTTGTTTGGAGATTTTTGAAGGAAATTACAGAGGGATTCAAGAGGAATCGACTTGAGGCAAGAATCTTGGTCTTAAAACTCCATTATATTGTGAAAGCTACCTAGAAATTCATGGAACTTAAGCTAAAAATGGAAGAACTAGGGCTTGAAATTTTGAAAATTTTAATTGGGGATTTGGAAGACCATTTGGGGTCGGATTTGAGAACTTTTGGTATGTATGAACTCGTGGGGAGATAAGGAATCTATTGATGTGAAAATTTCTGAGTTTCGAGAAGTGGGCCTAGGGCTCGGGTTTTGCTAATTTCGGGATCTTTGGCTTTTTTCGATTTGTTTTTGCTTGGGCTTTGTTCCCTTGGCATATTGTGACGTATTCGTTCTGATTTTGGATAGATTCGACGCGCGTGGAGGCCGATTTGAGGGGCAAGGGCGTCGCGAGCTAGAGATTTAGCTAGTTAGAGATAAGCAATGATTATAAATGTTGTTTTGAAGGTTTGAAACCCCAGATTACACATCGTTGTGCTATGTTGAGGTGACTTACACGCTAGATGACGAGCGTGGGGTAGAGCACCGCTTGGGATTGTGACTTAGTCCATTCCGACCGATTATTTTAATGCGTAATTGATAGTTAATTGTTTGATGGTATTATATTTTGGGTTGTATGCCATGTTTGGGGCCTTGTTCCGATCTGCTAAGACCCTTAGGGGCACTTCCACTATTTTTCCTCACTCTATTTGTTTTGAAAGCATATCGTCAGTCGTGTTTTACCTGATTATTGTTTAAATCTGGTTTATCACTTAATTTCTTAAAAGTATGAAAACTGTTTGGGCTGAGTTCCCTGTTTTACTGATGGTCTGAGTGATCGTGAGGTTGATGACTGAGATAGACCGAGAGTCTAATTGTGAGGTTAATGACTGAGAGAGGCCGAGAGCCTGGTTGTGAGGATTATATTGTTATGGATCGGGTTGCACGCCGCAGCAATATATATATATATATATATATATATATATGGATCGGGCTGCACGCCGCAGCGATATAGCGCTTGGGCTGTAGGAGCCCCTCCAGAGTCTGCACACCCCCAGTGAGCGCCGTCGATGAGATATATGGATCGTGCTGCACGTCGTAGTGATATATGGATCGGGCTGCACGCCGCAGCGGTTACTATATGGTACATATTGAGTGTGAGCGCTGATTGGTAAGAGTTGAGTCATGAGTGACTGAGAGGCTTGCCCGAGGGGCGATAGATATATACATGCACATGAGTGATGCTTTGCCTGAGGGGCCTGTTTATGAACTTATTGATTTTAACTCCTCTTTAAAATAAGTTTCTATCGAATATGTTGGTTTATTGACTGTTTTCACTCATCTTTATATTGAGCCTCTGTCGAAAGTGTTGAACAAATGTTTTAAAACAACTTTCATTTAAGCTGGGGTTTATGAAATTTTCAGAATTTAATCACTGATTTGGCTTTGTTATTTCCATTGAGATTTTCATGGTATGAGGTGTTTATGATTCCTGTTTTGCCCGAGGGACTGTTTACGAACTATGTTTTGCCCGAGGGGTCGATTATTGTTTTTCATCTCTTTTATTATAAATGGTATTGAACCCCTACTGAAACTATCGGAAAGCATTTTCAAATGATTTTTACCAAAAGGCTGGAATTTTAATAAGACGATCGACTCGTATTCTGAATTAGCAGCATGTGTGCTTATTAAGTTATCATAAATGTGGATTCATTGTTTCCTATTGCTCAGTCTTTATTTACTCTTATTACTTACTAGATTGGAATACTCACATTACTCCCTGCACCTCGTGTGCATATTTAGGTATTTCAAGACCCGGTAGCGGGTATTGATTGCTCAGACGCGGAGTCATCAGAGTTAGCAAGGTGGCTGCACGACGTTCGCAGCACTGTTTCTTCATCTCATTTCCATTTCTGTACTTAGTACACTTGACTGTTTTGTTGTATTCAGACCTTGGTAGATGCTCATGACTAGTGACACCCCGATGTCGTGCTTGTGTAATTATCCGCATTGTTCTTTTTTTATTCATTATGATTTTTAATGGTTTATAAATGGTATAAAAACCACTTTTAAATGGAAAATGGTTGATTTGGGAATTATGTCGGCTGGCCTTGTCTTCATGAGAGGCGCCATCACGACCGGGTCCGTTTTGGGGTCGTGACAATATATATATATATAATGTCATCTGGTCATGGGTCATTGTACATGTAAAAATGAATGCAATGCATGAAAAAGTACATCAATAAAACCTCTTCGGAATGTCGTAAGACCATTATGCCCTTGATTAATATCTTGAAGTAAACTTTATCAACTTACTTATTTTCTGAGACCCATGACTAGATGATAAAATAATAGGACACATGGGGAATCAAGAACATAATCATCTCTAGCATTTCTATGGGCAGAGTCATTTATGGAAGTTATGCATTTACTCGTTTCGTTTGTATCGTATGGATCATGCCAAAAGTAAAGAAGGGATAGCCTTAACATACCTGAGCCGATTCTCTTGTCAACCCCTCAAACACATGTCAATTGTAACAACATGTAACAGCGGATCGAAGTAGGGAAAAATCTGTATGATATTCTTGAGAAGGATTGCATCATACTCCCTTAGAATCGCAAAATCTCGTTGCTATTACGCAGTATAATTTTGTATAAAATTTTACTTAAGACCGTTACCTTACTGAATATGACCATCTTTAATTTTTGATTTTAGAGAAGCCTCACATTACCATTGCAAATTTGAGCTAATACGTTGCCTTGCAAATGTATACGAATCTCTCTTAAATGCATTAGAGATCATATACCTTTGTGGGTGTGGGCCCCACTACGGTGATGACTAAGCCTTCAAAATGACACCTTATCAAGTGACTTTAAGAGTCATCTATTGGCAAGGTTTGCTGCCACATTTGGGCTTCAAGAGTTTTATTCAAATGTCTTAGTTAATTACAAATTTCTTAATTAATTTGTTAATTCCCCACTAATCCAATAATTAGCTAATTACCCTCATAATTTAAGAATTATCTCAAATTACTTAAAATACTACTCACTTTTAACACACCTTATACACGTTACTATCATGGTCATGTGGTACCTTGTAGGGCACAAGTCCAAAAATACCGGGTATTATAGCTCAGACCGTATTTTTTCCCAAAATGTCAAACTTTGATGAAATTCATTTTCTTCAATTTTCTTACCCTCTCACCTTCACGAATTTACTCATCACTTATTTTAAATAGCATAATGCTTATAATCTCAAAATAATCTCATTCCCGAACTTATGATGATTAACTTACGAGGAAACTTTAACGTATGAAAATGCGGGATGTAATATCTCATTTTCCGAGCTTTCATCGATTTACTTATGGCATATTTTCACGTACGAAAATATGAGGTGCAACATCATTCCCCCTTTGGAACATTTGTCCTCGAATGTAGACCGATGCATTTATCATTCTCATAACCCATAGCTCTTGCGAATACTTTAATACTCTTCTTGCCATTTAGGCAACTGTTCTCTGAATAAATCCAAAGGCTAGGGCATTCCCCCCTTTAAGCCTCTTTCTCACACCACGACTTGTAGTCGGAATCCATCCAATCTCGTAACTATTGCTACTTTCTATCATGCAGCTTGTACGACTCTAACCTTGTAAGTTTGCCTATGTTACTCTTCTTTCCTTTTTTTCCTCCAGTTCTTAGCCAATCTCTATGCCTCACTTTGTAAACATTCACAGATCTTGACAAGATATCCATTTGGGCATCTATAGGTATACTAAAGTTCTTTGCTCGGTACTTTGTTAAACTTATGAATATTGCTATATCTTGTTTCATAGGCCCAGTTATCTATCCGTATGACTTTACTACATCTAAATAGGCCATACTATAGCATAACTCTTACTTCAATTTTTCGTTTCTGAGGTCTGCTACGAAACTCCAGATTACTCTCTCGCTGCTTATGATGTATGTATAAATCTAAGTCCTTTAATACTTCCTTGTTAATGTTTATCTTAAGAATGACGACCTAATCTCATCTCATACTTTGTAACTTTTATCCATCCATTGTTGATTCACCTTAATATTGTTCTACAATCTACAACTGATAACTTGAAACCTCTTACATAATCACTAGGCCTCACGTTGCATCGAGGAACATTTGAAGTGATTTTTTCTGATCCACCTGGAGGCGATATTATACTTCCATAATCGTATTTCATAGCATCCCAATATTATTCACCTTACGTGGGTATTTTAATCCTGAACAATTCATGAAATTCCCCCACCCCTTTTTCTTCAAATCATTACTCAATCGAAGGCCCAAACGTCATCCGTTATCTATCATAATTACGCCCTTATTCTACTACTAGGGCAATATTCCATCTCTTCTAAATGCTATTAGTCTTAGACTCCTTTAAGTTCATTCAGGCTATACTGAACTTTTTATAACTTAGAGGAACTGTTAACTCTCTTGTTTCATGGGATTAATCCTAAGGACTTATCCATTCTCGTCACCTTCTCACTTGTCTTTCCTTATCCTTACTCAGGTCTTCCTAAGACCTAGTCGCTCTACCATACTTTAGCTTAAGACCTACATATCTATTTATACTACTCGCAACCTTCCTTCAACTTACTTGCACCACAAATTTTCTTATGTTATTCTGGAACATCAAACGAGACATCACATCATCTCAAACTCTTCTTTACTCTTTTAACTAGACCTCTTGATACCTAGAAACCATGGGTTGGGAGATATGCCACTTACGACGCGGCTATCATTCCTGGATACTGAATCCCAGTGCTTATGTCACGACCCAATCCCTGAACCCGGTCGTGATGGTGCCTCTCATGAAGACAAGGCCAGCCAGACCAAAACGGAACACCACTTTTAAACAGTTAATCATCGTAAACAGTAATAACATATAATATAATACTCATAAATTGCGGAATTTTAACGTTAACAACAGCAGGAACCATCCCGACACAGCCCAAATCGGGGTGTCACAAGTCATGCGATGCTATAAAATCTGCTATAGGTCTACAAAGTATGGAATCCGATACAACAGTCTGAAGAAAACATAAATAATAGAGGATAAGGGAGACAAGGGGCTGTGGACGTCAATAACTACCTCGGAACTCCAAATCACCGCCTAGCCTGGACAGAATCGGCTCTCAGGTGCGGACTCTGCTATGCCTGAATCTGCACACACGCTGTAGGGAGTAATGAGAGTACTCCGACTCAGTGAGTAATAACTATAAATAATGGCTGAAAGTATGAAAACACGTAAAGGCACAAGACAATTCCATATCAAGCAGTAAAAATCACTTAAAGCAGTAAATCAGTGAAGAAATCAAATGATATTTCTTTTAAAAAAAGTAAAACCGGTAATTTAACAGGTAAATAACAAGTAGAAATCCTCCCCTCGGTCACAGTATCAATCGCTCAGCATAGTATCAGCCCCTCGGGCTCAGTATCAATCACTCAAAACAGTGTCAGCCCCTCGGGCTCACTCTCAGAATAGTATCAGCCCATCGGGCTACCTCACAATCACTCATATCAGCCTCTCGGGCATAGTATCAATCACTCAGAACAATGGGTACCCGCGCTCACTATGGGTGTGCAGACTCCGGAGGGGCCCCTTACGGCCCAAGCACTATATCAAGCCACCTCGTGGCATCATCACTCGGCACTCGGACTCACATCACTCGAGCCACCTCGTGGGATATAAAGTATCTCAGGCCCTCGGCCTCATATTACTCAGCATATCCTCACATATGGCCATCGGCCTCACTCAGTCCAAAAAAATTATCACAAGCCCCTTGGGTATTAGTAAAATAGTAGTTCTCATCCCAAAACATGATGTAGAAATATCATTTAAGTTTCAAATCTGAGTAAAAGTGGCTGAGTTTGTAAAATAGTAGATATCAACAGGACTGAATTCAAATAATAAGTCAAGTAGTGAGAAACAGTGATAAAAATCCCCAAAGGATTCAAATAGTTGGCACGAAGCCCAAATATGGCAATCAGCCCAAATCATGATGATAACAAATGAATTTCAGTCAAATATTCGGTAAAATCATCAATCGGGGTGGACCAAGTCACAATCCTCAGTAGTGAAAGACCCCACGCTCCTCATCCAGTGCGTATCTTGCCTCAATATGGCACTACGATGTGCAATCTGGGGTTTCAAACCCTCAGGATATCATTTACAACCATTACTCACCTCAAGCAGGCCGAAATCCTAGTTCACTACTCCCTTGCTTCGCAAATAAACCTCCTCGAGCATCGAATCTGATCAAAACCACAAGTAATACGTTATAATAGGCTAAGGGAATACAACCCAATCGAAAAGACTCGAAAAATATCGAAAACCACGAAGTTGGCAAAACCCGAGCCCTGGGCCCACTTCTCGAAAAATCAAAATATTGACATCACCGGATTCCTTATCTCGCCACGAGCCTATACATATCAAATTTACCAAAATCTGAGCTCAAATGCTCCCTCAAACCCCAAATTTCTATTTCAAAAGTCAAGCCCTAATCCTTCCCCTTTTAATCAAATTTCCGTGAATTTAGATGTTAAGTCTACAATTAAATGACGTTTCTAGGCCATAGGACTCACCTCCAATCGATTCCCAGTCAAAACCCTCTTTAATACTCGTCAAAATCTTCCAAGGTTACTCAACAATGGAGGAAATGGGACTTCGTTCGCGGGTGAAATGTTTATTGAAACCCTTCTGTCAGCCCAGATTTTACTCTATGTGATCACATCCAAGCCCCTGCGATCGCATAGCTCAACTTTCCCAGGCCTCCAAAATGTCGTATGCGAACGCGACCCCTTAATTGCGATCGCACTGCCTCAGCAATCAAACCTACGCGATCGCATGCACTACTCCGCGATCGCATTGAGCAAAGTACCCCTCAGAACCTCAGGTCCATTTAACACTACGCGATCGCATTACTCCTCATGCGATCGCAATGAACAACCTCCTCAACCTATACGATTGCATACCCTATTCCGCGATCACATTGAGCAATCAGAACAGCCTTCCCCAAACCTTCTATGCGATCGCAATTGCACTTCTGCGATCGTAGAGAACAAAAATGTTCTGCAACACTCAGCTGAAATCTGCAACTTTAAAAACCAAGATTGGTCCGATTGACCATCCGAAATCACCCCGAGGCCCCCAGGACCTCAACCAAAAGTGCCAACCCATCCTAAAACATCATTCAAACTTGTTCCAATCATCAAAACACCACAAACAACATCAATACCATCAAATTACATCGGATTCAAGCCTAAATTTCTTAAAAACTTCCGAAATACGCATTTGATCAAAAACCCGACCAAAACACCTCGAATGATCTGAAATTTTGCACACACATCCAAAATCACCTAACGAAGCTACTGCAACTCTTGGAATTCCATTCCAACCCCTGTATAAAAATCTCACCTACCAACCGGAATTTGCCAAAATACTAATTTCGCCAATTCAAGCCTAATTCTTCTCTAGAACTCCAAAACCTATTCCGATCGTGCTCCTAAGTCACAAATCACCTGCCGAAGCTAACCGAACCATCAGAACTCACTTTTGAGCCTTCTAACACATAAGTCAATACCCGGTTAACTTTTCCAACTTAAGCCTTCTTAAAAGAGAGTAAGTGTCTCATTTCTTACCAAATCCTCTCCGAACTTGAACTAATCAACTCGATCACATAAAACACGGATAACGAAGCGTAAAGAAGCTGAAATGGGGGAAACAGAGTGGTAAATCATGAGACGACTGGCCGGGTCGTCACATCCTCCCCAACTAAAACAAACGTTCGTCCTCGAACGAGTCAAGAAACATACCTGAAGCCTCAAACAGATGAGGATATCTGCTCTGTATCTCCCACTCGGTCTCCCAGGTAGCCTCCTCCACGGGCCGACCTCTCCACAGCACTTTCACTGAAGTTATATCCTTTGACCTCAACTTCCGAACCTGGCGGCCCAAAATAGCTATTGGCTCCACATCAAAGGTCAAATCATCATCCAACTGAACCGTGATGAAGTCCAAAACATGAGACAGATCCCCAATATACTTCCGGAGCATAGAAACATGAAATACCGGATGCACACTCGACAGGCTGGGTGGCAAAGCAAGCTCATAAGCCACCTCCCCAATCCTCCGAAGCACCTCAAAAGGCCCAATGAACCGAGGACTCAACTTGCCTTTCTTCCCAAATCTCATAACACCCTTCATGGGCGAAACCTTTAGCAAGACCTTCTCACCGACCATGTAGGACACATCTCGAACCTTCCTATCTGCATAACTCTTCTGATGCACTGTATGAAGCCTCTCCTGAATCACCTTCACCTTCTCTAAGGCATCCTGAACCAAATCTGTCCCCAATAGTCTAGCCTCGCTGGGCTCGAACCAACCAATCGGAGATCTACACCGCCTCCCATACAAAGCCTCATATGGAGCCATCTGAATACTCGACTGGTAGTTGTTGTTGTAAGCAAACTCTGCAAGTGGTAGAAACTTATCCCATGAACCTCCAAAGTCAATAACACAAGCACGCAACATGTCCTCCAATATCTGAATAGTACGCTCGGACTGTCCGTCCGTTTGAGGGTGAAACGTTGTGCTCAACTCTACCTGAGTACCCAACTCTCTCTGCACGGCTCTCCAAAACTGCGAAGTAAACTGAGTACCTCTATCTGAGATGATAGAGACCGGAACACCATGCAACCGAACAATCTCCCGGATATAAATCCCTGCCAACCGCTCTGAAGAATAGATAGTACACACAGGGATGAAGTGCGCAGACTTGGTCAGCCGATCCACAATCACCCAAATAGCAACAAACTTCTTCAAAGTCCGAGGAAGACAACTCACAAAATCCATGGTGACCCTCTCCCACTTCCACTCGAGAATAACCATCTGCTGAAGCAAGCCACCCGGTCTGATGCTCATATTTCACCTGCTGACAATTGAGACACCGAGCTACAAATCCCACAATCTCTTTCTTCATTCTTCTCCACCAATAGTGCTGCCTCAAATCCTGATACATCTTTGCGACACCCGGATGAATAGAATACCGCGAGCTATGGGCCTCTTCCAGAATCAACGCTCTAAGCCCATCCACATTGGGCACACAAATCCGGCCCTGCATCCTCATCACACCATCATCACCGATGGTCACATCTCTGGCATTACCATGCTGAACTCTGTCCTTAAGGACAAGCAAATGCGGATTATCATACTGGCGCTCTTTGATGCGATCATATAAGGATGACCGAGAAACCACACAAGCCAACACCCGACTGGGCTCCGAAATATCCAATCTGACAAATCGATTGGCCAAGGCCTGAACATCAACTGCAAGGGGTCTCTCCCCAACTGGAATATCTGCCAAACTCCCCATAATCACTGCCTTTTGACTCAATGCATCGGCCACCACGTTGGCCTTTCCCGGATGGTACAGAATAGTGATATCATAATCCTTAAGCAACTCCAACCATCTCCGCTACCTCAAATTAAGATCTTTTTGCTTGAACAAATGTTGAAGACTGTGATGATTAGTAAACACCTCACAAGATACGCCATACAAGTAATGCCTCCAAATCTTCAATGCACGAACTATGGCAGCCAACTCCAAATCATGAACGGGGTAGTTCTTCTCATGGGGCTTCAACTGACGAGAAGCATAAGCAATAACTCTACCCTCCTACATCAACACACAACCAATCCCAACTCTCGAAGCATCACAATACACAGTATATGAACCTGAAGCTAATGGCAAAACCAACACTGGAGTTGTGGTCAAGGCTGTCTTGAGCTTCTGAAAGCTCTCCTCATACTCGTCCGACCATACAAATGGAGCACCCTTCTGAGTCAACTTGGTCAAGGGCGATGCAATGGATGAAATTCCCTAAACAAACCGGCGATAATAGCCTGCCAACCCAAGAAAGCTACGAATCTCTGTGGCTGAGGACAGTCTGGGCCAACTCTGAACCGCCTCTATCTTCTTTGGATCAACCTGTATACCCTCGCTGGACACCACGTGCCCCAAGAAAGCCACTGAACTGAGCTAAAACTCACACTTGGAGAATTTTGCATAAAGCTTCTCCTCCTTCAATCTCTGCAACACAACACTCAAATGCTCCGCGTGCTCCTCCTAACTACGCGAGTATACCAGAATATCATCAATGAATACTATAACGAATGAATCAAGATAAGGCAGGAACACGCTGTTCATCAATTGCATGAATGCTGCTGGGGCATTGGTTAGCCCGAAGGACATAACAAGAAACTCATAATGACCATATCTGATCCTGAAAGCAGTCTTAAGAATATCTGAATCCCTGATCTTCAACTGGTGATAACCCGAACGGAGATCAATCTTGGAGAATACCCTCGCTCCCTGAAGCTGATCAAATAAATCATCAATGCGAGGCAAAGGATACTTGTTCTTAATTGTTACTTTGTTTAATTGCCTATAATCAATGCACATTCTCATCGTGCAATCCTTTTTCTTCACAAATAAAACCAGTGCACCCCAAGGGGACACACTAGGCCGGATGAACCCCTTATCTAGGAGTTCCTGAAGCTGTTCTTTCAATTCTTTCACCTCTACTGGTGCCATACGATATGGCAGAATAGAAATAGACTGAGTACCCGGCACCAAGTCAATACCAAAATCAATGTCCCTGTCTGGTGGCATGCCCGGCATGTCTGCAGGAAACACATCGGGAAAATCCCTTACAACTGGGACAGAATCGATACTAGGAGTCTCAGCTCCTACATCCCTTACAAATGCTAGATATGAAAGGCAACCCTTCCCTACCATACGTTGGGCCTTCAAGAAAGAGATCACTCTACTAGGGATATAATCAGTCATACCACACCGCTCGATCCGCGGTACACCCGGCATAGCCAAAGTGACTGTCTTAGAATGACAGTCTAGAATAGCACGACATGGAGATAGTCAATCCATGCCCAAAATGACATCAAAATCCACCATGCTCAACAGCAATAGATCCACTCGGGTCTCTAGACCCCCAATAGTCACCACACATGACCGGTACACACGGTCTACAACAACAGTATCGCCCACTGTGATAGATACATGAATAGGTAAAGCAAGAAACTCACGGGGCGTACCCAAATAATGATCAAAGTATGATGAAACATAAGAAAAGGTGGAACCGGGATCAAATAATACAAAGGCATCTCTGTGGCAGACTGAAACAATACCTGTAATGACAGCATCCGAAGCAATGGCATCGAGTCTGCCTGGGAGTGCATAGAAACGGGCCTGACCGCCCTCTGATCGACCTCCCCCTCTAGGGCGACCCCTAGCTGCCTAACCTCCACCCCTAGCTGGCTGGGCGGGTGGTGAAGTAATTGGAGCAGAAGTCGAGGGCTGACCCCTCTGCCGGGACGAACTAGCAACTGAAGAGTAATGTAATATGGAAATGCCGGTAACAAGGCTCTGGCTATACCTCAAATACAAAGTACATGATGAACAGATGAAACAGGACCCCAAAACGAAGTGGGGCTCACCAAGTCAGCTGAAAGGATGATGCAGCACTAGCTGCGACCAACACTGCCTGCTATAGAAACACTTACATCCATTTAAAGACGTAGTGCCCCCGGCAAAAGGGACGTTAGTGCCATCGAATAGCACTAGTATGTATAACTAAACACCATCTGCTTAGAAAGAACTTTCATACAAGAATAAGAAATCACAAGTATAACTCAAAACATCAAACGATCACCACATTATCAAATAAAAGAATCATACAACTTTCGCATCATTTTCTCATAGCTTTTAGTTTGGGGCATTTCATACTATTCATCATTTGTTCACAATACCACCGCTATCTTGAGCGGAGTCCGATCTCGACCCGATCGGCTAGGTCGCCTCATTTGAGATATATACTTCAATCACAATCTCATTTTCCTTCTTTTCTGGAATTCATTCACAATACCACCGCTATCTTGAGTGGAGTCCGATCTCGGACCGATCGGCTAGGCCACCTTTCCAAGGCATTGTTCCCATCGCATTAATCACTTCGTTTCACATATATCATTTCATAGGCACTTGGGGCCATAACTTATCACATTATCCGAGGCACTAGGCCACATTTTTGCATCGTTCCTGTGAGGCCCCGGAAAATTTTGCCAAGTAATTTAAGATTTTGTGGTGCCAAGGTAGGATAATTATTTTATTTTGTGTGCAAAAGAGGATTCATTGTATAATGGATACCAATTGGATATGTTAATAAGCATATAAGTCATATTATAAGTGAATTGGGGTCTAAGGAGGGGCCTAAGTCTAAGCCAAGTTGGAAAATTTCATAATAGACTAAAGTTATAAATGAGTGCGCACAAGACCTCACTTTGGACAATTATATATCCAGTTATATAAGGATTTATGTGATGCACAACCTATCAAATTAAATCCCTTTCAGTCTAATTTCCAACTCATCAAACCGTTCATTATTTGGAGGTGTATACAGAAAGTTACGACCATTTTACTGGGCATGTATTATTAGCACGGTCAGTAGCGCGACCGCGCATTATGCGAAGTATTCTGCCTCGTGAGTGCGGCCTTAGCGCGGGCGCGCTAGTAGCAGACCCCTAAATACACCTAAGGATGGGAAAGGAGAGAATTTAAGTCATTTTTCAAAACTAGGGCATCCTCTCCATCATCCATCCGGTCAAGGCTTCAATTACATACCTAAGGTGAGTTTTTAAGTGTGTTTTCATGGTGATTTCACCTCTCAATCACTAGTTACAACATGATTTGATTGGATTTCATAGGATTTCTTCAAAATCTCAAGAACACCCCAAAGTTGTCTTTCAAGATTTGATCTATAAGATGTAATCTTTTACCCTTAGACTTACATATATGGAGTTATTATGGAATTATGAGTATAAATCAAGTATTGTAACTCATGGGATGGTGATTGGAAGCCATAGGTGCCTAACCTAGGTTGTGTTGGTATTGTAGATATTGTGAGATAGGTTATTGAGGTATGATTCTTGAGTGTAATAGTATTATGTATACATGCATGTACGAATTAGGTTTGTGGGAAGATTGTTGAACATAAATAAGTAAAGATTAGTTTGGGGAAAAGAAAGAAATCTTGTTAGAGATATTTGAAATCAAGATGCTCAACTAGTGTTTGATAAAATTCTCAAATGAGCTAGAATTATAAATATCTTCCTAATTTGTGTTCAATTTTGTTATGTCTCAAAATAGATTGAAGCTGCTAGAATTTCCGGAATATCGTAGTAATTAAAGGAAAGCTCAGGAAAGGTATGTAGGCTAAACTTTCTCTCTCGGAAGTGAATTCCATTTTGTTTCGTAAGTTTAAGTGTGGTTTGTTTACCAAAATGGTATGGCCTTGAGTCACATTTTAAATGGAAGTTAGTATACTTATTGGGTAAGAAGAACTCGATTTGCTTAATGCTCCTAGTTGCTCTTATGTGTACAAAATGACTTAATTGAATATATCTTGTTGTTGATAGCCTATAAAGATGCTTGAAAAATGAAATAAGTGAATTGGGAATGTGTTAAAGATTATGTAATAGGCCTCGACCCGACAGTTATGAAGTAACTTCAAAGATAGAATTGCCTAAGAGCTTTTGTGCTCAATTCACGCCCATAAGTGGCTATTTATCACTATTGCTTTGATTTATAAGTATATCCGGTGTGATTCGAGATCTTACATATCTATGTGTTTAAACTGTGCAACGTCATTTCTGGGAAGGAGTATTGCAAGATAAAATGGTGTATTGTTGTTAATGATTTCAATGTGAGTTTTTATTGCTTGTTGGTGTGCCCCATTCCTTTGGGAAGAATCCTTTGTGTTTAAAGTTCCATTACTAATAAACTTGAGGTGTATGGTTTCGGAAATACTCTATATGCCCATGATTCATGTTTCCTCTCATGTGTACTTGACATTTTAACTTGCATGGCTTGTTGTTAAAATTGATATCGATGTGAAACATGTGAAATATGAAATACGGTCACCGAGACAGGAATAAAGAATCTTGTGAATGGCCAAATGAGCCAAGGAAATATTGTTGTTGTTGGTGACTGGAAATACTAATTGGAATCTATAATGTGAAAGATATTGAGGTAAGAATAATTGTTTTCATGCTATATTTGAATCCTTGTATTTATACTACAATTGTGTACAATATCCAATCAAATCAAAAAAAAATTGGGAGTATCATTAGCAAAACCGAGGAAGGGTGGGTCATAAGGCTCATACCTGAAACTACACGTGCCGGTATAGGGGTGGATTGTGGTTATTCCCCTTAATTGGGATGAACTTGGTAAAATTCGTGAATTGGTAACGCCAACCCACATGGCATATGGGGGAAGGCAACCTAGCCGATCGGGCCGTGATCGGACGCCTTGCCGCACACATGGTGGTATTGTGCTGGGAAACAAAAACTGGAAATTTTAAACTAGAAATTGTGATTGTGGTACATGTATCCAAAGGGATGACCTAGCCGATCAGGCCGTGATCAGACTCCGTGCTAACAAAGACGGTGGTATAACTCATATCGGTGCTAATGATCTCCCAACCAAAAATATTATATATATTATTTTATTTTATTTTTGTAAACTAGAAGACTTACATGTTACAAATTGGAAGCTTGTATGTTGTTGACTCGACTTTTTGTTTCATGTTTCTTTGTTTGTATGGTTATTCTATTCTGGAAGAGGACTTTTAGCCTTACATACTAGTTCTATTCGACGGCGCTAACGTCCCTTTTGCCGGGGGCGCTATATCGTTTAATGATACAGGTGGTTCCACAGCAGGCGGCATCGTCCAATGATAGCAGTATTCTCTTCCCAGCAGTCTTGGTGAGCCCCACTCCATTTCGGGGTCATTTCACGTATCTTTTGTTTATTTTCTCATCACGTTTTGAGGTATAGTCGGAGCCTTGTTGCCGGTATTTCCCTATTACTCGTCTATTGTATTTAGATGCTCCGTAGACTGTTTGTGGGTGGTGGTTGATGTTGGGAGTACAGACTAGAAATGTTAGTACTTGATAAGCATGTTTCTCATTAAACTTGTAAACTTGTAATATTTTTGAAAATTTTAAACGAAGTCATTAACGGAAATGAAATGAAAGTTTCTAATGGAAGATTGCTTAATGTATTGATAAAGTGGGTTAACATTCCCTCTTTATTCATAAACTAGTTTGGGTAGAATGAAATCTAATAGGCTTGCTCAGTCGGGTTTACTCAGTTGAGCTCCGGTCGCGTTCCACGATTTTTGGGGAGATGTTGGATGACTCTTGAGATATGTTACGGTTGTGGAAAGAGAGGGAACAAGAAGAATAAATGCCCTAGGTTGGGTACACCTATTCCGGTCTACCCGGTATGTGGAAAGGAACATTTAACGTCATGTTGTGAGTATGCTCAGCAACATGTTTGGGGTGGTAGATCAGGCCAATTCCAAGGGCCCACATAGCAAACCAATACTGGAATTGGTACTCCCGCATTGGAAGCTTGGAGAAAGGATAAGGGGGAAGTTTATAAGGTATGCAAAAGTAGTGAGTATCAAGTCAGTGGGGCGAGTCAATTTAGTGGACCTCGCCCCCATTGTGTGAAATGTGAGAAATGTTATCTGGGAGTATGTCGCTATGGTACCAATGTATGCTACAAGTGTGGTGTGTCAGGTCACCTTCAAAGAGATTGTCATTCATCTCGCTAGATCATGGGCAGGGGTGCGGCGCAACCAGCCAGTTCTACAGCTACTTCATCTATAGCGCCTTTAGGACATGGAGGAGACGGGGGTAGTATTCAGAGCTCGATAGGGCCCAACAGGTTCTATGCTTTTTCAGATATGGTTACAGGTATGTTGACTTTTCAATCTCGTGATAAGTATGCCCTTATTGACTCTAGCTCTGCTTTGTCATATGTCAATCCTTATATTGCTGAGGGATTTGGGATAGAGTCAGGACAACCTTATGATCCATTATGTGTATCTACTCTTTGAGCTAGATGTATTATTCGTAAAGCCCCTCTATTACAAATACTCTTATTTACATCCTCTTGTGGAATTAAGTTCTATAAATACGTCCTTGAATGGAGTTATAACTCTAGGATTAATACTTCCCACTTTCTTTCCTAAATTCTCAACCGGGGACTACATCCGATGAATTTGTTACAAAATCTTTTTATGGACAACGTTTGCTCATTTGTGCCTATGCATGATCCCTCGCAAAGTTTACCCATGTGGTGTCAAGTTCCATGTAAAGCATCTCAGTGTTGCGATGAGTCACTCTTTTACTCACTTGTGTATAGGGCTTATATGGTTTGAACAGTCACTCTACTCTCTTGTGAGTATCATCATGAAAGCTTCTCACTATCTAGTAACATAAGAGCATACCTTAGCGCCTATCATATGAGTGCATGTCGATCGGAATGGCCACTATGTGCATAAAGTCTCTCTGAAAATTGAGATCCTCGCATCCCCGTCATAGGAAGAACTTGTGTCGCCACCTTAGTATAACTTTCGTGTCCACTTGGGACATCTCGCAGTAAGTAGCTCACCTTGTTCCTAGTATTGTGGTTGCCCGTGACGTGGTCGTGTATTGCAGTTGGGAGTTAATATTGCATAAGCATGTCTAGCTCATAACAAATGATTATTTTCTCTTTATACCTCCACAACGTGTTAATTGTATTCCTTAGTTAGTGAATTCATTGTGCTAGTTTCCCAACACTTGTTCGATAACCACGAGAGAATGTGCCCTTCTATGTGTCACTATGACACTTCCTTTCTCAAGTCAAAATCCATGGAGAATTCATCATGAACATATGCAAGCCTTCCATGATTATTTTGCATTGTCTTATTGAGTTTGGTTGTCTTTACACCCTCGACTTCTATAATCGTTAACTATGTCATTGTCATGTGCGGGGAGTTTTGCTACCCTTGGTATTCCACCTTCTTGGCTGGGTAAGAGTGTTATTTGTCTTTCTCCCCAGAGCATCATGTTAACCATTAGAACCACTCTAACCAATACATGATTTCATCCCAATATTAAGATGTCCTAGCTATGTGGTTCCACCCGTAAAAGGTTGAGATTAGATGCCTTCGGATATTTTTTCACATATCATGAACATATTTATTTGGAAGACAAGTTATTGTATCTTTACTTTTCTCTTATAGGATCAATTATCAGGAAGGGTTAAGCTGTTTGAAATATGATAATCTTGTAAGTGTTCAACTTCTTTTCATCCTCATGGGCTTGTGGCATATATTCCTTGTGTCAGTTAACGTTAAGAGTGTAATCCAACTTCATGTGTTTTGAAACCCATATCGCATTCAAGGTGCTAGAATATTCTCATTCTTGATAACTGGATTTTCCCTACACTCCAGGAGGCGACTGGGTCACGTACTTGAATATTCCTCCTTAGTGGTTCCTATTGCCAATGTATGAGTTACCCTTATGCCTTAATTGTTTAATAGTTGATGTCGTCATAATGATTAACCATATCAGCATCATTAATAGAAATCATCGTGTCTCTTAGCATGTAACCTCATGAAATAAGGTTCAAACATGTAAAAGAGGAAGTATCCCCGTGTGATCCCATATATTCGATAGGTAATTTTATCGTTAGTTTACGATAGCACATCTTAGAGTAATTGTAGAAGGTCATCAAAGGTTTAGCATGGGCGTTCATGCAGAGATTTAGAGTTTAGGAAGGTGAAGGGGTTATTCTCAATACTATCCCCTAAAGATGTTATGTGAGTTGATAATGAAGATTGCATAAGTGTATTCCACATTAGGCCGCACTAGGAGTTTGAAGTTGCCCCATAATTGTTCGCCATATATTTTGTGTATTCACACGTTTATGTCTAAGAAGGTAGTTGGAGATCCTTTGTGTATCATTCCGGTGGAAATTATTGAAGGTGAAGTTTATGGATAGTTAGCTTATGCGAGGTATCTAGATGTCATCCTTGTTAGATAAGTTTGGAGGTTGGGATTATTTTCGTAAATGTGTTATGGCAAAGCTTGTAAGTCGAGAAGGCCACCTTGAAGGCCGAAAGTGTCGTGGAAAGAAAATATTTTCGCTTGATTGTATAACAATTGGTTTTGATTTGAAAGGTACCTTATAGGTGTTGTGATTTAAAAATGTGCAGTCCATGTCCAGGTATCATCGTGATAATGTGGTGCTTGTAATGATGAGGTTCTTTTTATTGATGTATACATTATGGAACTTTTGTCGAGTTGTGGATGTGTTTTTAGGATGGTTTTAGTGGTTCTCTGACAGGTGGATAGGCTGAGTTACAAAGGAAACTCTAGCGAAATTTTCGGAAACTTAAGGAGTTAGCCAAATTCGGGGCTGTTGATATATTTCATGATGTGAACAAGCTGAAGTTACATAAGGATGGCTAATGAATGAACCTCGATACTCATTCGAGGACGAATGATCCTAGGGGGGGGAGAATGTGAGGCCCCGGAAAATTTTGCCAAGTAATTTAAGATTTCGTGGTGCTAAGGTAGGCTAATTATTTTATTTTGTGTGCAAATGAGGATTCATGATATTATGGATACCAATTGGATATGTTAATAAGCGTATAAGTCATATTATAAGTGAATTGGGGTCTAAGGAGAAGCCTAAGTCTAAGCCAAGTTGGAAAATTTCATAATAGACTAAAGTTGTAAATGAGTGCGCACAAGACCTCAATTTGGACAATCATATCTCCAGTTATATAAGGAGTTGTGTGATGCCCAACCTATCAAATTAAAGCCCTTTGAGTCTAGTTTCCAAAGCATCAAACTGTTTGTCATTCAAAGGTGTATACAGAACGTTACAACCATTTTACTGGGCATGTGTCATTAGCATGGTGTAACGACCCGACCGGTCGTTTTGAGCTCCGAGTCATTCAGCAGTTTGAGGCCATGAGCGGCTTCATCTCAGGTATATTGACTTGTGTGTATGGTCAGAATTAAAATTCAGGAAGTTTGGAGTCAAATCTAAATGGAAATTCTCATTTTGAAAGCTTAAAAATAAAGAAATGAACTAGGATTGGAATTTTGAGTAAACGACCTCGGAATTGGGATCCGAAGGTTCCAGCAGGTTTGTATGATGATTTCGGACTTGGGTGTATGCCCAGATCAGGTTTTGGATAACCCGGGAGCGTTTTGGCGCCTATTGTGGAAGATAGCATTTTAGAAGAAATTGCATCAGTTTGGTTTAAAATGCATTTCAGTGTTATTGATGTCCGTTTGGGATTCCGAGACTGGGAGTAGCTCCGTATGGTGATTCTGGATTTGGGAGCGCGATCGGAAGTGAATTCGGAGGTCCGTAGGTCATTTTGGAGCCGTTCGGCTAAAGAGGGAAAATTGAAGGTTTTTGAGAAAATTTGGCCGGAAGTGGAAATTTTGATATCGGATTCGAAATGCGAATTTTATGGTTTGGATAGCTTCGTTAGGTTATTTGGGACTTAGGAGTGTGTCCGAAATATTTTTGTGTTGAAATATATGAATTATGTGAAAATTTTGAAGAATTTTGATATTTAATATTGTTAAAGTTGACTTTGGTCAACATTTTTGGTAAACGGACCCGGACGCGTGATTTTTCGGTCTTGAAAGGTCCATAAAAAATATGGGAGTTGAACGTGTTTCCGGAATCAAATTCCGAGGTCCCAGGCCCGAGAAATGAATTTTTTCGTGAAATTGTTTTCTGAAAAAGTTTAAGGAAAATGAAAATGAAAATGAAATATGATCAGAAAGTAATGGTATCGGGCTCGTATTTTGGTTCCGACGCCCGGTACAGGTCATATATGTTGGTTAAGCGCTTCCTATAAAGTTTGGTTACAAACGGACGTTGTTTGACGGGTTTCGGCCTTAAATTGGAAAATTTGAAAGTTTATGAAATTTGAAAGAATTCTTGGATTTAAGGCTCAAATCATTGATTTTGATGTTATTTTGGCGATTTAATCGCTCGAGCAAGTTTGTGTGATATTTTAAAGTCAGTGTTCATATTTGGTTTGGAGCCCCGAGGGCTCGGGAGTGTTTCGGAGGTGTCTCGGAGTGATTTCGGACTTAGGAAAAATTGCAGAAAATTGCAGAAATTCTGCTACGAGTAGTCCAGTTTGGAAGCTCATATCTTGTAATCTATAAGAAATCAGAAAGAGTGCAAAACACAAAAGTTGTAGCACATACATTCTAATTTTCGGAAAGTTAAACCATTTGCGATTTGGATATCATCTCAGAAAGTTACGATGGATCGAAAAGGGCTGCTGGAGCAATTTCGGCAGAATTTATGATGCACTTTAGAAGCTCATATCTCGGGATATATAAAGAGTTATGTGGTGTACAACCTATCAAATTAAAGATCATTGAGTCTAGTTTCTAAATCTTCAAACCGTTTGTCATTTGAATATTTATAGAAGATGTTATGGGTGTTTAAAAAGAAGGTGTCCGACAAGGAACAATTTTAATAGGATGTACAACTTGTATAGCACAAGTGCAAGGTACAACTCGACGAAGCATAGGCAGATTCTTTTATACACGGATTTAGCTCACTTTTCTTCATTTCTTCAAAGTATGGTCGATTTTTGGGGAGCTAGAGGGGATTTTCATCATCAATGTGAAGGTAAGTTATCCCCACCTATTTTGAGTTAAGTACATCAATTATGTATGGATTTGAGCATGAAAATTGTAGAAAAATTGAGGATGTAGGCCTAGAGATTTGAAAATAAGATTTGGTGATTTGAGGGGTCAAATGAACTCCAATTTTGGTAAATTTTATATGTACGGACTCGTGGAGAGACGAGGAATCCGGTGATGTGACTTTCGTAATTTTTCGAGAAGTGGGCCCGGGGCTCGGGTTTTGCTAATTTCGGAATTTTCGACATTTTTCGAGTCTTTTCGATTGGGTTATATTCCCTTAGCCTATTGTGACGTATTCGTTGTGGTTTTGAGTAGATTCGACGCGCGAAGAGGTCGATTCAAGAGGAAAGGGCATTGCGGACTAGTCTACGGCCGGTTAGAGGTGAGTAATAGATGTAAATACTATTCTGAGGGTTTGAAACCCCGGACTTTCACATCGTAATGCTATATTGAGGCGTGACACGCACTCCATGGCGAGTGCGGGGTCGGATACTATTGGGGATTGTGACATGGTCCATCCCGTGTGATGTTTATACTATACTGGTGATTGATACACATACTTCATTGATATTACGGGGCTTGATGCCATGTTTGGGGCCTTGTGCCGATTTGTAAAATACTTCGAGGATTGATATTACTGCTTAGCATGATTTGCATATCATTTAATTTCAGTCCAAGGTTTTAAATGTTGTTTTGCAAACTCAGCCATAATTCGAAGTGTTGAAAACTTAAATGATATTTTTAAATGTATTCCGGGCTGGGAAGTTCTGTTTTGTAAATGCCCAAGGGGATTATTATATTATTTTCTGGACTGATTATAAAGTGACTTGAAACAGTGGTAACAATGACACTGTGTGATATACTTGAAACAGTGGTAATAATGACACTGTGTGATATACTTGAAATAGTGGTAACAATGACACTGGATGATATACTTGAACAGTGGCAACAATGGCACTGTATGATATAAATTGGTCAGGTAACAATGGCTGACCGGTCAGGTAACAATGACTGACCAAGATATTGTGCTTGGGCTGTAGGAGCCCCTCCGGAGTCTGTACACACCCCCAGTGAGCGCCGTCGACGATAAATAAATATGGATGGCTCGGGCTGCACGCCGCAGTGGGTACTGGAATGTACCATCATATGCATTGCATTGCATTCATGGATTTATATTTATACTGTTGTTTAACTGCTCAGTTCCATATGTTGCTGTATATTTGGATTTTAGCTTACTTTGTGTATTTACTGGATTTTCTTATCTTCGGACTATAGTTACTTTTATTACTCACTGGGTCGGAGTACTCACTTTACTCCCTGCACCTTGTGTGCTGATCCAAAGCAGTCTCAGGCTCAGTAGATCCAGTTGATCAGCAGATCCAGCTTCTGAGAGTATCGAGGTAGCTACACGGCATTCGCAGCCATTGATCTTCTCCCTCCTATCCTATCTCTTTATTTCCGCATTATCAGACTTTGGATATACCATGTGTTAGGATGATATTCTGTATTCTAGAGGCTCAAATTCGTGACACCGGGTCCTAGTGAGATTATATTGTGTATTTTGTTAAACTCTTCAGTACTTTAATCTTGCTTAATTGATATTTCTTTCCGCTATTTTTGATAAATTGGGTGAAGTGTTGAATAATGGTTGGGCTTGCCTAGTAGTGTGTTGGGCGCCATCACGACCAGGATTTGGGTCGTGACAAGTTGGTATCAGAGCCTAGGTTACTTGGTCTCGCGATTCATGAGCCGGTTTAGTAGAGTCTCGCGGATCCGTACAGAGACGTCTGTACTTATCCTCGAGAGGCTGCCGAACCTTTAGGAAAACTTCACATTCTTGAATTCTTATCGTGCGTCCTTGATTCAGCTTGAAAAGAAACTTTTGTAATTCCTTCCGCGTGATCGTATGCACCAACGGGCGCTCAGTATCAGATGTGTCTCGATGGCTTTGATTCCCCGATCGGGGGGCGATGTGTAATCTCTGTGAGTTTGAAGTTAGAGCAGGCTGGAGGACTTGAGGCCAAATCTTTGCCAATGGCTTGAGCACCGAGGTGCTGATTTTGTGAGCAAGTGTTTTGAACTCATATGTTCATTATTGTCCTTGTTAGCCGGAATGGCGGTTGGATATCCACGTGATGAGTATGTTAGTGTTGCGAGGTGTATTTGTACGACTTGGTAGTGGCGAAGAAGCCTACTGGATAGTAGATGAACTGTTAAGTGATTCGTTTCTTATTGTGATCTGTTGAGTAGCCCGAGTTATGGGCGCGTGAAGAATATTTTTTCGTGTCTCCTAGTTAGATAAGTCTGGGAGCTGAGATCGCTTCCGTAAATGTATTATGACGAAATCGTTGAGTCAAGGAGACCACCTTGAAGGTCGAAAATATTAAAGAAAGAATATGTTCCTACTTGGTTGAATAGCCCAATAATGGAGGGTTGAAGGGTATTTTCTATGTGTTATGATTCAAATAGGTGCAACGCATGTCCATGTATCAATTTAGATTTATGTAATTGATATGCATTGTGATGCTTTGTCAAGTTGTGGATGTGTTGTTAGGATGGTTTTGGTGATTCTCTGGCAGGTGGATAGGACCAATTACAAAGGAGGCTCTGCCGAAATTTTTGAAAAATTTAGGACTTAAAAAAAAAAAATTGGTCGCCTAGAGAGTGGGCTTAACTGTTGTGTGAGTAAATGCAAGAATTGCAGAAGAGTTAAAATTCCAGATGATTCGTGTTTCCACGAGCTTATGATGGAGTGAGTTTAATCTCACCATGATATTACGACAACAATAGAGTATATGTGTTGTGATCTATGGCTTCGAGCCAAGTTGGGGAGCTTGCTGTTGATTAGCTGATTGCACGGTTTATTACCTGCGTGAATTCTGGTTATTGGCGTATTGGTGGGTTATTGCAGCTACGGAAAAGGACCATGAGTGGTAATTTGAGTAAATGAATTGTTGGATGCATGCTATGGTTAGCCTTATTGGCTCATATTTAGACTTGAGGGAAGATTCATGATTTATGCCTCGTATAGGTGCAGGCTTCGAGGAAAGTGATTCTGTTGGGTGCTTTATCGAGATGGTATTCATATGTTATAAAATTCAGTAGAGTTGGTTGCATTCGAGGCCAAGTCAGAGCTGGGTGGCTCTCAATAGCGGTCCTAGTGAATTCAAGAGGCAAAGTGTGGTGCCTGATGATTCTGAGTCTATAAGTATAGTTAAGAGTCAAGCTTTTGAAGCAGCTTATGAAGAAAGACACAGAATGTTCTATGATGTTTTGACTTGCGGTGTAGCATTGAGAGACATGAAATGGTCATGGTTTTTGAGACAGCATGGTCTCATGATTTAAGGTCACTCGGGGTGAGTGCGTTGTACTAAGTTAGGTGTTGAAGGGAGATATTATTATTTCTAAGGCAATCAAGGATAAACTGGAAGGAAGTATATTGATTAGCCATAGTTGAGTTGGCATATTGGTGTCAGTGATCGGTTCGTTCAGCGTGATCGAGTTATGCATGTGATTTGTGGCGGTGCGTGTGAGCCTTGTCGGCCGTAGTGATTGATGTTATTCTGAATCATTCTTCTGTTAGGGCCTGTTATGAGTAGGCGGATCCCAGAAAGGGTTATGGCAGCTTGGACCACTACTTAGAGATTGGCATATTCGACGGTTATGAGAATTCGCCTGTATGTTGCTATAGTTCTCCTGAAGTGAGTTAAATGGAAGGTCTTATGTGATAAAGTATTAGCCTATCGACGGTTCAAGAGTTGTGATGGAAATTGCATCTATCGTATATTGGCACGTGAGGTGCAGTGAGTGGTATGGAATTTGAAGTAAGGACCAAGGTTGCAGTTTGGTCAATGACTGTGATGTCACGATCTCGGATGAGCAGTATATGAGTTTCAGTGTTTTGAGTAAGATGGGTATTGACGTCAGTATCACCTGAGGTCGGTGTTCTGTGAGAAAGGCTTTGCATCCTGGTTAGGGATTCTTGATCGCTTTTCAGCGTTAGTGCAGCCGGTGGTTTGGATGTGCAGACCCGTTAATTATTTCGGAAGATGGTGGGAGCTTGTCCCACAGGAATATTGTATAAGTGTGACATGTAGTCACTTGATTAATTAGAAATTTAAACCAAGTATGAGGATTTTGGTAATATCATCCATTTGAGAATTTATGCCTGGAGGGCACTCTGTTTATTGGGTTATGGACCTGTGAAAGATTATTGGCCTAGCTTGGCACGATCAGGATCGACTTGAGGTCGGTGGATAGATTTAAATGTGGAAGTGAGCCTTACGTCAGGCCAGTTGTGTTTATTTCAGCAATGCGCTCTTTATGGAAGGATAGTCGCAGTCTTATTTCGTGGTCAGTTAATTCATGTAAAGATATATTGCACCGTATGAGTTGTGAGACGGCTTGGTAAATTCCTTATGTGTTGAGGTTCCGCTCAGCGGTGATGTTATATGAGCAGGATGAGACTTAGATCATGTATCGCACCTCAGTTGTGCTTGAGTTTGTAGCCTATAGCGCTATATGTTTCCTTGGGAATGATATTATGCACCTTAGTGTGTTTATGACCGATATTCGGTATTTTGATGTGATGAGCTATTCAGCTCGACGTATATCTCCTTATGTGAGTTCTATATGTGGATCGGGTGGCACACCGCCATGGGTATGTTGTTTGGATCGGGTTGCACGCTGCAACAATGCGATGTTCAGTTCAGTGCCCATATATGCTTTTGTGTGTTCTGTTTCCCTGTTTTCTGAGGAAGTCTATGTTAGTGTGCGAGTTGAGTAGTTCCTTCTAGAGTTCGCCTTCCTTTTGTATCGCGTTCGAATTGATAGCATACTGGCACATTGTGGCGTCTTGTGGGATTTTTGATTATGTCTGAGGTAGCTTATTGCCTGATCAGTTCGTACTGGGTGAGACGAGGTTACTAGATTTGGGGTCAGTGCAAACTGATTATATGAAGTATATTATAGAGCAAAGATCATTCTTTGGTTTGGGACAAGGTAATGGAACTTGTCAGGAGTGTAGATCCAATGAATTGTTGATTCAGCAGTTGGTTGTGAATTTCGACACATCTCTTCAGTCGTATCGGTGTAAAAAAAAAAAATAATAATAATAATAATAATAATAATAATAATAAAATAAACTAGAGCAAGACCTGTGTAGATCATGAGATGCAATGGGAGCATCAGATTCATGGAATTCCGACTATTATGTTTAAAGAATGTTATTGCGTTTCTATGAGTAAAGTGATGCAAAGTGTGAATTCAGCAAAGTTATGCAGTCATGTTTGGGTACAGCGTGTGGAGATTGATATGGTGGCCGTATGATGGAAACAGGCTTAGGAGAGAAATTCAGGATGTTGGAATTGGGCCTAATGGCTTATTTGCTTGAATATATAAGTATATCTACAGAATTATCGAGCTAATGTGCTCAACGGAGTAGTGGTAGCATGGGAAGGTGCATGATATGTTAAACAAGTTATTTCAGACTACTTCAGTGTAGTTCTCAGCACGTTCGAGGACGAACGTATGTTTAAGTGGGGGAGATTGTAACGACCCGACCGGTCGTTTTGAGCTCCGGCGCGTCATTCAGCAGTTTGAGGCCATGAGCGGCTTCATCTCAGGTATATTGACTTGTGTGTATGGTCAGAATTAAAATTCAGGAAGTTTGGAGTCAAATCTAAATGGAAATTCTCATTTTGAAAGCTTAAAATTGAAGAAATGAACTAGGATTAGAATTTTGAGTAAACGACCTCGGAATTGGGATCTGAAAGTTCCAGCATGTTCGTATGATGATTTCGGACTTGGGCGTATGTCCGGATTTGGTTTTGGGTAACCCGTGAGCATTTCGGCGTATATTGTGAAAGTTAGTACTTTAGAAGAATTTGCATCAGTTTGGTTTAAAATGCATTTCAGTGTTATTGACGTCCGTTTGGGATTCTGAGACTGGGAGTAGCTCCGTATGGTGATTCTGGATTTGGGAGCGCGATCGGAAGTGAATTTGGAGGTCCGTAGGTCATTTTGGAGTCGTTCGGCTAAAGAGGGAAAATTGAAGGTTTTTGAGAAAATTTGGCCGGAAGTGGAAATTTTGATATCGGATTTGAAATGCGAATTTTATGGTTTGGATAGCTTCGTTAGGTTATTTGGGACTTAGGAGTGTGTCCGGAATATTTTTGTGTTGAAATATATGAATTATGTGAAAAATTTGAAGAATTTTGATATTTAATATTGTTAAAGTTGACTTTGGTCAACATTTTTGGTAAACGGACCCGGACCCATGATTTTTCGGTCTTGAAAGGTCCATAGAAAAATATGGGAGTTGAACGTGTTTCCGGAATCGAATTCCGAGGTCCCAGGCCCGAGAAATAAATTTTTTCGTGAAATTGTTTTCTGAAAATGTTTAAGGAAAATGAAAATGAAATTTAATCAGAAAGTAATGGTATCGGGCTCGTATTTTGGTTCCGATGCCCGGTACAGGTCATATATGTTGGTTAAGCGCTTCCTGTAAAGTTTGGTTACAAACGGACGTTGTTTGACGGGTTTCGGCCTTAAATTGGAAAATTTGAAAGTTTATGAAATTTGAAAGAATTCTTGGATTTAAGGCTCAAATCATTGATTTTGATGTTATTTTGGCGATCTAATCGCTCGAGCAAGTTTGTGTGATGTTTTAGAGTCAGTGTTCATATTTGGTTTGGAGCCCCGAGGGCTCGGGAGTGTTTCGGAGGTGTCTCGGAGTGATTTCGGACTTGGGAAAAATTGCAGAAAATTGCAGAAATTTTGCTGCGAGTAGTCCAGTTTGGAAGCTCATATCTTGTAATCTATAAGAAATCAGAAAAAGTGCAAAACACAAAAGGTGTAGCCCATACATTCTAATTTTCGGAAAGTTAAACCATTTGTGATTTGGATATCATCTCTGAAAGTTACGATGGATCGAAAAAGGCTGCTGGAGCAATTTCGACAGAATTTATAATGCACTTTAGAAGCTCATATCTCGGGATATATAAAGAGTTATGTGGTGTACAACCTATCAAATTAAAGATCTTTGAGTTTAGTTTCTAAATATTCAAACCGTTTGTCATTTGAATATTTATACAAGACGTTATGCGTGTTTAAACAGAAGGTGTCCGACAAGGAACAATTTTAATAGGATGTACAACTTGTATAGCACAAGTGCAAGGTACAACTCGACGGAGCACAGGCAGATTCTTTTATACACGGATTTAGCTCACTTTTCTTCATTTCTTCAAAGTACGGACGATTTTTGGGGAGCTTCAAGAGGGGATTTTCATCATCAATGTGAAGGTAAGTTATCCCCACCTATTTTGAGTTAAGTACATCAATTATGTATGGATTTGAGCATGAAAATTGTAGAAAAATTGAGGATTTAGGCCTAGGGATTTGAAAATAAGATTTGGTGATTTGAGGGGTCAAATAAACTCCAATTTTGGTAAATTTTATATGTACGGACTCGTGGCGAGACGAGGAATCCGGTGATGTGACTTTCATAATTTTTCGAGAAATGGGCCCGGGACTCCGGTTTTGCTAATTTCGGGATTTTCGACATTTTTCGAGTCTTTTCGATTGGGTTATATTCCCTTTACCTATTGTGACGTATTCGTTGTGGTTTTGAGTAGATTCGACACGCGAAGAGGTCGATTCAAGAGGAAAGGGCATTGCGGACTAGTCTACGGCAGGTTAGAGGTGAGTAATAGATGTAAATGCTGTTCTGAGGGTTTGAAACCCCGGACTTTCACATCGTAATGCTATATTGAGGCGTGACACGCACTCCATGGCGAGTGCGGGGTCGGATACTATTGGGGATTGTGACTTGATCCATCCCGTGTGATGTTTATACTATACTGGTGATTGATACACATACTTCATTGATATTACGGGGCTTGATGCCATGTTTGGGGCCTTGTGCCGATTTGTAAAATCCTTCGAGGATTGATATTACTGCTTAGCATGATTTGCATATCATTTAATTTCAGTCCAAGGTTTTAAATGCTGTTTTGCAAACTCAGCCATAATTCTAAGTGTTGAAAACTTAAATGATATTTTTAAATGTATTCCGGGCTGGGAACTTCTGTTTTGTAAATGCCCAAGGGGCTTATTATATTATTTTCTGGACTGATTATAAAGTGACTTGAAACAGTGGTAACAATGACACTGTGTGATATACTTGAAACAGTGGTAACAATGACACTGTGTGATATACTTGAAATAGTGGTAACAATGACACTGGATGATATACTTGAACAGTGGTAACAATGGCACTGTATGATATAAATTGGTCAGGTAACAATGGCTGGCCGGTCAGGTAACAATGACTGACCAAGATATTGTGCTTGGGCTGTAGGAGCCCCTCCGGAGTCTGTACACACTCCCAGTGAGCGCCGTCGACGATAAATAAATATGGATGGCTCGGGTTGCACGCCGCAGTGGGTACTGGAATGTACCATCATATGCATTGCATTGCATTCATGGATTTATATTTATACTGTTGTTTAACTGCTCAGTTCCATATGTTGCTGTATATTTGGATTTTAGCTTACTTTGTGTATTTACTGGATTTTCTTATCTTCGGACTATAGTTACTTTTATTACTCACTGGGTCGGAGTACTCACTTTACTCCCTGCACCTTGTGTGCAGATCCAAAGCAGTCTCAGGCTCAGTAGATCCAGTTGATCAGCCGATCCAGCTTCTGAGAGTATCGAGGTAGCTGCACGGCGTTCGCAGCCATTGATCTTCTCCCTCCTATCCTATCTCTTTATTTCCGCATTATCAGACTTTGGATATACCATGTATTAGGATGATATTCTGTATTCTAGAGGCTCAAATTCGTGACACCGGGTCCTAGTGAGATTATATTGTGTATTTTGTTAAATTCTTCAGTACTTTAATCTTGCTTAATTGATATTTCTTTCCGCTATTTTTGATAAATTGGGTGAAGTGTTGAATAATGGTTGGGCTTGCCTAGTAGTGTGTTGGGCGCCATCACGACCGGGATTTGGGTCGTGACACACGGCCGTGCATATTGCAAAATATTCTGCCTCTTGAGCGCGGCCTTAGCGCGGGCGCGCTAGTTGAAGACCCCTAAATACACCTAAGGACGGTAAAGGAGAGGATTTAAGTCATTTTTCAAGACTAGGGCATCCTCTCCATCACTCATCCGGTCAAGGCTTCAATTACATACCTAAGGTGAGTTTTTATGTGTGTTTTCATGGTGATTTCACCTCTCAATCACTAGTTACAACATGATTTTGATTGGATTTCATAGGATTTCTTCAAAATCTCAAGAACACCCTAAAGTTGTCTTTCAAGATTTGGTCTACAAGAGGTAATCTTTTACCCTTAGACTTACATATATGGAGTTATTATGGAATTATGAGTATAAATCAAGTATTGTAACTCATGGGATGGTGATTGGAAGCCATAGGTGCCTAACCTAGGTTGTATTGGTGTTGTAGAGATTGTAAGATGGGTTATTGAGGTATGATTCTTGGGTGTAATAGTATTATGTATATATGCATGTACAAATTAGGTTTGTGGGAAGAGTGTTGAACATAAATAAATAAAGATTGGGTTGGGGAAATGAAAGAAATCTTGTTAAAGAGATTTGAAATCAAGATGCTCAACTAGTGTTTGATAAAATTCTCAAATGAGCTAGAATTATGAATATTTTCCTAATTTGTGTTCAATTTTGTTATGTCTCAAAATAGATTGAAGTTGCTAGAATTTCCGGAATATCATAGTAATTAAAGGAAAGCTCAGGAAAGGTATGTAGGCTAAACTTTTTCTCTCGAAAGTGAATTCCATATTGTTTCATAAGTTTAAGTGTGGTTTGTTTACCAAAATGGTATGGCCTTGAGTCACATTTTAAATGGAAGTTAGTATACTTATTGGGTAAGAAGAACTCGATCTGCTTAATGCTCCTAGTTGCTCTTATGTGTACAAATGTCTTGATTGAATATGTCTTGTTGGTGATAGCCTATAAAGATGCTTGAAAAATAAAATAAATGAATTAGGAATGTGTTAAAGATTATGTAACAGGCCTCGACCCGACAGTTATGAACTAACTTCAAAGATAGAATTGCCTAAGAGCTCTTGTGCTCAATTCACGCCCATAAGTGGCTATTTATCACTATTGCTTTGATTTATAAGTATATCCGGTGTGATTCGAGATCTTACATATCTATGTGTTTAAACTGTGCAACGTCATTTCTGGGAAGGAGTATTGCAAGATAAAATGGTGTATTGTTGTTAATGATTTCAATGTGAGTTTTTATTGCTTGTTGGTGTGCCCCATTCCTTTGGGAAGAATACTTTGTGTTTAAAGTTCCATTGCTAATAAACTTGAGGTGTATGGTTTCGGAAATACTCTATATGTCCATGATTCATGTTTCCTCTCATGTGTACTTGACATCTTGACTTGCATGGCTTGTTGTTAAAATTGATATCGATGTGAAACATGTGAAATATGAAATACGGCCACCGTGCCAGGAATAAAGAATCTTGTAAATGGCCAAATGGGCCAAGGAAATACTGTTGTTGTTGGTGACTGGAAATACTAATTGGAATCTATAAAATGTGAAAGTTATTGAGGTAAGCATAATTGTATTCATGCTATATTTGAATCCTTGTATTTATACTACAATTGTGTACAATATCCAATCAAATCGAAAAAATATTTTTGGGAGTATCATTAGCAAAATCGAGGAAGGGTGTGTCATAAGGCTCATACCTAAAACTACACATGCTGGTGTAGGAGTGGATTGTGGTTATTCCCCTTAATTGGGATGAACTTGGTAATATTTGTGTTGGTAACGCCAATCCACATGGCATATGGGGGAAGGCAGCCTAGCCGATCGGGCCGTGATCGGACGCCATGCCGCACACATGGTGGTATTGTGCTGGGAATCAAAAACTGGAAATTTAAAACTAGAAATTGTGTTTGTGGTACATTTCTCCAAATGGACGACCTAGCCGATCGGGTCGTGATCGGACTCCGTGCTAACAAAGACGGTGGTATAAGTCATATTGGTGCTAATGATCTCCCAACCAAAAAAATTATATATATTATTTTATTTTATTTTTGTAAACTAGAAGACTTACATGTTGCAAATTGGAAGCTTGTATGTTGTTGACTCGACTTTTTGTTTCATGTTTCTTTGTTTGTATGGTTATTCTATTCTGGAAGAGGACTTTTAGCCTTACATACTAGTGTTATTCGACGGCGCTAACGTCCCTTTTACCGGGGGCGTTGTATCGTTTAATGATACAGGTGGTTCCACAGCAGGAGGCACCGTCCAGTGATAGCGGTATTCTCTTCTCAGCAGTTTTGGTGAGCTCCACTCCACTCTGGGGTTATTTCACATATATTTTGTTCATTTTCCCATCACGTTTTGAGGTATAGCCGGAGCCTTGTTGCTGGCGTTTCCCTATTACTCATCTATTGTATTTAGAGGCTCCGTAGACTGTTTGTGGGTGGTGGTTGATGTTGGGAGTACAGACTAGAAATGTTAGTATTTGATAAGCATGTTTCTCATTAAACTTGTAAACTTGTAATATTTTTGAAAACTTTAAACGAAGTCATTAACGGTAATGAAATGAAAGTTTCTAATGGAAGATTGCTTAATTTTTTGATAAAATGGGTTAACATTCCCTCTTTATTCATGAACTAGTTTGGGTAAAATGAAATCTAATAGGCTTGCTCACTCGGGTTTACTCGGTTGAGCGCCGGTCGCGTTCTACGGTTTTTGGGGCATGACAGTTCCCATATTCAACATTAGCTTTGCCACTTAGGACAGTAGGTGCACACAAGAGCAGTTTAAATCATAAGCATAGATAAGACTTCACGTAGATGACATAGCAATGCAACTTCAATCTAAATTTAAGGTCTAAGCATTTCAATACATGATTCATATTCCATAATTCACGTTTCACATTGTTTCCATTTTCAACATTTACTTTGCCACTTAAGATCATAGGCGCATATGAAGGCAATTTAAATCATAAGCGTAGAGTGGAATTCATCAAGTTTGACATATTAGTCCCAAAGTAACCTTGGCATGACATTTAGGCATTAGCACAGAGACCATGTTCTCCACACATCCTCCATATACAAAGAATAATACATTAAACACATGAAAAAGTACCTACCACATACATTCTCACAATAATAATCCACTTAACATAACAAGTATTGTATCAATCACGTTTGGAACTTACAACATTTACACGGGTACCATGGAAGCTCAATTTCTAAGAGACGGGGTTTTAGCCATACATACCTCAATATAGCTTTCCTTAATTCTTACCAAATTCTGGAACTCTTAGCACTTCGATCTATTTAAGCAATATAGCACAATTTAACTCATAATCAAGAAAAGATCATAATCTAAGCTCTCTTGAGCATTTTACCGAGAAATTAGTGTTCATTAAGGCCTTATGGTTCTTTTATGCAAGATTATACTAGCCCATTACCCATGCCTCTTCTTTTATAATTCCTCATACTCTTCAAGAACACATGCATGCAATGCAAACCCCCTTACCCCCATGAATTACCTCACTAATGACCCTTTGTAGCTATGTGTAAAAAAATGAGAGTTGAGGTGATGAAGTCTTACCTCTTGGGATGAGGGTTTAGGTCCCTCACTTGATTATCTTCAATGATTTACCAAGGATTCATGGAGTAATTTTGATGAGAAACAGTTTCCCTCTCTTAGACCCCTCTCTCTCACTCTAGAAAATATTAGGAAATAGGCTCAAAATGAGCTATTACACCGAATATAACGATAAGGGGTCGGGTTTAAAATTTAGAAAATTGGAGCCCCGAGTTAGATCTGCGATCGCCTTTTGCGATCGCAAAGTCGACATGCGGTCCGCATAATGGACCGCAAAAACACTCCCCAAAACCTAAACACACTGTCTGGGTATGCGGCAGAAATGCGGTCCACATACTCGTTCTGCGGTCGCATAATGCACCGCAAAACTGACCCTTACAAAATACCAAGGGAATTATGCGACGATCATGCGGTTCGCATATCGGTTATGCGATCGCATAATCGACCGCATAGTTGACCTCAAATTGACCAACACACTGACCAACTTTGCGGCGACTATGCGGTTCGCATACCTGATATGCGACTGCATTCTCGACCGCGGAATCGCACTTTTCTGGAAAATATTATTTCTTGACTTTTTAGAGCATAGATCAGTCAAAAAGGTCTGAATCTCTAACACATGATCCTAATTGCCACTACGAGCTTTCGAATTTAGAGTGAAAATTTTCACGGGGCCTCACACCACACATATTGAAATTTCATACAACCCATATGATCTTGAATATCACCTTTTGATTTTTTCTTCTTCCCGTTCATTAGCCATAATAGGTGTCACTTTCTTATGGAGTGCGTACAATGTTGTTGTAAGAGTGTTGTTACAGGACCATTTCCTCTTTAGGTCACTATGCTTAGGTTAAAGCCTCCTTTTCTCATTTCCTCGGCTATTTTTTCGTGTAGTACATAGGGAGGACCCTATGACTCTTGTAAAACTATGAGCTTATTACATCGTATACTCGACAGAATTTTTGATGTCCTTCCTCGCCTATAATTATCCGTAGTTACTTACCTCCATGACCTTGTGCTTGTAGAGTTGCTTCTGAACTGATAGTTTGGCTGACTTCCAGTGGCACTCTCTTTTATTTCCGTAACACTCATATGGTACCTTTAACTACCCTAACTCCTATCTGAATATTTCTCAAGGATCATGATGTCTAATTTTGCGAGACTGAATTCCCCATGTTGGTGTTCACTATGTTTATCTTGCGCAATTTGTTGATTTGTCTGTAACCTCTTGTCTAGCCATAACTAGGCTCTTCCTGAATCAGCTACTAACTACTCGTTGGCCCATTCTCATATCGATATTCCGCAAAAAATTTCTTGGGTTATTTCCTTTATCTTAACTTACGTCTCACACTGGCCCCTTATCTATCAATAGCATCTCGGGCAGAAACCCTTACTTCCTTTCCTTGACGTCGTGTTTGCATAATATTCTGGAATCGTAGCATATCTGTAAGATTTGAATAAGCGCAATCTCATTTTTATTGCAATTTTACTTTACCATTCCATAGCTACTAGAACCACTTAATTTTGACTTAATGCCACATCACTCCATATTTCCCCCTTTAGGGGAGTGCTAAGATTTAATGCTACGAAGATCTACCTATAGATGTTTTACCTCTTCATCATTGGCGTCTTTTCACATCATCAATGACCCTTACTCGCCTTGCGATAATCTTTCTGTACCAAGGATAACAAAATTCCTTACTCACGAGGGTGACAATTAGTGTAACTGGCACATATAGTCCCTTAAGATTAACTTTGTTTGCATTGCTTGCTTTAGGGAAGCGTCTTTCTGAATGACCATTCTCTGAATTTCTCATGAATTTTCTTTTGTTGTCCATTCTATTATCGCTGGAAAGCAATCTGAAATTCTCATGATGCTGACCATTATCAAAGCACTCAGTCCCTAGTTCATGTTTAGTGTATCTAGTTCACCAAGCCATACTGATTTCTATTATTCTAGGGTCTAACTTTTCCTTTTGGTAATCACGTTAGAATCACAAACTTATTTCTCGGAATGAGGATATGATTGTGTGGCCTATTCTCTTTTATGGTCTCAAGGCCTGTCACCTCTCATCTTTTCCTTCACTTGACTGTAGACTTTGTAATACTGTCATTTTTTTATCCACCGTTGTCATCCATGTATCACATCTTACTCATAATGCTTTATTAACCCTCTTCTTATTTCTCTGCTAGCATTTATGTCTATCACTTTATTATGAAAACTCCAACAAGACATTCTTTTGCTTTTAGCTCCCGTTGCTCGATCCACTGGTTCTTCAAGTTGCCTAACATTCTGTCTCTATTAGGGACGGGATCCACACTAAGGTAATATTTATCCCTACCAGAATTCCAGTGCGTTTCTTTGTAATTTTTTTTTTTTGAACATTCTAGTATTCATATCTGGCTATACTATTCTAGAGTGTACCATCTGGGTGTCTCACAAGAAGATCTATTAGCACATTTACAATACCATTCGGAAATGTCAACTAACGCAAACAATCCATCCATCATTTTTTGGGTTACTCTAACCCCGTCCTGATCCTGATATCCTGTCCTTTTCTCAAACCATATCTGTTAGCTCCTATATGGCATATTTGAGATAGGTGTGACCAATTGTATATACATCTGTTACTGTTGAAGGTAACTCAAAATGCTTATATCTCTCTTCCTTAATGGTAAATAATGATAATCTTCATTAACTGGGTATATCATATCCTTCTTCACCTTACTTCTTTTACTTGCTGAAACTTGTGTCTACCTTCTAATTCTCTTATTCCTTTTTACAATAAAAGTGGATAAATATTCTTGCCTTAATGCTCCTTATCAAGAACCTTACACATTTTAGTCACGCATGGTCTGCTGAAGACCTCACATTTACTCATCATAAGCATGATGCAAAATCGAGTTCCTCTGTCTCAACTCTTCACCCTCTACATGTAATCTCTTACCAACTGTCTTTTTGGATATAGGTATCGTTGTATTATGACTAAAATTGAATTTAGGAATTTGAATTCTTACAACTGAGCTCTACCACACGATCTAGAGTAAGAAGAAAGAGTGACAGTACTAAATGCCCTGTAGCCTCCTGCTTATAAGTGTGGTGTGATCACAGCCAACTATGCCTTATAAAAAGGACATGCGGACGTTGCAAATATAATCTGAGTATTTCGCCCAGAGTCGAACCCACAAGGAATTAACTTATCAATTACTCTCGTTAGACTTACAAAATTCTACGTAATCAACTTCCCAAACATTGTGAATAACAATTGAGGATGTTTCTACTAACTAAGACTGACTGTAAATAAGCAAATAAAGACTAACTATGATTAAGTTGTAAATAATTAAGAGAAGGATCTTTGGTTATGATTTCCCCTATTGATGGAATATCTTTCAATTATGTTTCACATAGATTCACCTAATCGTCTCTATCAATCATGAGCACTCTTATTACCGTATATCTCTCCCGAGTAATCACGACACTTTGCTAGACGTACTCTCCCGAGTTACGCTAGCTGGCGTTGTTTATTACAGCTCACTTTAGATTTCACCCAAGGCTTTATTATCCCTAATCCCGCCTTTAAACCCTCGGTTATTTATCCCTCATATACTTTGGGAGTGGTATTGTTCAACAATTACCTAAATATTCACTCTCTTCCGAGTTATGCACACTAAATAGCCACATCTAATTGAGGATCCTATCAATTAACTACAACAAGAACGTAGTTGAACAAATAGAGATTAAGCTGGCAAACTATATTAATATAACGAGAAGTTCATCCTTCAATAGATGCCATCAAAACCCTAGACTAAGGAATTAGCTACTCATAACAAAACAAAATAAAACTACTAAATAGTTCATAATGTGTAATTGCAATAATAAAGAGAAGGTAGAAAAACTCTAATGTTTGGTTGCTCTTATCACACTTGTTCTTGCCTCCAAAGTAGTCTAAAAACAAGCTTTTTTCTTTCTTGGGCGAGCCTTTTGAGTTTATAAGAGTTTGGAATAAGTTTTCCCCGAGTTACACTTTGGTCCCAAAAGTTCTGGGCAACTGTACAGTTCACTACGGCCACGGCAGAACGCGGCACGACCGCGGTGAGAGACAAACATTCTGCCTCACATCTTTAGCCTGTCGCGGTCCAACCGTGGTCCACCGCGTTCGCGGTAGATTCCAACCCAGTCCATTTTTTGCTTCGTTCCGCTCGGGTGCTTCTTGATTAGACGTTTTCTTCACATTATTGACTCCAAAACACTCTATAGTTCTTCCTAACTTGGATTAGTCCCTGCGAAGCAAAAGAACACCAATTAGAGCATTTTGTTATCATTTAGCATTCAAAACAACAATAAAGCATGGTACATATAGGATGTAAATATTGTCTATATAGCCTAATATCAATACCCCATACTTAAATCATTTCTTGTCCTCGAGCAATCCACCACACTCTATCAAAGTTCCTTCCCTAAGCTTTTCTCTTAACGAATCACACCAAGAACAATTCACCAAAGTTGCACCTAGTAATGAACAACCTTTGCCTCAAAAGTCGAATCTCACGTGTCGTGCGCTATTCGTACTTACTCAAACTACTCTATACAGAGGTCAAGACTTACCTTTCCTTCGTGAATCACATGCCCTCACATCACATAAGAGAGTAGTTCCACAAATAGTAATATTAAGAACAATTAGGAACTCGGATAGACAAAATTCGCTCACTCTCGAAAAGAACATTCACATGCCACAGAGATGAACCATAGGCTTGCTCGTAGTGTACTACTCTACTAATCGAGCCTATTCAGTCTAAGATCAATTAGGCCTTCACTTGGTTGTAATGTAGGCTAAGGGACGGGTAGGATATATTTGGGTATAGTGACTAACCTCCCTAAGCACTTTTGATACAATCACATTAACTTTCAAGATCACACTTATGTCAACCAGATGTTCCACCACATTTTTATTTCTAACATCTCATTCCTTTAGGTGCATTTGCATCGAGACACCACTTTATCAACTACTACATTTCATTCTATTTTTTCTTTTAAGTGGTGCTTCTTCTTTTACTTTTCCAAAAAAAACTGCACATTTCCTCTATTTCATTGGTTCCACTCAAAAATCAAACCACCAGCCCACACTTTAACTTTTGCATAATTCAATACTATTCACGTGCTCATGGGAGGTACATGGGTTCAAACAGATAGGCCATTCAAACAATTGGGTAAGGTTCGCATTGTGATTGCCAAAGAAACAGGCTTATAGGCTCAATGGGGTTAACTATGATGTATTACATTTAGGTGGGTTTACTTTATATATTTGGCTTAACAAAGAAATGCCTATATCACTTCTAAGACTGAATGAAGCTACTATTTTGCTTTGCAGACACACGGGGCAAGTTCTAGGCATCAAATGTAAAGCATAGAATACAGTACAACTCACACACACATGGCACATGACTCACTCCAGATTGGTTCATCAAGACACTCTCTTTGAGTGTTCAAGTCAGTTACAAACATACAAATTTAAGGCACTTTAGCAAGAGTCAACCCCTAAGACTAAGCGTTACACTCTAGTGTCGACTATGTTCAGGTGTCTTAAATCCAAAGTTTTCTCTTTCTATTTCAGCTCGTAGCCCATCAATACTAACTAAAACTAAAAACAAAATAAACAAAAACTACCTACACCCGGTTCAAGCTAAATCCTTGGAAGAGAACCGTGGCCCAAAGAAAAATCAAGGGGGAGTTACTACACTACCTAAAATAATAAAAAAAATCTTTTTGGTCTTTTCTCTAGACTTACTTCCCTCAAGAAATTGTCTAAAGGATCCGTCATCAGGAAGAGTCCTTATATTCCCTTTTTTTTTATATTTTTGTTCGACTAATGTCCCTCAAGAGACCTGTCGAAAGGTGTCCGTCTTCGGGCCAAGTCAAATTTAACTAACATGACCCTACAATACCAACCAATCAAAAAGAAAGCAACACCATACAAAGTTATACAATATTTTTACAACAACAGTCATCCCCCACCCCACACTTAAAATTTTGGCATGGCCCCATGTCAATAAATATAAAGCATAGTAAGGTAAGGGGACTTCCCTGAAACTCAATCCTGATCAAAGACGGTACCAGGATCGAGGTGACATGCTCATCCTAGCATTCGAAGCCATCCCATAATCGTTTTCTCCAACTTGGCCTGTTGAGTGGTCAGAGTGTCAACTCTGGTGCCCATGTCAGGGACAGAAGTGCGGAGAACAGCCATTTCTTGTTCCAGGGCTGTCATGTAGGTACTTCGACGAGCCTGTGATAGGCCCGCATCATCAACTCTCAGAGGTGGTATAGCATCATCCTCAGCATCCTCATTAGCTTCATCATTATCCTCAATCATTACCACCGGCTCTCTCCCAATTCCGATCTTGCTCGCCCAGAACGGGGCTTTCAATGGCAATTTCCCATCAACTCTAATGTTTTCAGGGACCCTAGCAACACGGGAAAACTTGGTGACTAGAGAAGGGAAGTAAAAACCTTTGAGTATCTCAGGTGAGCGAATAAACATCTCATCATGGAGGAGCCGGGCGACATTAAAATCCTGGTGGGTCATAAGACTGTAGATAGTCGTTGCACGTGGCCCATTGACATCAGTCGTTTTGCTGGAGGGTAGCAAGCGGCTATTGATAATTGTGAGCCAACACTTTGCCTCCCAATTAAGAGACTGTGAGTTCAATGTTACCAGAAGCTTTATCCATATAACTCTCTGTCAGGCACACATATGACATCAAGAATTAGTGTCCAATTGACCCTCGGGCGATGATAAGCAATATAAGCATCCATCTTTCCCGTGAATACTGGTAGCCGGTACACCTGGCAGATGGCCTCGAGGGACGCATTTACCCGGGTATTGTGTACTGTGACAACCCCATTCTCATGTTCCGAGTAATTAGCATAAAATTCCCTCACCATATGTACATTTGCCTCCTCCGGTTCCTTAAAGAAGATGTCCAGCTAACACCTCCTTAACTCAGTAAAGATATTCGGGCATTCCACTTGCAAAGCTGCCCGATCAATATGCACCTCCGGTAACAACTTCTTTGACACCTTGGCATTATACCTATCCTCAGCCGGTTTGGAGACAAACCTAGTGCGGTCAAACTATTCCACACTAGGTTGACACCGAGCTTGTGAAGAACTGCCGGGACCACTAGCAGATGACCCTATTGTGCGTCTCTTCCTAGATGGTTGCATTGTACCTGTCAAACACAGAATCTCCTATTAGTGAGGGTGTGAGTTGTGTAAACCATGGGTGGTTACTCAGACTTTACCACTAACGTGGTCACATTAGCCCTTAAAACTCCATTGGGGCATTTCCACAAATACCTTGTGAGCAAGGCACTATCCTAACACATTTAGCCCTCATGGATACATCAATACATCCCCCAGATCAACAATTTGGACTACACCATTTCACCCCACAATAATTAGTCTAACACCCACAAGCATGCACTTCTATACAACATTATGCACACACCAATCTACAACATTTTGCACATCACCCATGAACAAGCACGAATAAAAACAAAAATCAAAAGAAAAAGAAACAAAAATCTACTAGAAATACTACAAAATTAAAACATGGAACTAACATAAAAACTAAAACAAAAATACAAAAGAAGAGGTAGGGGGAGTGACATACCCTGATGGAAGAGAGAGTAAGATGAACGGAGATGGGGGAGGTGAGAAAAGTGAAGAAGAAGAAGAAGAAGAAGAAGAAGAAGAAGAAGAAGAGAGAAGGAAGATGAGAGATTAGGGTTTAGAGAGAGAGAGAGAGGAGATGGGGGAAGTGGGGGGGTGTTTTAATGAAATTAAAGGGGGGGGATTTTGAAAAGAAAATAAAATAGAAAATAAAAAAAAACTGAAATTAACTTACCTGGGCGACGCCGTTTAGCAAACCAACGCAAAGCAGAATGTTTTTGTTTGACCGCGGTCGCAGTGGGTCGAGCAAATTCGAGGCAAACTACTCGTCATTGACCGCGGTCGAGTCGCAGTCGCGGTGAGAGGATTTTTTAAAAAAAATTTATATAGTAAGTTATAGAAGAAAACAAAAACAACAGCATTTATGGGTTGCCTCCCACGTAGCACCTGATTTAATGTCGCGGCATGACGCAGATAAGAGCATTTACGGTTCGCTCGGCCTTTGAGGTTCCGTCAGGTGGATCTCTATCACTTCTTTTGGTTCATTCATGCCTACATATAGCTTCAATCTCTGCCCATTGACTCTAAACGTGTGAGAGTCTTTCTCTGAGGCAATCTTTACAACCCCTGAAGGGAATACTTCGACCACTCGAAATGGACCAGACCATCGTGACTTGAGCTTACCCGGGAATAGCCTTAGTCTGGAGTTATAAAGCAATACCTTGTCCCCGGGGTTGAAATGTTGCTCAACAATGTTCTAGTCGTGCAACCTCTTCATTCTTTCCTTGTACAACCTTGTGCTCTCAAAAGCCAGACATCGGAACTCGTCAAGCTCATGCAATTCAGTGATTCTCGTTGTGCCTACAGCCTCAATGTCCAAGTTCAGCTGTTTCGGTGCCCACCAAGATTTATGTTCAAGTTCCACTGGTAAGTGGCAGGCCTTCCCGAACACCAACTTGTATGGTGGCATACCAATTGGTGTTTTAAACGCAGTTCTATAAGCCCAGAGTGCATCATCTAGCTTTTTCGCCCAATCAGTTCTTGTGGAGTTTACAGTCTTGGTTAATACACTCTTTATCTATCTATTAGACACTTCCACCTGTCCACTGATCTGAGGGTGATAAGGTGTTGCCACCTTGTGGTGCACATCATACTTTGCTAGCAACTTTTCGAAGGCTCGATTACAAAAGTGGGTGCCTCCATCACTGATAATAGCTCCCGGGGTCCCAAAACGGGTGAATATGTTCTTTTTCAAAAACCCCACCACTACTCTTGCATCATTAGTGGGCAATGCTGAAGATTCTACCCATTTAGACACGTAATCTACAGCAACAAGTATGTACTTATTGCCAAAAGAGCTGACGAAGGGTCCCATGAAGTCAATCCCCCAGACATCAAACACTTCCACCTCTTGAATCGGGTTCATGGGCATCTCATGGCAACGGGAAATGTTCCTGGTTCCCTGACATTCATTGCATCCCTTCACCTATTGATGTGCATCTTTAAACACTGTTGGCCAAAAGAAACCAGCCTCTAGCACTTTCGCGGCTGTCCTGACTCCTCCAAAATTCCCTCCATACGCCGATGCGTGACATACCTGCAAAACAGAAGATTGTTCTATCTCGGGGATGCACCTCCGGATCATATTATCAACATATATTCGAAACAGGTAAGGGTCATCCCAATAATACATGCGGCAGTCACGATAAAACTTCTTCTTTTGTACAGAGGAAAGGTCATAGGGAACTATACTGCTAGCCAGGTAATTTGCAAAGTTTGCATACCATGGCACTTCCTCAAGATTTTTAGCGAGTAGTTGCTCATCTAGAAAGGTTTCCAGAATATCCTTAACCTCAAATGAGTTTTCAGCTCCCTCAAGTCATGATAGATGATCAGCGACTTGGTTTTCTGTGCCCTTACGGTCACGAATTTTGAGGTCGAACTCTTGCAGTAACAGCACTCAATGAATCAGACACAGTTTAGACTCCTTCTTCTCAATCAAGTACCTGAGAGCTACATGATCAGTGTATACAATTACCTTAAAGCCAATCAGGTATGATCTGAATTTGTCGAAAGTAAATAGCACAACCAACATCTCCTTTTCAATAATAGTGTAGTTCAGCTGGGCTCTACTCAGCGTTCTATTGGCATAGTAGATTGGATGCATTAGCTTGTCTTTCCTCTATCCCAGCATTGCCCCCACTGCATAGTCACTGGCGTCATATATGAGTTCGAATGGCTGCTCCCAGTCGGGGGCAACAATGATGGGTGTTATGACTAGCCTCATTTTTAACTCCTCGAATGCTACCCTGCAATCATCAGAAAACAAGAAAGGGAGATCTCTTTCTAACAACTTACAGAGAGCGTTGGCAATTTTTGAGAAGTCTCTTATGAATCTCCGGTAGAAACCGGCATGCCCGAGGAAGCTCCTGATTGCCTTGACCGAAGTTGGAGGTGGCAGCTTTGCTATCATGTTCACTTTAGCACGATCTACCTCGATTCCTTTACTTGACACTCGGTGTCCTAAGACTACGCCTTTTTGTACCATGAAATGGCACTTCTCCCAATTAAGAACCAGGTTAGTCTCAATACACCGTTTCAGCACACGAGTCAGGTTTATAAGGCACTCATCGAATGAGTTTCCCACCACTGAGAAATCATCCATGAATACCCCCATTATGTCTTCTACCATGTCAGTGAATATGACCATCATACACCTTTGGAATGTGGCGGGTGCATTGCATAGGACAAAAGGCATCCTCCGAAAAGCATAAATGACATATGGGCAGGTGAAAGAGGTCTTCTCTCTGTCTTCTGGTGCAATGGAGATTTGATTGTACCCTGAGTACCCATCTAGGAAACAAAAGTGAAACCTCCCTGCCAATCTGTCTAGCATTTGATCAATGAAGGGAAGTGGGAAGTGGTCTTTCCGGGTGGCCAGATTTAACTTTCTGTAGTCCATGCAAATTCTCCAGCCCGTAACAATTCTTGTAGAGATCAGCTCACTGTTATCGTTTTTGACCACCGTCATGCCACCCTTCTTAGTCACACATTGCACCGGGCTAACCCAGCTGCTGTCAGAGATTGGGAAAATGATTCCCGCATCCAACCACTTTATCACTTCTTTCTTCACCACTTTATTCATGTTGAGGTTCAGCCTTCTTTGGTGTTCCCTAGAAGGTTTGTGTTCCTCTTCCAGCAAAATTTTGTGCATACAATAGGATGGGCTGATCCCCTTAATATCTGCCATAGTCCACCCAATGGTAGTCTTACACTCCTTGAGTACCTGCAAAAGTTGTTGTGCCTGCACATCTAACAAACTAGATGAGATAATAACAGGTAATGTGGAGTTATGTCAGAGGAACTCATATCTGAGATGGGCGGGCAGTGGCTTCAATTCCATCTTTGGTGGTTCTTCTATCGAAGGCTTGGCTGGAAGAGTTTCTCTGTTCTCTAAGTGCTGGGGCTCAAATTCAAGAGTTCTATCCCAGAACCCTCTGCCCTCTAAAGCCAACACCCATTCTGACAGTTCTTCCCCATTCACCTCATCTAAATTTACCAGACATGCAGCAAGAGGGTCCTTAATAGTCAGCATCTCATCATCAGCTTCTATGATTACATAACGGCATCAATAAGAGAACAGTTGGCGAATTCACTTGGTCGCCTCATAGATTTCTGCACATTGAATTTTATTTCTTCATCATTCAACCTCATCTTAAGCTCCCCAATCTCACAGTCAATGAGAGCTCTCCCATTGGCCAAGAACGACCTTCCCAAAATTATGGGAATCTCTTCATCCACTTTGCAGTCTAGAATCACAAAATCTGTAGGGAACACAAATTTCCCTACCTAAATCAACACATCATCCAGGATACCAGAGGGTCTTTTCACGGTCCTATCAGCCAGCTGCAACAATATCAAAGTGGGTCTAGCTCTTCCAATCCCCAACCTCTTGTAGATCGCCAGGGGCATAAGATTTATGCTAGCCCTCAAATCACAAAGTGCTTTGTCAAAAGCAAAGTTACCAATAGTTCATGGAATTGTGAAACTCCCTGGGTCAGACAACTTCTCAGCAATCGGTCTAGTTACCACCGCACTGCAAGTCTGAGTGAATGTCACCGTGGCCAAGTCTTGAAAATCGAATTTTCGGGACATCAAGTCCTTCATCATTTTTGCATGACCAGGCATCTCCTTCAAAGCATCTATCAATGGAATATTTACCTAGATTTGTTTCAGCATCTCCAAGAATTTCTTGTATTGTTCCTCTTTTTGGTACTTGGCCAGCCTCTGTGGTAATGGTGCGGGGGGTCTCTTCTTCCCAATGATTTGGGTATTTTCTTTGTCAGCTGCCACCTCAACTACTAGTTCCAAGGTTGTCTCAGCCTTTCTCTCAGCCTCAATCTGTGTGTTATGTTCTTCCTAAGCAAGCTGTACTTTCACCTCGGTCAATTTCGTTGACTAATCCAGTTCAACGGGCACTGGTACAAATGTCACAGCCTGTCTGCTTTCTCGAGCCCTCTCTTGCTTAAAGTCTAAGTCTCTGCCATTACGTAGACTTACTGCCATCAGCTGCTTTGGGTCTTGATATTTTGAATTTATTTGAGTGTCTGCAGGTAATGTCCCTTGAGGACGATTATTTAAAGACATCGAAAGCTGACCTATCTGCACTTCAATGTTCTTGATAGTTGAATCATGTGCATCTACTCTTTCACTGATTTTTGCATTTGACCCAATAACCTGCTGCATCATTGCCTCGAGTCTAGCAAACCCATCTTCCTGCCGCCCACCATGCTGCTGTGAGGAGGATGATACCCCTGCTGCTGATTTTGATTATTGTATCCTTGTGGCCTTTGATAAGGTGTCATATTATTGGGAGGTATCATACCTCTCATGTTTCCATTGTTGAATTGTGGTTGGACCGGCCTATACGGCTGATTTTGATGGCCCCAGTTTTGACCACCCAGTCTCTGGCCTCTATAATTAGACACATAATTCATGTCCTCAGGGTAGTGATGATGATCACTTTCTACATTCCACTGGTTACCAATTGGCTGACTAATGCAAGATGTGCATAAGCCCCCATTGGTGGTATCTACAATGTGTACCTGCTGCTTTTGCCCTGACTCTTCCACCTTTTTAGTGAGTATACTCATCTGTGTCATTAATATGACCATGTTTTCAGCAAGAGTGTTGGATGGATCCAAGGGCACTGAGTGAATTACTGGAGTGATAGGTGCATTCTTAGTCGTCCACCCCGAATTCTGTGCCATCTTATCTAGCAGACTCTAGCCTTCTCTCCATGTTTTGCTCAAGAATGCTCCACCAGCTGAAGCATCAAATTACCCTCACGATATCTGACAATCCCATGTAAAACCGCTGCCCCAACATCAGATCTGGAATACCGTGGTGCGGACATATAACCAGCATCCCTTTGAATTGTTCCCATGTTTCATGCAGTGTCTCCATTGGTCTCTGTTTGAAGCTCAAAATTTCATCAATTTGTTGAGCAGTCTTGTTGGGTGGGTGGAACTTGTTCACGAATTGCTTGACTAACTCCTCCCAAGTTGTTATAGAATTAATGGGGATTGAGTTTAGCCAGGTCTAGGAAGCTCATGTCAATGAGAATGGAAACAATAACAGCTTGATTGCTTCCTAAGTTACGCTGGGCTGTCTTTGAGTTCTACAGATTGACAGGAAATTCTTCAAGTGTTGTTGAGGATCTTCGACTTGTGACCCCAAAAATAGTCCCTTGTTTTGCAACAAGTGCAGCATGTTGTTCGTTATTTGAAATGATTCAGCCTATATCTGCGGGACTAAAATCGCTTGGCCAAGTTCTCCAATGTGGGTTGTTCCCAGTCATATAGCGCAGCCTCTGGCACAAGAGGTGCCACTGGCGCAACCGGCGCAGCTGGGTCTACTATGTGATCCCCCATGTCTGGTTTGAATTGTTCAGTTGTTTGTTTTTCCGGTTAGCCCGATTCAAAGCCTTAAAAACTTTCTCGGGATCTGATAATGCTTCAAATACTTCACTAGTTCTCGGTGAGTTTCTAGGCATGTACCTATACAACAAAGTCAACAAACATTAAAATTTCAATGTATAAACTGGGTATAGAGAAAACTTACTACACTAAGAATTTTTGTATTTCTTTCAATTGTAATTGATAACACCGTTAATCCCCGGCAACGGCGCCAAAATTTGATCATGCCCAACTATGCCTTATGAAAAGGATACGCGGAATGTTGCAAATATAATCTAGAGTATTTCGCCCAGAGTCGAACTCACAAGGAATTAACCTATCAATTACTCTCGTTAGACTTACAAAATTCTACGTAATCAACTTCCCATACGTTGTGAATAACATTGAGGATGTTTATACTAACTAAGACTGACTATAAATAAGCAAATAAAGACTAACTATGATTAAGTTGTAAACAATTAAGAGAAGGATCTAAGGTTATGATTTCCCCTATTGATGGAATCCCTTACGATTATGTTTCACATAGATTCACCTAATCGTCTCTATCAATCACGATCACTCTTATTACCGTAAATCTCTCCCGAGTAATCATGACACTTTGCTAGATACACTCTCCTGAGTTACGCTAGCTGGCTTTGTTTATTACAGCTCACTTTAGATTGCACCCAAGGCTTCGTTATCCCTAATCCCGCCTTTAAACCCTCGGTTATTTATCCCTCATATACTTTGGGAGTGGTGTTGTTCAACAATTACCTAAATATGCACTCTCTCCCAAGTTATGCACACTAAATAGGCACAACTAATTGAGGATCCTATCAATAAACTACAACAAGAATGTAGTTGAACAAATAGAGATTAAGCTGGCAAACTATATTAACATAACGAGAAGTTCATCATTCAATAGGTTCCATCAAAACCCTAGACTAAGGAATTAGCTACTCATAACAAAACAAGATAAAACTAATAAATTGTTCATAATGTGTAATTGCAATAATAAAGAGAAGATAGAAAAACTCTAATGTTTGGTTACTCTTCTCACACTTGTTCTTGCCTCCAAAATAGTTTAAAAACAAGCTTTTTTCTTTCTTGGGCGAGCTTCTTGAGTTTATAAGGGTTTGGAATAAGTTTTTCCTGAGTTACACTTTGGTCCCAAAAGTTCTAGGTAACTGCACAAATCACCACGGCCGCGGCAGAATGCGGCGCGACCGCGGTGAGAGACAAACATTCTGCCTCGCGTCTTTGGCCTGCCGCGGTCCACTGCGTTCGCGGTGGATTCCAACCCAGTCCACTTTTTGCTTCGTTCTGCTCGGGTGCTTCTTGATTGGACGTTTTCTTCACATTATTGACTCCAAAACACTCCATAGTTCTTCCTAACTTGGATTAGTCCTTGCGAAGCAAAAAAACACCAATTAGAGCATTTTGTTATCATTTAGCATTCAAAACAATAATAAAGTATGGTACATTTAGGATGTAAATATCATCTATATAGCCTAATAACATGGTGCACAACACATCCATAAACAAGACTCTACTAGACACGGCTTGTGGACTCCTTAGGAAAGAACTACTCTGATACCACTTCTGTCACGACCCAAACCGATGGACCGCGATGGGCACCCGATATCTTACTCAACCGAGTACCAACGTAACATATCTTTCTTATTACATCATCATAGGTAAGTGGGCCAGAAGGGGCGTCATGAGATAACCAGAGTAAACATGAGGGAATACCTGACATAGAACGACCCAACCTGATATAGAAAATCGTACTTGTGACATACGGGCTTATAAGGCCAATGTGATCCATTATATACTTAAAATAGAGGCCGACAAGGCCATACAAGTATCTGTATATATGACATCTGTCTACAAGCCTCTAAGAGTACATACTTATAATAAAGGTCGAGACAGGGCCTCGACATACCAAACAATACGCGTCTAAATCATACTGACCAAACAAGCAACTCCGAAGCAAATGGAGCGCACCAACATCTTCCGCTGAGCTATAGCCTACTTGGAGTACTCTCGACCTGTCTATCGGGACCTGCGAGCATGAAACACAGCGTCCCCAAGCAAAAGGAACGTCAGTACAAATAATATACCGAGTATGTAAGGAATAAAAATCAGTAAAAAATAGACATGAGAGAAACATGAAGTAAAAGACTCGGCATGTAAGTCTGAATAGCTCTGTGAATCATTTAATACTTATAATGTCATGCCATGCATGTGTATATGCGTTCATAACATCATCAATCCTCTGAGGGCATCCCATCATATCATCTCGGCCACTGTGCGCAAATCATCAACGTATACCAGTTAATCAGGTGGTGGTGCATATATAACGCCGTAACCTTTTCTCATATCCCATACACATACAGATATATATATATATATATATATATATATATATATATATACATATATAACTCCATCTGGTCATGGTTCAATGTACATGTATAAATGAATGCAATGCAGGAGAAAGTACGTCAATAAAATCACTCGAAACGCTGTAAGACCATTATGCCCTTGATTAATATCATGAAGTAAACTTTATCAACTTACGTATTTTCTAAGACCCATGAACAGATGATACAATAATAGGACGAAATCAAGAACATGAGCATCTCTAGCATTTTTATGAAAAAAATCATTTATGGAAGTTGTACATTTACTCGTTTTGTTTGTATCTTATGGATCATACCAAAAGGAAAGAAGGGATAACTTTAACATACCTGAGCCGATTCTCTTGACAATCCCTCTAACACAAGTCAATTGCGATAACACGTAACGGCGGATCGAAGTAGGAGAATTGAGAAGGATTGCACCGCACTCCCTTAGAATTGCAAAATTCCGTTGCTATTACGCAGTATAATTTCGTATGAAATTTTGCTTAATACCGTTACCTTACTGAATATGACCATCTTTAATTTGTAATTTTAGAGAAGCCTCACGTTGCCATTGCAAATTTGAGCTAATCACGTTACCTTGCAAATTTGTATAAATCTCTCTTAAATGAATTAGAGATCTTATACTTTAGTGGGTGTGGGCCCCACTAAGGTGATGACTAAGCCTTCAAAATGACACCTTATCAAGTGACTTTAAGAGTCATCAATTGGCAAGGTTTGCTGCCACGTTTGGGCTTCAAGAATTTTATCCAAATGTCTTAGTTAATTACCAATTTCTTAATTACTTAGGTAATTTTTCACTAATCCAACCATTAACCAATTACCCACAGAATTTAAGAATTATGTCAAATTATTCAAAATACTACTCACTTTTAACATACATTATACATCTTACTATCATGGTTATGTGGTACCTTGTAGAGCCCAAGTTCATAAATGCCGGGTATTATAGCTCAGATCGTATTATGTCCCAAAATGTCAAACTTTGACAAAATTTATTTTCTTCGATTTGCTTATCCTCTCACCTTCACGAATTTACTCAGCACTTGTTTAAATTAGTATAATGCTTATAATATCAAAATAATCTCATTCCCAAACTTATGTCGATTAATTTACGATGAAACTTTAACGTATGAAAATACGGGATGTAACATCTCATTTTCCGAGCTTTCATCAATTTACTTATGGCGTACTTTCACGTACGAAAAACATGGGGTGTAACACTTGTCCAGCTAGCCTTCAACCACAAATTGCGTAGAAATCTCGCTCTAGTCCTCCAATCACACAAATCCAAGCCAATCATCAACCAAGGAAGACGAACAATGCTATAGAAAGCAATCTCAATCCATAAAGCTTCGATTTTTTAAGAATTCCATAAAGCAATCTCACTCCATAAAGCTTCGATGACCATAATCCGTCGAGTCCAAATATACGATTAGATCCAAAATTGAGTCCACATCGATTCTCAAATCCCCAAAATACACTCACTTAAAGTGTAGTCAAACCCCAAATTCTATCTCAAAATTTTATATTGTGGGTGTTAATAAATCATATAGATTCTTGAAATAATACAAAAAAAAGAGTAGAAATTACTTACCCCAAAGTCTTGTATGAAAATCTCCAAGAAAAATCACCTCTCTCCAAGTCTAGAGCTCAAAATGTGAGAGAAATGATTCAAAATCCCGAAATAACATCCTAAATACACTACTCAGCAGTACCCTTCGCGAACGGACCTCTACTTTGCGTTCGCAAAGCACAAACCAAAGCTACTAAACAAATTCACTTCACGATCGTGGCATCAATGTCATGATCGCAATAACTAACAATCCCCCCACTTTCGCGAACTTGAAGGCAAAAATTTCCCCTGCCTGCTTTAACTCCTTGCGAACGTGATATACCTAGAACCAGCATTATGTGGATGCGAAACACTTACTCGCGAGCGCAAAGATCAACAAACCTAGCACCAAACATAGACTTCGCAAACACATCGCTTTGACCGTGAACGCGAAGCACACTAACATCTGCTAAAAAACAGCAACTCCAACCATCACCAAAATGGTCCGAAACCACCCCAAATCACAATTGAGGCCCCACAGGACCCTATTCGATCATACCAACAAGTCCAAATACATCATCCAAACTTATCCAAAGGCTCAAAACATTATAAATAACATCAAAATCAATAATCGAAGATCAAAATCATTCTTTTAACTTTTAAACCTGCAAATTTGTCGAACGCATCCGAAACACACTTACATATTTCGGATTACAACCAAACTTTGCACACAAGTTCCAATTAACTAAATGAACCTAATAAATGTCTCAAAACCACAATAGGAGTTTGATAACACCAAATTCAACTCCCGGTCAAACCTATGAACTCTCTCATTTTTCTAATTGGCAACTTTCGACAAATAAAGCCAAAACTTTCTAGAAACATTCAAATTCAAATCCTAACATACGCCCAAGTTCAAAATCACCATACGAAGGATTCATCAAATTACCAAGCTGAGGGTATTTACTCAAAAGTCAATCCTTGGTCAATTCTTCCAATTTAAAGCTTCCAAATTGAAAATCACTCTATCAAATTCATCCTGAACCACTCGAAAATCAAAATCAACCATGCACGGAAGATGAGGCTGCTCAAAGTCGCAAATCACGAAACGAAATGCTACAACTCAAAATGATCGGTCGGATTGTTATACGAGCTTATTTGAATTAAATTTGAATGGTCATTTTTTCAATCCAAAAAAATGAAAATTCAAATCAAAATTTTTATATTCGATCCAAAGTGCCCAATGTCCACCCCTAGGCATGAGGATGTTATTCTTTAGTTCGCCGGCATTAGCTCTTTAACTTTTTTTTTTTTAAATAAAAAAGGAAAAAAAAAAAAACCTATACCTATCTGGCGGAGGTGCTTATTCAGCTACGTGTGTGTGTCACGGAAAATATGGCGAAAGGGGGCCCGTAGATCCTCGATACGTTGAATCTAGTAAACCCGGAATAGGCTGTTATGTCTTTAATATGTAAAAAACTCCCTACAAGTGTACCTTTCTTGTCTTTTCTCGCAGTAGTGAAAAAGGCTTTGAATTTGGTTTGAAGTGGTGGAAGTTGTAATAGGGCTCAACAGATCGTCAGCATTGTGTAAGTTGTTCACTTTTAAAAATTACCAGTTCTTTATTTGTGGAAGAAAATTAGAATTTATCTGAAAGTGAGAACAGATCTTCATTCTTCAGTTTTGGATCTCTTTTCTTTTTGCCTGGTTGTGAAGGTGTTAGTTTGCATAGGTGATATCGTTCATGATTTGGTGCTTTTGTTTGTCTTGAAGGGTTTTTGAGGAAAGGGTTTTCTATGTTAATTCCAGTTCTGAATTTTGTATTTAATTGTTACTTTTAAGTAATGGAAAGCAATTAATTTATGATCAGGAAATATGATGCCAGGGAATAGTTGTTTTGATTTGCAAGGCTCCATGAGGGCTAATCATCAACAGCTTCAACATTATCAGTCTCATTCGAAACAAGGGGCAATTAATGCAAATTTCCCCCTCACTATAGGTAGTATGCAGCAGGATTGTAACCAGAATATTTCTTTGGCTGATCAGGGTAAGTCTGCAAGTGATGAAGATGAACCAAGTTTTACTGAAGATGCTGCTGATGGTCTCAATGACCTGAATAGGGGGAAAAAGGCTACCCCATGGCAGCGTGTGAAATGGACCGATCAGATGGTGAGGCTGTTGATAACTGCTGTTTCTTACATAGGCGAAGAGACTGCTGCAGAGTATGGTGGAAGAAGAAAATGCTCTAATTTGCATAAGAAAGGGAAATGGAAGTCAGTGTCAAAAGTCATGGCTGAAAGGGATCATTTTGTTTCACCTCAACAGTGCGAGGATAAATTCAATGACCTAAACAAGAGGTATAAAAGACTCAATGAGATCCTTGGCAGAGGAACTTCCTGTGAGGTAGTTGAGAATCCTGCTCTTTTGGATGTGCTGGATCACGTATCAGAGAAAGGAAAGGAGGAAGTTAGGAAAATCTTAAGTTCAAAACATCTGCATTATGAAGAGATGTGTTCCTACCATAATGGGAACCGCTTACATCTGCCCCCAGACCTTGAACTGCAGCGTTCATTACGTTTGGCTCTTACAAGTAGAGATGAGCATGATGACAATGATGTTAGGAAGCACCTGCAAGATGACAATGATGATGATGATCACGAAACTCACTTGGTGGAGGACCAAGATGAGTATGAAGAGAATCATAGCTTGCCTAGGGAGCACAGGTTACATGGGATGTCAGGAGGTTTTTCAAAGAGGATAAAACAATGCCAGGGTCATGAAATTGTTACTTTTGGTAATTTCTTGACTACTGTCGATGGTAATAGGACTTTCATTTCTCAACCTCAGAAGGCAAACACTGATGCCAATCAAATGTTTTCCGAATGCAACAAAGCTGATATTCTGCAGAAGCAGTGGATGGATCATCGTTCGTTTCAGCTAGAAGAACAGAAGCTACAAATTCAGGCGCAAATGTTGGAATTGGAGAAAGAGCGTTTCAATTGGAAAAGATTTAGCAGGAAAAAGGACATCGAATTGGAAATGATGAGAATGGAAAATGAGAGGATTAAACTTGAGAATGAATGTATGGCATTGGAGTTGAAGCGAAAGGAAATGCTTGCTGAAAATGTTTAGGCTATTGCTGTTGCGAAAGCTTAGCTGTATCAGGGAGTGTGCATCAAAGTTTACATTTCTTAGGGAAGAAGGAAAACCACCTCAGAATCAGGTCTTTTTATGATATTAGCTGTACAAACTGCAAATTACTGCTTTGCCCAATGTTGGCTAATGCTCTTGCATGTATTCTAGAGCTTGCAGTTATCCTTGTAAACTTGGTTGATGGATTCTGGTTGTATATTTTGAAAAGAGATCAATCCTGTAAATCTCTTGGGTTTTAGTTTGACCTTTCTCTTAATAACTGTATATGTCTTGCTTACCGTCTAAAAATGATATGCTTGTTGCAGGGTCCTCCTCAGAGCTGGTTCAAGGAAGCCCTCATTAGTTTTATCTGCTGATGTTCTAACACACTAATCAAACATAGCTCTATCATTGAGGAACTAGTGTGCTCATCGAATTTTTCTTTTCTTTATTTTTTTAGGGCAGAAGGAACACCACTTCAAAATCATGTGTTTCCTGCTATATTAATGGTACAAACTGCTTATTTAATGCTTCTCTCAATATTAGCTAATGTTCTTGCATGGATTTCAAATATAGCATTTCTATGTTGGCTAATCCTATTGTATGGATTTCAAAGCTAGCATCTGTATGTCGGCTAATCCTGGTTCCTGGACTTAAAGCTAGCCGTCCTCTTTGTCATTCTAGTTGATGGGCTTCTAGTTCTATGTTTCGAAAAGGGATCTCAGTCCTGTAAATCCATTGGAATTTTAGTTTGCTCTTCTCTCTTAAAGACAGTATATCTCTGGCATACCATCCATTAGTGATAAGCTAGCTGCAGGATCCTTTATGTAGCTGGCTCCAGGAAGCCCTCATTTAATCCTATCTATTAATATTTTTTACACCCCATCAAATACGGGTTTGTTTGAAGAATGTGTGTGAGTTTCTTTTACATGACCTGAACTGTTGTCTTAAATTCCTTATTTAGGTTTTGATTTGAATATAACATCGTGGAGTGTGATGGAAGAACCTTTGGCATTTTATAAAAGTTTACAGTTTATTGACTCCAAAAAGGTAGCAGGCCGAGGCAAGACATTTGAAAACTCAGAATGGTGTCAATTTCATGGGGCTATTTTAGATGCCTGGTTGCCTGATCATATAAGTAGTTGATAGTATTATCATATTGCTGTAAAGTTTCACTTTATGTGTCATCTCTGTCCCTGGAATTTCCAACTCCCTATAACAACACTATAGCAGGGTGTTTAACCTCTTAAAGTAGCTTGCTAGGGATTTTTTAAGGCAGTACCTTACATATATAAATGGCTTTTCCATTTGTGGTCTTCTGAGAAGCAAATTGTACTCATCTTGGAGTTTTGCAATGGAAAAGTTCATATTGGTGGATATACAAGGTATAATTTGATTATTTTTTCTTTCCTTATAAAACAGGTATCATTTGGTTACTGATTTATTCATTTCTTTATCCAATGTTGCTTCTGCTCTTAATTTCTCCAAGTTGATGTGTTTTGGTTTGAAGGGAAGTATTTGAAGATCTTTCTGGAAGTGCGGAAGTGTTTTCTTCTTCCGAATATCAGGTCAGTCATTTATTGAATATTTGTTTGTAAAAAATATTTGTTATCCTTGGTTATTAGTATAAGTTTTTACCTTAGATCTACCTCCTTTACATTTTAGTTTAGAATATCAAGTCATCATCTCAGACTAGTGTCGTTCTTTGTTTCTTTCTAGGGTACCCCTACTCTCCGCCTCCCTAGCTCAGTGCAGTAGGGAGAAGTTCTTAAGCAATGGGTGAGGGGATGAGAAAGTGATGGAGCGTGAAAATGTGCTATCAACATACCCAGTATTATCCCACACCATGGGGTTTGGGGAGGGTAGTGTGTACGCAGACCTTACCCCTATATTGTGAGGATCTGGAGTGTGCATATTTAGTTTAACAAATAGCATATATACGAAAATCACTACACACTTACGAACATGAGTTCCGTGTATTATTTTGTACGACAAGGTAGGCTAACTCTCATTGTTCCCACATTACCTTTTTTGACACAAAGAAGGTCAGCGAGGGACACTCCCATTGAACATCTACAAGAAGGCGAGGCAACAAGTGGCTTTCCTAAGGGCTAAGGCTATGGACCTTGGCATTCAGACCTTTGTTGAGTAGTCACATGTTTTAACTGAGACAATCTCTCATAACCCATATCTTCTGTATATTTAATAGGAAAAGTCTTTCTTTGTAAATTGAGTGTTCTATTTTGTCATAATGAAAACTACAATGACTAATTGTTGCACTAGAGCTTAACATAAAGGCAGAAACATGATGGCAAAATTGTATAGATGCAAATTGCTGCTAATATCATGTATGAAAACTAGGTATGTATATGGACCGGGTTGGTTCGGTTTTTATCAAAACCGAACTAAACCAACTATATCGATTTGGATTGGTTCAGTTTTATTGGATTTTTTTGAGTTTTTTGTTACTTAAATATTACTTTAATCTTACTTTGTTAATTTTTTTATAAGTAAATATATATTTAGTAAAAATTTAAAAATTGACAAACATATTATCTATTAAAATATTCTTATGGGAGAATTTAGTAACACATGGTAGTTATTTTTTTAGTCGTCTGACAATAATTTTTTGTTGATATACACAACAACCCAGTAGAATCCCACTAGTGGGGTCTAGAAAATGTAGAGTGTACGCACACCATATCCCTACCTCGGGAGGCTAAAAATTAAACATAAAAATCAATATGATACCTAAATAATAATAATCACTTCAAATTCGAAAAAGATATAAGAATTTAATTCATCTTGACATATGAATATATGGAAAAACAAAGAGATTGATGCATTTCAGTAACATTTGATAAGAAAATGATCATACAACCCATTATTTAAGGTTAATAAATATGGAACACTTCATATTCCGTTAAATATTATATCCTGTAAGAGAATCTCAAATATTTCTAGATATTTTTTAAAGAAAATTTTATATAAAATCTTATCTTAAATATATATAAAAATAATATATTTATATGTCGGTTTGGTCCGTTTTTTTTTACTCAATATCAAACCAAATCAAATCAGCTAGTCGGATTTTTTAATTGGTTTGGTTTGATTTTTCTGTTTGGTACGATTTTCCGGTTCAATTTGTACACTCCTAACTAAAACACAGAACACTGTGTTCTAAATTAATTGATGCAAGAATTAATAAATAGAAACAGTATTACATATCTAAAGAAGGAACAATGATGGCCAAACAGTACAAGTACAATTTTACTTTATTTTAAAAAACCACGAGTACAATTTTTCACCAAAAGCATGTAATGCAGAGAGCATTTATAGGAGTGATTTGGAATAGAAAAGACGAAACAACTATATTTTCTCCTTCAAATCCTTTAGATAGAGGAGTTTTGACACAGTTACTCACAAAAATAAAACTATTTAGAGCCCGTTTGGATTAGCTGATTTGAAGTAGCTTATAAGCATTAGGTGCTGAAAAACACTTTTAAGTGTTGAAACTGATTTAATTAGTAAGCAGTTACGTGTTTGGATATAAGTGCTAAAATTAATAATAAGTTGCTGCATTATTTGATAAAAAAAATGCTGATAAGCTCTTTTTTTGTTAAAATGACTTAAATAACCTTAGAACTGTTTATGCTTATAAGGGCGTGATTTCTTCAAAATTTTAGATTTTAGATCGATTCAAACACAAAATATTATATTTGTCATTATATTTTAAATACAACTGCGCTTAGACAAGATAACTTTTATGATACATATAATTTATTTTATGATAACCATATAATCATAAGTTATAATAATTAATAAATTGACAAAAATTTCTCAATAAAAAATAAACCTAAATAGGACAAAATATTTGAAGAGAAACAAATACTGTCTTCACCACCACAACACTTAAAAAGCATTACACCAAAAATTTGATATATCTTCATTTATCACATAAATACAAATATGCAAAGGAATAGAGAATTTGCTTATCTTAAATAGTCAATAAGAATTGTAGACTTGAAGAGGGGAGGGGGGAGGGGGAGGGGGTTTGAAACAATATTTGAAGCAGTGAGTATCGATGTAAGAGTTTTGTTCCAAAAAAAAAGAATATTTTAAAGATAAATAGTAAAAAATTTGGTCAAACTTAAAGTGTTTATAAGCTAAAAATTCATAAGCAGAGGGCGACAAGCTTATGGCTTTTGGCTTATTTTTAACTTATAAGGACTTTTAATTTTATCAAACGCGTAGATAAGCCAAAAAGTGCTTATAAGCTAGTTTGACCAGCTTATAAGCTTAGGCAAACACCCTCTTATCCTTCTCTACCTATTTATTTTTTTACCCATAAACTAATTATATTTCCTACCCATAGTAGGTTTTGTGAGAAATTTTTTCTTTATTCTCCAATTCTTTTTTATTTCTATGCTTCTTTTCTTTTCTTTTTCTTTTCTCCTTTTCTTTTTTCTCGTTTTCTTCTTATTTTTTTCTTTTTTCCTTTTCTAATTTCATTTAACTTCTTTTTTATATTCTTTTTCTCTTTATAGTCTAATTTCATTTACTATTTTCACTATTTTTTATTATTCTTTTTTTTATATTATTACTAAAGAAAAAATAAATTGTGTACCAATTAAATGTAGCCAATACAACCAAAAAAAATAACTGACAAATAATACCAGTATTGTATATAGCTATACCAACAGAGTATACAATTATACACAAAGAGTTAAAAAAATTAATTCATTTATTAAACTGAAATAATATCAGTTGTCAATAAAAATTTCAAAAAATTCTAAAAGGATCTAATTGTAAGAGTATACCGTTACATTATATAGCATATTATAATATTTATATATATTTATTTATTTATTTATATTTGCATTTTCAATTTGCCCCTCCCGTTGGGTAAAAGCTTAAAGCAAATTAAAAGGAAAAAGGCAAGTGAATTTACGGGTAATAAGTATACTATTATAGTATATTGTATACTATTATAACATACTGTTACAGTATATTGCATATTATTATAGTATACTATAACAATATATTGTATATTTTAATAGTATACTATTACAGTATAACTATATACTCCTATAGTATATTGTATACTGTAGCGGTATACTGTTAGGTAACTGTGTTCTTCTTCAATTATTACAATATACTGTTGCAGTATATTGTAAACTATAATAGTATATTGTTGCAGTATAGCTATATACTCCTACAATATATTGTATACCGTAATAGTATACTATTGGGTAGATGTGTTCTTTTTCGATTTTCAGTTGAAATTTCCAATTCAATCACCTCAAATCAGCTCCAAATGCTATCAAATTCCACTATGAACTTTCAGAAGGTATTATAAGCAATATTTAACAGCACCCACTTTGAATCAAGCAAGAAATCTTCACAATAAAAATTTTAAGCCAAGGCAAGAGCAAGAGCTAGGGAAAGAATAGTCAAGAAAAAGTATAGTAGAATTGAAACTAGCCAGAGGTCAACTTCTCAGATAATCAGATCTAATTTCTTTTTGAAGAAGAATATAAGGGAAATGGAAGAACAATTTTGTAAGAAAAAATTACAAGTAAGTCAAGAAGTAGCAAACAAGAAAATAATTTAAGTATCTGGAGTTACTAAAATTAAGACCAAGCCTTCTTTAATCTTGGGTTTTTACCCAAATTTCTCTGCTCCTATAGAGTCATCAACTACCTACTAGGGGTAACCTGAAGTTGTGCCCTCGTCCAAATTCTCAGTGTAGAAAGAAGAGCTATTTTAATAGAATAAATGAATAATCGGGTAAATAGTTTGTGTCGCATGGATAGGAGTAATAAATATTTTGGGCCTGTGCATTAAAAGGTAAATAGTTTGAAATTAATGGATATAAAGTGAGATTTTCTCTTAGATAAAACGGCAGTCTATGGGCCCCAAACTTTTTTATTAGCTTATGTTTTTCCTATTGACCCGAAATGGCATTTAGGCCAATTTATTGACAAGTAATAGCTATTATTTTCAATGCATAGATTTTCCTCCTTTTGGGCTCCCAATAGCAACTTAGCCCAATTTTTGAAGCAATTTATTCTTTCTCAGTTGTTAAATTACATATCAACAGTCTAATGATCAATGAATAAATAGGAGTAAAAGTTATTCAATTGTTGAACAGTAACAAACTATTTTAAAAAAATGTATTTGAAGCGATTTATTAAGTATGTAGCCCCTCATCTCCTCCCGCAAGAGAAAAAAACAGATCAATTCACACTCTCACTAAATAAGATATTATAGTGTAAATAATATCTTTCTTTTGCTATTTCACAAATAAAGAAAATATAAGGGGTTGTACTAGTTGAAGTGGACATAATTTTCTAGTTTTTATCATGTAAAAACCCTCTTTCTCAGGTTTTCTTTGTTTTAGGATAGTATCGTACGATAACACGAAGAAGAAGACAGAATAATATAAAAGAGAGACATAAATAATAATAAAAAAAGCAAATGCCATGCGGCCATTATTTGTAGATGAGTGGCTACATATATCAGAAAAGCATAATGGCCGCAAAACTAGAATATTGTGCGTGTTATGAATATATTATATTATGGATGTTCATTTAGTACTCCGTTGTAAATAAGTTTCCTGAAGAAGCTTATCCATATGGGACTCCACCGTAAATATGTTTATCTATTTAGTAGTCTACTGGAAATAAGCCTCCTGAAGAAGCTTATCACTTCGGTACCTCGCTATGGATAAACATTACCCCCGGTAGAAGATTATCCATACTGGGTACAATGAGCTTATCCTTTCGATACTCCGTTATGGATAAATATTACTCCCGGTAGAAGATTATCCATACCGAGTACAATGAGCTTATCCTTTTAGTACTCCGTTATGGATAAACATTACCCCTAGTAGAAGACTATCTATACCGGGTACAATGAGCTTATCCTTTCAGTACTCCGTTATGGATAAACATTACTCTCAGTAGAAGATTATCTATATCTGGTATAGTAGCTGCTTACACAACAGCTTCCTTTCTTCTATAAATAGAAGAGATTTCAGTTCACTATGTCCATCAGTTTGAATTCAAATAATATATCAGTTTCTCTCTATACTTGTCTTTACTTTACAGTTTTTATTTTATAAAACGTTATCAGCACGAGACTCTGTCATCTTGAGCAAATACTTTGAAAGTATCTAAGGTATGAACTTTCTTTTTCTATATAATGTCAAATCTTTCTAAACTTGAATTTGTAGCCCTGGATATATTGGGCAAAAGCTACATGTCTTGGGTGCTTGATGCTGAAATTCATCTTGATGCGATGGGTCTGGCAGACACCATCAAGGATAAAAATCAGGTATCAAACCAAGACCGTGCCAAAGCAATGATATTCCTACACCATCACTTTGATGAGGGCTTGAAAATGGAATATCTCACTATTAAAGATCCAGTCATACTGTGGAATAATTTGAAAGATAGATATGACCACCTGAAGATGGTCGTTCTTCCACATGCATGATATGATTGGACTCATCTAAGACTACAAGATTTTAAATCTATCAGTGAGTATAATTCTGCTATGTTCAGAATTATTTCATAATTGAAATTATATGGTGATAATATTACTGATCATAATATGTTGGAGAAAACTTTCAGCACTTTTCATGCCTCGAATATGCTCTTGTAGCAGCAATATCGAGAGATGGAATTTAAAAAGTATTCTGAACTTATCTCACATCTTCTTATAGCCGAGAAACATAATGAGTTATTAATGAAAAATCATGAAAGCCGACCTACTGGCTCTTGTTCATTCCCCGAAGTGAATGAGACGAACTTCCACCAAGCTAGACGTGGAAAGGGTCGTGGCCCCGGTCGTGGTCATGGCCGTGGTCGGGAAAGAAACTCTAATCATGGTAATAATAATGCACCAAAAGAACCCTCCTCGCCACCAGCAGTGGAAAAAGAAGGAACAAAAGCATGAAGCGATGCAAGCACCAAATGCAGAAAATGCATGCTATAGATGTGGAGGAAAAAGGGCACTGGTCACGTACCTGTCGTACGCCAAAGCACCTGGTTGAGCTTTATCAAGCCTCCCTGAAGAAGACAGAGAAAAATGTTGAAGCAAATTTTATTTCTGAAGATAATTTAGACTTCATGCATTTGGATGTAGTTGATTACTTTGCACTCCCAGAAGGAGAAACAAGTCATGTAATCGGTGGTGAATCTGTAGAAATGTAAATATTTTAATTTTTGTTGTTTGCAATAGATAGTATGATTATTTAATTGTTGTACATAAATAAAAATTATGCTTTGATAATAATGTTTACTATAATATATCTTATTTATGTCATTTTGAAGAATATTGATACCATTATTTGATCAGCTTAAACTCTAGTAGAGTTTGCAAGAAATATACAACCACCAGAAGTAGTTATATTTCGTATATCTCATTGTAATTACATTTTGTTAACCATCAAAAGTGGTATATGCCTATGATCACCAGAAGTGATAATTTAGGCTTTCTATGGTTACAATTGAAGATAAGCTACATAAATATTCTCTATATTAAATGCACGCCTCGATTTGCTCATGAAGTAGTAAATATTTTAAAAGAGGTTGAATCATCACAATTTGATGTGATTAATGCGCATTCAAATAATTATGTTCGATTTCCTGAAGGATGAGAACTTTTGATAATATTAATCCATTTCCTGAAGTGAATGTGACAATATTAATAAATCTGGTAAATATGAACACACTCCTGATGTGAATATATTACAATTAACCTCCAGAAGAGGTAACATAATTGAGAGAATATATATTTCGTATTTTAAATTTGCTCCTGAAGAAGTAACACAATTGAAATTGCCTCCTGAAGTAGAAAAATATTATGAAGAGGAGTTTTCTTGTGCTTAAACAATTGTTTTATATTGTTTATTTGATTGTGATTTTCTCTCATGATACCAGAAGTGTCTGAGCAATATTTGATAGTACAAAATGTATCAACAACTCCTGAAGAGCTAACTGTTTGCCTAGAAGACACGTGACACCAGTAGTGTCCGATAAATATTAGATTATGGATAATAAATGAAGGCTCTTGAAGAGTTTATATAAAAATATGTCATTCATATTATATGATTATGGTCAAAACATATGTTGTAGTAAACCTGAATTTTACTAATACAAGTGGCTATCATATTGATACTACAAATGATTGGATGATTGAAAATCTTTATGTTTCCACAATCATAGGGGGTAAAATAATATGTATGTGAGAAATTACCCGCCTTATTCTTCAATTTGTACTACATCATGTATTATAATAAATCAGAAGTTTACTAATGTAAAAGTTTATGTCATAGTAAACTAGAAGTTTACTAAGAGATAGCACATGCCATGATAAACTTGAAGTTTTTATTTGCCATTTTAAATGAGCTATTTGAGAATTCTGATAAGCATATACCGAAGAACCAGAAGATTCTTCAAGAATTTTCTTGTGCTGCTTGTTCTCATAATATTATACCGGCTAAAGTTGAGACTAAAACCCCTGAATTCTGGAATATATAAAAGGTGAATATGGACCCATTCACCTATCATGTGAACCACTTATAGATACATATATAAGGTGGCTACATGTATGTTTATTGTCAACCTGCAGTTTGGCATGTGAGATTGCTTTTCTCAATTAAAAGCATAACTTTCAGATTATGAAATTAAGACAGTTCATCTTGATAATGCTGGTTTATATCCAAGCTGGTTTAGCATTGAATACCTCCTATTAATGGCTAAATTTTTTCTTATGAGAATAAAGCTTCATGTGTTGGTCTAAGATTTCCTAAATTGCATATAGCAGCACTTGTATGCATCAGACCAACAATATATGATAAGTCCTCCCTTCACAATTGGTTTAGGATCAGAAACCAAATATTTTTACTATCTTTTGTTGCGTGGTATATGATTAATTTCTCTACCATAATGCACAAAGATATGTTTCCCAAAGATGATTGGGGATATATGTTAGTTTTTCTAACATTTGGGGGATGGAATAAACAGTTGAAAAATATGCTATATGAATCGAATTATCATTAATATGATCCTCACTTAGAAGATAATTCAAGTCGAATGCCAGAAGCATTTGCTGATCCAAAATTAAATATCATATTTCAGCTGCAAATGCTCCTATTAAAATTAAAGTCCTTGAAGGATAAAGTTTACTATAAGCATGAAGCGTAGTAAATCGATCGGTTCCAAAGGTAACAATCCTTGAAAAATGATAGGAGCAAATGATCAAAATGATCATAATGAGGAGGAAATGAGCTCTAGAAGAGCCCACGACATAACATTTCATGAAACTCCATAAGAAGTTCAGGTACCTGAAAATAAAGAAAGTTATGAGATCTCAACAAGTTATGAGGAACCGATACAAAATGATCGTCGACGATATATTTGATACAATATATTGCACATTATTGTAAAAGATTGCGAGGATCAGACCTATAGTCCAGGCACTTGGAGATGTCATGCCATTTAAATGCAATGCATAACCTATATGACTCATTTGATTAAGTCTATATGAAGATCCCTGAAGGATTTAAAATGCCTGAAGCATATAATTCAAAGTCTCAAAAAATGTACTCGATCAAATTACAAAGATCTTTGTACGGTTTAAAGCAATCTGGGTGCATGTGGTATAATTGCCTCAGTGAAAATTTGCTGAAAGAAGGTTAGATAAATGATATTATTTGTACATATATTTTTATAAAGAAAATGTCATCAAAATTTGTTATACTTATTATTTATGTTGATGTCATAAATCTTATTAGAACTCCAGAAGAGCTCCAAAAGGGTCTTAAATATGCTTTTACATGGACAAAGTGTACCCATTAAGTACACCAATGGATATTCAATCACTTGAAGTGACTAAAGATCCGTTCCAACCTTTAGAAGAGGATGAGGAACTCCTTGGTCCTGAAATACTCTATCTCGGTGTAGATGGTGCACTTATTTATCTTGCTAATGCTAACAAAAGTGCTACAGATTATATTGGTTATGCAGATACAGGTTATTTATCTGATCCCCATAAAGCTCGATCTCAAACTGACAAGAAGGAAGTACATATGATTGAGATCAGTGATTCATCTGAGAAACATGTGGGCCGGAATGTGATAAAAGACCCACCATATTATAAAGAGACAATGTTGCATGCATATCCCAATTAAAAGGAGGATTTATAAAAGGAGATAGAACGAAAAACATTTCACCAGAATTATTCTACATATATGATCTTCAGGAAAATTATGACATTGATGTGCATCAAATTAGTTGAAGTGACAATCCAGCAGATTGTCTTTACCAACTTCAACTTTTGAGAATATGGTATACAAGATTAGAATGCGGAGACTCAAATATTTGAAATAAAGTTTTCTTCAGGGGGAGTAAAATGTGCGTTGTACTCTTTTTCCTTTACTAAGGTTTTTCCTATAGGGTTTTCCTTATAAGGTTTTTAGTGAGACAGCCAGCAATGTGTATTACTAAATATGTGTACTCTTTTTCCTTTACTGGATTTTTTTCCACGGGATTTTTTCTAGTAAGGTTTTAATGAGGCACATTATCTTTTAATGAACATCCAAGGGGGAGTGTTATGAATATATTATATTATGGATGTTCATTTAGTACCCCGTTGTAAATAAGCTCCCTGAAGAAGCTTATCCATATGGGACTCCGCCGTAAATATATTTATCTATTTAGTAGTCTATTGGAAATAAGCCTCCAGAACAAGCTTATCACTTCGGTACCCGGTTATGGATAAATATTGCCTCCGGTAGAAGATTATCTATACCGGGTATAATACGCTTATCCTTTCGATACTCCGTTATGGATAAACATTACCCCCGGTAGAAGATTATCCATACCATATACAATGAGCTTATCCTTTCAGTACTCCGTTATGGATAAACATTACCTCCAGTAGAAGATTATCTATACCTGGTACAATGAGCTTATCCTTTCAGTACTCCGTTATGGATAAGCATAACTTTCAGTATAAGATTATCCATATCGGGTATAGTAGCTGCTTAAACATCAGCTTTCTTTCTTTTATAAATAAAAGAGATTTAAGTTCATTATGTCCATCAGTTTGAATTCGAATAATATATCAGTTTCTCTCTATAATTATCTTTAATTTACTGTCTTTATTTTATAATAGTGCGGCCATTGTTCCAAAATCAATATCAATCATAAGTGAAATATTTGTCAATTTGCAGGATAAAAAGAGCTAACCTAACAAAGTCGAGGACATTCATTAGTCTTGTACCCAAACCCTCGGTGTCTTGTCATTATCTACTCTTTTAATCGTGGTTTGGAAGATGCAAGTATAATTTCATATAAAAGGATTATATATACATTGTATAAAAGGATTATATATACATTGTATAAAAGTTATATATACATTGTTATATGTATATACATTGCATTATGTATAACAATGTGTATAACTATTATATGCAGACTGTTATATAGTGTAATTTTTTTACATATACACTATTATACACTTTATAAATTTTTTATATAAGGTGTAACATAAATTTTGCAGTGTATCCCTAATGTCGTTAATGTATCCTGAGCACTTTTATGTATCCAATGTGTGTGCGCAGAGGGGGATTCAGGATTTGAAGTTTATGGGTTCTTATTGTAATATCAAATTAATATACAATAATAACTAAGTTCACAGTTATATATTTATTAATATTTAATGGATTTTTTAATAAAAATACAAAGTCTACGCAAAAGTACGGGTTTTCCGGGAACTCGGTAGGTATACTCTACATCCGCCACTGTGTGTGTATATGTATATATATTATTCTACGATGCATAAAAATTGTATATACACTATTATACATTGTATAAAATTTGTATATGAAGTGTCATGCATTTTGCAGTATATCGTTAATGTTTTGGTAGTCTGTCTATGTTTTATAATCTTTCCGAATAAAAACTAAATCTAGGTAAATTAGAAATCCTCTTCTCTAATAAATGTTGCTCTCAAGTTGCAAAAGAGGGAGCAAATCTATTAGGTATTAATGTTAGTAGCTCCTTTGACAAATATTTGGGTTTCCTTATCTTACTTGGAAACTCAAGACGTCAGATTTCTAGTTTATTATTGATAGAATGCGTACGAAACTTGCCAACTGGAAAACTAAATTCTTAAATATAGCTGGCAAGACTACGTTGGCACTTTCCACCTTTAATGCAATTCCTAGTCATTACATGCAATATACGTCTTTGCCGCAAAACATTATTCAACAGATTGATAAAATTCAAAGAAATTTTATTTCGGTAGACATTGAGGAAGCTAAGCGCCTACACTTTATTGGTTGGAATACCATTACTAAGCCTAAAGAAGAGGAGGGCTGGGATTAACAACTGTTAAAGCTAAGAATAAAGCCCTCTTAGCAAATCTTACCTGGAGCCTCCTTAGTCATCCATAGCTCCCTGGGCAAATGTCCTTATCACTAAGTATGCCTCTTGGAAGTCTAGGTTAACTACTTTCTTGGTATGGAAGAGCATTTTAATAGGCTGAAATGTGTGTGCTAGAGGAATTTTATGGGCCCCTAGCCGAAACTCTAAATTAGACATCTGGCACTTCAGATGGATTCCTTTCCTCCCTGCTCTTAGGAATTGTACAGTGTGTCCCCTAAATAAAAATGATTATCTAATTAAAATAAAGGATCTCTCCCATAACAACACATGAGATCTTTCAAAGCGCTCCTTTGAACAACCAAAAGAAATAACTGACAGAATTAACACCCTTCCTCTTCCTCTTCATAAAAATATTTGTGACATGCCTCTCTAGAGTCCTAAACTCCTAATAAAAATGGCATCTTCACCACTAAATAATGCTTTAAATTGTCAAGCTACTGAGAAAGACTTCATGTGGATTTAGAAGTTACATTTCCAAATAATATAAAGTTCCTTCTACGGTAATGCTATCATAATAGAATACCTCGTAGAGCTTATATATTTCATATTAAAATGAATGTATATCCTATATGTCAGTGTGTCGTGTGGTGTCACGACCTCAGAATATCACCTTTCGGATCGTGATGACACCTAGTCTCTAAGACTAGGTAAGCCTAGCACATATTGAGAATTTAACAAAAATAAATGACTAAGCTATTAATTTAAACCGATAAATGACATAATAAAAGACCAAACAGAACAACAGTTATGCAATCTTAAAACCGGTAGTACAAAGTCATAAGTTTTACTGCGAGTTGACTAGTAACCTCAAGTACAATACTATTCAGAAATAAAAGAAACAGTAGCATGTGATCCCTAGAAGGTGACTCCGAGGCCTGCGAGCGTTAAGCAGGTATACCTTGATGTCTCCATGATGTTTGAATCAACTCAGTAGTGTCCGACACGGGCAGATGTACCTGAATCTACACAAAAATATGCAGAAGCATAGTATGAGTACACCACAATGGTACCCAGTAAGTATCACGACTAACCTCGGTGGAGTAGTGACGAGGTCAAGTCAAGACACTAATTAGACATAGAAACCTGTGCAGAATATTAATATTAAGCTAATGGAAAGTAAAAGCAATAAATGACAGCAAGGTAGAATATTAATATAAGGCTAACCACGGAACGTAAAAGCAATAAATGACAACAAAGAGTTAACATATGCTAAAAACAACAAATAATAAAAAATAATTAAAAATAAATCAAAGGAAACAATAACCGTTCAAATCAACAAGCCGTACCAACATAGAATGTACAACAAGAATCACCCCGAGGTACCACACCTCATAATCATATTTCACAAATCATAAATCTTCCTTATATCACTGCGTGAGCCTTGCATGTATTTTAAAAATATTTTTTTCCGAATTAGCTTCACGCGTTTTAGCCCCCTTATCTCGCCGTGTGTGCTTTAAATGAACTAATTTCCTTACTAGCAACACACACATAAAGCCCCCTTATCTCGCCGCATGTACATCAATATCACCAACCTTATGCCACCGCATGCGCATCCCATCACAACACAATAATCAACTCGCATCACACGTACCCATATGCATCAACATCAAAACAACAATATCAATGCGACAACCATGCATAGCCTGCGGCTCAACAACAATGTATACAAAAGTCTCAATAACAACACAGTGAAAAGGAAGAATAAACTCAACAATGAAAGATATTCCATGTAATAACAACTTCAATTGCATATAAGAATAAACTCGACAATGAAAGATATAACATGTAATAACAACTTCAATTAAATGCATATAAGAATAAACTCGACAATGAAATGTGCAATAACAACCTCAATTAAATCTATATAAGTAATCTAAAATTCTAAACTGGTCAATTATCACATAATGACTAAGATTCGTCAATTATCACATAAATGACTAAGATTCGCCACCTAATGCACACGTCTTTCACATAATTCAGATAGTGCAATTAAACCAAATTCTATGGGGTAGTTCCCACACACAAAGTTAGGAAAGATACTTACCTCAACTAGGCCAAATCAACACTCACAAATGGTTTTTCCTTTAAATTCGTCTTCGCATGACTCAAATCTAACAAAAAATGACTTAATATCACAAAATAATGCAAGAGAAATAAATTTCGATTGATAAAGTTAAGATCTTTACAAAATTGCCCAAAAGTCAATAAAAGTCACCCCGGGCTTGCTCGGTCAAAACCTGAGTCCAAGGTATATCTCGACTACTCATAACCCCACGAGTCCATATATGTATTTTATTTTTGAATTCGAGTCCAATTCGACTCTCAAATATCAAATTTTATTTTTTAAAACATAGACATAATCCCCCAAAATTTCCTTTCAAATTCCATTGATTAGAGGTTAAATCTCATATATAATCATGTAATATAATTGAAATTAGTTCAAAATCACTTACCCAAAAGTTGTATGTGAAAATCCCTCCTCAAAATCGCCTCCTACCGAGTCTAGAGTTCTAAAATGTGATAAATGAAGCTAAGTCCCGTATTTCAGCTCTTTTGTTCAAGTGCAGAAGTTGCAAAAGAGACTTGTGGTTCGAAATTGCCAACCCTCGCAAGTGCAATATTCCATCGCAAATGCGGCACCTGACAAGTCCAAGGAAAGTCGCAAATGTGACACTAACTTCGCATTTGCGATGTCAGTCCCTTTCGCAAATGCGATATGTTGGTCGCAAATGCGAGCTACCCAGCCAAAGGCCAACCTTCGCAATTGCGGTCAAGGTGTTGCAATTGCGATACTTGAGGTTCCCCTACCAACTTTGCAAATGCGATGGTGGTGCTCGCAATTGCGATAAATGCTGCACCAATACACTAGCAACGTGGAACAAGTTCAAACCAATCCGAAACATGTCTGAAACTCACCCTAGCCCTCGGGGCTCCACAGCAAACATCCACATAAGTTTAAAAATATCATACGAACTCGCTTGCTTGATCAAAACACCAAAATAACATCCGTATCTACGAATCAAATACCAAAACACATGAAACTCAAAAGGAAAGTCAAGAATCGCTAGAAACACAAACATGCATCTGATTACTATTAAATCAACTCGGAATGACACCAAACGAATTTATTCCAAGTCCTGAAACTAGAATCCGAACCCGATAGCCATAACATTAACCTACTATCAAAGTATGGAATTTCTAAATCTTCAAATTGCTAACTTTCGGCAAAATAAGTCAAATTAACCTAGGAACCTTTGGATTCACTTCCGGGCATATGCCTAAGTCCAGAATTACTATACGAACCTATTGGTGCCATCAAAACACAAATTCAGGGTTGTTTTCACAAAAGTCAAACCTCGGTCAATATTTCCAACTTAAGCTACTAAATCAAGAACTAAAGGATCCAAATCATTCAAAAACCTCCCCCAAACGAAATCAACCATCCCTGCAAGATATAAAACTACAAGTACACATACGGAAAGTCTAAAAGGGGGAAATAAGGCTCAAATACACAATACAAACGGTTGGATCGTTATATTTTCCCCCTCTTAAAACAAATGTTCGTCCTCGAACGTGCATAGAGACGTACTTGAAGTGCCAAAAATGTAAGGATAACGACTCCACATGTCGTGCTCAGTCTTCCATGTCACCTCCTCGACCGGTTGACCCCTCCATTGTACCTTTACTGAAGTAGTGTTCTTTGACCGCAACTTCAGGACCTGCCTTTCCATGATAGCCATCAATTTTTCAACATAAGTCAAATACTTGTCCAATTGGACTGAGCTAAAACCTAATACATTTGAAGGATCACCATAATACTTCCGGAGCATGAAAACATCTAACACCGGGTGAACTCCTGATAAGTTGGGTGTCAATGCAAGTCAGTAGGCCACCTCGCCAGCTCTCTCAAGGAACTCAAAAGGACCAATATACCGAGGTCTCATCTTGCCTTTCTTTCCGAACCTCATCACACCCTTCATGGGTGAAACTCTAAGAAGAACCCTCTCTTCCACCATGAATGCAACATCACAAGCCCTCCGATCAACATAACTCTTCTGCTTGAACTATGTTGTACGAAGCCGATCCTAAATCAACTTCACTTTTTACAAGGCATATCTAACCATATGCCCAATAACTTAGCCTCTCCAGGCTCTAACCAACCAACTAGAGAACGATACTGCTCCTATATAAGGCATCATAAGGAGCCATCTGGATACTCGACTGCAGTTGTTATTGTAGGAGAACTCTGATAGAGGCAGGAATTGATCCCATGAAACCCCAAAATCAATAACACATGCACGTAGCATGTCTTCCAATATCTGAATAGTCGCTCGGACTGTCCGTCTGTCTGGGGATGAAATGATGTGCTCAGCTCGACTTTTGTGCCTAACTCACGCTGCACAGCTCTCCAAAAATACTATGTGAACTACATGCCTTGATTAGAGATAATAGACACGGGGACACTATGAAGATGAACAATCTCACGAATATAAATCTGAGCCAACTGCTCTAAAGAGTAGGTATTCATGACTGGAATGAAATGTGCAGACTTAGTGAGCCTGTCCACAATGACCCACACTGTATCAAATTTCCTCAAGGTCCATGGAAGTCTAACTACAAAATTCATGGTGATACGCTCCCACTTCTACCTTAGAATATCAAGCCTCTGAAGCAAACCACCCGATCTTTGATGCTCGTACTTCACCTGCTTACAGTTCAAACACTGAGCCACATACTCCACAATATCCTTCTTCATTCTTCTCCACTAGTAGTGCTGCCTCAAATCCTGGTACATTTTCGCAGGACATAGATGAATGGAATACCACAAACTGTGGACCTCCTCAAGAATCAACTCATGCAACCCATCCATATTGGGCACACAAATTCAGACATGCATCCTCAATACCCCATCATCTCTAATAGAAACCTCCTTGGCATCATCGTTTTGCATTGTGTACTTAAGGACAAGCAAGTGGGGATCATATACTCACGTGCTTTGATGCGCTCAAACAAAGAAGACCGAGAAACCACGTAAGCAAGAACCCGGCTGGGCTCCAAAACATTCAATATCATGAACCTATTGGCCAACGCCTGAGCATCCAAAGCTAACGGTCTCTCCCAACTGGAATATAAGAAGGACTCCCCATGCTCTCAACTTTCCTACTCAAAGCATCAACTACCACATTGGCCTTTCCGAGATGATGAAGAATTGTAATGTCATAGTCCTTTAATAGCTCTAACCACCTCTGTTGCCTGAAGTTAATATCCTTTTCCTTAAATAAGTGATGTAGACCTATGTGATATGTGAATACCTCACAAGACATGTCATAGAGATAGTGCCTCCAAATCTTCAATATGTGAACAATGGCTGCTAACTCTAAATCATTTACTGGGTAGTTCTTCTTATGAGGGTTCAATTGAAGTAAAGCATAAGAAATCACTTTACCCTCCTGTATCAATACACACCCAATGCCAATCTGCGAAACATCATAATAAATTGTATAAGAATCCGATGTTGAAGGTAAAACCATAACTGGAGCGGTGATCAAGGCAGTCTTGAGCTTTCGAAAGCTCTTCTCACACTCATCAGACCACCTGAATGGGCATCCTTCTGAATCAACCTGGCCAAGGGAGCTGTGATGGATGAAAAACCATCCATAAAACAACGATAATAACCAGCCAAGCCTAGAAAACTCTCGATCTCGGTAGCAGAAGAAGGTCTGAGCCAACTCTGAACTGCCTCCACCTTCTTCAGATCCACCTTAATCCCCTCTTTAGACACCACATGGCCAAAGAATGCTACGGAGTCAAGACAAAACTCACACTTGGATTAGCATATAACTTCTTCTCTCTTAAGGTTTGGAGCACGATCCTCAGGTGCTGCTTATCATCCTCTCGACTGCGAGAATACACCAATATGTCGTCAATGAACACGATGACAAAGAATCAAGTGGCTAGAATACACTGTTTATCAAGTGCATAAATGCTGCTGGGGTTTTGGTTAGCCCAAATGAAATCACCAAAAACTCATAGTGGCCATAACCAGTCTTAAAAGCCATATTCAGAATGTTTGAATCCCGAATCTTCAGCTGATGATAACCTGACCTCAAGTCAATCTTCGACAATACTCGAGTACCCTGAAGTTGATCGAACAAATCATCAATACGCGGTAGTAGATACTTGTTCTTGGCTGTAACCTTGTTCAGCTGCCTGTAATCAATACACATCCTCATAGAGCCGTCTTTCTTCTTCATAAATAGAACTAGAGCACCCCAAGGAGAGACACTCGGTCAGATGAAATCCTTATCAAGAAACTCCAGAAGTGGTTCCTTTAAATTATTTTAGCTCCATTGGTGCCATGCCATATTGTGGAATAGTAATGGGCTGAGTGCCCGGCTCCAGATCAATACCAAAATTGATATCCTTATTGGGCAGCATGCCCGATAAGTCTGCTAGAAACACTTCTAAGAAATCTCACTACCGGAACTGACTCAACGGTAGGAGTATCGGCACTAATATCTTTCACAAAGGCTAGATATGCTAAGCACCCCTTCTCAACCGTCTGTCGTTCCTTCAGAAAGGACACCACTATGCTAGGAAAATAATCCAATGTACCTCACTTCTATCGCAGCAAGCCTGACAAAGCCAATGTTATGGTCTTAGCGTGACAATCCAGAATAGCGTGATAGTGAGACAACCAATCCATTCTCAGTATCACGTCAAAGTCCACCATACTGAGTAGTAGAAGGTCAACCCTAGTCTCATAACTCTCGATAGTGACCAAACACGACCGATAGAAATGGTTTACCACAATAGAATCCCCAACAGGCATAAACACATATACAAGGGCACTCAAAGCATTACGAGATATATCCAAATATGAAGCAAAGTAAGATGACACATACAAATACGTGGAACTCGGATAAAATAAAATTGATGCATCCCTATGACAAATCAGAACAATAACGATGATAATATCTGATGCAACAACATCGGTCCTTCCCAAAAAAGCATATCAACGGGCGTGGCCTCCTCCTCTAAGATGACCTCTACTCGCCTAACCTCCGACCTTAGCTGGTGGTGTAGGTGGAGTGGCAAGTGGAGCAATAACCATAGCCTGTGAACCCTGTGGAGGTGTACCACTCTTAGGTTTGAGACAGTTCCTCACCATATTCCTAGTATCACTACACTCGAAACAATCTTTCTGCAAGCATGGCTGGTGGAACCGTACCCAGCCGACTGGAATGACCGCTGAAGGCACCCTGTGCGGGAGGTGCATTGGAAAGTGGATAATGGGCGATTTGAGACCTCAGAATAGCTGGAGTATTGCGAGTAGCATAAAGTGATAAATTAACCGGTTGACTAATATAACCTTTGCCATGATGAGCTAAAACTGTTGCACGGGAACCATTAAATCCTCCAGAATCTCGAGGCCTCTTGGCCTCCCTGTCCTTCCTCTCCTTGCCACGCATACACTCCATCCTCCGAGTGATCTCCGCAACCTAACGACATGGAGTATCTGTCTCTAAATCTTGTGCCATACTAAATCTAAGTCCATAACTGAGCCCCTCGATAAATTTGTGGACTTGCTTTCTGACTGTAGAAACTAAATAAGGTGCATGACGAGATAACTCACTGAACCTCATGGAATACTCTGATATGTTCATAGTACCCTTATGCAATCACTCAAACTCTGTGCGCCATGCATTCCGGAGGGTCTAGGGAACAAACTCCCTCAAAATTTGATTTGAAAACTGAGCCCAAGTGAGTGGCATTGCATCAATTGACCTACCCTCCTCATAAGCCCGTCACCACATATATGCCGACCCCGTCAACTGAAATGTACTAAAGGCGACCCCGCTAACCTCCACAATACCCATGGTGCATAGAATACAGTGGCAGTAGTCTAGAAAATCATATGTAACCTTGGTAACTATGCCACTAAAAGTACGAGGATCATACTTCTTGAACCTCTCAAGCCTCATCTGATGCCAATGGCCTAACCTTAGGGTGAACCACAATAATAGGATGTGCTGGCATAGCACCCAGAACATGATCAATATGGACTCGTTGCTCTAGAGTACAGGCCACGGGAGTCTGAGCTCCTCCCCAGCCTGAGATGTAGCTGGTGCAACTAGGATCAACCCCGCATGAGCTAAAGTACCAAACATGCTCGAAAAATGTGCCAAGGTCTCCTAGAGTCTAGGGGTAGCAATAGGCGCATCGGATGAGGTGCCTACCCCTAATCAGAGCTACTAGTGGCTCCTCAGTCGCTGCTCTGGCAGGTGCTCTAGTTGTGGCGCATGCCCCTCCTCGGCCTCTACCTCAGCCTCGGCACCTCTCACGGCTCTAGCAGGGGGCATGGGTGCTTGCTCAGCTGATCCTATAGTGAATGTCCTCACCATCTGTAAGAGAATAGAAAGACAAAAGCTCAGATTCCGAAATTAACAAATCCGCACTATAAGGAATGAAAGATGTGGAATTTCCTAATAGTTTTGTAGCCTCTCGAAGATAAGTACAGATATTTCCGTATCGATCCACAAGACTCCACTAAACTTGCTTATTACTCTTAGCACCTATGAACCTAGGGCTCTGATACCAACTTATCACGACCCTATCATCCCACCTTTAGGATCGTGATGACACCTAGTTTCTAAAACTAGGTAAGCCTAGCATTAGTTGAGAATTTAATAGAAATAAATGACCAAGATATCAATTTAAACTGATAAATGACATAATAAAATCCCAAACAGAACAACAATCATAGAATTCCAAAATTGATAGTACATAGTCATAAGCTCTACTGCAAGTTCACTAGAAACCTTAAGTACAATACTATTAGGAAATAAAAGAAACAGTAGCATATGATCACTAGAAGGTGACTCTGACGCCTCTAAGCATCAAGCATGTATACCTTGAAGTCTCCGCAATGTCTAAATTAACTCACTTGTGTACGACACGGGCAAAGGTACCTGGATCTGCACAAAAATGTGCAAAGGTTCTTAGAGAGGATCCGCATGTAGGAGAGAGAGGAACGGGGAGCCAAGAGGCCCCGAGGTACAAACGGTTTTATGGTGCCTCATCTGGAGGCCATGGACATTACATTAGAGGCTGTACTTTAAGGCTTTCTCAATCAGGCCATCAGGTTCCTAGTGGTTCTCCAGTCAACCATGGTTCATATAGAGCTCGCCTAGGCGTGTCATCTTTCATTACACTACCAGCACAAAGTTCATACCGTGCTCACTTAGTCCAAGGTTCTTTGGGTAGATATATAGTTCCTCAGGCTCAATCATAGAGCTAGTAGCCTCGCTAGAGGAGGGGTTGCTTTAATTGTGGAGACTTGAATCATCTCAAGAGGGATTTTCCCAGACTTTTGAGCAGTGTACCATGTCAGGGCACCTACTCCATAATTCTAGTGCAGCAGCTACACCCGCACAATGATCTAGGGGTGATCCTAGTCTATTTGAGGCTAACTAAGAGGTACAGGTTAATCCGCTAGTGGACAGGCCCATTGTTATACATTTTGGGGCAAGACAAAGGCAGTTACTTCAGATACTATTATCTCAGGTATTATTTTAGTGTGCCAGAGGGATGCTTCAATATTATTTGACTCTGGTTCCACTTATTCTTATGTGTCACCATATTTTGCTCCTTATTTGGATATGCTTGTTGGTTCTCTTGATATCATTGTTCATATGTCTACATCCGTTGGTAATTCTATTATGGTAAATTGTGTGCATCAGTCTTGTGTGGTTAAGACTCGGGGTTATGAGACTAGGGTTGATCTTCTATTACTTAATATGTTCGATTTTGAGGTGATTTGGGTATGGATTGGCTACCTTCGTACCATGCTATTCATAAGATTGTGATGTAGACTATGCTGGGGTTCTCAAAGTTAGAATGGATGGGTTTCCTTGGTCACACTTCTAGTAGGGTGATTTCATTTTTGAAGGCTCAACGGATGGTTGATAAGGGATATTTGGTGTACCCAGCCTTTGTTAGAGATATAGTGTCCTATTATTGATTCAATTCCTGTAGTGATAGAGTTTCCAGATATGTTTCCTGCAGACCAACCGGGCATGCCAATTGATAGGGATATTGATTTTTGTATTGATCTAGTGCCAGGAACTCAGCCATATCTAACCTACTATATCACATGGCTCTAGCTAAGTTGAAGGAGCAATTGTAGAAGTTTTTAGATAAGGGATTCATGATGCTGAGTGTTTCTCCTTTGGGTGCACTGGTGTTGTTTGTGAAGAAGAGGATGGTTCCTAAGGATGTGCATTAATTATAGGTAACTGAACAAGGTTACAATCAAGAACAAGTATTTGTTGCCTCACATTGATGATTTGTTTGATCAACTTCATGTTTTTATGGTGTTCTCAAATATTGAATTGTCATAGAGTTATCATCAGTTGAGGATTAGGGTTTCAGACATTCCTACAACGACTTTCAGGACTCCTTATGGGGATTATGAGTTTTTGGTGATGTTTTTTGGTTTGACCAATGCCCCAGCAGCTTTCATGCATTTGATGAACAATGTATTCCAGCCTTATTTGGACTCTTTTGTTATTGTGTTCATTGATGACATTTTAGTATATTCCCATAGTAGGGAGGAGCACGAGCAACATTTGAGGATTGTACTTCAGATTCTGAGGGAGAAAATGTTGTGTGCTACATTTCCCAAGTGTGAGTTTTGGTTGGATTCAGTTGCATTCTTGGCCCATGTGGTGTCTAGTGATAGAATCAAGGTAGATTCGAAGAAGATTGAGACAGTTTAGAGTTCGCCTAAACATTCTACAACTACTGAGATCGGGCATTTCTTGGGTTTGGCTAGTAACAATCGTCGCTTTGTGGACGGGTTCTCGTCTATTGCATCTCCAATGACCAAGTTGAATCAGAAGGGTGCTCCGTTCATATGGTCTGACAAGTGTGAGGAAATCATTGAGAAGCTTAAGGTTGCTTTGACTACATGTCTAGTTTTGGTATTGCCCTTAGGATCGGGGTTGTATATTGTCTATTGTGATGCTTTGTGTGTTGGTCTTGGAAGTGTGTTGATGCAGGATGGTAGGGTGGTTGCCTATGCGTCACACCAGTTAAAGTCACAAGAGAAGAATTATCTGATGCATGATTTAGAATTGGCAGCGATTGTGCATGCACTTAAGATTTTGAGACACTATTTATATAACGTATCATGTGAGGTTTACACTAATCATTAGAGTCTCCAACATTTGTCTAAATAGAAGGATTTGAATTTGAGGCAGCAAAGGTGATTGTAGCTATTGAAAGATTATGATATTACTATCTTATATCATCTAGGTAAGGCAAATGTAGTAGCGAATGCCTTGAGTATGAAAGCATAGAGTATGTGGAGTTTGGAACTTATTCCAACTGTGGAGAGGCCTTTGGCTACATTTGTTCGGGCTTTAGCCAACCGAATTGTGAGATTGGATTTTTTTGAGCCTTTCAGAGTCATTGCTTGTGTTGTTGCACAGTCATCCTTGTTTGAGCGTATCAAGGCTCTCTAGTATGATAATCCACACTTGTTGTTAATTAGGGACACAATGCAACGAGGTGGTGCTAAGAAGGTTGATAGGTTTAAATGTTCTTGCCTTATGTTTTGATGATCTAACAAACTTACTATTAAGAACCAGATAGGGAACCTGACCTACTCGGACTATACTACAAGCTTAATGAATTCCAGCTAAAGGTGAACTGCTACAGCTTCAGGAGCTAGGAACCAAAACAAGGATCTGATACCCTTGTGGTTACTGCAACATAGTACAAAGTCAATTGGACATAGCTGGAAACGAAGTGACTGACTGCACTATTTCTGCCACACTACACTGTTTCTAGCGCCCACTCATTCTCTTACCAACTAAAGTGGTCACATCATTTCAAGTGATGTGATCAAAATGTACCTACAATGAGTTTATACAAAAACATCACTTGAATATTTCATTTTCTCATTCAAGATTCTTGCCAAAATCTGAGAAATCAATCCTCACAAGCTTGATGAACAAAGTTGAACGCAACTACGGACCTATTCCTAAAGATAGCTTATTGTTGCCCTAGTTGAGTTGTAACTTTGTGATTATACTTATTGTATCTCCTAAACTGCTTAGCTAGAAGCGTTTGATTAGGAATCCTCTTGTAAATCTGTAAACTCCTTGAGTTTATGTTGTGACTAGGTTTAGCCATAAGCAAAAGTCTTTGTAATCGTAGAGTTACAAAGTGGCTTGTGGTGAGAACATCACAAGTTAGTAAAAGTCTTTGTAACTAGGAAGTCACAAAGTGGCTTGTGGTAAGAGTACCAAAAGTTAGTTGAGTAAATTCTTTGTGATGGAGTCATTGCAAAGTGGCTTGTAATAGGTTTTTACAAGTTAGTGAAGTTGAAAGCCTACAAGTGTAGGTCGTGGTTTTTTTGATCCCCTTGTGTGGAATTTTTCCACGTAAAAATCCTCTGCCTTATTTACGTACTGCTTTATTAGCATTATCAATAGAATCTCGTAGAGGACCAGGTACTCTACTGATTGGTGGACTCACACAAACTAACAATTAGTATCAGAGCAGGTTCCTCCTATTAAGCTAACACCTAGGAAGGATCCTCATGGCTGCTCCACCAAATTTTGAAGAAGGTCAATCTACATACCGACCACCCAAGTTCAATGAACAATACTATGGGTGGTGAAAAACAACAATGAACGATTTTATCATGGCTGAGGATTGTGAGTCATGGGATATCATATGCGATGGTCCTTATGTTCCAACCAAGGTACTAGAGGAACTTCCATTTTCAATGGCAAAAACTAGCAAAAAGTACACTAAAGCAGACAAGAAAGCTGTGGATAACAATTTTTGTGCCAAGAAAATTCTAGTGTGTGGAATAGGACCTAAAGAGTACAATAGAATCTCCACCTGCGACACTGCCAAGGAGATATGGGAAGCCTTGCAAAAGATCATGAGGGAACTATACAAGTAAAGCAGTCTAAGATTGATATGCTCACTACCGAGTATGAACTCTTTAAAATGAGGGACAATGAATCCATTCAAGATATGCACACAAGATTCACTTCCATCATAAATGAGTTACACTCACTTGGTGAAACTATTCCCAGAAACAAGCTAGTGAGGAAAATCCTAAGCTTTCTGCCTAGATCTTGGGAAAGCAAAGTGAATGATATTACTGAATCAAAGGACTTACAGGAGCTGACCATAGAAGAGCTGATCGGAAACTTGAAGACCTATGAGTTGAAGAGAAAGATAGATAGTGAAAGAAGAGAACCAACAAAAGGAAAAGAACATGGTACTTAAAGATTATAACAATGATTCAAGTGAGGAAGACAGTGACATGGCTTACTTAACCAAAAGATTTCAGAAGATGGTAAGAAGAAATGGATAAATGCTAAAAAGGGACGACTCTAACAAACCAAAAAACTGTGTTCTTTGTTACAAGTGTGGAAAGCCTGGACACTTCATGAAAGATTGTCCTCTCTTGAAACAAGAATTCTCCAAGAACTACCATGAGAAACAACTAAGACAAACCCGGTTCCCTTCAAGGACTTCAAGAGAAAAAGATCCGCTAACAATATGATGAGACAAGCTCTTGCAGCATGGGGGGATTCCTCTAGTGAGTCTGAAGATGAACTTGATACTGGTGATAGTTCCATGATGGCAGTTGAAGGCGAGGAGATTGGATATGACTTAATTTTTGCTTTGATGGCTCAATCAGATGATGATGAAGACAATGGCAGCAAAGAGGTAAACTTCAGGGATGTTCAGAGAAATCTAAAATCCTATTCTCCAAAAAAAACTCATGTCTTTAGCTGATGTATTAATCACTGCTTTTCATAGTCTTGTGGAGGATAGAGATTCTTTGACCCTAGAATGGAGAATCTGAACAAACTAGAGACAACGTAGTGGTTGTAGCTACTGACCATAAGAAAACCATTGAAATCCTCAGACAAGAAAAGGATGATCTGTTGGCAGAAATTACAGACCTAAGGAAAACAATAGTGAAACCATGGACTAAGTCAAAACCTAAAAATTCTGGAAAGGGAAAGGAGATAGCCAGTGAGGAACACATTAGGCTTGAAAATGAGGTGAAAGCTATGAGATCTAGGATGTGTGCTGAAATTGAGAAAAACGAGCAACTCCAAACTAATCTAGAAAGAGTAAAGAATGATCTTAAAAAGTCCCTAAAGTGGACCTGGTCCTTAGAAGCTACCACTGCCTTGCATACTAATGATTGTGAAAAAGGAAGGGAATAGGGTTTCAATGGGAGAAAACTCCTCACAACCCTCACAGTAAGTACGTCACTGTCTCTGATAACTGGCCTTATACCCACTGTGGGAACACTAGGCACTTCAAGGAAGATGTCCAGGCCAAGAATCAATCGATTCAGAAAAACAAAGTAGTTAGTGAAAAAGTGACTACAAAAGAGGGACCAGGTACCACTCACAAAAAATGCACATTACCTGCATGGAGTAAGAGAAGTCTTATTCATCCTCTTACCTACTACAAGAGACCCAAACTTGCTTGGGTTCCTAAAACTAACTCTTAATCTCTTGTGTAGGGAACAATGAAAAGAAGCGGTCAACAATGGTTCATGGATAGTGGGTGTTCAAAGCACATGACTGGAAACACCACAGACTTTCTTTCACTAAAAGACCTGCAAGGAGGGAGTGTATCCTTTGGTAATGGAAAAAAGGGGTACATTCTTGGAGTTGGAAAAGTCGGGAAGTCACTCACTCACTCTATTGAAAGTGTATACTATGTCAATGGCCTTAAGTACAGTCTCTTGAGTGTCTCTCAAATTTGTGATAAAGGAAACAAGGTGGAATTCTTGTCCAAAATATGTACAGTCACTGATCTTGTGGCCGGTAAAATAGTACTTGTGGCCAAAAGATACAAGAACATCTATGTTGCTGATTTCGAGTCCTTACAGAGTGGTGATTTGAGGTGTCTGAAAGTTGTTGATGATGATGCTGAACTATGGCATAGAAGACTGGACCATGCAAGTTTTTCTCTTCTGAACAAACTAATTCAGAAGGACCTGGTCCATGGTCTGCCTATGTCACAATTCAAGATGCAAAAAGTCTGTGATGCCTATGCTAGAGGAAAACATGTGAAGTCCTCTTTTAAGTCTAAAAGAGATGGGAACACCTCAAAGCCACTATAGCTTCTGCATATAGATCTGTGTGGGCCCATGAGAGTGCAAAGCAAAGGAGGAAAAAGATACATTTTTGTGATAGTAGATGACTTCTGCAGATTCACATGGACTTTATTTCTCAGAACTAAAGATGAAACTATTGAGGTGTTTGTGGTCTTTGTGAAGAAAATCCAGGTGAAGATGGAGTCTAGAGTCGCATGTATTAGATCAGATCATGAGACAGAATTTGACAATGTCAAATTTGATGAATTCCACAATGAAAATGGCATCACTCACAACTTCTTAGCTCCCAGAACTCCCCAACAAAATGGAGTAGTATAAAGGAAGAACAGAACTCTGGAAGAAATGGCAAGAACAATGCTGATCGATAGTGGAATTACAAAGAACTTCCGGGCTGAAGCTATCAACACTGCCTGCTACTTAGTGAACAGGTGCATGATCAGATCACTTATGAACAAAATCCTGTATGAATTGTTGTATGGAAGGAAACCCAAGCTGACTCACCTAAGAACATTTGGGTGCAAATGCTATGTTCTCAACAATAGAAAGGATCAGCTTGGTAAATTCGATGCCAAGAGTGATAAAGGAATATTTCTGGGCTACTCTTCTCAAAGAAAGGCTTACAAGATATATAATAAGCGGACTTAATGTGTTAAGGAAAGTGTCCATATTATTTTTGATGAGTCTTATCCATCATGTGAGAAGAGTGTTGAAGAATATCAAGATGGAGAACCCTTACTAGTCCCCGGTGAAGTCATTAACATGACAAATGGAAATGAAGATATGATGAGTCAAGTAAAGGAGCTAAATGAAGACAACGCTGCCTCATCTTCAATAGAACCAAGCGCCTCAATTACAACCACTGAAGCTGAAGAAAGAGTGGTTGATGTAGTTCAGGGAACTCCACTAGCACCTGAGAGAAGGACAGAGGAAAATCAGCCAAATATACCCTCTTCCTCTTAGAATAAACCTCAGGCGTCTAACTGGAGACACCAAAGCTCTCATCCAATAGTCAACATTATTACTCCTCTAGATTCTGGAGTACAAACCAGGCCAAGATCCAGATATTCACTTGCCTTCTCAACCTTTCTCTCCCAGATAGAACCCAAAAATATCAAGGAAGCCTTGAAAGATGCAGATTGGATTACAACCATGCAAAACGAGCTACATTAGTTTGAGAGAAACAATGTGTGGCACCTGGTACCTAGACCCCAAGATCGAACCATTATAGGAACCAGGTGGGTATTCAGAAACAAGCTCGATGAACATGGTATTACCACAAGGAACAAGGCCAGGCTAATGGTCCAAGGCTACAATCAGGAGGAAGGGATTGACTATGATGAAACGTTTGCTCCAGTGGCTCGCATGGAAGCTTTTAGAATTCTAATCGCTTTTGCATCTCATATGGAATTCACCTTGTTCCAAATGGATGTCAAGAGTTTATTTTTGAATGGACTCCTTAAGGAAGAAGTCTCTGTGAAGCAACCCCCAGGATTTGAATGTCATGAGAACCCTGAATATGTGTTTAAATTGGACAAAGCTCTGTACGGGCTAAAGTAGACTCATCGAGCTTGGTATGAAAGGTTGTCAAAGTTCCTCTTGGAAAATGGATTTAAAAGAGGGAAAATTGACAATATTCTTTTCTTAAAGAAATGAGGAAGAAACCTGCTCATTGTTCAGGTCTATGTTGATGATATCATTTTTGGAGCAACAACTGATTCTCCGTGTGAAGAATTTGCAAAACTCATGGGAAGTGAATTTGAAATGAGCATGATGGGGGAACTGAACTTCTTCTTGGGTTTTCAAGTAAAACAGTCCCCAAAGGGTATATCCATTTGTTAGCAAAAATACATCAGAGAGCTCTTGAAGAGGTTTGACATGGAAGCATCAAAGGTGATAGACACTCCCATTGCTATTGCCACTCGACTGGACATGGATGAAACTGGATCTATTGTGAATCAAACCATGTATAGAGGCATTATTAGGTCTCCCCTCTATCTCACTGCCAGCAGACCTGATATTGTTTTTAGTGTGGGGCTGTGTGCAAGGTTTCAATCAAATCCCAAGGAATCTCACTTGAAGGCTGCCAAAAGAATATTGAGATATCTCAAAGGAACATATGACCTGGTGTTGTATTATCCACCAGGTGATAGTTTTAATCTGATTGGGTATGCTGATGCAGATTATGCAGGTTATCTTGTGGACAAGAAAAGCACTTCTGGAATGGCTCACTTCTTAGATTCATGTCTTTTCTCTTGGGGCACAAAGAAGCAAAATTCAGTGGCTCTTTCAACAGCTGAAGCTAAATATGTAGCTACAACATCCTACTGTGCTCAACTTTTATGGATCAAACAACAACTGGAGGACTTTAGGGTACTCACTGAGAGTGTGCCCCTTCTATGTGACAACACCCGTGTGTTGATACCCAATTTTTCCCTGTATATTTTTATATGCAAAATACTTTCAAAATAGCATATATATGCATATATAAGTATGTCCAAGTATTTTAGTATTTTTTTTAATTTTTGAAAAAGTTTTTTTAAATCAATTTATTGCCCTATTTTAACAGTACAAAAACCAATAATTGTTCCTCTAATTATCATTTTGGTGATTAACTTATTTTATTCTCATATTTATACCAAAATAGAGCTAAGGTAATTTTTTGCACATTTTTATAAATTTATTTGGTATTTTTAAAGCTAAATTACACTTAATTGCAATATTAGCCTATTTTAAGATTTAATTGCGTTTATAATTATAAAATTGATTTCAATATTTTTAATTTAATATTTTGTACATTATTAGTTAATTTTGTACCTTTAATTTGTTTCCAGAAATCACTTTACTATTTTTTATAAAATAAAAAGTGAAACAGTGGCTATTTAAAATTTAGCCCTAACTATTTCGATTCTAGACAAATCAGCCTCCCCAATTAACCCAATTTCAAACCCCAAATGGACCGACCCAGTTTCAAGTTAACCTGCCCCTAACCCGTTTATTTTACCCGCCCGGCCTTCCCTTTTGATCCAGGCCGTTGATCATTTTGATCAATGGCCACAATTCCCCCTTTCCTTTTTTAATTCACAAACACCCCCAACCCTAATTCATTTCACCTAACCCGCCGCCCCTGAAACCCCTCCCCTCTCTCAAACTCTCTCGAACATTCCCTAACCCTAGCCGCCTTTCACCGTCTTCAACCTTAAACCACCGGAATCCATGGCTTCTCAGGCCATGGGAGCCCTATACTCATTTCCCTTTGCTCTTATACACTTGATACTTGAAGATTCAAGGTCTGACCTCGAAGGTTTTCACCCAGGCCTCTGCCGATTGAAGGTTCCATGACCCTCTCCGGCTCTGTTCCAGCATTCCATGGTGGTTTGAGCCTGATTTTGACCTCTCCGACTCAGATCAGTGACCTTTCAAAGCCTTTCTCGTCTCTAGGGTTCTTCTGAAACCCCAACCCTTCGAGGTTTTTTTCTTTTTTTGTTTAGATCCGTTGTGTATCTATGCTCTCCTTGAGTTTTCAAATGATTTCCCTAACTTTTGTTTCAAAAAATTACTTTCAAAACCGTTTCTTTTTCGATCTAGGGTTTTCTGAGAAAATGTTTAAGTATTTTCTAACTTTCTTTTTCCTTTATGTGTATTTGCTTCTACTCTGATCTTGTATTTTTTACCATGTTCTTATATGTTTATCTTACTGTGTTTTCCTATATGTTTTTCTGCTGTACTTTTTCGGTGTCCTTGAGTTCTTCTACGGTATTTTCCTACGAAGTTCTTAAGTTTCTTTATTTGCCTTCTGCTGAGCCCTGTTTAGGTTTCTTCTAGCATGCTTCTTCTACTGTTCTTATCAGTATTTTCCATTATGTTCTTTGAATCCTTCTACTGTGTTTGCATGTTACTTTGCTATCATGTTTTCTCATGAGTTCTGTTATTGAAAGAAGCATGAAGAAGTTTCAATTCTTTTTTGAAACTTTTAAACATGTTTTGAATCAATTGCTTGCCCTCTCATCTTTGCTTTGTGATTTGCCCTAGCTAGGGTTTTTATTTCAAAAGATCCCTAATTCTTTCAGACTGACTTTGAGTCTCTGAACTGAGTTTGGACTTCCTTGTTTGCATATGATTCTGACTCTTTTCCTAAACTCTTCTACATTGAATTTTCTATTGATTTTACAATGGCATGACAATTTTCTTTCATGCTCACATGCTCCTTATATATGATGAACCTCCCTCTAAAGTAACTTTCAAATTTTGTGATTAGTTCGTACATCCCTCTGATTTTGGTCTGATTGATTTCCTTCCATTGTTTGCTGATTTCCCTAAGTTAAAACCTTTCCCATCTTTCTAACCCGGTTCATTCATAACAAAGTCTCAGACCCTCTGATTTACTGGTTGTTAATTGAGCTTCTTACCTTATTTGTACAAACTGTGTATTATCAAAATCCTGTCCTTAAATGACTTTTATGTATTCACCCCTAATTGCCTACTTTGTACAAAGTGTTTGATTAATTCCTTTCCTTAACTGGTTTTACCCATTTGAATCTGAATCCCTTAATTAAGGGAAGCCTTGTGTAATTTATTGACAACCAGTTCTTTAACTATTTTCTTACCTTATTTCTGCCTGATTTCTACAATATAAAAGGCACAGCCCTCTTTCACACACTAGACATCAGAATCCTTCTGAATTCATACTCTCTCATAATAACATTCTCTTCTTGTCTGCATTGTAGCCTGTCTGCAAGACCTACTGCTTTTCTTTGTTTGTTTTCGTTGAAACTGGTATGTCCTACTTTAAGTTTCAGCATCATCACAATGTGTTTATTTACAGCTTTTCTATATCCATGTCTACTTTACTACTTCTGCAAAGTTGAATATTTAACTAGCATGTTAATTTCTTTTGCCTGTTTCTGCTGTGAATCCCTGCCCCTATTTCCCTTTATGTGCTTTGAATTATAATTTAAAACATGGCAATATGCAAGTTATTGTTTATGGTTTGAGTTTGATCCCTAAGGGGATCCTAACCTCTAAAACAATGTGTTCTAACAGGCTTGTGGGGTGTGCAAGCATTTCCCATTGCTGGGTATGCCCACTAGCCTGTCCTTGCCTCTTTGCCAGTTCCCCTTTCCCCTCTCTCAGAACTCCGCACTTGCACTCACTCTTAGCTTCTAAGTTCTACCCCCTCCTATGAGCCTTGCCTTGGGACCTTGAGTTCCCTCTAAACTTAGACACTTGAGGGTTGGCCCTTCCATACTACACTATGACTTAATCCTGCAATGCACTTGGATGTGAGCACTGCCCGGAGCCGATATGAAGCTCTTAGGGAACTCTGACACATCCAAATGAGAGAAAGGCTTTGGGTCTTGATCTTGGGAGTTGGTTTACTTCATACTTCAGACAGGAAGTCTGAACCAGGCTCTCCTTGGTTGTAATTTTCAATTTTCTGATGTATTTTCTCTATTTTATTTTTGGATTGTAATAACTTTGTAATAAACTTTTGGGGTGATTAGTGAAAAGGGAGGGGTAACCATGCATGCAAGGGGTAGATGTTCCGCTCATAGGGTTTTCTGCACTTCTGTATTTATACAGATACCCTGCCTATAGTTTATGCACTTCTGCATTTATACAGATACCCTACCTATAGTTTATGCACTTTTGAATTCATGTAGATGTCGTGCTCATAGGGTTTTCTGCACTTCTGCATTTATATAGATACCTTGCCTATAGTTTCTGCACTTCTGCATTCATGTAGATATCCTGCTCATAGAAATTTCTGATTTCTGCATTCACATAGATAACTTGCCTACAGGCTTATTAATTTCTGCATTCACATAGATAACTTGTCTATAGGAATTTTTGCATTTCTGCATTCATGAAGATAACCTGTCTTTACGAATTTCTACATTCATGTAGATAACTTGACTATAAGAACGTCTACATTCCCATTTAGATACCATGACTATAAGAATCTCTACATTCGTATATAGATACCATGTCTATAGGATGCACATGCATATAGATAATATGCCTATAAGTACTTTCTGATTCTTGCATACTCGCCTCTCATTAGGCAAACATGTTATAGGTTTTAACAACCAGTGAAATCAGATATCACGTTCGTAATAAAATGCAGCACCAAGATAACGTGTTTTAAGTTAACAAACATATAGAAAGCATGCCTATAAGGGTTCTAATCAAATCTGAATTGCTACACTCGCTTGTAAGTTTAAACTATCAATAGTAATGCATTATCGATTGCAGAACTTGTATTATTCTAACCTATCTGTAATCCATTTACCTCTTCATTTCTGAAATCAGTAGATAGCATGCCTATAGGTCTTCGTCTAGCACTTAGGTAAACCATAAGGTAAACTCGTCAGATTCTTATTAACTACAACCAGGCCTGATTCGGATTTCTTATCTGAAATATGTAATAAATCAGTCTGCCTCAACCTTTTAAGTTTTAATGAGATCCTAGGAAGTATGTGCAAGACATGCTAAACTATGTATTTTTCTTTGGTTTTAAGGAGGTTTGTTGAGCCTTATTTGTTTATGTGCTTTCTCCCCAAACTTGCCACATGTGTGTTTTGTTTGTCGCCTTAGAATTTTGTCTTTGAAAGTACAAAGCCTAATACCCCTTCCCTTTAGGACTAGTAGTCCTAAGTGCCTCCGGGACTGATAGGAATGGGATGGGTAATAGCATGCAATAAGTAATCGAGACCGATCCACGCTTTAATACCTTAATAGGGTGGGAAGGGTAGATATGGATATGATGACCACGCGATAACATCTCGTGTAGCCCCTCATTAAGTAGTGATTACCGGATGTTGTGTGGGGTGATCCATATTATTTATAAACCTAGGACCCCCTTTTCCTTTACTTGTTTATTTCATTGTTTACTTTCAAACTATTTTCTCAAAATTCAACTTTTCTTTTGTTTTATTTTAATTTCACCTATTTGTAACCCTTATGTGCAAATCCCCTTTTATTTGAAGTCTTACTTGCCTTCATATTATTTGTACTTAAAGTCACAATTGTAGCCTGGCCGGGAACCACATTAGTGGATCCTAAGGGGTACCTAATACCTTCCCCTTACGATAATTTCAAGCCCTTACCCAATCTTTGGTTTCCTAAATCAAATTCTTCCTAGTGTCCTAATGCACTCAAATCATTAGGTAGCGACTCTCCAATCCAAGCCCAATTCCCGAAAGGGAACGAGTTGTCCTCCCAAATGTCATGAACCCGCTTTCGCGATAAAAAAGGGGGCGCGACAGCATGGCGACTCTGCTGGGGATTTTTAGGCTTTTACCATTTCAAGCTATTACTGTGACTTTAAATTTTTTATGTGCCTTATTTGTTTAATACCTTTAAGTATTTAATTCCCTCTTCTACCGCAAAAACTGACTCGTTTTTTGTTTCTTTTACTGCTTTCCTTTACGGCACTCCTTTATTAATGTTTTAAATTATTGTAATTTTTATTTTATGAACGTGCAAATAAGTGACAACTTGTTTTAATTATTACATAAGCATGCTTTCAACATCACATTCCACTCATGCCAAACAAAAACCATAGCAATGCTTATAATGAGTGGTTGCACTCCTCTGATATTCTCACCCTTTAAATCTAGCAAAGACATATTTGCGGTAAAACCAGTCGATCAACGGTGTAGTCGACGTTTCCGTGCCTTTCCCTTTTGAGTTGTCCGCTCAAGGGTACCAGTCTAAAACCTCCCATAGAAACCTTACTCTATTTAATTGTGCATGCATTATGGTCAAACCTAGCCGAGTCAGTTATGTTGTCCACATAATGACTCTTTAAGATAGCCTTGTCCAAAGTCCACTGGGTTTCCCAAAAAAACCAAATGGACACTATCACGTTTTGTGCATTTATTTGGAGAACTAGATGCTTTTATGCCAATTATTGGTATTTAATAGTCGAGTCTGGTGGGGGTAAGGGCTTAACCCTTTTGTCTTGCAGAAACATGAGGCACGAAGTCCCCAGATTCGGCATGGTCAACATCCACCCAAGGTTGCTAAGCTGGTGGGAGGATCTTCATTCCAGTGATCAGACTCTTGTCCGGAAATACCTAGGAAATCTACCTTCCCTCCTGAAGGTCCAACCCAACAACAAAATCATAGAAGCTGCTACTCTGTTCTAGGATTGTGATAGGTCAGTGTTTCGCTTTGGAGAGATTGAGATGACACCCCTGCTAGAGAAAATAGGAGGATTGGCTGGTATACCATGGGAGACCCCAGGTTTGTTAATGCCGGAAAATCACAAGGGTAGAGGTTTTCTCAAAATGATGTGTAAGGCCCCAGAAAATTTTGCTAAGTAATATATGATTTCGTGGTGCCAAGATAGGCTAATTATATTATCTTGAGTGCAAGTGAGGGTTCATGATATAAAGGATATCAATTAGATAAGTTAATAAGTGTATAAGTCATATTATAAGTGATTTGGGGTTTAAGGAGAGGCCTAAGTCTAAGCCAAGTTGGAAAAAATTTCATAATAGGCTAAAGTTGTAAGTGAATGCGCACAATACCTCAATTTGGACAAGAATATCTCTAGTTATATAAAGTGTTGTGTGATGAACAACCTATCAAATTAAAGCTCCTTGCGTCTCGTTTCCAACGAATCAAACCGTTCATCATTTGGAGGTGTATACAGAAAGTTATGACCATTTTATCGTACCTATGTCAGACGCATGACCGCGACGCGGCTACGGCAAACCGCGGCCGCGCACCCAACAGCCCTATAAATATGCATGACCAGGTATGGAGCGTCCCTAAGTCATTTTTTTGAGCTAGGGCTTGTTTTATCAAGGGGAATCCGTCTCATACTTCCCTCCTATGATCCAAGGTAATGTTTTTGGAGTATTTTGAGTTGATTACTACTCCTAAACACTTATATTAACAAGATTAATCTTGAAAATCCATAGATTCCCATTCAAATTCCTAAATTGATCAAGAACTCTACAAGTAGGGATTCTCAAAATACTTACTACAAGAGGTATGTCTATCATGTCTAACTACTCTATGGTGATTATTTATGTATGATCATTAGAACTCATGGGATGGTGATTGGAAGCCATATGTGCCTAACCTAGGTTGTGTTGGTGTTGTAAAGATTGTGAGATGGGTTATTGGGGTATGATTCTTGGGTGTAATAGTATTATGTATACATGCATGTACGAATTACGTTTGTGGGAAGATTGTTGAACATAAATAAGTAAAGATTGGATTGGGGAGTGAAGGAAACCTTGTAAATGAGATTTGAAATCAAGATGCTCAACTAGTATTTGATAAAATGATCAAATGAGCTGAAACCATGAATACCTTCCTAAATTGTGTTCAATTTTGTTATGTCTCAAGTAGATTGGGATTGCTAGAATTTCTGAAACATCGTAGTAATTTAAGGAAAGCTTAAATGAGGTATGTATGGCTAGATCCCCCTTTTATTAGAAATTGAGCTCCGTTGGCATTTACGAAAGTGTGGTAAGATTTGAATTGGTTAATGTATTGATTGTTATTGCGCATTAATTGATTTGCAATTAACTACTCATATACGTGAAGGATGTGCCTCAATGTGAGTAATGTACCATTCTTGATAATTAGAGAAGTATGAAGAATACAATTATGTGTTGAAATGCTTAGGCTATAAGCCAAGATAGAAACTGAGAATTATTCATGCTAGCTATGTGCCCACTTACATGTACTGCAACTTGAATTACTTTTGTATATGCCTATGATCACAACCTGCAAGATGATTATTGAAAATGGAAAACGATGTGATAATGGTGGCCCTGAGTGCCAAGGAATTGATATGATATATATATGAAATAAAGATTCAGATGTTATGACTAATGAGAAGGGAACAATGCCTAGATAAGGCAGCCTAGCCGATCGGGTCGTGATCGGACACCATGCCGCACACATGGTGGTAATGTGCTGATATTGAATTCCGATAAGGGAAATGAAATAGTGATTGAGATATATGCCTCCAATGAGGAAACCTAGCCGGTCGGGTCGTGATCGGACTCCACTCAAGATAGCGGTGGTAGTGAGAACAGTGATGAAGATATCAAAGAAATGCCCCAAACTAAGTTTTGGAAATTATATGAAGGATTGAATGAATTGCATATTTGATTTACTCATGTGATTTACTTGTACTTGCTTGATAGTTCTTTCTAGTAAAATTGTGTTTAGTTATACATACTAGTGCTATTCGATGGCACTAACGTCCTTTTTGCCGGGGGCGCTACATTTTTTTATGCATGTAGGTGGCTTCATTGCGGATAGTGCCGATCGCGCATAGCGGAGTACCTTTTTCTCAAAGTCTTGGTGAGCCCATTTCTCCTTCAAGGGGTTATATTGTACATCTTCTTATTTTGGACTTTCACCTTTGAGGTATAGCCGGGGCCTTGTTGCCGGCATTGTTATCACGGTTTTTGTATCCTTAGAGGCTCCGTAGACATTTGTGTGGGTTATGTATGGGTATTGGATAGGTCAATGGACCGTGTTGTAACCTTGTACTCTTGATTTCTTCTACACTATAACTTGTATGGAACCTTGGAAGTTTAAGCACGTTTTAAATGTTGTGATATAAAATGAACTAAGATGTTAAAGGTACTATCTTTTCTAGTTTAAATAAAGGTAAGCATGACTTCCTTATTCCTATCGAGTTGGGTAGATAGCGGTTGATAAGGCTTGCTCAGTTGGGTTCACTCGATTGAGCGCCGGTCGCGCCTCCCGAAGTTGGGGCGTGACAAACTTGGTATCAGAGCATAAGGTTTTAAAGTGTCCTAGGATGTCTCAGAGCCGTGTCTAGTAGAGTCCCTCTTATCGGTGTGTTGTCGACCACATCTATAAGTTGGAGGCTACACGGACATTTAGAAATGTGACCCTTCTTCATCACTCCAGATCGTGCGATAAAGCTTGACTATAAGATTGTTTTCTAACTCGTGTGTTGAGCTTCAAGGTATGTTTAAACGCTCTTTCGTCTATTTCAAGTAATGTTCTCATATGGAATGACCAATGGGAAAGGCCTAAATATTAATGAGATGGCACATGTATCATGTTGAACAAATTATACAGATATATGAGATACATACATAATACCAGAAGCATACTTTACATGAGAAAGGTGTTAAAATTTATCACTCACCTCCAAAGAGACATTGACTTGATAAATGAGACGCGAGCTTATATGGCACTTGTTGATAGTGTGGGAAGCATGTATATGATCCTAAGGTGTAAAATAAAAAATTTGTTATATAAGCATAAGATATATGTAAGGCATGACCAGGAGAGTAATGACAAACATGTAGGTCTCTCACGAGAGACAAGAAGTCATGAAATGAGAGTCAATTGGAGCCATAATGAGAAGACCCTTGTGCTATGAATGTTATAAGAATCCCATAAGTGTATGAAGTTGTGTTACACTCCTAAAGGATATTGACATGAGGAATTGGAATCCCAAGTCCGTGTAGCTAAATAAGGAAAGAGAACTTATGAGGTTAATACAATGGTGACTTCAATCTCCCTAATAGTCGAACATATATGTGAGGGATAGAGATATGAAACATATGTCCATGAAGTTGCTAAATTCAAGACTTGTGTCAAAATCCGGGACATTCGCCCTAAGTGGGGGAGGAAGGGCCATATTAAGGCCACTTAAATACAATGAAACAAGAGTAAGACCATGTAGCTATGATGTTTGAATATTTTATTGAAGACATGCGTAGTCTAGAAAGGTGATAATGGATAACGTGATTATCTGAAAGGATATGCTAATGATAAACCACTAGTACCCCCCAAAAAAAGTGGAAGGTTAAGGAAGGTAAATTCTTCATACATGGCAATGTTAATGATAGGTTCAACGATCCTAGAAACTAAGAGTATGTTTTTAAAGGGATTTTATACTTGTTAGAGGGTCAGGAACAATGGAACCTAAGGAAGTACTATAGGTCAAATGTGGAAGGTTGCAAGTTTTTAGAATGGGTTAATCATAGATATGTGATTTAACCAAAGTACCAAGGTGTTAATAAAGGCAAAACTAGTGGGAGAAATAAATGTGATGCTATAATAACCCAAGAGGGTATTTGGGCTTGATGGAGAGCCTCTAAAGAATCTTACAAGCAAAGAAGTGTTAAGTGATATGACGATGAACACACTTTCCCACGGATATCCTAACAAGAGTTAAGAGGTGAGCGGGATGAAAAAAAATAATAAGGAAAAAGACCACGTAACATGTGGAAGAGTGCGTGGCTATTCACTAGCTAGGAATAATGAGGCGAAAAGAAATGGGAAGAAAATCTATAAATTGAGATGTCCATGGTTATCGCAAAATAGTTCGTATCAGAATGGTGGACTCGCCTGGAGCACAAGTGTTAATAGAAGGTATAAAGGACTAACCGTAATGCTACCGACTTAGGTGACACTGAATATCAACTAAAATATTTAGAGGGAGTTCATGTCTACATATTACAATGGAAAGTGAGACTACTGGTGGTGAAATATTGGTGTGATAAACTCAATAAATTAGACACAATGATACCACGAGTCCATGGAGGTAGACAAGTGTTTGGAAAAATAAAGCTATCAACTATGCACTATGAGCAAAATAGAAGGGGAATGAATATTCCAATTAGAAAGAAAAGATGGTACCAACATATTGTTTGGGCCAGTGGCGCTTTCTGAATTGAATATGTATGAAGGGTGTTGATATGCGTTTTGGGTGGTGTTGAACATTAAAGAGATATCATGAGAATGTTCACAAGGGAAAGTGGAGTGGTTTCCTAAATCCTATAAGGCACACAAGGAGGAAAGAGGTTGACCAGGAAAGGTCTGAGCACGATGTTACATTACATTTGATGCAATGTCGTGCATGTTGATGATATTAAGGTGTGTGCGCAGGCTAGAAGATGTTATTCCTTTGACATAGAAGGTTCTATAAGAAAACTCATCCAGTAATGTCTTCTGTTGAGAATTTGGAAGAGCAAGTTGCAAGTACTCACATAAGATTGTAACCATATCAAGAAAATTATTGGAGAACTCAAATCCTAGGAGGTCATATGCAAGAGAAATGTGATATAGATGGTTCACTATTGATGGAACATGGCCAGGTGATCACTTATGACTCTAAGCAACCCAAGAATCATAAAAAGAACTATTCGACACATAATTTAGAACTTGCGGCGGTAGTTTTTGTATAAAGATTTGGCGACATTATGTGTATGGGTCCACGTTGATGTATTTATGAATCACAAGAGCCTTCAATATATTTTTAAACAAAAGGAGTTGAATCTGAGACATAGAGGATGGCTTGGCTTACTCAAGGACTATGATGTTAAGATTCTCTATCACCCGAGAAAGGCCAATGTTGTGGCGGATGCTCTTAGACGGAAATCTATGGGTAGTTAGCTCACTTGGAGATATATCAAAGGCCGTTGGCCAGGGAGGTTCACCAGTTGGCTAGTCTGGGAGTTCGTCTTGCGGACTCTAGTGAAGGGGGAGTAATTGTGCAGAATAAGGCTGAATCGTCGCTTGTAGCGGAGGTCAAATAAAAGCAATACAAAGATCCATTGTTAGAACATCTGAAGGAGGGGATTCATAAATACAAGACCATAGCTTTTTCTTTTGGTATTGATGATGGTACCCTACGGTGCCAAGGGCACCTATGTGTTCCAGATATTGATAGTCTTTGGGAAAGGATTGTGGCAAAAGCTCACACTTCCAAGTATTTCGTACACCCAAGTTCTACAAAAATGTATCATGATCTCAAAGAAGTTTATCTATGGAATAACATGAAAAGGGAGGTGGCAGACTTTGTGGCAAAATGTTTGAACTGTCAGCAAGTGAAGGTCGAACATCAAAGGCCTGGAGGATTGTTACAAAGCATTTAAATTCCAATGTGGAATGGGAAATGATCAATATGTATTTTGTGGTAGTGTTGCCGCGCACTCTGTGCAAGTTTGACTCAATTTAGGTGATTGTGGATCGACTCACGAAATCAGCGCACTTCTTGCTAGTCAAATCTACTGACATAGTGGAATAATATGCTCAACTATATATCAAAGAAATAGTTAGGTTGCATGGCACTCCAGTCTCAATCATTTCAGATCGAGGGGCTCAATTCACGGCAAAGTTTTGGAAGAAATTTCAGCAAGGTTTGGGTACTCAAGTAAATCTTAGTACAACCTCTCATCAATAAACTAATGGGCAGGCAGAGCTGACTATTCAGACGCTTGAAGACATGTTGCGTGCTTGTAATATTGATTTCAAAGGTTGTTGGGATGACCATTTGCCACTCATAGAATTTGCTTACAACAACAGCTTCCATACTAGTATCTAGATTGCACCATTCGAGGCACTGTATGATAGGAGATGTAGGTCTCCCATTGGGTGGTTCGAGGTTGGAGAAGCAGAATTGATAGGGCCGGACCTCGTGCATCAGGCCATGTAGAAAGTCAAGATTATTAAGGAGAGGTTGAAAACTGCTCAGAGTCGCCAAAAGTCTTATTCGGACATTCGTCGTAGATATTGGGAGTTCAAATAAGATGATTGGGTATTTTTAAAAGTTTCCCCCATTAAGGGCATTATGCGATTTGGGAAGAAAGGGAAATTAAGTCCGAGGTATGCCGGATCGTACAGAATCATTCAGAGGATTGATCAAGTGGCATACAGGCTCGAGCTGCCTCCCGAGATGTTGTTGGTACATCCGGTCTTCCATGTGTCTATGTTGAAGAAGGTAGTGGGAGATCCGTCCACTATTGTGCCAGTTGAAACTATTGAGGTTAGTGAAGAACTATCTTATGAAGAAATTCCAGTTGCCATTCTTGATAGGCAAGTCCGAAAATTGAGAAATAAGGATATTGCCTCTGTAAAAGTGTTATGGCGGAACCAGCAAGTTGAGGAAGCCACTTGGGAAGCCGAGGAAGAAATGAGAAAGAAGTACCCATATTTGTTTGAAGAGTTATGTAATAGCTTTTATGCATTTGGTTCCTATGAACTCTTATCTTTTGATTTGATCCATGCTAAACTATTCCATTTTGATTATATGTGTTGCCTATGCGGCCATGGTTGGTGTTGTACAAGTTATGCTATGTCTATGAAACATGTATATGCTATTAGGATATGTATCTGGGGCCCTCTGACAGGTGGATAGGTCTAGTTACAAAGGAAACTCTGGCGAAATTTTCGGAAATTTAAGGAGTTAGCCAAATTCGGGGTTGTTGATATATTTCATGATGTGAACAAGCTAAAGTTACATAAGGATGGATAGCGAATGAACCTTGATCCTCATTCGAGGATGAATGATCCTAAGCGGGGGAGAATGTAAAGCCCTAGAAAATTTTGCTAAGTAATCTAAGATTTTGTGGTGCCAAGATAAGCTAATTATTTTATCTTGATTGCAATTGAGGGTTCATGATATAATGGATATCAATTAGATAAGTTAATAAGTGTATAAGTCAAATTATAAGGGATTTGGGGTCTAAGGAGAGGCCTAAGTCTAAGCCAAGTTGGAAAAAATTTCATAATAGGCTAAAGTTGTAAGTGAATGCGCACAAGACCTCATTTTGGACAAGCATATCTCTAGTTATATAAAGTGTTGTGTGATGCACAACCTATCAAATTAAATCTCTTTGAGTTTAGTTTCCAACTCATCAAACCGTTTTTCATTTGAAGGTATATAAAGAAAGTTATGACAATTTTACCGGACCTATGTCAGATGCGTGACCGCGGCGTGGCCGCGACAAACCACAGGAAAATTGGGTGTTTCTGTCTCCGAGTGAGGCAAACCACAACAAACCATGCCCGCGCGCCCAGCAGCCCTATAAATACCCCAAGACCGGGTATGGAGCGTCCCTAAGTCATTTTTTTTGAGCTAGGGCTTGTTTTATCAAGGGGAATCCGTCCCATACTTCCCTCCTATGATCCAAGGTAATGTTTTTGGAGTATTTTGAGTTGATTACTACTCCTAAATACTTATATTAACAAAGATTAATCTTGAAAATCCATAGATTCCCATTCAAATCCCTAAATTGATCAAGAACTCTACAAGTGGAGATTCTCAAAATTCTTACTACAAGAGGTATGTCTATCATGTCTAACTACTCTATGGTGATTATTTATGTATGATCATTAGAACTCATGGGATGGTGATTGGAAGACATAGGTGCCTAACCTAGGTTGTGTTGGTGTTGTAGATATTGTGAGATGGGTTATTAGGGTATGATTCTTGGGTGTAATAGTAATATGTATACATGCATGTACGAATTACGTTTGTGGGAAGATTGTTGAACATAAATAAGTAAAGATTGGGTTGGGGAATGACGGAAACCTTGTAAATGAGATTTGAAATCAAGATGATCAACTAGTATTTGATAAAATGCTCAAATGAGCTGAAACCATGAATACCTTCCTAAATTGTGTTCAATTTTGTTATGTCTCAAGTAGATTGGGATTGCTAGAATTTCTGGAACATCGTAGTAATTTAAGGAAAGCTTAAACGAGGTATGTATGGCTAAATCGCCCCTTTATTAGAAATTGAGCTCCGTTGGCATTTACGAAAGTGTGGTAAGATTTGAATTGGTTAATGTATTGATTGTTATTGCGCATTAATTGATTTGCAATTAACTACACATATACATGAAGGATGTGCCTCAATGTGAGTAATGGTACCATTCTTGATAATTAGAGAAGTATGAAGAATACAATTATGTGTTGAAATGCTTAGGCTATAAGCCAGGATAGAAACTGAGAATTATTCATGCTAGCTATGTGCCCACTTACCTGTACTGCAACTTGAATTACTTTTGTATATGCCTATGATCACAACCTGCAAGATGAATATTGAAAATGGAAAACGATGTGATAATGGTGGCCCTGAGTGCCAAGGAATTGATATGATATATATATGAAATAAAGATTCAGATGTGATGACTAATGAGAAGGGAACAATGCCTAGATAAGGCGGCCTAGCCGATCGGGTCGTGATCGGACACCATGCCGCACACATGGTGGTAATGTGCTGATATTGAATTCCGATAAGGGAAATGAAATAGTGATTGAGATATATGCCTCCAATGAGGCAACCTAGCCGGTCGGGTCGTGATCGGACTCCGCTCAAGATAGCGGTGGTATTGAGAACAGTGATGAAGATATGAAAGAAATGCCCCAAACTAAGTTTTGGAAATTATATGAAGGATTGAATGAATTGCATATTTGATGTACTCATGTGATTTACTTGTACTTGCTTGATAGTTCTTTCTAGTAAAATTGTGTTTAGTTATACATATTAGTGCTATTCGATAGCACTAACGTCCCTTTTGCTGGGGGCGCTACATTTTTTTTATGAATGTAGGTGGCTCCATTGTGGATAGTGCCGATCGCGCATAGCGGAGTACCTTCTTCTCAAAGTCTTGGTGAGCCCCTTTTTCCTTCAAGGGGTTATATTGTACATCTTCTTATTTTGGACTTTCACCTTTGAGGTATAGCCGGGGCCTTGTTGCCGGCATTGTTATCACGTCTTTTGTATCCTTAGAGGCTCCTTAGACGTTTGTGTGGGTTATGTATAGGTATTGGATAGGTCAATGGACCGTGTTGTAACCTTGTACTCTTGCTTCTTCTACACTATAACTTGTATGGAACCTTGGAAGTTTAACCACGTTTTAAATGCAATGAACTAATATGTTAAAGGTACTATCTTTTCTAGTTTAAATAAAGGTAAGCATGGCTTCCTTATTCCTATCGAGTTGGGTAGATAGCGGTTGATAAGTCTTGCTCAGTTGGGTTCACTCGATTGAGTGCCGGTCGCGCCTCCCGAAGTTGGGGCATGACATGATGGGCCTAAAGGAGAATCCAGACTTGACATGTTTGAAGGAGTTCTACATTCCCTTTGATTATTTGTACGAGAGGTACGGTCACAACAAATCCTACCGCACATATCCGGATGAGTTTGCCCTTACATCATTGGGGCATATTCACCGAAGGGTCTTTGTCTTCATGTTCTGCTTCTTGGGGATGATAGTGTTTCCAATGAAGAAAGCAAGGATCCACACCAGGCTAGCCATGGTCACCAAAACTTTGATGGAGGGAATTGGTGGACAACCATTTAGTATAGTGCCCATGAGCATCGCAGAGATATATTGAGCCTTGGAAAAATGTCAACAAGGAGCCCCACACTTCGAGGGCTGCAACTTGCTACTCCAGCTCTGGCTCATAAAGCATATTCAAAGGGGTGAATATCGGCAAGAGATTCAGCGTAGAGACTGGGTCGATCATATAGCCTTCCATCAACCAAGGCGAATGAACTACATGCCCAACATGTTTGCTCAGCCAGAAGATGCCAAGGGGTGGGTGGAGCTGTTTGAAAATCTAACTAAGGATCAAATACAATGGATGTTCAAGTGGTTCCCTACTGAAGAGTTCATTGCCCGATCTAGGAACGTACCATTTCTAATACTGATCAATTTGAGAGGAACCTACCCTTATGTCCCTTTCCGAGTTATGAGACAAGCTGGTAGGAAGCAGGTTATACCAAGGGTCGACAAGATGAGTCACTTCCGAGCTGACTTCCAAGCTGATGACAGTCCTTATAAATGCCAAGCTCAGCATATGTGGCATTGTAAGATCATCATGGGAAGAGATACTATCGAACCAGACAGATACCATGCTGGCTGCACCCCATACTATTAAGGTTGGCTGGAGGATAATCACAATGGTCTGGGCCAACCCGGGTTTGTTCGAGGTCATGGAATCATCGATGAAAGGGCTGAAGCATAGGTCAAATACAACTAACTGTGCAAGAGGATTCGGGAATGTGAAAACGAGCACCGTGAGATTCAAGAAGCCCACCAAAAATTGATTGAAGAGTGGAAAGACATGGCTGTCAGTGCCAACAAGCGATTAGGATACCTGGAACGAGGTTTAGTGGAGCTGGAAAGGAAGTTTCTCAAGAGGATTGAGGATTGCCAAAATGCTGAAGGAAACAAGGGTGGACACCTGGCCAGAGCCTACCTACTGTTGGGACTTCGCGAGCTGGTGAAGCTGTTCGATGGAGCCAAAGATGCCGAGTCTGGGGAAGGTCCTTCTGGGACCATATAGATAGGAGTTTTCTTTTGCTTTATGAAATGTAATAAGTCCAATGGCCACTAGCGGCATTTTATTCCTTGTTATTTAGTGTAGATTTGGGACTCGTCTACTTTTTATCAATAAATTGAGGCATTTAGCATTCTAAGTTCTCCAAATCAACTTGTCGCTAGGCCTACCTCGGGCACAAAGAGGTTCCTAAATTAGGACACGATTTACATTCTGGCACTATGTGTTTAAATATCGTGACATTTTCTTATAATCGTTACTGACTTGTTACCTTTTTTTGTTTTTACTTTTGTTTTATTTATTCCCCCCCCCCCAAAAGGTTAGTTCGTGCACTCTGGCATCGTCATCATATTCCACAAGATCAAAGGGCCCCACACCCACTCCTCTTCCTAGTCTTATCAGAAACAGGAACAAAGGAAAGATGAAAGATTTGAACGGCACCAGAAAAGAAAACTCAACTGAACGGGTAGAGGTCACTCATGGTGCTCAGGTCTCCAAAGAAAGCGCGTCCTAACTCGAGCAGAAACTGTTGAAATTTCAAGAGGAACTTGATCAGGTTCAGAATCTGGCAAACTTGTCATTTTCCCTCACCACTCCAGATATCAATTTTCCAAATGCTTAGAACCTCACGCCTCCACAAAACATCCTAAAACCACAAAACTATCCCGCTCCTCACCACCACTGCAATACATGCCATAAATCCAGCAATACTCCACTGCTCATCCTAGAACCTCTGAATTCCACAAATGATCATTTCCACGCCCACTATAACACCCACATCTATGTGGAAACCATGCCACACTCCACCCAACATGTCTCAAGCACACCCGAATTTGATGATAAAGACTTACTCATCAGGAACCTGGCTGCGGAACTCAAGAAATTGACTAGTCAAATTCAGGGTGTCGAAGGAAGCAAGGGGATTGAAGGGTTGAACTACGAAGATCTTTGCATACAACTGGATGTCGAACTGCCCGAGGGGTACAAACCTCCTAAGTTCGAGATGTTTGATGGTACAGGGGATCCGAGAGTCCACTTGAGAACATACTGCGACAAGCTGGTTGGAGTAGGAAAGGACGAAAGGATTCGCATGAAGCTTTTCATGAGGAGTTTGAGAGGGGATGCTCTGTCTTGGTACATTAGCCAAGACCCGAAGAAATGGTCAAACTGGGTGAGTATGGCATCCAACTTTATGGACAGATTCAGTTTCAATACAGAAAATGCACCAGATGTGTTCTACATTCAAAACCTAAAGAAGAAGCCCACGAAAACATTCCGCGAGTATGCTACTCATTGGAGATCAGAAACTTCTAAGGTCAAACCTGCTTTAGAGGAAGAACAAATGAACAAGTTTTTCATCCAGGCTCAGGACCTGTAATACTATGAAAGGCTGATGTTGATCGAGAGCCAAAAAAATTTCGACATCATCAAGCTAGGGGAAAGGATCGAGGAAGGCATCAAAAGTGGTATGGTTACGAACTTGAAGCTTTGCAAGCTAACAATAAGTCTTTACAGTCTCGTGGTACATCCAAGAAAAGGGACGTAGGTGCCGTAATGGTTGCACAAAAAGCCAAATCCCCTATCAAATACCAATCGTATCTGATACCTCCACTCACATATCAGTCTACCCCGAATTACCAAGCACCCTCACCCTCTTACCAAACTCCACACCTACTTACCAATCACCCCCACCTCCTACATATCAACCTACCTCACCCAGATATTCCCAACCCGCACATGTCTACCAAGCCTACAATGCTCAGCCATCCCACTATCAATCACCTCCCACACGTCAAAACTTTACTAGACCTCGACCAAAATTCGACCGCAAACCCTCTAAATAGTATACCGCCATTGCTGAACCGATTGACCAACTATATAAAAAGCTCAAAGCTACCGGTTACGTCACCCCCATCCCTGCTATAACCCCTGAAAACCCTTCTCAGTGGGTTAATCCGAATAAATCATGTGCAAACCATTCCGGCATGAAAGGGCATACCATTGATGAATGCCGCTCTCTAAAAGACAAAATCCAAACTTTGATTGATAACAAGATCATTGTGGCAAAGGAGCCTACTTCAAATATCCGCAACAACCCTCTGACATACCATAAGGGTAAAGGTGTTCACATGATTGAAATAGAGGATGATTGGGATCCTAAAGGATCGATCGGTTTAAGCACAGAAGGTGATGAACCAAAAAAGCCAATAGTCACCCTTAATTCGATTGTAGTCCAGACTTAGCCTTCTGGGGATGCCAAGGTAAACATGTCTGTACCACTTGAGTTTGAAGCACCACCCCCTGCAAAGATGCCAACACCAATTGAGGTCGAGTTTGGGTCCCCAGCAAATGCACCCGCACTGTTTGAAGTTTCGGTTTTACCCTTTAAAATACATGCTCCGTCGGAGTAAAGGCGCCCATTCCAGTAGCAATGTTAGTCGTAACACTGTTCCATACAAATGCCATACCTTGGGATTACACAGCCGAGGAGAGAAGAAAAGGGAAGGTAAAGTCCGGGGAAGCCGTTGCGGCACAGGGTATGACAAGAACCGACAGGGTTTATACTCCGGATGAGTCAAGTAAGTAGGCCTTTGGTCGGACGACCATCAATGAAACCGGGCCCGACGATCTCTGGAGAAAGACACAAGCCAAGGAATACTCAGTCATTGATCAGCTGAACAAAACACCAGCACAGATTTCTATCCTGGCTTTGCTGCAAAAGTTCCGACGTACATAAGAATGCCTTGTTGAAGGTGCTGATCGAGGCATATGTACCAAGCAACATCACTGGAGGAGAAATGGGAAACATGGTAGGGCAGGTATTGGAAAGTCACAATATCACTTTTCATGAAGATGAGTTGTCACCAGAAGGGTTGAGTCACAACAAAGCGTTGCACATCACCGTGCAATGCAAAGATTATTTTATCACTAGGGTCCTGATTGATGGAGGGTCCGGCCTCAATATTTGTCCATTGGTAACACTCAGAACATTGGGAAAGGGTCTGCATGAGATCAAGGATGGGTCCATCAACGTCAAAGCTTTCGACGGTTCCCAAAGATCCACCATTGGGGAAATTAGTTTGTGCTTGCAAATGGGGCCTACTTGGTTTGATGTCGATTTCCAAATAATAGATGTGCCGGCATCCTACAATATGTTATTGGGACGGCAGTGGATTCATGTCGCTAGGGCCGTAGCATCAACACTGCATCAGGCGGTGAAATTTGAATGGAACCACCAAGAGGTGATCATTCACTGCAATGGTAGCAATCCCATATACAGTCGCCAAACCATCCCAGCGATCGGAGGAAGGAGAAATATGGGCGGGGAAACCTATCACCACATCAAGCGATTCAACGCCGTTGACAAAGAAAAATGGTGGGACAACAAAATTGAAAGCATATTGAACTGGAGCGGATATGAACCTGGCAAGGGACTTGGTAAGAACCTCCAAGGAATCGCCAAGCCTATCAAACTGAAGAAACATGGCACTACTTTCGGTCTGGGATATGAGTACACCTGGGAGGAATTCAACCACTGGTCTCCACCATGGCACGGTCCTTACCATACGCTGGAGCAACCAATACCACATTTGGAGTAGACTTTCCAGCCGGCCGATGTTATCTATGGGTCGGAAGAAGAGGAAGCACTAGCAGCTGTGAAAAACTTATTCTTAGAGGACAATGACATGAATTGTTGTGTTCTTCTCGAGGAGGAGGGGGGAAGGACCTTCCATACAGGCAGTGATCAGAGGAGCAAGCCTCAACAATTGGACCATCAGAACCACCAAAGTCCGGAAAGCTTCGGGGTAGCAAGGCTGAACAAAGCATCATGCACTATCTTTTATTTTTACTAGTTGATTTTCCTTTCGCATTTTTGAATTTTCGAAATAAGATCTTCCAATGCTCAAAACAGTTATGGAATTTATCAAATCATTTCGGTTTCCTTACAAATCTTACTCTTATTGTTTTTTTCTCTCATTACTTTATGTATACAACATTACTATTATCTATCTTGATGAACCAATGACTGTGACATACACGAGACAACACAACAAACAGATGCAAATTTAGAGAAAGATGAAATACCTGAAGAGATTATTAAGGAAGTTGAGAATTTTGAGAACAGACCTAAGTCCAACCTGGATGAGACCGAGATTGTTAACCTGGGAGATGCAGAAAATATTAAAGAAACTCGGATCAACGTTCATTTGTCACCATCAGAAAAGGAAGAATACACAGAATTTCTGAAGGAATATGAGGACGTATTCTCCTGGTCATATGATGACATGATTGGTTTGAGTACATCCATTGTAGTGCACAAACTACCAACTGATCCGACATGTCCACCGATAAAATAGAAGCTCGGAAATTTTAAACCTGACATGAGTCTGAAAATCAAAGAAGAAGTCACTAAGCAGGTCAAAGCTAAGGTTCTCAGAGTAGTAGAATATCTGACATGGCTAGCCAACATCGTGCCAGTACCGAAGTAGGACGGGAAGGTCAGAGTCTGTGTCGACTACCGGGATCTCAACCGGGCCAGTTCGAAAGATGACTTCCCCTTGCCAAACATACATATCCTGATTGACAATTGTGCCAAACATGAGTTGCAATCATTTGTAGATTGTTTCGCTGGGTATCATCAGATCTAGATGGATGAAGAAGATGCTGAGAAAATGACCTTCATTACGCCATGGGGAATGTACTGCTACAAGATGATGCCATTCGGGTTGAAGAATGCAGAGGCCACCTACATGAGGGCCATGACTACTATCTTCCATGATATGATACACAAAGAGATAGAGGTGTACATAGATGATGTTATTATCAAGTCCAAGAAAGTCGCTGATCACATGGGAGATTTGAGGAAATTCTTCAATAGACTGCAAAGGTATAATCTAAAACTAAATCCCGCAAAATGTGCATTCGGGGTTCCTGCTGGAAAGCTACTTGGGTTTATTGAGAGTCGCCGAGGCATAAAACTGGATCCATCAAAGGTCAAATCTATTCAAGAGCTGCCACCACCAAAGAACAAGAAGGACGTAATGAGTTTCTTGGGGAGACTTAACTACATCAACTGATTCATAGCACAATCTACAGTTATTTGTGAGCCGATCATTAAGATATTAAAGAAGGACACTGCTACCAAATGGACTGATGATTTCCCAAAAACTTTCGACAGAATCAAGGAATACCTATCAACACCACCAGTCCTAGTTCCGCCCGAGCTAGGTAGACCTTTATTACTCTACCTCGCAGTATTAGATAGAGCGTTCGATTGTGTTCTGGGGCAGCATGATGAAACAGGGAGGAAGGATCATTCCATCTATTACCTCAGTAAGAAGTTCACCCCATACGAGGCTCGATATTCACTGTTAAAGCGCACCTGTTGTGCTTTGACTTTGGTAGCTCAGAAGTTGAGGCACTACTTCTGTGCCTATACTACATATCTCATATCAAGGATGGATCCTTTGAAGTACATCTTTCAGAAGCCCATGCCCACTGGCAAGCTGGCCAAGTGGAAAATTCTATTGAGTGAATTTGACATTGTCTACGTGACTCAGAAAGCAATCAAAGGACATGCACTAGAAGATCACCTTGTTGAAAATCCCATGGAAGGAGAATACGAACCTCTGAAAACATATTTTCCTGATGAAGAGGTATCATTCATAGGAGAAGACATTGCAGAATCCTATGACGGTTGGAGAATGTTTTTCGACGGAGCAGCAAATTTCAAAGGAGTTGGCATAGGAGCAGTCCTAGTATCAGAAACCGGTCAGCATTATCTAGTATCTACCAAGCTTAGGTTCTCGTGCACCAACAACATAGCCGAGTACGAAGCTTGCACCCTAGGGCTCAAGATGGCCATTGACATGAACATCCAAGAGTTTCTAGTAATTGGGGATTCAGACTTGCTTATACATCAGGTCCGAGAAGAATGGGCAACCAAGAACTCCAAGATACTCCCTTATCTGCATCACGTACAGGAGTTGAGAAAGAGGTTCCCAAAGACAGAGTTTCAGCATGTTCCCAGAGTTCAAAATGAGTTTGACGATGCATTGGCTACCCTATCATCCATGATACAACATCCAGATAAGAACAATGTTGATCCCTTTCCGGTAAAGATCCATGATCAGCCAGCTTATTGTGCTCATGTTGAGGAAGACGCAGATGGAAAGCCTTGGTTTCATGATATCAAGGAATATTTGACAAAAGGAGAATACCCAGAACTTGCAAATCCTACTCAGAAACGCACACTTCGGAGGTTGTCCAATAATTTCTTTCACAGCGGAGGAATCTTGTACAGGAGGACTCCTGATTTAGGATTGCTAAGATGTGTCAATGCAAAAGAAGCATCTAAACTGCTAGAAGAAATCCATGCTAGGACCTGCGGTCCACATATGAATGGCTTTGTTTTAGCGAAGAAGATACTCCGGGATAGTTACTTTTGGATGACTATGGAGACGGATTGCGTCCAATATGTCTGAAAGTACCACCGCTACCAGATACATGCAGACATGATAAAGGTTCCTCCAAATGAGCTTAATGCAACAAGCTCACCATGGTTGTTCACCGCCTGGGGAATGGATGTTCTCGGACCAATCGAACCCGCCACATCAAACGGACACAGGTGTATCCTAGTAGCAATTGATTATTTCACCAAATGGATTGAAGCAGCATCTTACAAGGCAGTGACTAAGAAAGTCGTGGCGGATTTCGTCCGCGACCATATCATGTGTTGGTTCGGAATTCCAGAATCAATCATTACTGATAATGGCTCCAACCTCAGTAGTGATTTGATGAAATCCATGTGTGAAACCTTCAAGATCAAACACAAGAATTCTACAGCTTACAGACCTCAGATGAACGGAGCCGTAGAGGATGCCAACAAGAATATCAAAAAGATACTAAGGAAAATGAAAGAGAAGCATAACCAGTGGCACGAAAAGCTCTCATTTGCTTTATTGGGATACCGCACCACAGTCCGCACATCGACAAGAGAAACCCCCTATATGCTGGTTTACGATACAGAGGCAGTCATTCTCGCTGAGGTAGAAATTCCTTCCTTAAGGATCATATAGGAAGCAGAGCTCGACGACGTAGAGTGGGTGAAGAGTCGTTACAAGCAACTAGCTCTTATAGACGGAAAGAGAATGAATGTAGTTTGCCACGGTCAGCTCTATCAGAACAGAATGGCCAGAGCCTTCAACAAAAGAGTCAAGTCGAGATAGTTCACACCAGGGCAGCTAGTGTTAAAGAAAATCTTTCCACATCGAGATGAAGCCAAAGGGGAATTCTCTCCCAACTGGCAGGGTCTGTACATGGTTCATCGGGTTCTAATAGGAGGAGCCCTCATACTCACAGAAATGGACGGAGAAATCTGGCCAAAGCCAATCAATTCAGACGCAGTCAAGCGATACTATCTGTAATATTTATGTTTTCCTTATATGATGTAATTTGAAATACGCGTGACCTAATTCCCGTTTAAGAGGGGATACGTAGGTAGCCCTATGGGTTCGGTCACAATTCAATAAAATTTCCATTTCCCCCGCTATTGGAAACTGGGGCAGAATTTTGAGGAGGACCCTCACAATTCCGAAGTTGATTCCAGCCATTTATCATTAACAGCTTTCAGAAGCAACATCCTAGTAAACTGGGGTAGAATTTTGAGGAGGACCCTCAAAAATCCGGAGCAAGAGAAGTTGCAATGTCTTGAAACACGCCGTAGTCGTCGGTTCATCTAAAGAGAACTATTCTTAATTATGTACTTATGTTATGCTTTTACTAAAGCATGCATATTTATTACTAAAATTGCCTTGTTTAGCAACGCTACCCCAATGATACGTACAATATCGCCAGATCAAAGCCGAGCAGGTTAAGCAAAGCCAGTAGGGATACGAACTAACTTTTCCCCCTTTTACAAACTCACAATTTTTCTTTGGATGCAGGCACTTGAGTTGCAAAATCATCAAATATACTGTATGCTCAATCACAAAGTTCAGGAATACAACTCTCCGAACCGTTGCACTCGCTCGCAACCGCTATCCGCACAACAGTATCCCCAGCAGGCACAATATCCCCAGCAATTGCGATACCGCAATCCGCTATTAGCTAAGAAAACTCTATTGCCATTTGCCATTTTACTTCCTACATAAGGCTACCATTCTGCCTTCCGAGAATAAGGTCTGTCTCCATCTGCATTCTTTGCATTGCATAAGGCTACCATTCTACCTTCCGAGACTAAGCTCTGTCTCCATCTGCATACTCTGCATTGCATAAGGCTACCATTCTGCCTTCCGAAGTTAAGCTCTACCTCTATCTGCATTCTCTGCATTGCATAAAGCTACCATTCTAAGCTCTATCTCCATCTGCATTCTCTGCATTGCATAAGGCTACCATTCTGCCTTCCGAGGTTAAGCTCTACCTCCATCTGCATTCTCTGTATTGCATAAGGCTACCATTCTGCCTTCCGAGGTTAAGCTCTACCTCCATCTTGCATGGCTGAAAGATCTCCAGTTCTTTTACATCTTACATCGGCTGAAAGATCGCCACTTTATTTACATCTTGCATGGCTAAAAGATCACCACTTCATTTACATCTTATATGGCTGAAAGATCGCCACTTTATTTACATCTTGCATTGGCTGAAAGATCGCCACCTACTACATCTCATAGGTTGAAATATCGCCAAATCATCCGAAGACGTCAATGTTCGGAGGTACCATTTTCATAGCCCGAGAACGCCATGCCATGGCCTGAGGACCCCTTTTATCTTTTGCATATCATTATTCAAAGGCGTCATAGTTCGGAGGCATCATTCTCATAGCCCAAGAGTACCATTTCATGGCGTGCAAATCTTTATCATACGCTTCATGGCCCAGGACGTCATGGTCTGAGGACGCCATCCTAACCGTCCAAAGACAACATTTCATGGTCCGATGGGAACTTGCATCATGTTTAAATTTCCGCACAACATATGGTTCATTTGCAGGAAAACCAGCAAGCAAACAGCCATCTCAGAAGGAGTGATTCCGCTCCAGTTCCCGCAGCCCCATTAGGCCTTAACCATCCATCCCAACCTAAACATGAAAACCTCCATCGGCATATTCCGCCGACGGATCCTGAACTACATATGGTCTGATTACTATAAGACCAAGGATATGTAGGCAGCTCAGGATCCATAACTCGATCAAATTCTTCAAACCATTCCGTTCGGTCAAAATTGGCCATCAAATCTTTACCCGATAACTCTTTCGTACTTCCCGGGTAAAGAGGGGCAGTTGTTGATGCCCAATTTTTCCCTATATATTCTTATATGCAAAATACTTTCAAAATAGCATGTATATGCATATATAAGTATGTCCAAGTGTTTTATTATTTTTTCTAATTTTTAAAAAGATTTTTTAAATCAATTTATTGCCTATTTTAACAGTACAAAAACCAATAATTGTTCCTCGAATTATCATTTTGGTGATTAACTTTATTTATTCTCATATTTATACCAAAAAGAGCTAAAGTAATTTTTTGCACATTTTTATAAATTTATTTGGTATTTTTAAAGCTAAATTGCACTTAATTGCAATATTAGCCTATTTTAAGATTTAATTGCGTTTATAATTACAAAATTGATTCCATTATTTTTAATTTAATATTTTGTACATTATTAGTTAATTTTGTATCTTTAATTTGTTTCTAGAAATCACTTTACTATTTTTTATAAAATAAAAAGGGAAAAAGTGGCTATTTAAAATTTAGCCCTAACTATTTCGATTCTAGCCAAATCAGCCTCCCCAATTAACCCAATTTCAAACCCCAAATGAACCGACCCAGTTTCAATTTAACCCGCCCCTAACCCGTTTATTTTACTCGCCCGACCTTCCCTTTTGATCCAGGCCGTTGATCATTTTGATCAACGGCCACAATTCCCCCGTTCCTTTTTTAATTCACAAACACCCCCCAACCCTAATTCATTTCACCTAACCCGCTGCCCCTGAAACCCCTCCCCTCTCTCAAACTCTCTCAAACATTCCCTAACCCTAGCCGCCTCTCACCGTCTTCAACCTTGAAACCACCGGAATCCATGGCTTCTCAGGCCATGAGAGCCCTATACTCACCTCCCTTTGCTCTTATACACTTGATACTGGAAGATTCGAGGTCTGACCTTGAAGGTTTTCACCCAGGCCTCTGCCGATTCAAGGTTCCACGACCCTCTCCGGCTTTGTTCCGGCATTCCATGGTGGTTTGAGCCTAATTTTGACCTCTCCGACTCAGATCGGTGACCTTTCAAAGCCTTTCTCGTCTCTAGGGTTCTTCTGAAACCCCAACCCTTCGAGGTTTTCTCCGTTTTCTTTTGATCCGTTGTGTATCTATGCTCTTTTCAAATAATTTACCTAACTTTTCTTTCGAAAAATTACTTTCAAAACCGTTTCTTTTCCGATCTAGGGTTTTCTGAGAAAATATTTAAGTATTTTCTGACTTTCTTTTTCTTTTATATGTATTTGCTTCTACTGTGATCTTGCATTTTTTACCATGTTCTTATATGTTTATCTTACTGTGTTTTCCTATATGTTTTTATGTTGTACTTTTCCAGTGTCCTTGTGTTCTTCTACTGTATTTTCCTACGAAGTTCTTACGTTTCTTTATTTGCCTTCTGCTGAGCCCTGTTTAGGTTTCTTCTAGCATGCTTCTTCTACTGTTCTTATCAGTATTTTCCATTATGTTCTTTGAATCCTTCTACTGTGTTTGCATGTTACTTTGTTATCATGTTTTCTCATTAGTTCTGTTGTTGAAAGAAGCATGAAGTAGTTTCAGTTCTTTTTTGAAACTTCTAAACATGTTTCAATTCAATTGCTTGCCCTCTCATCTTTGCTTTGTGATTTGCCCTAGCTAGGGTTTTTATTTCAAAAGATCCCTAATTCTTTCAGACTGACTTTGAGTCTCTGAACTGAGTTTGGACTTCCTTGTTTGCATATGATTCTGACTCTTTTGCTAAACTCTACTACATTGAATTTTCTACTGATTTTACAATGGCATGACAACTTTCTTTCATGCTCACATGCTCCTTATATATGATGAAACTTCCTCTAAAGTGACTTTCAAATTTTGTGATTAGTTCGTACTTCCCTCTGATTTTTGTCTGATTGATTTCCTTCCATTGTTTGCTGATTTCCCTAAGTTAAAACCTTCCCATCTTTCTGACCCGGTTCATTCATAACAAAGTCTCAGACCCTCTGATTTACTGGTTGTTAATTGATCTTCTTACCTTATTTGCACAAACCGTGTATTATCAAAACCCTGTCCTTAAATGACTTTTATGTATTCACCCCTAATTGCCTACTTTGTACAAAGTGTTTGATTAATTCCTTTCCTTAACTGGTTTTACCCGTTTGAATTTGAATCCCTTAATTAAGGGAAGCCTTGTGTAATTTATTGACAACCAGTTCTTTAACTATTTTCTTACCTTATTTCTGCCTGATTTCTACAATATAAAAGGCACAACCCTCTTTCACACACTAGACATCAGAATCCTTCTGAATTCATACTCTCTCATAATAACATTCTCTTCTTGTCTGCATTGAGGCCTGTCTGCAAGACCTACTGCTTTTCTTTGTTTGTTTTCGTTGAAACTGGTATGTCCTAATTTAAGTTTCAGCATCATCACAATGTATTTATTTACAGCTTTTCTATATCCATGTCTACTTTACTACTTCTACAAAGTTGAATATTTAACTAGCATGTTAATTTCTTTTGCCTGTTTCTACTATGAATCCCTGCCCCCGTTTCCCTTTATGTGCTTTGAGTTATAGTTTAAAACATAGCAATATGCAAGTTATAGTTCAAGGTTTGAGCTTGATCCCTTAGGGGATGTTAACCTCTAAAACAATGTTTTCTAATAGGCTTGTGGGGTGTGCCAGCATTTCCCATTGCTGGGTATGCCCACTAGCCAGTCCTTGCCTCTTTGCCAGTTCCCCTTTCCCCTCTCTCAGAACTCTGCACTTGCACTCACTCTTAGCTTCTAAGTTCTGCCCCCTCTTGTGAGCCTTGCCTTAGGAACTTGAGTTCCCTCTGAACTTGGACACTTGAGGGCTGGCCCTTCCACACTGCATTATGACTTAATCATGCAATGCACTTGGATGTGAGCACTGCCTGGAGCCCATATGAAGCTCTTAGGGAACTCTTCCAAATGAGAGAAAGTGTTTGGGTCTTGATCTTGGGTGTTGGTTTACTTCATACTTCAGATAGGAAGTCTGAATCAGGCTCTCATTAGTTGTAATTTTTAATTTTTTGATGTATTTTCTCTATTTTATTTTTGGATTGTAATAACTTTGTAATAAACTTTTGGGGTGATTAGTGAAAAGGGAGGGGTAACCATGCATGCAAGGGGTAGATGTCCTGCTCATAGGTTTTTCTGCACTTCTGCATTTACACAGATACCCTGAGTATAATTTCTGCGCTTCTGCATTTATACAGATACCCTACCTATAGTTTCTGCACTTCTGAATTCATGTAGATGTCCTGCTCATAGGGTTTTCTACACTTCTGCATTTATATAGATACCTTGCCTATAGTTTTTGCACTTTTGAATTCATGTAGACATCCTGCTCATAGAAATTTTTTATTTCTGCATTCACATAGATAACTTGCCTACATGCTTATTATTTTTTGCATTCATATAGATAACTTTTCTATAGGAATTTCTGCATTTTTGCATTCATGAAGATAACCTATCTTTATGAATTTCTGCATTCATGTAGATAACTTGACTATAAGAACTTCTACATTCCCATTTAGATACCATGACTATAAGAATCTCTTCATTACAATATAGATACCATGTCTATAGGATGCACATGCATGTAGATAATATGCCTATAAGTCCTTTTTGATTCTTGCATACTCGCCTCTCATTAGGCAAACATGTTATAGGTTTTAACAACCAATGAAATTAGATATCACGTTCGTAATAAAATACAACACTGAGATAACGTGTTTTAAGTTAACAAACACATAGAAAGCATGCCTATAAGTGTTCTAATCAAATCTGAATCACTTCACTCGCTTGTAAGTTTAAACTATCAGTAGTAATGCATTATCGATTACAGAACTTGTATTATTCTAACCTATCTATAATCCGTTTACCTCTATATCTATAAGATAGCATACCTATAGGTCTTCGTCTAACACTTAGGCAAATCATAAGGTAAACTTGTCAGATTCTTATTAACTACAACCAGCAGGCAGGCCTGATTCGGATATCTTATCTGAAATATGTAATAAATCAACCTGCCTCAACCTTTTAAGTTTTAATGAGACCCTAGGCAGTATGTGCAAGACATGCTAAACTATGTGTTTTTCTTTGGTTTTAAGGAGTTCTGTTGAGCCTTATTTGTTTATGTGCTTTCTCCCCAAACTTGCCACATGTGTGTTTTGTTTGTCGCCTTAGAATTTTGCCTTTGAAACTACAAAGCCTAATACCCTTTCCCTTTAGGATTAGTAGTCCTAAGTGCCTCCGAGACTGATAGGAATGGGACTGGTAATAGCATGCAATAAGTAATCGAGACCGATCCGCGCTTTAATACCTTAATAGGGTGGGAAAGGTAGATATCGATATGATGACCACGGGATAACATCTCGTGTAGCCCCTCATTGAGGAGAGATTACCGGATGTTGTGTGGGGTGATCCATATTATTTATAAACCTAGGACCCCCTTTTCCTTTACTTGTTTATTTCAATGTTTACTTTCAAACTATTTTCTCAAAATTCAACTTTTCTTTTGTTTTCTTTTTATTTCACCTATTTGTAACCCTTATGTGCAAATCACCTCTTATTTGAAGTCTTACTTGCCTTCATGTTATTTGTACTTAAAGCCACAACCGTAGCCTGGCCGGGAACCACATTAGTGGATCCTGAGGGGTGCCTAACACCTTCTACTCAGGATAATTTCAAGCCCTTACCCAATCTCTAGTTTCCTAAATCAAATTCTTCCTAGTGTCCTAATGCACTCAAATCATTAGGTGACGACTCTCCAATCCAAACCCAATTCCTGAAAGGGAACGAGTTGTCCTCCCAAATGTCATGAACCCGCTTTCGCGAGGAAAAAGGGGGCGTGACACCGTGTACTCAACATGGCCAAGAATCCAGTTCAACACAAAAGGACAAAACATATTGATATGAGGCATCATTTTCTGAGGGACAATGTGGAGAAATTATATGTATGAAGTTCTATATCACAGAAGATCAAATTGAAGACATTTTTACCAAGCCGCTAAGTAGGGAACAATTTGAAAGAAACAGAGTGAAGTTGGGGCTTTTAAAGCCCAATTGAGAACCTGATTCCTCTTTATCTGGCTATAAAAATCACCTTCAAGAAATAACTGGCTAAAAGTGTTTTCTGGCCTCTAAATCACTTCAATACCGTTGCAGGTAAACACACATGATGAGTATAGAAGCTGTAGATGTAGTGCATGAATGATAAAAGAGGATTGATTCTTTCAAATAAAAAGGTCAAGAACATGGTTATTGTACCAAAGGTTAGTAATTCTGTGCATCCTTTAATACATGTCTTAAAAAAGGGTATAAAACACAACTGCCATGTCATTCAACTTTTTAGATCCTGTTGTCACGTCTCTTCATTTCAAATCGTTCCATCTTCCTCTGAAACATTGAAATTCTCCACGCCCAACCGCCGTTTCAGAACCGGTGCCTATTCCTCTCTCTTCATAATTATCCTCTCCTCTTAAAGCCCCTCTTTTCTGCTATTCCTAACTATAAGTTTTACATTGGAATTTCCCAAAAGAATCATCACACCACTTTTTTCAATGGCTGAGACAACTTTTGATCTCTCTGCCTCAGTCGTAACTACTACTGATCAATCTATGGAGCCTTCCGCTCCCACTGAGCCTTCCTCACCCACTTTTACTCCTGTCTCTACAGTCACACCTCACCTAGTTTCCTAGTCTCTTCTTAATTTAGAAACCCTTAAAACTGCTACTCTATTCTCCCCATCGTCTGAGGCTTCCACTAGTCAAAGACAAAGTGGAGAACAAGGTCAAAACCCTGAGGTCACAAAGAGTTCTGCCATCGTTGCTACCGATTCCATGGTGGTAGTAGCACCATTTGAGGAAGAGAAAAATGTTGTAACCATGTTTGTGGTGTCTGCTGATGGTGTACTGCATGAGATCACCTCTTAGAAAAATGATGCACAAGGTGTGGGGGAAGAAGGGGTCATTGTAACTGTTGGCGGGGATGCACTAGCAGATACTACTAAGGCATCACATGAGGAACTAGATCCCTCTCCGGAGGACCCAGGTCAGGGCTCTCATTCCCAGGACAATGTTGTTCCTACATTCGATGTTGTGCCCTTGGAAATTCAAGAACCTAAAATAAGATCCAGTGATGAAGAAGACCTAGATAATGTGGCTCTTCATGCATTCATAAGTAAGCGGAGGGTTGTGTCCACCCCAGAGTCTGAAACCAAACAACCTACTACCAGGCTTCAAGTTAAGGTAGCCTACGATTTTGCCCTTCAAAAGAGCAAGAAGAGTAGTAATAAGAAAAGGAGAAAGTTGGTGAAAGATGGTGTACTTGTAAGTGATGAGGCGATCTCTGTAGTCGAGGTGGAAGAGGAAACCCCAGATGAACCTGGTTCACTTGTTAGACGGTCTTTGAAAAAGGCGAAGACTGCTTCAATAGAGAAGGGGTCAATATCTAGGCCCAAGATGAAGGAGGTGGTGAGTGAGTTTTCGATGTCTGATGAGGATGTGTTAGTCAAATCCAAGAGAAAAGGAAAATTCACTAGAGGGAAGTCCGGCAAATGCAAGTCTGAAACTTTTGACGAACCTGGTTCTGTGAAGAGAATGAGAAGTGAAGTCAGCCTTGGATATGAACGCCCGAGGCATCAAAAAGTTCTGCTGGGTCGTACGTTTAACCAGTAATCTCTGAGATGGATGGAATGCGCCAAATTCTGGAAATGATCGAGTTTTAACGCTGGGTGCATCTATTTCAGATTGATGCACTTACGGTATATGAGGATGAGGTACAAAGCTTCTTTTCTAGCCTCTTTCCCATTGAGACTGACCACATTTGTGCCTTGGTCAATGGGGTGGACATCGTGTTCAATGTAAAGTTTCTTAGAGAGATTCTTAAAGTTCCTACAGTTGGTGTGTCTAGTGTAAAAGATGTGTGTTAGTTTAACTTTAGAAATGTCATGGTAAAAGACAATTCAAACCAAAAGGGGGACCAGGGCCATAAGAAAGCGCTACTCCCTATCTATCAGCTATTGTTTGAATTGGTTAACAAAGTTCTATTGCCTCGAGCTGCGAGAAGGTTAGTAACTTCTAAGTCTGACCTATTCTTGATGGAGCAACTGGATAGTTTTACTCCCGTGAGTCTGCCTGCAATTATGATTGAACACATGCAAAAGGTTGCCTCCTTCAAAGATGGTAATCATGGCCTTCCATATAGGTTCCTGCTTACTCAAGTGTTCAAATTCTTTGAAGTCCCACTGGGACATGCAAGGTGGGGACTAGGAAGCAGACTTTCTCACATACAACTTTGGAAGAGTGCAAGTGCATGGAAAAGAATGAGGGGGGTAGGAAGTACATCAACCGTCTCACAACTTATTAATGCTCAGAATAGTGTAGCTGAGGAAATTCGTCGATTGAAGGCCATGAATGCTATCCTGGAAGGTCAGCAAGCCCAAGGGGTTCCGGTGTCAAATGATGAAGTAGCTCGTTTGACAAAGGAGAATGCTGGTCTCAGGGCGCAAGTAGAGAACCTGAAAGCAGAACTGTCAATGAGAAAAAGTCGGGAAATGCCCGAATAGACCTCGTTTTCCAAATGCTTGCTGCAGCTTCCAAGCCCTTTACTCCTAGTGCCCCTTAAGTACCCCTTCACTGACCAATTTCTGGAAATGTTTGTTAAGTTTTCTTTGATGTTTTGGCAGATGTTTTTTTGTTTTCTTTTTTTTTATGTGGTTGGGATAAAACACTACTGCTCCCGTTTTAACAAGTCCAATGTTGCCTTTCGCTTTCTCAAAGCAAAGGCATATTAAAGTTTTATTAATATCAATCCTTGTTTTATTATGTTAGTACTCTCCTTCTGTGTTTCTATTCTCTATCATGATTGTGTGCACATATGTGGCATGAGTTAGCTTATCTGGACTTCTTTGTGTTGTTATTCTATCTGTGTTTTTTAATGAGGCCAAAAGGGGGAAAATAATATGGCCATCAACTCAGGGGGAACACATGTGTTATGAAAGGCATAGAGTCAGGGGGAACATGTGTTCCCCTGTTACTTAATCTGGTTCTTATTGCTCTAAATGCACTCTATAAATGTTAAATTTGTCATCATCAAGAAGGGGGAAATTGATAGGTTTTAAATGTTCTTGCCTTTTGTTTTGATGATCTAACAAACTTATTGTTAAGAACCGGATAGGGAACCTGATCTACTCGGACTATACTGCAAGCTTAACAAATTCTAGCTAAAGGTAAACTGCTACAGTTTCAGGAGCTAGGAACCAAAACAAGGATCTGATACCCTTGTGATTTCCGCATCGCAGTACAAAGTCAATTGGACATAGCTGGAAATGAAGTGACTGACTGTATCGTTTCTGCCGCATTGCACTGTTTCCAATGCCCACTCATTCTCTAACCAACTAAAGAGGTCACATCATTTCAAGTGATGTGATCAAAGTGTACCAACAATGAGTTTATACAAAACAATACTTGAATGTTTCAGTTTCTCATTCAAGCTTCTTTCCAAAAACAGAGAAATCAGTCCTTACAAGCTTGAAGCACAAAGTTGAATGCAACTATGGACCTGTTCCTAAAGATAGCTTATTGTTGTCCTAGTTGAGTTGTAACTTTGTGATTGTACTTATTGTATCTCCTAAACTGCTTAGCTAGAAGTGTTTGATTAGGAATCCTCTTGTAAATCCGTAAACTCCTTGAGTTTATGTTGTGACTAGGTTTAGTCATAAGAAAAAGTCTTTGTAATCGTAGAGTTACAAAGTGGCTTGTGGTGAGAGCATCACAAGTTAGTAAAAGTCTTTGTAACTAGGAAGTCACAAAGTGGCTTATGGTAAGAGTACCACAAGTTAGTTGAGAAAATTCTTTGTAATGGAGTCATTGTAAAGTGGCTAGTAATAGGTTTTTACAAGTTAGTGAAGTTGAAAGCCTACATGTGTAGGTCGTGGTTTTTTTTGATCCCCTTATGTGGGATTTTTCCACATAAAAATTCTCTGCCTTATTTACGTACTGCTTTATTAGCATTCCCAGCAGAATCTCGTAAAGGACCAGGTACTCTACTGATTGGTGGACTCACAAAACTAACAAAGGTGATTATCGGGGATGATGGTGTTATGCGACTTCAGGGTTGGATTTGTGTTCCTAATGTTGATGGCTTGAGATGATTCATGAGGAACATCATAGTTTGTGGTATTCTATTCACCCAGGTGCTAAAAAGATTTATCATGATTTGAACCAACATTATTGGCGGAGAAAGATGAAGAAGGACATTATTGGGCACGTTTCTCGGTGTTTGAATTGCCAACAGGTCAAGTATGAGCATCATAAATTGTGTGGTTTGCTTCAAAGGATTGACATACCGGAGTAGAAGTTGGGGTGCATTACTAATGACTTTATGGTATGGTTCTATGGACCTTGAGGAAGTTTGATGCCATATGGGCCATTATTGATCGATTGACCAAATCAGCGCATTTCATTCCAGTTATGGATTCTTATACTTCAGAGAATTTGGCTCAGATCTACATTAAAGATATTGTTTGCTTGCATGATGTACTTGTCTCTATCATTTCAGACCATGACACTCAATTTACATTGCACTTTTGGAGGGCGGTTCAGAGTGAGTTGACCACATGGGTGAAGATTAGTACTGCATTTCACCCTCAGACAGATGGACAGTCTCAGCGGACCATTCAGATCCTTGAGGATATGTTGAGGGCATGCATTACTGATTTCAGAGGCCAGTTGGACCACTTTTTACCATTTATGGAGTTTGCATGCAACATCATCTACCAATATAGGTTCCAGATGGCTTTGTGAGGCCTTATATAGGAGGTGATGTCATTCTCCGGTTAGTTTGTTCGAGTTGGGTGCGGCTAGGATGTTGGGCACAGATTTGGCTTGTGATGCTTCGAAGAAGGTGAAGTTGATTAAGGAGAGGCTTCGCATAGCTCAGTCCATGAAGAAAGGTTATGCAGACAAGAAGGTTCGCGACGTGGCATTTATGGAAGATAAGAAGGCTCTCCTATAAAGGGTGTGATGATATTTAGGAAGAAGGGAAAGTTGAGCCCTCGATATATTGGTCCATATGACTAAGCACTACCCAGAACAAAGCCCAATCAATTCAAGACGGTCAGTAGAATACACAAAGACTATTGTTCAATGTTTTAGAGAGAGTTGGTGATGTAGTTTATAGGCTTGATTTTCCACCCAACTTGTCAGTATTTCATCCGGTTTTCCATGTTTCTATGCTTCGAAAGTATCATGAGGATCAGTCACATGTGTTGGATTTCAGTTCAGGCTAGTTGGATGAGAATATGTTTTATGAAGAAGAGTTGATGGCCATTTTAGATAGGCAGGTTTGGAATTTTAGATCGAAAGAGATTGCATTAGTGAAGGTTCAATGGAGAGGTCCACCAGTTGAGGAAGCTACTTGGGGTACCGAGCATGATATGCGGATCAGATATCCTCATCTTTTTGGCACTTCAGGTGTGATTCTAAACCCATTTAAGCCTCGTTCCCCTATTTCTTGCTTTCAGTATCTGTATTGGTTATTTTAGGACTAGCGGGAATGGTTGGTTTAGCTTCGAGAAGGTTTGAGAGTGATTTGGGACACTTAGTCTTATTCTGGAAGTTTAGGTTGCTAGAGTTAACCATGGTTTGACTTTTAAGTAACCAACCTCGGATTGGTGATTTTATGGTTCCATTAAATTTTGTATGGTGTTTTTTGACTTAGGCGTATGTTCGGATCTGGATTTGGAGGTTTCTAGGAGGTTAAGGCTTAATTTGCCGAAATTTGGCAATTTGAAAATTTGGAGAGTTGGTAGGATTGACCGATAGTTGACTATGATGTAATCGGGATCTGATTGGTGTTCGAAGACTTTGGCTAGTTTCGCTTAGTTGATTGGAACTTGTGTGCAATTATAGTGGGAATTCAGAATGTTTAGGCATGATTCGGATGAGTTTGGCGAGGTTAGAATGTTTGAAACTTAAAAGAAGGATTTTGATAGTCGATTCATAGTTTTGATGTTGATTGTGGCGTTTTGAGCATTTGGATAACTTCGAATAACATATTAGGACTTGTTGGTATAGTTGGATTGGAGCCTGGGGGCTCAGGTGTGTTTCAGGATGATTTAGCAATTTTGGTTCTGGTGCATCACACCTGTGGAAGTCCGAGCGCAGGTGCAAAGTCGTAGGTGCGACTGGTCTGTCACATTTACGGTGTTGAGATGGTCAACAGAATTATCGTGTTTGTGGAAGAAGGAGAGCAGGTGCAGAGGTCGCACCTGCAGTGGTTGGAGAGCACCTACAAAGCTGGTTGGTCCTTTGTAAGATCACTTCTGCGAAAAAGGGAGCGCAGGTGCAAGGCATACATGCGGAAGTTTGCGTGTGCCTGCAAGAAGTGAGGAAGTCCTGAGGAAGAGCATCTGCGCACGTTTAGGTTCACCTGTGGAGCCGTGGATGCGGTTGGTGAGTCGTAGGTGAGAGGTCTTTATTTTTAAGTGAAGCTCGCATATGTGAGCTTTTGACCGCATAAGCGTGATCGCTGATGCAAGACTTTTTGTCGCAGATGTGACATCGCTGGCAGAATGTTATAATTCGAGGGTTTAGCTCATTTCTCATTATTTAGATTTTCGGAGCTTGGTAAGAGGTGAATTTGAAAGAGATTTTCATCACTACTTTGTGGGTAAGTAATTTTTACTTGGATTTGGCTATATATCTTAAATCCCCATGGATCTATACACTTTAATCATCGCATTTTAAAGAGAAAATTGAGGTTTTTATCTACAACCTAGGAGGGAAAATTTAGGGGGATTTAAGAGTCAATTTGGACTTGATTTTTCAATCTAATCACATATTTGGATTTGTAGGATTATGGGTAGTCAGGATCTACCCCTTGACTCGGGTTTGACCATGTGCACCCGGGTTGACTTTTGTTGACTTTTGGAAATGGAGTAAAGATTAAAGCTTTATTATTTGAAATTAATTCATGTGGATTTGTTTTACGTTAGTGAGTTGTATTTGACTAGATTCGAGCCGCTTAGAGGTTGATTTTGCGAGAGAAAGCATTTTTGGAATATTGATTTTGCTCGTTTGAAGTATGTATCTTGCCTAATCTTATTGTGAGTGAATAATTCTTACGATGTGACCTTATTTTTCAAATTAGAATGTGTGAAAAGTGACGTGTATGCAAGGTGATTAGCGTATATGCGGATGCTATGTATGATTTTGACCGGATTAAATATTAGGCTTCTATTATGCCTTGCTTGGACTGTATGCTTTCTTCGACTCATGTTTAATTATTTGTATGACTATGTGAACTTTTTGAATTATTCTAGAGACCATGTGTAGGATTTTATTTCCTGTTTGAGCATGAGACTTGTTTGTATGGCGTACCTGCATAATCTAAGTTGTATTCGTACATGTTGCACATGCATACACATATATTCTTGTATATAATTTTTGTTAGATGGACTAGTTTGATAGCACATGAGCAGTCTGTACGGGTTGAGTTATTATCGCATGTGAGTTGTCGGTGCGATAGCTATGATTATGGCACATGAGACGTGTGAACTAGGATCCATCCCCTAGGTCGTCCTCTCTTGTTTCTCTCTTGATGACGTACACACAGATTATGAAAAACTGATTTGTGTTGGGACTTTGTGTATATTCTCTATATGCAAACTCCTTGGATGTATACATGATTTTTACTACGTATCTTCTCTATATGCTAGCTCTAGAATGTATACATGACTTTTATGCATATCTTCTACAAATGTTGCTTTAATTGATGAAATGATTTATGGTACATATATTTTGTGTATGTTAATTTGTTTAACTTGACTTGCTTATTCATACGTATCTCCTCTATATGCAGCTGTTGACAGGTTATTTGGTCTTAAATGTATGTTCTCTATATGTTGGACTGTTAGTTTGTTTATGACGCATGTGCATATCTTCTCTATGTGGACCATTGTCCGTACATGCACTTTATGCTTAGATTTTAGTAATGTTGTTGTGTACATGTATATTCATGAATTTTAAGGGTTTGATAAGTGAATATCATTGGTCACTCCCGCCACTGCCTCACTGAGGTTAGTCATGATACTTACTGAGTACAGAAGATCAGTTGTACTCGTACTACACTTTGCACTTAATTGTGCATATCCAGGAGGCGGCCCAATTAAATATTCAGGGTTGTTGCTGTTGCGGTCGAGACCCGAGGTAGAGCTGCATCCTAATCACAGTCTGTGGCATCTCTTTCTATCTTTCATTACTCTTATTGTTTCAGATAGTATACTATACTAGCAGACTTGTATTCACATATTAGAGCTCATGACTCAATTTTACCAGTTTTTGGGAATTTTTTATATTGATTTGGTAATTATTTATGATTATTCGACTTTCAGAATCATTTATTCTATAGTTAGTTATTAGTTTTTGTATTTATTTTATGTTTGGCTTGCCTACCAAGTAGGGTTAGGCGCCATCATTGCTAGTGGTTTTGGGTCATGACAGGTAAAGGGGAGAACAATTTTTATTATAAAAGATATGGGGTCTATTTCAAAACACACATATACACTTACTTATTTTTGAAATTTATTACATTGACAATCCTATTTTTACTTAATATCTCTCGCCCTCTCTCATTTACTCTTCGTCACTGCTACTGGCAATATGGCGGAGGCCTTCTCTCCTCCCTTCACTTTATTCTTCTTCCTCCTCTCTCATTTCTCTCTCAAATCAGTTTCCATTCACTCTCCCTCACCCTTACACCCCTGGCCGCCAGAATTAACCACCGACGATGGCCAGCCATCCACTTTCTTTCCCCTCTGGCCTGCCTCTCTTTTTCCCCACCTCTATTATCCTTTGCTCCCTTTCCCATCATATTCTTGCCAGAGCCACATCACCGGCGATTCCAAACCTCCATCACCAAAATTGGATGATCTGCAAGGAGATCCACTATTACTGGCCATAGCTCTGTTTTGTTAGCTCTCCTCTTCTTCTCCTCTTTTCTTTCCATCTCGTTTTAAAACTATTACAAGCTTCCAAATCTGAAGCTTCATGGTGAATTAAGCTTATCGCTGGAAATCTCTAACTTGCCAAAGATATTGTAGGAGATCCCTTTTACCTCTCCTTATCGTCGTTGCTACAGACGCCAAGCAGCTCTATCTCAAGTCTCCTAGGCAAGTCGAATCTTAGCGAACTCCTCTACGCACTGCTGGGTCCAACACCAAGATCTGCACAAGAAGTGCAGCAGTATAGTGTGAGTACAACCGACCCTATGTACTCTATAAATGTCAAGCCTAATCTCAACAAACTAGTGATGAGGCTATGACAAGACACTCCCTATAAGCCTATATGAATAATAATAAAAGAAGGAAGAAATATAGATAAAGTAGTAAACTTATAAGAACGAACCCGAAGGTTAACTAACAGAGGACCCCCAGAATAACAACATCTCATAACCTCATATCACAATACTGAGATAAAACACTACAACTATAGACAGCTACAACCCATCATACTTTATTGCGACATGCAACCCGATCCAAACATTTATCACAATATATGTTGCGGCGTGCAACCCGATCCCATATTATTTTAAAATATTTGTTGCAGTGCACAACCCGATCCCAATATTATATTAATACCTATTGTAGCGTGCAACCCGTTATCAATTCGTTAACATGAACAACACAATCAAATCCCGTAATCTCAACACAAATGGGAACCAGGCGTATAGAACATCAAGGAACTACCAATGCAAACAGAGAATAACGATTACCTCGTGTTCACAAACCTCAACAATTCATCAATACAAGAATAGCTCAAAGACTCACATAATTGGAAGAACGTAATGAAGTGCAACAAGTAATGTAATGACAATTAAAATAAGTAAAAATATGAGACAATGAAGATATACAATTGATATAGGTAGGAACATATAGAAGGTAAAGAGGTATTGAGTGAAGACTCAATAAATTGAAACGAGTAACAATTAAATAGCAGCAAGTAATGCATGGATAACAAGTAAGGACATGTGGAAATTAAAGCATATAACGAAACATAACATGGAATAAATAACAACGTAAAGGTAAATAGCCCAACCGGAATGCTTTAACCCATGACAACGCATATACACTCGTCACCTCGCATATACGTCGTCCGCGCATATAATTCACATAGCAAATAGACCAAACAAGTCTTTTTTTCCCTCAAGAAAAGGTTAAACATGACACTTACTTCTTTTCAGAATCAAGTCAACAATCAATCACGAATTTTCCTTTAGAATAAGCCTCCAAACCAATCAAATCTAGCATAATATAGCTCAAACAATTCAAAATAAGCTTTAGAAACTACCCATGAGTGAAAAAGCTTCAATCTTTAATGAAATTGCAAAAAGTCAATAAAAGTTAACTCTTGGCCCATTTGGTCAAAATCCAAGATTCGGACCAAACCTCGATTACCCATTCACCCCTGAGCCCAGTTATGTGATTTGACTCGAAATCCAACCTCAATTTGAGGTCTAGATCTCAATTTCTCCCAATTCCTAAATACTACCCAAACCCCTGATTTCTACCATGAAATTCATAGATTTAAATTTAAAAATCAATGGGTGTTTGTGAAAATACATCAAAACTAGTTTAAAAGCACTTAACAATGAAGTAAGGATGGAAATCTCTTCAAAAATCTCTCTAGTCTGAGCTCTAGGTTTCAAAAATTATGTAGAATGACAAAATCCCGACTTAGAGTTTTTATTTAACTCGGCGTCAGGTGTTCTTCACATTCGCGAACAACACAGGTCAGTTGGCCTTCTCGTTCGCGAGGTCTTTATCATGTTCACGAAGGCTATTCCCCAGCCAAGCCTCCATATTCACAACCTAGGGGTTGCGTTCATGATGAAGACCATCACCAGCCTTCCCCAGCCATCCCAAAGCTACGCGTTCATGAGGGGTATGTCGCATTCGCGAAGTGAAGTCTCCCCAAGCAGCTTTCACAACCTACCTCTCGCGTTCGGGAAGAGTAACTAGCCCCAACCCCAACTTTTTCCCTTCACGATCGCAGGAGTGGCTTCACAATCGCGAAGCACTATGACAGCAGTAGAAAAACTAGCAATCTCACAAGTCCAAAAGTGGTCTGAAACCAATCCAAAACTCACCTAATCCCCTCAGGCTCTCAACCGAAGATGCACACAAGTGAAATAATGTCATATAAACTTGCTTGAAACCTCAAATCACCAAAATAACATCAAATAACAAGAATCGATCATCAAAACTCAAGATTTCATTTTAAAAACTCATTTCCCACAATTTTTCACATAATGCGCCGAAATGCACCTGGGTCACCCCGGACCCCAACCAAACGTGCGTATAAGTCCAAAAACACCATAACAACCTAATGGAATCATTAAAACACTATTCTGAGGTCGTTTATCCAAAATATTGACCATGGTCAACTGTAGCCTCATTTTAAGCCAAAAATCACATTTTCTTCAATATTTTACGTAAAATCTTTTTGGAAAACGACACGGACCATGCACATAAATCATTAAACATCAAAGGAAGCTATGGGAGGTCTCAAAACACAAAAATAATGACTAGTACTCAAAATGACCTATCGGGTCGTCACATTCTCCATCTCTACCTGGACTGTAAAGAGGTAGGGGTATCTACTCTGTATATCAAACTAAAACTCCCACGTTGCCTCCTCAATCGGCTTACCTCTCCATTGCACTGTCACAAAGGGAAAACTCTTAGATCTTAACATGCGAACCTTCCGGTCTAGAATAGATAGTGGCTCTTCCTCATAGGTCAGATTTTAATCAAGTTGCATCGTGCTGAAGTCCAAAACATGTGATATATCTTCATGGTACTTTCGAAGCATGGAAACATGAAATACTGGATGTACCCCTGCTAGGCTAGGAGGAAATTCAAGCATATAAGCAAAATCCCTAACTCTCTCCAAATCTCGAACGAGCCAATAAACCTTGGGCTCAACTTGCCCTTCTTCCCAAACCGCATCACACCCTTTATAGGCGATGCTCGGAGAAGAACCTTCTCACCCACCATGTAAGCTACATCTCAAACCTTCTGGTCCGCACAAATCTTCTTCCTGGACTGAGTTGTACGATCGCTCCTAAATCACCTTAAACTTCTACATAGCATCACGACCAAATTAGTGCCCAACAATCTAGCCTCTCAGGTCTCAAACCAATCAGTCGGCGAACGATATTGCCTCCGATATAAGGCCTCGTATGGAGCCATATGGATGCTCGACTGATAGTTGCTATTGTAGGAGAACTCTGCCAGCGGTAGCAACTAATCGCATAAACCTCCGAATCAATAACATAGGCACGTACCATGTCCTCCAAGATCTGAATTGTGCGCTCGAACTATTCGTCCGTTTGAGGATGAAATGTTGTACTCAGCTCGACCTATGTGCCAAACTCACGCTTCACGGCTCTCCAAAAATTTAATGTGAACTGTGTGTCTCGGTCAGAATTTATAAAGATGGGCACGTCGTGGAAGCGGATAATCTCCCGAATGTAATGTCATGGGCGGCTTTCCAGCCGTGCCCCATGACCCCTTGGGCGCGCCCCGTGGCGTCCTAGCAAGCCTTCCAATGCCTAGCGCCACGGACGGCCCCGTGGTCTTGGTCGCGCCAAGTGACAAGCGCGCATGTGCCTCTGTCGCCCCACCGATATCCCTCGCCAGCGCCCAACCGCAGGCAGATGCCAACAGCGCCGCGCGCGCAGACAATGCCGCGCGCGCAGATCCTGATGCCAAAGACTATGCTGCCGACAACGGCCCTGTTTTCTGCCTTATAGCAAACTAAGTCTTTTTCATTGTAAATATAGAGTAGTTTTATTCCATGTAATTTCATTATGTTTCTCTAGCTTAATCAAGTCTAGTCTTGTAGCTTTGGATTATTTTTTTTAAGCATTATTAAGGGGGACCAAACAATCAAAACTTTCTAGCAAGCAAACAATTCTCTGTACTGGTGTCTCTCCCCCTCGACACCGCATTTCCTTTCTGTAATAGCTTTCATTAATGCAATCAAGCTTTCTTTCATTCTCAATTCTCATTCCTGTTCTCTCAATTTCTCTTGACATTGGTTTTCCCGTACGGCACTGACAATCTAGTCTAGCGTACGGAGGGGACCTCAGTTGGCGGACAGCAACTGCACTGACATCAGTTGCTTAGCCTTACGTCGCCCTTCCAAGGAATCTCAGGAAGGCGCCGCGTAACAGTTGGTATCAGAGCCTAGGCTCGACATCGGACGAGGGAACGCATTGCCATTACCACCATTTCTGACCATGGTGAATCATGGGGACCGCATTGCGGCCCTTGAACAGACGGTTGACGGATTACTGCCCATCATGGATACGGTGCCTGAACTAAGAACCAGCCTAGGGCAAAGGTTGGATGACCTGGACCGCAGGGTGCTCCAGGCCGAAGTTGACATAGAAAACATCAGTCGTGACTCCGAGGGAGATCGGCAAACGGCAGCCACAGAGGCAGCCGAAATTTTTGGCAAATTCGAGGGACTCCAACAGGAGCGTGCCGAGGATTTAGCTTACAGGGCACAAGAGGCAGATAGGGTGACTGCCATGCAACAAACTATTGACGACTTGACAGACAAGCTCAATGTTGTCAATGCTGCCTTACAGGGCCTACTGCGAGGCGGTGGAAACCAGGTCGGGGGCGCTGCAAACCCCACCTCCGCGACACAAAAATTGAAAATTCCTGAGCCAAAGCCATACAGTGGAGCTAGGAATGCCAAGGAAGTGGAGAACTTCATTTTTGATGTCGAACAATATTTTGATGCTGTTGGGGGCCTAGAAGAAGCCAAGAAGGTAGCAACTGCTGCCATGTATCTTCAGGGTGATGCTAAACTCTGGTGGCGGGTGAAATACGAAGCCATCAAGGCCGGTGAAGATGCTCTCGAAACATGGGCAGAACTGAAGGCAGCCATCCGCCTACAATTCTTCCCCGAAAATGTTGAATACAATTCAAGGAGAAAGCTACGGGAGCTCCGTCAGACCAAATCTGTGCGGGACTACGTGCGGGAATTCTCCGCGCTCATGCTAAGCATACGCGACATGGGGGACAAAGACAAGCTCTTCACTTTCCTAGAAGGGCTGAAACCTTATGCCCGTATGGAGCTACAAAGGCAACGGGTAGATACCCTGCCCAAGGCGATCCAAGCAGCTGAATGCCTTGGGGACTATCAAATGGAAGCTCGGAAGGATAGGCCTCAACCGCCTACCCGAGCGGGATTCAAAGGGGGCCAGTCTAGCAATGGTGGCCCTAGCAGAAGTGGGGGAGATCGGAACTCAACCAAACCTAAGGCTCCCTCCACAGGCAGCAACAGTGCTGCATCTAACAACAATGATCGGGGGAGGAAGCCTCCTTCAGGGTGCCGTCATTGTGGCGGACCACATTGGAACAATGAGTGCCCACATGCACAGATGAATGCCCATCAGACTTTTGATGATGGGACAGGATGACGATTCAGACGATGCGGATCAGACTGAACCCGTAGGTGCCTTCAATGCAATTGTTGGCTCCATTTCTGAGGCATTAGCAGAGACTAGTGCTGGTATCCGTAAGAAGAAGGACCCATGTCCCGTCACCAAGAAAGGGAAAAAGAAGGCGGATGATGAGACTCCTCTTAAGCACGAGAGGACCTTAATGTTCGTTGAGATGAAGGTGAATGGCAAGCCCATTCGGGCCATGGTAGACACGGGTGCTACCCACAACTACTTAGCCTCGACTCAGGTGGAGCGCCTTGGTCTAGTCGTAGGGAAAGGTAGAGGCCGTGTCAAGGCTATCAACTCACCTCCCCAGCCAGTGGGTGGAATAGCCAAAGAAGTACCGATGAAGCTTGGCCCTTACGAAGGAAAATTCAACTTGCGCGTGGTGATCATAGATGACTTCGAGTTGATAGTTGGATTGGAATTCCTGAGGCAAACCAACACCATGCCTGTACCGTATGCTGACATGTTACTGATGATGGGAGCAAACGGGGCCAAGCCCTGCGTTATCCCGTGCATGCCCATGAAGATGGCCGTTGAAAACATCTCGGCCTTGCAGTTGAAGAAGGGGGTCAAAAGAAACGAACCTACGTTCCTGGCAACCCTCTGCATCGAAGATGTAGAATGCTCCTCGGGTCCCATTCCTGAACCCGTGAAGGAGCTACTACTAGAGTTTGAAGATGTCATGCCACAAGACATGCCAAAGCGACTACCGCCTAGGCGCACTGTGGATCATGAAATTGAGCTGGTGCCGGGCGCGAAGCCACCTGCCCGGGCGCCTTACAGAATGTCACAACCCGAACTCACCGAACTTCGGAGACAATTGACGGAAATGCTAGACACAGGGATTATCGTGCCCTCCAAATCCCCATACGGGTCCCCTGTGCTATTCCAAAAGAAACATGATGGTAGTCTACGACTCTGTGTGGACTATCGGGCTCTAAACAAAATTACTGTGAAGAACAAGTACCCTATTCCGTTAATGGCAGACTTGTTCGATAGACTGGGTGGTGCGACAGTGTTCACCAAAATAGACCTGAAGACAGGTTATTGGCAAGTTCGGATTGCAGAGGGTGATGAGCACAAGACGACCTGTGTGACAAGATATGGGTCGTACGATTTCCTAGTTATGCCATTCGGCTTGACTAACGCCCCAGCTACATTTTGCACTTTGATGAACCAAGTCTTCCGGGAGTACATTGATGAATTCGTGGTGGTCTACTTGGATGACATTGTGGTATATAGCCAAACATTGGAGGAACACCTGATGCACTTGCGGAAGGTCCTAGCTCGATTGCGGGAGCATGAACTATATGCGAAGCTATCTAAGTGCTCCTTTGCTCAAAAGCAAATTGACTTCCTCGGACATGTCATTGGGGAAGGGCGGATCAAGATGGACCAGCAGAAGATTCAGGCAATCACAGATTGGCCGCCACCTAAGGATATCCACGCCTTGAGGGCGTTCCTTGGTCTATGCAATTTCTATCGGCGATTCGTGAAAAACTACTCCCTCATTGCAGTACCATTGACAGAACTCCTCAAGAAGATCACGCCTTGGGAATGGGGACCCAAGCGAGCGGAGGCCTTTAACGCATTGAAAGCGGCTATGTCTAGTAGCCCCGTCTTGGCCCTTCCTGATCTGGCCAAGCCATTCGAAGTACAAACAGATGCATCTGACTATGCCCTCGGTGGCGTCTTGCTACAAGAAGGGCATCCTGTGGCGTACGAGAGCCGGAAGCTAAAAGATGCAGAGCGGCGCTATGCCGCCCATGAGAAAGAATTATTGGCTGTCGTCCACTGCTTGCGCCTCTGGAGGCACTATCTGCTGGGAACCCCGTTCGTGGTCAAGACAGACAACACAGCTGTTAGCCATTTCATGACCCAGCCGAAGTTGAATGGTCGACAGGCCAGGTGGCAGGAACTCCTAGCTGAATTCCACTTCAACCTGGAATACCGAAGTGGGAAGACCAATCATGTTGCTGATGCGCTCAGTCGGAGAGCTGATCTAGCATCAGTGTGCTTACTCGCCACCCTAAGGGGGAGCGAGGTAGCCACCTCCATCAAGGACCAGATACAAGATCTACTCATCAGAGATCCTGCTTCACAGTATTTGGTTGATTTGGTAGGACAAGGCAAGACTCGCCAGTTCTACATGGAAGATGGTTTTCTGAAAGTGAAAGGGAACCGACTTTATGTTCCTAAAGGAGGAGATCTACGAAGGACTCTTCTAGCGGAATGTCATGATACTCTGTGGGCCGGCCATCCCGGTGAAGAACGCACCATGGCGTTACTTCGCCGTGCATATTATTGGCCTCAAATGGCCGATGACGTTGCTCAGTATGTGAAGACTTGTCTAGTATGCCAGAAGGACAAGTCAGACCGCTTAACACAGGCGGGACTCTTGGAACCACTAGCTGTCCCAAAGAGACCTTGGGAAAGTGTTTCCCTGGATTTCATCACCGGATTGCCCAAGGTCGGAGATCTAACAACTATCTTGGTTGTGGTAGATCGGTTTTCCAAATATGCTACCTTTATTGCTGCCCCACAATATATATCAGCAGAAGATACAGCTCGACTCTTCTTCTCTCATGTCGTCAAATATTGGGGCCTACCCAAAGATATTGTTAGTGATCGTGACTCACGCTTCACTAGCAACTTTTGGACCCAACTCTTTAAGTGTCTTGGGTCGAAGCTGAATCACAGCTCAAGTTTTCATCCGCAATCTGATGGCCAGACGGAGCGGTTCAATGGTATGTTGGAGGAATATTTGCGTCATTTTGTAACCGGATCGCAGAAGAATTGGGTGAAGCTTCTGGATGCTGCTCAACTGTGTTTCAATTCACAAAAGAGCTCTAGTACAAACAAAAGCGCTTTTGAAATTGTTACCGGACAGCAACCGCTACTCCCACACACCGTCAATGCACCAAATATGTCTAAATCTCCTCGAGCTGCTAGCTTCTCTAAAGAGTGGAAGCAAAATTTGGAGATAGTGCGGAGCTATCTTGTCAAGGCTCAAAAGCGGATGAAGAGGCATGCTGATCAGAATCGTCGCTTTGTTGAATACCAAGTAGGAGACAAAGTGATGGTCAAAATTCCAAAACGTTACTTATTTGCAGGGGTCCATGACCCTCGCTTATTGCAAAAATATATTGGACCCTTGTCCATTGAAAGGCGTATTGGGAAAGTTGCATACCGGGTGGATACCCCAGCTTGGTGGAAAATTCATCCTGTTTTTCATGTCAGCCTCCTGAAACCTTTTCGGGAAGATACAGAGGATCCTTCAAGGAGCCAGCTCACAATACCCAGTATTCGAGGGCCCAATTCAACCGGGAAAAGGCGTGTTGAAGCTATCCTTGATGATAGAGTGATTCATGCCTCAAGGAAAGATCACCAGGAGTTCTTGGTGAAATGGCAGGGCTGTGATACAGAGGAGAACACTTGGGAGAGGGGAACAAACCTCAAAGCCTACAAGAGCCTAATTGAAGATTATCTTGCAAGTAAGGCGCCGAGGACGTCGCCAACTCAGGTGGGGGAGAATGTCATGGGCGGCTTTCCAGCCGTGCCCCATGACCCCTTGGGCGCGCCCCGTGGCGTCCTAGCAAGCCTTCCAATGCCTAGCGCCACGGACGGCCCCGTGGTCTTGGTCGCGCCAAGTGACAAGCGCGCATGTGCCTCTGTCGCCCCACCGATATCCCTCGCCAGCGCCCAACCGCAGGCAGATGCCAACAGCGCCGCGCGCGCAGACAATGCCGCGCGCGCAGATCCTGATGCCAAAGACTATGCTGCCGACAACGGCCCTGTTTTCTGCCTTATAGCAAACTAAGTCTTTTTCATTGTAAATATAGAGTAGTTTTATTCCATGTAATTTCATTATGTTTCTCTAGCTTAATCAAGTCTAGTCTTGTAGCTTTGGATTATTTTTTTTAAGCATTATTAAGGGGGACCAAACAATCAAAACTTTCTAGCAAGCAAACAATTCTCTGTACTGGTGTCTCTCCCCCTCGACACCGCATTTCCTTTCTGTAATAGCTTTCATTAATGCAATCAAGCTTTCTTTCATTCCCAATTCTCATTCATGTTCTCTCAATTTCTCTTGACATTGGTTTTCCCATACGGCACTGACAATCTAGTCTAGCGTACGGAGGGGACCTCAGTTGGCGGACAGCAACTGCATTGACATCAGTTGCTTAGCCTTACGTCGCCCTTCCAAGGAATCTCAGGAAGGCGCCGCGTAACAGTAAGTCTGAGCCAACCGCTTTGAAGAATAGGAAGTCATCACCAGAATAAAGTATGAAGACTTAGTCAACTGGTCCACAATAACTGAGACTGCATCATATTTCCTCAAAGTCTGTGGTAAGCCTACCACAAAATCCATGGTGATGTTCTCCCACTTCAACTCCGGTATCTCCAATCTTTGAGTCAATTCACCCAGTTTTTGATGCCCATACTTCGCCTGCTGACAATTTAAACACCGAGACACATAAGCAATATATCTCTCTTCATTCTTCGCCACCAATAGTGTTGTTTCAAGTCACGGTACATCTTCGTGACAGAATGGAATAGCACAAACTATGAGCCTCCTCAAGGATCAACTCTCTCAACCCATCAACATTTGGAACACAAATCCAGCTCTGGAGCCGCATAACACCATCATCACCAATCACAACCTCCTTATCACCACCTCATTGCACTGTCTCTATCAAAACCTACAAGTGAGGTCATCAAACTGGCGAGCTTTGATACTCCAATAATGAGGACGGTGCCACAACTCAAGCAAGAACCCGATTGGGCTCTAAAACATCCAATCCACAAATTGATTGGCCAAAGACTGAACATCCATAACTAGTGGCCTTTCCACCACCGGTAAATATGCCAACTACCCATACTCTCAACCCACTTACTCAATGCATCCCCGGATGATATAATATGGTGATATCATAGTCTTTCAACAACTCTAGCCATATTCAGTGCCACAAAATAAGGTCCTTCTGCTTGAACAGGTGATGGGAGACTCTGATGGTTGATATAGACCTCACATGAAACGCCGTATAGATAGTGACTCCAAATCTTCAACGTGAACAAGGGTTGCTAAATCTAAATCATGCACACGGTAACTCTTCTCATGAATCTTCAACTGCCGAGATGCGTAGGCAATCACCCTACCATCATGCATCAACACTGCGCCTAGTCCCTTATGTCGATGCATCACAATATATGGTATAAAGCCCCAAAATTGTAGGCAACACCAATACTAGGGCAGTAGTCAATGCAGTCTTGAGCTTCTGAAAGCTCAACTCACACTCGTCGAACCATCCGAAAAGAGCATCCTTATGGTTCAACTTGGTCAATGGGGCTAAAATAGATGAAAACCCTTCAATGAACCGGCGATAATAACCTGCTAAACCTAAGAAGCCCCAAATCTCTGTAGCTGAAGTAGATCTAGGCCAATTCTGAACTGCCTCAATATTCTTAAGATCTGCTTTAATATCCTTGAAAGATACAACATGGCTCAAAAAGGAAACCGAGTCCAACTAAAACTCACATTTCAAAAACTTGGCATATAATTGACAATCCCTTAGAGCCTGAAGCATGATCCGAAGATGCTGCTCATGCTCCTCTCGACTGCGGGAGTAATATATCATCAATGAAGACAATCATAAAAGAATCTAGATAGGTCTTTAACACCTGGTTCATCAAATACATAAAGTTTGTTGGGGCATTTGTCAAGCCAAATGACATCAATAAGAACTCATAGTGACCATATCGAGTCTGAAAGCTGTCTTAGGGACATCTATTGCCCTAATGTTGACCTGATGGTAGCCAAATCAATCTTGGAAAATACCTTGGCACCCTGAAGTTAGTCAAATAAGTCATCAATCATTGGTAACAGATAATTGTTCTTGATAGTGACCTTGTTCAACTGCATGTAGTCAATACACATCCTCATAGATCCATCTTTCTTCTTCAAAAAGAATATCGGTACACCCTAAGGTGCGACAATAGGTCTAATGAATCCCTTGTCAAGAAAATCCTGCAACTGCTCCTCAATTCTTTCGACTCAATTGGGGCCATACGGTATGGTGGGGTAGAAATGGGCTGAGTACCCGAAACCAAGTCAATGCAGAAGTCGATATCTCTATCGGGTGGCATCCCTGTCAAATCTGTAGGAAACACCTCTAGGAACTCGCATACAATTGGTTTCGAATCCATGGAAGGAACCTCGCACTAGAATCACGGATATAGGCCAAATATGCTAGACACCCCTTCTCGACCATACGTCGAGCCTTCACATAAGAAATGACCCTACTAATAGAATGGCCAGGAGTCCCTCTCCACTCTAATCAAGGAAACCCCAGCATGGCTAATGTCATAGTCTTAGTGTGACATTTCAAAATAGCATGACAAGATGACAACCAATACATGCCCAAGATCACATCAAAATCCACCATATCAAGTAATAGAAGGTCTACTCTAGTCTCATAACTCCTAATAGTGACCAAACAAGTACGATATACCTGGTCGACCACAATAGTATACCCAATAGGCCTAGATACATAAATAGAAGCACTCAAAGAATCATGAGACATATCCAAATATGAAGCAAAACAGGATGACACATATGAATAAGTGAAACCCGGATCAAATAGAATTGATACATCTCTATGGAAAACTGGAATAGCATCTGACGACCTACCTCAGGTCTAGCTGGGAATGCATAGAAATGGGGTTGAGCCCCACCACTATGACATCCACCTTTGGGACGACCTCTAATTGGCTACCATTCACCTCTAACAGCCTGGCCATCACCTTGGGCTACCTAACCCTCACCTTTGGCTGGTTGAGCAGGTGGTGGAGTAACCGATGCTGAAATTATGGCACGAGTAACCTGTTGTGGTTTACTTCTCCTCTATTTATGATAGTACCTCCTAATATGATCTGCGTCGCCACACTCAAAGCAACCCTGCAGCTAGTGTAACTACTGAGTTTAGATGATCCCTAATGACCTGAATGACCACCATAGTAACTCTATAGCAGTGGTGCACTAATAGGAGCTGAAGGTATACGGAATACTAACTGCTCAAGATGAGACCCATAAGAACGAAGACTACCCGAAGCACTATGTGCTACCTGAAGCGCAGACTGAATCGGCCTGGGTGGATGGCCTCTACCAAATGAACCTCTACCTCTAGATGAGGCACCACTGAAACCACTGGAATGACAAGTCCTCTTCTCAGACGCCATATCTTTGCCCTAACTACGAAAGAAAGAAATATCATCCTCAATCTCTCTAGCCATCTGTAGCCTGATACACTATGTAACGCCATCTATAAATATCCTTAACATATCTCTCTTAGTAGGGATCAAGATAGCTCCATACCATGATAGATCCACAAATCTGGTATCGTCAAACTAGCTGTGTAGATCCTCTCTCTAAGTAAAATAGATGAACTTCTCCAAAAATAGTTGTGAAAACTAATCCCAAGTGAGTGGAGGTGAACCTGCTGGTCTACCCCGAACATACTCCTGCCACCATCTCTTGACAGAACTAGTCATCTGAAACATTACGAAGTCAACTCCATTGGACTCCATTATGCCCACATCGTGCAACACCTCAGAGTGTGATATATGGGACACATATTCTCTACAGTGTGAGTAGCGGGAGTTTAGGCTCCTCCCCCATCCTGAGAGACAGCTAGTTCTATCGGAAATGCATCGGCCTAGGCCAAACTCTCCATAGGACCCACTAAGCGGACTAGTGCATCCTGAAGCACATAAGTAGTAATAAACCCCTCCAGGACCTGAGCTGGTCAACCTGCCATGCCCGGATAAGGGATCTCTTCCTCCTGCTCGATCTAAGGCTCTATAATCAATGTTGGTGTGCAGGCTCTAGGTTGAGCTCTACCTCTACCTCTAGCTCTGCCTCAGCCTCGGCCTCTACCCCTGGTAGTGCCTACAACATGGGGCTCCCGCTCCTGCTCGGCTATGGATGTTGTGTGTGTCCTCACCATCTGTGAGAGAACAAGAATAGAATGACTCAAACTTTAGAAAAAGAATAAAGTTGCATGATAAAGTGTTCTAACACAGTTTCTGACCATTGAACTATATCAGAGCACGTGTCAACATATGAATTCCCTATTGAACTTTACTGGAGGGAATTTTACTGGATTGGATCCCACCCTCAGGGGGTCGAGATCCAGTCTAGTAAAATTCCCTCTAGTAAATTTCAATAAATTATTTATATGTTGACAAGTGTTCCAATATAGTTTCAATGGCCGGGATCTCTTTGGTTTTTAACTATAGTTAAGTTTCTTCTCTAACTTTTCTCTATTCCTAATTTCCCTCTACGATTGTCTAAGGTAAAATTGGCTTATATTAAATGATCGAACGATAGGACGACACGTGGAACCGAAGATAGATGAAAGAGAAATCAAGTGAGAACCGGGACCGGGAACAACAGCTATAGTTGGCACTAGATAAACCCCGAGACAAACGTGATCAACATGAGCGGGTTGAATGTTTGTCACCAGATGGCATTTAATAAAGAATATTCCCTAGTATTAAAATAGGCAGCCATTGTAGAGAATTTTGGCATTCATAGCATGTCGTTACATATTCATCAATGACCTCCTTTATTGTCATTTTCAATCCTAGGATCTTCTTTCCTAGGTATAGCTATAAATAGTAGCTTCAACAATCATTGTAAGGAGACGAAATCTCTGGAAAACTTCTGCTATACTCTATTCCCAAGCTAAAGAATACAACTTTGCTTTATGTTTGATATTGTTCTTATTTCTGTCCTCGGAAGTGTCGCTCTCGGAGCCAGGCTTGCCATTTCCTTTTGATTTTTACACTAACTCTTATATTTAATCTAATTTATTTATCATTTTAGATCAGATTAATTCACTTTTCTATAAACCACGTAATAAATTCAATTGTACCGTTTTACGGATAAATAGTTTGGTGCCCACCGTGGGGCTTAGAAAACTGCGTAATTGAGTTGATCCTTGCATCTATTACTAACTGGTTTGATGCTTTGTTTCATAGCAAAAAAATAAATAAATAAATAGCTGCTAACAATGTCAACACTGCACACAACCTTGAGGTGCAAGAATATCTGCCTCAACATGAGGATTCAGTCATGACACCTGCAACAAGGGGGATGTAGCAACTCCAGTCTATGGCGAACAATATCCCCGACATGTGCGAGAAATAAATCTCGATGACACAGAGGACGAGCATGTGCAAAAACGGTAAGGATATTGAGAGATCAGCAAAAGTCCATCATGGGCCTTCTCTCAAGATAGGACCAGGTCATGACGGAACTAAAGCGAGCATTATCAGGCACTTCCGACAATGCAAACGAAAGAGGCCCATCTCCTCCCGACGCTCCTGCAAATCAAATAGCTCAAAAAGTTGATAATAACACCCCGAGGGGTGAGGTCAACTTCGACGGAGCTAGGGAGATCATTAGCGGATCCGCTAACAACAATGGTAATGATCCCTTCAATTTCAAACTCATAAGATTCATGAGGGAAATGAACTAGCGAGTGGATCAGAACGCGAAGGAGTTTCATGCCCGAATGGATCAAATTTCGAGCTCACCACTAGTTTTGAAGGGCCCATATTCGAAAATACACCCAGTTACCGTTTAAGCCGAGCACAGCATCGGAATTGATTCCGAAATGGTTCAATATGCAAGACATACCAAAGTATGATGGGACTTCAGATCCTCTAGAGCACATCACAACTTATACAATGGCGGTGAATGGAAACAACTTGGCTCAGTATAATATTGAATTGGTTCTGCTATAAAAATTCGGAGAAACCCTCACGAGAGGGGCCTTGACATGGTATTCGCTTTTACTCAAACATTCAATTGATTCTTTTGAAATGCTCGCAGATCATTCATAAAGGCGCATGCCGGGGCCAGAAAGGTCCAAGCTCGAAAGGCGGATATATTTAGGATTGCACATGGAGAGTCCAAATTGTTGCGAGAGTTTGTTATTTGGTTCAAGAAAGGGAGGATGTTGCTACCGGTCGTACCAGACGAGTGGGCAATGGAGGCATTCACTAAGGGTTTGAACCCGAAGAACTCTGATGCCTCCTAAAAATTGAAGGAAAGCCTGCTCGAGTTCCAATCGACCACATGGGTGGATGTCCATAACCGCTATGAATCGAAGATAAGGATAAAAGATGATCAGCTCGGGTACCCGACATCAACCAAGAGATGGGACCGAGACAAGAACAGGGATAAGGTCAAGGATAATTTGATACAGACCGGTGATCTTCCAAAGGACAATTCTCGCCTTACCAGAGAGCCTAAGGATGCGATAGCAAAGGGTTTCGGTCCTCGGATAGGTTTGCTGCTGGTAGAAGAACCAATCACGGTCAGAACAACACGTCGTTACAAGAAAAAGAGGTATCGGGGACTGAGGATTTCTCATATCTCAGGCTATCAGATTATTTCAACATCAGCGTAGTGAAGCTAGTATCGGCAATGAGAAACATCAAGGAAGCACGATTCCTCAAGCCAATCAGAGCCAATCCTAGCCAGAGAGATACCAACTTATGGTGCGAATATCATGGAACTCATGGTCACATAATTAGGTATTGCCGACATCTCCACGAGGAAGTGGCAATGTTGTTGATGAACGGCCACCTCAAGGAGTTCTTGAGCGACCAAGCTAAGAACAATTACGGTCGCAGCCAGGACAATGCAGAACCCTCAAAGATAAGGGAAAACCCTCATCACCTAACTATCAAGATGATTTTTGGAGGGAATGAAATCAACGGTGTAACTTTCTCGGCAGCCAAGAAAACAAAAGTATTAGTGACTCAAAGCAAGAGACTCTGGGAAATCGCCGAAGACGGCATCACCTTCATGGAGGATGATGCCAATGGACTTCTTCTTCCACACAAAAACACCCTGGTAATTTCTCTTAATGTTCTAGATTTCGAGATTAAACGTGTTTTAGTTGACCTGGGAAGTTTAGCCAACATCATTCAATAGAGAGTGTTGGAGCAAGCCAAATTAATCGGAAGTATCATTATGGTAACAAAACTCCTCATCAGGTTCAATTTAGCAAGTATGACAACCCAAGGGGAGATCCTGCTATCTAGAAATGCCGAAGGGGTCACAAAGACCACCTTATTTGAAGTGGTAGACGGCAACATGGGCTACAACATAATTCTCGGTAGACCATGGTTACATGAGATGAAGGTCATACCATCAACATATCACCAACTACTAAAATTCCAGACCCAGAGGGAATCAAACAAATAAGAGGAGACCAACCGGCAGCGAGAGAAATAAATGCAGTATCAGTTTCTAGCAATAAAGGGAAGGAACTCAACAAATAGAAATTAAAGGAACCGAAGCCTACTCCCATACCGAGCGAAGATGATAAAGGCGAGGAGTCATTGGAATCCAACCAGGTACCGAGATACTTTCAAGTATCGGAAGAGACAGATGCAACCAAGCCCATGACAAAAGAACTTGAACACGTGGCTTTGTTCGAGGAATTCCTGGAGAGAAAATTTCACTTGGGAATAGGACTCAATCCCAAGCTTAGGTCATGATTTATTAATTTCCTTAAAACTAACATTGATTATTTCGCATGGTCGCACACGGATATGATAGGTATCCCACTAGAGGTGGTCGTGTGCAAGCTAAGCCTAGACCCAAGCATCCCACCGGTAAGGCAAAAGAAGAGCCCAATAGCCGAGGTCAGAAACAGGTTTGTTAAATAAGAGGTAACTCGGTTACTTGACATAGGTTCAATCTGGGAGGTAAAGTATCCCGATTGGCTAGCTAATGTAGTTGTAGTTCCAAAAAAATAACAAATTTTGAATGTGCATAGATTATCAATACTTGAATAAGGCGTGCCCAAAAGACTCATTCCCACTTCCAAACATCGACCAAATGATTGATACAACAGCCGGGAATGAGGAATGAGTTTCCTTGATGCTTATTCCGGGTATAATCAAATTAAGATGAACCCGCAGAACCAGGGCTTAAAAATGTCGGAGCCATATTGGCACATATTGTTATAATGTGATGCCCTTCGGCTTAAAAACGTCGAAACCACTTATCAGAGGCTCGTGAACAAGATGTTCGAGAAACAAATAGGTAAAATAATGGAATTATACATAGATGACATGTTGGTCAAGTCTTTGAATGTAGGTAACCATTTAAAACACCTCCAGGAAACATTCGATATCCTGCGGAAGCGCAACTTGAAACTCAACCCCGAAAAATGTGTGTTCGGGGTTAGCTCCGGTAAGTTCTTGGATTTCTTGGTTTCACAAAGGGTCATCGAGGTAAATTCCATTAAGATCAAAGCCATAGAGGACATCCCAGACCAGCTGACAAACGTGAAAGAAGTTCAAAGGCTAACCGGAAAATTGGTCGCTCTAAGCAGGTTCATCTCTCGATCTTCCAAAAAATGTCATCACTTCTTCTCACTTCTGAATAAGAAGAAGAAGAAGAAGAAGAAGAAGAAGAAGAAGAAGAATTTTGAATGGACTTCAGTATTCCAACAGGCCTTAAAAGACCTAAAACGTTACCTACCAAACCCTCCGCTACTATCAAAACCGAGGGAAGGTGAACAACTGCTAATATACTTAGCGGTCTTGGAGGTAGTAGTAAGTGTCATTCTAGTTCGGTATTATGTTAGCAAAATTTTGTTAGGAGCGGAAACTTATTATTCGCACCTCAAAAAACTGGCCTCAGTTCTCGTAGTCGCCTCTTGAAAGCTTAGGCCTTATTTTCAGTGCCACTCGATAGCCGTTGTGACAACTTTTCCCTACGGAATGTCCTTCACAAACTTAAGTTTTCAGCGCGGTTGGCCAAATGGTCAATTGAAATTAGCGATATTGAATATAAGCCTAGGACTGCGATCAAATCACAAGTTTTGGCCAACCTTTATGGCCGATTTTAGTCCTAGGTTATTGGATTTGGCTGCAGAAGAAGTGGTTATGGTGTCGGAAATGACATCAGGAGATTGGACCTTGTTCATGGACGGAGCTTCCAATGTGAAAGGGTCCAGGCTCAAGGTGGTTCTAATCACGCCTTCGGGGAAAACCCTAAGGCAGGACATAAAAGCTATTCTATTGACTATCAATAAAGCCGAGTATGAGGCTTTGATTACAGGACTCGAACTGGCCTGGGGACTTGGCTCCGAGGTCATTGAAATCAAATGAGATTCCTAATTGGTAGTAAACCAAGTGTATGGAATTTTTATACAAAAGAGTAACGCGTGCAATAATATATGATTAAAGTTCAAACTTTGCTTACACGATCACACACATCCCGAGAGAAGAGAACGTAGAAGCAGATGCATTGGCCAATTTTGGGTCGTCCATGGAGATGAAAGGATATGACTCTGGTATTGTCATTCAACTTAAGCATTCGGTACTCGATGTGGACGGCTATTATGAAGTAAATACAACCAACCTAGTATGGGATTGGAGGAATGAGTTCATCGATTACCTTCAGCATGGCAAGCTACTCGAAGACCCGAGGGCATCCCAGGCACTACGCGTCAAAGCGGCTCGCCACAGCCTCTTGGGTAAACAGTTATATAGAAGATCGTTCCAAGGCCCGTTGGCCCGATGTTTAGGAGTGTTGGAGGTAGACTACGTCATGAGAGAGGTCTACGAAGGAATTTGCGGGAACCATTCCAGTGCAGATCCGTTGGTGATAAAGTTGATTAGGGTAGGACACTAGTGGCCCCAGATAGAGCAAGACACAAAGGCGTTCATTCAGAGATGCGACAAGTACTAGCGTCACGCACAATTGGTACACCAGCCGGTAGAGCTATTACATTCGGTTTTGTCTCCATGGCCATTCATGAAATGGGGGATGGATATAGTTGTGCCATTGCCACCGAGTCCCGAAAGGTAAGATTCCTTTTAATTTTAACTGAATACTTCACTAAATAGGTTGAAGAAGGTCCTTACCAAAATATCGGTGTGCCCGAACTGGTCGACTTCCTATGTGAAAACATAATTTGCCGATTTGGAATACCAAAGGATATGGCCTGTGATAACGAAGCACAATTCATAGGCTCCAAAATCACAAAATTTCTTAAAGACCTAAAAATCAAAAAGATTACTTCCTTACCATATCATCTGAGCGCTAATGGTCAGGCAGAATCAACCAATAAGGTGATTATTCAAAAGCTCAAAAAGAGGTTAGAAGCAGCTAAAGGCAAACGGCCGAAACAGTTACCTTAAGTACTATTAGGCATACTAGATGATGGCAAAATCAAGCACGGTAGAGACACCTTTCTCTCTCGTATACGGCTCAGAAGTTCTGATCCCGGTGGAAGTAGGAGAACCAACCTTACAATTCTTCCGAGCAGACGAAGATGCAAATGATGAGGCATTGCTGGTAAAGTTGGAATTGCTTGATAAACGCAGGGACTTGGCACACGTGAGGATGGTGGCTCAGAAATAAAGGATGGAAAGATACTATAACCGGAGGGCCAATCTCTACTACTTTAAAGTAGGAGACTTGGTTTTGAGGAAAGAGACTCAGAACATTAGGGAAATCAATGCTAAAAATCTGGGTCCAACTTGGGAAGGTCCCTACCAAGTTTCCGCTGTCACTAGAAAGGGATCATACCATATAGAGAATCAAGATGTAGTCAAATTTCAAGAAACAAGAATGTGACTCTTTTTAAAAGGTATTACTACTGATGAATCCTACTTATACTGAAAGTATGTGCTGCACTCTTTTTTCCTTCGACCAGTTTTTATCCCAATCGGGTTTTTCTGACAAGGTTTTTAACGAGGCAACAACGGAAAGCATACTACTTAAGGAACATCATCAGCAACGTTAAGACCTTTAAAAGACAAGGAACTGAAACAACAAGACAATATGGGATGGTTAGATAGTCTTTGGCTCGATAGCAAAGTTCCTAAAGGGAAACGAAGCTTGCCATCGGACCAAATATTATCCAACTGTTCACAAGTGTTTTTCCTCAAAGTAGTAAGACTTCCAGTGTTCCAATTGGTATACTTCGCATTCGAACACTAGGGGAATAGTATGAGAATACGGAAACATGATTACCACAAAAATTGGGATTGCAAGACCCGGGAACAATAATGTCTCATCTGGACCGGGGATTTCATGACCAGCCCTATAGAAAAAGTTGTACTAATTAGCCACATGTATTGGCAATTTCTTTTTTTAACATTCGAACGCTTATGTACTTTTAAAGATGAAAGGAATAAAATAAAGTCCTTTTGTTTTATCTTGTTTCTTGTCCAAACGGTGATTTAATTTTTCATTTGAAAGTTAACAAAAAAACTTCAAATGCTTGTGCCGGAATGAACAGGAGATATCCTCTTCAAGGGCACCGTAATCATAAGAGGGCCCTATCTTATGAAATCCTTATAGTAAAGGGTTGGTTCCGGAAGAATTTATGCTCAGAGCCCAAAAGCTATCGAAAGACAATACACACAAAGCCTTATTTAATTCGACGCAAAAGGAATGAACTTTGCGTAATACTTACACAAAAAGCCTTTTGTATTTATCAATATGCCAAACAGCATAAGTACAAAGGTACAAAGGGAAGACATCAAAAGAAAAAGAGGAAAAATCTTAACTTCATCGCCACCGAAACTTGGGGGAGAGAGGCATCTACGCTCCCCCCCCCCCCCCACTCCCCGGAGAAATGGGCGGGTCTGCCGCCAGTGTAGGATCTTGGCCTTCGTTAGCATCCTCTTCAAGTTCCTCCTAGTACTAGAAAAGTCAGTTGCGTCAGGCTGAGCCAGGAAACGTTCTTGAGCAGCTAACTCTAGTGCTCAGGCCTTGGTAATCTCATCATCAATATCAATAACGCCTTCTTTGGCCTCCTCCAAGGTTTTCCTCCTTATATGGTACATAGAGTATGTCTTTTCAAAGATGAGGGAATCTCCTTAGTGCTGGAGCTTTGCCTTAAGTCTGTCAACCTCGGCCAAAAGGCCATCCTGCTCGGACCTTGTGGCACCAAGGCTAAGATCAAGATCACGGATTGTAGATATGTGAACCCTATTTTGATCCATGATTTTATTATACCTATCTTCCATCCGAGCCCGCTTCTCCTCGGCAGCAGCAGCCTCTTCAGTTTTGGAGTTCAAGGCTGCCTCCAAAATATTTGCTCGTTCAATAGACGCAGACTTACGCTTGGTAGCAGCAAGAGCAATGCCTTGAGATTCAGCCATCCTAGCCTTGGCATCGTAATGTTGTGCATGTAGTTGAGTGGCTTCTTGACTATTAGTCATCGCCTCCTGCTCACTCTATTGCAACCGAGCCTCAAGCTTGGCCGCTTCAGCAGCCTTTGCCTTTAGTACCAGGACGCACACAACGAGATGATTCCTCTCGGCCAACAGTTGATCCCGCTCGGACATAAGTCCTTCTTTATCAAGGATCAATCTATGCATGCCTTCGGTAGTAAGGAAATTGACCTGCAAAACTTATACCAGAGTTAGAAAACCCATTATAACAGATAAACAAAAAATAAACAGTAAGTGAACAAGTATGTTACCGCTGCCGCATTGTGCATGGCGTTGTTCAACATACACTCCCTGGAAAGGGAATGTATCTTATTCTTATATTTATCTGAATCCAGCGGCTTCAGGTAATTGGCAAGCTCCACCGGCCTAGACAGCAGATAGCACTCCTTCGGAACCGAGAGAGTGACTCTCCTCTTTCCTTGGGGATCCAAAGAAGGGGTTGAATAATTGTGCCCCAAATTCCCGTGATCGGGAGACTGGGAGGAGAAACAGCTTCTTCTCGGACATCGGTGGATGTTGAAAGAGATGTAGTAGTTGCTAGTGATGAGGGCACAACTGGTGTGGAGGGGTATAAAGCTGATGGTGTTGTAGGTTGAGAAGTAGCTGCAATAGGGGCAGTGCTAATTATTGGTTGCTTATCAACCAAAGGTAGAAAAGTCCCAGTTTCCGACCTTACAGGACCGGGAGAAGCAACTGGGACCGAAAATCGAGAATCGACATTCTCTACCATCTCGATTTTTTCCCAAAGTGATCGAACCTCGGCATTCTCTACCATCTCGATTTCTCCCCAAAGTGTTTGGACCTTGCCTTCGGTTGGGGTTCTAAGCTCTCTAGATTGAGCATTCTGTTGAGCTGATGAAGATCGTTGTCTCCACTGAAGGGGAGCCTCTTCATCATTAGCTTTCCCATCATTATCAATGACCACAGTAGTTGCGGCTAACTCGGTATGGCCTTCTTTATTTTCTTATTTTTATCCCCATCCGAGGAAGAATGTCGTCTTTTTGGTTGCTTGTTATCTGGTTGGGGACTCTGGGTGGAAGCTCCTGAACCGGAGTCTAATCCAAGGGCACCACTCCGAGTAAGAGCTTTCTGCAACAAATCTCGCAGCCTCTGCAGGATCGGCCAAAACCTTGACTTCGGGGCAGGTAACAAAACCCTGCGGGAGCCCTAAATCGAGTAAAAATATATGGTTAGCAAGTTTCTTATGTACTTACAGAGGCGGAAAGTAGAAAGAATCAGTTTACCGTGGTTCTTGGCCTTCCACTAGTATTTGGGGCGAATTCTGTCCACCGACGGGAATTTGGCATGGTAAGATCCAGAATCTTCTGAACCCGTTGGTACAGGCCTTCTACCCGCGGTGGTCTCCATCGAGTAGCTAAAATAACGAGAAAAAAAGGGTTAGCAATGACAGGTAACAGTCTTTTTACGGAGAAAGAGTTAGATGAAAAACTTACCTAAACGACTCCATGATTCGAGAAAATATTGAGTTGTGGCCGGGATGATATCCTTGGTAACAATGAAGACAAACCTCTCCATCTACCCACGGTCATTGACATCATCCATGCTGGTAAGCAAAGCATGGTGGTCGTGCTTGCTAAAATTTATTACTCCCCCACGGAAAATTTTGGGGGAGTAGAGGTTCATCATATATGCTAGGGTTAGGGTTTTCCCCGTCTCCGTGCACAGTTGGCGCAGGCAAACTGTCGTTCGCCATACATAGGGGCCCACTTATACCAAGAAGACCTGGTACCGATGGCGAAACTCCAAGATCACGGGGTCAAGTCCCCCGCTCGAAGAAAACGGACCCAAAGTAAAGGGGTACGTACAGACATTCGTAAACCCCTTCTTGGTAAAGGTAACACACTCCACCAGGTCAGGAGCAATGATGTTTAGGTCATGGTAGTCACAATTGTACTTCACAGTAGAAATAATAGAAGGACGAATAGACGAGGGATACCTACTAACAAGACAAGTTCGAGGATTCGCGGAAGGGAACTTCTCTTGAAAGTCGTTAATAGTGCTCAAGTGTTTGGGTATGATTGTGCTCACCGTATGAGGATCAACATCAATATCAACCTCTTTGTCTTTGCTTCTCTTTAGGCCTCCACCGAAGGGAAGACCAGAGTTTTTAGAGGACTGAGTAAAAGAAGCCATGATAACAAAGTGTTTATGGGTTAAGAGCAAAGGAAAGAGATGAAAGCAGAAGAAGGTTAGGAGCAAAGAAGATAATAAACTTATGAGGGCTTTGGATAGTGAAAGAGGTAAAATGGTGTGTATAACTAAGGATATAAACGGCAGAAATCATGGCCATGATTACCTCGAGAACCGGTGAAAATATTGTTGAATCGTGGGGCAACAGATATTCGGGGTATTAAATGCAAACATACATGTGTCCTATCAAGCGTTAGAGACTATTCAGAAGGCTTCAAAAAGATTTCCCGCCAAGAAAGGAATCTTCACCAACTTCTTGATGACACAAAGATGTGTCATCGGAAAGCAGGGGGAATATCTGTATAAGGTAAAATTGACTTATATTAAATGATCAAATGATAGGATGATACGTGGAACTGGAGATAGATGAAATAGAAATCAAGTGAGAATCGGGATCGAGAAAAACAGTTGTAGTTGGCAACGGATAAACCCCGAGGGAAACGCGATCAACGTGAGCGGGTTGAATGTTTGTCACCAGATGGCATTTAATGAAGAATATTCCCTAATATCAAATAGGCAGATGTTGCAGAGAATTTTGACATTCAGAGCCTGTCGTTACATATTCATCAATGGCCCCATTTATTGTTATTTAAGAGGGGCTCGATCACAGGATCTTATTTCCTAGGTATAGCTACAAATAGTAACTTCAACAGTCATTGTAAGGAGACGAATCTCTGGAAAAACTTATGCTATACTTTATTCCCAAGCTAAAGAATACAACTTTACTTTCTGTTTGATATTGTTCTTATTTCTATCCTTGAAAGCATCGCTCCCGGAGCCAGGCTTGCCATTTCTGTTTGATTTTAGTGCTAAGTCTTATTTTTTATCTAATTTATTTATAATTTTTTTCGCTTGTCTATAAACTACGTAACAAATTCAACTGTAATGTTTTACGGGTAAATAGCAATAACACACACCAAGTCCTCTTCTTAATTTTCACTTTCTCCTCTTTTCATTCTTTTATCATCAAATCCTTTAGAATTTTCAGCCAAATAATTTTCCAATCATCTCTCTCCCTTCTTCAAGATCTGTACAGTTTATATTTCTCTCTTTATAGATTTGATAATTGTTTGTTCTCTTTCGTGCTCGAATATTCAAGATTAATTTTCCTCTTGTCATATCGAGTCCCATATCTGGCACTATTTTGGTTGAAGGTTTGAATGCAACATATTGTCCTTTCCTAAGAATATATTTATTCATTAGTAATATGATTTATTTCCATTTTACAATTGAATTACATGTAATACATGAATTAAATTATTCATAATTGTTAATTCGTTACGGAACATCTCGGAATTAGTAATGTCGAACATGCCGAAAAGTTAAGGAGAAAAGAGGTCCTAGTCTGGATTAGAGGTATCAAACGGGTCGGGGAGACCCGGGACCGGCCCGGCCTAGACCGATTGAAACCCGGACCGGCCCAGCCCGGTACTTAGGGGGCGGGTGGGCTGGGTTACTAGGGTTAGGGGGTTGGTCCGTTCACTTTAATTCATTCGATTAATCGGACCGGTCAAACCCGGTCAACCAAAATTCCTATAGAACTGGTTAACCGGCCCGGTCCGGTTTAACGGCTAGATTTTAATTTTTTTTAAAAGGTTTTAGAGTCTAAGGCAATGCAAAACCTTTGAATTTACTCTTTTTTCATTAGTTTACTTCTTGTTAAATGTAAACCTTTCAATTTGTAAGTTTGAATTTTGAAATAAATGTAGCACTTGCAATTTATAAGTGCAACTTTTTCCCATCTTCATTGTATTTTTTATATTTTTACTTTATATTAATATAACTTACAATAGTTATACAAAATACAAAAAAATAATTAAAAATTACACTAACCCAGCCCGCCCCTTGTACTCGTAACCCTTACAGTTCAATTTTTTACCTGGATAAACCCAAACCCGTTAGGTCTGGTAACCCTTAATCCGTAACCGGCCTGATTCGAAACCCGAACGGTTTCAACTTTTTCCTACCCAGCCCGGCCCGACCCACCCGTTTAACAACCTTAGTCTGGATTCTCCAGAGAGGAAAATAAAAGTTAGAGAATAATTAACTAAAGTTAAAGACCAAATAGATCCCGACCATTGAACTATATCAGAACACGTGTTAACATATGAATTCCCTATTGAACTTAACGGGAGAAAATTTTACCGGACTAGATCCCAACCCTTAGGAATCAGGATGGTTACCAACTTACCATAAGTTACCAAGGGATTATCTTCTTCTTGAAGGTGATCGAACTCTACTTTCTAGATACGGTGAAGGAAACACCACACCTAAAAAAATACAGAAGAAAAATATTTTCCGTTGCCCCCTTATTATCTTCCTTAGAAACCCAAGGATTGTAAACATATCGTGCATGATTCTCTTCAAAAAAATTCGTTGCAGAAAAAGTGCATAAAATTCTCGCTTTATGTTGCGTGCATGGTTTAAATTATGCTTTAACTACCCTCAGCTGGACAGAAACACGACAACTATACTATTTCATTTATTCATGTTAAATTTTACAAACTAGATCCACACCTAGGCATCTACATCATATACGTACACCTTTTGGGACGAAATGTCAATCGTTGGCAACCATGGCATCCATGTTGGAACCATTTTCAATTCTTCGTATCAACAGTCTCTTCTCGGGAAGAAGGTCCTTCCCCTGAGGAGAAGCATCAGCATCAACGATAATCATGTCTTCCTCCGAAAAATCTCCTCTTAAAACACCCATTGCTACTTCGTTCTCAACCATCTGCTGAATCACTCGTTTAACGGGTCGAGCTCCATAGTTAGGGTCGAAGCCCATATTTGCCAGTAGACTGATAGCTTCCTGCGTGTAATGAAGATCAATTTTCTTCTGTTTGAGTCTGTCTTTCACCCTTCTCATCTGCGAAGAGAAAAAGAGAACTAGTCGTCAGGTTCTAAGAAACTCTAATATCAGCAGTATAACTTCAGAGGGAGACCTTCGCTTTCTCACGATAGAGAGAAGGTTTTATAGAAAATGAAATAGATAATCAGCCGCATGTAATACATAGCACTCAGCAGTTCCACCTCGAATTATCTCATGAAACAGAAGAAAAATCTCTTCAAACAGAAAAGATGGACGAAAAAAAGATAAAAGAGAGCAACTAATATAGTAATGATAATGAAAACACAGAGTTTTGTTCTACAAATATTTTCATCAGTTAACGATATTGTCAGGTAGCCTCGGTAACTTTCTTTCCCATGAACCTCACCAAGGTTATGCTATGGCTGCAGATGCGATGATAAGGTTAAAATAAGAAATAGCCAAACACTTTCCCCAAATTAAGAACCACAAAGAACAGATATCAAATTATGTTTCATCTTGGAGAAAGCTTAACCACCAGATGAAATGATATATTTTACATTATACTCTGTTAGAAAACTACTGCAAGAGCAGACATTAGACAGGATGCGCAGTGCGCTGCAGTTCTCAAGCTTGACATACTCAACCATGCACTCATCAGAAAGCAGCAAGGAGGACAAACTAGGACGACGACCACCAAGCAAATGAGATGTACTTATGTGTAATTTTGAGATCTAATGCACACTAAAACATTTTTTTGTTCTCACACAGAAAAACTGAAATTTACAGAGATAACGCACAAACAGTAATCTGCTGTAGTGCTTATAAAACTCTTAAAGTCAAAGTAATCAGAAAGCAGATGACACCGCAGCAAACAGAAAACAACACAGAAGAAAAACATATGAAGTCAGGAGAATCAGAATTCAACAGATTACAGATCTGTATTACCTGGAGCTCAACAATTCTGCTAACTTGCTTAAGGTCCAGAGGTTGGAAAACAATGTATTCATCAATCCGATTCATGAACTCAGGCCGGAAAGTCCGTCTTGCCAATTCAATAACCTGCTTTTTCATCGCATCATAAACTGCCTCCTGGCTATCTCGAGTGTTTTGCAGCGTCTCAAGAATGTAATGTGACCCGATGTTTGATGTCATTATTACAACAGTGTTTGTGAAACTAACAGTCCTCCCTTGAGAATCAGTTATTCTTCCATCATCCAACAACTGTAAGAGAATGTTAAAAACATCATGATGCGCTTTCTCAATTTCATCAAAAAGGACCACAGAGTAAGGCCTCCGACGGACCACTTCAGTGAGTTGCCCACCCTCTTCATATCCAACATAACCTGGTGGTGCACCAACCAACCGTGAAACAGCATGTTTTTCCATGTATTCACTCATGTCAATACGCACCAGAGCATTTTCAGTATTGAAAAGGTACGCAGCAAGAGCTTTTCCAAGTTCAGTTTTGCCAACTCCAGTGGGACCCATGAACATGAAGCTTGCAATGGGCCGATTTGGATCGGACAGGCCTGCCCGAGATCGCCTGATTGCATCAGCCACAGATTTTACTGCCATTTCCTGACCAACAACTCTTTTGTGAAGTTCATTCTCTAGAAAGACAAGCTTGTCCCTCTCAGACTGCTGAAGGTTTGATAGTGGTATACCCGTCCACTTGCTAACAATTTCAGTAATATCAAGATCTGTTACTTCTTCACGAAGCAACGAACTCCCAGACTTCCGGTAGTCTGCCAGGTTTTTCTCTGCTTCTCCTAGCTGCCGTTGAAGGGAGATTAGGGTGCCATACTTGAGTTCAGCAGCACGATTCAAGTCATACTCACGTTCAGCAGCTTCCATCTCTAAGTTCACCCTGTCAATCTACGCAACGGAAAAAATTGAACAGTAATCATGAGAAAACAAAGAAAAACTGCAACTTTGATTTGACCTCATCAATGAAAGATGCAATTTACCTCCTCCTTTATAGAACGTATACGTGTCATCAGATCTTTCTCGCGTTCCCACTGTTCGTTTAACTCTTTCTGCTTTGCCTTAAGGGACTTCAAATCACTTTCTAGCTTGTTAAGTCTTTCTTTAGATGCTTTATCCGTGTCATTTTTCAGGGAGAGTTTCTCCATTTCCAACTTTAGCACTGCCCTATCTATCTCATCCAATTCAGTTGGCTTTGAAGTAATTTCCATTTTTAGTTTTGCAGCAGCTTCATCAACAAGATCAATGGCTGAAAAGAAAGAACTGAGCATAAGTGAAAAGCCCCAAGTAACGTATGTCAGATCACGCACAGCTAAAAACATTTAGAAGAAGCTTGAAAATCTGGACCCATTGATCCACTCAATGCAATAAAACATGTAAAGAAGCCATAAAAATAAGCTACTTGTAACCCTGTAACTTTCTTATTATGTAAAAGTAACATTAGGCTGCTGTATTATTTGAAGATATCATGAAAAACGTTCACAAGAATTTTATAGGAATGAAAAGCAAGTATTTCAGACAACTTGCAGTTCTAAGGATACATTAGCCTACCCTTGTCCGGCAAAAATCGCTCAGTGATATATCGATCTGCAAGAACTGCAGCTGATACAAGAGCGCTGTCTGATATTTTAACACCATGATGCAGCTCATATCGTTCACGCAATCCACGGAGGATGGAAATTGCATCTTCCACAGATGGTTGGCCACAATATACTTGTTGAAATCTGCGCTCCAGAGCAGGGTCCTTCTCAATGTACTTCCTATATTCATTCAAAGTGGTTGCTCCGATACATCTAAGTTCACCCCGACCAAGCATGGGTTTCAACAAATTCCCTGCATCCATGGCCCCACTAGTAGCTCCTAGACACAAAGCATAAGCAAACACAATGATTAGGAAGGTATAAACAAACAAAAGTTTTAGAATATAACGTATCAACATAATTTGACCAAGTAACATTCGCTGAATTAGTTACTAATATAAGCCAGCTACAAACAGAAACTATATCTTGGGTGTAAAGGTACCTTCTCCTTTACTCGGTTGCATACATAAAGGACATCATCAGTAATGTTTTATCAGCTTTATGGAACAGAAAAATAAACCTATTCCAATCATTTCCAAGGTCCAGGCTCAAATTAACAGAAAAGTAAACTTTAGTTCAAGCATTTCCCAGCTCCAGGCTCAAATTTAAAAATGGATCACCTAAAACACAATCACGAAGCAATAGTGCTTTTTAACCTCACTAGAATGAAGAACAAGTGTTTCCCAGTGACATCAAATGAATTAAATCATGAACTTTGGATTGTTTAAGATTGAATTAAGCAAGGATAAAAATCATCCAACAAAAAGAGCAGTCACTACTTGCTGTCCACACGCCATGAGATTTGAAAGCAGACAAGCAGTTTGAGTCAGCACTTTTCTTTAATATCGAACTCTATAAATAATAGAGATTTGATCTTAGAGAGAAAGAATACATTTGGCAAATTTTCTAACCAGTCGGTAGAAATAAACTTCTTCCTTCATGGAGAAATGGATATTAAAAAAAAAGTACCAGACCTGCACCAACTACAGTGTGTATCTCATCAATAAACAATATTATCTGCCCATTGGATGAAGAGACTTCCTTTAAAACAGCTTTCAGCCTTTCCTCAAAATCTCCACGGTACTTTGCACCAGCAAGCAAGGCACCCATATCGAGAGACATCAACTAAATAAAATGAAAAGGAAAAAGGAAATCAAATTACAGTATTAGCACTTAAAAGTCGAAATTAACAAATCCTAGTAGACAATTAAGGTTCAAGCTACAGAAGGCTTTCCTCGGAATCCCACTCTCAAATTTGAAACTTCAGAAACTTATGTCCAACTACTTTACTTTAGGAGGCATCATAATTTAGTTCCACTCTTTTTAGAGAATGAGGTGGTTCGTTTCCTTTTCTCCTACCCCTTTGCTGAGTGAGGGGTTGGGGGTTTCAGAAAAGAGACTAACTCATCGGACTAGCTTAGATGATCAAAATTTAGTTTGACATTTGAGTGCAATGTTATGCATATCTCACTTAGTATCAAACTCGACTGAAATTGCTCCCAGAAATGATTAAAACAATATGTTACTTAACCACGGTCGTTCATTTGAGTAAAGACTGCATCAACTGTCTTTAGCAGACTCATATCTTGAAAAGAAAATTATGATCCAATAATACTGGCGTCATACAAATGAATCACTGCAACACGAGAAACAGAACTATTTGCAGTAAGCAACAAGTTACGGCTCATGGTTCTCAAGAGAAAGGCAGCAGGTTTTCAACCATTGATTTATTTCTTCAAGACATGCCTTTCCCAGATACTATCTTTTTCAAATTGAAGAGAAAGCAATCCAATGCACACTACGCAAAGGCCATCTTCCAAGATCTTGCATATGCACAATCACTTGACCTTTTCACAATAAAATAAAGTCAATCAAATTAAGACCAAGGAAGAGAAGTTATAACCTTCCGATTCATCAAAGGTTCAGGAACATCACCGCGGACTATCCTTTGAGCTAACCTGCATGGATGAGGAGCAGAAAGCATAATCATTCCGAGGTTAATTGTCATATAGATTTGGCTGATACCATCTTTCACCTCTCTTTTTCCTGATTTCTTTTAAAGACTAAAAACCGTGTTAAAATACCAAAAGAATCAAAGTAATTATAGGTTAATATTGCCTAGTCTCATTGTATCTGAATAGGAGAATATGTAAAATATTTTATATGATATTTTGGAGTATTCTTTACTTAACTACAAGAGAAAAATCACTATTCATATCATTAGCATAATATAAATACTTAAGCTTATATCACTAGAATAAGAATCCTTTATAAAAAACACTCTCATTGTGTCAATAATCAAGTCAATAAGTACTCTCTTCTTTTCTCATGATACCAAAACCTCTATTCTCTTAGTAGAGACTCAATAACTTCTGTCTACCGGCAGCCCAACCCGCCAACATTTTCTTCGGTTGCTGCTCCACCCTCTCTGGAGGCTATTCTAGCCGTTGTGTGCATCATTCCAGTCAGTGGGAGTAGAATATGTCCTAGTCCTATATGTAGTAGGAGTAGAATATATATTATATATAGGGCTCGTTGTATCATATATTTAAAAAGATAGATTTTTCTCCCATGCATTCTCACAATCCTTACCTTCTCCTTCCAGGATGGTGGGAGAGAAATATCTTATATCAAAGGAAAGGAAGAACAATTTCTTGTTCGACTTCTTTTTAACATGTTAAGAGCATCTTTGCCTTAATAATAAGGTTGATTTTTAAAATTTGGATAACTATATCAATCATTCTAATCAATACCTCAAATCCAACCTAGTTGGGATCGTTATATGAATCCTCTATCTATTTTGCTCTCTTTTGAGATAACTTAAGGGTGTTTGTTAAAACTAGAGGGTCTCTATATCTCACATTTGATATACAAATCTCTAACCAAATTAAAAGCTCCTGGAAAACACACAACCTAATGTAAGAGCAATAGCGACTAGGCTTCAACTCTAGCTAATTACTATTGCATGCTTTTGATAATTTGCTTTCATTGTGCTATGTTCATAATGAATCCACGCAGATTCTGTGAGATTGTAGGTGATTCTAGATGACTTCTCTTCATGTAATTTTAGATCTAGTTCATACCTTTTCAACAGCTTTAGTCATCATAGTCTCACCAATAAACCAATGCACTTGGAAGGCCTAGGAAAGACATGATGGAAATGTGGCCATCTCTCAATTTACTATCACTGTGTGCTACATGCACCTTCACATGGACACAACCATTTTTGGTGTGTATACATCCATCTGACGCAACATATTTGCGATGCTCATCTTGTCAATGTAGTGACTTGGACTCAACCATTTTTGGGTCGTATAGTACATCCATCTGACACCACATATTTACGATGCTAATCTTGCCGATATTGTGGGTCTTAAAATTCCAGCCTTTACTCCTATATAACCCTGTTTATATCACCAGTTTCCATAGACCTTATGTTCTACTTTAGTAGCTATATCATTATCGCAAAGCATTTCCATGGGCTTCCTTCAATTCGGCCATCATATTATTGTGTTACATATTCATCTATCATGTCATTCTATTGAAAGATCGAGTCTAGATATCTGAATTTTTTGTCTCGACACTAGTATCCTATCTAACCTCACTTCAAAAGCTAAACTTGCATTGCATATCTTCTGTTTAACTTCTACCTATTGTAAAATCCTTATTCTCTAGCGTGCTTCTCCATAATTCCAACTTTTGATCGGCTCCTAACTAATTTCGTCAATTAACAATTGACTCTCTCGGGTATGATTGTTACTTTCTTGCCCTGCCCATCGTCAAATAACAAAATATCATCGACAAATAGCATATCCCATAATGCCGTCCTATTTGCTACTGAATAACTTATTCCATAGCCAGGGTAAGCAACTATGGGGCAGCTCCCTATTATGGACTCACGGTTACAAGGAACTCCTCAATATCTCCGCCCACTGGTCCCTCACTTGTGACCACTCCTTCATATATATCTTTTATGGTACTTATATATTTTGAGTAGAAATTTCTTTGTTCTCAAGCACCCACTAAACGACATTTTTTCCCAACTCATCATATGCTTTCTCTACGTCTAGAATTATTCACTTCCGGTGCAGAAACACATTCGTCTGGCAGTTAAACCAAACTAATTATTCCGATATGTAAGATAAGTAAGTTACAACTAGCACAACTGATCTAATAAAAAGTAAGTATTGATTAACTTTTTAAATATCCAAACCACAAAGGCTCTAAATCTCATAACGTACTGGTAACAAGTAATAAATAAAAAGCCTCCTTTGCTGGAAAAAGATCATTACAAGAGACAGAACTGATTGACTTTTATCAGTTAATCTGTCAAAAACACATCCCCATTTCACGAAGGCTGGAAACATAACATATTGCATAAAGTAGATGACGTGAAAAATGCCACCACTTGAACAGGACTCTTAAGTACACGCAAATATTACAGCTAACACTACCTTGGACCTATGTAAAAAGTTAAAACGAGGTCACACAGAGGCTCTACAAGCTGCCACAATTTTGGCATTATATTAATTATTAAATAGAAATTTGATCATTCAAAGGCTCTGCAAGCCACCTCAATTTTACAGGCTTACGGGTAAGGTAGTTTCAAATCAAAGGGAAGTTAACACAAATTCAGTGATTCACTAACAACAGCATTATTTTGATATATATTTTCAAGAAATGTTGAATGCATCCATCAGAACTCTTCACTGAACCTTGTCAGCGATCCTGATTCTGCAACATATAGGCAGACCCCTTAGTAAGAAGTTCTATAACTACATTTCATTACCACGCCACTGCTCATTAAAAATAAACACAAGGAACCATGGTAAACAAAAAAGATTATAATTGTTTCATTCCATCCTACAATTACTAATTTTCAACAACTCCACATAACACACCCTGACCCATCTCACAATTCAAATAGTTAACAGGAATAACGTATTGTCCAGAAACAATATGTATTAGCAATGATTTTTTCCTGTAAACCCCACATACAGTCTGCTAAATATCACAAACCTCTCTGAGTGGATAATCATGCTATTCCGAGCATATCTTTTCTAGAAACATAACTCTTTTAAAGTTCAATGTTTGGTTTGCCAGGCAGCATTATTCAACAAAACTAATTAAAACAGCATATCCAACCAAAAGAATATCATTGTAGACAAGTAATAATAAAAATGTCCTCCACAGATCTGCTATTCCATTACTGTTTTTGGATTGTTTTCAACTGAACCAGGATCCAGACAAATAAATATAAGGAAAAACATGTTCATACATCACCCCGTGAGACCAAAAAAGGCTAGAGATCATACCCTTCGGCAATTGCAGTTTTCCCCACTCCAGGCTCACCAATAATAACAGGATTATTCTTTGTCCTCCGACTTAATATTTGGATGCAGCGCCGTATTTCATCATCTCTTCCTATCACCGGGTCAAGTTTTCCACGTCTGGCAAGTTCAGTTAAGTCATTTCCATATTTCTCAAGTGCCTCATACTTTCCCTCTGGGTCTGAAAAGAATCAGAACGCTATGTATTAATAGCAGCAAGAAAAAATGAGTGACACCTCAAAAAGCACTTTCAGCAGCAATTTCAGTATCTAGTAGCAGACATAATGAACCAAAGGCACAAAGACCATTACATGTTTCATTATGTCATTAAGGTTTCACCCTACATACAACTTTTTCCCGAGCCAATCAGATAACATTATGTTCCTCTACTTTTGGAGAGAGAACAGACTTTAGAAACTGAACATCAGGCATTGTCAAGACTGCTCAGTTTCATTGGACTTGGTAGGAAACCATAATCTACCACAGTGAACAGCTGAATGATGGCAAAAACAAGAGCAACAGCAACTCTTTCCAATTTAATGACCATCACTTAAATATATTGTCATGATTAAGGCAGCGAAACTTGTTGAAATTGATAGACTTGGATTTGTCGAGATCGTCCAGTCATTTGCATTTACTGGGTTAACTCAGTTGCTATGAATGAGTCACATTAGGAGAATTACTTCACCATATTCTGTATTTTACCAACATTGTAACTAGTTTAAGTTCTTAATCAAACTTGAGGAAATAATCAAGTTTTTCCATCATTTTTCATTCTTTTATTTCTAGTTTTCATGACATTAAAACCAGGGAAGAAACTACTTACTGAAAAGCTATAGCGGCAAAAAATTACAGAGGCTGACAGAATGAGTCATAGTCACTGACTGTACCACTCAATTCTCTTTGCATCGACTTCTAGACCTCACCGCCACTCGAGGAAGACTCATAGAGCCCCAACAAACCCATTCACCCTAGAATCATGTTGCTAGAAGCATTGTTATCGATGGCAAATGTACAAATCAATCTTTTCTATGTTGCAACTTTACTGTCCACACTAAAATTTCCAGATCAAAATCTCCACCATCTACAATTGGAAGTGCTTGGATGTACTTGCTTCCTTCATGATCACACTACTGGAAAAGACAGACCTCAATCCTAATCAGAATTGTGTCTTTTTTTACTCACCCATTTTCAAGAAAAGTTGCAAATGTTTATAATCCCCCAAAAAGTAAAGTTCGTCCCAGCAAATGTAACCTCCCACTCATCTCTATACTTTTCACCAAATTCTATGAAATAAAATTTCCCTCCTGACATCTACTAGTCCCTAACTTCTTAAAACACAAGTTTGTCCTGTCCGAGTCTAATCAGTTCATAAACATCCTCCTACTAATACAGATGAGATTTTTCTCATGATACAAGTACATCGCCAGCATTCAATGACTTTCTCCTCCTCCTCCATCACTAATCCTAATCATGCCTTCAACAGACATAACAACTCCATTCATTACCTCACGCAAAGATATTCGTACTTCCCGTATCATTTTGTTACTTTCTTAATCAATGTGTCAACTTTTTCTAGTGTTTCCACATTTAAAAGACGTTGGAAAATTATTGATACATCTAATATGGAGTCATTCCATGATAGAGGAGATTGTTGTTATTCATACCAATAATTCGTAGGGATTTTTTTTAATAACCACGGTGTTCTGGCGCTTGCGCACACCTCCACTAATTCTAAAGGATACCTGCTACCTCCCACCAGCACAGATACGGGCTAACTCTTATTAGAATCTTGTCAATATTCTAGAATATTCTAGGATCTTGTAAATAGAGTATAGCTTGATTGTATTTTCATTGTGATTAATTCTCTTTCCTTTTAGTATAAATTCACACACAACTTTGTGATTGAATTTCTCTTCAATGTATTAATTTGGTACAGCGGTCGTACATTTATAGAGATGAGTATATACTATAGGATAGGGACTAAGGAGATCTAACTACATAAGAACTTCAAAGTATAACTAGGTTTAGGTACCCGACTATATCCTAAGTTTACCAGGACTCAAAGTTGATACAATACTCCCTTGCAAGCTGAGGTGGATAAACCACATTGAGCTTCGACCAAAGGAACTCAAATCTAGAGGAAGCTAGTGGCTTTGTGAAGACATCACCAAGCTGATCTTCGGAGGATAAAAATTGAACTGTGAGATCCTTTCGAGCTACTTTGTCTAACAAGGTGAAAATCAATTTCCGCATGCTTGGTTCGTGCATGAAACACAGGATTACCGAAAGATAGGTAGTCAAACCATAGAATTGGAGCTTTGGGAAGTTAAACACCAAGCTCAAACAAGAGAGACAGAATCCAAGTCAGCTCGGCAGCTGCATCTACTAAAGCTTTATACTCTGAACCTGTGGAAGATCTACTACAATGCGCCGCTTTTTGAACGACCATGAGAATAGCTTCACCCAAGATAATGGCATAACCGTAGTGGACTTACGATCATCGAGTGAACCTGCCCAATCTGAGTGTGTGAAGGCTTGAAAAGTGAGTGTAAGAGACCTAGGAATGTGAAAACACATACGTTGGGTATGCATCAAATAGCAGAGTATGCGCTTGACTGCTGCCCACTGACTCATAGTAGGATTGTGCATGAATTGACAAGCTTTATTCACCACAAAAGCTAAGTCCGGCCAAGTGAGAGTAACATACTGTAAGGCCCACAATATGACAGTACAAGGTAGGATCATGAAAGCTAAGACTTTCTCCATTGTGAAGTTTGACATTCACTTCCATGGGAGTAATTAAAGGTTTGCAGTGCTACATACGTGCTCTTGCAAGAATAGTCTTAATGTGTTCAGCTTGGGACATAGAGATGCCATGGTGATCACGTGAAACCTGAAGACCAAGAAAGAAACTGAGAGGACCAAGATTACATATGGAAAAGACATCTCCAAGTTTGAGGAAAATGGATTCTAAAAAGGAGGTACCACTGCCAGTGACTATGTATCATCAACGTATACTAAGAGGTAGGCGACAACACCATTTGAGTTGCAGACAAACAGGGAAGTGTCCGATCTAGAGGTGATGAAGCCTACGCTGAGCAAGAACTTATGGAGACGCATATACCATGCCTTGGGAGCCATTTGAGCTCGTATAGTGACTTCTTACGTTGACAAACATGATGAGGAAAAAGAGGATGGATGAAACCTGAAGGCTGGCTCATGAACACATGGTCTTGAAGCTCACCATGTAAAACTGCATTTTGCACATCAAATTGTTGGAGAGACCGCCCATGTGAAGCTGCTAAAAATAGAACAATGCAAATGGTTGCAGCCTTACAACTGGACTGAAAGTCTTAGAGTAGTCCTGGCCTTCAAGTTGATGAAAACCTTTAGCCACAAGATGAGCTTTTCATCTCTTAATTGCCCCAATAGAAATTTTTTTAAATGAGAAACACCCATTTGCATCCTAAAACATTCATTGAAAGATTATGAGGAACCAAAGACCAGGTATTATTTCGTAGCAAAGCATTCATTTCAGATTGTAGTAGGTCCTAAGAATCTGCGTAAGTACTCGTTGATGGGGGTGACCAAGATGAAGATGTCAGCATGAAGGTGATGTGTTGATGGATAGAGAAGCTGTTGGAGAGGCTGGAACTGGCTGGGAGATGGAAGAAGAAGAAGACTTGGATGGAAGTGTGTATAAATCGCCATCACTCTGCCCTGTAAAAAGAGGTGTCCTGGATTGTAGATCCTTGACAACAAAATGAAAGGGATGAAGTTCGAAGACATTATTGTGACGAGCAAAAGTTGAACAAAGAGTAAACGTTTGGTAATTGAAGGAACATGAAGGATATTCTTAAGATAGAGAGACCAAGAGGGTGATCAGAGAGAGGAGTTACCAGTGCGATGGATAGAAAGGCCATGTCTATAGCCAATTTGGACCTGATCTGAACCCCTATAATCTTCAACTTGATGAATATTTGTGAGATCCAAAGTGATGTAGCGAGTGGCTCCAATGTCCGCAAACCATTGCAAAGTTGAGGGTAAAGGAGCTTGGTTAGACAAATAAGCCATAGGGTTAATCAAGTGATTGTACCTCTGGAAGCAAGTTGATGCAAGATGGTTGGTACCATTGCATATTTGACACCGGGTTCGCTGATCATATTGAGACCAAGATTGTCCATTGTTAGAGAAATTCCTTGAGGATGAACAACCACCTCTACCCCCTCTTTCACACGAAGATCTGCCTCGTCCCCTATTTGAATTGAAACCATTATTACGATCAGATTTGTAGTTCGTTGATTGAAGTTAGCTGTGGGTATTGTTGAAGAGCAGGTGGTTTTGGGGTGGTTAAAGAAAGTGAGGAGATAGAGGAACCATGTCTAAATTGATGGTTAAGCAAGAGGCTGTGAAGTTCTGAGAATGTGATTGGTTCATGTCGTTCTGAGAGAGTTGTAACAATGTCCTTGAAATCAGATCTCAGTCCCTTAAAGATGTACACATTTTGATCGGCAAGACGAAGGGGCCTTGCAGCAACTGCCAACTCGTCGGAGATGAGTTTGGCCTTGTGCAAGTATTGAGTAACCGAAAGATCTTCTTGCTTCAAGTTTTAAAGTTGCATATGAAGATTGAGGATTCGTGCATTTGAAGGTTCGGATAGGGCTGCCTCAAGTGCATCACAAACTGCTTTGGAGGTATTTAAACCAATTTTCATGGGCAACATTTCTTTGGAAAGTGATGAAATCAACAGGCTAAGAATCAATTGGTCCTGTTAGATCCATTATACATAGGTTGTATTTGGTATTTCTTTGCCTTCAACCGTAGTGTGTGATGGTGGGCAAGGATTAGTTCCATCAATATAGCCGTGGAGTTTTTGTGGAGATTTTGTCCTCGAAGAAAATGTAATAGTTGCGTCTTCCAAAAAAGAAAAATTTTGGTAGAAGTTAATTTAACTGAAATGAAGTGATGAGCATGGTCAAGGGGTGCATGCGAGGAAGATGACGAAGAAAGAGGGTTAACGAGTGTAGGTGATGGAGGGGAGGAGGAGGAAGATATCGACATGGCTTCTGATACCATATAAATTCACACACAACTTTGGGATTGAATTTCTCTTCAATATATTAATTTGGGACAGCACAGATGAGACTATACCATTAGGATAGAGACTAAGGAGGTCTAATTACATAAAAACTTTAGAGTATAACTAGGTTTAGGTATCTGACTCTATCCCTTTTCCTGTGGAAGTTTACTAGGTCTCAAACTTGATCTAATACTTAGAATATGTGCACTTAGCTATTTAAAGCCCACTGCTTAAGGTAATAATCAAGCTGAGTTCTCTCTCAAACTCTTTCTTTCTCACATATGTTCACCAAGACTTGGACATACAAAAAGAAATCACCTAGTGTCTTTTGCCTCCGCAGGAATTTGAATCTGAAACTCATGCTAATTCTGGTAAGTGTTTTTTGGACGTCGCTACTTATATGGTATCCACCCACACAACTGTTTAACTTTTTAGCGTCAATGTTTTAATGTACACTTTATAAACAGGATATCTGAAATGCCTTCTTGCATGGAGAATTAGCCATGGAGGTGTACATGAAGCAACCACTCTAGCTTGTTGCTCAAAGGATTCAGGCTTAGTATGCTGTTGACAGTCACTTATATGGTCTAAAACACTTATAGGGAGTGTGGCTTGGAATTTCTCTAATTCAGTTCGTGGTCCAATATCATGGGAAGTGTCCAAAGTGAAGCTGATCGTTCAATTTCCTTTCATTATTGTTTACCCTCAAAATCGGATAACAATTGAATTTATAAGTGGTTTTAAGGATACGCGGATTAATTTGACACAAAGCTATAAATTGGATTAGATTGAACTAGTAAAGATAAAATGAATTCAAACCATGCGAATAAGACAGATTCAACCTTAGTAAAATTGTTCACCCTCGATCCCGGGCTTGCTATAGTCAACACTGATGAACAAGTGAAAAAAGCTAGATAAAAGAGAAAATGATAATATATTTCCTTGGAACGCGTGTTTTCAATGTGTTACATGAATTATCAAACCCCCTTTATATAGTAGGGGAGTCCTACTTTAGGTACAACTCTGTAAAAGGTAAAAGGTCTTCTGATTAACTGGTTGAAGGTTCCTTATCGATACGTGCCGAGATCCCCGTCGTGATACTCGGCCGGTCATGGATATTTCGGCTTTCTGTTGGCTACGCTTGATCGTCCGATAATGTTCCTCGAAGTTGTTCGAGGTTAGGACCGATTCTGTAATTATGACCTCGATATTCCCGAGGGCAGGCATCGTGTCCCAGGGCTCTGGCTCAATGGGACTTTCGGCTTGATATTTGTCCCTTGCCATCACATCTCGAGCCTGGCTTCTCTTGTCGGAAATCGAGGTGCATCATGGGCTCGGTTTTACCCGTATACAATTATAATGGTCATGGTTAATCAGTGTTTAAAAAAGCGTCCGCTTCCTCGCTTTAAGCGAGAAGCGAAGCAAGAAAGTGCACGCTTCAACAGGGTGAAGCGACTTAGGTGTAGAAAAGCGACCGCTTCCCACTAAAAAACGAGAAGCAGGAAAGCGATGCGATGCGAGAGAAGCGATCGCTTCTGTGTTTTAAATCAGACTCAACCCTATTTTATTAAAAACAAGATGTCTGGTCTTTCATTAAACGAACAAATGCGACTAGGGTTTTAAAGCAGAGACACTAGTCGACTTCTTCTTCTTCATCAACTTCTGAAAGCATCGACAAGCATCGACTGGGGTTCTTCTTCTTCTTCAAGAGTTCAACTTCAACTTCAAGTTCAAGTCTTCAACAGCAACAGGTATGTTCTGATTTTCCTCCTTCTTCTTCTTTTCTTTTTCTTTCACTGTTTAAACGTCCAAAAAGCAGCGAAATGCTGGCAAATTTTTTTTTTTAACCTTCGGTTCTTTCTCAGAATTGATGCCAATTTTTAACAGAGAATTACTGCCTAGTTTTTTTTTTTTAACTCTGCCCAATTTTTAAAAGAGAATTACTGCCCTTCCTCTAATTTTTATATCCTTTATTCTTAGTTCTTATTGTCTTTCTTATGTGTTATGTAGTTGTTCTTTTAATGGCACCAAAAGAAGATAGGAAAGATCCGGCTTGGACTTACTCTGAAAGAGTTAGCGAGACCAACAAAACAAGATGGCAATTAGATGTCTTTTTTGTGACAAGATTTCAAATGGGGGAATCTATCGGTCAAATAGCGCATCTAATCGGTGGTGATCCAAATGTCGCATATTGTCCTAAAGTTCCATCGCATGTGAAGGCAGAATTGAAAGCATTCCTTCAAAAAAAAAAAGAGTTAAAGACTCAAATGATTCATGAACAAGAACTGTATAATCATGATGATGACGATGATGAAACAGAAGAAGGTGACGATGCTTCGTCGCTTCCACCAAAATCACAAAAGCAGGGAAGGATGCAACCAATGTCTTCTAGCTGTGGATCTACTGGCAAGACCAAAGGTCCTATGGATTGTTACTTCCCGCAAAAATCTGGGGATAAGGGAGGAAAAAGTGGTAATCCTCAAATTGATGCCAAAGCGATTTTGAGGGTTCGTGCAGTCACAATGTTTGCGTGGTGGATGTATGATGCAGGTCTTCCTTTTAATTGTGTTAATTATACTGACACTTTTTCTGCTTTTATTGATGTCGTAGGCCAATATGGTCCAGGAATGAAGCCTCCAACTTATCATGAAGTTAGAGGTCTATATCTAAAAAAAAGAGGCGGCAGAGTTGAACAAAATCGGGGAGGATCACAAAGTAGAATGGAACAAGTTTGGTTGTTCCATTATGATGGATAAGTGGACGGCGAGAAATGGAAAAATGATCATCAATATCTTGGTGAATTCTCCTAAAAGAAGTATGTTTCTTGAGTCCGTTAATGCAAGCGACTCTTTGACTGATTCAACCAAAATATACTCCTTGTTCAAGAGTACAATAGACTCTATTGGAGCAGAAAATGTTGTTCATGTTGTCATGGACAACGCCAGTGAAAATGTTAAAGCTGGTGATTTGATGTCTGTTGGGTACGCGCATATTTATTGGACTCTGTGTGCAGCACATTGCATTAATTTGATTTTCGGTGACATTTTCAAGGAAAGACCCATCAGTTCAGTCTTTAATCAGGCAATTAGAGTGCATTCCTCTATTGTTCAAAGGCCTTTGTTATTGAATATGATGAAGAGATTCACTAAACAAAGAAGCTTGGTGAAACTGCAAAGACAAAATTTACTACCGCTTTCTTGACTTTGCATAGGATGTATGAGCAAAAAAGCAATTTGAAGAAGTTGTTTGTTTCAGATGAGTACACTAACGGTGCCTATGGAAGGGAAGCTCGAGGGAGAGAATTTGCAGATATTATACTTTCTCCTTCATTCTTGAACAATGTGGTTCATGCATTGAAGATTGGTGGTCCTTTAGCTAAAGTGCTTTGTTTGGTGGATGGGGAGCAAAGGCCACCAATGGGCTACATGTACGAAGCAATGGATAGGGCAAAGAAGGCTATTCAAGTCTCTTTTAGTGATCAAAGAAAATACAAAAGTGTATTTGAGATCATAAATAAAAGGTGGGATAGTAAGCTTCATAGCTCTTTGCATGTAGCTGGACTTATTTTGAACCCGGAACTGTTTTATGACAATGAAGAGAGGATTCTAGGAGATGAACATTTGTGGAATGGATACTATGAATGTACTGAGAAGTTGATACCCAAAGAATCCGTGCAAGATAAAATAACAGAGCAATTTAGTATTTATAGGAATGCTGAGCAACTTTTGGAAAAAACATGGCGATTAGACAAAAAAAGACGAAGTCACCAGGTGAACGAGTGCTTATATGTTGTTTTATAGTTAATAAGTTATTAATTTATCAATATTATGTTTTGAAAATTTGTTCTACTTCTACAGTTGAATGGTGAAAGCAATATGGCCATTTCACCCCAGATTTACAAAAGTTTGCCATTAAGGTTCTAAGTCTAATATGTAGTTCATCCGGGTGTGAAAGGAATTGGAGCGTGTTTGAACATGTAAGAACTAAGAAGAAAGATTTAGTATATTGAGATAATTAAATTATATCTCAATTGTCCTAATCTTACTAATTACTTATTATTTGCAGATCCATACCAAAAAGAGGAACAAAGTAACCTTGAAGCGTCTCAATGATCTAGTCTTCATTAAGTACAATAGAACATTGAGGCGTAGTTACAATGCTCGCAATGTAATTGATCCAATTAGTTTGGACAACATCAATGATGCTAATGAATGGCTAATTGGAGTCCCGGAAGATCATGCAGATGAAGAAGTATTTGAGGAAACTTCTGATTTCACTTGGGGTGATGTTGCGGAGGCGTGTGAAATTGGGGAGAGGATTTATGGTTTGAAGGGGAGTACCTCAACTTCAAGTTCACAGAGGAAGGGAAAAGAGGCGGCTACTTTGTCCCTAGTTGATGAAGAAGAAGAAGTTGAAGAAGATGACGAGCAATATAATAATGATAGTGGAATACAAGAATTTCACAATCTTGTAGAAGAATAGGATGCTCATTTTGTGCTTTAATTGATGCTACTATTTAGTTTTTACATTGAAGTATTGAACATTTGCTTACAATTACATGTGTTGTCTATGCAGTATTTATTTTAATTTTTTTTTGAAAATTCGGCTTCACTTCAAAAAAGTGAGTGCTACGCTTCTCGCTTTAATCGAAATGGGGGTTGTCGCTTTTTCTCACTTCACGCTCTTCACAACAATGTGGTTAATGTATTTACTAGTGGACTATGTTGATGACATTTTATTATAGAAGGCAATGACCAAATAGTTTCTTAACTCTAGCAACACTTGTTCAATTGCTGTAAGGCTCAGGATTTGAGAAAATTACAGGAGATTGAGGTAGCACAATCAAAGATAGGCATTGCTATCTCACAAAGCATGCTTTTGACGACTATAGTAAACAAACGTGTCAGATTGCAAACATGTTCACACCCTTAGGATCGAGATTTCAAACTCATTCCTAGACAGGAAGAGCCGCTGGAAGATCTTGATAAATATCGGAGCCATACTAAAATCTATTTTGACACAATTAGATATCTTATTTGCACTGAGCATGGTCAATCATTTTGAAACTTCATGATGTAGTCACTAAGAGACAGTAATATGCATTGTCATATATATCAAGGACATCCATACTCCCTCAATGCAATTTTGCTAATTCCTCATTCTACCTTTTGATATCAAAAGTCATTCTTCAAATTCAGATTTAAATCTAAGTTCATGTGAATGGAGTATTATACCATCTACTTGGAATTAGCCTTTTTTGCCAAGTACTTTTTGAAATATTATCAGCTCTAAGCCTCTAACCACCTTACAAGACTCCCCCCCCCCCATCAATAGGAAAAATTTAATGTCCATGACAAACCAGAGAGACAATATTGCACGATCCACCCAATCAACCAAAGTAAGGATCATCTCATGCTGTGATAAAGTAAGATCCTTTCGCCAACTGGGATTTACCATTCAACCAGAACGAATGAAATCATAAGAGACATGGCCACGAAACATGAAGCTATATAAATATATACATACTTGGATCAGTTACTCTCTGACTTCCACGAACAGCATTGACAGCATCCTTCAAAGCCTTCTCCGTAAGCTGGAGATTCCTGAATAACTTTTGACCAAATCTTGTGTCTGACAAAAAAGATAACAACATATGCTCCACAGACACAAAGGAATCTCCCATTTCTTTCTTGTGCTTCTTCGCATTCTCTAGGAGAGAACTAAGATGTGACCCCAATATGGGGCCACTAGTATCACCTACTACCTGCAAGAAAAAATATCTGATTCTCTAGTCCAAGAACTCATCAGAATCCACAATCAGTCTCCATTTTTCATACCTTTGGCTGCTGAGATATAAATTGATCTGTTTCTTGCAGAACTGATGAGTTGTCCAACCCAGCCTTAGTGAATATTCTTCGAGCCAACCCATCCTTCTGCTCCAAAAGAGCTTTCATTAAGTGCTCAGTCTCAACTACTTGTTGCTTGCTAGTCCGTGCCGCCTCTACAGCACCAACAATACCCTCAAGAGCCATCTCGGTGTAGTCCATATTATTAATCTGTTAAATCTTCATACTAATTAACATAACAACAAATAATATGCCAAAACAATTTAAAATTACCCAAAATTAAAGATAAGTAATCATCAGGACAAATCCAAGAGAATTGACAAATGGCGATATGGTATAGGTAAATATCTACAATCATGGCACTCCTCATTCTAGAGAAGGCCAGGGAGACCAATGGACCTTTATAAATAGCTGTTTTTATCTGCACAACCCCCCTTAGTATTGTTTGAGTACATCAAAATTTCTTGTTTAAGAAGATATAACACGTTTGAGGAAGGAGATGTCCTTTCAGTCACCCGTCCTTTCATTCACCCCATAAGTTCTAAGCATCAATAGTAAACTCTAGAGTAGTTTTTATGGCAACACCAATAGCAGCCAAACAAAAAAAGAAGTAAACTGACAGCCTCAAGTGAAACAACTATCACAAAAGTCTAGTTTAGTGCATGTGTTTATACGTAACTTTGATAAAGTGTACTCCACAAAGGGAAGTCCAGTGCACGAAACATTGTGCATTCATGTAGGGCCCGAGAAAGGGTCGCACCCCAAGGGTGTGTGACGAAGGCAGCCTACCCTACCCCAAGGATGACCCACGAAATTGTCAAAAAATAGTAGAATGAAACCGCCTGTCCAACAATTAGAAAATGACAAAAGTAGTAACTTTTATTTTTTTTTTGGGGGGGGGGGGGGGTAGCCAGGTAGGTATAAAATAGACTCTTAAATACATGTATTTGTCTAAGCTATAAGAGGGTCCTACTAGCTTGTAAGCACATTTTGGCTTATCTACACGTTTGATAAACATCAAAAGTGCTCGTACGAGAAGAACTTGTAAGCCAAAATCAGTCAAAAGTTATACCTTATAAACATTTTTTGTTTGACCAAGCCTTTTACGATTTTATCCCTATGATCTTTTGTAATCTCCAATATATTCTTCTAACATAACTTTTAATTACCTCTATTTTTCGTCTTTTTATGTAATAAATACTTTAAAATTATAGAATTTGTAAATAACTTTAAGGTCATTACAGTTATTTTAGCAAAAAAAGTGTTTATCAACAGTTTTTTTACCAACCATACTAATTGATTATCAGTTCCACTTCTCACTTAACACGTAACTACCAATTTATAAAAATCCACTTCAGCACCTAAAAGTGTTTTCCACTGCTTGACGCTTATCAGAAGGATCTATGTTTGCCACGCATGAGCATTTTTTATCTTGTCAACTGTTTATCAAAATTTGGCTGCTAGATTTAGCGAAACTATGAAAAAGAAAAGGATTTAACTAGAACCACTAGGAAAGACCCATTAAATCCCAGAAACTCCATCAGACACCAGAAATAGACCAAATATATCATAAACGGCAAAAAATGCACCTCCAAATGCGACTTCGTATTCGTCAAATTAAACAACCAGAGTTTGTTAAAATAATTGACGACTACTAAAACTGCTCACTTTTTTGCAAACTTGAAGAACCAAAACTGCTCAGGAGTATATTAAGGGACTATTTTATTCTACCCCACATATAAGGGACCATTTTTGTTATTTCTCGTCCAAAAATACACAATTTAAGGCTTCCACTCTGCAAAAAAAAAAAAGGCTGGAAATGATGTTCCTTAACGTTGAGAAAATAGTTCTCTAACTGACAATATCTAAATAGAGATTACTTCACTTCGCATCAAAAGCTAAATAAAAGAACCAACAGCATTCATTCAAGTTTAATCTAAACGTCAATTAGAGTTAATTCTATTAGCACTTCCAATTGAACGGACAGAATAATGCAATTAGGAAGAAGAAAAGTCGTTGAACAGAGAAGAATGCAATTAGGAAGAAGAAAGTCGTGCCTGTCCGGAGCTAGCAGCAGTAGTAGAGTAAGAGTGCACGAAACTTTTGGACAACACGTTATAATTCGGCCAAAGTGCAGCAGTTGTTTCTGCAACAAAAAATCCACTATTGGGAGGTGGACACCTGCCGGTGCCGAGTAAAGTATTCTGAGAGAGACGAGAAACTGCAGGACGAAACCGCGAGAGTAGGCGGGAACGAGACGCCGCAAGGGCCGTGAGAGCAGAGCTAGAGCTTCTACGTGTTGCCATAGGTTTCAAATTCGCGTCTTTGTCTGGCTGATAATTGTGCAAATGTGACCCTGAGACTAACTGTAACCTTGGGGAAGGGGCAAAATCAAACTGAAAGTGGAAGAGTGTGGAACACTCGAGAGTTATTTTCCTTGTGAGAAAAAACTCAAAATAGTCTGGGCTCAAAATAATCCTTTTGTTTTTTTTATACTTGTGCACTAATAGTCTGCATTCGTCGAGAAAGTGGTACATTTTAAGTCCCAAACCTAACCATCGTGAGTCCTTTAACGGAACAAAAATTCCCACGTGCGCTGTATATGTTTCCCTCAAACTCTTGTTGCTGCAATATCGTTTGGGCTTCTCCTTGAAATGATCACTTCAAATCGGCATAATCATAATTTGGAAGTAATAATGTCCTTAAGGCCAGAATTGGCTCCAATTTATGGTTAGCTTTTCTTTACTCTTGTCGGACCCTGTTTACCCTTAAAATTGGATAACAATTAAACTTATAAGGTGGTTTTAAGGAGACGTGATTTCACCTAATACCAATTGATAAATGTAAAGATTAGTGATAGAAATTAACAACAAAGTAAAGCAAATCGGTGTTGAGACGTGATTCAACCCTCGCGTTAGAATGCCCTCGAGTTGATTGGTACCAGAACAAATATAATAAAGTAAGCTCATGAACAAGAGAATATAAGCTAGAAATACTATTATATGGCTCTAATATGTGAGAATCCAAGTCCCTTACAAATGATTAAGACCCTCTTTATATAGTAGATGAATTCTATTTACGGTATAATTCTAATTACAGAAGGAAATCTCATGATTAGCTAAACAAACGCCCCTGATTTGATCTGTACCGAGATTTACGCTGTTACCCTCGGCCAGTAATGGATATTCTGCCTTTCTGTTATTGTGTTATCTTCGGTCTTACTCGAGTTCGATCTCGATCATTACTAATCTCGGTCTCGACAGATACCTCGAATCTCGAACTCGATACCTTATCTTCGTGCCTCAGTCCGACGAGCTATGCGGTCGATCTTCGACCCATCCTCCTAGTTCTGATTGGTCAGCAAAATTATGCAAGCCTGATTTTGATCGTATCTCGTTTCTTGGAGTATAATGACAAGAAACGAATTGAGTCCGAGTTCCTTTGCTTGTTCTTTCCAAAGCACCAAATATTTCAATCTGTATTCTTCCTTGCTTACAAAAACAAAATGTCCAAAACATCTAAAGCTATTCCGCAAAAGGAAACTGCTCAGGTTCGGGCAAAGGAGATTGCCGAGCGCGCCAAGTGCTAGTCCTAGAGGGAGACCCTTGAAAAAACCTATGCTCGGGGCTTTGATATTTCGGTCGAGATCGATGGACCCTGAATGACCATTTGAACAAGTAGCTCTTAGGCTTATCAGTCGAGTGAGGATTCGCTCGAACTCGAAGTGAAGGTAGCCCTTAGGCTTTATAGTTGAGTGAGGATGTGCTCGACTTCGAAGTAAAGTTATCCCTTAGGCTTTATGATAGTCCCTGAGTGAGAATTTATCCGAACTCGGGTAGCCCTTAGGCTCAGTAGTCGAGTGAGTACTTGCTCGAACTCGAAGTAAAGTTACACCTGAGGCTTTATAGATAGTCCCTGAGTGAGAGTTTGCTCGAACCCGGGTTAAGATAGCCCTTGAGCTTTTATGATTGAGTGAGGGCTTGCTCGAACTCGAAGTGAAGTTAGCCCTAAGGCTTTACAGATAGTCCCCGAGTGAGAGTTTGCTCGAACTCGGGTTAAGATAGCCCTTGGGCTTTTATGATCGAGTGAGGGCTTTCTCAAACTCGAAGTGAAGTTAGCCATTAGGCTTTATGATAGTCCCCGAGTGAGAGTTTGCTCGAACTCAGGCTAAGTGATAACATCCAAATCCATTACTAAAAAGTAAATGAACACGGTCACATGCAATATAATATACCCAACTATGAGTCGGGGTCGAATCTCACAGAGAACAATATGTAGGCGATTAGGAATGTAAGAGAATTATCACTTATTATGCAATGTCAAACACTAAGAATAGATTTGAGAAAAGATTTATATCTAAATGCGGAAACGTAAACTAACCTAGAAAGCAAGTAAAATGATCAATGGCTACAAGTATGGATGCATCAGGAATTACACACAAGTAACGATCCAATGTATTTCCTGATTTTACAAATATGAGCGAGTTTATGTTAATTGGCCACGGGTAATAATTCTATATTAGCTTCTTCCAAAGACTAACAAGACTTCCCAATTGAATTATCCCTAAAACAATTAAGAGATTAAGCACACCCGATTATGGCTACAAGTAGTTCAATCATATCCCTTGGTAGAATTTATAAAATGAGGGTTAAAGCCTCAAGTTCTTGTTAATTAATATTTCCCAGCCCCAAATAATCTTTCCCAAAATTAATTTGGAGTTAATGGGCGAGTCCTAGGGTTAGCTAATCCCTTTGGAAACATTAAAAAACAAGAATAATTAAAGAAACAATAACTCACTTCATAAAAAGATAAAAGTCATTCAATACATAAGCACAACAAGGTATTTAATCCACACTTTAAATATGATTATTTCCATAAAAAAGATTCAAGTGTTAAATAAAATACTACACACTTAAATATTCAATACAAAGCAATGAAATGAAGAAATGAACATAAATGGGTAAGAAATTCTCAACCAATAGCTTCAAATCTTCAAGACCCAAGTGTGTGTGCAAACCCTAGCTCCCAAAACTTGTTCTCTCTAGTGTTAAGACTGAAAATAAGCCAAAAGATGTTTTCCCAATAGGCTTGGTCGTGTCTTAAATGGCTTGGGGAACACAGACGTGAAATTCCAATATTGCCCGGAATCTGCCCAGAAAATGTGTTATGCGTTCGCGTCTATACACATGCGATTGCAGTGAATAATTTCCCCCCGGTACGCGATCGTGCACAGTGCCCCGTGTTCGCATAGGTAAGTTGACCAGCCACTGACCAGGCTTTCTCCTATGCATTCGCATTGATACATACGCGCTCGCATAGCTTTGTCTTCATTAACTTCTGCGATCGCCTACAAGCTCTTGCTAGGGTATCTGGCAGCAGCCATTTTTCACCATTCTTGCACATTTTGACTTGGTTTCTTCCGTATCTTCTCCAAATCATATGATACTTGAAATATGCCAATAAACCTCAGAAAATGTCCTAATTTCTCAATAAAATTATACAATAACTTAAGTATAAAGAGAAAATAAGTTGGTAAAATACCAACTTATCATTAAGATAGCCCTTAGGCTTTTATGATCGAGTGAGGACTTGCTCAAACTCGAAGTAAAATTAGCTCTTAGGCCTTTTGTATTTGTTACCTATTTCGGACGTCTCCAATCCGTGTTAATCTGGCCGTAGCCTCTTTAGTTCGGAACTTGCCCTTTGGGCTTATTTTCCATTTCACTTTGAGCTTGCCCAAAGTGTCAGTTCCCGAGTGGGGTGGCTGTGGCCTGTAAAATCGAGGGTCGCCTTTAAGGTATTATGGTCTTGAAATTTTAGTAGTTCGTCTTCGTTTATTTTTCGGACGACAGTCCCCAAGAATGGGTCAGTTGTTCGAACTTCCATCATGATCGACCCTTAAGCCTGTTTACGCAATAAATCAAGAGTATGAAATAGGAAATTTTTCTTAAGGCATGAGATATCGTCAATGAAAAACTACTCCTCTTAATAGATGATTATACATGCATTCATGGTTGATGTTAGGGCTCGAGTAACTTATGTGGGAACGGTTCATTTGACTGTTTGACCCTTACAACATTTTCCTATCGAGACCCCGTTGTCACGAAGTAATTTTCTTGCAATAAAGTAGACATTCGAGGGTAATGCCCCCCGGTATTTGAGGCTCACTACAGGGAACCTCGGATACTATTGAATTGCTCTAAGTTAGCACGAACAATGGTTGCCTCGTTAAAAACCTCGCCGAAAAAAAACCCATTTGGGACAAAACCGGTTTAAGGGAAAAAGAGTGCAACGCGTGCTTTAAGATCCAAAGCTCCGTGCTAATTTTTGTCGATAGCCTGCAAGTATTAGTCGAAAAAATAGAAAGAAATGGAATGGGTCGTACCTTCATTCATAATTTGGATATTTAACGTGATCTTCCTCAGCATCAAGCCCCCATGAATTTTGACCTCGGTCATCTTTTCTCTCATTTCGTGCGAAGCTTCGCCCAGACCCGTTGCTTCTACAGTCTCCATTGTATGGTTGATATCGATCTCTATACGACCTTGGCTCTCGATCAATGTCCCTTTCGACCCAATCCATGCACTTGTTTAGATAAACGGACCCTGGAAGAGTCCCAGTTGGTCATCCTCGACCCTGATCTTCGACTGATATCGATTATGTATGTCGGCTCAGGTGACAGACGTGTACTTGGTTAAACTTTTCTTCAACTGTTGTGAAGTTACGAAACTCCGAGTGTTGAGACCTTGAGTGAAAGCTTGAACAACCCAATCATCGGTGACTGGAGGCAAATCCATTCTCTCCGCTTGGAAACGAGATACGAATTCCCTAAGCATCTTGTTATCTTTCTGCCTTACCTTGAAAAGGTCCGACTTCCTCGTTACAACTTTAATGGCTTCGGCGTGTGCCTTTACAAAAGAATCTGCAAGCATAGTAAATGAATCAATAGAATTAGGGAGTAAGTTATGATACCATGCTAAGGCACCCTTCGATAGAGTATCCCTGAACTTCTTCAGCAGTACGGATTCAATCTCGTCATCTTCCAAGTCATTTACTTTGATGGCGCACGTATACGAGGTGACGTGTTCATTCGGATCGGTTGTCCCATTATACTTGGGAATCTCGGGCATACGGAACTTCTTGGGGATCGGCTTCGGAGACGCACTAGAGGGAAAGTTGTACGCTTCTACCCTTTTGTCATTTTCCTCAATCTTCTTCTCCCCCGATTCGATTCGTTTTGTGAGCTCCTCGAGTATTTCTATAATAGAGGGGTCAGTCCCCGATTCATTGGCGTTCGATCTCTCCGTTATAGGTTTATCCTTATGTACAACTTCTAGTGGGGGCTCAGGTTCGACCCCACTTGGTGCATAGTTCTGGTTTTACAGTTGTGTTATAGCAGTTTGCTGAGCCTGTAACATCTCAAATATCAGCTGAAGGCTGATTCTACCATCTTCCTCGCCCTGCGTACTTCAACCACCTGATCGTACTTCCCTGTGCACGCTATTTTCGGGATCAACGCCCAGATTTGCATTTAGGGCGACATGTGAACTGACATCGATGGGATTTGTAATCAGTGCTCCCTCGAGATCAGCCTGAGGCACTTCGATCTCTAAGGTGGCTATATTATCGTTTTCCCTGTGAAATCCAAAATCGTTGTCACCATGTGTGAGTGCTACTTGTGAGTTTGACATGTTTATCCTGAAATCAAAAACACTTACGAGAAAAAGCATAAAGTAGTGTGTGTTATCAGAATCAGTATTAAGTAATCACTATTGTCCTTAGCCCCACGGTGGGTGCCAAACTGTTTACCCTTAAAATTGGATAACAATTAAACTTATAATGTGGTTTTAAGGACACGTGATTTCACCTAATACAAATTAATAAATATAAAGATTAGTGATAGAAATTAACAATAAAGTAAAGCAAACCGGTGTTGCGACGTGATTCAACCCTCGCGTTATAATGCCCTCGAGCTGATTGGTACCAAAACAAATAGAAATAAAGCAAGCTGATGAACAAGAGAATATAAGCTAGAAAGAGTATTATATGGCTCTAATATGTGAGAATCCAAGTCCCTTACAAATGGTTAAGACCCTCTTTATATATTAGAGAAATTCTATTTGAGGTATAATTCTAATTACAGAAGGGAATCCCATGATTAGCTAAACAACCGCCCCTGATTTGATCTATTCCGAGATTTACACCTTTTTCCTCGGCCAATAACAAATATTCTGCCTTTCCGTTATTGTGGTGTCTTCGGTCTTGCTCGAGTTCGATCTCGTCATTACTGATCTTGATCTCGACAGGTACCTCGAATCTCGAACTCGGTACCTTATCTTCATGTCTTGGTCCGACAAGCTATGGGACCGATCTTCGGCCCATCCTCCTTGTTATGATTGGTCAGCAAAATTAGACAAGCCCGATTTTGATCGTATACGGACCCCTGCCACAAAAACATTTAGTACAAGAAGCATGTTTTTGAATAAGTAAAGAGAACCCTTTATTGAGAAAGACACTTTACAACTTTGTTATTGTTTTTTTTAAAGTACGACTTGATCCACGTCCAAAAATCGGGACGTTTTCGGATATGTACTATTGTTAAGTTCTTATTGTATAGTATTTTTGTTAATCGTATCATAATATACTTTTTGTGATTTTAAAATCGATAACTGGGCCATCTATTGTCTGTATCAAATTGGGGGAATTATAAAATGTATGCTAGAAAAGCACTATGTTGGTGGCAAACATCGACTATATTGATTATATTAATATGGAAAAATCGAACCTTAATGAGTTCAAGAGATGGCAAAAGATTTGTGGATATTCAAAGGATTCAATAACTTTTTGGCATAGGTATGGAAGATCCGTTAATAAATGGAGGTTGGTATATACAGATAATGAAGCCTATGCAGTTGGTAGAAACATCTCGAGTGACAATGTGATTTGAGATTTACTTTATATACTTGGACTCATAATTCAGTATAGACAATATGGGTTCGGTATATAAATCAAATGCTGGAGATAATGGCAAACATCAATTTGTGCAGGAAAATTCAGTTAGTGATGATTTTAATGACTCAAAGATGATTTGTGTGGTGATCTACTTGTTGATAAACATAAGAATATTGCACAAAGTATTATGGATGAAAGAGAGATTCTTTGTGTCGAATTGAAGAGAAAGATGGTAGCTCCAGGAGGGGAATTGTAACGCCCCGTAAATTTGGATTAGGAATGAATGAGTTAACGGAGTAGTAAGGTTATATTTTGGACACATGAATTCCTATTGGGATGATTATGGGTGAAAATAATTGTTTCAAAATCAAGATGGAAAGGGAGGTGCATAAGATTTGACAAAAACGACTAAGTTTGCAGAAGGTCCGTCTTTCATTATGGATTAGTGAAGATATGTAAGAAATTTGGGAAAACTCAAAGCATGAAAATTGTAGGACTTTGAAATAGCTTTCCAACGATATATTATGGAGACCGAACGGATCTCTGTACAAAATGTTATGCTCGTTTAACAGAACAGTGTGTAACTACCGCGTTCGACCGCGACCGCGGTCGTGAGGCACTGCTCCAGCTATTTACTGCGGTCGGGACTGCGGTCAGGCCTATAGGGGCGCGGTGAACTCCTTGGAAGTCATTTTTAGCCCTATTTCATCCCCCACATCCCCAAAATATAAAAACTTGCTCTAGAAAGGGAAGCTCTCAAAAACCTAACTCCTTAAAGGTCCCTCCACTATCCAAGGTAAGTTCTAATGGTGATTCTAAGTTTATTTCAATTCCCCAATACCTTAGTAACATGGCTAAACCCTCCATATCATTAGATATTCGATTGGGACACCATTGTTGAGAGAAGAAACCCTAGAACTCGAATTCAAGAAGATTGAACGTCAAAAAGGTAATATCTTCACTCTCTAATTGATTCTATTATTGAATTAATGATTATAGACTCTAGTTCATGAGTTATTAGTTGATGGTTTTGATAGAAAATCATGAACGATTATAGGTTTGGGTTGTTGATTGTTGATTATTAATTAAAGGTGTTGTTTACCTTATGGGTGGTAAAGAATGATATTGATTATAACCATTTGAGACTTTAGAATTTATCTAGAAACAAGAGAATGAGTTATTGGGTGTAGAAATACCATTAATAAGGACTATGAAGCTTTATGCCACCAAGTGTTTGATAAAATGCCTAAGTAACCAAAACATGAGTATTATTGCTAATATGGAATCCATTTGACTTGTATTGATATAGATTAAAGTTGAAAGGGTTGGCGAATATTGTATTACACTCAAGAGCAGGAAGTTAAGGTATGTGAGGCTAACTCTCTATGTTTGGGAATGTTAATGATTCTCCCTACATTACGTTTCTTTTACGACGTATCAATTGCCTCAGAAATATAGTTAAGCCTATTTCCTTGAATAGTTGTAGAACTTCCATTCTCTAGTTTCATAACCCGTTCATGACTTTCATTCTAAGCGTTGTGAGCTCAGTTCGTATTCAATATAGACTTGAGTTTGGTGTCTCTGAGTCTCAGTATAGCTTACTTAGCATGTCATAAACAGTTAAAGTTTCGGTGTTCATAATCAGTTCAAGAATACATGTCTCATTCTAGTCCTATTCAGTATTCTAGTATTATGTAACTCAATATGATTCAGTATTCCAGTATTATGTAACTCAGTGTAATCCAGTATTCTAGTATCATGTAACAGTGTGATTCAGTATTTCACTATCATATATTGCAGTATGATTCTCAGTTCCTGATTTTAAATCCCTGAATGTTGAACACCTATATTTGGGCTGGAGGCCGCAGTTAATGCTTTATACATCTTTGGGTCTGAGGCTGCAGTTTATGCTTTATGCATCTTTGGGCCTGATGTCGCAGTTATGTATACGTATACTTGGGCCCGAGGCCACAGTTGTGCCTGTGTGTGTGTGTGTGTGCGCACACACACACACACACAGACACATATATATATATATATATAATATTTGCCTGAGGCTGTAGTTTAATATTTAGATAAACAGGTTGTTCATCATTCAGAAGAGGGAGTATTCATATCCTTACCTCCTTTGTTCAGTTCAGTTATCAGTTATCTTTTCAGTTATCAGTTCAGTTATCATATCAATTCTCATTTATCAGCTTAGTTTCAGTTTCAACATTTATAATTCTTTCTTTCAGTTGCTTTACATACCAATGCAATTCAAATGTACTGACGTCCATTTTTCCCGGGGCCTGCATCTCAGAATGCAGGTAATGATTTACAGGTCGATGATTCAGAGCGCTAGGATTCTCGTACCAGCTATTTGGTGATCCCCAGTTCTTTCGGTGCATTATCATTACTTTACAGTCTTTCAGTATTTGTAGACAGTCAGTGTTTTCAGTACTTCATTAAAGGCTTCATAGACTAGAGTAACAGTTAGACAGAGTCGCGTGCTTTTCATATTAAGCTATATTGGATGCAAATATGTTTCAGAATTGTATTAGTATTTCCGCACTTTGATTTATATCATTCTGACTTTCAGTATATCAGCATGTGTTAGTTTATCTTCCGCATTCAGTATGTTATGATATCACATGTTGATTCAACCAGCCAGTTGGTTCGCTCGGTCACATGTAGTTAGGCACTGAGTGTCGTGTTACGTCCAGGTTCGGGGCGTGACAAGAATCTAATTGTGTTGATTCTACAGACACAAAAGGTTTGCATAGAGATTCTGAGATTGAGAAATCAAGTTTCCCTCAATTCAATCAACATACAGATGGAGATAATTCGATTTTAGCTCTGGAGTGTACTTCAAGCAAGCAAGATTTTAAGAATAGAGCAACTACTCATGAGATTAAGAATGAAAAGTATACTAAGTAGAAGAAAAACGACAAAGAAAGAATGAAAGTTGTTTGTATATATCCAGAGTGCGAATGAAAAATCATGGTATATAAAATGCAAAGGAACACAAATGATTCAGATCGAAAAGTGAAAACCTACACATAGTTTTAAGCAGTGGAATTATGAAAATAAAAAAATAATATCATACTTCACTGCAAGAAAATATCTCAAAGAAATTAAATTAAGCAGGGGTTGGAGCTTACTTGAGTTTAGAGATAGGGTGAGCGTAGATCTACGACCTCAAGTGACTTTATCTCAAGACAAAAGAGCTAAAATGAAAGCTATTGTGTTGAATGATGGTGATATTAAGGATCAATTCAAGATGATGTGGGATTATTGCATTGAAATTGATAGGACAAATCCAAGTAGTACAATTAACGTGAAGTTCACTGATTATGAAGTACCAAACAAGCCATATAGATTTAAGAGAATATACATCTGTTTTGCTTCTTGTAAGTGAGGTTGCAAGACTAAAATGTATTAGAAAAATAATAGGTGTGCACGGTTATTGGTTGAAGGGTCCAATCGGATTGATGGTAATAATAACATATTTCTCATTGCATACGCAACTATTGAGAAAGAAAGTAGACAGATATGGGTATGATTTTTAAACTATTTGGCAGCTGATTTATATATAGATGAGAAAGGGAAACGATTCCAAAATTTGATCACGCCCAACTATAGTCCTACAAAGGATAAGCGGTCGCTGCAAATATAATATGGTCTAAAAGTCCGGAGTCGAATCCCACAGAGAACTAAAGTTTCACTATAACTATTGACTATCACTAAGAAAACAAGCTCGAACAATTTCTAAGTTATAAATATAAATATTCTTATATCTAATTAACTAACAAATTAAAGTAGTAGATTAACAACTAAAGATACTACGTGTTTGGAGAAAGATTAAGGAGGTCCAAAGTTATGATGTCCCCAATTGTCGGAATCATTCCCGCTACATCTTTTATAATTTCGCCTAAGTATTCTCTACTGATCGTGAGTAATTTGGGTATCGTAATTAGCTCTCCAGCAACTATCACATACTAGACATAGTCTCTCGAACTACGCTGGCTGGCAATAATTCACCGCTCACTACTATCGCACCAAGGTTTCGTTATCTCTAATCCCGCCTTTAAACCCTCTGTATTAATCTCTCACATACGTTATGAGTGATATTGTTCAAAAACTGCCTAAATATGTACCCTCTCTCAAGAAATACACACTAAATAGGTACAGTCAATTAATGGTCATTCAACCAACAACAGTAAACACGTAGTTGAATAAGTAGAGAAATCTAACGGTTCGATTATATTTAAATATAACGAGAATTTATCTTACAAAAGGTTCCATCAAAACCCTAGATAACAAATTAGCTATTCATAATAGTATGCAAAACTACAATACTAGAATTCATAACCAATAATGAAAATAGGAAGAAGGAAGTGAAAAACTCGTAGAAATATTCTCCGCCTTGCTCCTAGCGTGTTCTTGCCTCCTTGGGTCGAATCCCCTCTCTAAAAACAACTTCCTCTATAATGTGTCTGGTCTAACCTTTCTCAAAATTTGATCACGCCTAACTTTAGTTCTAAAAAAGATAAGTGATCGCTGCAAGTATAATCCGGTCTAAGAGTCCAGAGTCGAATCTAACAGAGAACTAAGGTTTCACTATAACTGTTCAATATCACTAAGAAGACAAGCTCGAACAATTCCTAAGTTATAAATATTAAGATTATTATGTCTAACTAATTTACTAATAAATTAAAGAAGTAGATTAACAACTAGGGATACTAAGGGTTGGAGACAAGATTGGAAAATTCTAGAGTTATGATTTTCCCAATTATCGGAATCCTTCTTGCTACATATCCTATAATATCATCTAAGTATCCTCTACTGATCGTGAGCACTTCAGGTATCTAATTCTCTCTCGAGCAACTACCACAATTTACTAGACATATTCTCTCAAACTACACTAGCTGGCACTAGTTCACCGCTTACTAAGATCACACCAAGGTTTCGTTAACTCTAATCCCACGTTTAAACCCTCTATATTGATTTCTCACATACGTTAGGAGTGATGTTATTCAACAACTACCTAAATATGTACCATTTATCAAGTAATACACAGTAAATAGGTACAGTCAATCGATGGTCATTCAATCAACTAAAATAAGCATATAGTTAAACAAGTAGAAAAATCCAAAGGCTAAATCATATTAAACGTAATTAAAAGTCATCCTTTAAGAGGTTCCATAAAACCCTAGATGAGAAAGTTTAGCTACTCATAATCATACTAACACTCATGATAATAATTGAAAGCATTAAAATACAGATTAAGGAATAACAGAGAAAAAAAACTATTGTGATCCGCGCTCCAGAGTGTTATGCAGCCTTTTGCCTCTCCAACAGTGTCTTTATCTCTAAAAATGTCCTCTCTTATGATGTCTAACCCTAAAAAACTAAATTTAAGGAGTATTTATAGGGTAGGAGCTGAATTCTACATGTCCAAAACTAATGAGGAATTAAAATTTGCTGGGATGGCATCGTCGGCACCATTGTTTCGGCCTAAGGCACTGTCTGAGGCGCCAATGACAGTGCCCTGGATAATGCCTTGCACTGTATATGGAACTGTTGTTTCTGAACAAGACACTGTCTGGGGTGTCAATGACAGTGCCCTGGACAATGCCTTGCACTGTCTATGGCACTGACTTTTTGTTGCCTTGCACGTCTTTTTTTATTACTCCATTTTGTAGCTTTGAGGTATCATGATGCAACTTTTCTCCAATTCATGTCCAAGCATTCCTACACATGAAATAAGCTCTATTAAGCGCAATTGTCACATAAATTAGCATCCAAACAACAATCAAGTAGGGTAAATAACGTTAAAATATATGAAATTATCGCACGACATCAATGTCTCACAAATAAAAAGTTCTTATTGAAGCTTTTAATGAATTTTTACATATGTTAGCCATAAGTTGTGTGTGAGACACCGTTATAATAATTTCAAGATAGCTTGTTTTTATGGGTTCGCATTAAAAAAAAGTCTTTTGGGCTACTGCAAAAGTTACTACTGTGAAAGAATTTGATGCTTGCGTGTTGCATATGACAAAGTTAGATCCGAATGTTGATACTTGGCTCAATGACAAAGAACCTATTTAATGGTCAAAGTCTCATTTCTCTTCAGATGCCAAGTGTAAAATTTTATTAAACAACTTGTGTGAAGTGTTTAATAGCATGATCCTTTATGCCAGAAGCAAACCTATCTTTGACACTTTTAGAGAAATTGTAGTATTTGCTCATGACTAGAATGCTAGCTAATAGGAAAAAAGTGTAGAAACAGAGTTTGGGTGATATTTTTCCAAAACTAAGGACATATTGCGCAAAAATTGGACTGCAACCAGTTAATGCATTCCTCGAAAATCTAATCAATGGAATTATGAGATTATAGGAGCTACCGTTATTGACAATTTGGTAGTTGATTTGGAGAAACAAACATGCAGTTGTAGAAAATGGAATATCATGGGAATTCCTTGCAAGCATGCTTGATTGATAATATTGGAAAACCAAGTTTGTAAAAAATAAAAATAAATGTATGTTTTCATAAATTTGAACTATCATTCTTTCACTAAGCTAAATACTAAATTTTTAACAAATTCAGTTAGTGATGTTATTCAATAATTCACTTTCTGACTCATATTTCAAACTAACATCATATTTAAAACTAACATCACGCTTCCAATTACTTTCTAAGTGATAAAATTAGCATATTAACATTGCGGATTATGCTTCTATTTAAGTAAAACATTTTAATATTGTTGAAATATGTTGTTGACTATGTGGATGACTGTTACATGATAGAAAGATATAGAAAAATTTATAAACATATAATTTTACCGATAAATGGGCCACAAACTTGGGCTAAATCAACTACAATTCTTCCTTTACCTCCAAGGATTGTAAGAAACAACGAGAGAGGAAGAAAGTAAAAAGTTAAAAGAAAGGAAGCCGATGAGGTTGGAGCAAGTCGAACAAGGACGAAAAGGAAGAAATAATCTCTAGACTGTAGTATATGCAACAAGTCTGGCCACAACGAAAGAACTTGCAAATTTAATGTTGTGCAACCAAAGACTGCTTCAGTCCGTAAAAAATTACATGCACTATCTTTGGAACTATATTAAAGTTAGTTGTTTACTAAATGATCTTAAACTAAAACAAAATATGTATGTATTCATGGTTCGGGTTAGAAGGGGCAATTCAAAATGAGACCACAATAATTTGGACAAGAAGAAGCAGTTGAAATAGATTCTAATTGGAAATACTCTCAACACACATAACAAAATTAAAATGGATCACTAATAAATTAGCTTTTTCTAGTGCTAATATGTGTTCAATGTTAATAGTAGTTTATCCTTATTCAAGTGCTTATCTATGCATTTTTTAGATTTTTCTACCAGCTTCTTTGGTAATGTTACTATGTTGCTTTCAGATATTTGGTGATATAGTGCTGATAATGTGTTACGGTTTTTGTAATGGTCCAATCGAATATTTTGAGCTCTAGAATTTTTGTTTGAGGCCTTGAGTAGAGGGATATGATGCATTATGACTTGCGTGTATGGCTGGTTTTGGCTTTCGAGGGATTCGGGATTGATTTGGAAGAGTGATACTCAATTTGGGAGCTTTAAGTTGGAAGAGTTAACCAAAGTTTGACTTTTGAGTAAACGACCTCCAAATTAAAATTTGATGGTTCCAATAGGTTTATATGGTGATTTTAGACTTAGACGTATGCTTGAATTTCGATTCGAAGGTTCCTAGAAGGTTTTGGCTCTATTTGCCAAAAGTTGGCAATTTAAAGGTTTGAAGAGTTCATAGGTTTGATCGGGAGTTGACTTTGGGGTTACAAGAGTCCGGTTGGTATTCCGAAATTTTGGTTAGGTTCATTTAGTGAATTGAAACTTGTGTGCAAAGTTTAATTGTTTCATAAGGAGCCATCATGATGTTGGAATGATAGATGTTATTATAAGAAAACTTGATGAGAGGTAAATGATCATCTCAATTACCCATCCAGCATACAAGATCGCAACATATCTTCGAGCGTCTGAATAGTGCGCTTGGCCTGCCCATTTTGTTTCTAGATGAAATGATATGCTGAGGTTTACTTGAGTATTCAAACCTCTCTGAAAGGACCTCCAAAAGTTTGTTGTAAACTTAGCACCCCTTTCAAATATAATCGAGATTAGAACACCATGAAGTCAAACTATCTCATTTATATACAACTTTGAAAAATCTTCGTCCATATAGGTGGACCTAACGGGTAGAAAATGATCCAACTTCATAAGCCTGTTGGCAATCACCAATATAGAATCACTCACCAATATAGAATCATACTTAAAATAAGAGCGGGGCAAACCTATATTGAAATCTATGTTAATCATCTCCCATTTTCACATCGAGATATGTTCTGAGCCGATCCCCCGGGCTTCTGGTGCTATATCTTGAAAAGCGGGAAATTGGGACACTGAGCAAAAAACTCTGCAATATTCTTTTTCATAATATTCCACCAATAAACCGCCTTGAGGTGATGATACATCTTAATCGACCCAAGATGAATAGAATACTGTGAATGATGAACTTTTACCATTATTCATTCTCTAAGCTTCCTCACATCTGGAACACCCAATCGGCCTCGATATCTAAGGACTCCGTCTTTATTAAGCTCTAATACCGACTTCTTTTGTTACTGAATTCCCTCTCTAGGCTTTACTAACTCAAGATATTCATATTGTAGCTCTTTCACCTTCGCTATTAAGGATAATTTTGCTGTATTCTGAATGATAACGCTCCCACCATTTGAGTTTAATAATCAGACCCTTAAACTAGACAACTGATACAGATTTTTGTTCATTTCCATCTTGCCGGCTTCTACATGTTTCAGACTACCAATAAACTTGTGACTAAGAGCGTCGGTTACCATATTAGCCTTGCTAAGATTGCACAGATTATTGACATCATAATCTTTCAGCAGTTTGAGCCACCCTCTTTGCCGTAAATTCAACTCCTTCTACTTGAAGATGTACTAGAGACTCTTATGATCGATGAATATATCAACATGAAACCCGTACAAGTAATGGCATCATATCTTTAGTGCAAATATAACGGATGCTAACTCAAGATCGTGTGTCAGTTAATTCTTTTCATTCCTCTTCAACTGCCTCAAAACATAAGTAGTAACCTTGTTGTGTTGGATTAGAACGCAACCTAATCCAATTCTTGAAGCATCACAATAGATAGCATACCATATTGTACCTTCTAGAAGAGTCAAGACATGTGCTAATGTCTACCTATTCTTCAGCTCTTGGAAACTCTGCTCACAAGCATCGGACCACTAGAACTTAGTCGCTTTCTGAGTCAGCTTCGTAAACCTCTACAAATCTCCCGAAATAGCCAGCTAAACTCAAGAAACTATCAATTCAGCAAGAATTCATACTTAGAGAACATAGCATACAATTTACGTTGTTGGAACATTCGTAACACCGTGAGACTATATGGCTAAGTACTGAATTCAGCAAGAATTCACACTTAGAGAACATAGCATACAATTTACATTGTTGGAGCATTTGTAACACTGCTCGTTGATGGTTTGCATGTTCCTCTTCTGACCGTGAATATACCAGAAAATCATCAATAAACACGATCACTAATATATCGAGGAACGACTTGAAAATCTGATTCATTAAATCCATGAAGGTGGCTGGTGCATTGGTAAGCTCGAACGACATCACGAGAAACTCGAAATGACCATACCTAGTTTTGAAGGCCATCTTCAGAATATCCTTCTCCTTAATTATCAACTGATGTTACCCTGACCTTAAATCAATCTTCGAGAAGCACTTGGCACCCTATAACTGATCAAATAGGTCATCGGTCCTTGGGAGCAGATATTATTCTTTATAGTAATCTTATTCAGATGCCGATAATCGGTGCACATACTCAACAAACTGTCTTTCTTACATACTAACAACACTGGTGCACCCCACGGCGAAGTACTAGGCCTAATGAAGACTTTCTCCAGCAATCCTTTAACTACTCCTTCAATTTCTTCAGCTTGGCAGGAGCTATTTGGTAAGGAGGGACAAATATCGATTGGGTTTCCGGAAGCAAATCAATAAAAAATCAATCTCCCTCTCTGAAGGAATACCAGAGAGTTCTTCCAGAAACACATATGATTTTCACTTACCACTAGAACAGACTGAAGAGTTGGTGATTCTTCATCCACGTCTCTAAATCGAACTAGACGATAGGTGTATCCCTTAGAGATCATCTTCCTTGCCTTAAGGTAGGAAATATACCTACCCTTAGGGGTTACAATGTTAGCCTTCCATTCCAGGATTGGCGTGCCCATAAATTAAAGTATAACAACCTCTGTGCTACAATCAACCATGGCATAACAAGATGCTAGCTAATCCATGCCCATGATAACATCTAAATCCACCATTTCTAGCTCAACCAGATCAGTTAAGGTATGATGGCAAGAAATTATCACCGCACAACCAAGATGGACCCCTCTAGAAATAACCGATTCACGAATCGACATAGATACAACAAATGTCATATGTAATAACTTAGGTTTTATCCTGAACTTAGCACCAACAAACGGAGTAACAAATGACAGTGTAGAGCCTAAATCTGTCAATGTTTATCATTTGAGGAGACAAACAATATACCTGCAATAACGTCTGGTAAAGACTCCAAATCTTGTCAACCTACTATGGCATAAATATGGTTCTGGGTACTACATAAAATAGATGCTCATCCTCTACCTATACTTTACCAGCTGGTGCCTGTGGACCATTCGCTGAAGGACTTGCCGTCGATGATGAAGATGCTACTCACCCGGTCGGCTAAGACCTGCCACCTTCGCCCCTTCTCGAGCAATCCCACATCATATGGCCTGAAAACACACATTAGCAATATGCTTTGAACCTTGACGACACAGTCTAGGATGTGTCTTACCATATTGACTGCATGGCGGCAAAGGCAACCTTATTTGACTCAAGCTCCCTTGAGGATGAGAACCTGGTGCCCGCGAACTCTAGCCCGTCTAGACTGGGCATAGCAATAATACCTGGGCCCTTGAATTAAGGCAGAGCCCTATTAGTAGGATAAGTTGGTCGCCTAGGAGACTGTGTTCTGAAACCACCCTGCAACTCTCCATAGTACCCAACAAATCTGACTCTCTTATGTTGCTCCCTCTCTATATCCCGAGTAACCCAGAGCTTGCTCTTACGGTCCTGTAAGTTCTGAGCAAATGCCAGTATCCGAGAGATATCCATATCCTGCTATAGAGATGCTACTATACAGTCTTGAATCAAATACGGCTAAAGACCAGCCAAGAACCGATGTACCCTATCTCGCAGCACAACCAGTAGTCAGAGCATACTTGCTAAGGAATCAAATTTGATACTATTTTCTTGCATGCTCATATTTCCATGACTTAAATCTATAAACCTATCAATCCTGGCCTATCGAATCTCTACTAGCAAATAGTTATCCAAGAAAGCCTCTGAATAATCCTTCCATATAGCTAGAGGTGCATTCTCTCTCCTGGACCGCTCCCAATCCTCACACCATAACACAACCACATCCTTCAATATATATAATGCCAACTCTACTACTTAATTCTTGGTAGCATGAATCACTCAGAGTGTCCTCTAAAGCAGATCAATGAAGTCCTGAGGGTCCTCATTTGGGTCAGATCCTGTAAATAATGGGGTGTCTAAACTAATGAACTCCCGACTCTTGAACTACCCGACCTCTATGAAGGTCCATCACCAAGGCCTGCTCCCATTTAGCATTGAGTCTGTGTGTCCCCTAACCGAGTCAACAACTATACTACACTCCGAATATTCTAGTCAGATGTACCAGGTGGAGGAACTGGAGGTGTTGGGGCCCCTCTAAGCTCCTCTGGTGCTGGCGGAGTCGAAGTTGTCTGAGAGGGCGTCTCGCTCTAGGCCTCACTCTGACCAACACCGATGGGTGGCACTCTACTAGTACCTTCTCTCACCATCATATATGCCCTCTTGCTAACAATCATCTTTCTAGTTGTAGGCATTTCTGTAATACAAAGCAAACACATGTGCCCATTATCCACTATATTTCCATAACAACAATTCTGATACCACAACCACGCGTAGCCCACGGCTCAACAACACCAAGTATAATAACAACAACAACAACAATAACATGGGAGTACGATAAATAAATCAACATAAGAATTACAACCACACAATAAAATAGAGGAATAAGCTCAACAATGAAAGAGATAACAAGTAATAATGACTTCAAATAAGAATAACTCAACAATGAGAGAGAGAGTATGTAACAACGACTTCAAATAAGAGTAAACTAACAATGGAAGAAATAACATGTCAATAAAAGAGACAACAACTTCAATTAAAGCATATAAGAGTATATTTGACAATAAAAGATAGAACATATACTAACAACTTCAAATAAAACATGTAAGAGTAAATCTAACCATGGAGGATATAACATGACATATAAACTTCAAGTAGATGTATGAAAGAAGCCTAAGAGTCTAAACCGGTTAAACCTCCATATGTAAGGCCAAGTACTCACTCATCACGTCGTATACACGTCTTTCACATAATTCAAATAGGCAAATCAAACTAATCTCTACGGTAGTTAGCAATTGCGAAGTACTAGCACTAGCAACCCCAAACTTCACCGAAATGATCCAAAACCACCCCGAAATTCATCTAGAACCTCCCAGACACAAACCATATGTGCATTTCAATCATAAAGCAAGTTACGGACTTGATTGCGCACTCAAAATACTGAAACGATCTCGTCTTGACCATGGTCAAAATCCAAATTTTTTAGCTTAACTAGTCCCTCAACCAATGATCCAAAACACACTCAATCCCCTCGGGACCCCGTCAAATCATACCAACAAGTCCCAAAATATAACACGGACCTACTCGAGGCCTCAAATCCCGCAATATAATATCAAAACCACGAATCGCACCTCAATTCAAGCTTAATGAACTATTTCAAATTTCCAAATTCCAAACTTACACCGTACACATCTAAACAACTAGGAATCACCTCAAAATTTTTGCACACAAGTTTTAAATGACACAACGAACATATTCCAACTATCGGAAAAACAATCTGAGCCTGACAAATCCAAAGTCAACTCCCGGTCAAACTTATGAACTATTCAAACATTTAAATTGCCAACTTTACCATATAGAGCCAAAATCTTATAGAAACATCTAAATGCAAATCCGGTCATACATGTAACGACCCAGCCGGTCGTTTCATGAGTTACCGCTCTGTTTTCCTCATTTCTGCTTTTTATTATTTTTTTAGTTGTATTATATGTTATCGGGTTGATTGGTTCGGGTTCGGAGATATTTTGGTAAGGTTTGAGACACTTAGTCTCTTTTGAGTAAGCTTAAGTTGAAAAAGTCAACCGGATATTAACTTATGTGAATAAGGGCTCGGATGTGAATTCCGATAGTTCGAATAGCTTTGGGAGGTGATTTGGAATTTAGGAGCGTGATCGAAATGTGTTTTGGAGGCCCAGAGTAGATTTAGGCTTGAATTGGCGAAATTGGAATTTTGGCGTTTTCCGGTTGATATGTGAGATTTTGGTATAGGGGTCGGAATGGAATTTCGGGAGTTGCAGTAGGTCCGTTGTGTCATTTGGGATGTGTGTGAAAAATTTTAGCTCATTTGGACGTGTTTTAATAGACTTTTAGATCGAAAGCGGAATTTGGAAGTTTTTGGAATTTTTGGCTTGAATCCGATGGGATTTTGGTTTTTTGACGTTGTTTTGAGCGTCCCGAAGGTTGGAACAAGTTTGAATGAAGTTATGGGATATGTTGGCAGGTTTGATTGAGGTTTCGAGGGCCTCGGGTGAGATTCGGGTGGTTGAATGGATCATTTCAAGTTGGAAAAGATTGCAGAAAATCTGCTGTTAGTGTTGCAGACAATTGTGCTTCACGTTCGCGAGTGGACCCTCGCATTC